>NC_042615.1:270929524-272192857 GCF_901001135.1 Rhinatrema bivittatum | reverse complement strand
CTCTTAGGTAAGTTAAGTGATGGGAGAGGATAGAGAAGAAGTGACAACCTGCACAGACCTGTGCACCCTCTGCCCACTCTTCCCCAATGGCTGGTCCAATGCTTGAAGCTGATTTGCAATTGGCAACAGCATTAGTAATGAAAGTCAGCACAGGATCTGTGAGCCAGTAAAATCTCAAAGGCCCTGCAGTGGCCCCAGTCCTTCCTCACACACGGCTTCCTGTTAACATGGAAACTCAAGCGAGAGCGGGACCATTGCAGGACCTGAGAGTGAATGCTAGCTCAAAGATCCCATGCTGATTTCCACTACTTTTGCTGCTGGTGATGTCTGGAGATGACTGCTCTTTGAGGCATTTCTGACCCCGGCTGGAGGTTTTGTGACCCCATTTGGGGCCCCGACCCCCAGTTTGGTAAGCTCTGCACTAAATCCATCTCTACTAATTGACTGATATCTAGCTTTCTGAAAGGCTTGTGTTGCATTAAGCCCCCAGCAAATCCTCCCCTTCTGTAGGGCTTGTGTGTTGTTCTTTCTCAACTCATGGTCCTGCCTTTCAGGCCGCTGCAGAAAATTGTCCTCCCTGCAGTTCCTCCCTGCAGTTACCTTAGCTACAAGAGTCAATAAACTCTAAGCTCATGCCAGCTATATGCCGTACATACAATTTTTACATGATTTTTACCCAGATTTTCTACCAGAAGTTGTCTCAGTTTTCCATATCAATCAGTCTATCATATTGTCTACCTTATTTTTGGAAGCATGTATCCATGAAGGAGAAGGAAACCTTCATACCTTAGATTGTGAGAGAGTCTTCTTTAAGTATAATGCAACCGCCTCACCAGGCTTCACATCTGTTTGTTGTATATGACACTAACAGACTTGGCAGCAAAGTTGCCTATCATTCATTGTCCACCTGGACAGCAGACTGCATTCATCAGCACTGCTACACCTTACCAAGATTGCAGATCAAAGTATTAGTTGAAGCTCATCAGCTTAGAATTCTGCACTCTCTTGTTGTTCATCTAAGGGTAGTAGTCTTCAGATACATTTGCAAAACTGCAACTTTGTCATCTGTTCACACCTTTATATCCCATTACTATCTGAACAACCTCTCAAGGACTAACAGTAACGTCAGACCAGCAATTTTCCATAACCGTTTCTTGCAGTAGTCTACTCTCCACAGTAGTTCTGGATTGCTTATTCAGTAAACATCCACTGCAACCCTCCGTTTGGGACTTCCCATATATCATGGCTTATTCAACCTGCTTATCAATGGAAAAAAATCAAGTTTACTTACTGTAAATAGTGTATTAGATAGATAGCAGGATGAGCTAGCCATGCAAAATACCTACTCACCTCCCTGGAGAGTTAACTACCTAGCTAGATTAACTCTGAAATTGACTGAGGGACTCATGAGGCAGCACCCACATAGGAATTCCCACACATGCTCCGTAGAGCAAAAGCTCTACTAGCTGAGAGAGAGGTCTGTTCAGTGCCGCCAAATGATATCACCCCGCATATTATGGCTCAGCCCTCCTGCAATCTACAGAAAACACTGTTTACTTCAAGAAAACTTGCTTTCGCTGGCACAAAGTCTATCACAATAAAACATTAGCTGAATTAAAACAGAATTGTATTTTTTCAACAGCATATTTTCCTGTTGTAAGAAGATGGGCTGATTTACTCAAAGGTTTCTTCCATTTTGCATCTATAGGAAAAATGGTAGATCCCTCAGGACCTATAGCAAATATTTTTCTGTAACTACAACTAAATACTTTTCTTTATGAATAAAAATAAGCAAAAATAATCACTTCACCATTCAAAATCTCCAACTGTGGTATAATTACAACCAAAGTTCCAAACTGGCATTCTCAAGGTTGTCAAATGACAAATATATACTGTTGGCATAACAACCAGAATAGCTAAGCTGCACAACATTTATTTTAAGCCAAGAAAACTACTAAATTTAGTAATTAATGTCATCAAAGCACTATTCATCTCTCTCCCTCACTCATATTCATAATTGTGCCTAATGTTTAATAATCATGTATACATCATATTTGATATTTTGATTTGGTTTCTGACCAGTTTTGAATAATTGTAAATCATGTAATTGATGGCTGAAGATTGACATTTCTTGCCTTACTTTAATGTTTCTTTTCAGCATTTGTGACTCTTTTGTAACACAATGCCAACCTATCAAGTTTGACCTTGATCTAGATAATCTCTTGTAGATGTCTGGGACTCATTTGACAAGGAAAGACGAGATTTCAACAAAGCCCTGCTTAGCAGAAGCTTGGGGTTTATATGGGTGCATTGACACAAACCTGTCATATTCTCGCAAAATTGCATATGAGGCCTTTTACAAATGAGGATATGTTCATACTTAACCAAAACACTTCTATCAGCAAGACTGCTGACTCTTGAAGCCGGCAAATTTTATTCTACTACAGAGCCAAACACTCAGACTTGGTTCCAAGTGCCAAGAACAACCAAATTGGATTGTACATTTTGATTCTGATTCAGACATGTGTAATTATAGCAATTAGTGCTTGAAAAGTGTGCATTTCTGGTTCTCACCACCAAACATGAGTCACATCAGTTGCATAATAATCACTAAAGAGGAAAAAGCAATATTTGGAAACCAGTTATTTTCACACTTGTTTTTTGGCAAATTTAACACATTGGAAATAAAACACTTTCAAACTGAGATTAATCAAAGCATGAAATAAGAATCACATCTCTGTTGGAAGATTTACTTTTTCTGCTCTGTTATTAGTAGCTCAGGCATCACGTGTCCTTTATTTTTGACCGAAGTGGAAAATTCTAGAATGTCCTGTATGTAGGTGAAGGAATACTGTCTCTTTAAATTCACAGTCCTCTCTGCATCTTCAACAATGCCAGACTTAATTACAAATCTCAGCAGCAGCATACTGTATTTGTAGCCCTCTGAGCATAGGACACATCTTATCTAGAGCTACTACAAAAGCAAGTTTGCTTACCGTAAATGGTGTTTTCGTAGATAGCAGGATGAATTAGCCATGCTGTCATGGGATCTGTCAATCAGGTCCGGGAGGCGGAGCCTTACCAAGCAGAGATTAGATTTTAGCTCTCTGCGGCTGCGCGTGTGCTCCCGCGCAGGAAAGTAACAGATTCTCCTCAGTCTCTGATTAAGCTATATTGTAGTCGAAAGACAGTGACTGCCAGGGAGGAGGGTGGGTCAGCATGGCTAATTCATCCTGCTATCTACGGAAACACCGTTTACGGTAAGCAAACTTGCTTTTTCCCGTCAATAGCAGGGCTGAATTAGCCATGCTGTCATGGGAGTCCCAAGCTCCCGATCACGTTGGTTATGCTATGTATGTTTGTACGTGATCATGAACAGTGTGGCAGTCACTGTGTACCAGAGGATAGAGATTGGAAGATAGGGCACGCTATCTTCACATCAGCGGCTGCTTGTTGATCAAGGCAGTAGTGCGATGTGAAGGTATGGAGTGAAGACCATGTAGCTGCCTTACAAATATCTATGGGTTGTACATGTTTAAGGTGTGCCAAGGAGGCCGCCACTGCTCTAACTTGATGAGCTTTGGGAACAGAATGCATCTGTAGCTTCTGTTTGTCATAACAAAATAACAGTAGTCCAGGCGCCTTTGGGTCGAAAGAGACAAAGAGTTGAGAAACTCGGGAGTCTGAGATTGTTCTTTATTTGTAGTATGCTAAAGCTCTTTTGCAATCTAGTGTATGCAGTAATTTTTCCCTGTCATTTGCATGAGGTTTAGGGAAAAAGATGGGTAGTTCTATGTTCTGATTGAGATGGAATTGAAAATCCACTTTGGTAGGAAGGACGGGTGAGTTCGGAGAACCACCTTTTGGTGATGAAACTGTAAATACGGAGAATAATGGACCAAGGCCCATAATTCACTGACTCGTCGTGCTGATGTTACTGCAACCAGTAACACCACCTTCCATGTGAGGTATTTAATATGTGCTGAGTCCATGAGCTCAAACGGGGGAAGCATAAGCTGTTCAAGAACTATGTTGAGGTTCCACGGAACTAGAGGTTTCGAGATTGGAGGATGAAGGTGAGTTAACCCCCTGATGAAACGAGATAGTAAGGGGTGATTGGAAATAGGAATATTGTTAAGTGGACTGTAATATGCCGCTATGGCACAGAGATGAACTCTAATGGATGATGTTACACTGTACACAGCTGGTCTTGCATGTAGATAATCCATGAGTAGCTCAGGTGAACAGTCTAATGGTGGTACACCATTAGAAGTGCACCAGGTCGAGTATTGTTTCCATTTGTAGCTATAGTTTTTCCTTGTTGAGAGTTTCCTGGATTCTAACAAAATGGATTGTGCCGAAATGGAAACTACCTGTTCCGTTAAAAGGAGCCTCTCAATCTTCATGCTGTCAAATGGAGAGATGAGTGTAGCGGGTGTAGAAGCGTTCCTTGATCTTGGAAAAGAAGATCTGGGCGACTTGGTAAGTGAATGGGGTCTGTGATGGACAGTCGGAGAAGGAAACTGTACCATGGTTGCCTTGGCCAGGCTGGAGCTATGAATATCAGTTGAGCTTTGTCTGTTATACACTTCTGAAGTGTCCTTGTTATGAATGGTATGGGGGGAAAGGCATACAGGTGGCCTGTCGTCCACGGAATGAGGAAGGCATCCTGGGCGATCCTGAACTGACTTGGTCTTATCGAGCAGAATTTGGGAACCTGAGCGTTGAGCTCTGTTACAAAGAAGATCTATCACAGGCGCCCCCTATTGCATGAAAATGTCTTGGGCTACCTCTGAATTGAGTGTCCATTCGTGAGGATGAAAGATGCGACTTAGCCTGTCCGCTATTGTATTTGCTACTCCTGGCAGGTAAGTTGCTTGCAGATGTATGCAATGTTGGTGAGCATGTTTGAAGATTGTCAGGGTCTCCTTGCAAAGGGACCATGAACCGGACCCTCCTTGCTTGTTGATATAAAACATTGCCACTTGATTGTCTGTGTAGATCATGACCCTGCGGCCCTTTAAATGATCTTGAAACAATTGGAATGGATTTCAAATTGCTCTGAGCTCCAATAAATTTATCTGTAGGGTCTGCTTGGAGATTGTCCATAACCCTTGGGCTTCGTAAATCTCGAGATATGCTCCCCATCCCTTGCGAGACACATCTGTGGTTAAAACTGCGTTGTGAGGAGGAGGACTGAATAATGCTCCTTTGGACAGGGTGGAGTCTAGGAGCCACCATGTTATGTCCTGTTTCATTTCGGAGGTCAACGATAACTCTGTATCAGTGGTTGCGAGTGTTGTTTCCATTGACCTTTTAGTCCCCATTGCAGGCGTCTCATGTGTAGCCTGGTGTTGGGCACCGTGAAAATAGCCGCCGCCATGTGGCCGAGGACTACCAAAATTCATCTCGCTGATGGCCTTTGAGTGTTGTTCAACGATTAGAGAAGTTGACGTAGTTGTGTTATTCTTTCTGTTGGGAGATATGCCCGGTTGCGAACAGTGTCCAGGCCTGCTCCTATAAACTGTAGTCATTGTGTTGGTTGGAGGTGTGATTTCTGAAAATTGATCACTAGTCCCAATTCCTGTAAGCACTGTATCACCCGTCAGAGGTGATCGAGTAAGATGTCTGGGGTCGAGGCTATGATTAGCAAATCGTCCAGATATGGAAAGACGGTCATACCCTGTTGTCTGAGATGAGCCACCACTACAACCATGCATTTGGTGAAAACCCTAGGTGCAGCCGATAGTCCAAAGGGGAGAACTTTGTATTGGTAGTGTTTATGACTGTAGCGAAAGCATAGGTAACGCCAAGAGGATGGATGGATTGGAATATGTGTGTAAGCATCTTTCAGATGGATGGAACACATCCAGTCATTGGGCTGAATCAGAGGTAGGATCGATTTCAACGATACCATCTTGAATTTCTCTTGGTCAGGAATTTGTTCAACTCCCGTAGATCTAATATGGGGCGAAGGCCACCCGACGTTTTGGGTATGAGGAAGTATGGGGAATAAAACCCTGTTTGTCAGGTTTCCGGGAAAATCCGTCGAATGGCCTGCTGCTTGCGAAGCAAAGCAATTTCCTCCCCTAGTTGTGGTTGGAAGCTTTGACTCTTTAGAGTGGAAAGGTGAGGTAGTATGGGTTTTGTGGTAAATTGGAGTTGGTAGCCATGTCGTATTATCTCTAAAACCCATTGATCGGTTGTTATTCTCTCCCAGGCTGCTAGGCAAGAATGAATTCTGCCAGGTGGTGCTTGATGTAGTGATGGTGGCTGGGTTATTAAAAAGATGGCGTTGCTTTTACTGCAGTAGCCGGCTGTTGTGCCTGCTGTCTTTGGTTACGTGGCTTACCCCTACGTTGAGTCGGGTTGTTTTGTTGCAGCGGAGGACGCTGGTAAGATGGATACGTCTGTGTACGAAAGGATTGATAAGACCTGTAAGGTCTACGAGCATAGGATTGTCTACAAGTAGATCCCACATAACGACGTGTGGTCGAGTAGTGAGGTTGTGATGTTAAGGACTGGACTGCTAGAGCCTCCTCTTTTAATTTTCTGACTGTGTCTTGAAACCGTTCTCCGAACAGGTTGTCTCCTGTACACGGGAGGTTTATTAGTTTCTGGTGTAAATCTTCTCGTATCGTACTACAACGTAACCATGCTATCCTATGTGCTGCGATAGCTGTTGCAGACACCCTAGAAGATGTTTCAAATCCCTCATATATAGACCGCAGAAGGTGTCGAGAACATTCCTCATTATCATGGAGAGGCAGTGGTTCCTGGTCAGCCGTCGAGGAAAGCATAACTTTTGTGGCTTGTAGGCACTCATATAGGTATTGTACCATATAGAATTGATGGTGCATAATGCGGGCATTCAACATTGAGTTGTGGTACATCTTCCTGCCAAACTCATCTAAATATCGGTTGTCTTTGCCCAGAGGATATGAGGTATGTGACTTTGCTTTTTTGAATCTTTGCATTGCAGACTCTACCACAATTGAAGCATGTGGTAGTTGTGGCATAGAGTAAGGCAATGTTTTTTGCATACAAAACTTTATATCCGTTTTCTTTGAAACCGCTGACAGAGAGTAAGGTGTTTCCCAAGATTTCTGTAAGAAGGTATGCAATAGTTCATGTGGTGGAAGAGATGTTGGCTCTCCCGGAGCATCGAAAATCTTTAGGAGACCAAACGTTTCTGATCTAGGGTCCGGTAGATGACAATGGGGATGTTTGCTGAGACAGAGAATCGATAGGTGTATTTTGATGTTGAATTGGTGAACTTGGTCGTTTGGTATTTGGGGATGCCGGAGACTCCACCGACGGTTCTCTAGAGGTGTGTATGTTGTGTTCCGGAGAACTCCCCGATAGTTCGTTAGACATCTTAAAGGATGATTGAAGGGTTTCGTAAAACCCTGCCAACGATTGGGATAATTGAAAAAATGCCTCTTTTGTTTGAGGAGGCATTGTTGAATGACCAGAGTATTTCGGTAACTCACATGCCTTAAGTTGCACTGGATGAATGTGAGGGGAAGCATTTGGTACATCATACTTCTTCCCCACCTTATGCTTTGCTATCCTAACAGAATTATCTGAGGATGTAGATGCAGCAGAGGAAGTGATTTGTTCTATGTCTCTACGAGAAAAGTTGTCTGCACTTCGTGGGTGAGATGATCTAGAAGTAGAAGGGCTCATTTCCCATGTGTCCCTCGTCTTCACTGCCTTTTGATGTGAGCAACGTGATCGCCTATGGTGATGGCATGACGATGATCCTTTGTGGATTCCACATCCCGATGGCGATCGTCATGTACGTTTTGATTTCATCTCTATAGAATTGGAATCTGAAAAGGTGGAATTAGGTATATCTGGAGACTGATGTCTTTGTTTTAAACCATGTGGTATTGAATGAGATGAGTGAGTGGACTGTTGTAGTCCACTATGCATCAATTCCTTTACTGTCGTGTGCGCCGATGTCTTCGGCACCATGTGTGCCGACGTTTTCTGTAAGTTGTGCGCATTTGGCGATTTGTGCGCATAAGTCTTCGGCGCCGTGCACGCAGATGTCATCGGCGCCGTTGTTTCTGGCGCCGAGCACGCAGAAGTGTCCGGTGATGTGTGCGCAGACGGCTCCAGCTCTCTGCGCGCAGATGTCTTCGGCGCCTTGCGCACATATGTCTTCAGCGCCTTGTGCGCCGATGTCATTTTGGGTGCAGAACTTTTATGCACCGACGGTGATTTGGGCGCAGAAGGTACTTTGGGCGCATAAGTCATAGGTGCTGAAGTTTCAGGCACCGTTGTTTCCTGCGCCGGTCTTAGAGGCTCTTTCGGTCCAATCGGATCCGATGGCCTATGTCGACTTGGCAAGTCCTTACCTCCAAGCCTGGAGGGTTGAGGATCCCACGACGACACTCGTTTTTGAGATGGAGCCGTGGTTGTCGAGGGGCCAGGCGAAGAATGAGCCTTCGATGGCTCTGAAAAACTGAAAAGTTCCCGTGTCCTATACGCCCGCTATTTTGGGGCTCTTGGGGACATTCGGGAACAAAATTCACAATTTTTAAAATTGTGATCTGGCCCTAGGCATTGGTAACATCGGTCGTGGCCATCCATGACCGTCATTACCTTGCCACAGGTATAGGGTTTAAACCCTGACTTTTTTGACATTGTAAGAAAAAATAATAAACGCTGAGGAGAAATCAGCCCCGCGTGCGATCCCGCTCGCGGAAAAAACAGACTGAGGAGAATCTGTTACTTTACTGCGCGGGAACACACTCGCATCCGCAGAGAGCTAAAATCTAATCTCTGCTTGGTAAAGCTCTGCCTCCCGGACCTGATTGACAGATCCCATGACAGCATGGCTAATTCAGCCCTGCTATCGACGGGAAAGGTTTTATGTCTTCAGTGAGGTATCGAACAAGCATTCTTTTTTTTTTTTTTTTAGAGATCTTTCTGTCCATTCTGCTGACAAAATCAGGTATTTGGACCATGTAATGAAACAGGGTTTTAAACTAGAACTGGATTTAGATGACCCAAGTCGACACACTATCTCCTTCTGGTATAAATTGCTCCAAAAATGAATGGTAGTCCCTGGCTTTGACAGGATCATGCAAGGGTGGACACATGAATTGGGTATAGAACTCACTTCAGAGTACTATGGTAAATGTTTCTCGAGGATTCGGTTACTTTCTACTAATGCCAGTTTGAGAGAAACCCAATTTAAATTCTTGCAACATTTTTATATGTACCCGAAGCAGGCTTACTGAGTAAGTGTTGCAGAATCTGAGAAATGTAAGAAATGTAGGGAGGCAGCAGGCACTTTGGGACATCAGTTTTCGACTTGTGCCTCCATACATCAATTTTGGAGAAAGGTACAGAGACATTGTTACATTTGGCAGCTCGCAGGACATCCCTTCAAGCTGTTGCACTCACCCCCGGATTTCTTCATGCCAGGAAATGCCACCACAACGTGATTCCAGCTGCTCCTCCTAAGGTGCGCATGTGCCCAACTTTCAGCTCTTAAAGGGGCCATGGCGGGAAAGCCCCTGTGGTGTCCTTTGATGACCTCAGAGACCCCTGCCTATATGACTTGAGCCCAGACTCTTCCTCAATGCCTCAGTAAGAGGTTCCCAGTGTTCCTTTGTGTCCCAGTGAATGTTGCTAGTTATCTATGTGTTTTGCCCTGTCCCTGTTCCTGATTAATCTCTGCCTTGTCCCTGCCCTAGCCTTGTCCGTGCCTCATCCTTGCCTTTCCTTGTTTGTGCTTCATATTGTCTGTTTTCGGTCTCCTGTTCCCTTCGGCCTGACTCCCTGGTTCCGACTCTGGCTTGAATCTTGTCTTGCTGACTGCTGCCTGGCTCAACCCATGTTTGGATTCAGACTCTGTTCTCCTGGATAGCCCTAGAGAACCACCTAAGACCTGCCAGCCACCAGAATTCAAGGGCTCAACCTGCTGGGGAGGCAGCTGAAATAGGTGAAACTCCAGCTGGTCCTGCCTAAGGGTTCGCCCACTAGGTGACACCAAGTGCTCCACAGCACTAAGGGTCCACCTTTCCTGCCAACGTTACAGATATCTTGCTATGCTCACTGGAATATGATTCTCAATGACCATACCAATAATTTTATGAGATGATTTACATGATCTTACTTTTAGTAGTAAATATACTAGGTTGTGGTTTCAAAGGATTTTACTTTTCACAAAAAAAATATATTTTACAAAAATGGTTGACGCTTGTGGTGCCCACATTGACACAATTGCAAATTTTAGTAAATCTGACAAGTGTATTGGAAAAATAAGTAGCAAAAGTTGACTGGACATTGAAAAGCCATGACTTTTTGAAGAGACAAGATACCCACTTACAATCCTTATCTCCAAAAGTGAGAAGTCTAATTTTGACAGATATGCCGACATCGTTTTTAAAATGAGAAGGGAATCTGTATGGAGTATGGATGTAATAATCTTCTGACCATATTCTGTGAATTTGGGAATTATATGGGAAGGGATAGGTAGGGGAGGGTAGGGAGGCAAAAGGTAAATGTTTGAAGGGTTGAAAATGTGAAAAGTTGTATTTTGGAACCTTCTGTATGCTATCAGATGGTGTGAAGGAATGTCTCACCATTGGATGGCTCATTTGTTGTATTGTTTGTTATGGATCTTGAAATACGAATAAAAATCTTTGAAATATAAAACTAGAACTGGTTCAGTCATTCTTTGAAAATATATGGCAACTCTGATCATCAGCTCCCAATGAGGTGATATTTTTTATGTAGCCTGGTACCAACTGGGGGCGGGGGAGTGGGTAAGCCACAGTTCCAAGGCCATACTGATAGACATATTTCATATCTGAACTTCGTATGAAGTGCCAGTGCTATTTCTTTTACTTCCCTGTACAAATTAGTGCTGCTCCTCCCCCCCACCCAAAGCCCTGCGGATTTTAATGGAGCCATTCATAGACTTTATTTTTCCTAATAATAACTATTTGTGTCTGAACTAGTGCAATAAGGTTACAGTAAGATGACCAGAATGATGGGCATATCTGGGACACTTCTCCCCTTTATTGCCAACAGTGGACAAGAAGTTCATTTGCAGGGAGGGTGGTTATTTGGTGGACTGTCCCCCATGGAAAAAATTGTAGTAATCTATTCTCACAATATACCTAAGAGCACATTCTTTGAAGTTTGAAACCACTAAATATTTCATCCCTAACACAAAGCCTCAGGTCTGGTCAATATGTCCTCCATACAAGAAAATAAACTAATCAACCAACAAAATCCAACTGTTATCAACATGTAAATTCTCATAAAATAAAAAAAAATAAGTGACAAACCTTCCCAAACAATGTATAAATTCTATACAGTAGACATGGAGTGGTTGGAGACTTTGAACTGGTTCCCAGGAAATTTTGCACCAGGGCCAGTGCAAAGGTCTTAGGTGCCATAAGTGAATCTTATAGCCTTGTGCTGTCCCTCTCCCCCTCTGGCCCTGCCATACACAATTAAAAATTATGCATTAATAATAGATTTTATATTTATTTATTTATAGCTTTTACATACCGACTTTCTTGATACAAATCAAATCAACTCGGTTTACAGAGAACAAAGATCTTAACAATAATGGTAACAATTAACAAGAGGTAATAATTAGAGGAAGAGAAAAAAAGTTACAATAAAACAAGGAAGTACAACTGGGAGTTGGACATGAAAGTGGGGGTATAAAACAATAGGTTCTAATACCTAAATACGTGTGGCATATTATGAGAATTTAGTGCTTGTTTAGGGGTTGAAGATGAAGTGTTGGATTAGATTCTGAGTGGTAAAGCTGAAGCTGAATTTAAGCACAGGAAAAGGCTTGACTGAACAGCCACGTCTTGAGTTTCTTTTTAAAAGTTAGGAGACAGGTTTCCAGCCGAAGGTCTGGAGGAATGGCGTTCCAGATGGAGGGGGCTGCCGTTGAGAATGCCCGATTTCTGATGGTTGATCGGCGCACTGTTTTGGTTGGGGGGGCATGTAGGGATCCCTTGTAAGCTTCCCTTGTTGGCCTAGCCATATGGTGTAGTTTTAGCGGGTGGAGAAGGTCGAGGGAGGGTCTGATGGTGGATGCTTTTGTGAATTATAGTAAGTGATCTGTGAAGTATTCTAAAATTAACTGGGAGCCAATGTAGATCCTTTAGTATGGGTGTAATGTGTTCTCTCCGATTAGTATTTGTTAGGATTCTTGCCGCCGCATTTTGAAGCATCTGGAGGGGTTTTGTCGTAGATGTTGGGAGACCTTGTAGGATAGAATTACAGTAGTCAACCTTGGAGAACAGGATAACTTGGAGAACCGATCTGAAATCATGGTGGAATAGTAGAGGCTTGAGTTTTTTGAGCACCTGTAATTTGTAGAAGCACTCCTTGGTCGTGTTGTTTATAAACTTCTTTACGTTCAGGTGACTATCAATTATGACTCCAAGGTCGCTGGCTTGAGAAATTTGGATGATATTAGATGGTTGTTGTTGGTGAAGACCGTCTTCTGGGGTTATAAGTAGTAATTCTGTCTTAGCGGTGTTAAGAACCAAGTTAAGGCCTGTAAGGTGAAGGTTGATTGTTTGCAGGTGAGTTTCCCATTGCTCAAAAGACTTCAAAATACTGTCTTCTGGAGTAAAAATCTCACTTACAACAACATGTATATTATATTTACATGTACTGCTGTAGTGCCAACCAGAAAATCTTGCAAAAAAACACACTCGGAACCCATATAATATTAGGCCTATTATAAAGCATGTTGGGTGTGGGCATGGTCTTTAGAAAGCCAAGAGTAAACTGAATTACAATTACAATATAGTAAACCACCCATACTTAAACAGCACTAACTGCCAGCATTCAAACAGTAACAACTCTACCTATGAAAAGGCAACACTACAAATATTATACCAGGCCCACTACACCGCCTATTAGGAAAAACAGAATAAGTTAAGGAGCATAGATCCTTAAATAGAAACTACACGCTAGCTGAATACCTCGCCTTGGTCACAAGTGCAGACAGATAGACCTTCACCAAATACAGAAGAGACCTTGAAGTGGAACTGCAAAAAGCCAGACTCTGTATGCAGTGCAACAATGGAAAAACAGAAACATCACCATTCCTCATAAAACATCAAACAATATAATCAAGAAATATAAAGAATCAATCATAATAGTAAAACTATAATAGTGTTGCTTGGGTATATAAATCAATTGTTAAAAAGGCACGTAGCAAATCTTTTATTTATTTATTTATTTATTTATTTAATTTTCTGTACTGGTGTTTGGAACCAAGACTGTCACATCGGTTTACATCTTTACATTTAATGAAAAACATAGATAATATTAAAGGTTATTATCTGCATTATTTGTTTGCATGATTTAAAATCTATTTCTATTTTTTCTAAAATGTTATAAAGGGGTCAATATTCAAAACTGGCCAGTACTGGGTTTTTCCCCACACAAAATGGGAGAAAAGCCTTAATGAATCTGGCTCTTAGGTGGTTAGAATGTATCCGGCTAAGTTACGATGTATATTCAGCAGCACATATGCTGCTGAATATATTCGTATAACTGAGCGCTTAGCCAGATACGTCTAATCAGCTAAGGTTATACCTGCTGTATGGCATGTTTAGCTTAGCCATACACCTTATATGGCTAAGACCAAATATTGGCAGTTAGCCCCATAAATTGTATGGTTAACTCACTCTGCCCCATTCCGCCCACTGCTCACCCACAACTTATGCAGCTAACATTTTAGCCATATAAGGGACTTATATGGCTAAGTGGCAACTACTGAATGTGGACTTTTAACAGGAACTAAGAAATATAATCATATCTCACCAATATTAATGGAACTACACTGGCTACCTATTCAATCACGATTACACTATAAAGTATTAACAATAATATTCAACAACATAAACCCTGACAATAATGAAGTACTGGGAGTGACACTCCAAAACACAAACCTAATCGAATGCTGAGATCTCAAAACAAAGGGCTCTTAAAAATTCCTTTAGGAAGAGATGCTCATTTTACTCAAACAAGAGACAGACTGTTATCTGTAGCTAGCCCAAAATTCTGGAACTCCATGCCTGAAAAACTTAGAATAACATCAGGTAGAAAGGAATTCAAGCGTGACCTGAAAATTTGGCTTTTTAAAAATATCATAAAGTATACGACCTTGTGAGTCCTCTCTATAATATGCTCATTAACAACCAACAGAGGACTTAAAAATATAATATACACTGATGCCCGGTATTTCTTATGTGAGCTAGACCATATATTGGATATAGCTTCGATTGTGAGTATACCATTTTTAATTTATATCATTTTTTATAATTTTTCAATTACTAGTGTTCCCAATTCAGTGATGTTTTTATAATATAAATTTTTCTTGCCAATAAAATCATTTGTGATGGTGGAAATATGGATTCAATATGAGATGATATCATCCTATATAGAAATTAGATAAGTGAATAGAACCTTTTGGATAAGAAGTGGCAATCTGGGGTGACCGCGCAGGAGAGAGCTATTCATAGACAATTTTGTCATTATAAAAGGAGATGGTCACAAATGATTTTATTGGCAAGAAAAATGTATATTATTAAAACGTCACTGAATTGGGAAAACTAGTAATTGAAAATTTTTTAAAAATTGTATAAATTAAAAACGGTATACTCACAATTGAAGCTTTATCCAATATATGGTCTAGCTCACATAAGAAATACTGGACATCAGTGTATATTATTTTAAAAAATGTCTACAACATAAAGCCTTAACATTCAGATTACCTAATTGATAATTAAGATTCTCTGAAAAATAACCCTCTGGAATCGTTTATATACTATTAATAATCCTTTGTTATATGTGAGTTTATTTTGTATGATAATTTTATCTATGCATGTTTATATGTAAATCGTTATGATCTTGTGAACTTCACATGGAATGATGGTATATAAAACATTTAAATAAATAAAATAAATAGTGCTGAGCACACTTTGAATATTGACTTCATAGAATATTAAAAATCCTTGAAAGTCTTTATTTAAGTGGCTGGGTTTATTAAAGAAAAAAAGAGGCTCTTATCTTCTGGGTCTAGTGATTCACTGTGCATTGTAGGTGGTCATCAATCAAGAATTACCTAATCAATTTAGAAACAAAATAGGTGAACAGAGACACACACACCTACCTGAGACCTTCTGCTCAGTTAAGTTCTGAAGGTGAATTTTATTTTATGTTAGCCAATAATTTAGAGTGCTTTTATTACTGTCAGTTTTTTCTGCATTATCTGCATGGTTTGAAATCTTTCTATTTTTCCTAGTTATATAGAATATTAGGAATCCTTGAAAATCTTTATTTAAGTAACTGTATTTATCAAAGAAAAAAAAGAGGCTGTTTATTCCCTCCCATCCTTCCCCAGCCCACCCACACATAAGGTGTTTTCTTCTTAAATAGTTCTTCCAAGGACTTAGTTAAATGAATAATATAAGACCTAAGTACCAATCTCACAACTTGTATATTAGTCACTATTAGCAAAATGTCTTTTATTCAGTGTAACAATTGTGATACTTATGTCCCAAGGCCTATCATTTGTAGAATTAAAGATTGCTCAATTTGCCTTCAGCTGTCTGCAATGAAAAAGGAGCTGACTCATAAGAAAGAAGAATTGTTCAGGTTTCAAATAACCTCTCCATCCTTGCAGCATCCAGAATATCTCTCCCTTCTCCCACAGAAGAGTCAGTGGGCTCTGGCAGAAGAAGACCTGTGGCTTTAAGACAACCAATTTTGCAGCATCCTGTATAACCTCCCCCACTCCCACAGAGAAGTTAGACATCAAGGATTCAAAACCCAGGAATAATTAGATTACACTGGGATCTGGTAGAATAAGGCCTGTGGTGAAGAGACACCCATTATCCCTGCTGTTACTCTTAAATAACGCCTTTTCTGCATTGAAAAATGAAGAGTCCCCCACAGTGGCGTAGCTAGGGGGGCTAAGGCCCCCGGGAGCCAGGCTGTAGGGGGCGCCAAGGGGGCAGAGGATTCCATGCAATGGAAAGAAAAGGCTCTATGACGGCAGAAGAGGAGGCTCGTGGCTTCCGGGGGCACCTATGCCACCCGGCGGCAGAAGAAGATGAGGCCCGCAGAATCGGGAGGGCCCACCAACAGTGGGAGAAATGGGACGGCGTATGATTTCCTTAATGCAGCTCACCCGACGGTGTTGCCGCGATCCTCACATTCACCCTCCCAGCTCCTGAGGAATGGAAAGATTGCGGCCTTGCAGTGCCGGCTGCTTCCTCCTCCTCCTCAGCTGTCGGCATCTGATGACGTCATTCAGACACCGGCAGCCGGGAGGGAGGAAGCAGCTCACACTACAAGGCCGCAATCTTTCCATTCCTCAGGAGCAGGGAGGGTGAATGAGAGGATCACGGCAGCACTGCCAGGGTGAGCTGCGTTAAGGAAATCATGCACTGTCCCACTGCCACCAATGAGGCTGCTCAGCAGAAAGAGGCCAGGAGGGGCTGTCAGTATTTTATCCTTCCCACCTATGGTGCAGTAGAAAGAAGCTCGTGGGGGCTGTTGACATCTCCTTCCTCTTGCCCATGGTGCAATAGAAAGAAGCTAGCAAAGCCATCGGGTTCTCTTCCCTCTTGCCTGCGGCACAATATAAAGAGGCCTGGGGGTACAGGGGCATCGGCATCTCCCCACCCGTCTGCAGTGTAACAGCATGAGGCCTAGAGTTTGTGTGTGCATGAGAAACAATAAATGTAAAATAGGCTGTGTGTGTGTGAGAGTATGAGGGAGAGAAAGCCAATGAATGTGAGCGAGCCTGTGTGTGAGAAAGGGAGCCATTGCATGGGAGAGAGCCTGTGTATATGTGTGATAGGGAGAGAGCCAGTGCGTGTAAAAGAGCTTGCCTGTGTGTGAGGGAGGGTAAGAGAGCTTGTGAGTGCAAGAGAGGCAGTGCATGTATGAGAGAGAGAGAGAGAGCAAGAGAATCTGAGTTTGAGAGTGCCTTGTTTGTGAGGGAGAGAGTGAGCTATTGATTGTGAGAGCTTTATGTATATGTGAGGGAGAGAAAGGCAGTGAGTGTGGGAGAGCCTATGTGTGTGAAAGGGAGAGACCTAGAGACTGTGAAGGAGGGTGAAAGAATATGTGTGTGAGGGAGAGTGAAAAGCCAGTGAATGTGGGAGAGTGTGTGTGTGTTTGAGAGAAAGGGAGGGGGAGAGAGCCTATGTGTATGTTTGTGAGAGAGAGAGAGCCAGTGAATGTGAGACAGCCTGTGTATGTGTGAGGGGAAGAAAGCCAGTGCCCAATGAGTATGGGAGAGCCTGCATATATGCATGTAAGGGGGAGAGAGCCTGCATATGTGTGTGAGAGGGAGAGAGTCAGTGAAGGTGGGAGCCTGTGTGTATGTGAGGGTAGGAGAGAACATGTGTTCTGCATGTGAGACTGAGGTGAGATGTTCTGCTGGCATGTACTTTTTTATAAGGGATCTATAGCAGCGTGGATTCTTCTATTTTCCTAATAGGAGGTATATTCATGTTTTACGGCCTGATGTAATATTTACAGTCTTGTCTTTTCATAGGTAGGTTGCTACTGTTTGAGTGCTGGCAGTTAACAATGTTTTGGTATGAGAGTTTTCTTATACTGTAATTCAGTTTATTCATGGCTTTATGAGGGCCAAGTTTATGCCCAACACATGTTACCATAGCCCTAATACCCTATGAGTTCCAAATGCCTTTTTAATTTTACATTTTAATTTTTATTTTTTTGCAGGGTTTTCTGATTGGCATCACAGCAATGCATATTCTTGGAAAGTGCTATTTTTACTTCAGAATGTCCTTGCTCATGTAAAATTTGGTATTATAAATGCATAATTTTAAATTGTGTGTGGGGAAAGTGTGACTGGGAGGGTATGACACCTAGTGGTTAGATTAAATAGTCTCCTGTTCTCCATATTTGGGAACTTTTATTTCCAATCACTCTGCGATTGTTGTGGATTATTGGGGGGAGGGAAGGTAAAGGGGCCACATAAACTTTCTCCTTTCATATAAACACTTTAATTCTCTCTTAAATGGATGGACACACTCTCATACACGCAGTGGCATACCATGGGTCTCCGGTGCCCGGGAGCCAATGCATTTGTGTGCCTCTCCAGCACCTCCTCCCCCCCCGGTAATCCTTCTTGTACTAATACTTAAGGTCACAGAAAATCTATGGCTTCTCTAGACAGAAGAATTTGGGGGGGGGGGGGGAGCCAAAATGACATTTCCTCATCACACCCACCTTCAAAGCATGGAAAAAGTCTCAATAAGAAACTCCAAAGGGTATTCTGCATAATTTTAAAAAGCTGGCTAGTTTCTCACTTCTAGTAAACCTACTATTAACATTATTTGATAGCTTCATTCTATATGGCTTTGAGAGTGACGTCTGGAATGTATACAGGAAGGGGCAGAATGTCAATATAAACCCTGCACCTCCAGTTCTGTAACACACTGTGCATCCGCAGAAATTCACCCAGTAATGAAGCTTGGATGTTTCCCTTACAGCTTATCATACAAAAAATATTTTCAAATTCTGGTGTCACCTCACAGTAATAGCAGCACAAACACCTACCACTACCAAACACATTGGGGTAGATTTTCAGACCTATGCGCAAGTGTCCACGTGCACGCGCTACCCGGCGAGCACACATGGACGCGCAATTTTATAACATGCGCGCGCCATGTGCTGTGTGCATCCTGCTGTGTGCACTGAATAATAGAGTTAGCCGGATAATTTAGATGACTAGCTCAACCCCTGCCAGTAAGATCCCTGGAACGCCCCTAATTTATCTGAATAAATTCTAGCCAGCTAGAACTTTGCCAGATAAGTTCCCATCTCTTCATTAAGCCAGATAACGTCTGAGTTATTCGGCTAAATGTTTTTTAATATGGACCTCCAAGTTACTAATTCAGCTGCTCAAACAATTTATAAAACAATAACAATTAATAACCTACCGAAAGCTTTGTACTACCCATAAACCCACCCCTAACACTAACATAAACCTCTAATTCACCAGTCGCTCCTTAAGAAGCTCCCCAAAGTGACCCCCTTTGGATTGACCCTTCAGAGGCATCTCACCCCTGCTGTGGACCACCTTTACAGGTTGGTGTGAGATAATGTCAGTGGTAGAGGCTGGAATTAGGGCATCCATTGGAGGAAAAAGGAGAGTTAGAATATCCTTCTGTGAAGAGGAAGCTATTTAGCAATAGTTCTTCTCCTGTATTCAGCCCTTAGTTTTCTTCTCACTGCCTGGATAAAATGGCCTATCTGAAAATGTCTCTCCTTTGCCCAACTAAAAGTACAGCATGTAGACCTTTAGCCAGGATTAAAAAAAAGGTGGTTAGGTGCACCCCAAAGGTTGATTTTTACAATATCATAGCAATGTTTTCAAGAGCTTTGTGCTCTTGCATTCACTTTAGGAAATGCATTCTTCCAATAAACATTTATCGGCGTTACCAATACTGCTAACAATATTTATCATTGTAGACAGCACTGCAAGATTATTCACAAGGTTACAATGTCTCTGCTCCAGGAAACTTGCAGTCTAAATTACAATGCTGCATTTTGACATTATATTTGAAAGCAAACACAATGGAGTGGATTTTTCTTTTTACAGCTCCATGAAAGGATAGTGTGCTAAAAGGAGCTAAAGCAATTGTCTGTCTCTCATCTGCCTGCAGTAGGGTTATTTATTAATTAATTGTGACCCAGAATCTATGAGAAAAAAATTCCTTATTACAAAACCAGTACAATATTAGAAGTACGCTATCCTACAGCCCCTCTGTCCAAAGAGCTCCATTGGTCACAGTGCTGCAAAGGGAAATGCCTGGAAATACACCACTAAAAAAATGTGTATTTACAGAATATTGAAATAAATTGGAATTGGATGGTTCTAGGTGAGGAGTACTGGTTTGCTGTAATAATAAAAAAAAAAAAAAAAGAGAGCTAATAATACTGATAAAACCCAAACCGGATGGAGTCAGTCCAGAGGGCATCTACTAAAATTGTTAACTATCTTCATCATAAAGTATATGGGGCAGGTTTAGAGATCTAAATTTATACTCAGGAGGAAAGGAGTGGAAGGGGAGATATGGTAGAGGCCTATAAATATCTCCAAGGACTAAATGCACAGGGGGAAGGCTTTTTTTTTTCCAATGGAGAGGAGGCTATGGAATGAAGGGTCATGGGATAAAGGTGAAAGGAGGTAGCCTAGGAAATAATCTAAGAAATATTTCTGTTCAGAAAGGATGATGAATGCATGGAACAGTTTTCCTGTGGAGTTAATGGAGACAAAGACTGTCAAAATACAAGAAAATATGAGACAAGTACAGAGAATCTTTGAGGAAGAGGAAGGGACTGTAAAGCTGAGCAGGAGTTGTGGATGGGCAGGCTAGATAGGCCATATGATCTTTATCTGCTATCAGGTTTTGTGTTTAATTATGCCATAGCACAGGAAATAAAGTCCCAGATCTACAAGCAGTCATGGAAGAGGCTGATATGGATGTAGTGACTGTCATGGAGACGTGGTACATAGAAAACCATGACTTGGATATAGTTATATCAGGCTACAATCTATTCAGGAAAGATTGGATAGCAAGACAGGGAAGGAGTGACATTATATATATTAAAAATAATATTAAAGCAACAGAACCACAGAGTTTATGAGGTAAAGAGGGTTAATCTGGAAAGAAGGAATGGAACATCTGTTTATCTGCCCCTTTGTGCGCCCCTTCGTGCGACCTTTGAAGACAGGACATAATAGAAATATTTGCTACCTAAGTTTCTTTGATACCTAGACAGAATTAGACTTTGCTATAATAGTTTGAAGGCAACTAGAACCCAAATAACTCAGAAATAACATAAAAATTAAAAGCCCTATTCATACTTAAAACCTACACCACTCTTCAAACCTTCCAAGCAACCCACATCTCCTTCACAGACTCAACCCTCAAAACTAACATTACCAGAACTCTTTGTCACCTCCATATACCACCAGAGTGCTGCCATTAATAAAATTCACGACCACTACAAATTTACCAAAGAACACACCTTACCTAACTGTCATATACACATTTTTCCTGAGTTAATAAATTTAAACCTTAATCTAATATGGATCACCCTGATTTCTACAAAAAGTCAAGAAAAAACCACCTAATAAATATCCCAATTCTCAAACAAGCCAAAAACCTTCTTTACTAGGGATGTGAATCGTTTTTTGACGATTTAAAATATCGTCCGATATATTTTAAATCGTCAAAAATCGTTAGGGCCACGATACAATACCAATTCCCCCGATTTATCGTCAAAAAATCGTAAATCGGGGGAAGGGGGAGAGCAGGAAAACCGGCACACTAAAACCCCCTAAAACCCACCCCCGACCCTTTAAATTAAATCCCCCACCCTCCCGAACCCCCCCCAAATGACTTAAATTACCTGGGGGTCCAGCGGCGGTCCGGAACGGCAGCGGTCCGGAACGGCCTCCTGCAATTGAATCGTGTTGTCTTCAGCCGGCGCCATTTTGCAAAATGGCGGCGGCCATAGACCAACAAGATTCGACTGCAGGAGGCATACGCATATGGCGCCGGCCATACGTGTATGGCCGGCGCCATTTTCCGTACGGAAAACGATTCGCGGCAGGAGATTGTTTTCCGGACCCCCGCTGGACCCCCAGGGACTTTTGGCCAGCTTGGGGGGGCCTCCTGACCCCCACAAGACTTGCCAAAAGTCCAGCGGGGGTCCGGAACGATCTCCTGCAGTCGAATCGTGTTGGTCTATGGCCGCCAACATTTTGCGCCGCCATTTTGCAAAATGGCGCCGGCTGAAGACAACACGATTCAATTGCAGGAGGCCATTCCGGACCGCTGCCGTTCCGGACCGCCGCTGGACCCCCAGGTAATTTAAGGCATTTGGGGGGGGGGGGTTCGGGAGGGTGGGGGATTTAATTTAAAGGGTCGGGGTGGGTTTTAGGGGGTTTTAGTGTGCCGGCTCATGATTTTCACGATACTTTAAACACCCAAACGGCAACAATACGATTCCCTCCCCCTCCCAGCCGAAATCGATCGTTAAGACGATCGAGGACACGATTCACATCTCTATTCTTTACATCACTTTCCTCCTGATAAATGCTCAATCACTAACAAAGAAACTAATGATCATATCTGACTTGATAAACACAAAGAACCCTGACTTCTTTGCGATTACTGAATCGTGGCTTAAAGAAACTGACACGGTTCTCACAAATCAACTAACCAATAATGACTATGATTTATTCTCCATCCCACGAAAATCTCGCAGAGGCGGAGGACTTCTACTCCTTATAAAAAAACACTATAATATGAAACTTATACCTCATAACCTCCCTTCAAAATTTGAAATTGCGTTACTGGAATCTGATTTTCTTCAAATCTGCTTGATATATTGCCCTCCAAAACTCCTTGATAATGAGATCTCAACCCTGATTGAATTTCTCATTACCAACATTAATGTTAAAAAACCTTCCATTATACTTGGAGACTTTAACCTCCATACCAATCACACTCCTAGATCCCAAAACTATCAAACACTACTTGACTTGCTTTCCAGCCTCAACATGAATCAAATTATAAACAACCCCACTCACAAAGCCGGTAACACCCTAGATCTGATTTTCACCAACCATTTCTTTCATAATCCCATAACATCCACTAAACCCGTTCCTTGGTCTGATCACTTTCTCATTAAATGCAGTGCTCAAATAATCACAAACAAAATATCTGAATACAACACGCCACTCTCTTTCAAATACAGACCCCCATTCCAACTAAACTCCCTCAAACAAGAATTGGGAAAACAACTCTCAAATCTAGATTTATCCAGCATACAAAATGCTACCCAGTCCTGGTTTCAATTATTAAACAAACTGCAAATAACATAAATCCAGAGAAAACAAAAATTATAAAACATAACAGAGCAAAAAACAATCCCTGGTTCAACTCCGAACTTTCGAATTTGAAATCCAACCTCAGAAAGCTGGAAAAAGAATGGCGCAAATCCAAATGTCAAGTAACCATCCAAAGATACCGCTCAAAACTCGCTGAATACAAAAAAGCAATACTAAACGCCAAACGTGAATACTATAGTCTAAAGATCAAAAATGCCACAAATAAATCAAATTCCCTCTTCAACATAGTAAAGAACCTAATAGAAAGCAACAACATTGACAAACCAACCGCCAATATAAATAATCTGAGTCAAGACCTTGCAAAGTTCTTTAAAAACAAAATTGACAAAATCACAGACTCCTTTAACAACACTACTTCTCTTAATGTTCCTCACAATACTTCAATATCAACTAACTGGTCGAAATTTGATCCAATTTCCAGCATTGAACTAGAAAAGATTCTTAAAAAAATAAACCCAGCTCGACATGAGCTTGATACTATTCCTACCCATATTCTAAAGGAAATATCGCATATTATTTCTCCTACACTAGCTGCAATTATTAACAAGTCACTCGAAGAAGGCTTTATCCCATCTAACCTGAAAACTGCAACTATTACTCCTATCCCAAAGAAAAAGAACTTAGATCCCAATGATCTAAATAACTATCGTCCAATCTCCAATCTTCCTCTACTTGCCAAACTGATTGAGAAAACTGCCCTGCTTCAACTAAATGAACATCTTGAAATCAATAACATACTTCACCCCGCTCAACATGGCTTCAGAAAAAACCGAAGCACCGAAACCCTGCTGTTAAACTTAACCAACAAATTAATAAGAGGCTTTGATAACAAACTGAATCACCTATTAATTCTAGTTGATCTATCTGCTGCCTTCGATACAGTAGACCACAATTTACTAATATCAAGCCTTGCCAACATAGGTCTTGCTGGAAATACCCTTGATTGGTTCACATCATTTCTAAAAGACAGGTATTTCAAAGTCACCTTCAATAACTTCTCATCTGATCCTTACCCCCTTGATTCAGGAGTACCACAAGGATCTGCCCTATCTGCCATCCTCTTCAATATATATCTTCTTCCACTCTGTCACTTCATCTCCAATCTAGGCATCACCTTCTTTCTTTATGCCGACGATATTCAATTACTAATCCCTATAACATCTACCATAGAAGAAGCCATATGCCTCACAGTAAATTACCTCAAATCAATCAAAATTTTTCTCAACCAACTAAAACTTTGCTTAAACATGAACAAAACTGAATGGATCCTAATAAAAAGAAACTTCTCAGCTCAATCTTCTCAAATACCATACATTCAAATTAATAACTCCAACATTCAAATGAAAAATCCAATAAAGGATCTTGGCATCTGGATAGATTATGATTTGAGCTTTAAGAATTGCATAGCTATAAAAACAAGAGAAGGCTTTCATAAACTCCAGATCCTCAAACATCTCAAACCTCTGCTGTACCCGAACGACTTCAGAACAATTCTTCAAATCCTCATTTTCTCAAGCCTAGATTATTGCAACTCAATTTTCTTAGGACTTCCTAAATCTACCCTAAAACCACTACAATTACTGCAGAATGCCACTGCACGAGTGCTCACTGGCAAGAAGAAGTTTGATCACATCTCCCCAACTCTAAAAAACCTTCATTGGCTTCCAATTTCTCAAAGAATTAAATACAAATCCTTAACCATCCTACATAACGAAATTTACAAGGACAACAATTCCTCTCTGGATAACATGATTACTATTCACAAATCACCCCGCTCTACAAGGTCTTCTGACAAATTACAGCTATTCATTCCCCCACTGTCATCTGCGAAGCTATCTGCTACAAGACATAGAGCCTTCTCGATAGCTGGACCGACAGAATGGAACTCCATCCCAGGATACCTAAATTCTATCAGAGATTCCAAAACCTTCAAAAAAGAATTAAAAACATGGTTGTTTAGACAATCATTCACGGACTGCTATGATTAATATCAACTTTTTATCTTGAACCCTACAGCTCCTTTAATAAGTATCTTATAACCAAGTCTTATATTGTCTCCTAATAACATGTTATACTCTGCCTTATGCTGAGATATTATAGTTCTGTTATCTGTACGGCGTTATTTCTTATAACATGTTCATTGTATATCGTTGTTACTCTGTAAACCGGGGTGAAGGCACTCAGCTATACTTAGGTATAAAAAATAATATAAATAAATAAATAAATAAAATAAATATTGGTGTAATATACAGACCTCCATGGCAGACAGAAGACATAGAGATTTATTGGAGAATATTCACAAAATTGCTCTGAAAGAGGAGGTGCTATTGCTAGATGTGTGGCCCATTTAATGATGGATTCCTTCTCTGCAAATCTTAAGAAGGCACCCAACCCTTTTCCGTTGTGACCCGACAAACACATTGAAGAAAAACAATTATTGCAGGGTCCAGTACAACAATAAGAGACCTACATACAAAGGGTTAAACATAGATAGGTGCAAATATTGGTAAACAGTGAAATGCAAACCATTTTCCAAAAATACGAATAGGATAAAACCTTGTATTTACTGCTACCAAGGCCTGGTATTCCTTTAAATTATCAGTGAGCTCACCATAGCTCTTGAGTGTTCAGTCTCTCCGTGAGGAGTTAGCAATCTGTTATTTTCGGAGCTAACAGTCTGCTTGGAGTTAGCAATCTGTTATTGATCTGATGCCTGATGGGAGGAGCAATCAGATAGTTGAGGGTGGATCCTTGGACTAGTGGCAGATGACCACGCCCCCGGGGAATGACCCCGAGAGGGACCATTGGTCAGGCTCAGAGTTAGGAAACAAACACGCACTAGTTCTTTATTAGTATACTGAACCACCAGAGATGGCAGTAGTGAGCTGGCAAGCCCGGCTGGGCTGTAGTCCCTCAGATA
Organism: Rhinatrema bivittatum; assembly: GCF_901001135.1. Lineage (NCBI taxonomy): Eukaryota > Metazoa > Chordata > Amphibia > Gymnophiona > Rhinatrematidae > Rhinatrema > Rhinatrema bivittatum. Next base: position 272,166,956 of record NC_042615.1, on the reverse strand, counting down.
CTGGAACAGCAATCCCTGGAGGCTGAGCTGAAGAGAGACTTAAGATATAGTGAGTAGGCAGGTTATGCAGATGTAACACTCACACAATGTCCCAATAAAGCCCAGGAGCTGGAAAGTATAGGCCCTTGAGGAGCGAGTACCTGGTTCCAGGGAAAGCTCAGAGAGAACGATGGTAACTCACTGATATAGCTGAGATAGTTGGTAGTGAAGACTTCCAGGCAGAAGAGTATACGAAGTAAGTCTGGGAAGAGGGCCCTCGATGAGCGAGTACCGGTTCCAGACTGTCACCTGAAAAAAACAAGGAGAGAGCGAGGCCCCCAAGGAGCGGGTACCTCTGGTAAGTACGAGGAGGCAGAGTAGCTTAGGTAGCGCAACCCTTGCTAACTCGATGTGTTAGCAAATTCCAAGACCTTAAATATCCGTCGCGGGGGATGTCATCTCCGGGGGTCGCCCCGAGGTACACGCCAATGCTGGTACTTCAATCGGGGCCGCGCTGTGCGCGCGCCCCTAGTCCTCCAGGAAACATGGCGATTGCAGCGTCGAGCCGGTCCGGGAACGCCCGAGGACAAGTGGCAGGAGAACGCCGCGGTAGCCAGTCTTCCCGCGGACGGAGAGGGAGGCGCCAGAGAGGTAAGGAGGGCGGAGAGAGGGCGTCGGGCACCGACGGACACAACATTGAGGATATAACACCACACTTTTTTGAGTGGTGCTCTAAAGCATAGTGCAGTCACATGATACAATGACAGGCTAAAGCAGCCACGTTAAGGAGGTGTGCTTTGGTTTCAGGAGTGTTCTGTCTGCACAAAAAGCAAGGTAAGAGGGCACTACATATACATTACCTGAAAAACCTGACTTAGACTCCTATGCGCCCTGAATTTGCCTGAATTAACACAATGTTAAGAATCCCTTCTCCCTCTTATGCAGGTCTAGGCATTGGCTATTCTAGAACAGCAGTAATAATGGACCCAGGAACTGCTGCAAAGGCAAAACCAACATCAAGTGATGATCCAAGACCGAGAAGAATCAATAGAGAAATTGAAACAGATCTCACCAGCTATAAACCATAATAGAAAGGAATTATCCAGCCCATAACCCATTGCCTCCGGAGTGAGCCAGTGGAAGCAGAGCATGCTCGTGGGGGTTCTTCCATCAGTGTGATCTGCACTTTAAACTTTACTGAAGCAACTACAAAAATGTACTGGATAGTAACTTTGCTCATAGGAGATGCTTTGAAGTGGGCCATTACCTTGAACAAAATCAGCATATATCTTGTGACACATTCCTACTGAATTCAAGAGAATGTTTTCAGATATGCAGCCAAACACATTGCAGAAAGATGCTTTTTACAGCTATGGCAAAGAACAGATTCCATCCTTTCCTATGCAACTCATTTCTGTTAGCTACAGGCAGACATCGAATGGCACAAGAAACCCCTAAGGCATCAATTCCATTGAAAGAGACGGGCCTCTTTCAGTGGAAAGGAGGTTCTAGAACAAGGAGTTGTGGGATGAGGGTGAAAGGGGATAGATTCAAGAGTAATCTGAGACAATGTTTCTTTACAGAAGAAAATATTGCCTGTGATTACTTTCCTAAGATTTCTTTCCCTTCCTTTGGAACTCACTTCTAACAGATTTAAGAAGTCTGAAAGACACTAGCAGTCCGATTCTGTAAAGTCTGTGGGAAACGGGTGCTCAGTGTTGAGCGCCTGCTCTTCCAACGCACGCCCAGCCACCTCCCCTAGGCGCACAATCCCATATTTAAATGAGGGGGGTCGCGCTAAAAGGAGGCGCTAGGGATGATTACACACCCCTAGCACCTGCATGGCCCAGGGAGGTGGCTGTCAGTGGGTTCAGAAAACCGACGCTCAATTTTACGAGCGTCGATTTTCCGAACCCGCCGACAGCCATGGGTTAGGAAAACAGACACCAGTAAAATTGAATGTCCATTTCCCTAACTTGACTGTCTGGCACATTTAAAACACTTTTTTTTTTTTTTAAACATTTTTGCTTCCTCCGCCTTAATATTGTTAGGATATTAAGTCGGAGGTTGTACAGAAAAGCAGTATTTTCTGCTTTTCTGTACACTTTTTTGGTCTGCTCAGAAATGTGCGGATTGGACGCACGTTGTTTTTTCAGTATCCCGTGTGAATAACTAAAAGCCCCATCAACATGCATTTACATGTGATGAGTGCTACTAGTTTCAGTGGGGGTGGGGGGGATTGGACACGCGTTTTCGATGAGCTAAACTCCTAACCGTATAAGGGGTAATGGATGCACGTCCAAAACGCGCGTCCAACTGTGGGTAAAACAGTGCACTCAGCTTAGCACACTTTATAGTATTGGCCTGTAAGTGCTTTAAAAAAGCCCTCAAAACGTATTTTTTAAGACTTGCTTTTGACATCACTTAGGCAATATGGGCCGGATTTTAATACCTACGCACGGGTGTACATTTGTGCACACGACCCGGCGCACACAAATGTACGCCCGATTTTATAACATACACGCGCAGTTGCGAGCATGTTTTAAAATCAGGGGTCAGCGAGTGCAAGGGGATGCACACTAGTGCACCTTGCGCGCGCCGAGCCCTTGGGGAGCCCTGATGGCTTTCCTAGTTCCCTCCAAGGCCGGATGGAACTTTCCTTACGCCCCCCCACCTTCCCCTCCCCCTACCTAACCTGCCCCCCCCAGCCCTACCTAAAACCCCTCCCTAACCTTTATTTTATAAGTTGCGCCTGCCTCCGGGCTGGTGTAGGTTGCGCGCGCCGGCCAACGACCGGCCCGCAATCCCAGGCACAACAGCAAATGGCCGCTATGCCTGGAAGCTCCGGTCTCGCCCATGCCCCGCCCCTTTTTTCAAGCCCCGGGACTTACTTGCGTCCCGGGGCTTTATGTGCACCGCCAGGCCTTTTGAAAATAGGCCCGGCGCGCGTAACCCCTCCCAGATTTACGCGTGTAGGGCTTTGAAAATCTGCCCCTATGTTCTCTGAAATGTTGTCATTTGTCAGATCATATGTAAAAAAATACATGTTTTTATTTTATGACTTTTATGTATGTTTTTTGTACCCGACTCTGAACCATGGAAGGGCAGGTAACAAATATTTTAAATATAATAGTGGATGCATGGAACAACCTCCCCGTGGAGGTGGTAGAGACAAGGACAGTATCTGAATTCAAAAAAGCAAGTGATAAACACAGAGGATCTCTGAGGGAGTGGTCGGGATTGTAAAGCTGAAAAGTTGGTGTGGTTGGGCAGACTAGATACGCTGGATGGTTTTCTTCTGCTGTCATGTTTCTAAGTTTCAGTTCCGCCTAGGGTAAAGAGAGGAGATCAAAGATGAGTTGGCTTGGATAAAGCCATCCTTTCTCTGGAGGAATTAATAAATACTAGTGTTTGTATAGATCTATGACTAGGAGAACACTGAGAAGAACAAATGGGTCTTTGGGATTGTCATATCCCCTCCCTTCACCCCCACTGAATTTCTTGCCTACTGTTTTTAAAGAGACTACTCCTGAGCCTTTGCAAATAGACTCTCTTCCTCCAGGGACTCACCAAGGGGGGTAGGGGTGAGGGGTGAGACTAGACAACCACAACCCCAAGGCCTGTGATGGAGGAGTTTGACACTTTACGATGGGAAGCCCTCCATCAGAGAATTGCATGTTAGAACATCATGCCACCCCAGGCAGAAATATTTAGAGCTTTTGTTGATGTGTGAAACGATCCTTTCAAAAGGATATCAGGGGAGGGCGAAAGAGCAGGAAGAATTGCCAGGCTAGTGCATGCCAGTGTGGCTGGAGCACAAGAGCTGGATTGCATTAGGGAACGAGAGTTCATATTAAAGATCTGCCCTACCGATCTCTCTGAGCTGGGCAAGATGGTGAGGCCCAATCTCTCTAAACTGAACACAGCAGTAATGCCTGGGATATCTCAGTTGGATGAAGGCAACAAATACATTTCAGAAGGATTTAGGTCACTGAGAACAAAGGGAAAAAGATCTTTAGATGATGTCCCAGAGATTACAGGAATGGTATACACGGATAATGAGAGGAGCTCAGTGGATAACATTATGCCTATAGTGAGTACTTTGGACTTTGTGTGTTAAGGATACATTTTCCTGAAGAATAACAAAGCCACTAGTAATGGGCAGCCATATATGCTACAAACAATGTTGTAAAGTCCAACAATCATTATCACATTCCAAAAGGGTAAGTTGCAAATATAAATTGGGAAGCAGACCCCAAATATGGAATCTTTCCAAGACCCTACAGACCAGGACCTCCATGGAGTTTGGTGAGAGGGGTTCTGGAATTCATGGACTCGAGAATCAGATTTGACTCTATCAGAGCACAGTCTACCCCATGTTCAGCCAAAAGTCAGTTATGCCATAACATCAGTGGGGCCAGCAATAGCACCAAGCTGTAGGGACTAAATCCTCATCGTAACTGGTTCAGGTTTTAATAATAGTTTTAACTGTCTGTTACTAACACATCTGTTTTTTTGCAGGAAATCCTGGTATGATAATAGAACTCTTATATTCCAAAGATAAGGTTTTTATAGAGTGGCACCTCATAATAATTGATCCTGGTCCCTGCAGGAGATCTGTGGAGGTTCCCAGAAGTTATCACTGGCAGGAGGGATGATGCCAGGATAAAAGATGCTCTGGTGGACCATGAACTATGCCTGGTCAGAGGCTGGTGCCTGGCACAGAATACATCGGAATGGCTCTGAGAAATCCAAGCTCAGAGTACTAATAGCCTGGTGTGTGACTTCGCTCCTGAGGATCTGAATTGGTTCCTTGGGACTCAAAAGGGGATTGCTGGAAACACCACAATGTTCTGGCAACTTGTGGGCTGGAGACCAAGCTGAGTTATTGGACCCAGAGAGCCCCATGAGAGTCATGAAGTTTGTTTAATTGTATCAAATACATAGAAGATTGATATAACCAGATTAACTGACCCAGACTAGATCTTGGACTGTGTTTGCATTACACCTATGCTGTATAGTTTTACCCTGCAGAAATATGTCAGGTTGCTATTTCAGTTCTGCTTAACTATATTTGCATATACTTAGGGTATTTTATTTTCAATTTAAACTGATTTTTACTGTTAAATTCTCAGGTTTTTGCAAAGGTGAAAATCAGCTTAAACTGACGTTCACCCTAATTTCAAAATATATAGCTGCAGGCCTACTATGCTTTCCAGCATCTCCTCCCCTAGAAGACTGACTGGTGAGCTGTGCAGGAACTGGGTCTGGAGCATATATACAGCAAAAAAAGTACTGGAGCAGCATGCATATGCATTTTTCAGCCACAACCACATGCCCACACACCACAGGAGGAAGAAGGAAGCTGCTGGTGGAAGAGGGAGATCAGATCCATTGCCAAAGCTTGAGTTCCCACTAAAGCTGCACCTGAGGTTGCAGGTCAGAGCAGTTGCTGCTGCTGCAGCTGCTGGAGGAGGCCAGAGTAACCACTGAAGCTGCATTGGAGGGAGTTCCAGAGTTACGGTTGGGGAGGAAGGCCAAAGCTGACATTGGACCCACTGCTGCAAGGGGAGACACATGGAACTGTGTCCTTTTGGGGGGGGGGGGGGAGAAGGGATAAGAGAAAAGTGATGAAAAAAGGAAAATGGGGGAAGAGATGTCACCAGGTGAGGGGGGAGGAGAGAGGGGAGATGCTAAGGGGAGAGGAGAAATGCTGGAGAAAAAGGAAGGGGAAAGATGGAAAGCAGAGATGCTGGAAGAGGGGAAGAATTGAAAGGAGATTTGGGGGGGGGGAGACAAGGGGAGAGGTGGGGAGAAGAGGTCATTAACCCTATTAATGATTTTGAAAGTTACGTGGCCCACTTCATAAAATGTTTGGAAATCCTTGCTCTAGGATCCAAAACTGCTTAAGATATATTTAGAGTTGTGCTCATAAGTTTATATACAAGTTTATATACCCCTGGCAGAATTTGTTAGATGTGTAGCATTTTAAGAAAATATGAGTGATCAGGCAAAACACGTCTGTTATTTTTAATGTGATTCAAATTAAACTATTATGCATCACAGAATAGCACAATCATTAAACAAACCATAGCAATAAGGGAATAATAAAATGGTCCTGTTCAAAAGTTTGCATACCCTTAGTTCTTAATATCATGTATTGCTCACTTTTTCAACAATGACAGCTTGCAGTCTTTTGTGATAGTTGTGAATGAGGCCCTTTCTTTTCTCATGTGGAAAAGCTGCGATTCCTCTTGGCAAAAAGCCTCTGAATCTTGTAAATTATTTGATTGTCTAGCATGAAATGCATGTATAAATTCTCCCCAAAGTGGATCAATGATATTGAGGGCAGGAGACTGTGATGGCCACTCCAGAACCTTCACTTTCTTCTGCTGCAGCCACTGAAAGGTCAACTTGGCCATATGTTTTGGATCATTGTCTTGTTGGAAACTAAGTGCGCCCCATGCACAGCTTCCTGGCTGATGAATGCAAATTCTCCTACATTATTTTCTGATAAGATGCTGCATTCATCGTGCCATCAATTTTGACTAAATTCCCTGTGCCTCTGTAGCTCACACATCTCCAAAATAGCAGAAATCCACCTCCATGCTTCATGGTAGGGATGGTGTGCTTCTCTTCATCACGTTTATGGTTGTGCTCATAAAGTTCAATTTTGGTCTCATCACTCTAAATTATTTTGTTCCTAATTTTTTGAGGCTTCTTTAGGTGCTATTTGGCGTATTGTAAGTGGGCTGATTTGTGGAATTGGTGCAGCAATTTTTTTTTCTGGAAACTCTACCATACAGCCCATTTTTGTTCAAGTATCTCTTTATTGTGCACGCTAAAATACCCACACCACTTTGTTTTAGATAAGCCTGTATTTCAGTAGAAGCTGCTTCTGGGTTTTTCTTTGCATCTCAACAAATTTTCCTGACTGAAATATTTCTTGGTCTACCTGACCATGAATTGGTATTAACAGAACCCATAATTTTCCAGTTCTTGATCAGAGTTTGAACAGTACCGATTGGCATTATCAAATCTTTGGATATCTTTTTATATACTTTTCCTGATTTATAAAGTTGAACTACTTTTGCTTGCAGATCCTTTGACAGTTCTTTTGCTTTCCCCATGCTTCAGTAATCACCAAAGTCAGTACAGCCTTTGATGAAATGCACAAAGATTTCTCAAGAGCTAAGAAACTCATTGACTATTTATACATAGACCTTAATTACAATCAAACAAGGCACAGGTGTGGCTATCTAGCCTTCATTGCCATCTCAACCTGTTGTGTCAACTTAAGTGCATATTATTAGTCCAAACGTTCCAGGGTATTCAAATTTTTAACAGGACCATTTTATTATTTCCTTTATTGTTATTGTTTGTTTAATGATTGTACTATTCTGTGATGCATAATAGTTTAATTTGAAACACATTAAAAATAAGACGTGTTTTGTCTGATCACTCATATTTTATTTATTTATTTCTCATTTCTTATATACAGCACATCAGATTCCAGATCTGGCCAGAGCGGTTTACAATTAATGCACAATAAAATACTTTTGAAATAAAAAAATCAAAACATTAAAAACTCCCAAATCTGTCTATACCACCCTAGCTTGATGGAATCTGTGACAGGGTACTATCAAACTAGGGTGAGATAACATAGTACAAAATTTCATCTTTATGAGAATTTCCTCACTCCAAATGACGTCAAATCTTCACCAAGGTGCTGTTCATACGTCTCACTCTATATGCGAAACTGGCCCCTAAACCCTAAACCACCACCAACACCTCACCTCAACCTATTAGATGGCCCTTCTATAGAGATATAAATAGGCACACACAATGAGGCCTTTCCCAGAGTCTCAGTCTCTCTCTCTCTCTCCCTCCCCCCCACCCCCCAAGCCCAGAAATGGCCAAAATGCAATTCCAAAAACTTATCGTGAATTGCATTATAGCCATTTTGGGCATATTGCACAGCCTAACGCTAGGAAAAAAGGTGTAGTTATTTCCAGCATTAAAACCGTGTGATAGTACCCCTCATTTAACTAAATCCTGCCCAAACTCCTCCCTGATCCTGCCCCTCCAAAACATTTGCATTCGCGTTAATGCCATAACGCATTTTGATGAATGACCCGGCAAGGGTTGTGGTCCAAAACAAAATGTAAAGTTTACTGAAGGGAAGAAAAAACAGTCCAATGGTACAAAAATTGCGGAGAAACAGCTATCGGCTTCTTACACCAGATGAGTAGAATGCTACAGATTGAGACTATCATCTTGCTGTCTATAAGGCACTAGCCCATTTAGAAACCCCAGTGGAAACCAGCAAGTCATTTTCTTCCACTCAGAAGTAAAGCTTAAATACCTCGCTATTGAATGCAGTCAGGATAATTCTTTTCCCCCAAGATCTGGTGTCAGAATATACCTGGATTAAACTATTCACAATAAAAGGAGAGAGAGTACCCTTCTCCTACATAAAGAAGAAAGGCAACTTCCTTTTCCTCCTTAGAAGGTGTCTCTTTTCAGGTGATGCATGGAGTCACCTTTGTAACCTTTTGACCACTGAACCCGCCCTATAAGGGATGAACCCTCACTCAAAATAATAATACCTCCAATAGAACCTTCTATTGCTGGAACTTTTCTCATGTAAACCTATGATAAAGCCTAGTGGGCTTCATACAAGAAAATAAAATGACTTGATCGTATAGCATGAGTAGTAATGCCATAGTTCAAACACATATCCCTTGAGTTTCACTGGTGTCCTATTATGCCAGACCACACCACTGGAAAATGAAACCATAGACAGAAGTTGTATGGAACTGTGGTAACAGTGTTTTGGTCAGAATGCTTATTGTGTCCCGTCCCCCCCCTAAAATATATTAATCAAGAAGATAAAAGAATGAATCAACAGCAGAAATGTGTGAAAAAGTGCAAAAATCCACAATGCACGTGACTTAGGTCTTCAGGATACAGATCTGCACGATTCATCATATCTGGATGACATTATTAGTACTAAATTTATTAGATAAACAATCTGATAAAAAAAAACAGTTCAATCTGGCGATTCCATGAGTTGTGCCAAATCAATGCAGCACATTTGTTCTCTGATGTCACTTTGGACTGAATCACTCTAAAGCTTTAGTTGCTGTTAAGTTTAAAAAAAAAAGAGAGGAGAGTCTTCTCTCTGTTCCTGAACAAGGTTAGCTGTCCATTTATAGCTGATATGAAGATGTGTGGTTTGAGAAATATAGGTCAAAAGTATAGTTCACTAGCCATTTCATATTTTTATTTTCTTTAAATGTAAATCTTAATAGAGTTTTTAATGATTCTGTTAAATTTTTTTTAGTCTTTTAACCTTTTGGAAGATTCCTGTTGAGATATAATTACATTAGATCTGATGAGAGGAGCTCAAACCTTACAGCTGGAGTAATGGAGAAGTAAAAAGTAGTTCCTGATGCTGCCACAAATACTATAGGAGTCACTTTTTTGGGAACCAGAAGTAATTATAGTTCTGTACAGTAGAACTTGTATATTGAGAACATTGGAATTAACTACTATGGGATTTTGTCATCTGTTTTTTTCTATGGCTTCTTGTAAATTATATCTCTGTATGTTATTTAATAGGATAACAGTTATATGACAGCAGCCTGCATCTTTGGTCCAGGATAAATAGGTCCATAAATCTTTATGTCTTTCTGCTGTGGCAGGGGAGTCGTTAGCACTGGGCACACGGGGCCTGTGCCCCGAGTATAATTGGCAGTGCTCTGATTCTCAGCCGCACATCTGAGGGGCGGCAGCTGCAGCAATGGATCAACATGTGCAGGGCAAGGCAGCAACTACAACAGATCAACATGATGCAAGGAAAGGCAGCGGCAGCAGACAATTTTAGTTTACTCCCACCATGTGGATAGGACATGGATCTAAAGAGCATTTTTTTTCTTCCTGATTCCATGCCGCCATGCAACAGCAGGAAGGCTGAAAGCAGCAGGGGCAGCAACCTGTGAGCAAAATGAGAGCCAAAGGGGATTGAGACCCTGGCTGGAGGAGGAGGGAGGAAGGGCATGGTGTCGATCTGCATGGGGCTGAAAGTGGAGGAAGGAGGCAGCAGCAGCTGCTTTTGGCAAGGACGAGAGGGTCAACTTGCACAGAACCTTTACACAAAGTTCAGCTGTGCAAGTTAGAAGAAGAAGGCGGATGTTGTCATTTCTTTTCCTGGGCACATCAGGACTGATAACGGAGGTATCAAGCCTCGGTGGGGATGGAAGACTAGTGCTTTCTCTCTTTCAGCCTCACTGAGGCTTGACATCCCCCTCAGGGGGGTCAAGTAGATGAGCTTTGGGAAGGGAAGAGTTTCAAGCCTGGGTAGGCAGAAGAGAGCAAATTGGGGGGAAGGGGTATTGTATCTGAGATGGCGAGATATGAGAGTGAGGGGTAAGAGAGTGAATTAAAAGACTTCAGCCTGACTGGGGTAAGAAACCCATTCAGCTGGTAGCCAGCGGAGAGAGAAGCCTAGCATAACAGTCTAGAGCATATTTGAGTGAGAGAAAGATAGTGTGTATGTGTGTGAGACAGGAAAGCTTATTTATTTATGTTATTTATTTAAAAAGGTTTATATACCGCTTTTAAAACAAAGTTCATCAAAACAGTTTACAGATAATAAAATACATAATAAATACACATAAAAACATACATAAAACATAATGTAAAAAATTTAAAAAGGACTGGTTGGGTTAGGGATTGGGTAGGTAGGGAGAATAGGGTTTGGGAAACTTGCCTAGGGGCAGCCTACCAGGTGCTAGATTGGGATCCGAATGCCATTGAGAATAAATAGGTTTTTAAGCTACATTTAAATTCCTTGTGAGAAGATAGCTGTCTTAGGTAATCTGGGATAGAGTTCCAGAGTATGGGGCCAGCTACTGAAAAAGTGCGTCTTCTGGTGATATCTAGCCATGCCAAGTGTACCGATGGAATTTCCATTAGGTTTTTGTATAGTGATCTTAATTGTCTACCTGGTTGGTAGACCTGAAGAAAGGAGCAAAGCCAGGTTGTTGAGTCGTTATGTATTAATGTATGTAAATTCTGTAGTGAACTGGAAGCTAGGGTAATGAGCAGAAGATTGGGGTAATATGTTCCTTCTGAGAGATTCCAGTCAGCAAACACGAAGCAGTGTTTTGGATTAGTTGTAATGGACGAAGGGTGTTATCTTGAAGACCGAGATAAAGAGTGTTACAGTAATCTAGAACAGAGAAAATGAGGGCTTGTAAGACAGTTCGAAAGCTTGTATGCATGCATGAGAGAGGGAAACACATGTTTGTGTGTGAGAGAGGGACGCTTGTATATGTGTGAGCATGTGTGTGAGAGGGAAGTGTGAATGTGCATGTGTGAGAGAGGGACGCTTGTATATGTGTGAGCATGTGTGTGAGAGGGAAGCGTGAATGTGCATGTGTGAGAGAGGAAAGTGTGCGTGTCTGTGTGTTTGCATGTGTGCAGGAGACAGAGAGAACAAAGTTTCTGCAGCTCTCCTACCCTACTAATCCACAAAAGTCTCAGGATGACCAGAAGTCAAAAGTTACCAGGTATAGATGGGGGGGAGCAAGCAGGGTATCCTTATTAGTTTTAATTATTGGTGTTATTGATATGTTTGCTGTTCTGAAATATTTTATTGGTGTTTGGGAACATTTTAAATATTTTTAATTATTGGATGTTCCATTTGTCAGTCATTTTGAAATATTCTTTTTAATAGTATGGTTTTATTATTATATGTCTTGATTTTATTGTTTGATGTTTTATGAGGAATGATGATATGTAATGGTGTTGAAGTGGATTCTTGGGTACTGCGGTGATGGCCACTCCCACAGTGAGGAGCCCCATGAGGAACTGCGGTACTAAGTTAGACTCTATACACGCAGAAACGGAGAAGTTGGATTTTATTATACAGCTTGGACGTAACGTTCCGTCATTTTTCCCCACGAAGAAAAATCCTGCGCCAGCAGGAGACTTAGAAGGTCTTATGAAGCCTTTCTGGAGATTCTCCTGGATGTATTCCAACATCGCCTTATTCTCCACCATGGAGAGGGAGTAGACCCTTCCTTTGGGTGGTTCCGTATTTGGCTTCAAATTGATTGCGCAGTCATAGGATCTGTGTGGAGGTAACACATCAGCAGCTTCTTTTGAGAACACATCTTGGTAAGATGCGTATTGAGGCGGCAACCCAGGCAACAATAGGGTAGTTGGCATGCAGGGTATTGGAGAGACTTCCATTAGGCATTTGACATGACAATCTAGACCCCAACTTGAAAGCTCCAAAGAGGTCCAGTTGAATTGTGGCATGTGTTTCTTTAGCCATGGTAGCCCAAGTACCAAGGGGTGCATGGCCTTCTCTAACACAAAAAAGGAAATAGTCTCTGTGTGAAGAGCACCAGTACGCAAGCTCACTGGTTCTGTAAGCAGAGTTACTTCACCCGGCAAGGGTTCTCTATGAATAGAGGACAATAGTAAGGGAGGCATCATGGTAGTGGTAGGGATATGCAAGTGTTCCACTAGACGTTTCAAAATAAAGTACCCCCTGCCCCAGAGTCCACTAAGGCAAGGGTCTGAAATTCCAAAGGCCCGCAGATTAGAGATACTGGAAGAGAGAGTGGAGGAGAGGGTGCAGTTAGACCTAAGAAGAGTCCTCCCACAGGACTTAGGTCTGCCAGTTTCCTGGACATATAGGGCATGTTTGTACAGCATGACCAGCTTGTCCACAATACATGCATAGTAACGACCTCTTTTGGAATCGTCTCTCTTTAGAAGTCAAATGACTGCGGCCCAATTGAATTGGTTCTTCTTTGCCAGCAGCAGGACCTGGGGGTGTAGGCCTGGATACAGACTTGACACGAGTCTCTCCCTGGAGTGGTCTTCTGGGACTCTTGACCTCTTGAACTTTGTCGCGAATTTGGCATTCAATCTTTGCTGCCAACTTCATAAGTTTCATTAAGGTCTCAGGCATCTCATGAGTCACAAGTTCATCCTTCAACCGGGAGTTCAGGCCTTCAAAAAATAGGGTTTTCAAGCACCTAGGGTCCCAATGCAATTCAGAAGCCAAAGTCTGGTAAAGTTTTGTTACCTTGTTTTAGATGAACCAGAGCTGATCCTGCTGTCGAGTACCGGGCGGGGTCATCAAATACTGATTTAAACAGTTCAAGAAACCCGGCCAGATCATTCAGGATCAGATCATTGCGCTCCCACAGCGGTGAGGCACAGGCCAGTGCTCTTCCGTCCAAATACGAAAGGATATAGGTGGTCTTGGCATACGCTGTAGGGAAATGGTTAGGTTGTAGAGAAAAGTGCATGCAACATTGATTAATAAATCCTCTTCACTTCCAATCTTCCAAGTGTGTTGGAGCAGATAGAGGCACTGTAGACTTGACCGTCACTTCTGGAGATGTAACTTCTTTACCTGAGGCAGCCGGTGTATTCATCTATGCATGTAGCTGATTAAAGGCAACAGTCAAATTGTCAAACGAATTCTGTTGTACGGAGATTCGCTGGGCCAGGCCCGGAATGGCCTGCAAAGCAGTGAGCTGAGCCGAATCCATGGAGTTAGCAATCTGTTATGGTGTTGAAGTAGATTCTTGGGTACTGTGGTGATGGCCACTCCCACGGGGAGGAGCCCCGTGAGAAACAGGAGTACTAGGCTAGACTCTATACACACAGACACAGAGAAGTTGGATTTTATTATACAGCTTGATGGCGCTGCCCGGGAAGCGGGCAGCAGTGGAGAACCCAGTGAAGCAGTCAGGGATCCTCAGCAGAGGAGACAGTCTCTCTCTCGAGTAGATGGTAGACAGCGTGGCGTAGCAGGGGCAGGTCCCAGCTGTAGAGAGGAGCGCTGAAGCTGAAGACAGACTGAAGGTTAGTACTCACTGAAGCTGAAGCTGTAGTTGAAGATCCAGTCAGGCAGAAGTTGATCAGTGGCAGCCACCAGATTATGGAGAGCAGGTCTCGATGAGCGAGTACCCGGTTTCCCAGGATAGGTACCTGAAATAGAGTAGAAGGGTCCCCGAGGAGCGGGTACTCAGGTTAGAGAGAATACCCCGAAGGGCAGAGAGAGCTTCCTGCGGCAGCTGGAAGCGGCAGAGCAGCTTAGACTGGAGGCATTCCAATCCTTGCTAACTCGGTTTGTTAGCAAAAAGAATGGTAGGCTAAATACCAGGATGTGATGACATCACTCGGAGGGGATGCCCCCAAGGTTCCCGCCATGACGTGGATAAAGACGTAGGTGGTGTGCGCGCGCGCACCCTAGGAGGCCCTCAGGAAATCATGGCGAACACAGTCGCCATTGCCGTTCCGGGGACGCCGGAGAGATCGGCATGATGACGCAGCAGCAGACATCATCCCAAGGCTTGAGGAGAGAGAAGGAAGAAAGGTGAGGCACAGAGGTCAAAGCCGTCTGAGACCGACGGATGTAAAATGATATATCTGTTTTTCCATTGTTTCATTGCAAAGAAACTCTAGCTTCTTTCAGTTTCCACTTCAGTTTTTGTCTGTATATTTCAGTTTAAAGTTATGGTCATTTGATTCTGAATTTGGTGAGAACCTATCTGTGTTCTGCATATGTGACCAAGATAAGGCATTATACTAGCAAGTAGTTTCTGTGTAGAAATCTATAGCAGCCTGGCATATTCTGTTTTTATAATAGGAGGTATATTGGTGTTTGCTATAGGGCCTGCTAGAATATTTACAGTGTTGCATTTTCACGGGTAGGATTGTTACTATATAAGTTCTGGCAATTAGTGCCATTTTGGAATGAGAGGTTTACTATATTGTAATTGTAATTCAATTTACTCTGGGCTTTCTAAGGAACAAACCTACATCCAACATGCTTTACAATAGGCCTAATACCATATGGGTTCAGAGTGTCTTTTTAGCAGGGTTTTCTGGTTGGCACAAGAGTTATCCATGTAAATATAATGTATATGTGATATTTTTTACCTCAGAAATCTATACTTTGAATGTCCTTTTTTATGTAAAATCTATAATAAATATATAATTTTTAATTGTGTGCCTCATATGGTATGCGTAGTATCAGCACCCGTGTGCCTCTGACCCACTCCTCCTGCTACTGAGGTCTGCCTTTCTCCTGCTTGTTTCAGTCAGTGTGTTGAACCCATTCAGTGCACAGGAGAATTAGGATTTAGTGGTGGGAGGCACAGGATAGAAGCTCCAGGCGCCAATGCTGCTTTTCTGCCTGGTCAGGCCAGGCAAGTGTAAAGATCTGAGGCAGTCTTGCTTGTTTTGTTCTTTCAGTAGGAGATGTTTTTGTATTCTAGGACCTGTTGTAGTATTTGCAGTGTTGGCTTTTCAGACATAGAGTTGTTTCTGTTTGAATCTTGATGAGTAGTGCTGATTTAGTCTGGCAGGTTTGCTCTGGTTGGTTTGTTATATAGATTCTGAGTGTCTTTTTTTCTCGTAAATTTATGTATTGGCTCAAAATGTGCCTGATCATGGAAAGAGTTGTATTGCTGTTAATAAATTTGAATATGTTTTTTGTATGGTGAGTTGTAAAGTGAAATGTAATTGTTCTATCATTTTATTTATTTATTTGCTTTGATTTAATTACTGTATCTGCCCTATCAGGAATAGCTCCAAGTGGTATACAATAAATAAATCAGTTAAAAAAAAACAAAATAAAAAATAGACAAAAAATCAATAGCAATTCTTAAAAGCAAAACAGAACTTCCCTTGGTCTTTAAATTGTGGATTGCCTCAGGGTTTGGTCCTGGCTATTTTGTTCAGTATCTTTGTGAGCGATCTTGCAGAGGGATTATTAGGAAAAGTTTGTATTTTTGCATATGAAACTAAGAACTGAGTGGACATCACTGAGGGAGCAGACAGCATAAGAGGTGTTCTAAGAGAGCTTAAGGCTGTACCGATGAAAAGATATAGGCATAGTGAAGGCTGTCAAGAGAGAGGCTACAAAAGTGATATAAGGTCTACACCAATATCCTTATGAAATAAAGTTTGAGCTAATTTTACCAGTAAGACTGCAATTTTACCAGTAAGACTGCATTTTACCAGTAAGACTGCATTGCAGCAACGGAAGCAAGAGAAGAGTGGGAATGCAGAGCAGTTAAATCAGGGGATATCTATCAGTTGCGGAGGAAGGATCCGGTTAGAAAACAGAGGCAAAGGAATCAAGTGTCAGACCAGCTTGTAAGGTTTCCGATTTAGGAGATGTTAAGAGAGGTCCAGTGCAACAAAGGTTAGCATATATCCTTATAAACAATTTGGATTAAAAAAAAATGCTCCTTTTAGTATGGTATCATTGGTTTGAAAAGCATAGATGGTTGGAATACTCTGGCCTAGAAAATACCGCACTTTGTTTTGCATGCAAAATCTTTTGATCAAATCCGATGTGATGTAACATGGATGCATCGATTGTATATGGCTTCAAAAACTGGAAGAATTAGAGTCCTTTAAAGAACATGAAAAGACAGCAGTTCATAAGGCAAATATGTTGGCTTGGTTGGCCTTCAGAGAAGGTAAAGTGCATGGTAATGTAATGGATCAGTTGCAAGCAGCAAGTAAAAATCAAATCAAAGAAAGACGGGAGGACCTCTGGTGCATTATAAATGCCACACAGTTTCTTGGGAAACAATGAATACCTTTTAGAACTCACGATGAAAACGAGGAAAGCCAAAAGAGAGGAAATTTTATGGAGTGCTTAAATTTAATGAAAAAACTTGACCCATTTCTTCACAATCACCAACCACCAGCCAGTGCTACCTGTACTTTCCCTTTCATCTCAGAATTATGTTATTCAGTTCTGTTCTGAAGAAGTGACATGCAGCATAGTCAGTGACTTGAAATCAGGAATGTATGTGATAATAGCAGATGAAGCAAGGGTCAAACATAAGGAGCAGCTATCCCTCTGTGTCCTCTGTGTTCCAGAAACTAGTGCAGTCGAAGAGCATTTTCTGAGATCAGTGAATTAAAAGA
Source organism: Rhinatrema bivittatum (assembly GCF_901001135.1). Classification (NCBI taxonomy): domain Eukaryota; kingdom Metazoa; phylum Chordata; class Amphibia; order Gymnophiona; family Rhinatrematidae; genus Rhinatrema; species Rhinatrema bivittatum. The sequence continues at coordinate 272,149,994 of NC_042615.1, read as the reverse complement.
TTTTCATGTGGATTCAGTCAGTGAATCAATGCAACACTGCCTAAGAGTCGAGTTAGACTCTCTGCAATGAGTCGCACAGACTTATGGTGGTATAGCTGTTATAAGTGGAATAAGTGGTGGTGTTCAAACTAGGTTTCAGAAATATTACCCAGAAGCAATTTATGTCCATTGTTACACCCACTTACTCAACCTGGTACTCTGTCATACGTGAAAGGCAATCAAAGAAGCTACTGATTTTTTAAAATACATTAGAAAATGTATACCCCTTCTTTTTAGCATCATTAATAAATCACCAAAAATGTGGTAAAATTCCAACTCAACTGGAATTAAAACAAAGTGGACTGGCACAACTTTCAGATAGCCCCTGTTTTTTTCAGTAGATTCTATGAATACACAGATAAAAATCTTCTCAGCTGTTCTGCAGTGCCTGTCAGAATGAAGTCTCCAACAGCCACTGGGTATGTTACCAGAGCTGCACAAATGTATTTATTTAAAATATTTATTTACCATTTTACCAATGCAAAATTGATCAAAGCGGTTTACAATAGTGAAAAATTAAAATTAAAATAATACTAAGAATAATGAAATAAAAATACTAATGAAAAATAAACAATCCAAGTCATGATCAATATAAAATAATAGGATTTAAAACTATATCATGGGGGTCAAGATGGCGGCGTGAGCAGACGTGAGGTTTGCAGCTCCTGAATATTGTTCTGACTTTGCAGTAAGATGCCCGTGAAAAGGAAGGGCAAGGTTCGAGTTTTCCCCCCCCGAACCGTCCCTACCTGCTGATCAGAAGCCGATAACAAACTTCACTACTGCCTTGGTGGCGAAAACGGGCGACGAAATCCCCGCTGCAGTAGCTGGAGAGGGAGCTCCGGCGCTGCCAGGGGAGATTACTCTCAGTCCCCCGGACTGCCGACCTCCATCGGCGCCCGTGTCACGGGCTGACCTCCAGCAAGCGGCGCCTTCGGATGACATCACCCAGTCCCCGGATGGAGGACGCCGAGATGGGGAAGTAGTGCTGCCCTCGAGACTTTCCTCAAGCCTGTTGGGAACAGTAGTGAAACCGGGTTTGGAAGAACCGGAGCCTTTTTTGTCTCCTATTACCCCGAGTGAGGAAGGAAAGAGGTTGTTGGAAGTCCAGACGGTGGATTTCTCAGGATCATCGATGGAACGGGAGAGGGGTGAGTTTTTTATTCCCCCCAAACCACCCACGGTGACACTGGACTTACTCTGGGAGCTAATGGCCAGCATTGGTCAGTTTGTGAAAGAAGCAGACTGTAGATACAAGAAGGTTGAAGCTGGAATGCAGTCCCTGACTCTTAAAGTGGAGAGCCACCATAATGAAGTTGGAAAAAGGCTTTTAGACATTGAGAAAACAACAGCACAAGTTCAAACTGTCAATGTAAAGATGATTAAAGATTTAGGATATCAGTCGAAGAGACTGGAATCGTTGGAGAACTACAGCAGACATTTAAACTTGAGATTCTTAAATTTTCCGCGTGCTTTGGGGGAAGATGTCCAAAGCACATTAAAAAAGTTTTTTCTTGAGAATTTAAAATTTGGAGAATCTAATTTGCCAATAGTCAATAAAGCCTATTTTCTTACTAAGATGGAAAGGAGAATCACAGGAAACCAATTAGGCCTTTTAGATAATCTTATGCAATTTATAGAAAGTTCTGCTATTGAAATATTAGGCAGAGGTACTTTATTAGTATCTTTTGTCACAGAAAAGGATATTAGCAATGTAATGAAAGCATACTTTCAAAATGTTACAGAAAATTTTTATGGTCAATTGGTAAAGATTTTCCCTGACTTTTCCAGGCCCACCCAATTAAGAAAACAGGAATTTATTAAGCTAAGACCACAGGTGGTGGCCTTAGGCTATACGTTTCTTTTGAGGTACCCTTGCAGGTGTCTCATTAAAGGTAAAGGTGAAAACTTTGTATTTACAGCTGTAGAACAACTTAAATCTTTTTTAAATGCAAGAAATGTGGCCATCCCATAGCAAGAAACTGAGGCAGTCATTTAAGTATATACCACCTAAAAACGTTAAGCCAGTTATTCTTTTGTTAGATATCGTCATTGTTCTCCCTAAAGTTTCTGGCCCTTTGCTCAAAACATTGTTTCCTGAGATAGCATTTAAGCTGGGAAGATAATTTTGGGAGTTTCTTTGATTAAGTTGTTATTATGCTTATCTGTATTTTCATTTACCTGTAAAGTATGAGTTATGTATACTTTTGAAAATTTAATAAAGTGTGAATATAAAACTATATCATAAATAAGAATACAGTAAATTAATTACCATTATTTTAACAAAACTAGGACAGTTGGGAAATAAGATATACAATCCTAGCAATCGGGCTGATAAAGATAATCCCGACATTTAAGAATACCCTCATTTATAAATTAATAGCTACTGTGAGAGACCGTTATTTCCAAACGCTTCAGTAAAAAAATAAGTTTTTAATGCTTTTTTAAAATCATTCCTATTTGCTATTTGCCTTAAAGGGTTAAGCAAGGAGTTCCACAAGATAGGGCCAACCACCAAGAAGGCTCTTTGTCTAGTATTTTGCGCCAAGTTTTAAAGTGCCATTTCTCTTTAGGACCCCCTCATGCTATATTAGCATTTGTACATATGTTTGCATATTTATATTCTTTCAGACACTAAGGTTCATGTTATGCCTTAGCAGCGATTGTTCGGTTGTATTATATTATATTATATGTTATATGTTATTACCCGTTATTAGACGCGATGTTTTTATGTTTCAATGTAACGCCTATGCTGCGATTGTTCTGTTGTATTGTAAACCGACATGATTTGTATATCATACAAGAATATCGGTATATAAGAATCCAAAATAAATAAATAGTAACATTTAACACAGCCATTCTTACCGATGGTATTTCTAGTAAATTTTTTGCAGCAGATCTGAGTTCTCTAATGGATTTGTATAACCGTAAAGTCGAGCATAACCAAATAGAATCTGAATTATTTAATAAAGAGTGTATTACCATAGCAATTTTATACCGGATTCTGTATTTGACTGGCAGTCAATGTAATTTTTGTAAAATGGGAGACATATGCTGCTTCATAGCAGTACCCGTAAGAAGTCTTGCAGCCGAATTTTGGATCAACTGCAAAGGTCTAATAGCAGTTTCAGGTAAACCCAAGTATAGCCCATTGCAATAATCTAAACCTGAAAATATCAATGCTTGAAGTACTGATTGATAATCACAAAAAAAAAGAAGAGGGCGTAGTCATTTTAGAACTGCCTCTTTATGTTCCATTTTCTTCTTAGCATAGAGGACTTCCATAAGCTGCTTCAAAAAGAAAATCTTGATTTGGCAAAAGCAGTCAGTTTTAAAGAAACTGTATATACTACTTTAAAGAACATGAGAACAAATGACAAGGCAAAAGGAATACATGAAAAAGCAATGGCCTTATGAACGAACTAACACAATGGCATTGACATCCAGGAAACAGCATGTTATGGATGCAGCCGCCCACGGAAGGCTCAATTCACATCATGTCATGCCTGGTTCTCTACCCCTGGTACTCTCGCGACGGTGGCCAGTTGCTGCCGCTGTGTTCCTCCTAGCTCCCTGCATTCCACATGGCGGCTGGGACGCCGCCGACCAGCGTTCCGATCCTGGGCCTCTCTAGGCACGCGTGCATACCATCTGTCTTCCCTTTAAAGGACCAATGGCGGGAACTTCAGGCTCGTCCCCGGCCGATGACATCACAGGCCTTGGATATTTAAGCTTCACCTCCAGCCACCACTAACCGACTTAGCAATGAGTTCCTTGGTTTCTTTTGGTGCCAGTTCCTTTTCCATGGACCAGTTGTTTCTGCCTTAGGGCCTTATTTTCCAAACGTATCACACGCGGTAAGGGACGTTTCGCACGCGAAATGTCCCTTTTCGCGTGCGATACCAAAATGGGGGCGGAGTCGGGGCATCACTGGGGCCGACTCCGCGAAGCCGCCGCAGACGCCGGAAAGGTAAGGACCTTTTCGCGTCCTATTTCGCTCCCAATAGCTACACCTCCTAAGGTGGCGCTATTGGGTGCGAAACTGGCAGCGATCATACTGCGACGATGCGATCGCTGCCGGTTAGCGCAAGCCCACCCCCGTTTTGGCCCCCACCCCTCATTTCCTAAAGTATCGCAGGCCTGCGATACTTTAGAAAATGAGGCCCTTTGGATCTCTGTTTTTCTCCATCCGGGTTCCTGCCTCAGCGCGTCCCGCTCCGCGGGTCCTGGCTCAGCGCCACTTCTCCTGGACTCTTTCCCAGCGCTTCCTGCTCCTCGGATCCAGGCTCAGCGCCTCTTCACCCGGACTCTCTCTCTGCACTTCCCGCTCCACGGGTCCTGGCTCAGTGCTACTTCACCTGGATTCTCTCTAGCGCTTCCCGCTCCTCGGGGCCAGGCTCAGCGCTGCTTCACTTGTGAGTCTCTACTACAGTGCCCTCTGCTTCTTTGGACCCTACAGCACAGTAGGACTTTACTACAGTGCCTTCTTTCTTCAAGATTCAGCTCAATGCAGTACTTCAGCAGACTGTGTCTCGGTGCTCCTGCTCCTCGGGGCACTCCTTGGCACTGCTACTACAGAAGGTCCTGTCTCTGCATTGCCGTGGCTCAAGCAGTACCACTGCGCTGCTACTCTCCTGGCACCTGCTGCAGCGGGTTCCCCACTCTAACCCTTATTCAGCATACCGCAGTTCGTGTCCCTGCACCTGCACCTCCTCACCTAAAGGTCACTCCCATGTGGTCCTGCTCTACTCCCTTAAGAACTGCAGTGGTCTTGCACTCCTTGAGATTCTTTCTCCTCTTCCCTCCGAGAGTGCCCCTGTCTCAAACTGTGACTAACCTCTCTGACACTCTCTGCACCCACTTGCCTACCCTCTCCAGGACCAGAGGCGCACCTAAGTCCTACCAGCCCAGGCACCCAAGGGCTCAACCTGCGGGGAACGAGGGTCAGCACAGGTGAAGGTCCAGCTTGCCTCTGTTCCCAGCCAGCCTTGCCACCCGACGGTGGGGACCTGTGGAGCCCAACCCTTCAGGTAGCAGCATCCCCACCTCGGGCCAAGGGTCCACAATTCCTAACACAGCAGAGCAAAGAAGAAAACAAAAACACATGGATGATTTCATAGTTGAAACTACACATGAGGTACGTGAGGTTCTCACAGGACAAGCAGGATGGTAGTTCTCACATATGGGTGACATCACCAGGATGGAGCCCAATCACGGAACACTTTTGTCAAAGTTTCTAGAACTTTGACTGGCACCTACTGGGCATGCCCAGCAATGCACTGACCCTGCATCCAGTAGTGGTCCCCCTTAGTCTTCTTTTTTCCGCGCAGCAGTAGCCATGTGTGTTAAGGAGCTCTCTTGAGATTCCTGACAGGAATTTTCCTCACGGAACTTCTTTCAAAATTTTTTAAAAATTCTACCCCATAGGAGTCTCCCTATCGATATCCATAATCCACGGTCGAAAGGTAAGGTTTTACCCTTCTTGCGGTTGATTCCCGTCGAGTTATCCCTTCAGGGCCTACTGGCCATCAACTGCACCGCAGCTAAATTTTTGTCGGAGTCATGGTGTCGGGATTTCGTCGGTGCCCCAACTGTACTCAAACAATGTCCATCACTGACCCGCACGAGGTCTGTGTTATGTGTTTGGGGTCCGACCACGCTGTCCTAACTTGCAGAGTTAGTGAATTACAGGCATTAGTTACCTACCTGCCTTACACTAAAATTCTGCATGACAGGGTAGTGCTCCGCACTCACCCTAAATTTTTGCCGAAGGTAGTGTCGGAATTTCATATTAACCAATCTATTATCCTACCTAACTTTTTCCCCAGGCCCCATTCGAACACAGGAGAACAGGCTCTGCATTCTTTGGACTGCAAACGTGCTCTAGCTTTCTATCTGGACCGCACGTCGGCCCACAGGAAATCCAATCAATTGTTTGTTTCTTTCGATACCATCAAATTGGGAAATCCTGTGGGAAAGCAGGTTGGCGGAATGCATTTCTTTTTGCTACCAGCAAGCAGGCATTCCACTAGAAAACCGTGTAAAAGCACACTCAGTCAGGGCCATGGCGACATCAGTAGCGCACCTCTTTTCGGTGCCGCTTGCTGATATTTGTAAGGCTGCTACCTGGAATTCTCTCCATACCTTCGCAGCCCATTATTGCTTAGATAAGGCTGGCAGACAGGATTCCATCTTTGGCCAGTCTATTCTATGCAACCTGTTTTCAGCTTAACTTCCCAACAGGTTCAGGATGCCCTCCTAACCAAATTTCCACCCCCATTGTTGTGCCTGTTGCACGTCTTTGGGTACATTTGGTGCTTTGCTTGGGCATCCTCAGCTCGGTACTCACCCATATGTGAGAACTACCATCCTGTTTGTCCTGTGAGAAAGCAGAGTTGCTTACCTGTAACAGGTGTTCTCACAGGACAGCAGGATGTTAGTCCTCACGAAACACGCCCTCCACCCCGCAGAGTTGGGTTCGTTTACATTTTCTTATTTTATTTTTCGCACATACGTTTTACTATAAGATGAGACTGAAGGGGGACCCCTGCTGGATGCAGGGTCAGTGCATTGCTGGGCATGCTCAGTAGGTGCCAGCAAAGTTCTAGAAACTTTGACAAAAGTGTTCCATGATTGGGCTCCATCCTGATGATGTCACCCATATGTGAGGTCTAACATCCTGCTGTCCTGTGAGAACACCTGTTACAGGTAAGTAACTGCTATGTCAGCATAACAGATTGGATACTTTTTTAACTTAACCAGCAGTTCTGTAGTATAAAAAAAAAAGCTAATGATGAGAATTCAGGCATACAGTCCACTGTCACAAATTTTTCTGTCTGTAGAGGTCTTAACTGCACTTGGTAAACTGTACAAATCAGAGCTAAAGCAAAAGGAAGTGCTCTTTGCTAAAAGTTAATGAGTACATAAATAAAAGAGTAGTGAAAATCTCACCATGGAAAATGTATACCAGCTTTTAGACTCTCTCATGTTTCCAACCTTAAAAAAAGTGGTACAAGTTACATTAACTATCCCAGTGAATAGCTGTAGTTGTGAAAGATCATTCAGTGCTTTAAGACGACTGCATACCTGGCTAAAAGCATGATGAGACAAACTAGACTACAACACTTGGCAGCAGGGCTGGAGGAACCACTAGGCGAGCTAGGCCTGTGCCTAGGGCGCCGAGACTTAGGGGGCGCCATGGCAGGCGGCAGAATTTTGAAAGGGCAAAAAGTGCCCTTTCAAAATTCTGCCAGCCCCGCCTCACCTTGCCTCCCCCCCACCCCCACAGTGCCACCCTCCTGACGCCCCCCTGGTGGTCCAGCGGAGGGCCTGGGAGCGATCTGCCGCTCTCGGGGCCTCGGCTGCCACTAACCAAAATGGCGCCGGTGGCCTTTAGCCCCTACCATGTGACAGGGGCCAACCAATGGCACCGGTAGCCACTGTCACATGGTAGGGGCTGAAGCCACCAGCGCCAGGAGCGGATTGCCCTATCGGGGGATCGGGCTTCCCATGGTGGGGCAATCCACCCCTGGCGCCGGTGGCCTTCCCAGCCAAAGAGAAGAAGAGGGTCTGCTGGCGCGCAGCCCAAAGAGAAACCTGCGGGGCCGCAGCAGAGCCATCCTGCCACAGCCGCAAGACAGCCATGTGAGAACATGAGAACATAAGAACATAAGAAAATGCCATACTGGGTCAGACCAAGGGTCCATCAAGACCATCATCCTGTTTCCAACAGAGGCCAATCCAGGCCATAAGAACCTGGCAAGTACCCAAAAAACTAAGTCTATTCCATGTAACCATTGCTAATGGCAGTGGCTATTCTCTAAGTGAACTTAATAGCAGGTAATGGACTTCTCTCCTCCAAGAACTTATCCAATCCTTTTTTAAACACAGCTATACTAACTGCACTAACCACATCCTCTGGCAACAAATTCCAGAGTTTAATTGTGCGTTGAGTAAAAAAGAACTTTCTCCGATTAGTTTTAAATGTGCCCCATGCTAACTTCATGGAGTGCCCCCTAGTCTTTCTACTATCCGAAAGAGTAAATAACTGATTCACATCTACCCGTTCTAGACCTCTCATGATTTTAAACATCTCTATCATATCCCCCCTCAGTCGTCTCTTCTCCAAGCTGAAAAGTCCTAACCTCTTTAGTCTTTCCTCATAGGGGAGCTGTTCCATTCCCTTTATCATTTTGGTCGCCCTTCTCTCTACCTTCTCCATCACAATTATATCTTTTTTGAGATGCGGCGACCAGAATTGTACACAGTATTCAAGGTGCGGTCTCACCATGGAGCGATACAGAGGCATTATGACATTTTCTGTTTTATTCACCATTCCCTTTCTACTAATTCCCAACATTCTGTTTGCTTTTTTGACTGCCGCAGCACACTGAACCAACGATTTCAATGTGTTATCCACTATGACGCCTAGATCTCTTTCTTGGGCAGTAGCACCTAATATGGAACCTAACATTGTGTAACTATAGCATGGGTTATTTTTCCCTATATGCATCACCTTGCGCTTGTCCACATTAAATTTCATCTGCCATTTGGATGCCCAATTTTCCAGCCTCACAAGGTCTTCCTGCAATTTATCACAATCTGCTTGTGATTTAACTACTCTGAACAATTTTGTGTCATCTGCAAATTTGATTACCTCACTAGTCGTATTTCTTTCCAGATCATTTGTAAATATATTGAAAAGTAAGGGTCCCAATACAGATTCCTGAGGCACTCCACTTCCCACACCTTTCCACTGAGAAAATTGTCCATTTAATCCTACTCTCTGTTTCCTGTCTTTTAGCCAGTTTGTAATTCACGAAAGGACATCGCCACCTATCTCATGACTTTTAATTTTTCCTAGAAGCCTCTCATGAGGAACTTTGTCAAATGCCTTCTGAAAATCCAAGTACACTATATCTACAGGTTCACCTTTATCCACATGTTTATTAACTCCTTCAAAAAAGTAAAGCAGATTTGTGAGGCAAGACTTGCCCTGGGTAAAGCCATGCTGACTTTGTTCCATTAAACCATGTCTTTCTATATGTTCTGTGATTTTGATGTTTAGGATATGTTCCACTATTTTTCCTGGCACTGAAATCAGGCTAACCGGTCTGTAGTTTCCCAGATCGCCCCTGGAGCCCTTTTTAAATATGGGGGTTACATTAGCTATCCTCAAGTCTTTAGGTACAATGGATGATTTTAATGACAGGTTACAAATTTTTACTAATAGATCTGGGGTGTAAGATCCTCATGAAACAACATTTCAGATCTATTATTTGAACTTTTTGCTTTCGGAAGGAAATAACATTGATTAACCACAGGAAAGTCCACTTCAATAAAGCCAAGCTTATCTAGTAAAAACTTTTTAAGTGTGATTAATGGTACTTCACCTACCAACCTGGGGAAGTTAAGAAATCTCAAATTCAGTCGCTTGGCATTATTTTCAAGAGTCTCAATCCATCTGGACAAAATCTCTCTATCCTTAACCACAGTCGCGTTGATATTCTTGGGTCTTTTTCTCTCTCTCTCTTCCAATATTTTAATTCTGTCCACTGAATTTTTAATTTGTTTTTGAGTATGGAGGAAGTCTTATTGATTTCTAGCATTTATAATGTCCAGTTTCTCATTCAGACCTTTAATATTATTCGCCATCCCAGCCATTAATTCCCACAATGTGTCTAGTGTGACCACTGCAGGACAAGCTAAGGTTCCCAGGGGGGTTTAGTGAAACCAGTCCTCCGCTTTCCTCCTCTGGTCTCGAGCCAACGGGCTCCGCTCCCAGTCCCTCCTCGTGAGCTTGCACAGCTCGTGCCTCTGGACTGGAACTGATTACCTCTTCGAGAGTACCTCCGGGACTCCCAACGCTTGTTCTCTGCGCAGGTGGTGGTCGATTGTTGGGGGCTCAGGGAAGCCTCCTCTGCTGGCTCGAACAGCCCTCCCAAGCTATTTGGCACATCAAGATCCTCAGTTCCTGGTATTTTAAGTACAGGTGACATCATATAGCGGCTTATTTCTTGCTGGATAGGCGAGGGTAAAGGCAGGGAAGGGTAAACCCTCACCTTTCCCTTTCGCTTCGCAGGCATATTGTTGAGCAAATCGTCTCAAACAAACGCAAGAAGTAGCTCCGCTCCAACCTCAGGCTATGCCGCCATCTTGCCCCCTAATCATTTTATGTACCCCAAGCTGAGGCTACACCAGTGAAAGTGTTTTTAAGCAACAAAAAAGAAAAAATATTTTTAAAAAACATGTATGGACAGTACGGACCAAATGATTAAAATGACCCTGATGTGGTGAAAATAAGGAGTAGCATTGCTCTTTATCCGTGGAGTATTATGAAGGTCCCAGATAAAAAATGAACAAAAACAAAAATAAAAAATATAAATATATAAGATTTTGGGGGGAAAAATAGATGTTGAAATTAAAATAAATTAGCAGTCAATGTTTTGTTTAAACAATATATTGGATTCGTTGATCAACAAGAGGATTATACTTTTTATAATAAGAGTAGAAATGCCAGCAAAGGGTTTTTTTTTTTAAATTTACAAAATGTGTTTGCAATAATTTGTATTCTGCTTCATTTCCAAATTCTGTTCAAGATGGATCTCAACAATATCAAAAATTCAAATTACACATTAAAAATTATAAAATACAAAATATTAATTAAAAGAATGTACAGCCTCTATTTATACTGCACAGGCAAGGGTCATTATGCCTCCTCCAGTCCAGAGAAGTCAGGAAACTCCCATGCTTAGGAGTGATGGGAGAGGCAATCCTAGGCATCACTCACCCTTCTCCTCTATCGCAAATTGTATTGACTGGTCAGTTGAATTTAGGAAGTAAGGAATTCTTCTCAGACTCCTTTTTGGACTCCAGCACCGCCCGCAATTTCATTGATGAAGCCCTGTGAAAAAATGTCATATACTTGTGGTACCATTGAAAAATCCTGCTTGCATTTCTTCAGTCTACAGAGAACTCTTTCCAGGAACCATCCGCTACTCTACAGGACTTATGACACTATGACTGGGATTCCTGCATGAAGAATGTATCGCATTTTTTCTGCTTCAGAAGGCAGTCAATCCCATCCTTCTTAGTCTTCCCTGGTTACAGTGACACTGTCCAGTCATGAACTGATGAAATGGAGATATCCTCTCCTGGAGAATCCATTGTTTTCAGAATTATTTGCTTTCAGTATATCCTCCTATGCAACTCTGCTCACTGAATCTCCCAGTTCTTCCAGGTTTACCTATGCCTTATGCATAGTTTGCAGATGTTTTTAGCAAAAAACAGGCAAAGACTCTCCCACCTCATCGCCCATATGATTGCACCATAGACTAAATGCCTGGCAAAATACTGCCTTGGAGTAGAGTGTATCTATTATCCATCCCTGAGACTGAAGCAGTGTCAGAATACATCCAAGAGAATCTTGAAAGAAGTTTCATCAGGTTGTCTACTTCTCTTGTGTCACAGATTCGCCTGCCATGCAGCCTTTCTGTGTCCTGGTCCTGCCTGCTATGACACCTCTTCATCTGGAGAGGCCTTCAGCGAGCCTCACCACCAAACTTGCTAAGCTCCTCTTCACTGCTCTTCGCTGCTCTTGCCATGCCCAATTCCCAGCCCTATGGAACCCAGCTTTGTCAGAACCACCTTGCCTCTTCATGGAGTCACCCTCAGCTCTCTAGCCTGGCCATTCTTGTTTTGTACTTTGCCTTATGGCCTCCATACCTTCTTGTTCCTTTTTCCTTGCCCTGTGGCCTACTATAGGCCTTGGTAGCCTTCCAAACCTTTTTTACCTAGGGGTCTTTGGGCCTCCAACCTGGTTGCCTTCAGGCTTTTATGTTCTTTGTTGTCTTGCCTAGTCCTTGTCTGGTCTTGTCTTGTCTGCTGTGTCCAGTCCTGTCTTTGTTTGGTCTTGTCTTGCCCTACACAGTCTAGTATCCTATCCATGCCTTGCCTTACCCCAGCCCCAGTTCATGCTCATTATCTTTGCCCTATCTCTGTCTATACTAAGCCCCAATCCTTGTTCTGCGTCCAGCTCCAGTATTCAGTCTAACCCTGCTCCAGTCTGTCTCTGTCCACAGTGCCAGCCTTGCCTCATCTGGCTAGACACCAGGGCATCCACATAAACTTAGACCTCATCTCGTGCAGCTACTTTTGGCCAAATTTAGACATGTATATGTATCCTCCTGCACTAATTATGTGCAAAATAAGACCTCTTGACAATGACCGCTGGGCCTACGCCATCCTTTACCGATATCCCAGAAACCCTGGACACATCTCTCTATGGATTTCATTACTGATCTAACCCCCCCCCCCCCCCACTGGGCACACTGTTATCTGGGTAGTTGTTGATTAGTTCTCCAAAATGGCCCGTTTTGTCTCTCTTGCAACCCTACCTATAGCCCTAAGCCTTTCCAATGATTTCTTTCAACATATATTCTGGTTCCATGGGCTTCCTGAATATATCATCAATGACGAGAAGTACAATTCACATCAAGGTTTTGGCATGCCCTCTGTAAAACGTTGGATGGTGATATTAGACTTCTCATGAGCCTTTCATCCCCAATCCAATAGCCAAATGGAGAGGGTTAGCCAGATTCTAGAGAACTTTCCTTAGAGCGTACGGGTTGGCCAGGCAGGTTGACTGGACACAACTGCTCTCATGGGCTGAGTTTTGTTACATAGAAACATAGAAACATAGAAATGACGGCAGAAGAAGACCAATCGGCCCATCCAGTCTGCCCAGCAAGCTTCATACTTCTTTCCTTTCATACTTATCTGTTTCTCTTGGCTCTTAGCAACCCTTAGTTCTATTTCCCTTTCACCCCCACCATTAATGCAGAGAGCAGTGATGGAGCTGCATCCAAGTGAAATATCAAGCTTGATTTGTTAGGGGTAGTAACCGCCGCAACAAGCAAGCTACACCCATACTTATTTGTTTACCCAGACTATGTTATTCAGCCCTAATTGGTTGTTTTTCTTCTCCCCTGCCGTTGAAGCAGAGAGCTATGCTGGATATGCGTGAATTATCAGTTATTCTTCTCCCCTGCCGTTGAAGCAGAGAGCTATGCTGGATATGCGTGAAGTATCAGTTTTTCTTCTCCCTTGCCGTTGAAGCAGAGAGCTATGCTGGATAAGCGTGAACTATTAGTTTTACTTCTCCCTTGCCGTTGAAGCAGAGAGCTATGCTGGATATGCGTGAAGTATTAGTTTTTCTTCTCCCCTGCCGTTGAAGCAGAGAGCTATGCTGGATATGCATTGAAAGTGAAGTATGTATTGAAAGCCACATTAACTATCAACAAATACTGAATAAGCCTAATAATTGGTACAATATCAAGTTATAATAATAATAATAATTGGTACAATATCAAGTTACAATAATCAAGTCAGTGAATCATCTGGATCCTTCCCATTTTCATAGTGTACAGCAGATATCATAAATTACCTATACCCCTCCAATTGTCCACAGAGATTCTAGTGATAGATCGTCTCACTTCCAATTTGCAAGAGATTTGGGAGAATACTCAGATTCTCCTCATGAGAGCAATTGACCATTATAAAAGATGTGTTGATAGGAAGCAAGGACAGCAGCTCTATGTGCTCCTGGAAATAATGTTTGGCTTAGCACTAGAAACATCCAACTCAAGGTATTCACTTTCCAATTTGCTCCTAGATTTAGTGGACCTTATCAGATTATAAGACAACTTAACCCGGTGACCTACAAAGTCAAGACTCCCACTTGCCTTCGTATTCCTAACTCCTTCCACATCTCCTGACTTAATCCACTGGTTTTCAGCAGATACTCCAAGAAAATCCCTTCTCTCACTTTTATCTCACTTTTCCCTAATGCAGATTTTGAGATCAATGAAATCATCATGAGAAACAAACTGTATTACTTGGTCAACTGGAAGGGTTATGGCCCTCAAGAAAGGTCATGGGAACTAGTGGAAAACCTCAATGATCCGATGTTGATCAAGAGATTTAATCGCCTTTTTCCCCCATTAGTCTAAGAAAGGGTTCTTAGAGAGAGGGTTTTGGGGTGTGTGTGTGTGGGGGATACTATAACATGCCACAGACCATGGGGGTATGCACAGTAGTTGGCATCCTGTACCTAACGGTCCCAGGCCCAGCACTGTGTTCTGTGACCTGCTGGGGCCTCCCAACATGGCTTCTGGCAACCTGCTCCTCTGCTGCATCCTGCTGCTCTAAGTAAGAACCATAGCAACTAACCCAGGATTTCCTGTGGCACAAACTGATGACATCAGAGAGCTCTAACATAAAATGAAGCTCACACCTCTGGGCAGGTGCCTGAGCAACAGGTCTTGATTCTTTATTTCTCTGGCTGCTCCTGATTCCGATTCCTGATTGAAACCTGTCCTGGTTTCTGTCTGCTGCCTGCCATGATCCTTGCCTGCCTCCTGATTCTGAACGGATTCCACCTATCTTAACGTTGCCTGCCTGACCATATCTCTGTACCGTGTTGTGGTCCTGTCATTCAGCAGTTCCTGGATCCATTCTTCCAAACCTGTTACGTTTGGGCAGTGGTCCGGTGTTGTGAACACCACCTTCAGGAGTGACTCCAGGTGGAGAGAGACAGGGATAGCTGGAAGGTCTCCGATGATGGCTGAGAAGGAATGATGCAGGCAGGAGTGTATGGAACTGGGTGATGGCTGTGATGAGAGTAGCAGAGTACTGGCTGGGAACAAAGTCAAAGTCCATGCAGGGTCAGGGCAGGCAGCAGACAAACCAAGGTCAAGGTCCAGGCAGGGTCAGGCCAGGCAGCAAGCAACAGAGTCAAAGTCTAGGCAGGGTCAAGGCAGGCAGCAGGCAACAGTGTCAAAGTCCAGGCAGGATGAAGGCAGGCGGCAGGCAACAGTGTCAAAGTCCAGGCAGGGTCAACAGAACCTTATAGCAAGACAGAGAGCCTGAAGGCCACACACACACACGACAAGGCAGAAGGCCCAAAGGCCACACATACATGGCAAGACAGAGGGCCCGAAGGCCACGCACACACGGCAAGGCAGAGGGCCCGAAGGCCACACATACACAGCAAGGCAGAGAGCCCGAAGGCCACACACACACAGCAAGGCAGAGGGCCCGAAGGCCACACACACACAGCAAGGCAAGGCAAGGCAGAAGGCCTGAAGGCCACACACACACACACACACACACACAGCAAGGCAAGGCAAGGCAGAAGACCCAAAGGCCACACACACACAACAAGGCAAGGCAGAAAGCCGAAAGGCCACACACACACAGCAAGGCAAGGCAAAGCAGAAGGCCCAAAGGCCACACACACACAGCAAGGTAAGGCAAGGCAGAAGGCCTAAAGGCCACACACACACAGCAAGGCAAGGCAAGGCAGAAGGCCCGAAGGCCACACACAGCAAGGCAAGGCAGAAGGCCCGAAGGCCAAACGCACAGCAAGGCAAGGCAAGGCAGAAGGCCTGAAGGCCACACACAGCAAGGCAAGGCAGAAAGCCCGAAGGCCACACACAGCAAGGAGGAGGCTAGAGCAGGGAGCCCAAACGAGCTCGATGCCGAAGCACTGGAGTCTAGGGTAGACAGGGCTATAAAGGAATATCCAGGACATAGAGTAGATGGATTGGGCCAGCCCGGAGAGCCTGCTCTAGAAGGACCCCTGGTGGTGAGGCGGTTGCACAGCAGCCATAGCCGTAACAAAACCCATGACAAGGGTATTTGCTCACATTTACTGAGGTCAGAATAAAACCCAGAACTAAGTCCCAATTTTACAGTCACCATTTCTTGTGAGTCTCTAGAAGGTAGGATGTCCTTCTGGGCCTAGGGCATGTACGTGGAATCCTTCCCCTGGGTGTTACTCTCAGCTCTTTTGGATGGGTACACTGTAAATAACAGCCTGGACTCACTGGTGGAGTGTTCCAAATTAAGTTTTCTGTGATGTGGTACAGAAGGATCAATTTGCATAAACAAAGTGGTTTCCAGTTACATCCATGTTCAGACTGTTCTCTTGAATCAAAAGGTTTTCCTCTCTCTCTCTCTCTTTCAGTCTCTCTCTCTCTCTCTGTGGAGTTGTCCCTCTGTACTGGGTCCTGATATCGTCTTACCCTCCCAGTAGCGGAAATATAAGTATCCCAGGTGGGCTGTGGTATCCTATATATGGAGGGATTCTGTTTCCCCAAAATACCCGAGGTCCAGATGAAATCCAGATCTTCAAAGACAGTCAATGTCCTGTCTCCATCAGTGAAGACTCCAGTGGTGTTCTCTGGATGTGTCCATCTCTCCTTCTTCTCCTGCTTTCCTCTCCAAATCTCTTTTGATGGAGTTTTTGTATAGAAAGGCCTGTATGCTGAAAAATCTGATTTTCTACTCCCAGCACTAGGATAAGGAAGGGTGACTAAAACACTAAGAGCAAACAGAATGTTGGGAATTATTAGAAAGGGAATGGTGAATAAAACGGAAAATGTCATAATGCCTTGTATCGCTCCATGGTGAGACCGCACCTTGAATACTGTGTATAATTCTGGTCACCGCATCTAAAAAAAGATATAGTTGCGATAAAGAAGGTACAGAGAAGGGTGACCAAAATGATAAGGGGAATGGAACAGCTCCCCTATGAGGAAAGACTAAAGATGTTAGGACTTTTCAGCTTGGAAAAGAGACTGCTGAGGGGGGATATGATGGGTGTTTAAAATCATGAGAGGTCTAGAACAGGTAGAGGTGGATCAGTTATTTACTCTTTCAGATAATAGAAAGACTAGGGGGCACTCCATGAAGTTAGCATTGGGCACATTTAAAACTAATCGGAGAAAGTTCTTTTTCACTCAACGCACAATTAAACTCTGGAATTTGTTGCCAGAGGATGTGGTTAGTGCAGTTAGTGTAGCTATGTTTAAAAAAGGATTGGATAAGTTCTTGGAGGAGAAGTCCATTACCTGTTATTAATTAAGTAGACTTAGAAAATAGCCACTGCTATTACTAGCAACAGTAACATGGAATAAACTTATTTTTTGGGTACTTGCCAGGTACTTATGGCCTGGATTGGCCACTGTTGGAAACAGGATGTTGGGCTTGATGGACTCTTGGTCTGACCAGTATGGCAATTTCTTATGTTCTTACTTCCCCCCACCTCCCCCCGAAAAAAAACAACAAGGTAGCAACAAAACCTTCTGAAAAAATATTCCTTATCGCTCTTAGAACTTCAGGTCACTATCTTCCCCTTTTGAATTGGGTGAAAAGGATTCACAGGACTCTTCCAGCCTTCTAAGGCAGGGTAAACAGCCTCCTAGGACAGGAACAGGTCTTAATAGGAAAAAACACATAAAACCTCAGGGGAAGAGAAGAAAACAAAAGGGCTAAGACTCTCTCAAAACTCCTCTCACCTTCTAAACACTCCCTTCCAGGCCTGTGAGGGAGTCATCAAGGGTAATAATGTCCCTCACTGGGTTCTAGACTGGAAGCCCAAAATTGGGGAAACATAAAAACACTCCTGATTCTCCCAACCGCAACTCAAGACTGCCACCAACCTCTGCTAGACCTTTTCCAACCTTATGCCCTACAGGAGCTCACCACTGCAGCAAGCCTCTGGGGAGTGCTGTATCAAATAGTAAGCCCCCTCTCCTAAATTCTCTAACCCCAGTATTGGACTATGGCCAATTAGTGGAGACCTAGAGGGTTTCAACAGAGCAGGGACTGGAACTGAGGTTCAGTGCCAGAAATGGAACTAAAGCTTGGGGCAGAAACTGGAACTGAAGCTTGAGGCTAAGGCTGGAACTGAAGCTCTAAGCCAGAACTGGAGTCTGGATTGGAATGTAAAGCTATAGTCATCAGTGCAGGAGTGGCTGAGGATTGGGGCAAAGATTAGATCTGAAGCTCCACAGAGGAACTGGTTCTGGAGCTTGGTGCTTGACAAATTGGAGTCAAGCAGGGACTCAAACTAGAAGCATGCAGGGCTGGAACCAGGAGCTGTAGCCAAGAGCTTGTCAATCTGGATATACTGCAGGTCCTGGAAAAAGGAGATGCAGTAGAAGCTTGGAGCTTGGACAGATTGGAACAAAGCAGGACTGAAGCTAGGAGCTGCAGCTAGAGCTCGGAACTTGACAAACTGGAAACTAAGGAGGGACTGCAGCTGAATTAGGGAAGCAACACTAGAACAAGGCAGACTGGAGACAAGGCAAGAGCTTTGCCACATCGAGGGTACATTCACTTACATGGGAGAGCTGGGGTGGCCTTCGGGTTACCGTGAACAATATTTCACTATTCATCTTACCTCAGTGGTGGGGTTGCTTTTAGTAACAATGCACCCACTCAAGGGGGTGGCAGCTTGAACAGAACAAGGCCCTTGAAATCTGTAGGCAGGATAGTAGTTCTATAGTAGTAACTTCAGTGTCAAGGGGCTGCCTAGCAGGAAGCTTTGTAGCAAGAAACTGATATCCTTTGATGGCTTGGGAAGTGAAGTACAGGCATTCTGCCTAACCAGGCCCCCACATCAAGACCTGGGAAAGGGATGAATCTATTAGCATTTAGTGCACACTAATATTATTTACATTCTTATTCATGAGGGTGTGAATGTTATTATTTACTGCAGGCCCCATTATTTTCAGAGAGGCCTGTTCACTAATAACATACATTTTTGCACATTAATGTTTAACACATCTTTGTGAATATGGGTATAGTGTGTGTTAAATGGGTCTAACATGCACTAAATGGTTTTCATGTGTGTTAAAATTATGTAAAGTGCACTAAAATGGAAAAACAAAACACAATTTTGTTTTTCTTTTATTTCATTTTGAAAATGACATTGCTCTTTGTGTCATTTTCAAATAAAAGTACATCCCTAATTCCTGCCACCCAGAATCTTGTTTCGTTTCCTTTCTTACTCAAAATCTAAAAATATATACTCCTATCCTAGTAAATAAGAGCAACCATTCTGCATCTAATGCATGAGGACCAAATCGGTTTTGTTGTGGGACGTTTGGTCTCTAATATGTATATCTTAATCTCTCGTCCCCCTCTTATTTTTCCTCCTCCAAGTTATACATCCTTGTTATAATGTAACTTTACTCTCCTTCAAATTGTATTTACTGTTTGGTTGGTTATAGTTCCTAATTGTTTGATGTAAACCGAGTTGATTTGATTTGTATCAAGAAATTCGGTATAGAAAAGCCTTTAATAAATAAATAAATAATATGTTGAAATTTTTGGCAGCTTGTAATTTGAACCATAAAAAGACTGAAGAAGCATTCTTAATTAGTTTGGATGTTGAAAAAGTCTTTTCTAAGGTCATTTGGGAATGTTTATTTTGGGTATGTGATAAATTAGGTTTAGTGGGTAATTTCTAAATGGGGTTTGAAACCTGAATCTCTTACAGCATAAATTTTGGTTAATGGTTAGATTTCTGATTTGTTTTACTTTATGTAGAGGATGCCCTCTGTCACAAATGTTTTTGTTAGAGCCACAGGCGTGAATTTTCAAAGAGTTAGCCACATATAAATTAGCATATATGCACATAAATAGCCCGTACTTACATGCAGTTTTATAAACATCAATCATACACATGTATTTTCGTTTTCACACACACACATCTACAAATATATAAAAGGAGTGTTCCAGGGTGGGGCCAAGACTTATGTGCACAAGTTGCTATTTTATAAGCAGTGCAAGTACATATGATAATTTATTCATGCAATGTTACACTTAATTATCTCACACAATCGATATCAGATGGGTCTTTTGTCAATTATTGGTTGGGTGGGAGGTCTGAGTGAAATGAGGGGAGTTGAGGCTGAAGAACTAGGAGGGTCTCAATGACCTGGAGAAGGACTGGGTGAACAGGTGGAAGAAATAGAAAACTGATCACTTCAATTACGCATGCATGTTTTAAAATATATCAACTTACATGCATAAATCAGGGTTTTCTGTGAGCAAGTCATATTTTTTTCATGCCTAAAATATATGCACATATTTTCTAAAAGAGGAAAAGTATATGCATTGGGCCAGATTTTCAAATCTACGCCTGATTTTATAACATGTGCGTGCAGCTGTGCGCATGTTATAAAATCTGGGGTCGGCGCATGCAAAGGGTGCACAGTTGTGCACCTTGCACGTGCCGAGCCCTAGGGGAACCCCGATGGCTTCCCCGTTCCCTCCGAAGCCGCTCTGAAATCGGAGTGGCCTCGAAAGGAACTTTCCTTTCGCCCCCCCCACCTTCCCCTCCCTTCCCCTATCTAACCCACCCCCCAGCCCTACCTAAATCCCCCCCCTACCTTTATTATTTAAGTTGTGCCTGCCTCTGGGCAGGCGTAGGTTGCGCGTGCTGGCCGAGTGCCGGCGTGCGATCCCCCGGCCTAGTGGGCCTTCGGAGGCCTCTGGCCATGCCCCACCCTGCTCCGGACCGCCCACACTCCCCCCTTTTTTCGAACCCCGGGACATACGCGCGTCCCGGGGCTTGCAAGCGTCGCCGAGCCTATGCAAATTGGCTCGGTGCAAGTAACCCCCCTGCACGAGTAAATCCAGCCGGATTTACGCACGCAGGGCTTTTAAAATCTGCCCCATTCAGTGCATTGAAATATGCTCTTTCAAGGCATTGCAGATATTCACATGTAAGCATGCGTATGCGCATATGTTGGATGGTAGACATATATATATTTTGCCGTTTTATGCATTCTTATGCCACAACGCAATTTACGCTCAGCTGGAAAGGGTTTTCTTACCATTCCCTCTGTTACTGCGGCCAGACTTACCTCTGTCAGGGACAAGGCTCTTTCTTTGGCAGGCCCAGTTCTTTGGAATATGTTACCGACTGATCTGAGACTCCAGGGTGATATGAAGGAATTTAAGAAAGCTTTAAAAACCTGGTTATATGCAGAAGCTTTCTCAGCAGATACCAGTTAAAACTTGCTCTTGTTATCTTATGCTTGTTAATTTCTTTTAAACTGTAATAGGTTATTGTATTAGTTATACGTAAAACCTAGTTTTATTTAATTCTGTACATGCTATTGTAGTTAGTTTTTAGTTTTTTTTATAAGTGTTTTATGCTATTATGCCTTATTGTATTTTATGTCTGATTTTATTATGATGCAATGTACACTGGTGTGAAGGTTTACACCAACATTGGTTTAGAAAAATAAATAAATAAATAAATATATTTTGTAATTTGGGCATAGCTGATACGTGCAAGTTATAAAATACTGTAGTCCCGGGCGGATTCCAGGAAAAGATCGGCCCGGGGATTTTCGGCAAAACTGTCCCAGGAGATACCCCGTGGTCTGCCGAGCACAGCTTTGTCACGGCTGCGCTCGGCAGACCACGTGACCAGAGCGACTGGCCCACCAGGGGATGCCCCTGACTGTAGTAAGTCTATGTGCAGTCATATAAACAAACATGTGTATGGAGCTGCGCAGAATTGTTTGAAAGTTATCTTCATAGGCTATTAAACTGAGAGAATTAGACATTTTCTCTGGAATAAAAGTGAGTGAGAAAGATTATAAAGAATAAAATCACAGAACATATAGATAGACATGATTTAATGGGTCATAGCCAACATGGATTTACTCATGGAAAGTCTTGCCTTACAAATCTACATTTTTTTGAAGGGATAAATAAATGTAGATAAAGGTGAACCAGTAGATGTGATATACTTGAATTTTCAGAAGCAGGCGCACCTAGTAACTCGAGGTGACGGTTAGGTATTTGTGTAGGAGGTTAGGGGCCACTTTGACATTCAATGTGAGACGTACGAACAGAACAGTGGCCTCTTGTGAAGATCTGAGGAGAGAGGAAACTCACTCCAAGATGAGATTTGTGCAATGTTCTCTCCACCTAGCTTCATGGACTCTCTACCTGGGTAACATCAAGCTAGGTGGAGAGAACATTGCCCAAATCTCATCTTGGAGTGAGTTTCCTCTCTCCGTCAGTCCTCAGATCTTCACAAGAGAGCACTGTTCTGTTCGTACGTCTCACATTGAATGTCAAAGTGGCCCCTAACCCCCTACACTAATACCTAACCCTCACTTCGAGTTACTAGGTGGGCCTCCCCTAGGGATATAAATACCTATCTAGGGAGCAGGGACTATGGCTAGTCTCTCTCTCTCTCTCTCTCTCTCTCTCACACACACCATTAACAATGGTCCCCCAG
Organism: Rhinatrema bivittatum; assembly: GCF_901001135.1. Classification (NCBI taxonomy): domain Eukaryota; kingdom Metazoa; phylum Chordata; class Amphibia; order Gymnophiona; family Rhinatrematidae; genus Rhinatrema; species Rhinatrema bivittatum. Next base: position 272,127,841 of record NC_042615.1, on the reverse strand, counting down.
TGGTTGCATGCAGGAAATACAACAGGTCTCAGAGTGCCAATTGCAATAAACTGTATATTAGCATAAAACATACCCCTTTTGTTATCACATGCGATACTTATCACATTTTGATAAATCCAGGCCTTAGATTGTAAGCCCTCTGGGGATAGGGAAATACCTACAGTACCTGAATGTAAACCGATGTGATATCTCAGATCGAATGTCGGTATATAAAAATAATGAATAAATAAAAATACCAAAGGGATACAAATACCTATCTAGGGAGAGGGCACTATGGCTAGGTGCTCTCTCTCTCAAGCTTTTTGCACACTGGCAAACCCAACCCACTCCCCCTCTTTTACAAATTTGCATCACACCATACGATATGGTGCTATAGCATGCATTAAAGATGTTTTTGCATACAGTAAGCCCTTAACTCATGCAAAAACACCTTAGCACTTTTTGATAAATGACCCCCTTAGTTTTGTACCTGAGGCAACAGAGAGTAAACTGATTGCCCAATGTCATTAGGAGCAACAGCAGGACTCAAACCCTGGTCTCCTGGTTCATAGTTCACTTCTCTAACCACTAGACTACTCCTCCTCCCTTAGGAGAGGCTTCTGAGAAAACTAAAAAGTAGGAGGAAAATCCTTTTGTGGCTTGCAAACTGGTTAAAAGACAGGAAACAGAGTAAGATTAAATAGTCTGTTTTCACAGTGGAAAAAGGTAAACAGTGGAGTGTCTCATGGATCTGTACTTGGACTGATGCTTTTTAATATATTTATAAATGATCTGGCAAGAGGTACGAAGTGTGAACTGATCAAATTTGCAAATGAAACAAAATTATTCAGAGTAGTTAAGTCACAAGCGGATTGTGATAAATTGCAGGAGGACCTTGCGAGACTGGAAGATTAGGCATCCATATGGCAGATGAAATATAATGTGGTCAAAAGTAGAGTTATGCATATAGGAAAAAATAACTCAAACTGTAGTTACAAAATGTTAGTTCCATATTAAGAGTTACCACCCAGGAAAATGATCTGGGTGTCATAGTGGATATTACATTGAAATAGTCAGCCAGTGTGCTGTTGCGGTCAAAAAAAGCAAACAGAATGTTAGGAATTATTAGTAAGTGAATGGCAAAAAAAACCAGAGGATATTATAATGCCTCTGTATTGCTCCATGGTTAGACTTCACCTTGAATATTATGTGTAATTCTGGTTGCCGCATCTCAAAAAAGATATAGTTGCACTGGAGAAAGCACAGAGAAGGGCGATCAAAATGATAAGGGGAATGGAACAGCTCCCCTATGAGGAAAAACTAAATAGGCTAGGGTTGTTCATCTTGGAGAAGAGACAGCTGAGGTGGGATATGATAGAGGTCTACAAAAGCTTGAAAGATCTTGAATGAGTAAATGTGAAATGGTTATTTACTCTTTCGGATTATACAAGGACTAGGGGGCACTCCATGAAGTTAGCAAGTAGCACATTTAAAATGAATTGGAGAAAATTCTTTTTCATTCAACATACAATTAAGCTCTGGAATTTGTTGCCAGAGGATGTGGTTAAGGCAATTAGTGTAGCAAGGTTTAAAAAAGGTTTGGATAAGTTCTTCGAGAAGCCCATAAACTGCTATTAATTAATAGGGAATAGCCACTGCTTGTTGATGGCATTAGTAGTATGGGATCTGTTTAATGTTTAGGTACTTGACAGGTACTTGTGACTTGGATTGGCCACTAATGGAAACAGGATACTGGGCTTGATGGACCCTTGGTCTGACCCAGTATGGAATATCTTATGTTATGTTATGTTTTTAAGATCAGTCTTTTTGCAGATGACATATTTCTTTTTGTGGGAAGTCCAATTGCAGCACTTCAAAACATTTGCAAGTGTTCAACAGATTGAAAGAATTTGTGGAGTTACAACTTAAACTTACAAAATCCATTGCTCTAATTTTAGATAGATTTCTTTGATTTTGAATGTACCTTTTTTTTTAAATTTTATTTTTATGCAATTTTACAACTCCGCCGGAGTGCACTGTACTGTATCGGCCTGTTTGTGATCCCACACTCTGACATCAAACACCCTCTCCCCTTTTGTAAGCACCAGGTCCAGTGTTACCCTGTCACGTGTTGATTCTGTTACAGAACAGGGCTTTCTGCAGACAACCCAGGACCTTCCAACTTCTAGTTGACACCACAGTTGGCAAGCAACATCTGGCAGATTAAACTCACCTAGCAATAGCACTTCCCCTTTCATAGAAATTTAGTGAATGTCCTCCATTAAATCTCTTTTCATTTATTCTGTGAGGAGGTCTGTATACCACACCAATATAAAAGGCTGTTCCATTCCCTCTTTCTAGATTAAACATCAGAGCCTCCTCCTTACCTTATAAATCCTGCAGTTTTGTTACTTTTATTTTTTATATATAGTGCCACTCCTTCTCCCTTTATTCCTACTTTATCCTTCCTGAATGGATTATGGCCTAGTATAACTATATCCCAAATGACTCACTGTGGATGATCCCAATAACTATTATTTTAAAGTGATGGATAAATTTATTATATAAATGCGCATTCCTAAAAAAAAACAAAGGCTATGCATACCCTTGTATTGATTCTAATACCGCTGAAAGTTTAAGTATTTTTAATTTTCACAAATAATCAACAACACTTGCATGTCACAAGACAAACACTGCAACAATGACAAAGGGAAACATGGCAACAAATGCCTAACAAATTTCAACCCCCCTCCCCATAGCCCCTCCCCTCTCTGAAGCATGCCCGGTTCAAAACACAAAATACATGGAGAGGCTGACGGGTCCTTCTCAGCCCCCCACGGTGAAACTGTATGCCCCCCCACCCCCGGCAGTCACCCAACATCGCTCCCACCCACCCCTTAGGCCCAACTGAGAACCAAGCATACATAGACCAATAGTATGAGGAATCTAAGAAGCAAAGTTGGTGGACATATGGACATATCGTTCAATAGCAAGCTTCATGCCCTGTGCTGCAACGACTGAATATTGGCGTTCCAGGTGGGAAGAAACGGCTTAGATTTACGCACTCTGTCAATACGTTCTGCCTCCTTCTTAGTTAGGCATAACAGGTGGACTTGGTTTTTCCAAAGTGTCACGGTAGGTGGGTCAGAGCCCACCCATTTCAGGAGAATGGATTTTTTTGCTAAAAGCAGGACTTTTCGGATCCACATCCGGATGTGCCTCTGCCCCAGTGCGATTCCCTGCAACTGATCAAAAAGAAGAACATGTGCCTGGGCCGGTATCTGCAGGTTGATCACTTGGAAGATATAGGCCCTAACTGCACGCCAAAAAGTCTGAATTTTGGGGTAGTCCCAGAATTTATGTCCCAAGGTATCCAGTGCAAGCACACATTTCTCACAGAGAAGGGATTTGGTAAGACCCATACGATATGCTCGGGGCTGGGAGTAGTAGTACTGCAGGAGGAATTTGTATTGCGTTTCATGCAAGTCCTGGCTGCTCACCAGCATAGGTATGCACTTGAAGCTAAGGGCGTATTGCGCCGGAGTCATAGCCAAGGGGAACTCGCCTTGCCAGCATAGGAGAATCCCCTCATAGTTTAAGGGGGGATTCAATTGCATCAAGAGCTGATAGTAGTAGGATATGGAGTGGGGGGCCGGGTCATCCGTGTCTAGGACATCAGACAGAGAGTCCTGCTGGGCATTATTCCAATTGGGGGTTCGGAGCATGTGGGCATAGCTGTGAAGCTATAAATAAGCAAAAACTTGCATCGCAGGAAGACCAAATTCTGCGCATAATACAGGGAAGGTCTTGATCTCTCCATCCTCCGTGAAAAGTTGTCCCACCCATTTAAGCCCACGGGTGGTCCAAAGTGAGAAAGGGCTCCCGGCTAACCCAGGTACAAAGGCAGGATTGCCACAAATGGGGAGGTAATGGGAGGCTGTGCTGTCAAGCGTGAGGGCCTTACATAAATAGCGCCATGCCTGCAGTAAGGGAAAGTATAGCAAGCTCCTCTTTAGCGCCACAGACGCCAATTGCGGCCCAGCATGCAGAAGATAGCGAAGGGTAATACCCGGTGATAACAGCTGTTCGACCCACGTAGGTGTAAAAAACTCCATGTCTAGTAGCCAGTCCGCAACGTGCCGCAGACCGCAAGCTACATGGTATAGTTTCAAGTCTGCAAGCCCCAAGCCACCCCTAGCTCTGGATCGCCGTAGCATGGGCCAGGAAATCCGGGGCCGTTTACCTTTTCAAAGGATGCGGTGTATAAGGCGATCCACGTTCGTCAGTTCTCGGGTAGTGTATGTGCATAGGAGGGTATGAAAAAGGTAGAGTCATTTGGGGAGCAGGATCATCTGCACCAAGTGCACCCGGCCAGAAAGTGAGAGCAGAAACGCCTGCCAAAGGTCAAGAGCCCGTTGGGTCGCTTGATATAAGCGCATAAAATTAACCTTGGCTAGTTGATGCAGTGCCGGGGTCAGTAGAATGCCCAGGTATTTGAAAGAGTCAGAGACCCATTTCATCGGGAAGTCACCCGCCCATTGTTACCAGACTGTCTGGTCCACCAGCAGGGCTCCACACTTATCAAGGTTAAGTTTAAATCCTGCTACCCGCCCGTAGCCCACCACCTCTGATATCAATACAGGTACCGAAGTCTGTGGGTTAGATACGTGGAGCAGGATATCGTCTGCAAAGACGGAAAGTTTAAACCAAGCTTCCGCTTGCTCCCCAAGAGGAATGCCTGCAATATTAGAGTTAGCCCGAAGTTGACATAGGAAGGGCTCTAGGGCCAAGATGAAAAGGAGCGGAGTCAACAAGCACCCTTGACGAGTGCCCTGTTCAAGCTCAAAGTCCTCCGAGCGGCAGCCGTTGACATAGACAAAAGCTTGGGGTTTGTGATATAAGGCCTGGAGTGCCCTTACGAAAAGCCCAGAAATACTGAAAGCTGCGAGCGCCTGGAACATGAAGTCCCATTCCACTTGGTCAAAGGCCTTTTCCATGTCTGAGCTAAGGAATAGGGAGGGCATACCTATTTGTTGATAATGGGCCATTGAGGCCAGCAATTTGCGAATATTAGTAATTGTATTGGGTTTGGGGACAAATCCGATTCGATCAACCCCCACCAGGCCGGGCAAAAGTCGGCCCAGATGAGTGGCCATGATCTTAGCAAGGAGTTTGGTATTGAAATTAAGAAGGGAGATGGACCTGTAAGAGCCTGGGTTAGTAGGGTCCCGACCCCTCTTGGGAAGGACAATGAACATCGCCGAATTAGGAGATAGCGGGGAGGGTCCCTGTTCTACCAGAGAGCGGAACGCTTCGCCAACAGGACCCACTACCTCCAGGGCCAAGAACTTGTAAAACTCCGCTGGCAGCCCATCCGGCCTGGGGGCTTTTAACAGTTTAGCTGCTTTAATTTTATCCAGAAGTTCCCGATATTGAAGGGGGCAGTTGAGCTGTTGCAGCTGGGTCGCTGTTAGAGTGGGCAGGCCCACCATAGCCAGGTAGGCTTGTATCTCGGTCTCCAAGCTAGGGGCGGCGGTGTACAACTGCCGATAGAAATCCCAAAAGATCCGGCATATGTCCAGACCCAAATTAACCAGTTGCCCCCTGGCTGAGCGCATAGTGGTCAGTAAAGAGGTCCCCTTCGCCCGTTTTGTGAGGTTAGCTAGCGTCTTGCCCACCTTATTGCCATATAGGAAAAAGCATCCCTTGTAATATATCAAGCCTTTCTTTGCCCGTTGGTGAAGCAGGGTGTTCAGAGTAGCTTGGAGCTGGAGGAAGGCTTTTTGTTTAGCCGGCCCAGGGTCTGCTTCGTATCGCCGTTTGGCCTCGTATAGTTGTTTTTCGAGAGTAAGTATTTCTGATGAGAGTGCCTTACGTCTGTGGGCTGCATATGAGATTATGTCTCCCCTAACCACCGTTTTCGCAGTTTCCCAGAAGAGGACGGGGGAGTCAGCATGCGCCTCGTTAAGCTGCACATAGTCCTGCCATTTTTGCTTTAAATAGGAGCGGAACGCTTGGTCTTGATAAAGATAGAGCGGGAATCACCACATGCACTGGGTGGAGGCCTCCTAGAAGCCATCCAAATCCATCCAGACTGGAGCATGGTCGGATATGAGGAGGGGACCTATCTGGGAGTCCCTAACTTTGGTGAATGTGCCCCTATCTATTAGTATGAGGACCAGGAGAGACTGAGAGGCGTGGGCACGGGACAAATGTGTATATTCCCGCTCAAGCGGGTGGAGAACCCGGCAGCTATCTATCAAATCCAGGGTAGTGCACACATAGGGCACCCCTTTGAGTGGGTGCTGGGAGGGGGTCGGCGGGAGGTGCGTTCTATCCAGGCTCTCGTCCCCAACACAATTGAAATCCCCTCCCAGCACTACAGACGTGTGGTGATAGGGGGCTAAACGTTTTGTGAGTTGGGTGAAGAACATATGGGAGTACTGATTTGGCGCGTAGATGTTGCAAAGGACCAGCGGCCTCCGTCCCAGAGTGCCCTCCACCAGTACGTATCGGACCTCCGGGTCAGCAAGCACATGTGTTTCCTGAAAGGGTACCGCTTTCCCATTTAAAATGGCCACCCCTGCCTTCCCTGACATAGCATGTGCAGTGAACACCTTGCTCACCCATTGACGGCACAGCTTCTGGTGCTCAGCTTGGGACATATGAGTCTCCTGAATCACTGCGATCTGTGTTTGCCAGCACTGCAGTGCTTGCAGTACTTTAAAGCGTTTCGTGACACAGCTCAGGACACACACATTCCAAGTGACACAGCGCATTGGGGTAGTCATCAAGAGGTGTCCAGGAGGTGAGTGTGAAAAGAGATAAAAACACTGTCAAACCGGGCCTGGAACAGGGCCCCCCAGCCCTCCTCACCAAAAAGGCTGCGACCACCATGTCCACCATTTGATTTCCCAGGTAGTATCTAATTCTCCCAAAGGCCTACGTTTACCCCATCCCCCACCCCCCTTTCCTCCCCCTCCCCAAAATCCCCATCCTTACTTTTTACAACCCACAACAAGGGCACAGAGATCACGCTAGAGAAGCTTTGGAGCCCCACTCCCCCCATACTAATCAGAGCAAGTTGAATGTCCACCCGGTCCAGAAACAGATCTGGTCTGATGTCTAGCCATCTGCATATACGGTCCTGGACATATTGTCCGAAAGGATTGTGGACTTCTACGGCACCGAAGAAGGCTGGGTAGCCAAGTCCTGCAGCTTGGGTTGCAAGAAGGCATGGGCTTCGGCTGATGATTCGAAGAAGTGGGTCTGGTTATCGTAAATCACCCGAAGTCTCGCCGGGTATTGCATGGTAAAGCGTATCTGATGGTGCACCAGTGCCGAGCAAAGTGCACTAAAGGTCTGCGGCTTGGTGGAGATCGCTGGAGAGTAATCTGGAAAAATCAGAATCCGCCATCCCTCATGGTCGAGGGAGCACTGCTGCCTGAACAGATGCAGGATTTCTTCATCTGTTCAAAATTTGTACCAGGATATGCCGTGGGCGGCTGAAGTCTGTAGGCTGACTACCCACCCGATGCGCCCGTTCCACCCTGAGGTCCACGAGGGAGGGTGGGGAGTCGAATGCCCACGGTAGCCACGTCTCAAAAAATGCATGCAGGTCCCGGTCCACAAGGGATTCAGGGAAGCAGACTAGACGAAGATTGTTCTGTCTAAGTCCTCCAGCTTACCCTCGTGTGTGGCTAAAGCAGCTCTAGCCGTCTGGAGCTCCACCTCCAGGGCCTGCAGGCGATCCTCTGCGGCCCCAACTCGCATTTCTGCCTCAGTCAGCCGCCGCGTGTGATCCGAGAGCAAGGATTGCAAGTCATCAAACTGGGTGTGCGCTTTACCCAGCTTCTCATCGAGCGCGGCTAGGATCGTGGCTGCGAGGGAACCCGTGTCCTCGGTCAACTCGGAAGCAGGAGCTGGAGGTCTCAGTGGGGCCTCCATACTGAGTCCTGCGGCTGGCTTCGGCCTGTCCTTCCGGGGCTGTTTGAACACCAACAGGTGGATTGTCGGCAGGCGGCAAGGCTAAATGTGAGGAGAAGCAGCCAGTGCCCAAGGTTTGAGAGATTGGCTGCCTCTTAGCTAGCAGGGGAGGGCGATGGGTCGCGATGCAGGGAGTGGGGCCCCAGAGCGAAGCAGGAGACGTCCACTTGCTCTCACTACATCACGTGACGTGCCGCTGAAAGTTTAATCATAGCCTGTAATAGCTTTCCATTGTATTAATAACAACCCCCTTTTTTTTAAACATTGTTTTTTAATAAGCAAAAACTTTTTAAAACTGCTCGTAACCCTTTTAAAATCCGGCCTAAAATCATCATGTAGCTTTTTTGGAAAATGCAGCTTAACTTTGATTTCAAAATGCAGCATTCAAATCCATGTAAGCAAACACAGCTCAATGTCTTCAGCATTCATAGGCAGGTTAAGTGCTGTTCATCATCAACATCAGACATAGCTATGTTTCGGCGAATATTTCGCCTGCTTCAGGAACTCCACTGATTTCACAGCTACAAGGAAACGTTAAAAGTCTTTTTTCATAACTACATCACAACCATGGTTCTCCGTGTACAATGTCTGCGTGACCGGCCACTACACTGAAGTCAGCCTCTTTCATGACTGCCTCTAGATCTGAGACTTTCTGAGCATTAGTGTACATTGCTTTTCCAGATATTGCCCTTTATTCCTTCCCATTTCTCTACATGTTCTTAAAGATTTACTTACTTTAGGATAATTAATATAAACATTGTACCCAAGACACAGAAAACAGCAAATAATTCTTTCATGTGTTAGTGAGCAACTTTAAGCAGGCAGTCACCCACTGAATGAAGCAGGTGAAGGATAGATAGATCTGCCATCAGATTTATAGCCTAGGGAGAGTAACAATTAGAAGGCAAGACAGTAATCATTTTACTAACACAAATGCTGAATAAGTTTGCAGTATAGAAAGATTGCAATATTATTCTAAATAGTGTTATATCCCTGTCAGCTTCCATTGTCAGGGGTTGCTATGGAAACAGCTCGGTGTCTTAAAGGGTGATTAATGCTGCATGCTGGCGCTTCCTTCATTTTTCAGCGCGACTGGGTGAATATGTTCCTTAAAGCTTGCCATGGGCAGAGAGAGAGAGAGTGAGAGAGAGGCCTGTTAAATTTCCATTTACATTGAGACAATTACTGCGCCCCTACCACAGAGTTATTTAATGATGTGGTGCAAGATGAATTTATTTTTGTCAGGTTGGGGATAGTTCTGCCATGAATCAGAAGTACAGTACAGATGGAAGCAGTGAGTTAGACATTTAAAGGAGAGCTAGCGTACTTTCTTGTCCTAAATGCACTCCTGGCTACTTACCCCTGACACAGTTAGAGAATTAATCACTCTTTTCAGAATTCGATTATAACATTCAATTCCCAGATCTCAGCTCCCGGCAGAGGGACAGCCTGTCGTGCACCTGCTGAAATCGGACGTATGTATTACGTGCATGAAAGCTAATGCATAGAAGGCAGTCTAGAAGGCAACAGCAACAGCTTGTTCTGTTGTTGGACATTGGTGCTAGTTGATGCAAGTTTAATAAGGCAATACATTTCAGAGGTCTCTGGGTAGATAGATGACAGAAATATATGTAGCCTGAAGTAAAAATGATAGCTCAGCTGTAGTTTCCATTTCCAGGAGATGCAGAAAACCTTACCATGAATGTTTTGGGGGTTTTTTTTTTAAATAAAACATTAACCTTAATTTGAAGTTTGACTGAACTCTGTGCTTCATTTATACAATATTATTTATCTTTTGTATTTGATATTTTCAGTTCCATTTCCTTCAGACTGTATAGGATGACCGTGGAGGTAAATCCAGTATCATGCCATTTAGTAACCTTGATGCTGAAATCTATTTAGGGATCTTTGTTTTTAGTTTTTATTTTTCCTTGGAATTTCAATGTTATAACCAAATAAATCTATGGAAAAATGACAGTTATAGCACACAGGAGAAAAATCAATGGGATAGTCAATTTCCTACTGATTTTTTTTATAATAACATTGAAATCCCCCCCCCCAATAAAAACTGAAAATTAAAATGAAGGTCCCTAAATATATTACAATTCTTTTAACATGGCACCACGTACAGGGTGCATTCAAAACAATATAAAAACACAGAAGATGATGGCAGATAATGGCACAAAGCCAATCTCTCATCCTACTGCAGTGTTATAGACCCTATGTCTTTCTGTGCTTTCCGTGCTTTCTTGAATTCATTATCATTTTTGCTCCCACCATTAAGAATCTATTTTATATATCCGCCACCTTTTCTATAAATGAATACATCCATGTATGCACTTAGAGAAGATAAGGCCATCGCGGAAAGTTTAAATTATTTCTTTTCTTCGGTGTTTACTAAAGAGTATGTTGGGGAGATATTCGTTCCGGAGAAGGTTTTCATGGGTAATGATTCAGTTGGACTGAACTAAATTACGGTGAAACTAGAAGATGTGGTAGGCCTGATTGATAAACTGAATAGTAGTAAATCACCTGGACCGGATGGTATACACCCCAGGGTTCTGAAGGAACTCAAAAATGAAATTTCAGACCTATTAGTAAAAATTTGTAACCTATCATTAAAATCATCCATTCTACCTGAAGACTGGAGGATAGCTAATGTAACCCCAATATTTAAAAAGGGCTCCAGGGGCGATCCAGGAAACTACAGACCGGTTAGCCTGACTTCAGTGCTAGGAAAAATAGTGGAAAGTGTTCTAAGCATCAAAATCACAGAACATATAGAAAGACATGGTTTAATGGAATAAAGTCAGCATGGCTTTACCCAAGGCAAGTCTTGCCTCACAAATCTGCTTCACTTTTTTGAAGGAGTTAATAAACATGTGGATAAAGGTGAATTGGTAGATGTAGTGTACTTGGATTTTCAGAAGGCGTTTGATAAAGTTCCTCACGAGAGGCTTCTAGGAAAGGTAAAAAGTCATGGTATAGGTGGCGATGTCCTTTTGTGGATTACAAACTGGCTAAAAGACAGGAAACAGAGAGTAGGATTAAATGGACAATTTTCTCAGTGGAAGGGAGTGGGCAGTGGAGTGCCTCAAGGATCTGTATTGGGACCTGTACTTTTCAATATATTTATAAATGATCTGGAAAGAAATACAATGAGTGAGGTAATCAAATTTGCAGATGATACAAAATTGTTCAGAGTGGTTAAATCACAAGCAGATTGTGATAAATTGCAGGAAGACCTTGTAAGACTGGAAAATTGGGCATCAAAATGGCAGATGAAATTTAATGTGGATAAGTGCAAGGTGATGCATATAGGGAAAAATAACCCATGCTATAGTTACACAATGTTAGGTTCCATATTAGGTGCTACCACCCAAGCAAGAGATCTAGGCGTCATAGTGGATAACACATTGAAATCTTCGGTTCAGTGTGCTGCGGCAGTCAAAAAAGCAAACAGAATGTTGGGAATTATTAGGAAGGGAATGGTGAATAAAACGGAAAATGTCATAATGCCTCTGTATCGCTCCATGGTGAGACCCCATCTTGAATACTGTGTACAATTCTGGTCATTGCATCTCAAAAAAGATATAATTATGATGGAGAAGGTACAGAGAAGGGCGACCAAAATGATAAGGGGAATGGAACAGCTCCCCTATGAGGAAAGACTGAAGAGGTTAGGACTTTTCAGCTTGGAGAAGAGACGGCTGAGGGGGGATATGATAGAGGTGTTCAAAATCATGAGAGGTCTAGAACGGGTAGATGTGAATTGGTTATTTACTATTTCGGATAGTAGAAAGACTAAGGGGCACTCCATGAAGTTTAGCATGTGGCACATTTAAAACTAATCGGAGAAAGTTCTTCTTCACTCGACACAGAATTAAACTCTGGAATTTGTTGCCAGAGGATGTGGTTAGTTGAGTTAGTATAGCTGTGTTTAAAAAAGGATTGGATAAGTTCTTGGAGGAGAAGTCCATTGCCTGCTATTAAGTTCACTTAGAGAATAGCCACTGCCATTAGCAATGGTTACATGGAATAGACTTAGTTTTTGGGTACTTGCCAGGTTCTTGTGGCCTGGATTGGCCACTGTTGGAAACAGGATGCTGGGCTTGATGGACCCTTGGTCTGACCCAGTATGGCATTTTCTTATGTTCTTATGTTCTTATGCTATTAATTGAGTTGACTTAGAAAATGGCCACTGCTATTGCTAGCAGCGGTAACATGAAATAGACTTAGTTTTTGGGTACTTGCCAGGTTCTTATGGCCTGGATTGGCCACTGTTGGAAACAGGATGCTGGGCTTGATGGACCCTTGGTCTGACCCAGTATAGCATGTTCTTATGTTCTTATGTTCATGTGTTAGTCCGGAGCCTCCACCCTCCAGCTTCATATTATAACCATTTGATTTAGAACTTGTTTCCAATGAGACATGTTTGATACTTTTGCATTCAGCTCTTAGTTGAGTTGCTGTATGTTTTTGCTCCCTGGTGCAGAAATCAGGAAAGGCTACATTTTTTTTCCATAGAAACAGTAAATCTAGAACGCTACTCCTAGGCTTAAGGCCTAGCCTTTTTTGGAAAAACATCTGGGAGAGCAGCCTGCTGTTTGGAAGTCCCTTTGTTTATTTCATCTTTTGCGTTGAGTAACTGACTGATCTATTATTGATAATTTGTTTAGATTTTGCAAGGAATGAATTTCCTGCGCTGAGAGATCTGTTGTGCTGCTAAGGATATTTGGTTTTGTAACAGTCTGTGGGACAAGTGAACTTGTTGAAGATATGATATTTTTGTGTTTGAATAAATTCAGCATTATGGAACCACCAATCCAAGTTATGAACTGAACTGTTTTCCAGGGTTTGGGTTATTTAGTGAACTGGTGTTAGACTGAAGAAACCATTTCCCTTAGCGGAACCTCAATTCAAACCCAAAGCAGAAAGGTTTCCCTGCCTATTATAGATCACTGTAAACCTGGCATACTATATTACCTGCTCAATCATTTTCAAAGAACCCAAGTGACAGGTTTGGACTCCCCAGCAACTAGTCATATTCCTCCCTGCTTTTCTTTAGAGCATACATATTAAGACCTAGATTCATCATTATTTTGCTATAAATTTCACATGAATGGTGTCACCTTGCAAGCTGATGAGAGAGAGAGAGAGAGAGAGAGAACCTCTCTACAATGCCCTTGTAGTAGTTAGCTATTTATGATATTATAGGAGGCCCACCTAGTAACTCGAGGTGACATTTAGGTAGGGGACCACTTTGACATGCAGAGTGAGACGTATGAACAGAACTTTGTGTGAGTTTCCTCTCTCCGAAGGACAACAAATCTTCACAAGAGTGTACTGTTCTGTTCGTACATCTTACTCTGCATGTCAAAATGGTCCCTATCCCTTACACTACTATCTAAACTTCACTTCAAGTTTACTAGATGGGCCTCCTATAATAGCATAAATAGCTAACTACTACAAGGTAGGGATGTGAATCGTTTTTTGACGATTTAAAATATCGTCCGATATATTTTAAATCGTCAAAAATCGTTAGAGCCGCGATACAATAACAATTCCCCCGATTTATCGTCAAAAAATCGTAAATCGGGGGAAGGGGGAGGGGAAGGGGGAGGGCGGGAAAACCGGCACACTAAAACAACCCTAAAACCCACCCCGACCCTTTAAAATAAATCCCCCACCCTCCCGAACCCCCCCAAAATGCCTTAAATTACCTGGAGTCCAGAGGAAGGGTCCCGGTGTGATCTTTTACTCTCGGACCTCGGACCTCCGTGCGTTGTAGAAACAAAATGGCGCCGGCGCTACCTTTGACCTGTCATATGACAGGCCGGCGCCATTTTGTTTTTTTGTCCCCCGACGTCAGGAGCGTAGGAGATCGCTCCCGGACCCCCGCTGGACCCCCAGGGACTTTTGGCCAGCTTGGGGGGGCCTCCTGACCCCCACAAGACTTGCCAAAAGTCCAGCGGGGGTCCGGAACGACCTCCTGCAGTCGAATCGTGTTGCCAAATGGCCGGTGCCATTTTGCGCAAAATGGCGCCGGCCATTCGACTGCCAAAAGTCCCTGGGGGTCCAGCGGAGGTCCGGGAGCGATCTCCTACGCTCCTGACGTCGGGGGACAAAAAAACAAAATGGCGCTGGCCTGTCATATGACAGGTCAAAGGTAGCGCCGGCGCCATTTTGTTTCTACAACGCACGGAGGTCCGAGAGTAAAAGATCACACCGGGACCCTTCCTCTGGACCCCAGGTAATTTAAGGCATTTTGGGGGGGTTCGGGAGGGTGGGGGATTTATTTTAAAGGGTTGGGGTGGGTTTTAGGGATGTTTTAGTGTGCCGGTTTTCGATTTACACGATTTACACGATATTTAAAAAACCCAAACTGCGACGATCCGATTCCCTCCCCCTCCCAGCCGAAATCGATCGTTAAGACGATCGATCACACGATTCACATCTCTACCTCAAGGGTCTTGTAGAGAGGTTCTCTCTCTTTCTCCCTCCCTCCCTCCTTCCCCCCCTCTCCCCATGGCAAAATGAGCACCTTGCAGCATTATTGTGGTATTACCAAAAAGTTAACACAATTTGCAGTAATAGCTATGCAAAGCACTAAGATAACACACATTATGATAAATAGGCTATTAACATGCCCTTTTTTATATCACATGCGATATTTACTGCTTTTTGATAAATCTAGGCCTATGTGTGTACGTCCAAATTCACTCCCAGGAATGTCGCTGCTCAATCTAGGTAAACTTGTACATAAACAGGCAACACTCACATAAATTCTGCACATAAGTTCACTTTGAAAATTATCCGGAGAGGCCTACCTGCACAAGTTGTATCTGTTACTTTGCATGGGGAAATGTTTGGGTGAAATTTACATGCCGACTTTTCAAAATTGAAAAGTTCTAGAATAGTTTATCTGCTGATATTTATGAAGAACATGGTTACTTAACCCATTATATCCCAATTTTTAAAGAAACTATTCTCTAAATAGGACACTCGGACATAGTGAGCTAAAATTTAAGAAAAAGTAAAAGCTGTATTGTTTATGCAAACCTATTCTTGATTGTGGAAAAGTTGTAGATTGTGGCAACTGTTGGGGGAATTTTAAGTGCTGTATGTTGTCCAATGTTTTTATGTATTGTGTTATGTTTGTATGTTATTTTTATGAATGTAGATTGTCATGTGCATTGAACAATATTTTGTAAGCATGGAATATAAGTGTAAAAAAATAAATAAATGCTAATACTGACCAGATTCTACACCAGCCCTACCCCTTAATACCGCTTGCTATTTTGCTTAAAATTATGAATATACAACGTATATGTGCATAATTTTGTATCCATATCATCAGCCAGGCAGTTTTCAAAAGGGCCATTTCTGCAGGTAAAGCACTTATGTATTTTGTAAGAATGTGAACCCTGCCCGAGGTGAGAGGTGTCTCCGCCCACAGGGAAGAGCCATGTGGGCCTCACCGTCGGTAGGTGCAGTCTCAGTGGCATAGGACACAGCTAAAGATGGAAACTTTATTATAAGGAAGAAAAGCAGAGCCCATGGAATGGGAGATGTAATCAAAGTACAGTTCTGAGCAGAGGGATATACCCAGGGTGATACCTCCAATGTGAGGATTCAGTAGTGGCCCACGGAGCGGGGTACGCCAGGAAGTCCCTTCAGAAGTGTAGCAATACCTCAGATGTGTAGATCCAGTACTGGCCCGCTAAGTGGGATACGCCAGGAAGTCCCTTCAGAAAAGTAGCAATACCTCAGATGTGTAGATCCTGCAGTGGCCCATGGAGCGGGGTACACCGAGGATGTCTATTCAGAGGTGATGATGAGGAGGAAGTCTGAGGTGCAGGAACTCGGAGAAGATCCTGTAGTGGATGAGATACCAACCTGCAGCACAGGTACACTGGAGCGACTCCTACTGATGAAGACACGGTAGTGGCCCGAGGCACGGGGTACACCGCAGAGAATCTTCAGAAGGGAAGGTGTCGTTGAAGTTCATAGTAAAGTACTCACAGGAGGTAGTTCCAGAAGAGTGTCTCAAGGAGCGGGACAGGCAGCGGTCCAAGACAGGAAGGCCCTCCGAGGAGCGGATAGCTAGGAATGTGGAAGAGCCCCTGAGGAGCGGGTACACAAAGCGTTCGAATGCCAAGTAAGGAACTGGAACCAGAAGTCCAAGAATAGAGTGGATTCAGCAACGAGAGAACTCCTTGCTAACTCGTTGATGCATGGGGCCAGTCAACATAAGTACTGTAGCTGGTTGACGTCATCCAAAGGGGACGCCCCTGAGGTTCCCGCCATGACATTTACAAAGGTGGCCCTTGTGCGTGCGACTAAGTGACAGTCGGGAGTGCCCACACCATCCCGGGAATGCCAGGCTGGTTGGCAGTGGTTAGCGGAGGCCGCCATTCTTCCAAGAATCGACAATGAAGCAAAGAAAGAGGTGAGCCTGGGTGGTCGCATCCATCTGCGACTGACGGGCGTAACAGCACTGTTTTACCTGCAGAATTTCTTTTGAAAATGGTCCCCCCCTATATATTAGTAATGCACACGAAGGAAATGTTTTTCAGTGGAAAGATAATTCTAGGATCAGAGGCCATGGTATGAGAGTACAAGGTAGTAGGAGTAACATCAGAAAATATTTCTTCACAGAAATGATGAAATTGTCAACTGTCATTATATTTTCTCCCACAAAAAGTAACAGTACTTTAGCAAAACTAACCATACTTAAAATTCCCCTTAGTGAGAACTATAACACTTACTTGTTACAGAATACCTCGGCACCTCAAGCGTGGGTCGAGGAAGTGTTAAAATTAAAATAGCAAAGGGGTCTAGGTTTGATTTTGAAAGGAAGGCAGGCACCAGCAGCTTGGATATTCTTCCTGTTCTTATCAATGAAGCCCTCCTTTGTTACCTGTGATATTGCATCTTATATGCTAATAGGATGCTGTCTTTCACATCATTGAAACAAGATTGAACCATAGACCTTCTCCAGATAGGATACCTACTGACTGTATTTGTGATTTGGCTGGCATCGCTTTAAAGTCAAACCTTTTTTGCTTTGAAGGATATTTTTCTTTGTGAACCAAGGGGACAGCAATGAGTGCCACCATGGCACCCAATATTGTAAATGTATGTGTTCAAATGTTTGAAGAGATTTGGTTACCACAATCCCCTTTCGCCACCAGTATGCTATGTTTACGTTTTGGAGGAGGTCCGAGAAGATCTTCAGCTTTTTCTGGCCTGGCTAAATACATTTACAATTCACCAAGCAGTGCTACAATTTTTCAGTTTTATTGCTGGATATATGGATTTCCCTGCAATGTAGGGATTTTATGACTTCTGTCTTTCATAAACCAATGGAGAAAAACATGTTTTCACATTATGGACATTTCCTTCCATTTAGCTGAAAACACAATTTGCCACTCAGCTTCTGAGATTAGGGAGGTTATGTACTTATATTCGTGCTCTTAAAATAAAGGCACACGATCTGTGTCACAGGTTTCTTCAAAGAGGTTATTCCTGTATGTGTGTGAAGAATTTGTTCAAAAGAGCTCTATATTCCAACCAAGATCTTCTACTCAAACAGTAACTGGGTCACATGAATACTTAAGACACTCAGAGACTTCATTTGCTATTTCTAGAGTTATCAGGAAACACTGGTATATTTTGACCTTACACATAGTTCGAAGTGGGAGCCCCCTCTGCTTTTTTTTTTTTTTTTCCTAGGGGGAGAAGCGCTGGGATAACATTAGTGTGTACTGCTTTACCAGCTATAAAGATATCACACCATAGTGTCTCTGTTCTATATGGTTATTTTAATTGTAGTCAGCACTCTATTTGTATTGTTTCCTTATCACCAAAGGTTTTTGCTCACCTAGTTTCAGGATGAAATTTCTATTTCCATCATATTACAAATTGTAATTTTACCTATATAATCTGTATCAAAATATGTCCAGGCCAGTGCTATACATTTGCAAAACAAAGTCTGTATTTACATGATAGATTATTGTAATTGTTCAAATAAGTACAGAGTGGTGCACATTCCTTGCAACATTCCTTTAGTAATCTATATTTTGTTATAGTTTAGGGAAAATTTATTTGGAGGGCTGGCAATAAGGAATACAATTTTACACATACAGAACAATAATGGATTTATGTACTGGACTCAAAAGCATGTGTGTATTTTGTATTTGGAAAATACCTGCACACAAGTTAGCAGGTGCAACTGTGTGTGGGTAGTTTGGGTGGGATCATTTTCAAAGGGAAAGTATGAGCACAATTTCCTTTTGAAAACTGATGTAAAATCTGTGGATAAAAATTATCCACTGATTTTAAGCAATGTGGGCAGTTAGTGGCCCTTATTTGCCGTCGATAGCAGGGCTGAATTAGCCATGCTGTTTGGGAAGCGCCACGATCTCGGGTAGGCGGAGTTTCTCTTAGCTGAACACAGAGTTTTGAACTCTGTGTGTCTGCGCGGTTGTCTTCCCGCGCGATTCCCTCACCTCTTCAGTTTCTTTTTTTCGCGAGCCGTTCGCACATGGGGTATTTTTCTCTTAGCGATTTTTTCTCTGACTAGAATTTTCAAGTGAATATTTTTGCCGTTTTTCCTCAGAATTCTCATCCCAGATGGCTCCAAAGCCGTCTGGTTTCAAGTATTGCCAATGTGGCAAAATTATGTCCATCACGGATGGACATAATTATTGCTACATTTGCTTAGGCCCGGACCACGATCAAAAGTCATGCCGGGACTGTGGCAGGATGTCACCGAGGGCCCAACGACACCGGGCCTCGAAGATGGAGAGGCTCCGCTTGGGCACTTCAGCCCCACCATCCTCCGTCCATTCTTCACCAGGAACAGCGAAGTCGGGTAAGGCCCATCTGAAGCGGGCATCCTTGCTGGGACCAGCGGGACTCGAGAGGCCTGAAAAACAATACAGGCCAGGGTCTCACACACCCTCAAGGCCTCGTTCAAAAGCTGGGGATCCGGCAGAGAATCTGCGGTGCAAACCACCGGGGGATATTCCATTGGAGCCTGCACCGTCTGCGTCGTCGAAGACACATGACGCCTTAAAACAAATGAAGCACGGCGCACCTATGGTGCATCACCATGACGACGCACCCTCGACGCGTCACACGACGCACGGAGCAACCAAGGAGCATGGAGCAGGCAAGGCGCATGGAGCAACTGTGGAGCACGGAGCATCTATGGCGCACAGAGAACATACACAGGACACACCCACGGAGCATAGGATAATCCGGGATGCCCCTACGGCGCATGGTGCTAAAACAATGCACCTCCAATCACCAGAAAGAAGTGCATTGGGCAAGCATAGCCATAAATTACATCATATTGCTTCCACAAAACAAATTATACGATCAAGAAGTTCTTCAAGAAAGTCCTTAACTTCAGATGTAGACATTCAAGGCTTATCAACATCAGATTCCCTATCATCGGGCCGTTCTCCTAGTGGTAGTTCTTTGGCCAGTCTCTCATCACTTTCTAGACAGAAGAGACATTCTCCTTCTTTACAAATACCATTAACAAAACATATTTGCCCTTCGCCAGTTATACCTCCTCAAGGTCAACATAAGGGACAGGTACCGAAAGATATTTTGCTTGCGGCTATTCCAACAAGAACCCCAAAGCAAAACATTCACATTCCTCCACAAGGTACTTTGGCTGCATCAGCTATGATGAAAATCTCAGATATTCTCTCCTCTTTTTTCCGAGAATTGGAAAAATCAAAGGAATTGCCACCACAACGTTCTCCAGAAGATTCTCCTGAACTGCCTACAGGGATAGAACCTCTACAACCAGCAAAAGAAAATATTCCAACTCAACCCATCAGCCCTGGTTCTCCAGAATCAGTTTATTCTGTGACTTCCTCAACAGGTATGCCCTCTGACCCTCAGGAAGGTTTACCTGAATCATATTCTCCTCCCGAGGACTTGACCTAGAAAGTAGGAAGTCTTCTTCAGGTGGAAACAGGAAGAATACCTAACCCCAGAGCTGAAATGCTTGGTATCTTAAAGATATTTGAATCTGCTCCCGAGCCTACTGCTCTCCCACCTCATTCGGTATTAGAAAATCTACTCTTTAAAATTTGGAAGACTCCTTTCTCATCACCGCCTACTTCTAGAAAAATTGACATAAAATATAAGCTGCGTAATTCAACAATTTACGAATCAGCCCAACTACCACACCAATCAATAGTGGTAGAATCAGCCTTGTCCAAGGCAAAACGGAATAAGTTGCATTCAAATACTCTACCGGGCAGAGAAAATAAATGCCTAGATGATTTTGGGAAAAAGATTTATCATTCCTCTATGCTTACCAATAGGATACAACATCACCAGTTTTATACTACACAATACCTCTTTGAAACACTCCAAAAACTGCGTCCACTGTGTATGTCCGAAAACAACACACCGCACCAGTCTTTCTTGGAGATGGAAAAAGGACTTAGACATTTATTACGCTCTATTTATGAATCTTTCGAATCTTCAGCAAGAACATCTGCTTCAGCTATTGCGGCCAGACGTATGGCTTGGCTTAGAGCCAGCACAATTGGGACGGATGTCCATGAGAAGTTGGCAGACATTCCATGTATAGGCGACAATCTCTTTGGAGATAAATTTGGAGATATCGTATCACATTTGAAAGAACAAAGTGCAGCGGTACAATCTCTCACCACTCCTGCAGATTCTCAGAAGTCGCAACATCGTTTCTATCCTTACCGTCGTCGGTATTACGCGAGACCATACAACAGGCCTTATACGCAGTACAGGCCTCAACAGTATGTCCCTCTGAAAAATGCAGCTCAACAGGGAGCAAGGGGTCGTGCCAGGCAGCAAAGAACAACAAAACAAGTGCCAACCCCTCAGCAGAAGCCTGCTTCCTCTTTTTGAAATTGATGAAGCCACCACCACTACCTGCTTTCATAGGAGGACGCCTTCAATTGTTTCACCAAAATTGGGATTCCATCACCTCAGATCAGTGGGTACTAAACATTATCAGAAACGGTTATTCTCTAAATTTTCAATCCACTCCATCTCTTCCTCATATTCCTCTGAAGAGGATGATACCATACCACTCCACATCCCTCACAATGGAATTGAACAACCTGCAGATTCAACAATCTATCCAAATTATTCCCCTTCATCAGCACCACCAAGGATTTTATTCCCAATATTTCCTCATTCCGAAGAAAGCGGGCGGCCTATGACCCATTCTATATCTCCGACTTCTCAACAAACATATACAGAGAGAGAAATTCAAAATGACTTCTCTCAAAAATATCCTACCACTGATTCAACACAACGATTGGCTACGTTCCATCGATCTGAAGGATGCATATTCCCATATACCAATTCACCCTTCTTCTTGGCGTTACCTATGTTTCCAAGTTCGGAATACACATTACTAGTACAAAGTTCTCCCGTTTGGCCTATCTTCAGCCCCAAGAGTATTCACCAAATGCCTAGCAGTGGTGGTGGCTCACCTAAGAAAACTTTCGATCCAAATATTCCCTTATCTGGACGACTGGTTAATAGTAGCATTGGACCAGTCTACACTGCAAGAACACACAATATGCATGATCGAATGTCTTCAGACGTTGGGATTTATAATCAATTTCGAGAAGTCTCACCTACAACCTACTCAGAAACTTTAGTTCATAGGCGCTCTCATAAACACAGTCGAACAGAGAGCGTACCTTCCTCAAGACAGGATGCAAAACATACAATCACTGGCACACAGCCTATGTCACAGAAGCCAGGTTCTTCAACTTCTGGGTCATATGGCAGCAGCAATCTATGTGGTTCCCAACACCAGACTACACATGTGCCTATTACAATGGGGTTTAAAAAATTAGTGGTCTCAATACCATAGCCAGTATTCAATAGCCGGGCCAATACTTTGGAACTCTTTACCAAACCCCCTACGTTCAATATCTAACCCTTCTCATTTAAAAAAATCTCTCAAAACCCACCTTTTTCAACTTGCATTTAATATCTCATCTAATTAAACGAATACTCTTATGCCAAACTATAATTACATAGTCATCTGCACCCTTTTAACCCTCATTTTTCCATACTTTCAATTTGTCATTCTCCTCCCTACCCCCCCCCCCTTGCAATATTAATATAATCTTTATTTTTTTTTCTATTATTTCCACCCCACCCTCCACCTAGAAAAATTAAGCCCATGGCATCAAATCTTTTATTTTATAAAAGTCTTTAATCCTAGCATTCTGACTAGTTATTGTTTATTTTATGTATATTTGAAACCTCATTTTATTTTTGATTATTTTATGTTTATTTTACTCTTGTAAACCGTTTTGATAAAAATTTATTTTTTAAAAATGGTATATAAATGCTTTTAAATAAAAATAAATAAATACAACCACTCACCACCAAAATTCAAATTACAAATGCAATGAAAGAGGACATTCGATGGTGGCTCCTATCCAAAAACCTTTCCTCGGGAGCTCCATTCCGTTTACCACCTCACCAAATAACTCTGACCACAGATGCCTCCAACAAGGGTTGGGGAGCACATCTGAACGACCTGAAAACTCAAGGTCTGTGGACCCCTCAGGAATCCACATATCAGATCAATCTCCTGGAGCTAAGAGCCATCTGGATGGTACTTCAAATGTTCTCGGATCAGATACGGGGATTAAGCCTCATGGTATATACAAACAACCAGGTAGCCATGTTTTACATAAACAAGGAAGGAGGGTCCGGTTCTTGGACTCTCTGCCAGGAAGCAACACGAATTCTTCATTGGGCAGTCAAAGCCCAGGTATCAATTCAAGCAACGTATCTTCCAGGTCTGGACAATGTAACAGCAGACCGTCTCAGTCCGATTTTTCATCCACATGAATGGATCTTGAATCCAGAGGTGGTGCAAACCATCTTCAAACAGTGGGGGTTTCCCACAATAGACCTCTTTGCCATAGAAGCAAACAGACAAGTCCAAACCTTTTGCTCAATTTACCCTAGCAATCAAAGGATGGCTCCAGATGCCTTTCTCATTCCATGGACACCAGGCTTGATGTATGCCTATCCACCCATTCCACTCTTTTCTCGAACGATTCAGAAATGCATCCAGGACATATCGGACATGATTTTAATAGCCCCGGCATGGCCAAGACAGCCCCGGTACACGTATCTCTTGAAACTCTCCATTCATCCACCGATACTGTTACAAAACCTTCCACATCTTCTCACACAGGAAGGGGGCTCACTACTTCGCCCCCATGAATCAATCACTTCATCTCACAGCGTGGAGGTTGAGAGGCAGATATTAACTCCCTTAGGCTTATCCTCTCAATTAGAGGATATTCTTATTGCGTCACGGAAACCTTCAACTAGATGTAACTACAAAGGGAAGTGGCAACGTTACTTAGACTGGTGTGCCCCAAAAAACATAAACCCTTTTTCATCCAAAGCCACTCAATTATTGCAATATCTGAACACACTCTATGAAGCAGGATTAGCAACCACTTCGGTACAAGTTCACATCAGTGCTATAGCAGCCTTTCATGAACCTTTTAATAACCTTCCAATGTTTAACCACCCATTGATATCTAGATTCATGAAGGGAATGATCCGACTTCGTCCACCGGTGACTAAGCCTCCAATTCCATGGGACTTAAAGTCCTGGAACAACTAATGCTTTCGAACCATTAGACTCTAGCCACATCAAATATATGACATGGAAAACAGTCTTTCTCATTGCCATTACTTCTGCAAGGAGGGTCAGCGAACTACAAGCCTTGGTTTACTACTCCCCTTATCTTGAATTCTACCATGACAAGGTGACCCTTCGTCCTCACCCTTCTTTTCTACCTAAGATGATAACATTTTTTAATCTTAACCAAACCATAAATCTACCTATCTTTATGCCAAAACCACATAATAACGAACGTGAAAAACTTTTACACACGTTGGACTGTAAAAGAGCGCTGGCTTACTATAAAAACAGGACTCACTCAACTTCGAGACCTTCTCAACTGTTCCTTTCCTTTAACCCAAATGATCCTGGTCAACCAGCCTCAAAAAGGACTATAGCCAGTTGGTTATCATAATGCATACTTTTTTGCTACAACAAACGCTCCATCAAATTACCCACTAAGCCTCAGGCGCACCAAATTCGTGCCACCGCAGCATCAGTTGCACACTTGAATAAGGTTCCATTAATTGAGATCTGCAAAGCGGCAACATGGTCGTCCATTCATACCGTCAAATCGCATTATTGCCTCCAACAGCAGACGACTTCTGATGCAGCACTAGGCACCGCAGTCTTATCATCACTAAAAAGAACATGAGACAGTCTACCACTTCAAAGGTTGATGTCCTAACCTAAGAACAATATTATACAAGGACACAACCAGGGAGCTTGGGACTCCCAAACAGCATGGCTAATTCAGCCCTGCTATTGACGGGAAAAAGCAAGTTTGCTTACCAACTCCGCCTACCCGTGATCGCGGCGCTTCCCAAACAGCATGGCTAATTCATCCTGCTATCTACGGAAACACCATTTACGGTAAGCAAACTTGCTTTTCAGCTGCTATCCAGCTGAATAAGTTGAAACGTATCCGGTTAACTTGTCAATATATTCAATGGCAAGTCCGTGCCACTCAGTGTACACAGCTATCTTATAGTTAGCTGGCTAAATGTATCTGGCTAACTATAGGACAGCCAAATAGGTGTTTGGCTAACTAAGACTTAGATTAATCATTTTGCTATAAATATAGCAAGAATAGGGCCTATGATAAAAAAAAAGCAAAACATTAAATTTATCACATATTGAGCTGAGAGAGAGAGAAAGAAAGAGAGAGCCTCTTAAAGACTCGTAGCATAGGTAACTATGCTATGAGCTGAGGATCTTCTCAGGACCTCCTCCAAAACATAAACATAGCATACTGGTGGAGAAAGGGGATTGTAGTAACCAAATCTCTTCAAACAGAATGTTGGGAATTATTAGGAAAGGAATGGTGAATAAAACGGAAAATGTCATAATGCCTCTGTATTGTTCCATGGTGAGACCGCACCTTGAATACTGTGTACAATTCTGGTCGCCACATCTCAAAAAAGATATAATTGCGATGGAGAAGGTACAGAGAAGGGCGACCAAAATGATAAAGGGGATGGAACAGCTCCCCTATGAGGAAAGACTAAAGAGGTTAAGACTTTTCAGCTTGGAGAAGAGACGGCTGAGGGGGGATGTGATAGAGGTGTTTAAAATCATGAGAGGTCTAGAATGGGTAAATGTGAATCGGTTATTGACTATTTCAGATAATAAAAAGACTAAGGGGCATTCCATGAAGTTAGCATGTAGCACATTTAAAACTAATTGGAGAAAGTTGTTTTTCACTCAACACACAATTAAACTCTGGAATTTATTGCCAGGGGATGTGGTTAGTGCAGTTAGTGTAGCTGGTTTTAAAAATGTTTTGGATAAGTTCTTGGAGGAGAAGTCCATTACCTGCTATTAATCAAGTTGACTTAGAAAATAGCCACTGCTATTACTAGTATCAGTAGCATGGGGTAGACTTAGTTTTTGTGTACTTGCCAGGTTCTTATAGCCTGGATTGGCCACTGTTGGAAACAGGATGTTGGGCTTGATGGACCCTTGGTCTGACCCAGAATGGCATGTTCTTATGTTCTTATTGGCGTTCCTCTAACTGGTCTTTCTAGAGCAATATTGAGACATTCTGGTGAATTCTGCTAGGAGCTCCACTTAAGTATCACTGTTTCCACCCATCTTCATGTGTATGAAATTCAGAAGTTTTCATGCATTGTTGGTAGGTCCAATGTGTGTTGCTAGAGTCAGAGTGACTTGTCAGAGCAGAAGCTTCTAGGAGACAATTTAATGCTATGTAAATGTGTAGGTGATTAATCTCCGGAAATCCAGATCAGAAGTGGACAATAACATCTATGATGGCTCTATTCCCTGCATACCTGGAATTTCATTTTTCTTGCCGTGCCAAATTATTATTAATTTACTGCAAATAAACCCTTTTTCAACAGCAGATATTCAGGGAATCCTGAAATTCAGATGCTGTTCTCCAAATGAAAGCCCAGAATGATAGTGGTGAATCGAGTCCCCTGTTTGTAACAGTCCTGACTCATGCTTCTGCCTCAGTTCCATTCAATGTACAATATGTGTTCTAACATGTCACACAGACAGAGTGATAAAGGAGAGAACACTGCAAAACCTGTCCTCAGCTGGCTTCTTTATTTTTAGGCAGGTTTTATTACAATTATTCATATTTTGGACTACTGGAGGAATTTTTCCATTTTTAGATCTGGTGGCGTTAGTCATCATGCAGAACAATAAGCTTTCAAGTGAAACCTGACTGCTTTGGATCCTCAGCATCAGATGCAATAGAATAATGGGCACTGTGAGAACAAAGGCTTATATGTTAGGTCCTGGATCTGAAATTACATAATAATGTTTGGATCTTTTTCACCCTCAATCTTTTGAAACACTGACAAGCTGACCAGTGTGCTGACCACACTGCACATGGCACACTAGAAGTAAAATGCACAAATCCCGAGGCGACACTACACTTTTATCATCAAAAAAAGAAGGCATTTCAAACAAATAGAATCCCTCAGTCTTTTCAGTTCAAGCTGGATACCTGGAGCAGTCTAAGGTAAATCATAAATCCCTCTTGCTCTTTTTCTTATGAGACTATACTTTAACTAAAGATGCAAGGTTTAGTTCCTACATCAGGACACTGCAAATGTCCAAAAATCAAACAGCGAAGCAAGAAAGCAGGGTCCTGTAAAACAAACTTACATAGATCTATCAGCAGGGAAGAAACCAGCAATATGCTCCCAGGTAGCCAGTTAGCAGGTGCTCATGCTTCAACTCTTGCACACTCTCTCATATTGAAGAAACATTTCTGGTATGACAAATCTGTACATGTATTTCCAAAATAATACAAAGAGAAAGGTGCTAAAATGTGAACATTTTGATAAGTTACTGTGGGTGACTTACCAACATTATTGCACCAATAAAAAAGGTCAATATAACATGATGTGTGAATTTAATAATATGTAAAAATATTGCATAATATTATTACCATATTACCATGGGGTGAAGTATGATAACTATTAACATGAGCAATGGGACTTTCCCAACACCCACTCCCAGTCTCCCTTTCTCCGATAAACACAACTGTACATATGAATGGATTTGTAAAAGGACACCATTTATTATTTATTTATTTAGACATTTTATATACCGTCATTCCAAATAAAGATCACTATGGTTTACAAAAGTAACATACATAACTATATATATATATAGATGTGCCAAGGCCAGGGACCTCTCTCATCTCCAAACATGGCATTTCAAAGGACTGGAACCTGCTAGTATCTCATTATTAGCCATCTTGCTGGCAACAAACTAGTTGACCACAAATAAATAATCAAGGCATTACACCATCACAAATCATTACAGATTAAAACAATGTTATCAAAGAGGCTGGAAGCTGAGCTCAGAGCCACATCTATGAGGAATTCAATCCTCCACCCTTAAGGAAAACAAACGCTCCTCACTATACCTTAAGCTCACTCATAGCTTTACATCCGATACAAACAAATAAAGTAAACAATATATATGTTATCTATATTAAGTGATGCAGATTAACAACCACAATAACCTTTGGAAACTTTGTTAAACATCAAAACTTTGTAAACTGTTGTGATGGCGAAACCGAACAACTGTATATAAAACTCGATAAATAAATAAACAAACCAATATACAGCACACCTTCCTTACTATACTTTATCCATTTACCTTAGTATACCTTATCTGTTTACTTGAACTTATCTATTTTTGTTAGGTTTTATAAGTTTTGATTTTACATGGTAATTGTGTTTGGTAGGAGTAATTTGAGGGAGATTTTATGCATAAGGAAATAAGTTGGGTAACTAGGAAGATATAGGTAGATTAATTGTAGTGTTTTGAGGGTCATTGCCAGACACACATAAAATAAATCCATAGACCAATAGTACTTTACATTAGCTTTACATCCCTGCTCCCTTAGAAATTTTACATTGATTACAAATCAACAAAATTATGATGCAGGAAGTAGTCCAGCAGTGAGAGGGAGGCTTTCCAGTCTTTTGCACTGAGTGCCACATTTATGATTATCTCCCAGCTGGCAAGAGGTCGTATGTGTGCGCTAAGTGCAGAGCTCCAAGCCCTCAGATAACGAGTCCTATCTCTGGAGGCTAGAGGGGAAGACCTGGAGGAGCTAAGGGAGACAGAGAGGTATATAGAGGAGACCTTCAGGGACATAGTAGAGAAGTCTCACCTGCAATCTGGTAGCCCCTGTGCTGCTTTGGAGGAGAAAGGTCACCTGGAAGGAGAGCATCAGTTTGATGAGGCAGGACACAATCCTGTAGCTAGGATATGCCCTCAAGGTGATGTAGTATCCTCTCACACTGAGGATAGGTCTCCAGGGGCAAGTGCCAAGGAGGGAAGGGTTAAGACGGCCTTTATAGTTGTTCATTCAATTATTAGGAAGGTTGGTAGCTGGGTGGCTGGTGGACGTGAGGATATCTTGGTAACTTGCCAGTCTGGTGTTAAGGTGGCAGATCTCATGCATCAAATAGATAGGATTTTAGATAGTGCTGGGGAGGAGCCGGCTATCTTGGTACTGGTGGGTACCAATGAAATAGGAACGTGCAGGAGGGAGGTTCTGGAAGCCAAATTCAGGGTTTTAGGTAGGAAGCTGAAATCCAGAATCTGCAGGGTAGCATTCTCAGAAATGTTCCCGTTCTACGTGCAGGACCCCAGAGGCAGGCAGAGCTCCAAAGTCTCAATGCATGGATGAGACGATGGTGCAGGGAAGAAGGTTTTAGGTTTGTTAGGAACTGGGCTTCATTTTGGGGAAGGGGGGCCTTTTTCAAAAGGATGGACTTCACCTTAACCAGAGTGGAACCAGGCTGCTGGCACTAAACTTTAAAAAGTAGATAGCATAGCTTTTAAATTAGATGATGGGGGAAAGTCGACAGTCGCGCAGAAGCGCATGGTTCGGAATGATGTATCTTTGAAGGATACGAAGAGAACAGGGAAAATAGGGCATCCCAGTAGAGAGGTTGCAATATTTATTTATTTATTTATTTATTTAATAGCTTTTAATATATCGGTGTTCGTGCAAGCACATCACGCCGGTTTACAATATAACTTGAGAAAGGAGGAAATTACATAAAACAGGGAGCGGGTAATGGAGCAGGAGCGAAAAAGGAGAGGGAGTGAGGGAGAAGGGTTCCAGGAGCAAAGGATAGCAGCTGAGAAAGTATAGTAGCGTAGCCGTAAATGCAGAGGGATATACAACGTGAATTAATTAACGTAGGTTAAATATAGTTGCTAATTTACAGCATATAATGAAAGGTCATATATGATAGCTTATTCACAGTAGTTAATGCAGGTTATAAAAGATAACTTATTTACAGCATTTATGGCATATTGTACATTTAACTTGAACTTACAGTGGAGTGGGGTGTCAGAGGTGTGTTACAGGGGAGGGTAGGGAGGGGGGAGGATAGGGGTGGGTTGCAGGAGAGGGGTGTGGGGGGAGACTGGGTGGGTTTCAGGGAGGTAGGCTACGAGGGGTTGGTTTCTGGGTAGGCCTGTCTGAAGAGCCAGGTCTTAACACCTTTTTTGAAATTGGGTAATGAGGGTTCAAGACGGAGGTGTGTGGGGAGAGAGTTCCAGAGGGCAGGGCCTGCGATAGTGAATGTTCTTTCTCTGGTGGTGGAGAGGCGGGCTGTTTTGAGGGGGGGAATGTGTAGGGTGCCTGTAGAAGTGGATCTTGTGGGGCGGTGTGAGGTGTGAAAGTGGGGCATTTCCTTAAGCCAGGAGGAGTTGTTTTTGTAGAGGATGTTGTGAAGAATGGTTAAGGTTTTATATTGGGAGCGGAACTGTATGGGCAGCCAGTGCAGATCTGCAAGGATTGGGGTAATATGCTCTCTTTTGCGTGTGTTGGTTAGGATTCTTGCCATAGCGTTCTGTAAAGTTTGTAGTGGCTTGGTGGAAGAGTATGGGAGGCCTAGTAATAGAGCGTTGCAGTAGTCCACTTTGGAGAAGATTGTGGACTGTAGGACTAACCTGAAGTCTTGGGTATGGAGTAGAGGCCTAAGCTTCTTAAGGATCTGGAGTTTGTAGAAGCCTGCTTTGAGTAGTGACTTGATGTGTGGCTTGAAGTTCAGGTGTTGGTCAAGTGTGACTCCCAGGTCTCTTACGGAGGAGGGTAGTGTGGGGGAGAGGGTGGGGGGTGGTGATGTAGAGGGGGAGTCGTGTTCAGGTTGCTTGGATATAAAGAGTAATTCGGTTTTAGTTGTATTCAGAGCAAGGTGCAGGTTGGTTAGTAGGGAGTTGATAGTGTCTAGGCAAGATTCCCAGAATAGGATGGTTTCATTGAGTGTTTTCCGAATGGGGATGAGAATTTGTACGTCGTCAGCGTATAAGAAGCCCAGGCCTAGGTCTGAGAGTAGGTTGCAGAGGGGGAGGAGGTAGATATTGAAGAGGGTGGAGGATAGGGAAGATCCCTGGGGGACGCCTTGTCTGAGGGGAATGTGACTGGATTCAAAGTTATCAAGTTTTATGAGGTATTCTCTGTTGGTAAGGTAAGAAGTGAGCCAGTCTAGTGCTGTGTGAGTAACGCCTATCTCTGTCAAGCGGGCAATCAGGATTTGATGATTGACAGTGTCAAAGGCCGCTGATATATCCAGTAAGGCCAGTAGGAACAATTTTCCTTGGTCTAGTCCAATAAGTATGGTGTCAGTGATGGCTATGAGGAGATTCTCGGTGTTTCGGCCTTTCCGGAATCCAAATTGTGATGGGTGCAGGAGATTGTGGTCCTCGAGGTAGTCTGTGAGCTGAGTATTGATTACTTTCTCGAGGACTTTTGCAAGGAAGGGAAGGTTGGAGATGGGCCGATAGCTTGAAGGATCGGAGGGGTCAAGGGAGGGTTTTTTTAGGAGGGGTTTCACAACGGCAAGTTTCAGGGGGTCTGGGACTTTGCCGAAAGCGAGGGAGCAGTTAATGATATTGGCTAAGGGTTTGGCGATGGTGGTGGGTATGGAGAGGAGGGTTTTGGAGAGGATTGCGTCTGAGAAGTGTGTGGCCGGTTTCATTTTTTTGAGGATGGTCTCAATTTCTAGGGTGGAAGTGGGGTCGAAGGATCTGATACAGGTGCTGTTGTGATTTGGAAGGGGGGAGATGGTTGTGGGGTTGTGGGGGAAGCGTAGGAGTATATTGGAGATTTTATGTTGGAAGTATTTGGCGAGATCCTCGCATCTTTCCTTGGAAAGATGCGAGGATCTTGCCAGGAGGAGTTGTTTTTGTAGAGGATGTTGTGAAGAATGGTTAAGGTTTTATATTGGGAGCGGAACTGTATGGGCAGCCAGTGCAGATCTGCAAGGATTGGGGTAATATGCCTAAGTGGACCAGGTGTCTTTAAGTAAAGTGCAGAAAGATTCTCAATTATCCCTGTCAACTGATGAACAGGTTGTTAATACAAACAAAAAACATACTTTGAAATGTCTGTTTAAAAATGCTAGAAGTCTAAAACATAGGATGGGAAAGTCAGAGTGTAAAGCACTGGATGAAGAGGTAGATATAATTGGCATCTAAGAAATCTGGTGG
Organism: Rhinatrema bivittatum; assembly: GCF_901001135.1. NCBI lineage: Eukaryota > Metazoa > Chordata > Amphibia > Gymnophiona > Rhinatrematidae > Rhinatrema > Rhinatrema bivittatum. The sequence continues at coordinate 272,096,187 of NC_042615.1, read as the reverse complement.
AAAGAGGATAACTAATGGGACATTGTGATATCAGGGTGCAAATTATATCGAAATGATAAGATGGATCAAATTGGTGGAGGGGTGGCACTATATGTTAAAGAGAGCATTGAGTCAAACAGGATAAAAATTCTGCAGAAAACAAAATGCAATGTTGAATCTTTAAGGATAGAAATTCAAGGTGAAAAAGGAAATAAAATAGTAGTGGGAATGTATTACCATCCACTTGGCCAGAATGAACTAAAGGAAAATGAAATGCTAAAAGAAATTATGGAAATTAACAAAATCAGCAGCATGTTAATAAAGGTCATTTTAATTACCCCAGTATTGATTGGGTGAATGTTACATCAGGATATTCTAGAAAAGTAAAGTTCCTAGATTAAATAAATGACTGCTTCATGGAGCAGCTGTTACAAGAACCAACAAGAGGGGAAACTATTTTAGACCTAGTCCTTAGTGGAGCACAGGATTTGGTGTGAGAGTCAACAGTGTTGATGCCACTTGGCAATAGTGATCACAACATTATCAAATTTGACTTAATAACTGGAGGAAGCACTCTTGTTAAAAGTATGCCCAGTACTTGAGCCCATCATAAGAATATAAGATATGCCATACTAGGTCAGAACAAGGGTCCATCAAGCCCAGTATCCTGTTTCCAACAGGGGCCAATCCAAGTCACAAGTACCAGGCAAGCACCCAAATATAAAATAGATCCCATGCTACTAATGCTGGCAACTAGCAGTGGCTATTCCCTATTGATTAATAGCAGTTTATGGACTTCTCCTGCAGGAACAGATCTAAACCTTTTTTAAACCCATCTACATTAACTGCCTTAACCACATCCTCTGGTGATGAATTCCAGAGCTTAATTGGGCATTGAGTGAAACAGAAACAGCATGATAGTACAATCTTGCTGCAGCATCACATTGCACCCAACTTCTCACAGCTGCCATTGCTGTGTCTGTGAGCTTTGCAGGCCAAACTTCCTCCACACATAGGATCTTTTACCTGGAATCTCTCTTCACAAACATATCACTCCAGTGTTAGCTAGCCTTCATTGGCTTGCTATCTACTGGCAAGTGGGATTTAATTCATTAGCTGATATATGATACAGTGCCTATATGATTAAATTCCATTCTTTGAATCTATAGGCTACCCAGAATATTAAGTTCAGCAAGTAAGGGTTTATTAGAGGTCTCATCACCTAAGCTTGCTCATCTTCTAGAGGTGCAGGATTGTGCCTTTTCAGTGGCATAGTTTGGAATGCACTCCCTGAATCTCTGCATTTACTAACAGATGCATGTCAGATCAGAAAGTCTTTAAAAACACATTTATTTAAAGAGGCCTTTGGTGGAAGTTAGTCGTATAGCTGTTTTCTCCCTTTTTAATTTACAGTCAGCCATGATATTTTGATTGTTCCCCTGCTTGAAGATTTGCTTAACTGATACGTAAGAATTTCTGTTATCATTTTTAGTTTAACCTCCTATAGGCTTTCAATCAGTGGGTTTTTTTTTAATTCTCTTTATTGGGTCATTAAACAATTAACACAGTTCAGGAACAAAACTGCAGTGTCAACCATATTAGCTCCAAAGCATGCTACAATAATGACCCATTGTTTTGATTTATCCACACCAAGTACAAACCCCCCAGGCATATCATCAATCACAGCCACATTCAAACACACTCTCACCACCTGTTCAAATTACCAACCAGAATGCTACTCTCAATGCACTGTGACTCCATGGTGTATGAGTGAAGGTCAATGTCAGCTTGTAACCCCTAGGTAGCAAGCAATACCTTGGCCAACAGATCATAGTAGCCCTTCGTAAACAGAAACGATTTTTGAGTTTCAACTTCCCTCTTCCAAATCATTTCCAGCTGTGCATTCTGCTGCATCAGATCTTTCCATTGAGCTGCTTTCAATCAGTTTTTGTCTAGAATGTTTTCTTTTTGTTTATGATTCACAGAGGTTAAGTTTTGTTTATACTAATTTTTTCCCTAGTTGCTATCAGGCAATTTTAGTTTGTATTTCTTATTTGTTGTTTTGTTTATATACTTTATTGTTTTATGAATGTTTTAATTGTAACTTGCCTCGATCACAATTTGTAGAGGTGAGTAATAAATCAAATCAAATCAATAAATCAAAATCTTCAGCCAGGGCTCTCCAGGAAGGGTAGCATCTCTCTGGTAGACAGTTCCCATTTCAATGAGATGGGCAAATCAGGAACAGCCTACCTTGTCTGTTTCCTCCAGGCTTGTCTGTGCCTCTGGGATATCCTCTGGCTATCAGTCGCAGACTGGCATGTGGAGTCTCAGCAGAGGAATGTGAAGGGCTAATGGTAGCAAGGGTCCGCCGGAAGGCATGGATGGCCTGATGGAGAGAGGTGTTGATTTTATTGACAGCAGCTAAGAGGTTCAATCCCTGTGAAAGTGTTGCAATCTGCTTTGTACAGCCTTTATATGATGGCGCTGGTCACAGTGCATCCGTAATAGTTCCTGCCGAATGCTCCGCAGGTCATGGTGCAGTGTGGTGCCCTATTTGCATAGGTTTGCTTGCAGGCTAGACAATGTGGGGACATGATCTTCAGATGCAGGCAGTGGTATTGCCTCCTGAGATGCAGGAAGTATAGCTGGGTGGTTATGGTGACTCTTGGACTCTACCTCATGAGGAGTGCTGGTGGAGGGTACCTGTGTTTGGTGCTCAAGAGTGGGAGCATCCCAGCTGAGGCCACTGACATTCAGCAGCCTCCCACTGAGAAATCCCATTCTCTATTTCTTCTGCATGACTCTACTCCTCTGCCATTTCCCTTATGATCTGCACCTGGGTGTGCTTGGGTGCAGTCTCAGATTGCTCTTCTGATGACTGGGACTGAGGCTCAGACTTCACCTCCAGCTCCAGTTCCATAGTTGCCTCCAGTCCTGGGTGACTTGTGCTGGGGCCTATGAAAAGAAACACAGAAGGCGATAAGTAATAACCCAATCCTCCCTTTAGTCATATTTCCTAAGCTTCTTTGCTATGTACATAACAGCAGAAAACTTTGGCAACTACATTAGACTTAACAATGCACCTCCTTTTCCTTCCTCCTCCTTCCCCTACTCCTAGATCACTAAACAGCATTTCCCAAGCTTACTTGAACTTGTAAGCTGTGTCCAGGTCTTTGTCCATGCCCTCAAAGACCTTTAGGCCCAGTGCTTCTCTCAAATGCTCCTAGAGTGGTCCTCCTCCTGTGCCATGTTGGTGTTTCCTTATTTTGCTAACCATACGGTAGGAATCTTTCAGTATAGCTGTGTTCTTATTATTGTTTTATATATGTATTGTTGTATTGTGATGATTTTATGATTGTACTTCTGTAATCCCCGCTGGACAGATATTAGGAAGTGTTGCGTCCGTTGGTGCTAGACGGCTTTGCCCTATTTGCCTCACCTTGTTCACGGCTCCTCCCTCTTCCCTTGGGAAGATGGCTGCCGCTGCTTCTACAAGCCGACCTCTCCGGCCTCCCCAAAATGGCTATGATGCTGCCTCCCGCCATGGTCCTCCCAAGGACCTACTAGGGTTTACACGCGCACGCCACCCACGTCTTTATTCCAGCATTGGCGCGAACCTCGGGGGGACGTTCCTCTCTACTGACGTCACGCCATCTGGGTATATAGCCTGTTCTAAGTTGCTAGCTCGTTGATTTAGCAAAGGATTGGTTTCGGCTGGTCTAGGCTACTCTGCCACTTCCGTGCTGCCACTGGAAGCTCTTTCTCTGCCCTTAGGGATATTGCTAACCTGGGTACCCGCTCCTCGGGGGCCCTCTGCTTTATTTCAGGTGCCTTACAGGGATCAGGTACTCGCTCCTCGAGGGCCTGCTCTCCCTGCCTCGGTGCAGCTACCAACTTCTTCAACCTGGTGGTATCGCATACCAACAGCAACCATCTAGTGAGTAATCTAACTCTCAGTCTATCTCATCCACAGTACTGTCTTACTGGGAAACCTGCACCGGAATTCCCCTATACCAACGAGGTGAGAAGGGTCCCCTCTGCCGAGGGAAGTAGCGGACCAGAAGAGATTTTAAATAACAAATAGATAAATAAATACCTGGGTCCAGGACCTGCCAAACTCTTCACAGCACTGATACAGGATCAGCAGCAGGTGGCTGCTTTTTATAAGTTTAGAAAATACCACATAGCTTTTTTTTACTGCAGTTCGTGGTAATTTGGCATTTACTGCACTATGAGGTATTTTAAAATACCATGGAATATGCCCCTTTTGTTCAGTAAATACTGTAGCAATTCATGCATATACAGCATGATAAATGCTCTAAATTACTAGGGCTTAGTAAATAGGCCCCCCCCCTGTCTGATGATATCTTTTATTTTAATTAATGATAGCCTTTTTTCTCTCTTACTGCATCCCTTCCTCTTTTCCCACATGCTTCCCACTCTTGCCCTCCCCATGCCTCTCTTTGCCTCCCCACGAGCCCCTGGCGCTCGGCGTGCCTGCATGTTAGTTTTAGAGAATGCTGGGGACGAGTCACTCTTCGTCACATGCACCTGCAAAAAAGACCCTGCAATGTGACATTTATACTGGAGCAGTGCATCAATATTACATGAACTTTGCTGTAAATGATTCCCAATGCTGTTTTCATTTTGCTTTATTTAATTCTCCCCTCATTCAGCTCAGACCTTCTTTTAATATATTTCTGCATTTAATAGCGATGGGTTGTAGGTTCCTGGTAACACTGAACTAGCTAGCAATCCTTGGCTCTGCCCTGGAATTTTACAACTGAATATTAATAGGATTTCATTATAGCAGCAGTGTAGCCTGTTAATTACATAACTTTGCTACACACAAACAAAAAAAAATCTGCTTTCTTTTAGCATCTTTGTTCTTTTTTTGGGATATGGGTGGCAGCAGTTTCCTCCTGCTCCTTTTGGGCTTTCAGTTCAATTGGAACCAGTCTCTATTAGACTCGGTACCATGTAACTTGCCTGGGTTATTCCCTCTATTTTATATCCGCCTCCCAGCTCTTTAGCCTCTGCAGTGACAGTAGGCTATATGTCAGGATTCTACCCAGATCCCTACAATCGTGAGCCCAAAGTCTAGTCATTAGATTTCACCATTGAGCAATGTCAGAGCGTCTTTCCTGCCTCTCCCTGCCCCCACCCAGGGCTGTGAATGCTGCCTCCGCAGTACCCCCAGCTGAAATTCGGTATAGAAAAAGTTATACATAAATAAATAAATAAATTCAAATCTTGAGGTGTACTTGATTTCACTTTTAATGATTACCTGATCTAGGGACTGTAAAACAGCCACAACACCCAAATTAAAATAAATGGTTGCATAAAGTCTAGGGGACCCTAGTAACATAGTAATGATGGCAGGAAAGGATCAGATGGCCCATCCAGTCTGCCCAGCAAGCTTCCTATGGTAGTATCTACGGCTCCATGCAGGATTCTCCCATGTTTCTTTCAAGGGTAGTAACTACTGCTCCATGCAGTTACCCTTAAGCCTTATGATAAGGGTAGTAATATTTACAATCAAAACCAAGCAACTGTCAAACACATAATAAGTTACCGCTAGCAACATTTTTACTGGGTGAGGAGCCTTCTTGATAATTCAGTCAATGCTGCTTGACTTTCTTTGCTTTGGGACTTGGCCGTAGAAGCTGTCCTGACATTTTCCTCTTATGACTGCATGTCAGTACCCCAGATCGTAAAGGTCAGGGCCCATGTTGGTTGTTGTCTGTATCCAGTTCCCTTTTCCCACCCCCACCCCTGCCATCAAAGGGGGAGGGGAGACCACAACTATGGAGAATATCACCCCTCACTGTTTCAGAGTTGTAAAAAGAATATCACTGTCTGGATGCCCTTTTTAGATTATATGGATTGGAACTAACATTATAGCAAGCCATTATACCCCATTTTTTCTTTCTGATGGCTAACTATTGACATGGTATTAATGTGTCACGCGCATATCCTGGGTACTTTGTGAGGCTGCATTATACACTGGGTTGAATCACAGCTAATCTATAGGTTCAAATTAGTCTTCCTTAAGTTCTTTATCTATGTTTTCTGTTTTACTATTTTATGAAAACATAAGTGTAGATGGCTGTAATAAGTTAGGGAGCAACTTTTCAATTGTACAGCTGTCACAAGCCTGTATTGTTTTTCACCTCATAAACAAAGGGGCGGATTTAGGCGAGCAGGGCCCTGCGCGCCGGTGAGCCTATTTTACATAGGCCTACCGGCGCGCGCAGAGCCCCGGGACTCGCGTAAGTCCCTGGGTTTTCGGAGGGTGGCGTGTCGGGGGCGGGGCTGAGTGCCGCGCCTTTTTCGGGGCGTGTCGGCAGCGTTTTGGGGGCGGGCCTGGGGGCGTGGTGACGGCCCGGGGCGGTCCGGGGGCGTGGCCGTGCCCTCCGTACCCGCCCCCAGGTTGCGTCCCGGCGCGCTAGCGGCCCGCTGGCGCACGGGGATTTACGCCTCCCTCTGGGAGGCGTAAATCCCCCGACAAAGGTAAGGATGGGGTTTAGACAGGGCCGGGCGGGTGGGTTAGGTAGGGGAAGGGAGGGGAAGGTGAGGGGAGGGCAAAAGAAAGTTCCCTCCGAGGCCGCTCCAATTTCGGAGCGGCCTCGGAGGGAACGGAGGTAGGCTGTGCGGCTCGGCGCGCGCCGGCTATACAGAATCCATAGCCTTGCGCGCGCCGATCCCGGATTTTAGCGGCTCCGCGCGGCTCCGCTCGTATCTACTAAAATCCAGCGTACTTTTGCTGGCGCCTGATGCGCCAGCAAAAGTAGGCCAAATTGCGCGGTTTGAAAATCTACCCCAAAATGTTTAAGGATTTCATGGGTTTCTCCATTGTATGGCTTCTCTGCTTATCCTTACCATTTCAGCTCTCATCAGGGATGTATTATCTGTAGTCCTGGGAGGTTATTCAGATTGGACCCACTCTTAGAGTCAGTTCTTGATGGAACCTAGAGTTGGGTAAATGGTAGAATTGCCAAAACGAACAGAATTCCCAGCCCTGCGGCACTGGACATTTTTTTAGAAAGAGTTGGCTATCAGTCATGTGATTCTGGTCTCTACATGCTGAGCTTTGAAGATCAGTACATATTGGAATAAGCACAATAAAAGTTGTACTTGTATTCTATGTGCCTCTGCAGCTTTAATTCCTGTACCAGAATGTACCAGGCTTCCTAGAACTCTTCACAAATGTTTTTCTGTTCTCTGATCATTAGTCATAGTCATGGCCTCCAACCGATTGCCTGTTCTGCTTGCACATATCCTATTTCATTTACAGGGATCTCATGTGACCATGATAGAATAATACAACCCCTTTCACAGTCATCTTTGTGGTGTATGATCCTAAAGGCAGTACTTGAATCAATTCTTTCCCCAAGAACTTGGTTGGGGAAAGGGTCATAACCTTGGTCTGCTCAAGGAACAGGCAAAGGAACTGAGAATCAAAACCAGGTTTCCAGTATGGCAATATAAAATAATAATTACTCTGCTTGTTAACTGGGATCTACAGAAGTTCCTCACTGTAAGAAAATATGTTTGGATTCTTGCTCAGAAAATATATTCCTTATAAGTGGTTATTTTTAACATTTCAGTTTTCTGTTACTTTTCACTAATAGCTCACACTGAATTTATTATTTAAGTAGGTTGTTTATTTTATTACTTGTTAAGAAAGATAAAAAATGGAACATTTCTGCTGACCAAACAACAGTCAATTTCAGCAGCCATTAACTGTAAGTAGAAGTCTTCTGAGTTTTGCCTCTGATGCAATGGTTTAAAAACAATGCAAAAAACATTGAAAGCATTTATATGTAAGTTTTCTTATAGTAATTTCATTTTCCTTTTTTCTTTTAGCCTTGCAGGCTCATCTTGCTCCTTTAGTCTTCCAGGTCAATGGAAGCTAACCTTTGTTGGGATCCCGTATCAATTCATTTGTAATTATCCAGGGATTTTTTTCTCCTGTTTTATATTTTCTCACAACCTGTTTATTCCAGTCATCGCAGTGATAGTCCTCAGCCTGGGGCCATGTACCAGGACTTCTTACAGAGCCCTGCCATCATGGGTCCTAAATCTAGCCACTAGGTGTCATCATTGAGGATTAGCTGAGATTCTCTCCCCCATTCAGGGGCTGTAAACACTGCCTCTGCAGCCTTGACCAATTCTCTCTTAGCCTAAGACAGGCTGCAGGGAGATATCCCATGTTTAACCACTGAAAGCACCCAATATGAATCATAATAGCCAAAGAGGGATGCTGACGAGTATATTGACAGGCCAAAAACACTGTCTCAGCTAAAACAAGAAACTTTGCCAGATGAGAACTTTAACCAGAGCTGAAGGATACTTATCAAGATCTGCTTGTTTGTAAGCTTCTGTGAAGTAAACCAAGACAGAGGGTCAATGCAGCAACTTTAGCTCAAAAAACAGAAGTCACTGTCTGGCCAAAGGAAGCCCATAGGGCAGAGGTGCTCTCATCCATGGACAAAGGGGGAGAACTCTGAAATGGAGAAAAAGCTGATGGAGCCGACAGGGGGAAGGAGGAAGGGGGAAGAGACCCGCAATGCAACAAAGACCCTCTACCCACTACATGATTATGCATGAAACTTATGCATATTTATCAGCTGGAAAGTATACGATGGGGCAAATAAGAAGAAGAAAAAAGAGTAGACCTGAAGCAGCCTCAGCACCCCCTGCTATCCAGGAAGGAGAAGACTGGGTGGGGCCAAAAGACCCAAGAGAGGAAATGCCTAGCCTGGGATCTGACAGTGGTACAAAGTGTGAAACAGCCACGAGTGGAGAGAAGCCCAGCAGCACAGCCAGTACCAGACCAGGAAGAAAATCTCATCCTCAGATGGTTCTCCAGATCTCCAGCCAGAGCCTGCTTCAGAGGTAAACAGAGGGAAATTGCCTGAAGTTAAGACCAGGGATAGTAAATTAGCCATAGTTATTAAAATATCAGGCAGGCTAAGGACTATGGCATGTTTAATCGCTAATAGTGCAGGGCTGTATTTAGAGTAAACCAGTGTTCAGTAGCAAGGATGTTACGGACATATGCTGTTAACTTCTAAATGCTAATCCTGCAAAATCTGATAAATAAAAGTCAAATTCTGTGGATAAAAGCGTTGCCTTTTCCTGAACTTAGGATCATGAGGTGAGGTAGGAAGAAAACTGTCTGTAGCACTACCACCCCCAAGAGGTGTGCCCTGTAGCGGACAGGTTCCTGAACCCCTAAACTTACCTACGGAAGTGGAGTTTCCCTGAGACAAAATAGGCCATGCCCATCCACAGAGGTGAAATCAGATGCACAGTTAGATTTAATAGAATTAGAAGATGAAGCGTTAGTAAGAATATTCAAGTTTACACTAAGGAAGAAGATGTGCAATACCAGGTCTCTAGGATATGAGAGAATTTAAAAGACACATACCTATGATTAGAGACTGTTACTAATTTTTACCTGATGACTCTGAGATTTTTGGTTAGTGAATCTAAATTAACCCTTAAGACATTAGCTGAATATACCATCATTTTGCACTTATTAAAAGAATTCTTGCAAAATGATCTCACATTTACAGTCACTAAAACAAGTATTAGAAAAAGATATTAGTCAGCTAAGAGCAGAAATAGATGTTATCATTGAAAAATGCTCACTGCAGGAAGTAGATCACAGTTTAATGGCAGAACAGAATCAAGAACTGACAATGAAAATACAAGCCTTAGAAAAACAGATCTCTGAATAGCCTCAAGACCCCTGTTTAGATAAACTACCTGAATACTTAGAAAAAAATTCAGCAATTGCAGGAGGTTATCAGGAAAGAACAGAAAGAGGAGGTTAATTCAAGGGAAGCTGCAGAATGATTTCAGGATTTAGAAATAGCTATTAAAACCCAGCAAGAAGAGACAGAAAAAAAGGTTAAATCTTTGAAAAGCCAACCAACAGAAGTACGGCTGAAATTAGCAGCAGCAAATAGCCAACATACTGAGTTAAAAAAATGGAACAAGAAGTTAATTCAGTTGGAACTTCAGGACTCTGAAAGAGAAGGAAGAATCTGAGAGTTTGAGCTACAGAGGCTGACTCTTCAAGAGGCACACCTCACTTAGACCTGGATTCACCATTCTAACGCAGAATGGTGAATCCAGCGATAATGGGGGGCGGGGAGGGCAAAAGGGGGGGCGGGCCTGCGAAAGTCGGCAGCCATTGCACCACCGCGGTGTTACTGCTGCCAGCTTTTGCACCCAATAGCGCCATCGTGAAAGGTGGTGCTATGGGTGCGCTATGGGTGACGATAACAGTGCTTACCTTATTGCCGCCAGCGAAGACATCGCCCCGACTCCGCCCCCGGCAAGCTATCGCACGCGAAAAGGGATAAGCTATAAAAAATGACCCCCTTAAATTGAATTACTAAACGCTGAAAATAAAACATTGACCCAATAGCTTTCGGTAGAAAAGAAAGATAAGCAACAAAGCGTAACTTAGCTTTGCCTAATCCAAGGAGAAAAATGTAATTTAGAAAATGAGAAACAGGAATTGTTATTTAATTTAAATGAATATAGCTGCATCTGTCTCAAAATATGGTCCAGGTATTGAAAGAAGACAGCTAATGTTATGCCAAGCCCTGTTTCTCCAAAGCAGAGCATGAAGGCAGCAAAATATCCTAGCACAGCTCAAGAAGTGCTCCTGACCCACACCTCACTAAAGATCAGTGGGGGTGGGAAGAAGAATGCACAACACAGAGCCACAGACTGCCTTTTTCCCAAGACTAGGAGAAATTAAATTACTAGAACCAAGGGAAAAGCTTAAGGCATAGGACAAAGCAGAGGTGTTAGCTTCTAAAGATAGCTGAAGTCTCCTACCAGTACAAAGGCAAGAGACCCACACCCTTGCCACCCCCCCCCCCCCCCATGAGCCTGGGACAGGGAGAGGGGAAATGTCCCTCCCATCCTCCCAGAAGTGGGGAGGGTCCATCCACAAGGGGAGGCTAAAAGGGAGCTGGGATCAGAAGCCGACACCCAGACCAGCTTACCACCAGATGACACCTGGGGGAGCTTCAAACCTCATGAAACAAATTAAGCTCCTTCGAACACTAATCACTCCCTTTAAGGAAAATTCTGGCTCAGATATTTTGCAGCACTTAACAAGGTTGCATGACATTTTTGAGGTAGTAAGTGCCCATTCTGAAAAAATGCCAGGCGGCCTTATTCCCATGGAGTTTCAGTAAAGAAGTTAGACAATATATAGCTAGCATCCCAACCAAGGAAAAAGGGTCTTTAGAAACATTTGTGTTCGCCCTCAAAGAGCACTTTGGGACTTATGCTAATAGCATTTTGGCATTGCAGGCCACCTAGAATCTAAGATGTGGCCCTGAGGAAAGTCCCAGAGCTTTTAGCTACCACTTAAATTAGACTTTCTTTTAAGGGGAGCCCTGTGCTATTGAAGCAGACAGGATCACTCTCCAAAACCTCTTTTTTGAGTTTCTTCCCCCTATTCTGTGAACTCTCTTATATCAACACAGGGAGATGCCCTTAAGTTTCCTCATAGAGGAAGCAGAAAAGCTATATGTCATTTGTCACAAAGGAAAGTCTGCTCCTAGGAAGCAAAAGACAGATAAGAAGAAGGAGAGGAACCAAGTATCCACCATGAGTCAGAGTCCAGAGATACACTTTGAAACTAATCCCCTATCTTCTTATCCTAAGTCTGACATGCCCTGAACACTTCCTCTCCAGGAGCAATCCTCTGCCCCAGCAGCTAATCCAAAAAGGACGCAGGAGATTTGCATCCACCCAAAAGGAATAACAACTGGGGGCGGTGGCAAAACTACAGCCAGAGACCTTCTGTGGAGAGTCAGCTGGCTGGCTGATGGCCGCCATCCAGAAACTCATTAACCAAAACCACAGTGTTCCCACCTTACTCGAGAAAGTTCCCCAGAAAAAAACAAAAAAGTCTGAGGAATCTAAGAGTAGCACCGGGCCTAGCACACCACAAGAGGGCCCCAGTATCTCTGGGTCCTCCACTAGCATACACTGACTAACTGATCATGTTTTTCCTCCTCAGATCTCCACTATAAGTGCCTGAGAGCCTTCCCTGTTTGAACCCAGAAATGCCCATACCTCTACAGTACCAGATGACATCCAGCCACAGGACAGTACTTCGCCCCTTTTGGATGTGGACTCTGTCAGGAAGTATAAATATTTCTTATAGAAATTGCAGCCTCAGGGACTCTTCTACATGATTCCCATCAGAAAACAAGATGTATTCAGTTATGAGAGTCTTCTAGGTACAGGTTCCAAGGTCACCCTCATCACTCAGAGCTTATTTGACAAGCTCTACGCTTCCTTAGAGAGTAGGCCCACTCCAAGAGTAGTCCCTTGCGAGGTGGACCTAGGGGCCTATGGAGGAATGCCTGTGGAGGTTAGAGGTAAGACATGGCTCACCCTTCAGATAGGAAAGATGAAAATAAAGCACCCAGTTCTGATCATCAAGACCCCCGGTGAGGAATTCCTAATTGGGATGAACTGCTCATGAGACTGATAGGGATAGGATGGAGGAGGTCCAGAGAAGGGCAGCAAAAATGGAGGGGAGTCTCCATCAATTGACTTATGAGGAGAGATTGAAGACTTTAAATATGTATACCCTGGAGGAGAGAAGGTGCAGGGGAATATGATACAGACCTTCAGATACCTGAAAGGTTTAATGATGTACAATCGACAAACCTTTTCTGTTGGAAAGAAATTGGTAGAACTAGGGGTCACATAATGAAACTCTAGGGAGGAGACTCACAACCAATGTCAGGAAATATTTCTTCACGGAGAGGGTTGTTGATACCTGGAATGCCCTTCTGAAGAAGGTGATGAAGACTAAATCAGGGAACAATTTCTAAGGGGCATGGGATAAACACTGTGTATCCCTAAAGGTTAGAGAGGATGGAAATGAAGAAAAGAGTCATGGGGGTAACTTGCTGGTGTGGCGGTTACTACACTTAACCAATAAGCCTGATACTTCTGATGCAACTCCAACATTGCTCTCTGCTTCAACAGCAAGATATAATGGGAAATTGGACTCAGACAGCAACCAACAGAGGCCCCAACTTTGACGATTTGAGAAACTAAATATGGAGTGACCTGTTTGGTATGGCAGATGCTAACATAAGCTTGCTGGGCAGACTGGATGGACTGATTGGTCCTTGGTCCTTTTCTGCCATCATTGTCTATGTTTCTATGATGAGCCATATGCTGGGCACCAAGGTGATCAGATCTCCTATGATGCACTGAAACAAGTAGCCTATTGGCCTCACATTTACCAGGATGTGAAATCATACACCAAAGGTTGTCTCACCTACTGCAGGTTCCAGCCCACTTCACCCGCATACAGAGCACCTGTTGTGGGGGTGGACTCTTGGACCGAGACAAGGTTGATGTTACCTGCAGAAGGATGTCCCCCTGCAGGTCCTCTTCATTGGCAGGCAGTATAGATGATGCAGAGACCCAACATGTCTTTCACCAATATCAGCCCTTGATCCCCACAGGTTGAGCCCTTGTGTACCGGGGCCGGTTGGTCATAGGCACAGGTCTCCGGGTGATGTATCCAAGAATGACGGCAGACTATCAGAATCCAGATGATGGGCCGAAGATCGGGGCAGGCAGCAGGCAGATGCGTCCAGGTAGAGGCCAAAGGTCAGGACAGGTGATGAAGAGGGCAGAGTCCAGGGAACAGGCAGAAGGTCAGGGCAGGCAGCAGACAAACCAAAGTCAGAAGAATGTACCGAGGTCAGGCCAGAGAATCAGTCCAAGGAATGGAGGCACTGAGACAGGAACAGGAACACGAGGCCAGGGACAGGAACACGGAGCCAGGAACGGAAGCAGGAACACAAGGCAGGAACACGCAGCTGGAACAGGAACGCAGAGCAACTCACTACTCAGATGAGTTTGACCTGTTGCTGAGGCAAGGGTTTGGCAGCAGGGACTGCCTTAAGTATGCTCTGGGCTGACATCATCATCTGGGGCCACAGGAAGTTTTTCCACTGCGGCCCCTTTAAGTTCCAAAGAGAGCCGTGCACGTGCACACCTAGAGGGGGCTGAGGCAGGCAGCGCAGCGGCAGCTCCCTGCTGCACTGGAAGGAAGCGGCGATGGTGGCTCTACAAGGCTGCAAAGAGACCAGGACAGGCTTGGGGGGGTAAGTGTGGCTGGCCACGAAGCAACGTGTCTAGGCATCACAACAGTACCTCCTCCTCTAAGTCCCCTTCCCAAGGGCTTGGGCTTCTTCGGAGGAGAGGCGTGAAACTTCTTGAATAATTCCTTGTTCAGGATATTGGATGTGGGTTCCCATGAGTTCTCCTCTGGGCTGCATCCCTCCCAGGCAATTAGGTAATCCCACTTCCTGTTTTGGCAGCAGACATCCAATATCTCTTTTACCTGGTAGAGTTCATCTTCATCAGTGAATGGATCAGGAAGTCTCCAGGTTGGTCAAGACAAGACTAGTGGTTTCAGAAGGGAAACATGAAAGACATTGTGAATTCTCAATGACATGGGGAGTCAGAGCTGATAAGTGACTGGAGTAATCTGTCAGAGGATGGAGAAGGGACCAATATAACGGGATGTCAGCCTCATGGAGGGCACCCAAAGTCATATGTTGCGAGTGCTCAGCTAAACCTTATCCCCAAGTTTGAGCTGCGGGGCAGGATGTCGATGTTTGTCAGCTGTTGACTTCTCTCTCTGGGCAGCCCTTTGGATCACAGTTCCTGGAGTTCTCGTGCAGTTAACTGGGCCACTGGAGAAGGGACAGACAGGGGTATAGGAAGTTGGGGAAGTGGTTGTCTCCCATATACAATGAGGAAAGGCGATGATCCTGTAGTAGCATTGATGTGTGATTTGTGGGAGAACTCTGCCCATGGAAGGAGGGTGGCCCAGTTGTCCTGTCGCTCATTTACAAAGGCTCACAGGAAAATCTTTAATGTTGGCCTGAGGGTGATAGGCCGTGGTGAAGACCAGTTTGATATTAAACTTGCGACAGAGGGATTGCCAGTACTTGGCAGTGAACTGGATTCCTCAGTTGGAGACGATATGACGAGGTAACCAATGGAGGTGAAAAATATGAGAGGTGAACAGCTTTGCCAACTCTAGTGTGGATGGAAGCACTGAAAGGGTGACGAAATGAGCCATCTTGGAAAAGCGGTCAGTGACGACGCAAATTACACGATTACCGCTAGAAGAGGGGAGATCTACCACAAAATCAGTACATAAGTGGGTCCAGATTCCTTGGGTGCCAGCCCCCAAGGTCGACCCACCAAAGGCTTTTGTCAAGCACAGGTAGGACATGAGTCCACATAGGCCTTCATGTCCTTGTCCATTAGTGGCCACCAATAGTACTGCTTGAGCAAAGAGAGAGTCCGAGCATGACATGGGTGACCTGCAGCCTTGGAGTCTGTGCACATGGCTACTGGATTTCTTCCCTTATACAAACCCTACCTGCCCAAGGGATATAATAGATGATAATATAGTATTCAATCTATTGGCTAACACTTTAGAAAAAATCTTGATATCAATGTTTAATAATGAGATAAGCCTATATGACCCTGGGAGAAGCAAATCTCTACTTGGCTTAGGGAGGACTATGATATAGGCCATATGAAGGGTCTCAGGCATCTACCTTTTCTCCATCATTTCCTTGTATAAAGCACCTAAACTTTCCAAAATTGAGGACTTAGACATAAAAAGATGATCTTAGGCCATTCAGACCTGAGGTCTTAAAATGTTGTAATTCAGTTATTATATGTTGTGCCTGGAGGTGGACCCTTGTTCTGGAGCAGTGCTGATAGGCTCCCTGGTCAGACCCAGGGAGCACCTGCCACCAGGAGGAGGAGCACAGGAGGAGACAGAGGCTAGCTGGAGCTTCTCCACTGGAAGCCCGGGTGGAGCCCTTGGGGACCCGGACTGCTTGGACTTAGGTGGGCCTCGCAGGGTCTCCCAAAAAAGAAGTTCAATGGTGTGCCCACCAGGATCAAGGGTGCATGGTCGATGTCAAGGCAGGAGGTCTGGAGGACCAGAGAAGGCCAGAACAGTGTTTGAGATGACAAGGCTAGGAGCAAGGCCAGAATCAAGGAGGCAGGGTCAGTAATAGCAGAGGTCAGGTTCCAAAGGTCAGTCCGAGAGTAGTCTGCCAAAGCAGGGGTTAGGTTCCAGAGGTCAGACATGGTCGAATAGACAGGCAGAGGTCAGTATCCGGGCAGCGGTCAGCATAGTCAAAAACAGGCAGAGGTCAGTACCAGAGAGTCAGTCCAAGTGGTACTACCTGAGGGAACATAGGAACAGACGGACACTGGAACAGGAGGACCCTGGAACAGAAGGACGCTGGAACAGAAGGACGCTGGAACAGGACTGGAAAGAGACTGGAACAGGCGATGAGACATGGAAGCAAACTAGTACACACATGGTGTCAACCCAATTGCCAAGGCAAGGAAGTGCAGGCAGACACTTCCTTTAATACTGCATTCAATCAGGGCATGTCGCGGAGCTAGGACCCACCCCTGGCCCTTTAAGGGACCAGGCGGTCCGCACGCATGCACCTAGGGGTGGGGCCGACGCCATGGAGGATGCCAAGCCCCGCCGTGAGACCTGGTGCGCTGAGGAAGGCTCGGCGACCACCGCTGCAGGACGCCGAGGCCTGGAGGAGCTTGAGGCTGCTGCTGGAGAGGCCAACCCGGGACCTGCAGAGGAGTTGGAGAGGTGAGCAGGCCTGTGCGTGGGCTGAGTGCGGCGGGGCGTGCAACATTATAGATTGAATTTCTGTCCTTTTAAAAGGAGAATTCAGAAAATTCATTTGTTGACTACACACCTGATATACCTTGAGGTCTGACATAAATGCACATAATTTCTCAGGCTCATCCCTGTTAGCCTGATATAATTCCTTGAAAATTTCATATATTTCTCTAGAGGACAACAGAATAGTCCTTCCTCCACTTTCACTTTTCAATCCAGCTAAAAATGTAGATCTTCTACTAGATTTAATTAGATTGGCGAGCAATCTAATTGACTTTATTCCATAAAGGAATAACTTATGTTTCAGAGAATATAAAGATGAGCTCACCCATTACAGTTTTTCAATGAGCAATATTTAATCATCATGAACTTTTCCTTCATAGATCCATCCTTAAAATCTATCATCTCCTTCTTATAAACTCCCAAAGATTTGGTCAACTGTAAAATAAAATATCCTGTTCTAATTCTTTTTTCTTAGCCAAAGTATAACTAATAATTTTTCCCTTTAAAACCGCTTTAGCCATTTCACAGAAAAGAGCCAGATTATTTTTATGAGCAGCATTATGACTCAAATGCTCTGTTCATTTCTCCTCTAGAAACCCAGGGAATTTTTCTGTCCAAGTGTAACCAAGCGGGCATCTTCCATCTTTCATTAGCCCCTCCTAATCCTCTATTTCTCAAGGTACATGTCACTCTCTCAATCCTGAAAAAAGACATTCCAACAGGAGCAAATAATCAATATGGGGTTTCAAATCATGAGCCCTCTCTGTGAGTAAAGTCCTTTACCACAGGGTTCAATATCCTCCAAACATCAATGAACTGTAGTTGTCAACAGTGCTTTTATCCCCTGTGTAGATTGCTTATCCAACCTAGAGTCATGAATACAGTTAAGAGCCCCTCCCAATGTTGCGTGTGCCGGCCACGGTAGGCCTGCGGCCAGGCCCTCTTACCCTCTTTTGCTTGCTCCACCATCTGGCTCCACTTCTCTCGCAGCCATCGGCCGCTGTCTATGACCTCAGGCCAACCCCAGGGCTCCTATCTTCACAACGGATGTCCATACACCGCGGCAGGCCTCTCCGTGCGGTCCGCAAGGAGATGCTGCTGTCCCGCGTCGTGCCCTCTCCCTAGGCGCGTGCGCGCACATCTCCTCTTCTTTTAAAGGGGCCGTGGCGGGAAACTAACTCGTGGCCCCGGATGATGACATCACTGGGTCCCTGTATATAAGGCCGGGCCCAGCCACAGTTAGTTGCCTTTGCAACAGGTCTCCACACTGGTGGTGTACTTCGTTGCTTCCTCTGGTGATTCCTTCATGTTCCTGGTTCCTGTCTTGTTCGTGTTCCTGATCCTAGTTCCGGTATTCTCCTTTGTTCCTGTGTTCCTGCATTACTCTATTTGTTCTACGGATTGACTCCTGGACTCGACCTCTGCTTTGCCTGACCACGCTACTGATCATCTCCTGGACCCGACCTCTGCTTTGAGGGCTCATGATTTGAAACGCTACTGATCATTTCCTGGACCCGACCTCTGCTTTGCCTGATCACGCTACTGATCATCTCCTGGACCCGACCTCTGCTTTGCCTGATCACGTTACTGATCATCTCTTGGACCCGACCTTTGCTTTGCCCGACCACGCTATTGATCTTCTCCTGGACCTGACCCCTGCTTTGTCTGACTACGCCATTGATTATCTCCTGGACTTGACCATTGCCTTGCCTCATCATTCTACCTTGCCTGTCGCCTGCCCTGTCTCCAGCTTGTTTAATGACGCCTCTGCTATACTCATTCTGGACTTGGCTTCTCAGGCTTTGGCCTGTTCTTACTCGGGCGCCCCTGTCTGCCTCTTGTTCCATTTGGCACCCGGATCTCTGGGACTCCGCCTCGTCCAGATCAGACCTGCTACTCTTACCACTGCTGGTCCCTGGCTGACCTCCTCCTCATCCATCAGAAGATCTCGGACGGAGGCGCACCTAACTCCAGCCGGCCCTGGTACCCAAGGGCTCAACCTATGGGGAATGAGGGCTGGTATTGGCGAAGCTCCAGCCGGCCTCCGTCAGTCAGCCACCTCCGCCTACCGACGGTGGGGACCCATAGGGCTTGCCCTGCGGGTAGCGTCAATTCCACCTTGGCTCAAGGGGCCACCTTCTGCGCAACAGAGCACAACAGGTTGCAAAGACCATGGACTCAGTGGAGCCGTGTGCCCTCCAGGCCATCACTGGCCTGGCCTCTAAAGTGCGAGAACAGCAGCGGTTCCTTGAGGCAATGGCCTCCTCCCTTGAGCGTCTTCATGCCCGGCTTGATGCCCAGCCTGGTCATTCAGTTCCAGTACCAGCTTCAGCCAACCAACAGCCGTCTCCCTCCTCTTCTAGGGCTTTGTTGGCCCTACCAGCTCTGCCTCGTTTCAACGGAGATTCCAAGCTCTGCAGAGGATTTATTAATCAATGCTACATGCAATTTTCTCTGCAGCCGTCCATCTTCCAAGATGAACTCACGAAGGTTACCTTCATTCTGTCTCGACTGGAGGGTAAGGCGTTGGCATGGGCTTCGCCCCTATGGGAGCGGTCGGACTCGCTCCTATAAGAGCTTTCTCACTTTGTGTCCATCTTCCATCGGACCTTTGATGACCCTGGATGGCAGGCTGTGAAAAGCACCGATCTGCTTTATTTGCGGCAAGGTCAACAGACCCTGTTTGACTATACCACAGAATTTCAGACTCTGGCTACAGAGCTCTCCTGGCAAGAAGATTGCCTTCCAGCCATTTATCTGGATGGACTATCCCCTCAGCTCAAAGACAAACTGGCAGCCAATGAGCTCCCATCTTCTCTTGAAGACCTCATAGACCTGACAGGCCGCATCGACCATCGCCTCCAAGAGTGCCTCCGGGAGGCTCAAATGCCCCGGAGGTCCACCTTGGAACACTCCCGCTCACCACCTACAATGAGTCCCGCCTCTGGCAGGACTCCATCACTAGCAAAAGCAGAAGAGCCCATGCAGTTGGGCTGTAGGCATTTGTACCCGGAAGAGCGCCTCTGGCAGAGGCAATTGGGCCTATGTCTATATTGTGGAACTTCAGGCCATCGTCTCCAGACCTGTCCAGTCCATTCGGGAAACTACTGGACCTAAGTTCAGTTGGGGTTCTGAACTTGGGCGCTACTTCTCCTGCCCCTCAGTTGTCTCTCCCAGTAACGTTAACCAGGGACTCCCCGTCTTTTCCAGTCCTTGCTCTGATTGATTCGGGAGCAGGGGGGAATTTTATTCTCAAGGATTTAGTTCAGCTCCTGGGTATTGCTACCCACTCCCTAGAGGTATGTGAGCAAGAAAGTCAGCAGTGGTGATTGGGAGGAAGGAGAAAAAACAGAAATGGAGTCAGGATGGGGCAGAGGTGGTGATGAGTGTATATGTTGCGGTTCTGGCCATGAGCGCCGCGACCAGACCCTTACCTCTGTGCTCCTGGACGTATTCCCACTTCTGGAGGCCTGGTTTGCGCCCTGTTCGGCGGCATCCCCGTAGGGGCCGCGCCGCCGGGAAGCTTCCCATGGACGCCCTGCTTCTAGGCACACGCGCGCGCCACTTGGACGCTTTTCTAGGTCATTTCCCGCCAGTGGTGACTCCGCCCAGTTCCTGACGTCAGACGCCGCGGCCTTCATAAGCCGGCCGCGGACACTTAGTCTCTGCCTTGCAACGGGTTTACCTCCTGGTTCCGTGTTGCGTCGTGCCCCGGAGTGAGCTGCCTTGCTACTCGCTCCATTCCTGCTTGTCTGCTACAGTACCTGCTTGGTTCCTGCTTGCCTGCTACAGTACCTGCTTGGTTCCTGTTTGCCTGGTTCCAGTACCCGAGTCCGGCTACAGTTCCTGCCTGGTTCCAGTACCCGAGCCCTGTTCCAGTACTTGTCAACTGTTCTAGTCTGGTTCCAGTTCCCAGTCTTGATCAACAACCCACCTAAGTCCCAGTGGCCGGGCCCCTACGGGCTCCTCCCAGGGGGGCTTCGGCTTCCAAGGGTGAAGCCGCCTAAGTCCTAGCGGTTGGGCTCCTACGGGCTCCTCCCGGGGGAGTACCAGCTTCCAGGGTGAAGAGCACCTCTACGTCCTGCCTGAACATCTGCCTCCCGACCTGCCACATACTAGAGACATTGACCACCTTTCCCAGTCTCCTGCAGGTCGGCCCAAGGGTCCACTAAATTGAGACTCCATAACAGTATATGTGTGTGTGTGTGTGTGTGTGTGACAGCCAGAGAGGGTGAAAGCATAGAAAGAGTGAGAATAGATGACAATCATAGATAGTTGAAGGTGGGAGAGTGAAAGAGAGCAAGAGGGGGTGAAAAGAGAGAGGGGGATAACAGAGGCAGAAACAATGATGGGAAGGGGGAGAATGTAAGATAAAGGTGTAACGGGATGGAGAAGTGGAGGGATAAGAGAGCCAGGGATGGTGATTAGAGGGGGAATGATTTGAGAAAGAGACACACATAAGAAGGGATGAATACCTCTGGGGAGAGTGGCTTGAAAAGGAGTGAATTTTGGGGGGAGAGGTGGTGGGTGTGTAAGAGTCATAATGGGTAATGTTGGAGGGCGTATACAAGAGAGCTAGAGAGGGCACTGGAGGGGAGGTGTCAGAGTGAGAGAGAGAGTAAGAAGGGATGGGATAGGGGAGATACTTGCGGTAGACAGAGGCTGAGTGAGGGGGGGGGGGGGGGCAGAGAGTAGCACAAGGGGTTGGGATGGAGGTCTTAATTTTGGAGCCATTGAGCCCATCATTATTCTTGTGAGGTTTGGGGAATGTTATACTGGGGCTGACTGAGGGAGAGTAATGGGGACAAGAAGATAGAGAGGGACAGATATTGGCAAGAGCATAAGGAGACAGAAAGAAGATGCTAGTCAGAGACAAGTGGAAACAGGGTGTGAGGATGAGATATTGGTGGGGACAAGGTATGAGGACTGAGAGAGAGTCTGGTGGGAACAGGACGAGAGAACTGAAAGACTTGGTGAGGCAGGCTGGAAGGATTTGTGAGAGATTTAGAGGATTAAGATTGATAAAGACTAGAAGGGATAGGGTAAACGGACTGAGAAAGAGACTGGTGTGGGGATTGAGAGAGGGAGGGATACTGTTAGAAGGGGGGGACCTCCCCATCACAGCTCTTCATTTTTTTAAAATGTAAGGTTAATTGCTTCTGTGCATCCTGATTTCTTGGCTCTTGGTGACTGAAAGTTTGGCCATCCCTGCCCTCCTTTATATTCTAAAAGCAGATTTATTTAGGACTGTGGTTCAAGCCTTGGTATTAAGCCATTTAGACTATTGTAGTAGGCTATTGGTTGGCTTACTGGGCACATTAATATGGGCCTTATAGTTAATACAACATGCAACTGCCAGACTTATTACTGAAGTAAAATATTCTGAGCATATTTCGCGGGTTATGAAATCATTACATTGGCTTCCAATTAAATGGAGATTTCAATTTAGAAATTTAGTAGTGGTTCATAAATTTTTATATATCAAATGCTAATTGTACTGTGGCAAAGACATTTACTTGGTATGCTCCGCCACTTTTGTTGTGATCTTTAGGTACAAAGTTGATGGCCTTACCTACTATTGGTAATTTTTTTTAATTATGGAATTCTCTTCCATTGACTCAGGGAGGAGAGAGATATCAAACTTTTCAGGAAAAGTTTAAAAGCCTGTTTTTTTAAATGAAGGATTATGTGTGATTTTAAGATGCTGATGTATTATAATTATTTTAATTGTTTTATTGAATGCTGTGATGTTTTATGATTTATGAATGTTTGACTGATTGTAAGAGGCGCTGAACACATACCATGATAGTGGCGAAATATAAGTACAGGCAAATAAATAAATAAATACATTGCTTTAACAAAAATTCCATTTCAAAATGTTTTGCTTCCAAGTATAACTTGAAAAGAAAAAAGGAAATACATGAAAGTAATAAAACAGAAACACACAGAAAAATCAGGCAATAAGCAAAACTTCATAATGTCACTGTTTTTAACAGACCATATTTGGCATATTTAGTCGGGGGTTCCTCTAAAGGAATCTCCTAACCGCCTGTTCTTCTGCATTATATCTCAGCCCACTCGTGTAATGTCTGGTGCTATTGCAGCCTCCTCCACTTCTTCTGTTGTGATATTTTGATTATGCTCCACGTTTTCAGGCTGCATGCTCATGATTCCTCCTCTGTCAGTGTCTATGCAAAGCACTATGAACTCCAACGGTACTACATATAAAATATGTATAGATTTTTTTGTTTGTTTAAGGCAAAAGCAAATCCCCCCAAACAGTCTGTATAGCCCTATAGGTAGTTCCCGTTGTTAGCTGCTGGTACAGCTTGGTGAGCAGAGAGAGCACTGTCATACTGGAAGCTGTACTGGGCCATGTATGCAGCTATAGAAGCGAGTGCATTGCTTTTAAACGTATCTCTAAAAAGATCAGAGAGGGAGAAGGGGAGGGGGAGGGAGAGAGAGAGAATGAGAGAGAAGATGCTGTTACTGAATACAAAATAAACCTGGTGGATAAAAGCTCACGGATCTCGGGACTCCCCGCTGCGGTGATGTGCCGGGGCATTAATTTCAGATGACAGAGACGAGGTGAGCCGTGGGATGAAGGAATTCCGAAGGAAGGAGGGAGGCGACGGGAAAAGGGGAGGCGGTGTCTGTCTTTCTGCTGCCAGAGGGGGCTGCAGAAGCACATTTCCGCTGCACTCCAACCAAATTCTCTTGAGCTGGACCGCAGGATTGAGAGAAAACGAGACGCACTAGATAGGCAATTCTAGCAATGCAGTGCAATAAACGAAAAACCCTTGTATTTTTTTCCCTAAAGCCAAAAGATGGAAACCAGGATTGTAATAGTTCATGTGAATAAAGGCATAAGCCAGTTTTCAAATCCGTTTAGAGCAGGTTCTATTTAACAGGAAAGACACAGAACAGAATCCATACTGCTCTTTTATCCTGGATTAGGTAGTGCAGAGGATGAGTATCACTACTGGTTTTGAAAGAACTGGCTTTTTATGAGGCCAGCGTAAGAATAATTCAGATATGCCATCTCCAAAAGGATTTACGGTGTTTTGAAAGCTCGTGCACCATATCTTTGGAAAATTCCTAAGTTGGTCCAGTAAAAGGTATTAAGAAAGAACTGAGAAGAATCCAGGTAGATAAGGAATAATCTCTAGCGTGTGCAGAGCATATAACTTTGGGCGGAGCCAAGGTTATCCATTTTTTTCCAATTCACAATGTAATTGTAAAACCTTCACATTCCAAAGTTTCACGCGTTTAATTTAAAATTGCCATTAAAAAAATACCCCTTTTTCTTTTATTTCGAAAGTACCAACAAATTAAAATGTAAATTTTCAAAAAAAAACCAAAACCCCCCCAAAAACTGGCAACCAACAGGCGCACAATATTAAGAATTCACAACTTTTCCTGTGTTGGAACTTTGCTCATGCTTTTTTTCCCAGCTTTTATTTAAAGAAAAAAAAACGAAAAAAAAAAAAAAAAACAGTCAAAACGTCACAATAAGAGATTTCCTTTTTGGGAATCCCTATCCCACATCCTGTATCCAAACTTGGGCATTTACGTCATGGCAGCATCACTGGGGACTCCTGAAATGGAGAGATTCTGGGCAGCGGAAGATCAGAGGCAGCTCTCTAGCAGATATAAAAGAGGAAGCAGGCTGTGCTTCCAAAGCCAAGGAGAACTGAGCACAGATGCACGGAGAGAGCAGGGCACTGTTACAGGGATTCTTCGCAGTGTATACAGCAGCACAAACTCATCACTTTAACAGAAACAGAAAGAAGCAGCCATTTATACTGAAGCAAGGATCGGTGGGCATCCTCCATTACCTTGTGGACTTTCCTCAACACCCCCACTCCCCTCACCCCCGGCCCTTTCTAGCTGGGATCCCGGGAGATGTTGAATGTTATGGATTTTTCCTGTCAGGACTCACTTTATTCTAAATATCAGGAGGAATGTGATCTGAAATCTGGTGGGAACCAGAGTTTGGATTCAGTACCGGAGCAGCAACTTTTCGCGGATCAGCAAGGAGAGGCAGCAAGCAATTTTACTGAAGGTACGAAGATAGCTCTAAATATTGTAGTGCTGTGTGTTCGATGCAGTGCATGATATATGTATTGATTGAAATTAGATTAAATTGCATTTGAACTGGAATTAACCATTTAATGGATGGATAAAGTTAAAATAACATTGTTTACATCTAAAGCAAAATGACAAGTGCTTACATATTACAGGGCACTGTAATGTTTAAAATAAAATCTCATATATAGAGTCTAGTGTGTGCTGCTGCTGCTGCATAGACATGTAAATAAATTATATACCACAGACACATATGCATCTATATCTTTATGCACTGCGTAGATAGAACTAGATAAAGGTTCTGCAAAGAGGAGTTTCTAAAATAGATTGTGGATAGATAAGAGGTGATGTACTGTAATTTGGTATATATAACTTGTTTGAAAAGGCAAATTTCGAATTTACAAGGTTTTCTATTTAATTCCTATAGGTGAATATATGAGTTCCACCATGAATGGTGAAACACAGGATTACCTCTTCGCAGGCAGTCAGCCTTCGCCGCCTCCTCCTTCTCTCAGCTACTCTGGCAGCTTTTATATCGAAAGCCTGCCCGAGCATCCTCAGGACCAAGAAACTCTCTTTAACATCATGTCCGGGATCCTGGGGA
This sequence comes from Rhinatrema bivittatum, assembly GCF_901001135.1. Classification (NCBI taxonomy): domain Eukaryota; kingdom Metazoa; phylum Chordata; class Amphibia; order Gymnophiona; family Rhinatrematidae; genus Rhinatrema; species Rhinatrema bivittatum. Next base: position 272,070,748 of record NC_042615.1, on the reverse strand, counting down.
TTTCTCCTTTTACAGCTCCAGAGCGTCAGCCAAGGCAACCCGATGCTCTTTTTTCTGTCCCAGAGGCTATCCAGAATCATTTGGATCTTTACTCCAATTGCCACCCTAATCTCAACATCTCTGTTCAGCAAGCTTTTTCCGGACAAGCTTATTCCAACTTCTCCACCCCCGAGGACATCCAACAAGTGCCATCTTCGCCAAGTTTAGCAAGCTCTTCGGAGTGTCTATATGAGTCTAAATTACTGCCAAATAAACAACTGGACATAAAAATCCCACCCATGTCACCCACAATGGAAAAGTTTAAACCCTCATATTCTCCATGGGAACCTCTCAATGAACAACAAGTCTATGTACCTACCAATTACCAATCAGAGACCTTCCAAACGCCAGAAGGCTCTCAAACTATTTTCCATCCATTAGGATCAAAGGTTGAAAATTTACTGTCTGCTTGTTGCCAGCCAGAGGTCAGCAGTATGCCTGAAGATTCGGGAACTTTTAGCAACAACCTGAGCTTCAATTGTCATCAAGAGAATTTCCAGAATCTCAGTAATCAAGGGCAAATATCTCCTGATTTCAGTGATACCAAACTCCATGGCCTCCATTCTCAACTAATCCAGAATCACGAACCGTCTTTGTCTCACACCGAGGCAATGACAAATTTGATGAATCCAAATGAGCTTATTCACCACCAGTCCCCTCCACTAACTTCAACAGACTTCCTAAACTGCACGCCGATGGTGAACGCTTTACTTCCCAATCAAGGATCCAATGTTTTAGCAGAACAAAAAAAGAAAACCCGCAGGAATAAATGCTCTTCAAAATGCTTCCGCCCAAAGCCCCACGAGAAAGCCTTTGCCTGTCCAGTAGAAAATTGCATAAGAAGTTTTGCTAGGTCTGACGAACTGAACAGACATCTGAGGATCCACACGGGACATAAGCCTTTCCAGTGCAGAATTTGCCTGAGGAACTTCAGCCGAAGTGACCACCTTACCACCCATATCCGGACCCACACCGGGGAGAAGCCGTTCTCCTGCGATGTCTGTGGCAGGAGGTTTGCCAGGAGCGATGAAAAGAAAAGACACAGCAAAGTCCACCTGAAACAGAAAGCGCGAACAGAGGAGAAACTCAAGGGACTTGGCTTCTATACAGTTGGCTTATCCTTTGGGTCATTATAAACCTGTGAGCTAGGCCTAGCATATTTGATCTTGAGTACATCCTTACCTTGGAAAATTTTCTTCCAAGTGTTTTACCTTCACTTTGGTGGAGAAAGTAATGAGGATTTGAGGTTACGGGTGTTGCCTTCTCTTTAATTCATTCTTCTGGGGGAAGATGTATACAGAAACTGCTTAAAACGTATACTTGTTATAGTGGCATTCAAGTGACAAGCGATCCTTGCGTATTCTCTGGCAAGTTGTTACACCGAAAGAAGTCTATAGTTGAAATGAAAGAGAATGAAAGATAGGAACGGAAGCAGTAACAGTGTTTCTCCAGCACCACCAAGTGTGGACAGCTCCCGCTGTGCTAAACAGAACATTTCCATAGAGGGAGCTAGCAACGGTACAATGTCTTCAAGCTATTCAGCAAACACTGCTTGTAAACTGCATTTTTTGTTCTTTATTTCTATCGTCCGCACGAAATACAAAAAGAGTAAAGTAAATGAAAATGCTTTTGAACTTTAAAGTGCAGGATGCTTTTCCAAAAATCATTCTGAGGTGAATCTTCTCTTTCGCTCTACCAGCACTTTAATCAAACTAGAAATGCGTTCTCTTCTTTTTTTCTTTTTGTTCTTTTCTTAAAATTTTAGTTTTAGGAGGCGCATTTTGGTCAAAGCTACTTTGACACTGACATGGTATAGCGAAAAGAAGACACTTATGCTGTACCGCGTTCACAAAGGGATTTTATTTTGTACAAATTCGTGGGCACTAAGTTCTTGTTGTAAGTTATTTTGTAAACCTGCTATAATGAATATTACAAAGCTGTGTTTATTTTTTCAATAAAGAAAGGTGGTCCTAACTTACAAAATATTTTTGTACTTGTCTTTCCTAAACATTGCTTTTAAGGAGGTGCCCTAAGAAGTCGACTTCCAAACATACAGTGATAACTGTTAGCAACCAGTAATAAATGTTGCTTCAGTAAAGACCCGATTTTGCAAGACACATGCAAAAACTTAGGCAGGTATTTGGTGCCCTGCTGACATTGTCTAAAAATATCTTGGGGGTAGGGGTGGGGGAGGAGATGAACAGGTCATTAGTTGACTCTGATTGTATTGTTGTAGCAAGTAATTTTTTGTTTAATCCTTGAATGAACAGGGTTCTGAAGTTCCTGCGGTGCTAGCCTGGCTGGAATAGCAATAAACACAAATACATTAATCTAAAGGTGAAGCAAGCAGAAAAATCACAGCAAATCATGCACTTATGCGAGATTATTGCAGGTTTGGGAATAAACTATAAAACTGCAAAAGAATGGCCAGGCATATTAATCTCCTGTGTTTATTTTCATATCAATTGATTGAAATACAGACACCATAGTAACTAACTATGTGTTTATCGGCATCTCAGATGCCCAGCCAGATCGTTATATTTACACCCCATGTTCTTCTTAATATCAACTACAATTAGACCATTATTATGCTCTTATTTTCATATAGGACTGAATAGTACACACGGTGCTGTGCAAATAAACATAGAAACACACATTCTTAACCGAAATCATATAAGATCAATCAGTACTAGACTCACCATCCCCCAGTTTAAAATTTAAGAGGGGAAAAGGGATACATTCAAGATATACAAGGCTGAGGGACAGTTAGTTTAGTGGTATAGTGACAGATCACAAAATAATGGTGGGTAGGCCCCCCCCCCCCCCCCAGTTTCCTGTAATTTCGTGGCTAGGCAACCGCTGTACAAATTGCACCTTGCTGTGGAATGACAAGAAATTACCCATTGGCCTGCCACTGTCCCTGCTCCGGGCCACCCGCTCACTTCTTTCCCCTGACACCCTTTCTTCCCTCTTGTCCCCACACGTTCCGCTGCTGGCTCTTCAGTCTGCTTTTCCTACTGTCACTACTCCATACTGGGGGCCTACCACCCCTTCCCTTCAGGTTGCTACTGCTATTGTTCCTGTCCCTGCCTCCCCTTCCACCACAGCTGAAGCTCTGGGTCACCATATCACTCCCAGTTTGGCAGCGGTATAGGTCTCTCCGGTCACCTCTTCAGGTCACCACTGCTGCAGGGCCCTCCCCCCTCTTCTGCTGGCTTAGTGGAGGTCGGTTTCCAATAGAGTGGCATGACGCCATTGACAGGAAAGAACAAGCCAGCCGGAGTGAAAGATTAAAGATTAGAGAAACTGTGGGGAGAGAACAGAGGGGAAGGAAGGAGAGAAAGGGTTAGGAGGGAAATGCATCTTCAAGTAGGATTTTTGAAGTTGGAGAGAAAGAGAGAGGAGAGGCTATTACATTACAAGAAGAATGTGTTGCAAAGGTAGAGGGAAAACAAGGAGAAAGACTCCAGGGGCCAGAATGAGGAAAGGGGAAGAGGGGAGAGCAGCCTATGGCCAGTTTAATCTGTTAATAAACAAAAAAAAAAAAGCAGGAATATGAAAATTCCAGATTTCCTTGCAGATGATGTCACTGATTTTTGGACCTTGGATTGGAGCAAATAAAATCAAATGATCTAACTGTTTTAAAACCACCCAGCAAGTCATACAGGTTAACCAGATTCAGGCCCTCTAAAAAATATTAACCATTGACAAATATATCAAAAGGTGCTCTAGCCATGCCAATAATATCACAAAAAGAAATGTATTCTTTCATTAAGCAGCACCCGCAGCAGCAATTGCTTGGTCTTCACTCTGAAAGCTGCTGCCTCTGTTGCTGCTGATTAATGTAAAAATTCCAAAATAAATAAATACATAGGAAAATATATCAAATAGCTATTTTAATATACTAACTATAATTAGGAGAATGAGTAGCATACGTTTTAAAAAGGCATGTTGGATATTCCAATAAAATAGCTATAAGATATGCCACCCTTCAGTATTCAGCAGCAACAGAGGCAGCAGCTTCATACTGAAGACCAAGGAATTGCTGCTGCTGGTGCTGCTTAATGTAAGAATACATTTCTGTTTGTGATATTACTGGCATGCCTAGAGCACCTTTTTATATATTTGTCAGTGGTTAATATTTCTAGAGCACCTGAATCTGGTTAACATGTATTACTGTGTTTTAAAACAGTTATAGTTAGATCATTTGATTTTATTTCCCCCCCCCCCCCCCCCCCCCCCCCCCCCCCGTTCAGGTCCAAAAATCAGTGACATCCACTGCAGGGAAATCTGCTCAATGTAAAAAAGCTGTTTTATAAGACCGGGAAGCAATTTTTAACATAATTCCTGTTGAGTTCGATTTTTCAGCTGTTTTAGACTTAAATAGGCATGCTGATTTCAAAACGGCAGTTAGTTTTCTTCTTTCACGTCACGCTTTTTCTCTACAGCCTACCTTAGGCCTGGATTTATCAAAATGCACTAAATATCGCATGCGATAGGAAAAGGGGCGTGTTTTATGGTAATAAGCTGTTTATCGCAAAGGGGTAGATTTTAAAAGAAGTGCGTGCGGGGTACATTTGAGCACGTTACCCTGCGCGCACAAATGTACACCCGATTTTATAACATGCGTGCGCTGCCGCGCGCATGTTATAAAATCCGGGGTTGGCGCGCACAAGGGGGGGGTGCACACTTGTGCACCTTGCGCACGCCGAGCCCTAGGGGAGCACCGATGGCTTTCCCCGTTCCCTCCAAGGCCGCTCCGAAAGCCTCCGAAGGCCACCTTCCCCTCCCTTCCCCTATCTAACCCACCCCCCAGCCCTACCTAAATCCCCCCCCCCCACCTTGTTTCAATTCTTTACGCTGGCCAGCTGCTGGCGCGCCATCCCCTGGCACAGCCACTGTGCCGGAGGCCTCGGTCCCACCCCCAGACCAGCACCATGCCCATGCCCCCTTACCACCCCTTTTTCAAAGCCCCATGACATAAGCGCGTCCCGGGGCTTGCGCACGCCACCGAGCCTATGCAAAATAGGCTCGGCGCACGCAGGAACAGGTTTTCGGGGTTACGTGCGTAAGTAATGCGCGGAACCCTTTGAAAATCTGTCCCAAAGTGCGCTATTTTGGCCTCCAAGATCTGACCTCAAACCTGGTGATCCAAACATTCTACATGAGCCACTTGTTGACAGAAAGAACATAATATTCCCACCTCTGCACATAAAACTGGGTCTCATGAAGTGATTTGTTAAAGCTCTGCCAACTGAAGGAGACTGTTTCAAATATCTCATTTTGGCATTTCCTAGCCTGTCGTTTGAAAAGATAAAAGCCGGTGTGTTTGATGGTCCACAGATTCGGCAGCTCATTAAAGATGAACATTTCGTCGGGACAATGTTAGAACTCCAAAAGAATGCTTGGTTGTCATGCAAAACCTTGTCAAGGACTTTCTTGGAAATACAAGAGCACAGAATTACACTGAAATTGTCCAGAAACTCTTGGCGAGCTTCAACATGCTTCATTGCAACATGAGCATCAAGGTGCATTTTCTGCATTGCCATTTTGTGGACTTCCCGAAAAACCTTGGTGCAGTCAGTGATGAGCAAGGTGAACGATTCCACCAAGATTTAAAGGTCATGGAGGCACAGTATCAGGGTAGATGGGATGTACTTATGATGGCTGACTATTGTTGGAGCATTAGGCAAGATTGTCCACAGATTGAACACTGTTGGAAAAGCTATAAGCGTAAATTTTTACCTTAATATGTATGTTTGGTAGCAGAACCTTACTACTTATACACAATTTGACTTACAGTAACAATATATAGTCTTTGATTTAATAAAATAACTCTAAATAAACAGTATATTCAGGTAATTTTTTCTTTTATTTCCTTTGTATGTACATTTTGTATGATTTTTGGGACAAAGGAAGGGTATCCTGTACCTTAAAAAGTTGACGTGATAGAGGAAAACTGGGGTCTTTTTTGGATTCAGATGTCAAAAGTTAGTCAAAAATAAGTGTCAGATCTAACTCAACGAAAATTGTGTTCCCCAGTGTAATCTGTAGTATGAAATGATTGTGGAAAAACCTGCAGCCCACTTTACTAAGGCTAAATCAGACCTATGCAGATATTTTGAAACTAATATAAATATTACAATTCAACATCCACAGAAAGAACTTCTGCTCTCAGAGTTTAAACATCTATTAAAAATAATGATAAAGCCAGTACAAATGTGCCATGGATGTCTACTGTAAAAAACAAAATTATACTTCGCTAGTTCTTAATATTGTCTAGGGTCCACTGAAACCTGTGATAAAGTTCAAAGAATTCACCAAGAAAAATCACATATTTCAGATCACAATTTTTAAATTTGTTTCATAAAGTTTTATACTGTGGATTTTGTAAAACTACAATTTTTTTATGATTTCACATAACCCTTATAACCAGAATTGATTCATTTTTCTTAAGGCACAATAACAAACTGGAGCCAGGGAATTAGATGACTATCAGCCTGATACTGTAAAACCGCGGGAGAGCGGACGAACGCCCGCTCTCCTGGCGCACGCACCGGCCCTTTGCCGGTGCGAGCTATCCAGTATGCAAATTAGGCGACGCGGTGCAAACGAGGGAAAGGAGGCGCTAGGGACACTAGCGCGTCCCTAGCGCCTCCTTTTGGCCTGGAGCGGTGGCTGTCACGGGTTTGACAGCCGACGCTCAATTTTGCCGGCGTCGGTTCTCGAGCCCGCTGACAGCCACAGGCTCGGAAACCGGACGCCGGCAAAATTGAGCGTCCGGTTTTCGGCCCGACAGCCGCAGGCCGAATTCAAATTTTTTTTTTTTTTTTTTTTACTTTTTTTTACTTTTGGGGACCTCCGACTTAATATCGCTATGATATTAAGTCGGAGGGTGCACAGAAAAGCAGTTTTTACTGCTTTTCTGTGCACTTTCCTGGTGCCGGAAGAAATTAGCGCCGACCTTTGGGTCGGCGCTAATTTCTTAGAGTAAAATGTGCGGCTTGGCTGCACATTTTACTTACTGGATCCCGCGCGCATACCTAATAGGGCCATCAACATGCATTTGCATGTTGAGGGCGCTATTAGGTGCCGCGGGTGGGCCGCGTGTTTTCCTCCCCTTACTGAATAAGGGGTAAGGGAAAACACGCGTCCAGAGCAGGCTGACAGTGCACTCCGACGGAGCACACTGTACTGTATCGACCTGTAAGTGAATAACTTTCAAACAACTCTACATGGTTGCATGTATGCACATATATGGCTGCGCATAGAGCTATGATACTATTTTATAACCTGGGAGTATCAGATACACAATATTATAAAATGTGTGTATGTCTACCCCCCAACATATGCACATGTATATGTTTACACATGAACACATGCAGTGCATTGAAAGTGAGAGTTTCAATGCATTAAATCATGGGTACTTTTCCTACCAATTTTAAAAATATAGGCACATTTATTTTACATGTGAAAAAACTAGGACTTGCTCAAGTAAAAGCCAATTTACATACAGAAATCAGTATATTTTAAAACATGTGTGTGTAATTGAAATTACCACTTTTCCAATTCCTCTACCAGTTGGCCCAGTTCTTCTCCAGGTCATTGAGACACTCCTGGTTCTTCAGGCTGAACTCCCTCAAATTCACTCAACCCACCCACCCAGCCAATAGTACAATAAACAAGTCTGCTATCTACTATGTGCTTAGTGACACTTTTATGGCTGTCTCTCTCTCTGTTTACAATGTCACAGCTCATCAGTTTTATACCATGCTTCACCTCCCTGGGATATATTTATCAAAATTCTAGGTTTAGAAAAATGTTCAGCCAAAAGTTATTTGTTGGCTTTGGTGAATTAAAATAATGATGTCCTATGTGAAAAATAGGATTTATTTCCAAGGGAATGGTGGTGGTTAGTGGAATGGGAAAAGAGTAACCATCTGCATAAGAATCCAGAGCCATCATCCGGTCTACATCATATTGAGGAAGTCTGCTGTTTTCTTTAAGCCCTAGAAATCAATGAAGCCAGGAGTAAAAGAAGAAATTATTGTAACCCACAAAAACAAACTCACTCAAAATGTTTTATATCTTGGATATGTGTCAAGACTCACAATTTAAATGTTGTGGAAATTGTAACTTAAAAGTTCCTCCCAACTGGAGGACTTCCGGTCTCATATTAAGAAATAATTTTCTGCGCTGTTGTGTCTGTTTAACTAGATCTGGGTAGCACCATATCTTTTGCCCAAAGAATAATACATGATTATTACGAAAAAATGTTCAAGGGGAAATTTCAGGAGCTCCTTTAGCCACGTCTGGTCAGGGTGCCATCTTGAAAAGCTCTCAGAAAAGCAGTTTTTTCTGCTTTTCCATCAAGGTTTATTTGTTAAGGGTAGTAACCACTGTTTCTGCAAGTTACCCTCATACTTCTTTCCCCAGACTGTAAAAGTTGGGGCCCTCGGTTGCTGTATGAATCCAATTCCCCTTTTCCCCCTCGCCATTGAAGCAGAGAGCAATGATGGAGTTGTCTCAACAGCAGAAAGGCATAAAAATGTTTATGCTGTAATTGACATATTCATTGCAAATCATCAAAAGACAAGAGTGTGTGTTGTTGATCCGAATAAAATTGCATTAATTCATTCAATCCTTTCTCGTGCTATTCCTTAAACACTTTCGTATGTATACCAGGCAAGAAGTTAGGGTTATCTCCTAAAGGAAGCAACCCAGTAACTTCTGATGCAATTCCTCCCCATTTAAAATATATCTCCAAGATAATACCATAGGCCTTAATAAGGGACATATTTTGAAAAGTTACCAGAGTTCAGGCTGCAAAATATAATTAAGGAGCAGGGCCGGTGCTAGTTTTTTTGATTCCCTGTGCAAAAAATTACTGTGCTGGCCCCCACCCTTTAATCAGTTTCTGTCCCGGGTCTATCAGATAAAGCCCAGCTCCGTCCTGCAATCTATATTTTTAAAAAGTGAGACGCCCCCCTCCCTAGAACCCATGGATAGGAAGGGTATGAGGTACCCTAGGCAAACCTTCAGCCTTACACACACCACCCTCACCTACACACTCCAACACCCTTTACAGACACACACAAATTATGCATTTATAACAAATTTCACATGAAAAAACTCTGCAAAAAAGACACTTGGAACTCCTATGGAATTAGACTTTTTGTAATGTGTGTTGGATGTGGGCTTGGCCCTCAGAGAGCCAGGAATAAACAGAATTACCATTAAAATATAGTAAACCTCTCATACCAAAACAATCCTAACCACCTTATATATGAAAAGGCAACACTGCACATATTACACCAGGCCCTAGAACACCAATAAAACTTTTATTAGGAAGCGAAGCTGCTATAGATTCCTACACAGAAATTACATGCCAGCAAAATACATCACCTCGGTCACATGCAAACACAGAAAGACCCTGACCAAATACAGAATAAAAAGATCAGAAAGTATCAACAGAAATATACTGAGAAGAACTGAACTGAAATCTACAACAAACCAGCTTCTATATGCAGAGAACAAGGGGAAAACAGGAACATTACCATTCTTCATAAAACATTAAATAATAAAATCAAGAAATATAAAACATCAATCATAATAGTAAAATCATATTCATAAAAAGAATATTTCAAACTGTTGCACCGGAGGTGGACCCTTGGGCTGAGGTGGGGTTGACGCAACCCGTAGGTAGGGACCTATGGGTTCCCACCGTCGGCAGGTGGAGTGGGCTGATGGACAGAGGCCAGCTGGAGCTTCACCACTACCAGCCCTTGTTCCCCGTGGGTTGAGCCTTTGGGTGCCAGGGCCGGCTGGACTTAGGTGGGCCTCGGTGTAGAACTGATATGGAGATCAGTTCAGCCCAGAGACAGCAGGTGAAAGATGGTATTGTCTTATGCTGGATGAGGTAGGGTACTGGAAACTCGGGCACCAATGGAAGGGAAATAGACAGGGGGTGCTCGAGCAAGAGCAGGCTGAAGTCTGAATGAACCTAGTCCAAGCGATAAGCTTAGAGGCGTCAAGATACAGGCTTGAGTCAGGGCTGGGGGCAATCTGGAGATGGTGGCAAGCAAGGCAGAGGTCTGAACACGAAGGTCAATGAGTAGACAGATGATGCAAGGTCTGGATCTGAGGATAGGTTGTTGTAAATGTAAACCGAAGTGAAGGCATTTTTTGCTATACCTCGGTATATAAAAAACTCATAAATAAATAAATAAATAAATAAATAAATAAATAGGCAAGAGCATAGTCAGGCGAAACGGAGGTCTGGGTCTGGAGATAGGCAGTAGCGTAGTCAGGCGAAGCAGAGGTCCGGGCTTGGAGAGAGTCAATGGTGTGGTCAGATGAAGCAGAGTCAAAGTCCATGTAGGCAATCCGTAGGAAGGAGCAAGGCAGGAATGTAGGAACAATGAGGAGCAGGAACGTAGAGACGAATCTCTTAGGAGGCAACGAGTACTCGACCAGTGAGGGGACCTGTTGCAAAGGCAAAGCTAGGGAGCGGAGCCTGCGCTTAAATACAGTAGCTTTGTTGACGTCATCATCCGGGGTCGCGGCTAGGTTCCCGCCACTGTCCCTACTTAACCAATACTGAAGCGGGCAAGGCGCCGAGAAGGAGCCTCTCTCCGCGGGCCACGCGGAGAGGCCCGACGAGAAGCAATGGACAAGGAGGCTGGACTGGGAATGCTAGGGACTGCAGCTGGAGGCACCGGGGGAGGCATGAGGACGGAGCTGATGGCCCACCGCCGCCAGCGATGAGGAACCAGGTGCTGGAGATACTGTAGCAAGATGAGGGGGCCATGCCGCGGGTCTGCTGCGGACGGCACATGTAACACAAACCAGTTAATGAATAGAATATCGAAAATTTCCCAAACACCAATAAAATATTTCAAAACATCTGATGAGTAAAAAATTCAATAATTAAAAAAAGTTCTATTCCCCCCGAAAAAATTAAATATTTTGAAAGAGCAGAATCATCAAATTTCACCCAATAATTAAAACTAAAAAGGATTAAAAAATCCTCTGCTCTCCATACCTGAGATCTTCTCATTTCCAGTCACTCTGAGATTGTCATGGATTGGGGGAGGTAGGGCTGCACAAATGTTATCTTCTTTCTCACACACACGTACAATAACACATTCATTCCCTCACACACTCCCTCTCTATAACCTACACAGGTTCCCTCCCCCTCACAGATATGTTATGTGTGTGTGTGTATGTGCGCGCGCCTATGAGAGCCTATATGTGACACATGGGCTCTCACAGGCACACAAACATACACAAACATACAAGCACACAGGCTCTCACACAGGCTCAAGACAATCTGCTGACTGAGGCAAGAGACGAGATGGTGCCTCCCTCCCCTCTCAGGTGGCAAGGAGGTGATGTCCTCCTTGGAGTCTGACCCTATCGATGATTTGAAATGCTGGGAACGTGGTCAGACAGGGGACAGAATTTCCAGAGGTGTGGCAGATAAAAGTGTCAGTGATATTTTTAAGAAGCTGGCAATCCTGCCCCACTCCTTGGAACCCTATCATCTGCTTTCCACCCTTCTCCAGTATTTGCACTCTGGGGAAGTGAGATGTGGGTGAATGGTGAGGGTCTGTGCATGGCGCTCTCTTTCAGGGCCAGTGCAAGGATATTAAGTCCTCAGCGAGCCTTACACCCTTATGCTCCCCCATTTCCCAGCTCTCACCATACACAATTAAAATTATGCATAAATAGATTTTACATTAAAAGTACAGTCTTCTGATGTAAAACTATATCATACAACAATATTTACAGGCAATGCTGTGATGCCAAAGAGGAAACCCTGCAAAAAAGACATGTGGAACCCATATGGGATTAGGTCTGTTGTAAAGTGAATAAACTCAACTACAATTACCATAATTTAAGTCTCTAATACCAAAACTGTACTAACTGCCAGCACTCAAACAGTGAAAATCCTACCAGTGAAAATGCAACATTGCAAATAAGCTCTAAAATACCAATATACCCCCTATTAAAAAAATAGAACAAGACAGGCTGTTATAGATCCCTACACAGAAACTATTCAATAGCAGAATACTTCACTTCCATTACACAGCAGAATGCAGACAGACCATAAAGGAGAAATAGAAATGTACAGTCAAACACTGAACTGAATATTGCTAATAACCAGACTCTGTATGCAGTGCAACAATGGAAAAACAGAAACATTATCATTCCTCATAAAATAATAAAATCAGGAAATATAAAAGTCATAAAAATAAAAACCATAAAAATAAAAAAATAAATATTTCAAGACAGCTGATGAATAGAATAACATTCTAAAATTCAGTTCATATAAAAATTTTCAAAGTTCCCAAAAATCAATAAGTTATGTAAAAATAGCAGACATTAAATAACACCAATAATAATTAAAACTAATAGGGATAAAAACAAATTCTAGCTTTTCATACCAAGGAACTTTTGATTTCCAGTCTCTCTGAAATTGGCCTGGAGTAGTGGGGTAATGGAGGGCTACACACAAACTTTGTCCAAACTCTTTCATATACACATACTTTTTAATACACATATGTTCATTCTCACACAGACACTTACACTCTCTCATATGCTATCACTCACACACACACACAAGCTTTCTCACACTCTCATGCTCTCTCTCTCACACACACACACACACGCACACACACACACGCACACACACACACGCTCACACTCACATGCTCTCACCCACAAAAGATCACTCATTCAAATGCTCTCTATCATATACACATATGCTCATTCACATACATGCTCGCTTACACTCATGCTCACATTCTTGCATGCTCACACACTCACATGTACTCACACATACATGCACACTCACCCTATCCCTCTTGCTCCCCTTTCTTCTCACTTACCACTTCTCTTTCCTTCCTTCTCAGCCCCCTTTGCTATCCTTCTCTCCCCTCTCACACTCACTTACATCCTCCCCCTTTTCTCTCCCCCCTTTCTCACTCATCCTCTTTATATTCCATCCCATCTCTCATTTATACCCTCCTCTCCTTTCCCATGCCATTCTCTCTCACTCACATCCCCACTTTCCTTTCACTTCCCTTCCACTCCACCCACCAGATCTCTGTTTTTTTTTCTGTTCGCGAGGTGTGGGAACCCTATGGGCACGTCATACTCCAGCACTGGCCCAAGGGTTGTCTTTCTGCCTGTAGGGTGTGGAATCCTCACAGGCACGTCATAATTTCAGTTGCTGCTACTGTCTTCTTCCCGCGGGGCCAGGGCTTGGGTCTGGGCCCTCCCCCCACCCATGATTACATCATAAACCCGTGCCTCTGCTGCCTCTGTCTTCCTTCTCACTGGGCTGGGAGCCGAGTGCACTTTCTAAATTTGCAAAGCCACTCCTGCTGTTTCCTTCCTACTCACGGGGCTAGCCTGGGAGCCCAGCGAGCATATCAGGAATTCTTACAGCCACCGTCTTCTTCCTTCCCGTGGGGCTGGGAATCCCTGAGGTTATATCATAAATATGGACCACTGCCACTGTTTTCTTCCTGCTTATAGGGTTGGGTGTCCCGCGAGCACATCAGAAATGGTCTGCTGCCCCTTCCCCAGGTGTGCCGTCCTGTGCAAATGCATGATATGAACTCTTGGTTGCGTTGGGCCTGTTAAGGAGGTAAAGGGGTGTCTGACAGATCACCATTTGTTTTTAAATATTAAAAACTCTAGGATTATATGGGTGGGTAAGGGCTTTGATGGAAAGTACCACACAGAGGCCCTATTGGCAGATGGTCTGTCGGTTCCTGTTCAAATGAAGTAAAAAGTTTTGGAGTCTTTTTGGACTCTCAGTTGACAATGAAGCAACAGAATTGTCATCTATCAAAAGAGACTTTTTATAAACTTAAAATGTTTAGACCACTAAAGAGTTTCTTATCCCAAGACCTTTTTGTACACTGATACAGGCTTTGGAACTAAGCCACTTAGATTATTGTGGTGCCTTGTTTGCAGGATTACCTGAGAGGTTAACACATGTGTTACAATTGGCCCAGAATGCTGCAGCTCGAGTGCTGACTGGTCTCTCAAGAAGACAGCATATTACTCCAGTGTTGAGAGACCTACATTGGCTTCCAATTAAGTGGAGGGCAACATTTAGGCTAGTGACTATTGTGTTTAAGCTTTTTAAAAAATGTATACCCATGTGTATTGAGAAACTTAATTGATCGGTACACAAAGAAGCAGACTTTAAAATCAGAGGGTACTCATTTGTTAGCTATTCCTCTAGCTAATAAGTATAAATGGGTACAGACAAGAGCACGGGTCTTTTCTTCTGCAGAGATATCTGAGCGGAACAATCTACCAATAGGAATTTGTGAGCAACAGGATTTAAAATTATTTAGAAAAGATCTTAAGACAATGTTTTTTGAAGAAGCATTTGGATGAGGTAGAAAAGTTTTAGTTTATTGTGTTTTATTATCTTGTTTTATATGGTTTTATGTTGTACTGTGATTATCTTATGATTGTATAATGTTATTCGCAATGGACAGATATTAGGAAGTTGTGGAACAGGAGAGTTGCTAAATAAATAATAAATACAAGAGATAAAAGAAGGGTATCCCTATTGTGTACCAAACCCATCAGAGACCAGGGTTTAACCAAGGTCTCCACAAACTGTGGAGTACAACATTTATATTCCCTTGTGTACTATGCATGAAGAAATCTCATTTGACAGGCTACATTGTAAAATCTAAAATCTGGCATATTTAAACCACCCTGAGTTTTACTTCTCATCAGGGTAGCGTAACCAATATGTGCTCTTTTCCCCCGCCAAATAAAATAAATTATGAGAGATTTAAGATTTTGGATGTCCTTGCTCAATAGCCAAATTGGAATCCTCTGCATTTTATATAGGATTTTAGGTAAGAGTACCATTTTGAATAAAGCATACCTCCCAAATAAAGACAATGGCAAATCTAACCAAACCTTTAATTGATCTTGAACGGTGGTAAGCAAGGAAATAATGCTCATATAATACAAAAGTTCCCCTTTCCAAGGAGACAAGAGGCCCAGGGAGAACTGGTGCAAGTGTATTAGGTGCTCTAGCATACCCACAACTCCCCCCCCCCCCCCCCGCCTTGCTGCAGACAATTAAAAATTATGCATTTATAACAAATTTTATATGAAAGAACATTCTGAGGTTAAAGAAAATTACTTTCAATAAGATGTACATTATATTTACATGCCCTACACTAGTGTCAACCAGAAAGCCCTGCAAAAAAATTCACTTGGAACCCAGAGATCCCTATACAGAAACTACATACTAGAAGAATCTCTCACCTCAGCCCCACATGCAGAACACAGACAGACACTCACCAAATACAGAATAAAAAGACCATAAAATATAAATAGAAATATGCAGACAAAAACTGAACTGGAAACTGCAGTAAGCCAGACTCTGTATACAGTGCAACAATGGAAAAACTGAATTATCACCATTCCTTATAAAACAACAATAAAATCAAGAAATATAAAACATCAATCATATTAGTAAAACTATGCTAATACAAGGAATATATATTTCAAAACAGCAACAAATAGAATAACATCCAACAATTAAAAACTCATTTACAAATTTTTTTAAATTTCCCAAACACCAACAGAAACATGACGGCAGAAAAAGATCATATCTAGTCTGTCCACCTGTCCATTTAATTTAGCATTATAATTCCTATTACTTCCTTAGAGATCCCCGTATTTATCCCATGCTTTCTTAAATTAAGATACTGTTTTTGTCTTCACCACCTCCACTGGAAAGCTGTTCCATGCATCCACCACCCTCTCTGTAAAGAAATATTTCCTAAGATTACTCCTCAGTCTACCCCCTTTCAACTTTCCATTGAAAGAGGCTCACCTCTTCTGCATGAAAACCTTTGAGATATTTGAATGTGTCTATCATATCTCCCCTATCATGCCTTTCCTCCAGGATGTACATGTTTAGATCTTTAAGTCTATCCCCATATGCTTTAGAACGAAGATCACTGACCATTTTAGTAGCCACTTGTTTCATGGGCTGGCTGCACAACCAACCTCGCTTTCCGGCACGGCAGGGCCCTCCACCAGCTCCATCGTGAAGGTCCAGTTTGGGTTCCTGTTATGAACAGTTCCACCTGCTGACAGCGGGGACCTGCGGAGGCCTCCCCTATAGGTAGCGACAACCCCACCTTGGCTAAGGGTCCACACCCCGGCTGGAAACAGCTAACAGTTTGCAGAGGCCATGGACCCAGCAGATCTCGCCATTCCCAGGTTGGCACAGAAGCTCCAAGAGCAGCAGCAGTGCCTTGAGATGGTAGCAGCCATCATGGACCGTCTCAGTGCACTTCTCGAAGCTCTGACGATGGCAGCGGCCCAACCTGACCCTGCACCACCCATTCCGCTGGCAGCCTCCACTCCTCTGCGGTTACCGGTTCCGCCCAGGTACACAGGAGACCCCAAACTCTGGCTCAGTTCCCCACCGGTGCAGTCAAGACACATTTATTATATCACTTTTGGATGGCAAGGCCCAGGACTGGGCAAATCCCCTGTGGGAATGAGTGGACCCTATAATTCAGGATATCCAACAGTTCCTATGGGCTTTTAGGCAGGCATTTGATCCTGGGCATTTGGCCACCTTGAGCTCTGATTTGCTCCACCTCCGCCAGTGTGCTCAGCCATTGTTCGACTATGCCATTGAGTTCTGCACCCTGGCCTTGGAGTTGAATTGGCAGGAGGACAGTCTTCGGGCAATCTTTCTCGAGGGCCTGTCGTCATGCATCAAAGATGAGCTGGCAGCGAGGGACTTACCGGAGTCCCTGGATGCCCTGATTGATCTTGCTGGGCGAATTGACCAACACCTCCAACAACGTGCCTGGGAACAGCGGTCTTCACGTAGACTAGTGCCCTTGGCGCCTGCCTTCTCCCGTTCTCTCCTCCCCATGGCCCTGGAGGTGGCCTCTCCTGGATGGACCGGCAAACCAATGCAGCTGGGTCGAACGCACATTTCAACTGAAGAAAAGCTCCACCGGCACCGCCTGGGTCTCTGTTTCTTCTGCACCAGTAGAGGGCACTTAGCGAATGCGTGTCCTCAGAAGCTGGAGG
The DNA here is from genome assembly GCF_901001135.1 of Rhinatrema bivittatum. Lineage (NCBI taxonomy): Eukaryota > Metazoa > Chordata > Amphibia > Gymnophiona > Rhinatrematidae > Rhinatrema > Rhinatrema bivittatum. Next base: position 272,053,597 of record NC_042615.1, on the reverse strand, counting down.
GGTTCTAGGCTGTAACTATGCTTCTCCCCAACTGCCACTTCCAGTAACCATCCTGAAGGACGGACTGGAGTTCCCCTCACTTGCCATGGTGAACTCGGGGGCCGGGGGAAACTTCATTATTCAAGCCCTGGTAAGGGAACTGCAGTTGCCCATTAGTGCCCGTGACCATCCTTTATACATTTTGTCCATCTATGGAGAGCCTCTGCCGGGGCACATCGGGTTCACGACCAATGCCCTGTGCCTGCGCACAGGACTCCTGCACGAAGAACAAATCTCCTATGTCCTCGAAAAGGCGGTACACCCCATAGTTTTGGGGTTACCTTGGCTCCAGCAAAATTCTCCCCAGTTTGATTGGGGAACCCTCCAGCTTTCCAGCTGGGGTCCACGCTGTTTTGAGACCTGCTTTCAGTGAGTTCAACCTCCGAATGCTATCTCTCTGGCCAATACTCCTATGGGCCTTCCTCCACAGTATCGAGATTTCACAGATGTCTTCTTGAAAAGCAGAGCAGAGATTTTACCCGAACATCGGTGTTTTGACTGTGCCATCAACCTGCTGCCCAGCACCCTTCTCCCCCGGGGTAGAGTGTACCCTGGCTCTTTCCCCTTCAGAGTCTACGGTCATGTCTCAATACATCCAGGAGAACCTTGACAAGGGCTTCATTCAACTTTCCACCTCCCCGGCAGGAGTGGGGTTCTTCTTCGTCACCAAAAAGGACGGCACCTTGCAACCTCTTATTGACTACCGTGGTCTCAGCGCTATTACGAAGAAGGATAGATACCCCTTGCCGCTCATCTCGGAACTTCTAGATTGCCTCAAAGCTGCCAAGATCAATTCAAAGCTGGACCTGTGAGCAGCATACAACCTCGTCCATATCTGACCAGGAGATGAATGGAAGATGGCCTTCAACACTCAGGTCGGCCATTATGAGTATCTTGTGATGCTATTTAGCCTGTGTAATGCTCCCGCAGTGTTCCAGCACATGATGAACAAGATCTTCCGAGACCTCCTATACATCTCAGTGGTCGTCTATCTCGATGACATCCTCAGCCACCGTCAGCACGTGCGAGCAGTGCTGCAATGCCTCCAAGCCCATCAGCTGTATGCTAAGCTTGAAACATGCTCGTTCGAGCAAGAAAGCTTACCCTTCCTGGGCTATATAGTGTCCAGCTAAGGCTTCCGCATGGACCCTGAAAAGGTCCGCTGTATCCAGGAATGGGCCCAACCCTCTACTCTCCGGGGGCTCCAGAGGTTAGAAACATAGAAATGACGGCAGAAGAAGACCAAATGGCCCATCCAGTCTGCCCAGCAAGCTTCCCTCATTTTTTCTCTCATACTTATCTGTTTCTCTTAGCTCTTGGTTCTAATTCCCTTCCACCCCCGCCATTAATGTAGAGAGCGGTGATGGAGCTGCATCCAAGTGAAATATCTAGCTTGATTAGTTAGAGGTAGTAGGGGTAGTAACCGCCGCAATAAGCAAGCTACACCCATGCTTATTTGTTTTTACCCAGATTATGTTATACAGCCCTTATTGGTTGTTTATCTTCTCCCCTGCCGTTGAAGCAGGGAGCTATGCTGGATATGCGTGAGGTATCAGTTTTTTTCTTCTCCCCTGCCGTTGAAGCAGAGAGCTATGCTGGATATGCATCGAAAGTGAAGTATCAGGCACATTTGGTTTGGGGTAGTAACCGCCGTAACAAGCCAGCTACTCCCCGCTTTGTGAGTGTGAATACTTTTTTCTTCTCCCCTGCCGTTGAAGTTATGCTGGATATGCGTGAAGTATCAGTTTTTCTTTTCCCCTGCCGTTGAAGCAGAGAGCTATGCTGGATATGCATCGAAAGTGAAGTATCAGGCACATTTGGTTTGGGGTAGTAACCGCCGTAACAAGCCAGCTACTCCCTGCTTTGTGAGTGTGAATCCTTTTTTCTTCTCCCCTGCCGTTTAAGCAGAGAGCTCTGCTGGATGTGTGAAGTAACAGTTTTTCTTCTCCCCTGCTGTTGAAGCAGAGAACTATGCTGGATATGCATTGAAAGTGAAGTATAAGAATGGAGTGATCAAGCTAGTTGAAAGGCATCAGGAATAGAGGAAGGTGGAGGTAGTAATTTGGATATTTGGTTTGGGGTAGTAATCGCCGTAACAAGCCAGCTACTCCCGTTCTTGGGGTTTGAGAATTTTTACCTCCACTTCATTCCACACTTCTCCCAGCTAATAGCCCCACTAACCGCACTCACCCGGAAGGGGTCCGACGCCAGGACTTGTCCGCCTGAAGCAGTCACGGCCTTCACCAAACTCAAGCAAGCCTTTTTATAAGAACATTGCCTTCAGCACCCTGACCCAGAACGCCCCTTCATCTTAGAGGTGGACGCCTCCTTCCTAGGAGTGGGAGCAGTTTTGAGCCAAGTGGCAGATTCTGGGACTCTATGGCCTTGTTCCTTCTTCTCGCACAAATTCACGCTTACCGAGCATAACTATGGCATAGGGGACAAGGAACTCCTTATCATTAAATTGGCTTTGGAAGAATGGCGACAGTGAATAGAGGGTGCACGTCATCGGATCACTATCTTCATGGATCACATCATTGCTACGGGGAATCCCTGTCATTGTTCTCCGCATGCCCTCCCCACTTGAGGCACCAGCCTGGACGCTGGTCGACCTGCATGTTGACCTGCGCGTCTCGGCAGGTCCCCTAGGCATGCGTGTGCGCGTTCCCCCGCCCTGTCAGACTCGATGGTCACTCTTCTTTGCCTGCTTTGATTTTGAGCTTTGCTATCGCCCAGTCGAAAAAAGTGCTCAGGCAGACGCCCTCTCGCTCTTTTGAAGCCAATGAAACTCCAGATCCACAAGCATACATCATAGATCCAGCTAGAATCCTCTTAGCCACTGCCCTGCCAGTGCCCCCTGGGAAGATGGTGGTTCCTACAAGCCAATGACAGAAAGTCCTGGAATGGGCCCATGACTCCTTTGTGGCAGGGCACGCGGCCAGTGCCGTACCCTGGAGCTACTCAAGCGCTATTACTGGTGGCCATCTGTAGCGCGTGACGTCAAGACCTATGTAGAGTCCTGCCCTACCTGCACCCAACACAAGCCGCCTGTAGGACAACCTTGGGAACTCTTTCAACCTCTGCCTGCCCCCAAGCAACACTGGACTTATCTCTCAACCAATTTTATAGTGGATCTCCCAACTTCTCATGGCTGCACTGTAATCTGAGTGGTCATGGACCGTTTTTTGAAAATGGCCCATTTCATAGCACTCCCGGATCTTCCCTCTGCTCCAGAAATGGCGTGCCTCTTCACTTCACATGTCTTCCATTTACATGGTCTCCCCCACCACATTGTCTCGGACCAGGGTGTGCAATTCACAGCAAGGTACTGGCGATCCCTTTGCCAAAAATTTAATATCCGCTTGGGATTCACCAGCACTTATCACCCCCAGACCAACAGGCAGGTGGAGAGACTTAATCGCACCCTCAAGGCCTTCTTAAGAATATTCGCCAATACCTGCAAAGAAAATTGAGGAGAGATGCTTCCATGGGCGGAATTTTCACACAATTCCCACACCAGCTCCCCCACGAACACTTCTCCCTTCCAGGTTGTATATGGGAGGCAACCCGTGACCCCCTTCCATTCCACTCACCGTACCCTCCCCAGATGCCCAATTAACAGCTATCAAACTGCATAACCTTTGGCGGCAGACCGAAAAACTGATCCAAGAAACCAGCCTTCGGGCCAAGAAAATAGCAGACTGTTACAGAGGATTGGCCCCCTGATCCACAACATCTTTCATGTCTCCCTGCTTAAACCTCTCATACTTTCATGGCCATCCCACAAGTTGCCTGAGCCCTCCAAAATTTCGGCAGAGAAAGATCAGTTTTTTGAAGTCAGAGAGGTCCTGGACATCCGACACAGACATCACCGGTGGGAGTACCTCATCTCCTGGCAGGGCTTTGGGTCTGAGGAGAACACATGGGAGCCTGCGTTCAATATATTGGACAAAGATCTCCTGTGCCAGTTCCACTCAACTCATCCCCAGAAGCCCAAACCCTCAGGGAGGGGGCTTAAAAGGGGGAGGTACTGTTGCACAGGCCAGCCGTGCGGTCGCACAGCCAAACTTGCTAACCAGCACAGCAGGGTCCTCCACCAGCTCCATCATTGCTACGGGGAATCCCTGTCGTTGTTCTCCGTTGGCCCTCCCCACTTGAGGCACCAGCCTGGACGCTGGTCGACCTGCACGTCTCGGCAGGTCCCCTAGGCATGTGTGTGCGCGCTCCCCCGCCTTTTAAAGGCTAAGGGTCCACACCCCAGCTGGCAACAGCTAACACTACCTTCTGGACTGACTCCATCCTCTTTATATCGTTTTGAAGGTGCGGTCTCCAGAATTGTACACAGTATTCCAAATAAAATCTCACCAGGGACCTATACAGGGGAAATATTACCTCCCTTTTTCTGCTGACAATTCCTCTCCCTACGCAGCTAAGTATGTTTCTGGCTTTTACCATCACTTTATCCACCTGTTTGGCCACCTTAAGATCATCAGATACAATCACCCCCAGATCCTGCTCTTCCTTTGTATATAGAAGAATTTCATCTTCAATACTGTACCTTTCCCTTGGGCTTTTGCATCCTAAATGCATTACTCTGCACCTTTTAGCATTAAATCTTGCTACCAGACCTTAGACCATTCCTCAGGCTTCGCTAGATCCATCCTCATGTTTTCCACACTTTCTTGGCTGTCCACTCTGTTACAGGTTTTGGCATCATTGGCAAAAAGACAAACCTTTCCCATCAATCCTTCTGTTCTGTCGCTTACATAAATGTTGAAAAAAAATGGTCCAAGGACTGATTCCTGAGGCACACTACTAGTAACATCCCCATCTTCAGAGAAAACTCTATTTACCGCTACCCTCTGTCGCCTCAGCCAGCCTCTAACCCAGACAGTCACTCTAGGTTACATACCAAGGGCATTCAATTTATTCATAAGTCTTCTGTGCAGAATCATGTTAAAGGTCTTTCGGAAATCCAAGTACACTACATCTAATGCTCTCCCTTGATCCAACTCCCTAGTCACCCAATCAACGAAATTGATCAGATTCATGTGACAAGATTTACAAGGAGGGCCTCTCGGAGAAAAACTATTTGAACTTGTTCTTTCTTTTTAAAAGTTAATATTTTCTTATGTTTGAGCTATCTACATTAAGGAAAATATATTGATATCACCCTTTGTTATATAAAGAATATTTTATAGTAGACATTGTACCATTCTGAAGCTCATGCATCTCCCAGCCTAGATGCAATAGTTGTATCTATAGTAATATACAGTTACATATTGTTAATGCTACTTTATAAATTCCCAGCACTTTGAAGAAAGAAAAGACCAATCACACTACCAGAGAAAGTATTTTAAGTAAGCTTTTCCAGGTCTAATTTTTGATTTAAAAACTTTCAGGTGGAAGCTCAACATCTCCTACTACGTTAATAAAATATGAAGATTATTCTCAAAGTCACATAACTAGACCAAGTGAGTGGGAAGTCAGATAACATTTACTTGGTTTTATATTATCAGACCATTATTGACATCCATGATCCTTTCATATGTATTGGTTTTGTGAACTGGACAAAGATCCTTTAGTTCCTTTGCAGTGCTATCCTTCTGGTCACATATGGGGCTGTCAAGTCACCCCATCACATGATTTTCGTCAATTACTGACATACTGAAATATTGGCAATTACCAGACTCATCAAGATTCTTTTCCAAGGGATAAGTGTCATGGATGTGAGCCCTTGCACTGTGGCATGGTGGATGCAGCCTGGCAGGTATACGTACTAGGCCCATGCCAACAGATGGTGGACTCACTCTTGCTAGGACTGGAGCTGGGGCTTCACCACAGGTTGAGCCTTTGGGTTCCAGGGGCCAGCAGGGCTTAGGCGAGAGTCCAGCAAGAAGCAGTCAGACAAAGTTATCTTACAAGTTGAGGTCAGAGCTAGCAGCGAGCAACAGTATTCTGGTCCAGGCCAAGGGCAGGGGAGGTAGAAGTTCAAAGAAGAAGACAACGTCTATAGGAGGGTCCAGACAGGCAGACTCGACAAGACAAAGCACAGGGGACCAAGGCAAGGCAGGAACCAGCAAAGCTAGGCAGGGCAAGGCACAGGAAGGCAAGACAAGAAACCACAGGCAAGGCAAGAAAGACAACAGGTAGGGCAAGGAGACAAGGAGCAAGGAAGGCACTGAAACAATGTACACGGAAAGCAACTCTCACAGTAAGGCTGCAGGAAGACCTGTTGCTGAGGTGCTGGCTGGTTGTAAGGGACTTCATATATACTCCTGGAGGGTATGATGTCATCAGCACCACAGGAAGCCTGACTGGAGGACCTAAAAAGGAAGTCCAGAGCTACAGGAAGTTTTAGCCAGGGTCCTTGGAGCAGCATGTTGCCAGATGTGCTTCAGATGAAAGGTGAGGGGCATTACAACAAAGCTATTCTCTACCTATAGTTGGTGTTCTAGGACCAGTATGTGGATCCAGGAGAGGTACTTCATAGAGTTCTCCTGCTACCCCATAAGTACTTTTGTTTGTATAGCAATATTTGATGTTCAATTGAATGCAGTGTAAAGGTAGGAGCTGAAAATGGCGTATGGTTATTATTATTTATGGATTTACTTAACACCCTAAATCATGTATAGTTGATGCATCCTATTTGTTCATGGTTTCTTTGCTAGTTTTCTGCTTTACAAAATGCTAAAATGGCTGTGTGTGTGTCTGACTTTAGCTATGAATTCATGCATTGCTTCTAGTGCATGTTCATATGACAGTATGATTGCTTTGCCCATTTCATGGAAGTAAACCTAGTCGTATTATCTCACAATAACACTGAATGTCCAGCAGTGTGCCATCTGTGCTTTGCTTGTTATGGTAGGTTGCAGTCATTTTAAATTTGTTTGCTGTATGATACTGTGGCAAGAGTGGAGATACCATTCTGCTATTCACCGTCGTGTATGTATTCTGTCCATGTTGTCTGATGTTACTTTCTTTCCTTTCAATCTTTTCTATATCATGGGATGTTTTTTTGCTTACGGGGCTATCACTTTCTGAAATTATCTGATTTTTGCAATCCTTCAGGTGATCTTTTCTCTGTTACTACTTTCTTTCTCATCCACTTTTGTTATTTGTAAATTTTCTCTCCTTTTGTGTAGTTATGGTGTTTATGATATGTTTTGTAGTTGGTTAAGTAAGGTTTAAGAAAAATTGTAAGCAATTGCAATACTGTGCTCTTTCTCCTCATTTGTAGTGAAACAATGACAGACTGCTTTGCTCCTGCAGGTACAGCAATAGCCACAGTCATAGATGAAGGAATAGCAGACGCCCTTTGGCCCCCAGTGGCAAAAGAGGAAGGGAAATACTCAGCCACCATTGCCTCAGCCTGCAAGAAAAAGACTGAAGATTGAATTGGTTTTCTTTTCTCTAAATTAAAGTTGTATGGTGTTTACATGTCTAGTGTACCTTGCCAATTCCTCTATGAATTGTTTTGTGTTATGATGAAGAAGGCTGAATATCTGCCTAATGTCTTCTTTTACAACAGTTGCCATTCAGGGTTTTAACTCTATTTGACCTCCACAGGCTAAAATCTTTTTAAGTGAATCAGCCTCCCCCCACTGAAGAATGCCTGAAGAAACAATTTACTTCAATACAACAGCTGCAGCATTCAGACAACCTGCCTAAATAGCTGCCGTCCGTCATTTAAAAGCATGGATACTCCAGCACACTGCCATTGAAATACTGGCTGGACTGGGCTTCTTAACCGGAAAAAGGCCTAATAGGAATATAATGAAATTCTGGGAATCAGTGGCAAAAATGCAAGCAAGAGCATAAAAATCTTGATGGATGTTTTGCTTCAGAAGCTTTGCAAAGCAATCATCAAAAAATACAGATTTAATAATAAGAGTGCCTCTAAGCACAGTATAAATGTGTGTGTCTGAATCCAGGTTTGAACATCGTGTTTTAAGGCTAGTAGTAAATAACAGCAATTTTGAAGGTGTGTGTGTTGGGGTGGCAGAAGAAGGCATCACAGCAGCTAGACCACCTTGTGCCTAACATATGGACAAAAGTATTTGAAACTGGCATAAGAGTCAGCCAGGTGCCTCAGGGGCAATGCTGTGCACTGCCACATGGAAGGTCCCCAGTTTGATCTCTGAGTCAGGTCTTTTGCTGGAGCCGGGGATGCTGTGAAGGCAGTGTCCAGCGTCTGTCTGCAGCCCCCAGCGAGAGGGAGCAGTGGTCATCACTCAAGGTAATACCTAATGGTCAGATTTACAGAGTTCTGGGGCATGGCCCCTGGCAAAAGGCCGATCACTGCAATGAGCCGATTAGGTAATCGGGGAGAGGGGTGGTTATAAAATAGGGGAAACAATCCCTGGGTAGTTGCAGACAAAGTTTCACGGTACCAGAATCCCAGTGCTGAATCTGACTGAGCTGGAGGCCTAAAGGAAGGTTCTAGGTCAAATAAAAGAACTGTTATGAAAAGTAGAAAGAAGTGTGATTGCAACTTTTCAAGAGGAATATGTGAAAAAATGGACAGGAGGCAGAGGCAGTAACAAAACAAGTAGCAGAAATGAGATTAGCCTAACTTCTACAGCTAGGTGCAAGCAAGTAGGAAGAGGACAAGGGCTAGGTATGTGTAATATTCCAAGAGAAGGTTAGACTAGCTGCCGAAAGGTCATAATAAAGGAAAAGGTAATAGGAAACCATGGGCTAAGGGTCATGAAACCCTCTTTCTTAAGTTAAAGTAGGACTGCGAGTCCCTGCATGGAATAAGGTGAAGCTAGGACTGGATTAGGCTGTTCCTTATGACATGGTGTCAGTTGGCAAATTTACACAGAGGGTGTGTTGTAGGGCAAATTGTCAGAAGATGGTGGAGGATGGAAGAATGACAAGATCCACGCATATTCCACTTGCCAACAGAGCAGGAAGAATACCTCTGAGAAATACTCTTCACTGGTCCTGGTTTTTAAACTTCTATCCCTAAGCATGTTGGGATTCCTCCTGCTTTGTTAGCATAGAATTCAGGACTACAAGTCCCAGAATGCTTGGAGTTCAGAGATTAAAAAAAAAAAAAAAAAAGTCTGGCTCAAAGTGAGGACTGAGTCATGATTGCAAGGCCATCTTATTACTGGAACAGCATGGAGTAGCCTAGTAATTAGAGCAGAGGGTTGTAAACCAGGAGAACAGAGTTCAAGTCCCACTGATCTTAGACAAGTCACTTTTCTCTTCATTGCCTCAGGTACAAATATAGGGGGTCATTTATCAACGTATCATTGGCACTTTGACAGAGAGAGAGCCTAGCTATAAAGCCCTCATACTAGGTAGGTATTTATACCTCTATATGAGGCCTACCTAATTACTCGAGGTGAGGTTTAGGAATTAGTGTAGGTGTTAGGGGCCACTTTGACATGCAGTGTATGAACAGAACAGTGCACTCTTGTGAAGATTTGATGACCTTCGGAGTGAGGAAACTCACCCAAAGATGAGATTTGTGTAATGTTCTCTCAACCTAGCTTGATGGACTCTCTACCTGGGTACCTAAGATAGCACACTTTGCGATAAGCAGCCTATTACCATAAAACACGCCCCTTTTCCTATCGCATGCAATATTTAGTACATTTTGATAAATCCAGATTTTAGATTGTGAGCCCTCTGGGGATAGGGAATGTACAGTACCTGAATATAATCTGCTTTGAATTGCTGAAAAGCAGAATAAAAAAAAAAAGATCATTATTAGTACAGAGGAAGAAGGATTTGCATGCAGGGCCCCATTTGAAAACTGGGAATAGATTGGGACATGTTGAAATTTACTTATTTTAAAATTCTTATATATAGTATATCGAGGGACAAAATCTGTCTGGGATGCTTATTTACTGCAAAGTAATATTAGCAAATACTGCTCATGATGTGCTGTTTCTAAGGCTGATGTCACTGGGAAATTGCTGACACCATTATCTGATGAGATCAGCTGCAGAAAGAACACACATTATGCATCAGATTCCATTTTCACTGTGCAGTAACTGAGTTGGTAAAGAAACAAGATTTTAACCAGTAAATTGAGTAGATACTAGCTCAAAGTGAAAGAATGGTCATAAAAGGGCAGTCTGAAAGTCTTTTCCAGAGTAAATTGTTTCACCATAGGGACACTTAAAATCCATATTTTGTGCCTGGTCCAGAAATTACTTAAACGAACCCAATTTGAAAAGTCAGTGATATCGTAGAGAACAGCTTTCCAAACCTGTCCTGGTGTCTTCCCTCCTTCAGTCAGTTGAGTCTCTAAGATATCTAGAATGATTATGCATGAGCTAAATTTGCATATTACTGAAGATCCAATATGCATGCGTATACAATATATGCTAATTTAGCTCATGCCCATTCATTGCGGATATCCTGAAAGCCCAACCAGCTTGGGGGGATGAGGTCAGCAGGGCAAGTTTTCAAAGCCCTGCTGTAGAGTAATTCTGCTTTAAATTGATTGGATAGCTAGAATTTGGTTAGAATTGACAGAGGTACTTATATTTAAAACACACGGTGACATTCTATGACTCCAACAAGAGGGCAAATAAAAGAACATCTTGATGAAACACATCATGTCAGTTTTTACCTGGGGTGTGAATCAGGTTGCATTCTTCTCTGTCACGGATGCCTTCAAGATCCTCAATGTAAGATGCACATACCGACCTCTCAAATACTCTCTCGGGCACGCCTGCCTCTAAACAATATACCTCATATCAGGCTTTATTCTCAATGAGAATTAAGAACATAATAAACCAGCCTGGCAGAGAAAGGAATAGTTTTTTTAAATAGTAATTAAAACCACCCAATGTGAGCGAGATGTAATGCAGGTGTCACCTGAGTTTAAACTCTGGAACATTCTGTAGTGCTGATGAGAACAATAGCAATACAGATAATAATGTAGATAGGTGATATTGTTCAATCTTTCCTTTCACATATCTTGCTTGGAACCTGGTTTCAAAATTTATTTTTTTTTTCAGATTCTGTGTCTATGGGCAAAATCTTTTGAAAGTTTACCATTCTTGCTTCTGAGGGCTGGTGGCATTGGGGCTGAGGGCCATAGCCACGCTGTCTCCCTGCTGTTGAAACAGAGGCACAAAAGGGCTCACAAGAGTTCCTTCCAGGTCACTGTGAGAGTGGGATGTCCTGATCACCTGACAAAACTGATCAGGCGAGGCAGGAGAATATAGCAAATGGAAACAAAACTCAGGAAATAGTACCTTCAGTTTCCTGTCACTGAAATACATTGTTATGAAACCTAGACCACAGATGGATGTGTTTGTGTTTCTGTCTGAGTGATTTTAAAGACCTGTAGGATGCTATTTAAAGAAAAGCACTAAATAAGACTTTACTAATTTGTACTCCCTTTATACCACTCAAACAGAATCCCAACAACTGTTTTGTTGTTTCTACTTTTAATAGGCAATCCCACAGGAGTGGCCAACTCTGGTCCTCAAGAGCCACAGACAGGCCTGGTTTTCAGGATATCGACAATGAATATACATGAGCTAGATTTGCACACCATGGAGGCAGTGCACGCAAATCTAGCTCATGTATATTCATTGTGGAGATCCTGAAAACCAGGCCTGTCTATGACTCTTAAGGACAGGATTTGGCCACCCCTGCACTAGCTGTTTTCTAATGTAGACTCCTAACATGACTCACTCCTTGCAGCTTTACTCAATTAATGTTTCCCCTTCCTCAATTAATCCCACCTATTACCCTCATGGTTTAGTTCTTCCTAATCATGGCCACACTAATTTAATTCTAAGCCTTTTATTTGTTTTTTGGAATGTGTGTTTTGTTTGTCTGTCTTGACTAAACTCTAAAGGGCTGTTTCTTTTGTGTCTCTGTTTACCTGGTAGTGCTATACAAATCATTAATCATAATAATAATTTGTTTAGTTAGTTAAATTTGATTTCTCACTCTATTGTCATGGCCCAGAGGGAATTACAAAAATATATATCTGCCAAAGTGTAATACATGTATCTAAACTTTTCCACCAGTCCCATCATCTCTAATCCCATCATCAATCCCACCATCTCTAATCCGCCAAATCTCCTCCCCTCACTCTATCCTTGACCATCCTCTCATTCCCATTTCAAGCTCCTCAATTACCCACCCCACCCTCTCTCCCATAACTACTCCCCACTCTATCTAACATGCCAAAAATTTAAAAACAAATCAAATTACCTGCATTTATATTCCCATAATGCAGCATAATAAATTTAAATTTTTCACCAGGTATGGAAATAATGATTTACAAAAGAGGAGCACAGAAACGATTAAATCTACTAAATGAGAATAATCAGGGGATAATACTATTTCAACAACTACAGGAAAAAATAGACATATAAAGACAATTTTTTAATGTACTTGCAAATAAGACACTATTACTTCAGTATAATTCAGGGAACAAAATTGTTTATTAAGCATCACATTAGAGAACATTTTCAAATATATTAGCAAAAAAAAAAAAATAGCAAGTTAATTACTTGGTACAAGTATAAGGGGATATAAATGTAAATGAAATTAAATACCACACAGTGACTAATCATTTAAAAGATTATTAACACACAAAACTTCAACCAGATCTATCAGAAGTGGGTATACAGTACATAGCATGCCGAAGCAAACACAGTAATTGATAGCTGATTTTACAATGCAAGGAATGCAATACATAAAATATTAAATGGAGCATTTATTGAGTAAAGCAGAAATTATGAAATGGGCTAGCTTGAGTCTTCAATATGTCAAATGTAGTGAATTATCTGTAACATTGATACACACTTTTCCAGAATGTGACCATCAAATGGTTTTGGCAGGTCTGCCTTCAGATCTTATATAAAATAGATAAATACAGAATACCTTTTGATAAAATATTGTTACTTTTGAGAGATAAAGAAAAAGGTATAAAGGCAAAAAAGGTTAACAGATGAATGATACTTCTGAGTTTTACAGCTGCTAGAAAAACAATACTTATTCATTGGATTGAGAGATGTGACTGTGGATAATGCTAATGATGAGTACAGTATGTTAGAAATGGAGTGTTTAGATTTATCTGCTCTTCCAAGAACGGAACTATAACATTTTGGATTACAGTCTGGAGACATTTTTTTTTTTTTTTTTTTAATTTATGTTTATTCAATTTTTCAATTTTTCAAAAGAAAGATTTTTACAGAGTGTGTAAACATTTACATCTTCTCACAACGAATTATAACAGAATTTATACGTATACATTCTGTGAAAAACCTAGCAAATCATAAGTAGTAATTTCAAAACCTGGTTAATAATACAGAGCAGTATTTTCAAGAAATATGACCTTATAGTAATATGAGCCAAAAATCTGTAATTCCCCAATTGCTATGGTAGTCTAGGAGGTCAGGAATCAAGGAATACACGCAATTGTTCAGGTTGATTAAAAACATATCGCGTGTTCTGATGTGTTAAGATACATTGGCAAGGAAAACGCAAAATGAATTTATCACCTCGCGTTATTGCTTTATCCCTTAATGTTAAAAATTCTTTCCTTCTTAATTGTGTATTATAAGCTACATCTGGGAACACTCTTATTGGTTGACCATGAAAGTTGGAATTTTGATGCCTAAAATACAATCTAAGGATGGAGTCCCTCTGAGAAATAGCTGGAGACATTTTAATGATTGGCTAACAAAAGATTTCAGGAAAACTATACATGGAATATTAATGGAAAGAGACTGGAGAAATGAATGGATAAGAGCACTAGATACATGCAGTACAAAAATTGAGTAGAACCCTTGTAATAACTGAAAGTGAATGAACGGCTGAAGTGAAACTCTGGAAAGGATGAATGGAATGAGTGAAATATTAATAAAATAAAACAGTGAAGTTTGGCAAACTTCAGGGCATGCTTTCAGGAAAAAACTCTTATTGTTCTGTGCATGCTTGATTGTAAGTTTAATATAAATTCTTAATAACATACTTTGCCTAGAGACCTGAGGACGCTAAAAAGAACAATATCTCTTGTATAACAAAACACACAAAAAAGCTATGCTAGGGCACCAGCAGGCGCTTCCAGTCTCCAGCTTGGGAAGGATTTGCCTTTTTAAAATGATAATTTTCTGCAAATGTCTAAATACTTTACAGGTCTTAGCAATCTGCCTCCTTAAAAAAAGGAATAGAGGGGAGAAAGGGAGTGAGGGAAGGAATCATGATGGATTGATATGGAACCTAAAATAAAATCTACACATGGGGGAAGAGGATGCAAAAGGAAAAAAGGAAATTTGCTGGTATTAAAAAGTTTCTTTGTATGGGCCTAGTAAGTGTAAGAAACCAATACTAGCTGCGCTGTAAGTTGGGTTACTCTTCAATAAACAGATGTGAATATAAATACTTAATAACAATGACAAGAATATATATAAGGGAGAAAAAAAAAGAGTCTCAGCGTACTTTACATTCACTGCACCTGTGACTATACCTGCAGCTGGGCAGAGAAAGGAGGAAAGAGAAAAGAGGGGAGGATTATTCATGACCACATAGGGAAGTCCAGCTTTAGACAGTGGCACAGAAAGCCCAAACAAACAATTAAAAAAACTTACGAAACAAATATTGCAATTTCTTTTCAATGGGAAATGTAAAGTCATGGGAGAGGAGGGCAGTGTCCTATCGTGGATTGGTAACTGGGTAAAAGGACAGGAAACAGAGAGTAGGACTAAATGGTTAGTTTTCTGAATGGCGACAGGTGAATAGCGGAGTGCCCCAGGGATCTCTTCTGGGACCGCTGTTGTTTAACATATTTGTTAACGATCTGAAAAAGGAGGAATAATTAAATTTGCAGATAATACAAAATTATTCAAAGTTTTAAAAACATGAGCCGATTGGAAAAGACTGACCTTGTCAGGCTGGGGAACTGGGGATCTAAATGACCGATGAAATTTAACGCAGAAAAGTGCAAAGTGAAGCACATAGGGGGGAAAAAAAAATCCTAACTGCTATATATGTACGCACAATGCTGGGTTATCACCACTGAGGAAAAGGACCTGGGAGCAGTACATTGAAATCCATAGCTCAGAGTGCAGCAGTAGCCAAAAAAAAACAAACCCAAACAGAATGTTAGGAATCATTTGTAAACGAATAGAGAATAAAACAGAGAATAACATAATGCTTCTGAATCGCTCCATGGGGCAACTGCAGCTTGAGTACTGTGTGCAGCTCTGGTCACCGCATCTCAAAAAAGATACAACAGAAGAAGAAAAAGTAGAGAGAAAGGACACAAGAATGATAAAGGGCATGGAACAGCTCCCTTATGGAGAAAGGCTAAACAGCTTAGGGCTCTTTTGGCTTGGAGAAGAGATATGACAGAGGTTTATAAAATTATGCGTGGTGTGGAGCAAGTGAATGGGGAATGCTTGTTTACTCTTTCAAACAGTGCTAGGACTAGGGACATTCCATGAAACCAACTGCTACTATATTTAAAACAAATTTAAGAAACTGTTTTTTTTTCAGTCAATGCACAGTTAAGCTATGGAGTTTTGTTGCCAGAGAATGTGGTGAAGGCAGGGACGGTAACTTTGATACCGGCGCGCAGGCGCACATGTACGTGCATATGCCGGCTCGCACCAAAGGACACGGCCATATTATAACATACATGCATATATACAAGCATGGTATAAAATAGGCTGTACGTGCGTACATGTATGCACAATTTTATGTGGACGTGCACGTGTGCATGTAAATACTGCCTCTACGGCATAAATGGGGGGAATTTAATAGATGCACCCCCGACGCAATTACCAATTTCCTGAGTTCATTCCCAGTTCGCCCAAGTAAGGGAGAGGACCTCCTAATCCCCCTAGTTAAATAACCTCTCTTTTACTCTTTTAGCACCAACCCTGAAAATCCCGCTGACCAGCCTAGAAATTTTCATTACTTACGCGCCTTCCATAGCGGTAGTAATGTTACATGGCAGGGGACCCCGGTGCGAGCTTGTGAGCTTGTAAACACGGGCACATTTCATGTTAAAGTCCCAGAATGCCCATGTGCCATCCAGGGCACACCCTTCACCCTGCACCTTTTTTGCAGCTTCTTATTTGTGTACGTGCCGGGAGATCCGCAGATACTTGGGTGTCTTTTAAAATCTGTGCAGCGTGTGCCAGCCCAACATACTCATGTATCTCCTGGTTCTGGCACGTGCGGAGCTTTTAAAATAAACCCCTAATAGTATAAGCTGAATTTAAAAAAGGTTTGAACACTGGAGGCAAGATGGGCGCTGCAGCGTGAACCCGTTTAAATCGCCGGAGGAAAGGGCTGCTTAACTTTGGATTTTTTTTTCCTATTTCTACAAAATTATGCTGCATACCAAGCGAAAGGGGCAGCTAAGGGGTGAGAATATTAACTCACCTATAGCAGACCCCCGACAGCCCATTATCCCTGAGTATTTCACGGGGAATACATCTTTGAATCCGGAGAGCTTGGTCACTGGGGGAACGGCTCAGGAGCAAGCGCCGTCCCCCTTGACCCTAGATACAACCCTTAGCTCCGGACCACCGCGAAAACCCGCTCACCCCCAAAACATCGTGATCTCTTGCCCAGCTTCAGTGGAAGCTGGAGCGGCCATGATGATGGCCAGAGACGGAGGCTTTGAATCCCGACAAGAGGAGACCCTAGGAGAGGGGAGTGAGGAACATCTTGTTGGACTGGAGGATCCCTTGAGGGCTTCTACACCACGGGAACAAGAAGCAGCCTGTTTAATATCAGCTCAAGGTACTGGGTTGAGCGGGGGAACTGCTGGAGATGAGGGAATAAGACAGCTCCGAGTGATTTCAGAAAACCCTTTAACAGTAAGACCTGAAGTTATATCTTTGGAGGGGATTTGGAATGTGTTAAGTGCGATTGAAAGCTCAATAAAAACTTTGTCTAAAACAACAGTAGAAATTCAAAACCAAACTCTTATAAATAATAATTTAATCACCAACTTTACAAGTAAATCTGAAGAATTGGAAAAAAGAATTCACACAGTGGAAATTAAACAAGAAAAGTTAATTTTTCTGACTCTATAACATCTAAAAGATTAGAAGCTGTTGAAAACGCTTTAAGAGCTCACAATTTGCGAATACTTAATTTTCCTGTGATTAAATCTATCTCACTGTTGGAATTATTTAAAGTTTACCTGAAGAAAAATTTAAAAATTCCTGAGTCAGCTTTACCTGTGATAGTTAAAGCATTTTATTTACAACAATCTACTCAGATGGAAGAACAAACTTTAGCTTTGAATCTTACTGCTATATTGGAAATGTCCTCCGAGCGGGAGGTCAATCAGAGGAAACCTTTACTGGTGTCATTTGCATTTCTCACGGAGCGTACCCACGTTATGCGATTATTTTTCAGAAATCGTCAAATTCCCTTTTATGGGTCTCTTATTTGGATATTCCCAGACGTGATCAAAACTACACAAACACGCAGGAAAGAATTCCTCTTGATGCAGCCTGAGGTTCTTAAAATAGGGGCTAGATTTACTTTGAAATACCCCTGCAAAGCTTGCATGAGGTATCAAAATATGCATTATATTTTTCTGGAACCAGAACAACTGAAAACATTCCTAGCTGGAAGAACCCTCATTGAAGCTCCAGCAGGACCGGTATAAAGAAGGAAATAAAAGATGTAGTAACTAAAGTGTGCTATTTGTATTGTTGGAAATTTTGATTACTTTGACAAAATTTGCTCCTTCTGCCTCCTAATTGCTAATATTATTTTTTTCTTATAATTTAAATGTCAGAATATATATTGATGAAAAGTGTATATTTTGATGGATTTTGATTTCCTGTAATGACATTGAATTTTCTGTAAGGAGTTTTTCATGGTAAACGTTTTAGAAACTTGAAAATAAAGAATTAAAAAAAAAAAGGTTTGAACATGTTTCTGGAAGACAGGTTCATTCATAATTATTAGCTAGACAGACCTGCGTGTCTCTACCTCTTACTTCTAGGAGTGAGCACCATGGAATGGACTTTCCTATTAGAATCTGTTGGACATTTCCAAGTGACTCGGAAACAGGATGCTGGGACTGATGGTCTAACCTAGCATGAACGTAAGACTATAAGAGGTATCATGTTGGGTCAGATCAGCCCAGCATCCTGTCTCCAATAGTGGCCAATCCAAATCACTAGAAGGAACCTGGCAGATCTCAAAAGCAGATACATTTCTTGTTGCCTACTCCCAGGGATAAGGTTTCTCCTCAGGTCTACCTGGCCAATAACTGTTTAAGGACTTTCCTTTCAGGAACTTGTCCAAACCCCTTTTAAACCCAGCTATACTAGATGCTTTGACCACATCCTTTGGCAAAATATTCTACAGCATAGTTGTGTGCTCAGAGAAAAAAAATAATTTCTCCAATTTATTTTAAATCTGCTACCAGTTAGCTTCGTGGAATATGCCCTAGTCCTTGCACTATTTTAAAAATAACTATCCCCTATTTATCCATTCCACTCCACTCATTATTTTATAAATCTCTATCATAACCTCACTCAGTAATTTCTTCTCCAAATTTAAGAGCTCTAACCTTTTAGCCTTTATCATTTTTGTTACCCTTCTCTATACCTATTCTATGTCTATTATGTGTTTTTTGAAATAGGGTGATGAGAAGTTGAGAACTGCAAGGTGCCTCATGATAGTCTCAGTTTTGTTCTCCATTCCTTTCCAAATCATTCCTAACAATCTATTTGCTTTTTTGACAGCTGCACACTGAGCTGAGGATTTCAACATGGCGTCTTTTGGGTTCTTATGAGGTTGACCCTGCTGCTATCTATGCCAGAGACTCAGGTTCCAGTCTCCCATTCATTAGGGTTGCAAGGTTTGAGCATGCCTAGATGTGATATACTGGAGGTGAAAGGCGACTGGCATTTGCAGTGGGGTTGTGTAGCCCTGCAGTGCTCATCCTGGGAAGAGGCTCCAGCTGTCAGTCAGCAAGCATCCAAGGGAGGTGAGGTGGGTGAAAAGACATAAAAGAAAGCAATGAATCATTCTTATTTGCTACTGATAATATGTTTGATATGTTCTTTCAGGCAGGGACAGTTCTAGAATGAGGCAGGTTGAGGCAGTCGCTTCAGGCGGCAAGGTTTTTGAGGCAGCAAAATTGTCCCCTGAAGCCTTCCTGCCACAGCTGCCTCACCCTTCATGCAGGAAAACACTGGTGGCATAGGGCAGCGACATGCTGGCGGGGTTTCCAGTCCCCGCCAGCAAAAGAAAGGTCCCGGCATCCCATGGTGGCACGGCTTTGAGAAGTGCAAGAAAGGTCCTGCGGCAGTGCTAGCGCAGAGTGCAGTGCAGAGAAAGCAGTAAAGTACACTGGCTGCAGCCCAGATTCCCAAGGATCAAAGTGGGGTGCGTGTGAGTATGAGAGGGTGGTGTTGGTGTGTGTGTGTGTGTGTATGTATGAGAGGGTGGAGGGGTTGGTGTGTGTGTGTGTGTGTGTATGTATATGAGAGGTGGTGTGGTTGGTGTGTGTGTTGGTCTGTGTGTGTATGAGAGGGTGGTGGGGTTGATGTGTGTATGTATGAGAGGGTGGTGGGGTTGGTGTGAGTGTGCATGAGAGGGTGATGGGGTTGGTGTGTGTGTGTGTGTATGAGAGCGTGGAGGGGTTGGTGTGTGTGTGTGTGTGTGTGTGTGTGCATATGAGAGGGTGGAGGGGTTGGTGTGTGTGTTGGTGTGTGTGTATGTGCGTATGAGAGGGTGGAGGGGTTGGTGTGTGTGTTGGTGTGTGTGTGTGTGCATATATATGAGAGGATGGTGGGGTGGGTGTGTGTGTTTGGGGTGTGTGTGTATATGAGAGGTGGTGGGGTTGGTGTGTGTTTGTTTGTGTGTGTGTGAGGGTGGTGGGGTTGGCGTGTGTGTTGGTGAGTGTGTGTGTGTGTGTATGTGTGTGTGTGTGTGTGTGTATGAGAGGGTGGTGGGGTTGGTGTGAGTGTGTGTGAGTATGAGAGGGTGGAAGGGTTGGGGTGTGTGTGTGTGTGTGTGCATAAATGAGAGGGTAGTGGGGTTGGTGTGTGTGTTGGTGAGTGTGTGTGTGTGTGAGAGGGTGGTGGGGTCGGTGTGTGTGTTGGGTGTGTGGGTCTATGAGAGGGTGGTGGGGTTGGTGTATGTGTGTGTGTATGAGAGGGTGTGGGTTGGTGTGTGTGTTGGTGAGTGTGAGTGTATGTGAGAGGGTGGTGGGGTTGGGTGTGTGTGTGTGTGTATATGAGAGGGTGGAAGGGTTGGTGAGTGTGTTGGTGTGTGTGTGTGTGTGTGTGTATATGAGAGGGTGGTGGGGTTGGTGTGTGTGTGTGTGTTTGAGAGGGTGGTGGGATTGCTGTGTGTGTGTGTATGTATAAGAGAGTGGTGGGGTGGGGTGTGTGTGTATGTGTGTATGAGAGGGTGGTGGGGTCGGTGTGTGTGTGTGTGTGTATGTATAAGAGGGTGGTGGGATGGGGTATGTGTGTATGTGTGTATGAGAGGGCTTTTGTGTATGTATATGTGTATGAGGGAGAGTGCCTGTGCATATGTGTGTGCATGTGTGAGAGTACCTGTATATGTGTGTGAGAGAGGTTACAGTTTGTTCACCCTCCTCCAATCTACGACAATCTCAGGAGGTCTGGAAATCTAAAGTTTCCAGGTATGGAGAGTAGGAGATTTTTTTTTTTTATCTTTGTTAGTTTTAATTATTGAATATGATGTTTCTGCTGTTTTGAAATATTTTATTAGTATTTGGTAATATGTTAAACATTTTTATACGTGTTTTTAATTGGCTGAATTTATCAGCAGGTTTGACATTCTTTTTATTGGTATGTTTAATGTTTATATTTCTTGATTGTGTTTGCATTGCTTACAGAGTTTGGCTTCTTGTGATTTCCAATTCAGTTTTTGTCTGCACGTTTGAATTTATATTTTATGATCTCTTTATTCTGTATTTGGTGAGAGTCTATCTGTGTTCTGCATGTGTGACTGAGGCTTTAGGTATTCTGCTAGTTTGTAGTTTCTGTGTAGGGATTTACAACAACCTGGCTTTAATCTGTTTTCCTAATAGGAGGTGTATTGGTGTTCAGGGCCTGATGTAATATTTGCAGTAGGACTTTTTCATAGGTTGAGTGCTGGCAGTTATGATAGGGAAGGCTTACTATATTGGAATTGTAGTTCAGTTTATTCCTGGCTTTTTGTGGGCCAAATCCATACCCAGTGCACTTTATCATAGACCTAATACCATATGGGATCCAGTAAACTGCCTTGATTACTATGAGAAAGGTAGTTTATTAAGTCTATTAAACTATTATTATTGAAAGTGTGTTTTATTGCAGTGTGTGCCTATATAATATATATGTTGTTGTAAGTCATATTTTTACCTCAGAAGATTGTACTTTGAATGTCTATTTTCCATATGCAATCTGCCTTTTTAGGTTGGGGAAGTTAATAAATTTTAAAATGGAAAAGAATGCATAAGTTTTAATTATGTGGGGAGAGGAGGGAAGGGGGGATGAAAGGCTGAAAGTTTTGTCTAGGGCATCTAATACCCTTGTATCAGCCCTAAGAGAGATTGTGTCACACACACAGACTCCCACCATTCACCAGCCTCTCACACCCCAGGGGCAGATCCTGGCGAAGGCAATAGGGGATGGAGGAGTCCTATTTCTAGACCCAGGAGGTGGGGCAGCTAAAGGCCACCCCGCCCCATTAAACATTTCTCTGGTGCCCCCTAGTGCAGACACTGAAGACTGAGAACAAAAAAATAACAGGCCCAAAAACTGAGTGGTTAGAGCAGTGGGCTGCAAACAAGGGAAGCCAGGGTTCACATCCTACTGCCACTCCTTGTGACCTTGGGCAAGTCACTTCACCCTCCATTGCCTTCCCCCTGCCCTGGCCCTCAGTAATTTCACCTGCACCGGGCAATTGGGGGGTGGGCACACACGCCATTTCATCCTTCGCCTCAGGCAGCAGATTGCCTTGAGCCACCTATCCTCATTCCAGATGTGATATGCTGGCAACATGAGACCAACTCCGGCGATAAACTACTCCAGAGATGATGCCACAAAAGGTTTCAAATGCTCTCTTTAACAGAGTTCCTCAAGCTCCATGAATGGCTTCATCAAATAGAAAAGTGTGGCCTTTAGAAATATGCATAAGATACAGCAAATATAAACTGGCTATTGACTTTTCCCAGCAGAGTTCTATTTTAAGAGACATTGCATTCAGTGTAACTTCAGTTTCTCAAATTATTTCTGCTCTTAGGATTCTTTTCTTTTCACTGTATTTCCCTGAGCTCTGTTGTGCAATGGAACAAGGAAGAAAAGCTCAGCAGCAACTGAGCTCAGAATAACTACTCTCTGGTAGAATATCTGAGCGGCATAAGAAGGCAGAGCAGCATTTGGTGGGGAGAAGGTCAGGCAGGGTTAAACAAAGGAAAATAAAGAACAGAGCTGAGCTAACAAAGGCCGTGACAGATGTAATAAGACGCGCTCGGCTGTGCGCATGTCGGCATGCAGTTATGTGAACATTTTGGTGCATATAACGTTTTACTCCCAATTTAACAAGGAGTTAAATTGTGCACACAAATGTGAGTAAAACTGTGTTCACAAATTGACACGCCATGCAAATCCCATGTTAATCAAAGCATTAGCTATTATTCCCCAATGCCGAGAACTGCGTAAGTGTAACTCATCTTAATGTTGGAAATTTAACTCCTGGTCAGAGGAGAGATAAAGTCTCTGCCCTAGGAGAGAGGAGATTTGGGAATTTGGAGAATTTGAAATTCATCTAGACCTTAGGTGCTGTCTGGGAAGGGATTCCACTGCCTTTCCATGTCCTGCAGCTGGAGGGTGAGACATAAGAATATAAGAACATGCCATACTGGGTCAGACCAAGGGTCCATCAAGCCCAGCATCCTGTTTCCAACAGTGGCCAATCAAAGTCACAAGTACCTGGCAGGATCCCAAGGGGTAGAAAGATTCCAAGCTGCTTATCCCAAGAATAAGCAGTGGTTCCTGCAACTGTCCCTTAATAATTCTTAATGGACTTTTCCTCCAGGAACTTGTCCAAACTTTTTTAAACACAGCTACACTAATAGCTTTCACCATATCCTCTGGCAATGAATTCCAGAGCTTAATTATGCATTAAGTAAAAAATATTTTCTTGTATTAGTGTTAAATGTATTACCCAATAACTTCATTGTGTGTCTCCTGGTCTTTGTACTTTTCGAAAGAGAAAACTGACTAATGTTTATTCGTTGTATTCCACTCATTATTTTACAGACCTCTAACATATCTCCCCTCAGCCGTCTCTTCTCCAGTCTGAAGAGTCCTAACCTCTTTAGCCTTTCTTCACAGGGGAATTGTTCCATCCCCTTTATCATCGTGGTTGCCCGTCTCTATACCTTTTCTAATACTGCTATATCTTTCTTGAGATGTGGTGACCAGAAATGAACACCATACTCAAGATGCGGTCGCACTATGAAGCAATACAAAGGCATTATGATAAGTGTGTTCACTTTTACTCTTTCTGGTGTCTTTTGGGAGATAATTTCGATTCTAGTCCTATATTTTCTTTTTTACAATGGGAGGTCACATACGTTTATTACTTGGAATGTTGCTGGCCTAGGTATACCTGTGAAATGAGAGAAGGTACTTTCCCAGTTAAATCAATTGAAATGTAACATTGCATCCTTACAGGAAACTGTATGACAGACCCAGAACATGCTAAGCTTAGAAAGTGGTGGGTGTCACAAGTTTTTGCAGCGCATGGGGTTCTCTAAGAAATGTGGTGTGGCTAATCGTAATATTGCTTTTCAACTTACACAATCTTGCATTGATCCTCAGGGTAGATACATTGCTATTAGTGGTTCACTTTTTGGGAAACTGATTAGGATGGCTTCTATTTATGCGGGAGTTCTGGGCAACTTCCAAACTGCTAAAATATAAATATCAAAGGGCTATTTCTTCACTTTCCAATCTTAGACATAAGTTTTTCTTATATGGCAACAAACCTGGAAGAATGATGGCAAACTTAGTGCAGGCCAAACATTCTTCTTCTTTTGTTACTCATATCAAGCACTCTGGAGGCACATCAATTACTTCTTCCCAAGAGATTAGTAAAGCATTTGGGAATTACTATTAGGTCTTCTGCTCATGTAGAGTCCTTGAACAAGTCCATCCACATTCAGGAAGTTCAACTGTTGCGATCCTGCTCACGGTCAGGCCCGTGAGCAGCCTGTCACCTTCTCCGCCATTTGCCTGACCCGCCGACGCTGTCTACACGCGGCCGGAGCTGCTGTCTTCTGCCTTTGTGGCCAGGAGGCCGCCGACACTGTCTCCATGTGGCCGGAGCTGCTGTCTTTTGCCTTTGCGGCCAGGAGGCCGCCGAAGCCGTTCCCACGTGGTCGGGACTGCCACCGCTGTGCTCTACAGCAGGCCCACAGTCGTTGCTTCTCCAACCTTGCGGCTAGGAGGCCGCCGATGCCGTTCCCACGCGGTTGGGAGGCCACTGTTCTCAGTCTTCCATGTGGCCTGGAGGCTGTTGTCATTCTCCTCTTTCCAGCGCTGGCAGAGTTGCCATCTCCAGCTCCTCCTAGGTGTAGTGGAGCCATCCCCTGTCTTCCTTCCTGCGGCAGGAAGCCGCTTCCGACGCTGGGCCTGGTTTCCTGGCCTAGTGCTGCTCCTGCTCCTCCTTCGCGGCAGGGACCTCTCCAGGATCCTGCCTCCTGCTTTCCTAGGCACGTGGCCGTGCCTCTCTCCGTCGCTTAAAGGCCCGCGTTGGGAGTAGCCCTGCGGCCCCTCCTAGTGATGTATTCAAGGTGTTTCCTTTGCAGCCCTACAAAAGGACTTTGCCTTCATTTCATTGTTGCCTTTGCAAGGAGCTGCCTGCTCCTGGACACCTCGTTGTTCCAGCTCTTCAGTTAGGGGGCTCCAAAGTCCTTCTCGCTTCTTCAAGGCATTCTGTTCTTCATGGGAATTCCTTTGTCTTCCTTTGTGGTTCCTGAACCTTCATCTTCGTTCCATGTCCTGGTCTCTCATCGGATCTCGTGTCTCCGTCCATAGATGTCTCCATCCACAGATGACCTTGGTTCCAGATGTCCTGTCTTGCCAACGTCTCTGTTTCAGATGCCCCTATTTGCAAATGTCTTCACCTGAAGTAGTCCTCATCACTAAATGTCCAGTTGTTCTGTCCTTTGGTGCCTTCGTGATGCTCTTGATAAAGTGCCCTGCATGTCCGAAGTTCTGAAGGCCTGGCGTTCAGATGTTCTGTCTTCCAGTGCCTCCTCGTTGCTCTTGATTGAGTGCCTTGGGGGTTCATAGACCTGATGTCCTTGTCTTGGATACCCCAGATGAATCTGCCTTCAGATGTTTTCGTCTTCGATGTCTCTGATGCCTGTCTCCAGATGACCTCGCCGTCTTGTCTTCAGATGTCCCGCCTTTTGGCGTTCACCTTTTCCGCCTCCTCTCTTTGAAGACTTGTCCTCCAATGTCTTGGGCTCCGGCTTTGCCTAGCCTCTGGCGGATTGTGCTGTCAGTGGACCTGCCTGAGGGCTCGCCGAGCCACTGAAGCCTCCTCTCCGGCTGTGTGAGTTAGCGTGCTATCCGGATTCCACTCCATCCTGAGTTTTACCTTGCTGTCATCTTTTCATTCATCAAGAGTCCTCGTCTTGTCTCAAGCCATGTCTCAGCCCTGCCTCAGTCCTGCCATAGCCTTGTCTTAGTACTGAACAACATCATATAATGGAAACCATTTATGTAGTGAGTATATAATATTTATATGGTGAGTAAAGACCTCATATATAATTTAGTGGAGGCAGCTTGCTATCTTACTCACACTAAATAGAGACAGTTCTCGCTCAATGTAACCTGTAATTCAACAGGGACATTAAATCACCACTACATAAATGGTTTCCATTATATGATGTTGTTCAGTACTAAGTGTTAATTGGTTACATCATATTAAGCAGTTTGTTAATATTATAGCCTTGTCTTAGCCTAGCCATAGCCTTGCCTTAGCCTAGCCTCAGCCTTGCCTCAGCCCTGCCTTAGCCTTGCTTTCTTGCCTCACGTTTTCTTCCGACCATGACTCCAAGTACCTTTGTTTGTCTGTGTTTCAAGCATCGTCGTCTGACCATGTCTTCAAGTATCTTTGTCTGACCATGTCTTCAGAGTCTTCATCTTGTTCCAATACCATCGCCTGTCCTTGACCTCTGTCCGTCCTGACGCATTTGCTTTTCCTGTACGGCAGATCCAAAAGGGCTATCGAGTGGCCGGAGGGCTACCTCAGAGACCAGCATTGCATTGTTGGGTCTTTTCTGATGCGTTCAGGTTCGGCGGAGGTCAGAGTCCCTGGTCTTCAGCCTGTCTGCCTGGGTTTGGACACGTCTTCCCTGCCTCGGCACTTCTACAGAGTGCCGTAGTCCAAGGGCACACCAACCTTTCCGGATTTGGGACCGCTCCCTAGCGCTCCCGCAACATCAACAAGTTATTAAGGAACTCCCTTTACTGAAATCCCCAGGCCCAGACAGCCTCACGGCTCATTTTTATAAAATTCTCAATGTAAAAGCAGCTATGGTTATCAAGATGTTATTTGATACCATGGTACCAGTGGGATGGATGGCTGATTCCTTTAAGACTGCTAATATCATTGTCTTCTTGAAACCTGGTAAAGATCCCTCACTGGTTACTTCATATCACCCTATTTCCCTCCTAAATTTGGACATCAAACTTTATGCTAAATTGATTGCCAATAGACTTAAGAGGATTTTGCCTACTCTTGTCTCTAAAGGGCAAGTGGGATTTGTACATGGAAGGCAGGCAGTTTTAATTTCCAGAAGGGTTCTCACATTGTTGGATCCATCAGACTCAGATGGCTTCGTCCTACTTGCCTCACCTCAATATTCACCTTCTCCACCAGCCTCAGGAAAATGGCGACCGCCGCGTCTGCTTGCCGCTCTCTCCGGCGTCCCCAGAACGGCTATGGCAAGGCTTTCCACCATGATTCACTTGAAGGCCTCCCAGGGTGCACGCGCATGCGCTACCCATGTCTTTATTCCAACATTGGCGCGAACCTTGGGGGCGTCCCCCTCGTGTGATGTCACAACATCCGGGTATTTAGGTTGCCCGTTTGCTGACTGACTTTGAGTTAGCAAGGATTGGATTCGTCTGGTCTAAGCTGCTCTGCCGCGTCTCGCTGCTGCTAGAAGCTCTCTCTACCCTCCGGGGTTCTACTAACTTGGGTATCCGCTCCTCCGGGGCCCTATGCTTCTTTCCAGGTGCCTATCCAATATCCAAGTACTCTTCCTTGAGGGCCTGAGCTGTCTACCTTGGTGCCTGCTACTATTAGTTCTACCTGCTGGGAACTCCACCATTACAGCTACAAGAGTGTCAGTAATTTAACATCTATCAGTCTGTCTCACCTACAGCTCCTCATTGAAGATCTGCATCGGAGCTCCCTATACCACTATTGTGGGACAGGTCTCCTCAGCCAAGGACCCCAGACTGCTGCTGCAGGAATCTACTGACTACTGCCACCTCTGGTGAATTCTACAAGCTGTACAATAAAACATCTCTGAGTTTGTGCATCAGAGTCTAGCCTGGTACTGCAGTTCCCCACGGGGCTCCTCCCCATGGGAGTGGCCACCAAACACCTCAAAACCATAACAAAGACTAGGTGTTATTGATCTTGTCTTAATAAGCTTTGACATAGAAAAAGTGTTTGACATGTTCTCTTGAATGTTTCTGAGACGCCTATTACATATATTTGGATTTCAAGGATTTATACTTTAGGTCATCCACGTTCTCTGCTCCAACCCAGAAGCCAGAGTATGGGTGAACAATTCCTTTTCTTTGCCCTTTTCTCTAACAAGAGGTACTAGATAGGGCTGTCCATTGTCCCCACTATTATATATATTGACTCTGGAGCCCTTAGTGTTGACACTATATCACATGATAACGGAAGCAGAGGACATACCTAATTCTCTCTTTCTCAAAGTGCTATTATTTGTGGATGATATATTACTTTTTTTGCCCCGTGCTCGAAAGTATATATCTCAAACTCTGGAATTGTTTACCCTTTTTGGGAGTTTCTCTGGCTTACGACTCAACCTAGATAAATCAGAGGTGTTAGACCTTTAGGGCAACTTACACTCAGTAAGGCAAAATTTCCCCTTAAAATGGGCTAAGGATAAGGTCAAATATTTGGGATTATATATCCATAGAGACCCTAATATGTGGTACTCATTGAATATTGCTCCCCTTATCTCCAGGTTTAGAAGACCTGTGAACAATGGATGCATTTCCCTGTTTCGTTTATGGGTTGTATTGCACTCCTACAGATGATGTTCCTTTCTAAATTGTTATTTATTCTACAAATGCTCCCAATTTTCCTATCCTTTCTCGAATTTGGCTGAGATTTGTTTGGAAAGGAAAGAAACCCTGGATGTCTCGTATTAAACTAATGATACCAAAACAGGATGGTAGTGGTGGTGGAGGGGGGCTTCCCCAACCTTCATTTTTACAATATGGCCTGTTTCCTGTGGCAGCTAGGGGACTGGCTGGGTAATGTTGCGTTGTATACAGATTTAGATTTAGAAAAAGCGTTAGTTGCTCCTCTTTCTCTGACGTATATTCTACATGCACCCCGGCATTCTCTTCCCTCATATTTGTTTAAAGTGCTATGGATTAGAGCTGTATGGGCTGCTTGGAAGTCTTTACGGGCCCATTTGTCTTTACCCTGGGAGAAATTGTTCTTACTGTCTCCTAGAGGTAATCCATCCTTCCCACCTGGGGATACCCTGGCCATTTATAGGGAACTTGAAGGGAATCGGAAAGCATTGATATAGCCTTTTATTGATTTGACCAATAAGCGAGTTCATTCATTTTCTTACTGTATTTATCATTTGGGATTTCAATCACACCACTTTCTCACTTACTTAAAAATTCGCAGTTATATCATGTCAACTTTTCAATTACAAACTGTCCAATATACTTCTGTGGCTTTTCAACAGTTCTATTTAGTATGCTTTAGTAAGAAACATACCTTGTCAGGATTGTATAAATTCTTACACTCTATCCAATCTTATGGGCTTCTTCTTTCTTTGGCATAAGCCTGAAATGTGGAATTAAGAATCACGGTAAAGGAAGATGACCTGTTTGTATGTGTCCATTTACTATATCATGCTTCTGAAGGGGTAATGCTCAGGGAGCTGCAATTTCGAATTCTGAATGGAATGATATATTCTCCTGACCGTGCCTTCTAGGTGGGGATTGCAGAACATAACAAGTGTCTTAAATGTGGACATAGGGCTGTGACTTTGGGTCATGGTCTGTGGGAATGTCCAATTATTCAGGGGTTCTGGAAGGATATCCTTCACTATATTGGTCAATGGTGGAACATGTCTATTGCAAGTTCAGCTGCACTTTGCTTACTGGGCCTGCCTCCGGAGAATGAGTGTATGTGGACAATGGGCAACCATTTTTTATATAAATGCTGTTTAGTGGGGAAGCAATGTATCCTTCTGTGGTGGCTGGAACCATCTCCTCCTACTGGGGATCTTTGGTATAGAAAATTGGTTGATCTGCTATGTTTGGAATCCCAGTCTATTAAGTTAAAATCTTTTTCCCATCTGCGACGTTTCATTATAAGTTGGTCTCCTTTTATTTTAACTTTGCCTACTGATCTCAGGTCTGTTGTCACTCACACTATTGATTATTTGGCGTAAAGGTTCCGAAAGGGAAGGCCGCTGCTCTTATCAGTGTAATATCCTCTGTTTTATAGAAGATTTTTTTATGCTACTGGCCTCCGCTAGTTGCAGACCAGCATACCATACGTATGGATATTGATATTGAAATTGATATTTTTAATTTGATATTTCTAATCTGATGTTCCCATACCATGTATTTTGATTATATGTCATTTTTTTTGACACGAGTATGTTGTGCTGATATCCATATTCACAGTTCTACTATTCTGATGTCTTTCCAGAGTTGGGAGAGAGGGGAGGGGTGAGGGTTTCAGATAGTCTCAATTTTTTTGTGTGACAGATATTATATATTTTTTGTGTCTCTTGTTAAAACTCAATAAAATTTCTCTGAAAAAAAAGTACAATAGCATAAACATATGGTAGCATATAATAATATAAATACAACAATCTATCCCTCCCCCACCCCTCCTCTCACAAAGCATCAGGAGAATTAAAATCTACAAAATACTTCCACCCAAGCCAATTATCCCCAAACTACACCAACCTTTGCATTCCTTGCCAGAACCAAAATGTGTCAAGATTAAACAGGAACTTGGGTTGTGGCGGAGTTCTTTCCATAAAAGAATAACTGCTAGCCTACAGAAAGACTGTGGTGAGCTATTATTACTATTTCAAGGAAGTATTGTTCTACTTAGTCCTCCTAAGAGAGAGGAAGAAGCTGCCCACTATCTTGTATTTATTTATGTATTTATTTATTTAAGCGTTTTATATGCCGTCGTTCCAAAAGAAGATCACAACAGTTTACAATATCCGCCTTCATATTCAAGGTCAACACCACAGTGAATACACATTCTAGTTCATATTCATATATATTCTAGGATATCACAGTAGCTACTATACAATCTAGTTCATATTCATACATTTTCTTGGTCGACATAACAGTAAATACAAGTTCTAATTCTACTAAATCATTCATTACTTATTGCTCACTCCACTAACATTATCTCTGGTACTGACATTGCAGTTATCAGCATATCGGTATTTTAGTTATCAGTATATTGGTTTTTTATGTTAAATCATATGCATTTCTAAAGAGCCATGTTTTCAGTTCTTGCTTGAAACGCTTTCTTTCTGTTATCTGACGTAGTGACTCTGGGAGAGAGTTCCACAACTTGGGGCCAGCTATGGAAAACATTCGGTCTCTTATTTGCGTTAGGTGTGTGTTCCGTATAGAAGGCACCATTAGAAGTCCTTTGTTTTGTGATCTTAGGTCTTTCTGTGGTATATAGTGTTGAATTGTCACTCCTAATAAACATGGGTTAATATTGTTGATGATATTGAAAATTAGAGATATTACTTTATTATGAATTCTGGATTGTATAGGAAGCCAGAGCAGAGCAATCAGCGAGGGGGTGATTTGTTCAAATTGCCTTGTTCTAGTAAGAGTCTTACAGAGGCAGTTTGAAGTAACTGAAGTGGTTTTAATAGACTTGAGGGTAAGCCTAGTAAAATGGAGTTTTAGTAGTCTAAGGCCTAGATACAAGAAAGAGAGAGAAAGAGAGAGCTAGGGTGAGGGAGAGCTAGGGTGAGAGGACATTGTAAAAATCTCATCTTTGTGTGACTTTCCTCACTCCAAATCATGTCACATCTTCACTGATGTACACTGTGCTGTTCATGTGTCTCCCTGTGCATGTAAAACTGGCCCCTAAACCTTGACCACCACTAAAACCTCACCTTGAGTTACTAGCTGGCCCTCCTATAGTGTTATAAAGAGTTGACTACTATGAAAACCTTAAAAAGAGTCTCTCTCCCTCTCTCTCGCTCTCTCAGAATTTGCAATATTATTTATCACAAATCCTACTTTGGGTATATCACACAGCTTAATGCCAGGAAAAAAGGTGTAGTTGCTTCCAGTGTGCAATACACTATTGCATGGTACAATAATGTTTTCATTGATCCCACCCCTTTGAATAAATTTTAAAAATTTGCATTCATGTTGCAATAAATATCACAGGCATTAGGGCCTGCAATAATGCCATAATACATTTTGATGAATGACCCTGTCAGTTTGAAAATATAAGTGTTTGTAATACAGTGCAGAAGTTCTATATTGTTAACAAATGTTTTAGTCAATATAATATTCTCAGCTTGGAGTATCCTATTTTGATTAATTTGCTTATATGAATTCCTAGGTCTTGTATTTGATCTGAGGGAATAATATTAGTAATTCCTAGGTCTAAGGTTGGCGGTTTGATTATCAAGTTATCTCTCCTTAACCACACAATTTCCGTTTTTTTGGGGGGGTTAGAGTTAGTTTCAGTTGAGAAAGTTTTTGATGTATGTTCTTCATGTATGTTGACACAGACAGCACAGTTTTTTTTAATGCTTTGTTGAATGGGATGTAGAATTATATGTCGTCTGCATATAGGAAGAAGTTGATTCCTAGATTTGCTAGTAATGCGCAATTAGGCACTAAATAGACGTTGAATAGTGTGGCCAAGAATGCTGAACCTTGGGGGATGCCTGTATCAATTGGGAAAGTGTCTAAAATTTGATTACCCAGTTTGACTTGGAATGTCCTATCTTTTAGGAAGGAGGAGAACCATTTGTTAACATTTCCATCTATTCCAGTTTGTCTCAGCTGGTAGCATCGCAGGGTATGGTCAACTGTGTTGAATGCTGCTGTTAAATCTATTAGTACTAGGATTGTTGTCAAAGCTTGTAGTACAGGGTCGGCTAAGGAAATGAGTAGGGTTTCTGTTGAGCAATTTTTTCTGAATCTGAATTGGTTTGGGTATAGTATATTGTTGTCTTCTAGGTGGTTCTCTCATTGTGATAAAACTGCTTTTCTAGGACTTTCGCGATGAAAGGAAGGTTGGATATTGGTCGGTAATTGTCCCAATCATCAATTCTGCTGGTTTATTTTTTAGAATTGGTTTAATCACAGCTTGCTTTGCCCTATCAGGGATCAACCCTCCTGCTAGCGAGTGGTTTATTATGGTTGTGAATATCGAGGTCATTACGTTGTTTACAGTTTTCAGGGCACTTGCAGGAATAGGGTCCAGTGGGTGGGTAGCGGGCTTCATTTTAGTGATGGGTTTACTTCAAATTTAGATACTGGATTGAATGAGCTCCATTTCACTTGAACCAATTTTTCTCAGGCTCTTTTGTTGGTAAGCAGTGGGAAAATTGTGATTTAAGTGTATTGATTTTGTTTAACAATGAATTAGCATATTCGTTGCATGAGTTCTTTGTAAGGTCATAGTTATTTGAGATGGAGGAGGATGGGTCCTTGATTAGGTTTTTCACTGTTTCAAAGAGTAGTTTTGAATTAAATATTACACCATGAATCTGCTGTTTTGCATAGTATTCTTTTTTTTGCTTTATTGATTTGTTCACAGTATTTTGTTAAAAGGGATTTGTATTTTTCTAGGGATTCTGTAGATTGGCATTTCCTCCATTGCTTTTCGGAACTTCTCAGGATCTGTTTGGTGAGTCTTAGCTCTTTGCTATACCAAGGTTTCTTTTGTTTACCTTTATTTTTGAATGTTTTTGTCTGGATTGGACATAGGGTATCCACTATTTCATTGATGATTTTGTCCCAGGAGTCAAAAGATTAGGAGGCATTATCATGATCAAACTCAGTTATTTTATTTTTAATAGTTTCTTCAAGTGTTTCAGGTTCTATCTTTTCTCTGTATGTGAAGGATTGATTGTTATGTAAGTTTGTTTGTTGTGTGGTAAAGAGAGTTACTTCTGCTTTTATTAGCTGGTGATCGGACCAGGGCAATATTTTGTGAGAAGAATTGATTACACAGTTATTGTGATTGGTGAAAATTGGGTCAAGAATGTGTCATGCTTTATGAATGAGGTTGGATACAAATTGTGACCAACCCATGACTTCCATATTTAGAAAGATTTCACATGCTGTCGATTTAAGTATGTTGTCCTTATGTAGGTTAAAGTATCCTACGATTAGAGTTGATTCTGGAGCTGGAAACGTTTTGGTGAAGATTTCGATTAGAGGTGAGCAGTCTTTTTGGTGTGTTCTGGGTGGGCTATAGATCAAACCAATATTTAGAAGTGGAGATTTTAGTATTGCAACCTCGTTGGGTGGATTTATCTCAACTTTATAGGGTTTAAGTTTAAGTTCTTTTTTGCAGATTATTAAGAGACCCCCACCTTTTTTTTTGTGACTGGGGAAGTGAAAGATATCATAGTTGGAGTTATCAATTTGGTTTAGAAGGACATTATCACTGTCTTTCAGCCATGTTTCAGTAATGCAGAAGATAATGGGATTTAGTTCCTCTAGTAGGTCATTTATCAGTGGGATTTTTTTTGATAGCGATTGAACATTTAGTAATAGAAGAGAAAACAATAGGCTGTAAGAAATCACAGGAGAATTGTTACTTATCTTGGGATAGATCATGTTTTTCCGCTCTCTTTGCTTGTGTTTAGAGATTCTCAGATGATTTCTATGGTTTCCTCGTCCAGTGATTGTTTCAATCAAGAGGACGGGCTCCATTTTATGATGTGTTTGGTTATGGCTGAAATTAGGATTTACTTGCTTCAGGCGTCACTTCAGGCATGCAGGAAGGGGTGCACAAAGGGGCAGACTTCTTTGTCATGCTCCTTTGTGCACACACCAAGGGTTTGTGCCTCTCAGTGCAAGTGCCTTTGGTGCTGCAGCCGCTCACTTGTGGACGCCGGCGGTGGTGGTGGGCGGGCAATGGGCGGGTAGAGGGAGAGGCCAATGGACTGGTTCTGGCACCTACTTGAGCTCCTTCCTTTCTCCATTGGGGGGGGGGGGGGGGAGAGCCCTCGGCTCTCTCCCCGGGCTGCTCCTTGGACTTGGTGGCAGTGGCTATGGCCAGACAGCCCGCTCTTCTTTCCTGC
Source organism: Rhinatrema bivittatum (assembly GCF_901001135.1). Classification (NCBI taxonomy): domain Eukaryota; kingdom Metazoa; phylum Chordata; class Amphibia; order Gymnophiona; family Rhinatrematidae; genus Rhinatrema; species Rhinatrema bivittatum. Next base: position 272,018,982 of record NC_042615.1, on the reverse strand, counting down.
GGCGTTGCAGCCACTCACTTGTGGACAGCGGCAGTGGTGGTGGGCAGGTGCCAGGCAATGGGCGGGCAGAGGGAGGGGCTGATGGACTGGCACAGGCACCCACCTGTGCTGCTTGCTTTCTCTGTGGGGGAGGGGAGCACCTCAATCCCTCTAGGTTCTTGGCCCTTGCTGGTAAAAGTCTGGTAATATTTTGGAAGTAAGACTTTTGCTTTTCATGGCTGGAGGTTGCCCTGTGGTTTTTTTTTGTCTTGCAGTTCATCCCTGGACCACTCAGCCTGAGGGACTCATTGCCAACAAGACAGAAATATTTTGGCGGAGAAAATACCCATTTAGTACCACTTGGGAGTAAAGATCAAGCCAACCATCTGATGCTTACCAGGCACTAGGCAGAGACAGAGAAAGTGCCCATATGCTACAATGAAGAGAAGAGAAGACAAATGGAAGACAAGTAGTGGATCCCAGGTATTGAGGGGAATCCTTGTCAGATGAGAAGACCTTACCAGCTACCTAAGGCAGCACTAAAATCCAGAGAGGAATAGAGGGGACCTCAAAGAGAAATCAAGGGAAATACAGATTCCTGTTTTTATTTTTTTCATTTTGGATGCCAGAAGAAAACATTATACACTGTGCCAAACGTTTTCTGTTGAAGAATTCAGTGAAGCGGTTTAAACTGACTTTTTATTGGCACCAAGCAGTTAAGGAAACAGTGCCTTGGGTCCTGAAGTTAATCCTTCCCCACAGTGGAAAATTCACACCAGGGTGATAGAAGAGAGAGTCAGGGCTCAGCCCTGGTACCAAGTGTGAGCCTTTTATGCAAAGTGTTTGTCACTTTCTCTTTGATATTTGTAAGTCACCTCCTTTCTTCCTCCCTCTGTTCTCCCTCACTGTCTGCCTCTCCCCTCTTTTGTTCACGCTCTCCAGCTCTCCTTTGCATTTCTAATGCCTCTGATTATTTGTTTCTGCTGTTCACTTCCTTTTTGCTGATGTCAATTGTATTGTGGTTCATTCCCTGTCTAATTTTCCATAGGTGATAATGAAAGGCTTCTGCAGATACAGAGTCCTTCTGTCCATTGTCTGTCAGGTTTTCTATTGGCTGCATTTGAAATGTCAGCAGGAGGAAGAACTATGGGCAGGGTTGTTGTTTTTTCATTCTTTCATTAAAAAGGATGATTACCTAAATGCTGTTCATGGATGGAAATTTAAACCATTCTGATTCCATGAGAGCTTATTGTCCCAATTTTCCTGTGATGAGCACCTGGGAGGCAACCTCAGAAGGCTGATAATTAGCTCATATAATACCACACTGCCAGGCGTCATCATCACTTCCTCTAAAGTATTAGACAACCTCAACGATTACTCTTTCTTTAACTGCTGTTACAAGAATATATCTGTAAATGCTCAAGTATCAAAACTTGTGAATTTTCTTATGCAATGAAATAAAAAAGTAGCAGGCATGGGTCAGTTGGACAAATGCTGGAACATATTACACAGCTGATTCCTAGGGGCAGGGCCAATGCAAGAGTATTTGGTGCCCTAGGCAAACCTTTGGTCATGCACTCCCTCCCCCAATTTAGCTACTGGTGACAGCACCAGCATAGCGCTCTCTCCTATCGGCTCTAGCACAACACCCCTCTGGGCCTTGTGCTGGCAAACGTTTGGTGCTCTAGGTAACCACTTAGATTGCCTAATGGAAGCACCAGCCCTGCCTAGGAGGGGATAAATGGATACAGTGTGCTTTTTCAAAGAAACAAGCTTTGCACCATGTTCCTGAAGACATTTGTCTCACTTCAGTTTGAATGCACCATGTTTATTTCTAGCAGACTATTTCACACACTCTGTACTCTCTGCTGTCAAGTATTTCCTCTAATTTCGAGCATGGCCACCTCCAGCTTTTAAAGGCTACAAATTGCTCTGGTTTACAGGATGGGCACAGTGAATATACTGTACATAAGACTTATATATCAGAAATGTCTTATTTAAATAAAAATGGATTCTTTTGCACCTGGTTTGGAGTTTCAGGACTGGAATTGGCCTAGGTCTGTCAGCTTTGAGGGTGCATGGGTGCTATTAAATGTCACTGCATGCTGCCAGACTGAATATATGCCATGGTAACACCATGATTCTATCCAAGACTTCGGTTTTCATCTTAATTTGCTCTAACCTGTTTGCAGCTGCAGTTAAGGTACAAGGGTGAAATCACACCACCTGTTCCTCTTAATGGAAGGATCAGCTCTACCTGTGCAGAGCAGCCTGAAGTCTCATGGTCTTTCTTCCTTGTTGGAGTCTTAAAGATGAACAATCCTCTGTATACAGCTGGTGATAGGAAACAAAACCCATGGAGACAGAAGTCCTTTATCCATCTGTCTCCTGGCAATACAACCCTCAGATGACTCTAGCTTAGTCCCTCTGTGCTCAAATACCTATTGTGAAGATGGAGGTAAGCTTCAGTACAAGAGGGAGGGAATTTAGCTGCTAGAGCAGGAAACCAAACGATGCAGCTGCCAGAGACTTTTCCTGGCTTAATGGGGTTGAATCCATGCCGCTGCTGCTGCTGTTGGTCTAGGACCCAGAAAATAAGAGGCAGGAGAGAGTCTGCAATGCCACTCAGACAAAGAGGTCAGATTAGCTGAGATCTGCCACTACAAGGGAGGGGGCCAGAAAGGAGGGCAAGAGAAGAGAAAAATCGAGGAAGGAGATGGGTAGGGGAGAAACACAACCTTTTTGCATCTCTTATTGTGTGGCCCATCTGATGCCACTGCTCTGATCCCTGAAGCACAGAGTTTTCCTTATGAAAACACTGAACTGCACAGTATAGGCTGCTTCAGACTGAAAGCACCAGAGAGGTCCATCATTTCATTATGACCTGTAGTTCAGTTGACAGGAGGGCTTACTAGGTCAAGCAATGTTGCCTGGTGGACTGTGTCAATAATTTGAAGGATCTTCATGACTTCATGTCTTGTCCCTAACGATACAGTCATCTGGTAAGCCCTTGAAAGCAGCAGCTTTACAGCAGTCAATAAAGCTTTATAATGAGTGACTCACCAATGGTGAATCAGTATAAAGCTTTATTGACTGCTGTGTACTCATCCCATCAAGTACAATGCACAGAGCCCATGCTCCATTTTCAATAACCACAAACCTATTTTTCTGTCAATAAAAAACCTAGGAGCCAAGGCTGAAAAATGTTCTCCATAAATGGGGCCTATTTTTGCAGACTGACAAGCCTCGGTGGTAACATTTCCCCTTGCAGCGGCACCATAACAGCACTTCACCCTGTAAAACCAACAGTTTAAAACAATGACACGTTTCTGTTTGCCTTTGAGCATCTTGCAGAAAATCAGATTTATCTGTTGTAGTGCTAAACTGTGCCCAGAATTGTTCCCAATAGAGAGAAATCTGAATAATAGTCATATTTAGAAGCAATGACCTGGCCTCACTGAAGTCTAAAGTCTGCTGCTACTCTGGCAATAGGGAAGGTTTGCAGGAAAATATCAGCCAGGGGGATGTTTTCAAAACTGACCCACAGGGTTTCTGACTCCCTTGTGTGCTTTTCCCTGCACCAATTGAGAGAGAGAGGAGTCCCCCTGTTGCTGCAGTGATGCACGAAAACGGCTGCAGCTGCTGCTTACTCTATCCACAGAAACAGAGCATGTGTGTGTGTGTGGGGGGGGAGGACACAGAACATGGATGTGAGAGCATATATGTGTGTATGGGGTGGACAGACCATCTATATCTGTGTGAGAGAGCAGGTGTGTTACAGAAGCCAGAGGCCAGAAAGCATGGGAGTATGTTGGGGGAGGGGGGGGGGAGATGGGGGCCACAGAGTTTGGGAGGAATGGCATGGGGGAAAGAAAGTATGTGGAGGGGCCATGGAGGACAGAGAGCATGTGTGGCAGGGCATGGAGGACAGAGTATGTGTATGGGGGAGAACAGAGAGCATGTGTTTGTGTGAGAACATGTGTATATGTGTGGGGAGGGAGCAGAGAGCATGTGAGGGAGAGAGAGGAGAAAGATTATGTGCCCCCATCCTGCCTCTGCTAACTAATCCACGACAATTTCAGCATGACTGGAAATCAAAGTTCCCAGGTATGAAGAGAAGGTTCCTTAAACCCTTATTTGTTTTAATTATTGAGTGTTATTTGATGTGTCTGCTGTTTTTAAATATTTTACAGTATTTGTATATGAGTTTAATTATTGGATTTTATTCTTTTTGTCAACTGTTTTGAAATTTTTATTTTTTATTGGTATGGTTGAGGTTTTCTGGGGTATGGTGTTTTTCCAATGTTGCACTGCATACAGAGTCTGGCTTGTTGTTCAAAGTTCAGTTTTGTCTACAAGTTTCTATTTATACTTTATGGTCTCTTTATTTTGTATTTGGTGAGAGTCTGTCTGTATTCTGCATATGTGACTGAGATGAGATATTCTGCCAGCATGTAGTTTCTGTGTAAGGATCTATAGCAGCCTGACTTGTTCTGATTTTCTAATAGGAGTTTTATTGGTGTTTTAGGGCCTACCTTTTCATAGGTAGGGTTGTTGATGGAATGCTGGCAGTTGGTGCTATTTTGGGAGTTTACTATATTGTAATTGTAATTCCGTTTAATCATAGTTTTCTCAGGGTCAAGACCACGCCCAATATGTGGAAAGAAATATGACAAGTGAGATAATCAAATTTGCAGATGACACAAAATTGTTCAGAGTAGTTAAATCACAAGCAGATTGTGATAAATTGCAGGAAGACCTTGTGAGACTGGAAAATTGGGCATCCAAATGGCAGATGAAATTTAATGTGGATAAGTGCAAGGTGATGCATATAGGGAAAAATAACCCATGCTATAATTACACAATGTTGGGTTCCATATTAGGTGCTACAACCCAAGAAAGAGATCTAGGCGTCATAGTGGATAACACATTGAAATCGTCGGCTCAGTGTGCTACAGCAGTCAAAAAAGCGAACAGAATGTTGGGAATTATTAGAAAGGGAATGGTGAATAAAACAGAAAATATCATAATGCCTCTGTATCGCTCCATGGTGAGACTGCACCTTGAATACTGTGTACAATTCTGGTCGCGGCTTCTCAAAAAAGATGTAATTGCGATGGAGAAGGTACAGAGAAGGGCTACCAAAATGATAAGGGGAATGGAACAGCTCCCCTATGAGGAAAGACTAAAGAGGTTAGGACTTTTCAGCTTGGAGAAGAGACGGCTGAGGGGGGGATATGATAGAGATGTTTAAAATCATGAGAGGTCTAGAATGGGTAGATGTGAATCGGTTATTTACTCTTTCGGATAATAGAAAGACTAGGGGGCACTCCATGAAGTTAGCATGTGGCACATTTAAAACTAATCGGAGAAAGTTCTTTTTTACTCAACGCACAATTAAACTCTGGAATTTGTTGCCAGAAGATGTGGTTAGTGCAGTTAATATAACTGTGTTTAAAAAAGGATTGGATAAGTTCTTGAAGGAAAAGTCCATTATCTGCTATTAAGTTCACTTAGAGAATAGCCACTGCCATTAGCAATGGTAATATGGAATAGACTTAGTTTTTGGGTACTTGCCAGGTTCTTATGGCCTGGATTGGCCACTGTTGGAAACAGGATGCTGGGCTTGATGGACCCTTGGTCTGACCCAGTATGGCATGTTCTTATGTTCTTATGTGTTACAATAGACCTAAGTCCATATGGGTTTCAAGTGTCTTGTTTTGGCAGGGTTTTCTGCTTGGCACTAGTAGTGCATGTAAACTTAATATGCATGTTGTAAGTGATATTTTTATCTCAAATGTCCTTTTCCATGTAAAATATTTATTATAAATGCCCAATTTTTAATTGTGTATGGGAAGTTCAGGGAGCAGGGGGTAGGGTCCCAGGCTATAAGTTTCGCTTAGGGTACCTAATACCTTTGCACCAGCCCTGCCTGCAAGGCCATGGCAGAGCCCATCCTGCCACAGCTGGAAGACAGCCAAGCAGGGCCAGGAGAGAGGCCTGCAAGGCCATGACAGAACGCTTCCTGAGAAAGAGTATGTGTCTTTGTGGGTGTCAGTGTGTATGTGCCAATAAAGTTTCTGCAATCTAAAAATCCATTTGTGATTGAGCATGTTTGTGTCTGTCACTGGCTGGCAGTGTCATTACTTCCAAATGGTTCCAAGAACCAGATCAATAATCCAGGAAATATGAGATATAAGCAGATGTGTAGAGGGCCCAACCAATTTGCATGGATGGAACAGGGGCTGGGGCTCTGCTCAGCCCTGGTCTAGAATGTCCTCAACTTCTTAGTTATTTAGGAAAGATGAAGTTTATTGTGGCTCAATTCTACTAGGTTCCAAGGTTGACTTGGTGTGCTTTTGCAGCTATTGACACATGTGCTGCAGGGAAAGTGCATGAAGGCGTCAGATACCCCATGGGCCAGTTTTGAAAAAATCCCCCGGGCTGATATTTTCCTATAATCTGCCCCTGGTCTGGGTACCCGGTCACCACCTCCTCCTTCTTCATCGAGGTGTAGAGGGGCAGGTCTTCCGTAACCTGAGCAGCCCCCAAAACAGGGTTCCCAATCCCTGAGTCCAGGTGGTGCACAGGGTTTCACCAGGCTTCCTACCACCAAAATTGTAAAATCCCTAAAAATATACTCAGAGGGATAGCCTAACCAGCTAGTTAGTAGACTGGGAAGGAATCTTCTCAACCCTGGTCAAATTCTACAGGCTGAGTTACCCTTCTTTTCCTTGACTGGGCCTGAAAATTAACAAAAGTTAAGCTCCTGACTTCCTCCTAACTCCTAAGCAAACCATAAGAGACTGCCCACAGACTCCCCCTAGGGAGCTGCTTAAAAAACCTCCCCGGGGGATGGCCATTCCAGACCCCTCAAAGGGAGGGACTGAATTTGAATGGTATCCTCCCCCTCACTGACTTGCACTACTCTAGCTTGTAAAGATGACTTATCCAGGGCTTATTGGTAACCACAAATGGCAATCGGTTATATGTGCTGTTTAGCATATTCATAAATGATCTGGAGAAAGGAACAAGTGAAGTGACCAACTTTGCAGATGACACAAAATTGTTTTGAGTTGTTAAAACAGCAGCAGATTGTGAGGAACTGCAGAAGGACCTTGTGAGACCAGGTCACTGAGCATCTAAATGGCAGATGAAATTTAATATGCACAAGTGCAAAGTAATGCACATAGGAAAAATAATCCCAATAACAGGTACATGATATTGGGTTCTGAGTTAGGTGTCACCAGCCAGGAAAAGGACTCGGAATCCTGGTGGACAAAACCTTGAAATCTTCGGCTCAGTGTACAGCAGTGATCAAAAAGCAAATAAATACAAATAAATAAATAAATAAATAAATAAATAAAAAGGCAAATAAAATGTTAGGAAATATTTGGAAAGAAATAGAGTGCATAACTGAAAATATCATAATGCCTTTGTATAGATCTGTGGTGCAACCGTACCTTGAGTATTATGTGCGGTTCTGGTCACCCAATCTCAAAAAGACAGCGGATATATAGGGCCGGCACGTCCTATTAGGCGAACTATGCAGTCCCCTTGGGCACCCACCATTAGGGGGTGCCAAAGTGCAGCCATGTGGGGCCACGAGCGGAGCCTATCCTGCTCGTGGCAAAGAGGAGTAGAGATTTGGCGGGCCGCAAGCAGTGTCCATCCTGCTCGCAGCCCAGAGAAGCACACATTTGGTGGGTGCGAATGAGGTCGGAGTCGGGGCCGAGACTGAAGTCTGGTGGGATTCGCAAGACAGAAGGTTCGCCTAGGGTGGCTAATATCCTTGCACCAGCCCTGCGGACATAGAAAAGATACAGAGAAGGTCAACAAAAATGATAAAGGGGATGGAAGAGCTCCCTTGTGGAGAAAGGCTAAATAGATTAGGACTCTTTAGCTTAGAAAACAACTGACTGAGAGGGGGTATGATTGAGATTTATATAATCATGAGTAGGGTAGAATAGGTAAATAGGGAACAGTTATTTACCCTTTCAAATAATACTAGGACTAGAGGACACTGCATGAAACTAGCAACCTGCAGATTTAAAACAAATTGTGGGCAGTACTTTTTCACTCAGTGCACTATAAAGCTATGGAATCTCTTGACGGAGGATGTGATCAAGGCAACTTACATAATGGAGTTCAAAAGAGGATTGGACAAGTTCCTGGAGGCAAATGTCCATAAACAGTTATTAGCCAGATAGACTTGAGAAAGCCATTGTTTATCCATGGGAGTGAGATACAAGAAATAGATCAACTACTGGAGATCTGCTGGTACTTGCGACCCAGACTGGCCATTGTTAGAGACAGGATGCTGGGCTTGATGGACTTTGGTCTGTCCCAGCATGGCAATTCTTAATAGGTCGCCCGTATGACATAGTGAGGGCAAAGGTAGCGCTGGCGCCATTTTGAAGATTGGCAATACGGCCCGCGTGCAGGAGGTCGCTCCCGGACCCCCACTGGACTTTTGGCAAGTCTTGTGGGGGTCAGGAGGCCCCCCCAAGCTGGCCAAAAGTCCCTGGGGGTCCAGCGGGGGTCCGGGGGCGATCTCCTGGACGCGTGACGTCGGGAACCAGGAACCAAAATGGCGCCGGCGCTACCTTTGCCCTGTCACATGATAAGGGCAAAGGGCCACCGGCGCCATTTCTCTCAACGCAGTCGTGGCCAGAGAGAGGGAGATCGCGTCGGGACCCCCCCCCCCCACTGGACCCCAGGTAATTTAAAACATTTTGGGGGGGGTTCGGGAGGGTGGGGGATTTGTTTTAAAGGTTCGGGTGGGTTTTAGGGTTTTTTGGTGTGCCGGTTTTCCCGCGCCCTATTTAACGATACAATACAAATGCCCCTGATGATAAATCGGGGGCATTTGTATTGTATCGTGCACTCTAACGATTTTGGACGATTTTAAAATTATCTGACGATAATTTTAATCGTTCAAAAACGATTCACATCCCTAACACAGGTGCAGTACAGGACTTTAGGATCTTCTGCCTGTCCGGATATCTCCCCCTTGACTTGCGCCCACAGTTTCTGGTGGCTCGCAGGACTTCTCTGGCAGGGACAAGACAGGTCATATTAAGGACAAGTAGCGTACAGGCAGAGTCGTAGAACAGGCAAGGGTCAGGACTCGCAAAAAGTCAAATGAACATATATGAAGAGCAAGGCAAGAGCAGTATGGAAAAGGCTAGGAACACACTGGCAGGACAGCTATCAAGGGCCCTAGGTAAAACTAGAAACAAGGTTAGACACACAGTCAGGAACAAGGTAAAACAAGGACAAAACTGGGACATGGTTGCAAGGCAGCATGCACATGGATAGGATAGGCCACCAGAAGGCTAAACAAGACAAAGGCAAAACAGGGAACAGACAGACGAGCTAGGCCACTGGGAGACCTAGACAGGACAAGGCAATGAATACAAAGACAAGCTAGATCACCAGGAGACCTAGAAAGGACAAGAACAAGGTAAGGTATGCACATAGGCAAGTAGGGCCACCAGGAGACCCAAACAGAGCAAGGACAAGGGCCATGGGGAGGCCTAGACAGGACAAGAGCAAAACAAGGAAACACCAAGAGACCAAGGCACCAAGGTGACTTGATTATGATGCTAAAAATTAAGAGTGAGGGAGGGTTTTATAGGGCTGGCCTTGCTGCATCATACAGCCTTCAAGATGGAGGCTAGAACCAGACTGAGTGTGGCCCACTAAGGGCCCCTGCTGGCAAGGGGGTTGCCTGAGAAGCCAGAATTGTCACAGGTAAACAAACAGTAATAGTGTTAATCATCGTGTGTCTTCCTGAAGAGACTGTAGAGGCAGCATTCACTGCCCCGGGAGGGAGGTAGCCTCATCCATTGCACAATGGCAACACTTGGTGTCCAGATTAAGGGCGCACAAGTACCATGTTTCAGAAGGAGCCACACTTTGTGGCTCCTAGCCAAGGACTTTTGTTATGATAGCTGGGCTAGATGGTGAAGGGAATTATAAGGAGGGTAATTTTCAAAGACATTTTCATGGGTAAAAAACAGTACTTTACCTGCAGAAATGGCCTGTTATAAAATTCATGCCCAAAATGTGGAAAAACTTATACACATACATATGGTTTGCATGCTTCTTAAGTTTACTCACATTAAGCAAATGTATTCACAGGGGTGGGGTATGGGAGAGGCTTGCATTTATATGCATATGTTTACATTTTCAAAGGCATGTGACTTAATTCCTCTTCCCCCCAAAATATCTGCATATAAATTAGCAGGTATAATTGTGTGCAGGTAATTTTGGTGGGATAATTTTCAAAGGGAAAGTATTCACATATTTTCTCTTTGAAAGCTGGTTTAGCTTATTTATTTATGATTATATGTTTATAGATTAGATTATATGTTTATTATATAGATTATATGTTTATTATTTTTTATATTTTTATTATTATTTTTATTATATTTTTATTATTATTATATGTATATTATATAGATTATATGTTTATAGATTAGATTGTAAGCCCTCTGGGGATAGGGAAATACATACAGTACCTGAATGTAATCCACTTTGAAGTGCTGAAAAAGTGCAAAAAGTGGAATATAAATCTATCTAAATAAAACAAAAATCTATCTAAATAGATTACCTGATTTGGATGGGCTCTAGGTGACATATAACAGTATTAAAAACATAAAAATAAAGGACTACTAAAAACACCACCAACACACTCAAATCAACTCACCTCTACTCAAAATAGAGCGATATCCCTTGGTAGCCCAAAACTGTGGAACTCCCTCCCAACTAAACTCAGAATGCAAGAAAACCTAAAAACATTCAAAAAAGAATTAAAAACCTGGTTGTTCAACAAAGCATATCAAACCATCCAAAGACTCAACTAATCATCACCACCCTCCTCTACAACCACAAGATTAAATGAATATCAGTACAACTATGCTTTTCTAAAATAAGAAAGATCTTGTTCTGATCATAAGCATGAATTTGTTTACTTCTAAGCCTAATAACTTGTTATATTTTATACCCTTTGTCAACCCCTATTTCTATAACCTTATTTTGTAAACCGTTATGATGGCTTTACTTCGATGTTTCCGAATAATGGTATATAAAACTCGTTAAATAAATTAATTAATTAAAAACATAAAAATATATAAACATAAAGTTGTTCAAACAAGACATACCAAAACATCAGACTACACAGACAAAGCCATTCTATACCTAGAAATGGAAAATGGAATCAGAGAAACAAACTGAATAAACCTGGAAATTTGGTGGGCACAGCCAACAGCCATAACAAGGGAAAGATTAAAATATATGTGCATATTTGATTTGAAACTTATGCAGGCTGTTATAAAATTACCTCTATAATGGAAAAAAATTGAATCATTGCAGATGAAAGCTTATGGCACTGTCACCATTTAGAGACCTGTTCCAAAGGAGCAAGAGAAAACCTTTGAGGCCCAAAACTAAAAGAAAACTTGTATTCACAAAAAACGCTTGCCAAGAAAAAAACAGCCAAAGTATACACATCAGCACCAGAACAGAACACCAAGAAGCTTCACAACTCACCCACCTTTCAGTCCCCACCAGGATCTGTGTCAAGGAGAAGAAGATAACAGCAGTGTTCTTGTCACAAAAAGACTTAAGTTAACATGATGATTCAATTCTTCAGAAACATCAGGCACATACTTGTCCATATCTGTCATCTCTCGGGCATGCAGGCATGGCCTGTCTCCAGGAATGGGAAAGAATAACAAAAAAAAAAAAGTGTCATTTTTCATGCTTAGTGTTGCTGCCTCGATGACATCACTCCATTGGTAATTAATCTACAATATGTGTTATAAACCCCCCCCCCCCCCCATGTGAATAAATAAAGTATCCCTATTTTATCTGGCAAAATATCCTTATTTATACTGAAAGACAAAAAAAAGAATGCATATTAAGCTTTGCTGATCTCGCTGCGGGTTGAAGCTATTACTCACTGCTGCACAATGAAACAACTGGCATACATTCAATCAGCTCTACAGCCTCTGGTCACCAAGAGCAAAATAAAAAAATCCAAGAAACACAAATGTCTCTAAGCATGCCTTTTGAGAATATTAATGAACTAGATTTATAGATGATGCCTGTTTTTGTATGGAAAGGGACCCAGGCTGAGCTTCTCACTTTTTCTGACTAGATCAATTGATAAGGCCTTTTTTAAAATTTTGCCTGGGCTGTGATGCTGACGAGATCTGCACATGTGTGGATGTGGAAAGATACATAGAAAGCCCATAGATAACAGTTAGTCACTTTGGTTTAAGAGTTTCCAACAAAGATCTTTGTGTGTGAAGCTCCCTGTGGGTCAACTGTGAGACAATAAACAACGGGTTAGGGCCCTTCGTTTTCATTTTAAGCCGATAAATTCCTGGATTTTTACAAAGGTGACAATCAGTTTAAACCGATATTCGCCCTAGTTTTAGGCTGCTTCAGAGCTGCAGATGCAGCGTTTTAAGGCCTCCAGCCACCGTCGGAAGCCACTGTGGGCCAAAGCACATCCTGTGTTTTAATTCCTGCTCTCCCACCAGGGAAAGCGTTCACCCTCCCCCCCCCCCCCCCCCAAGCATGCAAAGTGCCTGCTGTCTGGTGCCATGAATGCATTTCAAGCAGGCTCTGTCCAGGAGAAGCACTCCCCGGCAGGCTCCCTGGCCCTGCACAGAAGCAGAAGTGCAGTACGGCAGCGCGCGGGAGCCTCAGTGAGCCTGCTGCCGAAGGAGAGAGGGAAAAGCCCGGAGCCACCATCAGTAAGGATGAATGCCGTCTCAGTGCAGGGGTGGGGGGGAGAGGACGATTCTCAGCAGGGTGGTGGGGGGAGGGAAGGACATGCTAGGCAGGGGATGGGGGTAGAGGTGGGGATACTGCTGAGTGGGTGGGTGGGGGAATTGCTTAATATTTTATTGTCCTGGCTTCTGTCCACCAAAATAAACTCTGATATCTACCTGGAAAATAATAAGCCAGTTTTTCTCCAAATGATTTTCTCCTGCTTTTGTTCTGGTCTTGACCCTGATAAATTCCCAGGAAAAATAACAAACAATAAAAATTGGAAAATGAAAGTCCCTTTCCCTCTCCTCAGCAGCAGGGACAGTGTTTGAACACAGGATCTCCGCCCACCCCCTTCAGTTGGCAGCAAGAGGAAATAAGTGGCTGCCGGCAGCTTTCCTTGGGGTAGATATTCAAAGCTGGCCGTGTAAGTAACTTAGCCAGTTAGAGCTTATCTGCATAAGTTATGATATATATTCAGCGGCACGGCAAAGCCCTTAGCCGGATAAGACTACCCAGCTTAGTTTAGACCTGCTCTATGGCACGTCTAAACTTACACGTATACTTATGCTTCTAACTCGAAATATTGGTAGTTAGCTGTATAAGTTATACGGCTAACTCGCTCCGCCCTGATCCGCCCAGTAAATGCCCACTTTTTGAGCATGTAACATTTAGCCGTATAAGGGACTTATACATCTAAGTGGCGGCTGCTGATCCTAGGCGCATATTCAGCAGCCGCCACTTACCCGCATAAGTCCCGCTTATCTGGCTAATAGCGCTGAACACACTTTGAAAATCAGGCCCAGTGGTGTACTATGGGGGGGGGGGGGGGAGTGAGGGGGACGATACACCCTACGTGACAACAGGGGGAGGGGTGCCAATGCCATCAGCAAGAAGACCTCACAGTGGAGCGGAGCAGTGATGGCGAGGTTCCCGTTCCCTGCCAGCGAAAGCGGCAGGCCCTGCGGTGCCGCTGGCGTTTCCCAGAGCTGGCGACAGAAGATGAGGCCCTGCTCTGCAGCCAGTGGCCGAAGAAGCAAGAGACTGGCCCTGTGAGAGTAAGTGCTAGTGTATGAGAGTGGTGTATGTGTGTAAGAGCAGGTGTGTGTGTATGAGGGTGTATGTGTGAGTGTGTGTGTGTGTGTATGAGGGAGGGAGTGTGTGTGTGTGTGTGTGTGTGTATGATAGGATGCCTGTGTTTGTATGAGATAGTGAGTGTATATAAGAGTGAGTGTGTATATGCCTATGTATATATATATATGAGAGGGTGCCTGTGTGCAGGGGTGGGGGTCGGGGTGAGAGAGAGGAAGCATGAGCGTGTGTGTGAGACAGGAATCGTATGAATGATGCAGACGAAGCGGGGGTGTGTGTGTGTGTGAGAGAGAGAGAGACGGAGGAAACATGTGTCTGTCTCTCACACACTCTCAGACACACACACACTCAAGCTCCCTCTGTCTCTCACCAAGCGTGTATGTGTGTGGGAGACAGAGGGAGCACAGTTTGCTTGTGTCTCTGTGTATGTGTATACCCCCACTTCACGACCATCTCAGGGTGACAGGTATGGAGAGCGAGGGATTTTTAAAATCCTTATTAGTTTTAATTACTGGGTGTTATTTGATGTCTGCTGTTTTGAAATAGTTTATCGATGTTTAGGAAATATTTAAAAATGTGTATAGGAACTTCTAATTATTAAATATTATTATATTCATCAGCTGTTTTGAAATGTATATTTTTTAGTATGGTTTTACTATTCTGATTGATTTATATTTCTTGATTGTATTGTGATGTGTCTGCTGTTTTGAAATATTTTATCGATGTTTAGGAAATTTTAAAATTATATAGGGGGGGGGGGGGTTGCCAAAGATGCCACTGATCAGCCCTCTTGGGTTTTGATGACACTTTACAGTAGTCCAATTCTGTTCCCACTCTATCTGGAGTGTCAACTCTGTTATTTATTTACTTATTTAATAATTTTTATATACCGACTTTTCATGCAAGCATATCAAATCGGTTTACAATAGTTAAGCAATTAATCATTCAATTATTTGCATTTCCAAAGAAGAAAGAAGTAAATACATTATTTCATAATATAATTAACATAGCAAACTAAATAGTTTGCTAAATAATCAAAATTTAAACACTTACAGGCCGATACAGTAAAAATCGCAGGAGAGCGGGCAAGCACCCGCTCTCCTGTGCGCACAATTCAGAAAAAAAAAATTATTCAAATTAGGGACCGCGGTAAAAAGAGGCTCTAGGGACACTAGTGCATCCCTAGCGCCTCTTCTTTGACAGGAGCGGCAGCGATCAACGGGTTTGACAGCCGACGCTCAATTTTGCCGGCGTTGGTTCTCAAACCTGCTGAGAACCACGGGTTCGGAAACTGGATGCCGGCAAAATTGAGCGTCCGGTTTTCAACCCGCGAGCCGCGGGCCGATTTTAAGTTTGTTTTTTTTATTATTTTTAACTTTTGGGACCTCCGACTTAATATCACCATGATATTAAGTCAGAGAGTGCACAGAAAAGCAGTTTTTACTGCTTTTCTGTGCACTTTCCCAGTGCCGGCAGAAATTAACGCCTACCTTTGGGTAGGCACTAATTTCTGAAAGTAAAATGTGCGGCTTGGCTGCACATTTTACTTAGTGAATCGCGCGGGAATAACTAATAGTCCATCAACATGCATTTGCATGTTGTGGGCGCTATTAGTTTCGGGGGGGGTTGGATGCACATTTTTCACACGCTATTACCCCTTACTGAATAAGGGGTAAAGCTAGTGTGTCGAAAATGCACGTCCAAACGCGAGTTAATAGTGCGCTCCGCGGGAATGCTCTGTACTGTATCGGCCTGTTAGAGAGGTAGTATAGTTAGGGTAGAGATAGTATAATAAAAATAAAAATATACATTACCTTGATATTAAATCAGAAGTGTAAGAAAATTATGCTAACAGCTCTTGGTAGGCTTGTTTAAAAAGCCAAATTTTAATCCCCTTTTTAAATAATTTGATGTCAGCTTCTAGTCGTAATTCCTGTGGGATGGAGTTCCATAGAAGGGGTCCAGCAATAGAGATAGATATTTCTCTTACATTATTTAGGTGGGCAATTTGGGAGGAAGGAATTGGTAGCATCCCTATTCCGGTTGATCTGGTGGTTTTTGAGGGGGTGTGGAAGTGAAGTGAAGAGGTTAGCCGTTCAATTTTTTCATTGTAGAGGGTTTTGATTATTAGTGATAAGATTTTATACTGGGCCCTGTATTTGACTGATAGCCAATGAAGTTCTTTTAATATTGGGGTGATATCTTCAGATCTTCTAGTACCTGTCAGGAGTCTAGTTGCAGAGTTCTGCAGAAGTTGCAATGGTCTTGGTATATTTGTGGGAAGGCCTAAGAATAGTGAGTTACAGTAGTCTAATCTTGATAAGACATGTGCCCAGGGGCGGATTGACCTATCGGGGGATCGGGCCTCCCCCGGTGGGCCGGTCTGGCTGGTCACGTGGTCTCGACCACGTGCAGTCTGCACTCAGCCCAGTGACCTCCATCAATTCAAGGTAGGTGGCGAATTGGTGATTGCAGCCTCGCAGGCCCATTGAAGTAATAATAGTATAGAACACCCCCCCCCCCCCCCGCCCGCCTCGAAGCAGAGCCAACACAGGTGGTAGCTGTACCCAGCCAGCCCCGGCCGGAGAAATTAAAATCGAGGTCGGCGGAGGCCGAAGAAAAGAAGATGGGCTGGTGCCACCCAGCGAGCCCCCGCTGGAGACCAAGCGGCGGGGGCCGAAGAAATAAAAATTGTGGCCGGCGGCGGCCGAAGAAAAGAAGATGGGCCGGCCTGGCGCCTCCCAGGCAGCCCCCGCGGGAGACCACGCCCGCGAGGGCCGAAAAAATGAAGATGGGCGCCACCCAGCCAGCCCCCGCTAGAGACCAGCGGGGGCCAAAGAAATAAAAATTGTGGCCGGCGGCGGCGAAAAAATGAACACTGGTGCTGCTAACACCCGCCAGAGACCAGCTGTTCAGCTGGGGGCCTTAGATCGGTAGAGTGCTTCTGTGTGTGTGTGTATGTGTGAAAGGAATGGTGCTTCTGTGAGTGTGTGTATGTGTGAAAGGAATGGTGCTTCTGTGTGTGTGTGTATGTGTGAAAGGAATGGTGCTTCTGTGAGTGTGTGTATGTGTGAAAGGAATGGTGCTTCTGTGAGTGTGTGTATGTGTGAAAGGAATGGTGCTTCTGTGTGTGTGTGTATGTGTGAAAGGAATGGTGCTTCTGTGTGTGTGTGTATGTGTGAAAGGAATGGTGCTTCTGTGTGTGTGTGTATGTGTGAAAGGAATGGTGCTTCTGTGTGTGTGAGAAAGGAATGGTGCTTCTGTGTGTGTGTGTGTGTGCATGAGAAAGGAATGGTGCTTCTGTGTATGTGGTGTATATGTGAGTCAGGGAGGGTGCTTGTGTGAGTCAATGCGTGTACGAGAGAGAGATGGAGCATGTTTTTGGCTGGCTTGTGGCTGTGAGAGGAGGGCATGTGTGTGATTGAAATCCTGTGTATAAGTAAGGGGAGCGAGAGCATTGTGTGATTGAAATCCTGTGTATAAGTAAGGGGAGCGAGAGCATTGTGTGATTGAAATCCTGCGTGTAAGTAAGGGGAGTGAGAGCATTGTGTGATTGAGAGAGACTGGCCAGAGAGGTGACGTATGTGTGAAACTGAACAGGGAGATGACTTGTGGTATGTGTGTGCTTGTGTGTGAGAGAGAGATACTGGTTGGGGAGATGATTGGTGTGTGAGAGACAGAAACTGGTCTTGAGGGTGTGACTGGTGTGTGTGTGTGTGTGTGTATGTGTGTGTGTGTGTGTGTGTGGGTGAGAGAGAGAGAAGATACTGGTTGTGGTCCCTAAGGAAGAGGACCATGAGGACAGCTTCAGCAGCTACTGCTGCTTCTGGTGTGGCCTGCAAGGGAAAGAAGTAGGAGAACTGCTGGAGAGGGTAAGTAAAGGTGGCTTTTTAAATTCATTTTTCTTGACTGACTACCATTTTAATTATTGGGTAGTGTGTGATGTCTTCTGTTTGAAATATTTTATTGGTGTTTTGATAAAGGTTTCAAAATTTGCTTGAGTCTTTAATTATTGGATATTCTATTCATCAGCTGTTTTGAAATTATTTTATTAGTATGATATTATGATTCATGATTTATATATCTTGATTTTATTGATTGTTTCATGAAGAATGGTGACATTTTTGTTTTTCCATTGTTGCACTGTATAGAGTCTGGTGTGATACATTTTACAGTTTAGTTTTTGTCTGCGCATTTCTATTTATACTTTATGTGGCTTTATTCTGTATTTTGGTGAGAGTTTGTGTTCTGCATGCAAAGACTGAGATGAAGCATTCTTTTAGCATGTGGTTTCTCTGTAGGGATCTGTAGTAGCTTGGCCTGTTCTGTTTTCCTGATAGGAGGTGTATTGATATTTTAGATTCTGGTGTAATATTTGTGGTATTCTTTTTCATAGGTGGGGTTGTTATTCTTTGAGTTTTGGCAAATAGTACTGTGTTGATACGGGAGGACCATGCCGAAATATAGGGGGTGTACATATATATGTAAATTATATATGTAAATGTAATTGGGTACCCATGGGCCAGTATGGTGAAAAATCCCCCGGGCCACTATTTTCCCTCAATCCGCCCCTGCATGTGCCTGTAAAACAGTTCTAGTGTCTTTAGGGAATAGGAGGGGTTTTAATCTTTTGAGTATGTTTAATTTGAAGTAACCATCACTTATGATTTTTTTTTTCCATAAAGACAAACCTTTCCTACTAACCATAAAGACAAACCTTTCCATAAAGACAAACCTTTCCTGCTAACCATAAAGACAAACCTTTCCTGCTAACCCTTCTGAAATATCACTTATGAAAATATTGAACAGAACAGGACTCTGTCCCAGGACCACAAAAAAAAAAATGCCCAGTGATGCTCCCTTCAGTGATACAAACTTTAAAAACTGACACCATTCCTCTCCCCTGCCAAACCCATGGCTGGTGCAAGGGTATTAAGTGCCCTAGGTGAACCTTATAGCCTTGCATAACACCCCCTGCCCCATTCCACACACACACATAAGAATTATGCATTTATATTTACATGAAAAATATCAAAGTACAATATTCTGTGGTAAAAATATCGCTTACATTATATTTACACGCACTGCTGTGATACCAACCAGAAATCCCTGCAAAAAAGACACTTGGAATCCATATGCTATTAGGCCTCTTGTAATGTGTGTTGAGTGTGTACTTGACCCTCCAAAAGCCTTAAAACATTATAACACTTCCTATTAGGAGAATGCTTCATCTCAGTCACACATGTAAAACATAAACCTACCCTCATCAAATACAGAATAGAGCAACCATAAAGTAGAAATACAAACATGCAGACAAAAACTGAACTGGAAACCGGAAGAAGCCAATCTATGCAGTACAACAATGAAAAAAACAGAACCATCACCATTCCTCAAATATCAAACAATAAAATAAAAAAGTAAAATAAATACATAATCATAATGCTAAAAACATACTAATAGTATTTCAAAAAAGCTGATGAATAAAAAATCAAAGAATTAAAAACTCATAAGTTTTTTTAAATGTCCCAAACACCAATAAAATATTTCAAAACAGCAGACACAGCAAATAACACCTGAAAAATAAAACTAAAAAATATTTTAAAATTTTACATTCTCCATACATGGGATCTTTGATTTCCAGTTACCCCAAGATTGTCATGGATTAGTGGAAGAGGGATTCACAAACCATCTCCTCTCTTTCTTATATACACAAACACATACGCTCCCTCTCAGACAAACCAACAGACATCTCCAGCTCTTCTTTGGTTGGGATCTACCAGCAACATCAGGCCCTCGTCTTCATTTAAGCTGCTGGCAGGTTGGAATCCACCTGAAACACACACACACACACACACACACACACACACAGCTCCCATTCATACACATGCGCACACTGAAGGCAAAGTCCCTTCTCTTTCTTTTGCCAGCAACCTTGGAGCCTCTCTCGTTCCTCTGCTACCATTGTCACTGCTGCGGCATGGTTATTGGGGAGGCGCCAATTGCTACTATTGGCGCTGAAGCCCATACTGCTGCCTCCTCTGTGCAGGCCCCGCAGTATTAAAAATTTGAGGGGCTTCCAGTTCCTCCATGCTGATCTCAGGAAATATTCCTTCACGGAGAGGGTGGTGGATGCCTGGAATGCCCTTCCAGAGTAGGTGGTGAAGACAAAAGTGGTGATAGATTTCAAAGGGGCACGGGATAAACACTGTGGATCCCTAAAGGCCAGAGGATGGAAATGAAGAAAAGAGTGCATGGGGGTAACTTGCTGGTGTGGCGGTTACAACCCTTAACCAATCAGCCTGATACTTTGGACGCAACTCCAACATTGCTCTCTGCTTCAATGGCAAGAGATAATGGGGACTTGGACTCAGACTGCAACCAACAAGGGCCCTGACTTTGACGGTTTGGGAAACTAAGTATGGGGGTGACCTGTATGGCACGGCTGATGCCACCATAAGCTTGCAGACTGGATGGACGGTTTGGTCCTTTTCTGCCATCATTTCTATGTTTCTATATGTTTCATCCATTATTCCTAACTTTCAACTCTCTTCCCAGATACGTCACTATTTCCCCAATAAATCACCATTTCCCTAGATAAGTTTCTGTTCTCCCATATAAGTTTTTATTCCTTGCCGGAAGTCACTCTATTTTATTTCCTGAATGGCTGCTCATTGGTCTTCTTCCAAAACACAAGTTACTTGAATGGCTGGCCCATTAATTATAAAGAAGGGGCATAAGACGATGAGGCTATGGCCTAGCCCAGTGTTTCTCAATCTTTTGCACACCAGGAACCAACTGACTTGCTACGTTCCTTAAATTACATGGAACAGCTGCAGTGCTAATAAGTGTGGTGGGGGGGGGGGGCGGGTGACCCCATGAAAACTGAAGAATGAGCAGTAGCATTACCCCCCCCCCCCCCAACTAACTCTTTAATTCTAAAATATGTTGCTTTACTAAATAAAAAAAAAATCATTCCTTCTCTCTCTTCCTTCCCTCATCCGCTGCTGCCTTCCCAGTCACCAGGCTTCAAGAATAGTCCCAACTGAAAAATAAAAAGGTCTGCAGGGCAAGGAGGGTTTAGAAGAAGTCTCTGCTGGCTGCGTGTGGGGTGCAGGACAGCATGGGTCTTGCTTCCTCCTCAGTCTCCTGTCATCTCTACCACTCAGTGGACCGACAGAAATGCTGCCGTGGGACTGATGGAAGTCCGCAGCTCAGTAGTTGAAAAAAAAAAACTGGTCTAGCCAACAGCGAGGCAGTCACGATCTGGAGAACAAGACAAAGAGCTGCACATACAGTGCCAAATCCAAGCATGGCGCAACCTCCCACAGTCTCTATCCCATCCCTCACTCCCTGCTCTTATTATTATTTATAGCCCAGTTTTCCTCCAATGAGCTCAAGGTGGGATATGTGGGGTCCTCCCCTTTGTCTTCACAATAACCCTGTCAGGTACATAAAACTACATTTTCTTTGTTTGCCAGTCCAGAGCAGCAGGAAAGAACAGGCACCTTCACTGTCGCTGAAATCATTAAGATGTTGTGCGAACCTGACAGCGAAGTGTTAGATGCTGACGGCCATGAGAATAAGAAGTTGTACCCAATGTACAAAGGAGGAAGACCACATTTCAGCTGAGAGCTCGTCCTCCTCAGGCTCTGGTGGTGAAAGTAGCAAAAGGATGTGGAAGACCCGAATCCCCAGGGAGATAAGGAAGAGGCAGGCCCAAGAGCAGCTGGTATTGCATATAAAGCTCAATTGCAGCAATGCGACACAGAGGATACTGGGCATGTGGATATTATGAGAGCTCATGTGGCAGAGTTTGGAACAAACATCCACAACTAGAGCACTGCAGATCCACATGGAACATTATCTGCAAACCTGCAGGGCCACGGTTCTCTGAGTGAACCATTTCTGGGTTGTTTTTTTTTATAGTTGAGCCAATTATGTATACAATAATAAGGGGGATGAATAGGGAGGCAAAATGTATGCACTGCAGTAATTGCAGGAAGGCCAATGTCTGGCACCCACTTCAGTAGCTGAAAGCATATAATTGTCAGAACCATAGCACACCTGACACGGATTGCTGAAAAAATTATGGAATCTAACCTCTTGCCAATCCTATGCAGAGCCTCTCAGACTTTTTTGACATAACCAAATTCATGCACTTTAATGAAAAAGGAATATGAGCAACAAGGAAAGCAAAAGGCAAGCTAGCTCCTTTTCAAGCTGTATGAACAATGTTCATCATGCAGCTGCAGTAAGCATATACTCCAGGGGCAGACCTCATTGTGGAAGAGCAGCTGCTGGCATTTTGTGGGCATTATTTCTTCTGGAAGTACATGCTCAACAAGCTTTCAAAGTATGGCACCAAGATCTGATGGTGTTACGATGTTTGTCCTTCTAAGTGCATCTTGGCAGACAACCAGAGTAATTCCCTACAGGAAACCCACCAGAGTAATTCCTCCTGATGTTGGCATGTTGGTAACAAAATTATCCTTGGGCTGATGGACAACAGGCGCACCAGATACAAGAAGTTAAACCTGAGTTTGCTCTAAACTCTTGCCCATAATAAGCAAAGCAAAATTACTAGCTACACATTTTTCTAAGTATCACATGGGGATTAATTACATAGTAGAAACAGGGAAAATAAATATCACAATATAAAACTTTATCAGTAATGTCAAGCATTATTTATTCTTATTGAAACTTTTTTCATTCTCCCCTAACAGTTATAAAAAATACCTGAATTAATTTAGACATGCAATGATGCATGGCACATACTGCATATGAGAAGGTATGAGACAGTTTGACAGAGTAAAAAAATAAGTAGAGATGAGGGTTCAGATGATCTGTATGTGAAATCTGATCTGAATGAGTAGATTTTCAGTTCAGTTTGGGTCATCTACACCAAATAGACAGTCCCCTGAGAAATATGACTATTTTCCGGTTCATTTGGCTTGGTCCCATTAAAATCTATAGGGGAAACAAAACCAGAAGGAGTGTATATAGCGGGTTGGGAAGATAGAACAAGGAAGAAGCAGAACCCATCACGTTTTAACTTGTTTTCAACCAGCCTAACCCAGCTGGCAGCTATATGGATTGACTTCATTATTTCTTTTTAGATGAAAGAAAAACTAAGAGCACACTAAACAGCCAATGACCATTTTGTTTTCAGCCTTTCCTCTGTTGGATCGCCTTGCTTCAGAGTTCCAGAGTTAAAGAAGAAACTGGGAAAAAAAACTTTTAGATTTAAGAGGAAAAAGCAAGGAGTGCTCTTACAGTCTCTGTAATTGTGAGTTAGCTGTGCTACTAGCAGCAGGAGAAACTATGATCTCTCTGTCAGAGGGTAACTGTCGGGCCAATACAGTAAAATCGCGGGAGAGCGGGCGAGTGCCCGCTCTTCCAGCGCGTGCACAGGCCACTCACCTGTGCGCGCGATTCAGTATTTTAATTTATTTTAATTAGGGCCGGTGGTAAAAAGAGGCGGCTGTCAGCGAGTTTGACAGCCAACGCTCAATTGTGCTGGCGTCGGTTCTCGAGCCCGCTGACAGCCACGGGTTCGGAAACCGGACGCCAGCAAAATTGAGCGTCCGGTTTTCGACCCACCAGCCACGGGCCCATTTTAAAATTTTTTTTTTTAATTTTTTACTTTTTTAAACTTTCGGGACCTCCGACTTAATATCACCATGTT
The DNA here is from genome assembly GCF_901001135.1 of Rhinatrema bivittatum. Lineage (NCBI taxonomy): Eukaryota > Metazoa > Chordata > Amphibia > Gymnophiona > Rhinatrematidae > Rhinatrema > Rhinatrema bivittatum. The sequence goes on along the minus strand of NC_042615.1, from coordinate 271,995,440 downwards.
TTTACTGCTTTTCTGTGCACTTTTCCAGTGCCCGCAGAAACTAGCGCCTACCTTTGGGTAGGCGCTAGTTTCTGAAAGCAAAATGTGCGGCTTGGCTGCACATTTTGCTTACTGAATCACGCAAGAATACCTATTAGGGCCATCAACATGCATTTGCATGTTGCGGGAGCTATTAGGTTCGGGGGGGTTGGACGCGCGTTTTGGACGCGCTATTACCTCTTACTGAATAAGGGGTAAAGCTAGCGCGTCCAAAACGCGCATCCAAATGCCGGCTAACAGTGCGCTCCGTCGGAGCGCACTGTACTGTATTGGCCCGTGTGTCTGTACATCAGCAGGGTAAGACTGCACTCTGCTACAGCAGGCAGGCAGCGTGTGTTACTGTCTATGGGAAACATACAGCAACAGAAATTAGTTTTTGCTTGCAGCAGGTGACTGTGACGGGAATAGCTTGCTTTCTCTGTGCTAATGTATCAGTGACATTGTAACGGTGTACTAATTCTATGTGTGATTCCTGCACTAAGTTTTTAAGCTCTAATTTTCAGAAGCCCACGCTCATAGCTTTCAGGGGTTATGTACGTGGCCGGGCCCTGCACGCGCTGTGCGCATTTTCCCAAGGGCCTGGCCACGTACGTAATTCCTGATATGCGCCGAAGTGCTGGGCCTCAAGAAAGGGGCAGGGGCTGGGCAGGGAGGGGACCATTAGTCGCTGTCCCGGGGAAGCACACGTTGGCAGCCGCCCAGCACGTGGAGTCTATGCTGCTCCAAAGGAGCAGTTAGGTAATTTACAAAAAAAAAATCTAATAGCTAGGAAGGGGTTAGGGGTCAGGGAGGAGAGGAGAGGAGAGGACAGGAGAGGGGAAAAAGGTAGGAAGGTTATATAGGGATATAGGGAAGTTCCCTCCCAGTCCGCTCCTTAATTGGAGCGGACTGGGAAGGAACTGGGGACGCCCTACACGTGTCGCCGCATGTTGCTTTTTTAAATCCCCCCTACGTGAGCGAGTCGTAGGCCGCCCGCACATGCACGAGCAGATGTTAAAATCTGCCATGCGTGTGTGCGCGCGGATATCGTATTTTATAAAATGCATGCGGCGCCGGGAACCGTGCCGCGTGCCACTTTACTTGCTGCCATACCCCTTGTGCCTTGCTTTGGGGTCCTCCTGTGGCCGTGCCCCTCTCTCTATACCTTGGAGTGTTCTTGCCACTCTTGGTGCCCTTTGCCCTTCTTTTTATACTTCGGGGTCTTTTTGCCATTATCGTGCCACTATTCCCCTATTGGCTTTAATTTATTTATTTATTTATTTATTTATTTATTTATTTAGAGATTTTTATATACTGAAGTATAGCGCTCTGCCTTCACTCCGGTTTACAGTTGAACAACTCATTACATATAGCGAACGATATAAACGGGAATCGTGTTAACTAAAAACGCAACAAAAACCTTGAAAAAGTCAAAGAAAAACAGGTCATACAGTGTAAAACAATATCTAATCAGAGTAAGAACGAGAAACAGATAACTGGCATGAGTTTAAAATCCGAACCAAATGAAACCAAACTGAAAAATCTAAACTGAGCTAAAAATGTGTTTTGGGGTTTTTTTTTGTGCACAGCTCTAGTAATAAGGCAAGTGATATTTGCAACTTGTCCATAGCAGATCGGTCTCTGCTGTAAACTCAACGAAGGGAGCTGTCGCTTTGCTTTGGTGGTAGCCCCTGCTTTAAAGCTAGGCAGCTGTAGTTTCAAATTCTGAGATCCCCAGGTGGAAAAAAATAGCACAGGGAGCAAAGGATCTTCACAGAAGTGTAGACTGAGGATGTATGGTAGCAGAATCATTGCTGTCATCGCCACGGTTTCCCTTGAGGAGGCCCGAGCTGAATCAGCTGCAGCGGGGCCCCAGAATGCTGATGTGGGGGTCTCCGCTAATGCAAGCTGATAGGGAAATTATAGCGGGGCAGTGAAGGGCCCCACAAAGCACAGAGCCCAGGGTGGCCACCTCTATTTGCAGCCTCCTTCCCCCACCAAGAATGGCTCTGGCCTTCCCCTTATGAAGCAGAGGGCTCTCCATTGAACAAATCAACACCCCGACTCAAAGTGCCCCCTGCAATGGTCCATATAGAGAGAATTAGACTGAGCCTCTCTCTCTCTGTCTTTCACCAGACTCCCGCCCCTAAGGAGCTGTGGCATGTGTGCAGATATGCATGAAGAGTATTTTATAACCTATGCGTATAGCAGATAAAATAGTGCGGATCTTTGTGTATGGCGAGATGGGCGCGCGCGCGGCTCTTTTAAAATCTGCCCCGACAGTGTACAGAAAACCCAGTAACAAGGACATTTTCTTGGTTATGGTGCTTGTCCCTGGTCAAATTACATTTCTGGCCTGGTGGCCGGATATATATTTTGCAGCTCTTTCTGTTTCCCCCAGAACTGTGCAGAGTTTTTCTTGAGAGTCCTCCTCATCGCTTTAGCAAGACCTTTTTTCTCTCTCCTGCTAGCTATATCCATCTCCGGGTATGAACGGAGGTGCTGGCAGCGGTAGCTTATTTTGACCTCGCATCCCTCCTGCATGTGCAGGGTGTATGCTCCATCACAGGCGCCCATCCTCATACAGGATCTACAAATGTTAGAAATAATTCAAAAGTCTATTAAGCTAATAAAGGAGACGTAAAAGCTTACATATGCCTAAAGCTTGTCCAGATTGGGATTATTTATGTGTCATGCAGACCTAGCATGGTCCATTGTAGTGCATCCCCTTATCAAAAGACCAAAATGGTCTGCGTCCAGTAAGATGTAGGAAAGAGCCCTAGAGGGAAAGGGGCCATTGTTGCAGTTTGTTGTATCTGGGAAGAGAAAGGAGCAGACGAGAAAGCTATTGTCCTCTCAGCACAGTCATCAGGGCACACTCTGCCAGTCGGGTTTTCAGGATATCCACAATGGAGGAGCTATAAACTCCAAAGGAGTAGAGGGTGAATATAGTTCTCTGGTTACAGGAGATGCCTGGAATGCAGTAACTGAGAAACTGCTGCCAGTACAAATCGTCAGTGAAAAAGTGATCCCGAGGACAGTGGATCGCATCCCAGCTCTCAAGATGTACCCGGCCAGTCGTGTTTTCAGGATATCCACAATGAATATGTATGAATACGTTTGCATGTACTGTCTCCATTGTATGAAAATCCATCTCATGCATATTCAGTGCGGATAGCCTGTAAACCCAAGTGGTTAGGTGTGTCCTGAGGACTGGGTTGAGAACCCCTGCCCTAGAGTTGAAAAGAAACTGAAACACAGCTAAAAAAAAAAAAAAAAAAAGCAGAAAACTCAATGGGGAATTTGCTAAGTAAAATGCAATCTCAGGGATTTCAAGCTAAGGAAAACATTTCATGGGCTCTTAGGGATATTTCCTGCAAGAGAAACTGAAGAAATCAAGGCAACAAGCCAAATCATTTGTATGGATACTCAGGTCATCTTATTTTCAATGTGACATCTCTTGTTGGACAGCATAGGAAAGAGGGTTGTGCATGTAAGAGCTTCTTATATTATTGCCCAGTACATAAGTCACCTTTCAGAAGTGAAAATCTATGAAAGTCATAACTAATTAATTAATGCAACCTATAAAAGATATTTTTCTGTTTGAGGTCTTGTTCTATTTCTTAAAGTAGAATGGATGGCCCCAGGGCCAGTGCCATGGTCTGCTGTCACCCTAGGCAATGACGTCACAGCATCACATATTCTCTCTCTCTTTCTCGTCAACAATGCCCGCCGACAACTCCAACACCTAACATGCATGCGTACCGCGCGAGTAAAGACACCACAAGTCTCCATTCCACACATGCCCCCTCTCACCTCTCCTCCACAACATTTGAAAATGCTGCCCTTGCATACGTCACTGATGCTCCTCCCATTTCCAGCACCCTACGCGATCGCCTAGTACGCCTAGTCCTCCCGCCAGCTCTGGATGGCCCCACGCTTATTTCTATTTCAACCTCATTGTGGAGTCACTTCAACAATAAAGAAAGCCCTTAGGACCACAGAAAATTGTCAGTGTCTTGATTTACATGTGGAGCTTTGAGGCAACATTTGTCCACCAAAAGAATCTTGGAAATGCAGCTTCCCTTCTACGGAAAAAGCCCTTACAGTGACTCTGGGAGTTAATGGGATATATTTTTAAAAGCAAAAAGATGCGTAAGAGGAGGTCTAATTACACCAAAGTGGTTAGAGCAGTGGGCTATGAACCAGGAGACCAGGGTTTGAGTCCTGCTGTCGCTCCTTGTGACCTTGGGCAAGTCACTTTACCCTCCATTGTCTCAGGTACAAACTTAGGGGGTCATTTTCCTACCGTTTCGCACGCGAAAAGTGACTTTTCGCGTGCGATAGCTAAAAAGGGGCGGAGTTGGGGCGGCATCGGCACCGGAAGAGGAGGAGTTGGGGTGATGTCGGGGCGGATGCTGCGAAGACTTCGCTGGCGGCGATAAGGTAAGCCACGTTATCGCCGCCAGTAGTGCGCCCAATAGCACCACCTTTCACAGTGGTGCTATTGGGTGTGAAAGCCGGCAGCGATAACACCGCGGTGGTGCAATCGCTGCCGGCTTTCACAGGCCCGCCCCCGTTCCCCCCCCCCCTGCCCCTGCCCCCATTACCGCCAAATTCAGGGAGCTCCGCAAAGTTAGAAAATCCAGCCCTTAGATTGTAAGCCCTCTGGGGATAGGGAAATACCTCCAGTACCTGAATGTAATCCACTTTGAAGCGCTGAAAAAAAAAGTGCAAAAAGCGGAATATAAATCTAAATAAATAAATAACAAAATACCCTACAGGGATTTCACAGGCAATCTTTTTAATAAGGCAGCTACACACAAAAAACAGTGATTAAAGGGTGATATATTTCACCATCTTTAAAAAAGGAATACTTTACTCATAGAGTGGTAAAATTATGGAACATTTTGCCAGCAGAAGTAGTTATTTCTATGACACTAAATCAATTCAAAAGTAAACTGAATGTGTTTTTAGAGGAAAAAGTTATTAATGGATATGTAACTGCATGTAGGGAGTCAAATCATAACATTTTTTGGTTTGTTTCCAGTTTGGATTCAGCTGTATCTGAAATTGTTCTGCTTTGTTTCTGGTTCAGGCTAATATCTCTACATTTTTGTTTATTTATAAAATGAATATATTGCTTTTCCATTAAAATATATACCAAAGCATGCAGGAAGAGCCAGTTCAGTTCCGGTTCACATGAGAAAATTTGGTGGCAAGTTGAAGGTAATGAAGTAACCTGCATGGAGCAACAGTTCAACCCAAAACAGCAGTGAAATGACTGTATTGTGCTTCTAAGAAGGCACGAGATGGGCTGCACGAAGCTACAATTACCTTAAGCACCTCATTGGGTAGACTTGAGGTGCCATTTTGGTTCTTATATATGTCATTTACTATGCACAGAAATAAAGGTTAACAAATAAAATTTAAAAAAAACCCCAAAATATGTATGGTAATACCTTATAGTAGATTAACAATTAATTGCTTGACTGTGTTACAGTATTATATATAAGTAGGGTCCTTCATTTTCAGTTTAAACCAATTTTCATTCGTAAATTCTCGGATTTTTCCAAAAGTGCTAATTGTTTTAAACTGATTTTCACCTTAATTTTAGGAGGATTAAAGAGCAGCTCCAGAGCTGCAAATGATGTGTCAAGGCCTCCAGCAACTGCTACAAGCCAGTATGGGCCAAAGCACTCAAGCCCCCCCCCAGTGAAAGCGCTCGTCCTCCAATGCCGCTGGTGTGCTATTCCAAGTCCCGCCTCCCCCCCCAGTGAAAGCGCTCGTCCTCCAATGCCGCTGGTGTGCTATTCCAAGTCCCGCCTCCCCCCCCCCAGTGAAAGTGCTCGTCCTCCAATGCCACTGGTGTGCTATTCCAAGTCCCGCCTCCCCCCCAGTGAAAGTGCTCGCCCTCCAATGCCGCTGGTGTGCTATTCCAAGTCCCGCCTCCCCCCCCAGTGAAAGCGCTCGTCCTCCAATGCCGCTGGTGTGCTATTCCAAGTCCCGCCTCCCCCTCCCCCAGGCAGCCAAAGTGCCTTCTGCTTGGTACTGTCAAAGCAGCATTTGAAATGTGCCCCGCCCACCAGAAGCACTTCAGGTGGCTTTTAAAATCTGCTCAACATCACAAGCCCAACATATTCCCCTAACCCTTAATTAATGTGCACGTCGAGCGTTTAAGATTCACCTTTAAGTATTTAATAATACATTTGAATTCTTTTTTTATTTGTACTGTTTAATTGTACAATTAGAGACATGTACGTAAGTAAAGGATCCACCAAAATCTATTTTGAAGTAGAGTTAGTATATAATCACACAACCTCCACCGTGATTAGTTAACTTCTTGAGATTTGTGCACCTCAATTGATTTAATATAACTAGGGAAACTAAGAATTGGAAACATTAAACAGATCTTAAGTTGACGAGACCTATGATGTATTTCCGACATGCTTGACTATCATTGTTTTCTTCCCACTTTTCTGAAATTTTTGAGTCTTGCCAACAAAACATGCTCCGAGATTGCCTCCTTCATAGTGGATCTTTGTGGTGACACTATGAATTCCTCCATTCAGTGCTTACTTGAGTACATGGCACCAACAGCCAAATGATATTTTGTCCCACTCTTTCAAAATATTTACATCGTTATTCAATTGTGGCTCATGAGTCCAGAAAGTAACTGATCAATCCTGTTGGACTGGGTGCCAGACAGTGACTCTGGCTGCTTTGAGATTTCTGTTAAGTGAGTCCCAGTATCATCTCTGTTATGTGTAATAAGCAGATGAGAATCAATTGATTGTACATACATGCATGCCACTGTCATCAATGACAGGTCCCACCCTCTGCCATGCTTACACGAGATGAAACTTTCAGGGGTGACGAGAGTGGTCCATCCCAAAAAGTGAGATTTATGAAATTCATCATCCGCCCCAACTCCTCCAATGAATGAGAATCGAGGCCAAAACAGGATATTTTTTCTGGTGGTGTGCCTGATGTTTAAATCTGGAAAGATCTGATGTGCTATTGCTTTACAAATGAAAGTAGCCAACAACATATTTAGCTTTCTTTGGTTTATTTAAAAATTGTAACTCTTGAATGCCATATGACAAAAAGATAGAAACACACACAGAAGCTTGTCATTCTGTGTGTTTATCTCTGTCCCCTGTACCCAGGGCTGGTGCAAGGGGATTAGGCGACCTAGGCACCTTCTGCCTAGTGCTGCCCCCTCACCCGGTCACGCTGACACCGCGCCCCCCCCCCCCCCCCCCCTGTCACAGCCGCGACTCCTACCTTTTGCGAGCGGCAGCAGCAAAGAAGAGTGGAGATTCGAATCCCCACTCCCCTTTGCTGCTGCCACCACTCGCCGCCCACATGACTCATGAGCGGCAGCGGCGCCCCCTAATGGTCGGCACCCTAGGCCCTGGCTTAGCTCGCCTAGTGCTTCCGCCAGCTTTCCCTGTCCCCTCCACCACCACCACCACCACCACCACCACACTCATTATCTTGCCTACTTCCTCTCTTTCCCCAAGGCCACCACCACCACACTCATTATCTTGCCTACTTCCTCTCTTTCCCCAAGGGGAAAAAAAAGGTGCAGTGGGTGTGTGTAGTGGGTAGGAGGGGAAAGAGAGTGCGTGATCAGCGGCTGAAAGGAGGCCGAAGGACGTATTGTGCAAGCAGTGTACATGGGGGAGGGGAGGCATGAATGGGAAGCAGGGAGGAGTGCGCATGAGTAAGGAACGGACGTGTGCCTCAGCAGCTTATTGGAGATGGGTCCAAATCTGCAAATATGAGCAGCAGCCAGTGGATGAGTGAAGGTGAGAGCAGTGCTTAGTGGGAGGATGGGAAGATGTGTTAGGGCAGTGGCCAGGAAGAATGGGATATGTGGGTGACAGGTAAAGAATTAGTATGTGTGACTACCAGCCAGGGTGCTAGAAGCATCAGCACATAGAGAGAAAAGGATTATGAGCAGTGGCATCCGGGGAAACGGGCGCGTGCATGTTAGCGGTGCGCGCTCTTAGCTAAGAGGCTGGCGCCGCATTGCACCAGCTGTTAGGTGATAATTTCCTGAGGCATGATGCTAAGGGGGCTCCCGCAAGATTGATCAGTCTCTCCTCACACTCACTAACCGTGGCGGGAGCTCTGCGCCCTGCATGCCGCTCCCCTGAGGCATGCAGGGCGCAGTGCAAGGGTATTAGAGGTCCCAAACAAATCTTACAGTCCTGTGCCTCCGCTCCTTTTCTGGCCCCGTCCTCTCCATACCCAATCAAAAATTATTCATTTAGAATATCAGAAAAAGGACATTCAAAGTACAGTCTTCTGAGGTTAAAAATATCATTTACAACAACGTGTATATTATATTTACATTCACTGCTCTGGTGCCAACCAGAAAACCCTGCAAAGTACAAAAAAAGACACTTGGAACTCATATGGTATTAGGCCTGTTGAAACACATGCTGGGTGTGGGCTTGGCCCTCAGGAAATCACGAGGAAACTGAATTGTAATTAAAATATATAAAATCTCTCATACTAAAACAGCACTAACTGCCAGCACTCAAACAGTAACAACCATCTTGTAAAAGAGTACATAACAGAGAACCACAGAATATCTTAAGAGACTGTCTCCAGATTTGTGGTCTGGTCCTCCTTAAGACACACACAGAAAGGGAATAATGGTCTTGGGGTGTTTCCCTTTGCAGGGGGATAAGAAACTAAGCTTGAGAGGGAACATGAGGCTCCAGACAGGAGAAAGAAGTAAAAAAAAACTATGCAGAACTGCTTATGTGTAACAGCTATCTTTTTTATTCAATCACAGCTGAGGTAAGCAGGTCTTTTTTGCTCATTTTCCTTGTAAATAATAAAAGTTTGTTCAAGAATAGCTCTGTTTTCCAGTGAGCCAAGGCACTTCTCTATGAAAAGGCTGCACGAGCCCTAAAACACCAATACATCTCTTATTAGGAAAACAAAACAAGTCAAGTTGCTATGGATCCCCACACAGAAATTACATGCTAGCAAAATACCTCACTTTGGTCACACTTAGAGAACATAGACAGACTCTCACCAAATACAGAATAGAGAGACCATAAAGTATAAATAGAAACATGCAGACAAAACCAGAAACTGCAATAAGCCAGACTCTGCAGGCAGTCAACAATAGAGAAACAGAAACATTACAAAAAAAAAAATCAAACAATAAAATCAAGAAATATAAATCATTAATAATAATAAAACCATTCAAATATAAAGAATACATATTTAAAAGCAGCTGATATACCTGGCTTTAACTGTGATAAATACATTGGATGATTTCTTTCATAGTGAGCACAGAAAACTGTCCGTCTCAGATTCAGAAGGAGTGGCAGCATTTGGAGGAAGACGATTGGAACACTGTTCTTTTGGAGTGGTGGCGCTTAGAAAGTGGGCTTCAACTAACCAGACAATCTTTACTTTCATGTTTTGGGGAGGTGAAACTTGTGTCTACTAACAGTTATTTACTGGAAATACAAGAATTGGCTTTTAAGGCTAAGCTCACCTCTACTGAGGTGAGTCTAAAATGCTCTTTAGAACGGGGTTCCCTCACTCATGTTTTTTGGTACTGTCCGGTAATTTCTCATGTTTGGAAGAGAATTCTTACTTATATTAATACTTTGTTAGGTGGTAACATTCCTTTACTCCCAGAACTCATACTATTCCTTGTGGGCTTATTCAAATATGTACAGAAAGACAGCGAGAGGCAGTTGGTTAGGAAATTTCTTGCACAGGGTAAACATCCTATCTTGCTGGTTTGGAGAGAGCCTAGCCCACCATCTTTCTGGCAATGGAGGTATGCCATCCATAATATGATGGTCATGGAGTCCTTAGCCACCCATTCGTCCTTTCCTTCCAGGACAAAGGTTTTGAAAGTGTGGGATTTGTATCTGCGCAGCCTTTCTAGCAGAGCTAGAAGTTTAGTTCTGAATACTTTGTAGGGAAATTTCTGTATATTGTTTTTGTGCAGGGGGAGGGGAGGAGGGTTGTTGCATGCAAAGTTTCTCCTCTCTATCTCTCTTATATGTAGAGACCCTTTAAGGTCTCTCTAGATGACCGTAGTAATAGACCTGGGTTAGAGATTGTAGGAGTGGGGCAAACCACTTGCTGCAGCACCCTATGTAGTGGCTACAGTGGTAGACTCCAGCCTGCCTGCTCAAGGGTGGGCTACGTCACAGGGTCTATATACATTTTGAGTTAGCAATTGCAGAAGGAGCTGTCTTTTTCCTCCCATGGCTCCCGTATCCTGGAAGGTCTAGGTCTTACACACTTGGCTATCCAGGATAGGAAGAGAGAAAGTCTTCTGTTTCATTTCTTGACCCATGTATAGACAGTGGTGACTCTGTGTGTTTTTGGAGATTGTCTGTTTCAAATCATTTTTGTGCGTGTTACCTTTTGGTTTAGGAGGAAGCTATGTCTGCCACCCTTCCTGTCTAGGAACAGAAAGAAATGAGGTTTTCCCTACTTTTCTACAGGGAACTCTTCATCCAATGGTCCCAGAATATCTGGAAAAAGAGAAATGAGTGTAAGAGTTGTTTTATTCAACTGGAGATCCCCCACTGGAGTCTTCGCTCCAGGAAAAGAGAAGCTGAGAGAGTTGGATTGTCTAGTGCAGTGGTCCCCAACCATATCCTGGGGGGCCCACCAGCCACTCGGGTTTTTGGGATATCCACAATGAATATGTATGAGATAAAATTTGCATGTTATGGAGGCAGTGCATGCACAGTTTCTCTTATGCATATTCATTGTGGATATCCTGAAAACCCAACTGGCTGGTGGCCCGTCTCTCAGATATTTTTGGGAAGGGAGTTCTGCCCATATTTAGAAGTCACTGGGTGAGGGGCGGATCCAAGATGGCCGCTTGATAGACTTAGTCGGCGTCGGCTCTCTCGGGCGTGAGTTCAAAACTTTTACTTGCTGCAATTTTCCTGTGATGGGGAGAAAACGCAAGCCTAGGACCAAACCTTACTCCACGGTTCCTCTGACGACGCCTTTCTCCGGCCCAATGGATGCCCATATCATGCGCAGCAACATGACGCTGGGGCTTCAGCCGCTGGAGAATGGGGGAGGGGAATCGGAGCTCTCCTATCTCCCTGGTTTGCTATCTCCACTCAGCCCTGTGGAGGGAACACCGCCGGACAACCCTACCGCTATGATAGGGGCCCTGGAGTTGAGGGAGACGCCACCAGACCAATATGCTGGAGAGCAGAGCCCTGTGGGGTTCGACAGGGCAACTATAGGGGCAGTGAGCTCGGAGGTCCAACTTGGGCAGTCCGGTTTGGGAAGAGAAGGATTGCTGGAAGAGCATGCTGGTGCTGTTGGAGAACTCCCTGTGGGAGAATATCTGCTATAGAAAGACCTGCAGCTTTTTCACTTGAGACTATAAGGGAAACTATTGTGGAAATGAGAACCTCTATATTGCAGCAATTACGGTACTTCCAGTAAATGTTAAATTTAAAGAGGTGGAGGAAAAATTAAGGCATTGTCTATACAACCAAAGAACTGGACCAACAAGTGTCTTCTATTAGAGTTCAAATAAATGGAATGCAGCAAGTGCAGTCAGTAATGACTAGAGAACGAAACAACCTGTCCTTAAAATTGAAAATGTGGAAAACATGGTTAAAAATAGAAACTTGAGATTTATAAATTTTCCATAAGTACCGTTAACTCCTCCTAAGAAGTTGTTTAGAAGATATCTTATGGAAATCCTTCAAGTGACAGAATATGCGATTCCACCAATTTCAAAAATTTTCTGCTTGCCAAAGTTCAAAAGAAGGGAAGAACAAAGTGAAGGAATAACACCTCTAATACCAGTTCGTGAGCAAAGTCTGAATATTTCAGATGTTTTGGAGGCTTCTGATACAGAGCTAGCGGTTCCTGCGACGTTGATAGTGACTTCAGCACTCGAGCAGACAAGGAATGGCTAATGAGACTCTGTTTCAGGCATAGGAATGATAGTTTCTTAAGATGTAAGGTTAGAGTGTTCCCTGATGTCTCACGTGAGACCCAAAAAAGGAGGAAAGCTTTTCTCCTATTGAGGCCGCAGATATTGCAAATTGGGGGGGGGGGGGGGGGTCTTTTTCTTAAAATTTCCATGCAAGTGCATGGTAAAGTATTTAAATAACACGTATGTATTTTTTGATCCCCCACAATTGACACATTTTCTGATAGGGAAATTCCCGGTGATACCAGTAGTGTGCAGTTCAATTATATCGAGTTCCCCATAGATGGAAAAGGGTTGCTGTTTGTTCTGTTGAGAATTTCTTAGTATATGAAATAATTATTACTTTAGGTTGGGGTAGATCCGCCCCTCCCCTATCTGAGGACTTTATTTTTGAGAAAGGAATTAGGATTTGCCTGAGATTTTTCTTGTAAGTTAATGTATCCTGTTTCTCTCTATTTCTGTTCAAGATTTGTATCTTGTAATTATTGGGAAAAAAAAAAAAAAAGAAGTCCCCTGCCCACCTAGGATTCTTACTTTTCCAAGCCCTGGAGGGTGAGATATTCCTGGGACCTAAATACTGAGGGACACTTGCATAAATAAGGAGAAGTTTTGAAAATCTGAACCTAGTCATGGATGTAACAGAATAAATGTGTATGGTGCAGATAATGACAGTGGAATATATGCAGCAATAAAGTTTGATTTTGGAACACCCATCGAGAATGTCCAGCCTGTTTATTCTGGTGCCTACAACTCTACCACATACACGTAGCACCCGAAGCAAGAGTCACCCTCTATACCTTGGGCTTTGGAGATCTATCTTCCCCCTTTCAGAGAATCCATGCCAAAGGGCTTTGGGACTGTGTCCAGACAGCCCCTGGATCGAGTGTGAATTCCTACCTTCCCGGATAAATACCAAAAGAGGGGCTATTCACACACATGCTCAATCACACACACATGCTCTCTCGTCCATTCACACATATGTTCACTCATACATGCCCTCAATCATTCATATATGTTCACACACTCTGTCTCTCACACCCGTGCTCACTCACACACACCTTCACTCATGCTTTCTTACTCACATATGCTCACTCGCGCTCTCTCTCATACATGCTCAATTACATATACATGTTCTCTCTATCTCTAACATACATGCTTAATCACATACACATGCCTTCCTCCTCACTCTCAAATGCTCAATCATACATACATGCTTTCTTTCACACTCATATTTGCTCTCTCTCTAAATCACATATATGCTCTCTCTCTCTCATTCTCAAATACTCTCCCTCTGGAAGCATAGGCCTTTCCTTTTACTCACTAACCATGACAGGAGTTCTACGTCCTGCATCCTGCTCTCTTGAGCATGCAAAGCCAGTGCAAGGGTATTAGGTGCCCTAGGCAAACCTTACAGCCCTGTACTCTGTGGCAGCAACAACCTCCATCTTCAGCCCATGCTGCCAATGAGACCACTCCTTCTTTGGGCTGTGGAAGGCTGAGATTGCTTTGCCTCCTGCTCCTATCTTTCAGTGCATGGCCAATGCTGCTTGCCACGGCCTCCTTTTGGCTGCGTGGGTCTCCTCCACCTTTTGGCCTGTGTGGCTGATGCTCATGTACCCCCTTCTCCTTTAAGCATGCAGGACAATTCTGCAGCCTGCTTCTGCGCCTTGTGATGGTGGTGATGATGACATCTCCTTCTTCCCACCCGTGTGGACCCGTGTGACACCATTTCCTCTTCTGGGCCCACAAAGACAGAAAGGAGGAGATGTCATTGCTACCGTCTTCAGAACTGTGGCACTCTAGGCAGCCACTTAGTGCTTCTACCATCGATGAGAGCATGTGCACCGAGCACCCTCCATGCATTCCAAGCCTAGCTCTCATAGCACATGCCAGTTTCATAGCTGTGATAACACCTAGGGGGAGGTGAGGTGAAGGAGCTGTGGAGAATCATAGGTTAGGAAAGCAAAAGCCATACCCCACTTTTCCAAACGAAGGATGGTGCTTCTATGATTGGCTTCCTGGTAACTGCTGCTTTTATTCTGGCTCCTGTCTGTTTCTCTCTGAATTCAGCATTCAGGATCTTTGGCGCATGCACATAGTATAGATCTAGAAAGGAAGAGGGCAGGGCAGGCACAGCGGGAACCAGACAAATCCGTATGGCAATGGTTACCATGCAGCAGGCAAGAAAATAAGAGACTAGGAAGGGAGGCTGTGATGGGTGAAAGGAGAGGCTTCCCTGCATGTCAGTATCAGACTTGTGTAAGTCTCACGGCTTAATGAGTGAGACTTGGCATGTTTACACTTGGCTTTAGGTCTGACTGTGTCAGACAGTAACAATCGGTACCTAGAATCAATTATGTGAAACATTTCGTTTTATGTGTTTTGTCATATTTTTGACTAATCCCTTGGAAAAAATGTGTTGCTATTTTTGAGATTTCCAGCTGGTATTTTGTCCATGTGCCCTGTGGTAGGCTCTTCATGCTGCAGTGTTCAGTTGCCACTTTGGCAGGCAGCAGAACAGCTGTCAGTTTCTAAACTGATATCCAGTCATTGTAACTGATGTGAAGATTATGGTTTGAAAATGCCATGTCCTGACAAACTTTCCACAGTTCCAACAGTCATTTTAGCACATCAAAAGTTGAGTGCCATCTCAAGGCAATCCAAGATGAGTTTCTTCAATTTTAACTACAGTGTCTTCAAGCTCTTTCATGATGCTATTGTCTTCTCCTGTACACTCATCTTCCTCCCTCTTTTTTGAAAACACTGCTGAGTGCTGACCCATTTGTTGCCGTGGTGATCACTTGGATTCTGTGAAGGGGCAGGATAAACCTGTAGGGCCCTGAAAGGGATCAAATAATAAATAGTCCATATGTTTTCTTTGAGATTTCTCATTTGAGGGATTTTATTGATTATAAGAAATGTTGTATGTTGTAATATTTCTTTCTGAGGGTGGAGATGGATTTTGGGATATCATGTTTTGAGTTATTCTCTCTCTTTTTTAGATTTCTTTTTTTTTTACTTATATAAAGCTACTCATAGGTTTTACTTTTGTTCTTCTACATATATCTTGGTATAATGTATAGTGCACTAACAGCATTTATTTTCTTGTTTTACCTTAGCTATTTTGGTTTTATTAGTTGAATTTCTTGGAATTATGTGCATTATTTTTTTCTCTTTATGCCAAATTATGCTTGTACATAATTGATTGAAATGCAAATAAATTTAAAAAACAAAAGATTTTATCTATCCAAATTACAAGTTTGGCAGGTACAAAAAATAACTGACAGTCCAGATTACAAATATCAAAGGCAGGAGACAGTTTTTTAAGTTCCAAAACTCATCATAAGGCAGATTAGTTCCTTCTGTAGCTTAAATATTACTCAAGACACTGGAATATCTTGGTATTCTCTCTACAGATCTCTGACTGTTACAGAATCCTTCTCTTGTTTCACAAAGTTAATCACAGATGGTAGGCTAGAGCACAACAAATCCTGTCCCTAGTGTCTAAGGGGCTGATACAATATGTGCGGTATTGAGCACCCATTTTCCTAACGCTCATATTGAGCACCCATTTTCCTAACACATACATAACCAGCTCTCCTGAGCACCTGATGCTATCTTATAATGAGCTCCTGTGCTAAAAAAAAATGCACTAGGGAGAAATTGTGCATCACTAGTGCTCAAAGGTATCTGGTGCCCAGGAGCTATGGATCTGCGCATGTCAGGAAAATGGGCGCTCAATACGAGCATCCATTTTTTCGTCCCGCGGTTGATTTGCATGCACAATATACACGCACCATAGCGTCACTCTGGAGCGTGTATATTGTGTGTGTGCATTTTGGGGCGGATTTTCATACTCCGCGAATAGGCCTACTTTTGTTTGCGCTCCAGGCGCAAAAGAAAGTACGCTGGATTTCAGTAGATACGCGCGTAGCCGCGCATATCCGCTGAAATCCGGGATCGGCGCGCACAAGGCTATCGATTTCGTATAGCCGGCGCGCGCCGAGCCGCACAGCCTACCCCGTTCCCTCCGAGGCCGCTCTGAAATCGGAGCGGCCTCGGAGGGAACTTCCTTTTGCCCTCCCCTCACCTTCCCCTCCCTTCCCCTACCTAACCCACCCCCCCCCCCGGCCCTGTCTAAGCCCCCCCCTTACCTTTGTCGGGGGATTTACGCCTCCCAGAGGGAGGCGTAAATCCCCGCGCGTCAGCGGGCCTCCTGCGCGCCGGGACGCGACCTGGGGGCGGGTCCGGAGGGCTGCCCCGGGCCGTAGCCACACCCCCGGACCCGCCCCCGGAACGCTCCCGACACGCCCCGAAAACGCCGCGCGGTTCGGGCCCGCCCCCGACACGCCCCCCCCCGACACGCCCCCTCCGAAAACCCCGGGACTTACGCGAGTCCCGGGGCTCTGCGCGCGCCGGTAGGCCTATGTAAAATAGGCTTACCGGCGCGCAGGGCCCTGCTCGCCTAAATCCGCCCGGTTTTGGGCGGATTTAGGCGAGCAGGGCTCTGAAAATCCGCCCCTTTATGCCCAGAAACCTTTTTTGGATTATCAGCCCATTACATTTTTCTTTAATTTTCATTGCCGCAAGCACTAGATCTTAGTATTGCAATGATATCTAGAAAGAAATACGACGAGTGAGATAATCAAATTTGCAGATGATACAAAATTGTTCAGAGTAGTTAAATCACAAGCAGATTGTGATAAATTGCAGGAAGACCTTGTGAGATTGGAAAATTGGGCATCAAAATGGCAGATGAAATTTAATGCTATAGTTACACAATGTTAGGTTCCATATTAGGTGCTACAACCCAAGAAAGAGATCTAGGCGTCATAGTGGATAACACATTGAAATCGTCGGTTCAGTGTGCTGCGGCAGTCAAAAAAGCAAACAGAATTTTGGGAATTATTAGAATGGGAATGGTGAATAAAACAGAAAATGTCATAATGCCTATGTATCGCTCCATGGTGAGACCGCACCTTGAATACTGTGTACAGTTCTGGTCGCCGCATCTCAAAAAAGATATAATTGCGATGGAGAAGGTACAGAGAAAGGTGACCAAAATGATAAAGGGAAAGGAATAGTTCCCCTATGAGGAAAGACTAAAGAGGTTAGGACTTTTCAGCTTGGAGAAGAGACGGCTGAGGGGGATATGATAGAGGTGTTTAAAATCATGAGAGGTCTAGAACGGGTAGATGTGAATCGGTTATTTACTCTTTTGGATAATAGAAAGACTAGGGGGTACTCTATGAAGTTAGCATGTGGCACATTTAAAACTAATCGAAGAAAGTTCTTTTTTACTCAACGTACAATTAAACTCTGGAATTTGTTGCCAGAGGATGTGGTTAGTGCAGTTAGTATAGCTGTGTTTAAAAAAGGATTGGATAAGTTCTTGGAGGAGAAGTCCATTACCTGCTATTAATTAAGTTGACTTAGAAAATAGCCACTGCTATTACTAGCAATGGTAACATGGGATAGACTTAGTTTTTGGGGACTTGCCAGGTTCTTATGGCCTGGATTGGCCACTGTTGGAAACAGGATGCTGGGCTTGATGGACCCTTGGTCTGACCCAGTATGGCATGTTCTTATGTTCTTATACTAAGTAAGAGGAACCAAAGAGAGCAGTATTTTGTTATTTTCATGTGCCCTTGACTTGCGGTATGACTTAACGCCATCTCCGAGCTGGCTTTAAATTTGCCACATTAACAAAGGGTACATTGTGCGACCAGCATTTTTCAGCATGGGGGGGGGGGGGTGGGGGGATAATAGCTAATAGCTTTATCTACATGGTATTTGTGATGAGCACTATTAGCTATGCGTTTGGACATGCTAGTCCCCTTTTTGCATTGGGTATTAGTCTAGCGCATCCAAGACGCACATCCAATCACATGTTTACCTGTTCTCTAGGCTGAGCGCACTTTGTTGCATTGGCCCCTAAGGGTGGATCCTCCCAGGTTGGCCCTGGGAGGATCCACATTCCTCTCCTGCGGAACCACTGGAGTCCGGGCTGAGCACAGCCCCATAGTTGCCTCTCCCCAGCTCCCTCCAAGCTGTCTTCTGCTTCTCTCCTCTTCAGAACTCCCTTCGACTCTTCTCAATGACTCATTTATAGTGGTAGCCTACTGACCCATACTTTCGGGATTGGGCCTCCCTGTCACTCCTTTGTGACACTGCTTCCTGGGAACCATTGATTGCTAAACATTCTCATTTATCTCCTATGGGACGCCTAACCCCTCAACACTTTCATTTCATCCTGTTCTCCTACAGTGTCCTTCAAGCACCATTTTTATCATATTTGCAGAGCCCACCCTTGGGAGGGTGGGGGTGCCTGCAGCGAAACAGCCTGTGCAAGCCCTTTTCTCCCCTACAGACTCATGCCTTTCACTCCTTCCCCTTCCTCCCCACACACTCAGTGTTTTTCTTTCCTCCCCATTTGTACCTTTTTCATCTCTAACCACCCTCCTGGTACAATCCTTCTCCACCTCTCTCCTACAACTAAGAAGAAGGCAGTACTTCTTACCGTACTAAGAATGTGCACACATAGAAAAAAAAATCATTTTGGTTTGTATTTTTATTTTTTTCTTTGCTTTTCATTTTATTTTATGTTTATTTCAATTTGTTTTGTTTAGTTGAAATGAAATAAACATAAAACTGCAAGGAAAAGAACTCCCCCCCTCCCAAAAAACAAACAGTTCTCACCAACTTCCTTTCCCCTCTCCCTCCCAAAGGCCACCACAATAAAAAAAATAATAACCCTGGACCTTCCCCATCCTCCTATCCTCCTGGTAAGTAGTAGCTTACCCAGGGGTAGTTCAAGGCAATCTGCTGCCTGAGGTGAGGGAAGAGATGGCGCCCCACACACATGCTCTCTCACCCCCGAGACTCACACTCTTTCTCTCACACACACACCTCTACACACACTCACTGTCACCAGGGCCTTCATAAGAAGTTGCAATACTGGGTCAGACCAAGGGTCTATCAAGTCCAGCATAATGTTTCTAATAGTGGCAGTCCAGGCTACAAGAACCTGGCAAGTACCCAAAAACTAAGTATATCTCGTGCTACTGATGCTAGTAATACCAGTGGGTATTCCCTAAGTCAATTTGATTAATAGCAGTCAAAGAACTTATCCTCCAAGAACTTATCCAGACCTTTTTTAAACCCAGCTACACCAATTGCACTAACCACATCCTCTGGCAACAAATTCCAGAGCTTAATTGTGAATTGAGTGAAAGAGAATTTTCTCCAGTTTGTTTTAAATGTGCTACTTGCTAACTTCATGGCGTGCCCTCTAGTCCTTCTATTATCCGAAAGTAAATAACCAATTCACATTTACCTGTTCTAGACCTCTCATGATTTTGTAGACCTCTATCATATCCCCCCTCAGCCAACTCTTCTCCAAGCTGAACAGTCCTAACCTCTCCCATTTTACTGCTCCTACAGCTGGGCACAAGATAGATAGACTCACTAGTCTGGAAGTAGGATTTTCAAACTGATTTGGCAAAAAAAAATACTGCTGTTTAATTTAAACAGTCATCAGCCAAGAAAGTAGCCATAACTAGATGCTAAGGCTGCACTAGTATTTTATACAAGTTGACCTTCCTAATTCAGTTCTTTGATTTAAGTTGCTACAGAAAACCTCTAGCAAATAACTCGGACTTTCACATAAAACAATAGCACGATTATTTGTTTTATTTTCTTGGCCAATGAAGTTGATACTCTGCTTTTTCAGTTTATTTTTTGGAGGAAAAACTAAGTGCAAGATTCAGCCCTATACAGTTCAATGTTCTTATTCTTCCCCATTCCCGGGAAATCCCCTTCATCTGTGCACATTAGCGAGGAAAAGTCCTCAAAGCGTGTGAAAAGCACTTTTACACCAAACCGCATCTCGTTAAAGAAAATCCCACTATAACAATAGCTTACCTGTCCAGACTGATATGGCCCATGTAAATAAAGTCCAAAAGTTTCTCGAAGCCGTTGGCGTTGACTCGATTCTGATGCAGGAAGACGCTGCTGGGGCTGTCCCCGAACAGTGCCCCGAAGTAACTGCTAAAGGAAACCAGCACATTTTGGTGGGCCCAAAACTGGGCCTCCCTGATGCAGAGGGTGCAGTCGCACAGCAAGCCGGCCTGCCGCTCTGGTTTAACCGCTGCAAGAGCTGCTGGCATTGCTGGGCCGGGTACTGCACGGCACCGATGAGAGGAGGAAGAGCTCCGCTAACTACAGTCCTTCATGGCTGCATGACCACCTCCCATGAATCACTTTCTACAGCTCCCCTTCACCCTCGCGGTACGGTACCAAGCGTGAACCGGAGAAGGGGGGGATGAGGATGCCTAGATGTGCGGTGCAGCGTGTCGGCCTCTAAAGACAATGGATCAGATGTGCAGGGCCCGCACTCAGACAGGACAAACCAGGGCCACCTGCCCCAAGCCCTGCACCCCAGGGAAGTCCCACATGTCGGCAACTTCCGACAGACCAGCGAGTGCTTGGAAAAACAACCAGTGAGCCACAGGCCTATGGCAAACTCCATCCTTGCTGTGTTGCAGACCTTTGGTAGCATCACCTTCCTCCAGCTTCCCCTCCCCAAGCATGCTCCCCCTTTCACCCTGGCACAATCTTCTTCCTGCTGCTAGCAAGAAGAGATCAGTGCTTTTCACCTGCGTCAGCCTCCTCCTCTGCTGGCTTCAGTGCGAACGCATGGTGCTGGCGAATCCTGGCCCCGCGCAGTTCAGACCTCAGCTTGAAGCAGAGAAGGAGGCAAATGCAAGTAAGGGGTGAGTTCATTTTCAAACGAAATGAAAAATTATTTAAAAAAACAAAAAAAAAACCCCTCACATTTTGTTGGAGAATGAAATGGGGGAAAAAACACCACAAAATTCTTTTTTTTGTTGACTTTCATTTCAGAAAGTCAGTGAAAAAAACCTTAAAGCCACCATAATTCTGATATTTAACCCTCCTCCCTCCGACCTTTCTTCTTCCTCAAAGGCACTAGCTTATCCCATGTTTAGGGTCATAGCAGCCCAAGTCGGGTATAAGTGATCCCCAGTCACTCCTGCCCCACTGGGTCTTGGTTGTAAAATGGTGCTAGCTAGTCCTGAGTCCGGCGCTAATGTATTTTATGGCTGTATGTTCTATAGCTGTACAGCTTACCAATGTAAAACAAAGCAGTGCCAACCTAAGGGCTCTATGGCTGCTGCCATTTTGTTGTATGGCCGTACAGTCAGGGCCAGAGAGAGCAGGAATTAGGCCCATGCCAGCTAAGAAAAGTAGGCCCCTATGTAAGGTTCTGATGTGATACTTAATAAGAGAAATCGTTTTCTAAATTTCCCAAATAATTTTTGTTTATTTAAGAAGGCTTTAAGAGCTTTTTTTGTTAGCAAATTCTTCAATTACAATTGAGATTTTTATTTATACATGTTAGAAATAGATATATTTAGCTTTTTTTTAAAGTTTTGCCCAACAAACGTAGGCCCCTTAAACATTGTAGGCCTTAGCCAAATGGCCATGTTGGCACCCCCTCTCTCCTGGAGTGCGCACAGCATACGCCAGTACAACTGAATGGCACCAGCCACGGGGCTGCCTCGCACCATTTTGAATGCAGGACCCAGTGGGGCAGGAGTGACTGGGGATCACTTCTGCCCCATTTGGAGTAGTATGGCCCCAAGGATGGGGTAAGCTCAGGGACGGTTCTATAATGTGGTAGGGTGAGACGGCTGCTTCAGGTGGCAAACTTTGGAAGGGGCAAAAACTGCCCCCCCCCCCCAAACTCCTCTAGTGGCTGCCTCACACTGCCGCCAAAACAACAAAGGACCCGCAGGCCTCTGATGGATAGTCCTGGGGGAATTCTGCATTACTGCGAAGCGCAGAATCCCCCGTGCAGCCAGGGTCTCCTCCATCTTTGCCATTTTCTGGGCAGAAAATGGCAAAGATGGAGGAGACCCCGTCAGGCTGTTTATCTTTACAGTCTGCTACAACAGTTTGTGCCTTAAAAAGGAAACTGGCATCTAGTCCAATTCCTACCCTATTGTTTCCAGCTCTTAAAAAGGGTGCAGTATAGCAGCCTGTCCTGGACAAACCCAAAATGTAAATCCTCCCAAGTTTTGGTTTTATGTGCTCAAAGTCTGATTCATGCTGGTTCTGAACCACTAACCTGAATTTTTTTTTTTTGTGAGTCTATTCCAGTTTAGATTCAAAATACATTTTTCAACTAATGATTCTGCTTTTGTTTATTTATTTACATTTAATTTCCCACCTTTCGTTGTCTCTGAAGGCAATCGCAATTAAAATACACACACAGTCTTATAATCACACAAAATAAATCGGACAGAATCATTTACTTCTGCCCATAATATAACCTCCAACCCAATCCATGAATCCTATATTCTTTCAGCATTTAAACTCAGCAGCTTTAAACCTGACCAGATCAGAATTCCCTCGTCTCCTTCTAATGCACTTAGACCCAAAAAGCCTGCTCATAAAACTACAAACGATGGAACAAATAAAAGTTCAGTCCGGTTTCCGTTCAGTCCGATGCCCTTGCTCTATGTGCCTAGGGATTGTGAGCCGTTCCCCAGCTGCGGTGGGCGCGGGAAGAAATGATGTTCATTGCTACAGCCTTTCCCTGGGTTATCATATGGAGGGGTCTGGTAGGTAACCGGAAAAAGAAGAGGGGGTTGGAGCTGGTGAATGAATGCCTGGTCTCTCGTCAAACGAATTAACTCTGTAAATATTTTTAAGATGCAAACGTTTTGGGGGAACCTCGCGCCGGAGCAGATGCAGCAGGTGCACGGGCCCTGGGCTGGCTCGGCCGAGGCGTCTGGCAGAGGCGCCCTCGCAGCTTCCCCACCCCCTTGCTCTGCTTCAGTCGCCAGCTTTCCCTCTGCTCAGCTGTTTTTCCACACGTTTCTTGTCTCTAAAGATATGGGGAGGGGAGGAGAGGGGGGGGGGGGGAGGGATGCGGAATTCATCTTTCAGTGCAAAACCTCAAGTGATTACTGTTGTGTGAGGCAAGCGCGGCGAACGAGAGGACAGGAAAGAGATTGAAATTCAAATGAGGCTGCTGTGAAGCGCCGGCTAGCGAGGAGGAGGGCAGGGATTACCCATTAACCCTGTCGATGGGGGCCCAGCCGCTGTCTTTTCGCGGGAGGCTGGGGGCCGGTGTGAAAGAGCGAGCACAAGACGGATGTGGGAGCTCGCTTGTTAAAGGTTAACCCCGTCGGCGCGGCCTCGCCTTGGGTGCAGGCCCCCAACCAGGGTGGGAAACTATAAGAGCAGGGCGCCCAAACTCGCAGGTATACACTGCGGCACAATGCATGAGTGGCAGGCCCCATTACACATTAACCACATCATCCAGGCCAGCCCCTACTGTACTGACAGAAGGAAAAAAAAAAAAGAAAGGAGGAAAAAAAAAAAAACCCCAAGCAAGGGGTGGAGGAAGACGGATTAAGCGGCGTGGCTGTGGATCCATCATCTGCTCAGCAGTGTGCTCACCGCTGAGATACACTACATACACAGCAGCAAGGGAGAGGGTCTGTTTCTTCCCTTGATGTTGCTGGATGGATTGGTGACAGTTGTGCCTGACATTTTCCTGGCTCTTGCCGGGCATAGGAAGACGGCAAGAAAGCAATAGAGGCTGGGAGAAGAGGAAGCAGTCCCTCACACACTCTGCTTCCTCTCTGGGTGCCACATCTGTAGTTCAAACTGTCTGCTGCTGCTGCTGCTGTTGGGGGCAGGAGCCACTTTCATTAGGTCTGGTGGGATTTTTCTGCTTGGGTGATGTTGTGGGAGTTGTGATTTAGCTTCCAGCAAACAAAAATGTTATACCCCCAGAAATATGTTTTGTATGTATGCTACTGAGGACAGTCATTAGCAGCCAGATGTTAATGTGCATGGAAAATGTAGTGGGGAGATATTGGTGGCTAGACAAAGAAAAATCTTTGGATAAGGGATGAGAAATTGATACAAGAAAGAAAGTGTTTGTTAAAAAGACAGGTGAGGCGGCTTTGATCTGTCCTCTGGGATAAACAGTTAGTCCACAGAAAGCACGAGTACTAAAGACATCACAAAGGTGATATGATACAGACTTTCAGATACTTGAAAGGTTTTAATGATCCAAAGACAACGACAAAGCTTTTCCATCAGAAAAAATTTACAGAACCAGGGGTCACGATTTGAAGCTCCAGGGAGGAAGACTCAGAACCAATGTCAGGAAGTATTTCTTCACGGAGAGGGTGGTGGATGCCTGGAATGCCCTTCCGGAGGAAGTGGTGAAGACCAGAACTGTGAAGGACTTCAAAGGGGCATGGGATAAACACTGTGGATCCATAAAGTCTAGAGGACGTGAATGAAGAGGGGGTGGCTCGTGGGAATGACAGCTACTACCTGGAGATAATACCCTTATTCAATAAACATACACACGGTTAATGTGACTCCAACATTGCTCTAAGCTTCAACGGCAAGAGGAAATGTGGAAAAAAGGATTTGCATTCACAAAAAAGCGGGGAAGTAGCTTGCTTGTTACAGCAGTTACTACCCCAAACCAAATAAGCCTGATACTTCACTTTCAATGCATATCCAGCATAGCTCTCTGCTTCAACGGCAGGAGAGAAAGACTGATACTTCACGCATATCCAGCATAGCTCTTTGCTTCAACGGCAGGGGAGAAAGACTGATACTTCATGCATATCCAGCATAGCTCTCTGCTTCAACGGCAGGGGAGAAAGTCTGAAACTTCACTTTCAATGCATATCCAGCATAACTCTCTGCTTCAACGGCAGGGGAGAAAGTCTGATACTTCACGCATATCCAGCATAGATCTCTGCTTCAAAGGCAGGGGAGAAAGTCTGATACTTCACTTTCAATGCATATCCAGCATAACTCTCTGCTTCAACGGCAGGGGGAATGAAGAAAAGTGGATCTATATACAGACAACAACCAACAAGGATTGAATTATTTAGTCTGGGTAAACAAATAAGCATGGGTGTAGCTTGCTTATTGCGGCGGTTACTACCCCTAACTAATTAAGCTAGATATTTCACTTAGATGCAGTTCTAACACTGCTCTCTACATTAACAGTGGGGGTGGAAGGAAAATAGAACCAAAAGGTTACTAAGAGCCAAGAGTAACAGATAAGTATGAGAAAAAAAAGTGCAAAACTTGCTGGGCAGATTGGATGGGCCGTTTGGTCTTCTTCTGCCGTCATTTCTATGTTTCTATGTTTCAATCAGAGAACTTCAAACCTTACCAACCACATTTGAAGAGATCTTTTAAAAACAAAACATCCCACTTAAGAAACTGCAAACTGCACAGAAGTTGCTCACACAAGACAAGAAGCACTGACATTGAGGCACCACTAAAAACACTTCAGCTCCTTTCCAGTGATACACAACTACAGTACTTGCAAAAGATGCAGAATAAAATAGTCTCAGGATGGAACAGAGTAAGGAGGATAAATAATCTCCATGGTAAAAGTAGGGAAACAGAAAAAGAAGGAGTGTGGACCAGGAGTTAAAATCCAGGTGAAGGCATGAAAAGGGTCATGAAAGACCCATGGATAGAGAGGCCTTTTTCTAATAATCTAAATATGTTTTATTGGTCAAAATTTGAAACATTACAATAGCAATAAATATCATAATGCAATTATAAAATGTCACTTCCAAATCACACTGATTAGCATGATGAGATTGTTAAGGCAGTTTTGAAACTGTAAGCTGCTTGCAGGTCTGCAGGTATTTTGTACCCATGGCCCTGCAAGGAAATTTTCCAAGGGAAACTCTTAAGTACTTTTGTATCCATGTTCCATTGGCATGTGGTCAGGGCATTCTAGGGATTCATTTATTCCTCCAGAGGCTCTGCCCCTAAGGCAGAGTTTCCCAGTTAGTGTGCTGCAGCAGAAACACAGGTATGCCAGCAGATTTGTCCACAGGCCAGCCAGAGCCACCCACAGCAAGAAGAGTTGAGGCAGGCCAGAGCCGCAGCAAAATCTTATCTTCTGACCTGACCCTGCATATTCTGGCCTGCACTATTTCCTCCATCCCTCGCGGGAGTCAGTGAGTAGTGCATGCCTGCTGCTGCTTCTCCTTTTGCAGCTGGGGCCCTGTAGGGCTCCACAGTCTGACAAGACTGCAAGATCCCATATGAGTCAGACTGCAGAGGGAAGCAGGAAAGGAGGGAGCAGAACCAGCAGCAGCAGGTAAGTGCTGCTCACTGACTCCTGCCAAGTGGAAGCGATCAGAGGGAAGAGATAGATGACTGTGCTGGAGGGGGGAATGCAGAGCAGTATGATTATTGCAGGGGATGGAAGAAGGGGAAGATGATTGCACCAGAGAAGCAGATTGTGTGTGTGTGTGTGGGGGGGGGGGGGGGATTATTGCACCAGGGAGATGGGAGGAGAAGTAATGGAAGGTGATTAAGCCAGGGTTTGGGGGAGGGGGGGAGGTGATTATGCCGGGGGGGGGGGGGAGGGTTGGAGAGGGAGGAGGCGAGTCTGCTACTATGATGGGTCTCCCACCAAAGAGCCCTTCTCGTCACTTAAGAGACCCCCTAGGTAGAATTTGAGGTGATGCTGCTATAGATCATGACAATCTTGCAGAATAGTGAAAATTACCTTTTCCTGATGAAATTAAAGGATCTGGTATGATGAATGATCACTAGATAGCATTCATTCTGGTAAATGCATGCAATGCCTTTCTACTGTGTTGATGTGAAGGGCTGGGAAATGAGTCTGTAGGAGGCTTCCTATAAGGGAAATTGGGAAACAGCAGCGGGAGTGTGTCACTCTGCAAAAGGAGTGGTTGAGGCTTTTGTCATGGAGTTGTTATAAAAAGGGAGTAAGAGTGGGAAGAACCCAGCCTGGGACTGGGTTCAACCTAGGGTAGCCTCTCATTTGAGAAGGCCCTGCAGGGGCCTTGAGGCATGAGATGTTTCTCCTCAAGGGGAAATAACTGCAGCCTGAGTCCCAGTGGTGGAGGGAGCTCTCTGAGAAACCCACAGTTGGTGGGAAGAGTTGGATTAGAAACCGTTGAAGGGTGATGGTCAGGATATCGAGGAAGTTCCTTACTAACACATGTATGGGAGCTGGGAAAAAGAGATTCTGAACAGTTTCCGAACCCTGAAGAGACATACAGTGCGAGAAGCTGTGAGTACTGAGAAACGACTAATGATGTAAACTAAGTGGTAATGTTTTGATGTTCATAGTTATTTGAATAGAAGATAGAATAGTGGTGAATAAGAAGTTTAAAGATTTCTGCAGACAGCATGTTAAGCTGTTGAATAAAGGATTGGAGACAAATAGTTGTAAATGGTGCTCCTAGCTAAAGGGAAGAAGTGTATATAATTGTTGAAGCACTAATACATTTAATAGTTTTTGTATCTTTTGCAAGTATCTCAGCCTAGCTGTGCAAGCCTATCTACTCAGTGAATTTCACTCTGTTTCAAACTTAGACTGCTGAAAGTAAAAGTTCTGTTTGTTTGGCATATATCTTTAGAGTGATTCCCATTTCTTTAGGTCATTGTAAGTGCTGGAGCAGTGAAGAGATAGGGTCAGAGGAGATCATAGAGGGAATTCTCATTAAATGAGAACCCTGTCCAGCTTTGGACACCCGCACACTCTCCTAGCCTCTGGCCTCAGGTCCACTACACTGTAGGCTTGACCCACTTTCCTTCTGATCTCTTCCCAAAAGCCTGGTACTCAGCTCACTCGGTGCCAGACCCTCTCACATTTTATAGGCCCTATCCGGGTGGGGAGTTACACTATTATGTCTGTGTATGTAGAGATTCCCTTAGATCTCCACTAGATGTCCCTAGCTTAGGCTTTGGGTAGGGAATGAGGAGGGAGCATATCACTCCTAGGCTGCTGAGAGGGGTGTCTCCTACCTGCCTAACTGCAGGAGGGTGTATAGAACAATGTGGCACTTCTAACTGGGTTTTGAAGAAGGAGGAGTATTATGTTTTCAAGAGTTCCTCAGTCTCCAAATATAGGCCCCATGGTCAGATACCTAGCAGAAGGGGAGAGACACATTCTTATCCACTACCCTACTGGTCTGGAGGGGGTTGTCTCAGTTTTGTGTGAGCAGTTGGTTTGGACAGTTATTTTTGGACTGTAGACAATCTGTCTTCCTGGCTCTGGGAGAATTTCCCCCCCCCCCCCTGCCTGGAAGAGGTCAGAGAAGACATCCTGCAACGAATGACCGCACAGCAGTGATTCACCTCAAGAGAAGTGTTTCCGGATCTTTGAGAAGATCTTTGTTTTATTTTTGTTGGAAGATTTGCCACCATTCCTGCCTGGGAGAAAGGTGAACTCCTAAAACCTGTTTGCTGCATTTCGGACTTTCAAACTGATAGATCCATTTCAAACAGAGACCCTGGTACCCTACCAGGAGCCTGGTTTCCACCCTGGAAGGAAAGAGTTTTTCCTAGTGCCTGTAATTCGGGACGATACAGTAAAATTCGCGGGAGAGCTGGCGCTCCAAGGCAAGCGCCCGCTCTCCCAACACACGCCTAGGCCACTCTCCTGGGCGCGCGATCGAGTATGCAAATGAGGGCCTGCGGTAAAAGGAGGCGCTAGGGACACTAGAGCGTCCCTAGCACCTCCTTTTTGACAGGCGCGGTGGCTGTCAGCAGGTTTGACAGTCGACGCTCAATTTTATCGGCGTCAGTTCTCAAACCCACTGACAGCCACGGATTCGGAAAATGTACACCGGCATAATTGAGCGTCCATCTTCCAACCCGCGGGCCGCAGGCAGATTTAATTTTTTTTTTTTTTAATTTTTGATTTTTTTAAAATTTTGGGGCCTCCGACTTAATATCGCTATGATATTAAGTCGGAGGGTATACAGAAAAGCACTTTTTTCTGCTTTTCTGTACACTTTCCCAGTGCCGGCAGAAATTAACGCCAGCCTTTGGGC
This sequence comes from Rhinatrema bivittatum, assembly GCF_901001135.1. Lineage (NCBI taxonomy): Eukaryota > Metazoa > Chordata > Amphibia > Gymnophiona > Rhinatrematidae > Rhinatrema > Rhinatrema bivittatum. The sequence goes on along the minus strand of NC_042615.1, from coordinate 271,966,550 downwards.
AGGCGTTAATTTCTGAAAGTAAAATGTGCGGTTTGGCTGCACATTTTACTTTCTGTATCTCGCGGGAATAACTAATAGGGCCGTCAACATGCATTTGCATGTTGCGGGCGCTATTAGTTTCGGAGGGGTTGGGCACGCATTTTCGACGCGCTATTACCCCTTACTGTATAAGGGGTAAAAATAGCACGTCGAAAACGCGTGGCTAAACGCGGGCTAACAGTGCGCTCCAATGGAGCACATGGTACTGTATCGGCCTGATTATTAGGGACACTCGCTCAGGCCTGAAACTGTGGCTAAATTTTGGTGTTGTATTGAAGATGAAATGAATGATTGCTAGATGATAAACCTTGAAGATTTGTAGCAGTAAAATGTATTTTTTTGCACACCCCATTGGAGTGTCCAGTGTGTTATTGGTACTGAAGCTGAGCAGTGCCACAGAGACCGTGAGTGTGCCCATAGAGAGAGAAAGAGCCTTGAGACATAGGGATTCAGCCTCCATCCCAATCAGATGATTCATGCCCTGGGGCTGTATGGACTTGTGACAGGGTACAGGGACTTAGCCCAGGAACTGAGTGTGAACCCTGTGCATTTCAGTGTGAACCATGAAGTGGGAGTTAAATATATCCATACAGTGCTGCATATGTATATGTAATAGTATTAATGAAATCAGAGGACGGTGGGGAGAAGGGTGCAACATTAAAGGATTGGATCTGAGGTCTGGGGAGGGGGAGGGGGAGGGGGAAGAGAATGGAATTGGAGGTAGGTGGAAGAGATGGGAGAATGAAATATGAGGTTCCGGGAAAATAGTAAAGGATTGGATATGATGGGGGAGGGGAGGGCAAAGCAGCTCTAACAGTGCTTGGGGTGTCAAAAGCCAAACTCTGTCACTGCCACCTCCCGTCTTCCAGTAGACACAGATCTTGGCACACTTTTCTCAGGTGTCCCTTTTATTGTTCTGGTAATGATGTTTGATGATCTGGTGAGTGACTCCAAGGCGGCTGCTGCTGTCAGGTGCAATCCTTTGCCGTCATGGATTTTCTTGTGCAGTCTCTCCCAAAGAGCACACTGGAATCTGAGTATCAGCTGCAGAATTTTTAGAATTATGTATGATTTTTTTTTGAAAAATTTCTAATGAATGATTTTATAAAAATATAAAATAATATAATGTTCTGGAAAAATCATTAGAGCATAAATGTCAGAACGAGTCGAGTTTTCTTGATGGGCAGCCAGCATTCTCCTGCTACTGTCACTTTAGTGCTCATCTCTCAAGTTTTCCTGCTATTCTTATTAAACTGTATTTATAAAATGCACCACGCTCACTATTTTATAAATGTACACAGGACCTGCCTTCTGGTGAGGCACTTGCCCATTTCATTTATCCAAACTCTGCCTACTTCAAGAGCTCAGTGTTTGAAAGTATACTTAGAAAAGACACTGGTGACATGTTAGACAAACCAAGGAAAAGACCCAAGCCCAGACTGGCAAGAAATTCACTAGAGAGAATTTATTTAACTATTAACTTTGTCCTTGTGCTGTTCTATATTCCCAACATCTACAAGAGGTGCAAAAGTACAGTGACCAACTTGAAAGCAAGACAGCTCCTTATAATCTGCTGTAGACCAAGTCATTGAGGTTTATGAACACATTCAAGAAAATTAATTTAGAAAAATCCAAACGAGCAGACAGCAAAGGAAAAGAAAATGTAGAGCATTTCATTAACCATTTACCCTGTCATGATTACTGTACTCACTCCAGGCTGCTCTCCCAGGTCTGTAAAAAGAGCTGAGAATGACAAGTATGGAACTAGCAGAAGACAGATAGAGACTGTGTGTCAGCTATTAGTGATGCTTTCCATTCATCCCTTCCCCCTTGCAAACAAACTGTCTGACAGCCCAAGCAGGTCTATTCAGGAATCAGATATTCCTCTGTTTCCACAGGGTCCTTATGATATGGGAAGGGCCCAGTCTTGCCTATCCTGCTGAATTCAGCAAAACATTCTCCTTATGTTCATAAAATAATTTAACAAGGAGCTCCCATGAGCCCCTCCAACGTATGAGTGGAAAGCCCCTAAGAAATCCAACATAAGTCATGATTCATGTTGCAACCTCTGTTTGATATTGATAAACTGGTTTGGTGGTAACTACTTTTAAGTGTAGATTAAATAAATCTTTGATTTTAAGCTTGAAATCTCTATGTGCAGTTTCTTTGTGGATTATGCTAAAGGAAGGGCCATTGATTTCCAATTCTCTGTCTCGCTGTGTTGTCTCTAACCCTTCCTAACCTCCAAATCTTTCTGTCCCTCTGCTTTTTCTCTTACCCCTTCCACTTCCAGTCCACCAACTCTCTCCATCTTTCACCCTTGCTAACCCTACAGCTTTTTTTTTATCATTCCCAGCACTTAATGTGTTGAGAAGTGAACCCTTGAGCTGTCTCGGAGATGTATGGCTACCGCTGAGGGAAGGCCTTCAGCGGAACCTGAGGCCAGGAGGTGGATCAGGGTCAGGAGACCAGAAGAATAATCAGAACACAGTCCAAGTTGAGGTAGGCGGCAGTGGAGTGTAGTCAAGGGAATCCAGAGGTCGAGGCAGGCAGCAGCCATGCAAGTTGAGGAAGCGGACCAGAAGTCAGGACAGGTAGCAGGCTAGCAGAGATCGGAGACAAACCAAGGATCGGGTCAGGCAGCAAACAGGAGTACCAAGAGCAAAGCCGAAGTCAGGAACCAGGAAGACAAGCCGAAGAGGAATCAGGAACTGGAGCAGGAGAACAGGAGTGGAGCAGGAACACGGAGGCTGGGCAACAGGATCAGGAAAGCAGCAACTAGTAACTCAGATGAGTGAACCTCTTTGCAAGGCAAAGCATAGAAGCAGCTGCTAGGTTTAAATACCCAGTGGAGTCTGACATCATCCTACGGGCCGGGCCAAGTTTTCCCGCCACGGCCCCTTTAAAATCTGAGCCCTTGTGCGCGCATGCACCTAAGGGGCGCGGTTTGCAGCAGGGGCTCGGCGGCGTCTCCCTTGTGGAGATGCCGCTGTGGAGAGGCCCAGCCATGGCCCGGGGAAGGCCAGAGAACACCGCGACTCAGCAGCAATGCAGGTGAGAGCCCAGCTGAGTCCCGCAGCCGGGATTCATAACATCATGTCCCCTGATTTCTCTTTCCTACCACAAACTCTGTCTGACCTTTCCCACCCTTTTAACCGGACTATCCTTTGGATTGCTACTCGCTGCCTGCTTCTGACCCGGACTGCCTCTTGGATTGCGTCCTGACCACCTTGGCTGACCCTTGGAGTGGTTCTACTCAAGGTAGGTTGTTATTCCTTCATTGGGATCACATCACTACCAGTTGATAGCAGTTAGCTGAGGCCATGGACTCGTCAGAGTTAACAGCGCTACAGGCTATTCCCGGCCTCGCCACTCAGGTACAACAACAGCAAGGAATCTTGGATCAGGTCACAGGCGTATTGGAGAAACTGGTGGCTCGAATGGACACTTTGGCTATCACAACTCTCCCATCACCTCTGACTCTGTTATGCTCAGGCTTGTGAACGGGAGGATGGAATACCTTGGGATGATGGTCCATAGGTTCTCCCGTCGGGTGGTGAGGCAGGAACAGAAGACGTGACCAGCTGACCCTCGGCACAGGAGACAGAGGCGACTGTGATGGCAGACGAAGAGTCGCGAGGTGAAGAAAGGAAGTGTGTCTTCGCCACTGGAAGTCCGCAGTCCCCCCAGGAGGAGCCCGTAGGGACCCGGACCGCTGGGACTTAGGTGGACCTTTGAGAGGTCAAGAAGTTCGGTGCAAGAGCTGACTGGAGCTTCACCCCTGGAAACCCGCAGTCCCCCCGGGAGGAGCCCGTAGGGACCCGGGCCGCTGGGACTTAGGCGGGCCCTTGGAGACGATGGTCAAGAAGGAGTCCGAAGTCAAGTGCCAGAGGGTCGTCGCTTACCAGTCCGAGGTCACACACCGAGGGATCACCACTTGCCAGTCCGAAGTCACACACCAGAGAATCACCGCTTGCCAATCCGAAGTCAATACCAGGAATCACCGCTAGCCGATCCAAAGTCAATACCAGGAATCATCGCTAGCCGATCCGAAGTCAGGAACCAGGAACTCCAAGACAAGACAAGAACGAGGATCCAAAGCACAGGAAGACTCACCGAAGCAAGCAGACCTGACGAACAAGGATGTTGCCAAGTCGAGGAATGTTGAGGAATGAGGAGACCTCCTCTGCTCTAGCTCATAGGGATCAGCTGAACCTGGTTAAAGGGATCATGTTCCTTTAAGGCTAATGAGGAGGCGCGGCCTCGTGCCTAAAGATGGCGGTGGCCATCTTGGATTTTCTCCGTGGAGGAAATGCAACCGGGCACCGTGAGGGAGGAGCAGGGACGGCTCCCCACCCAGCGGCCAGGGCGGGAGCCTGCGCCGAAGCGGCAGGCATCGGGTCAGGGGTTTCCCCCAGAGTTCCCGCGGCAAGTCGCGGGTGAGGTAGGGGCCGCGCTCGTGGCCTTCCACGAGCGCGGAACACAACAGACTCCTCCTCCATCCACATCGGTCTTGCGTCTTCCACCTCCTCCCCATTTCAACGGAAATCCAAAATTGTGCCAGGGCTTCTTAAATCAATGTAAGATGCATTTTTCATTGCAAGCACTATTGTTTCCTTCGGATAAAATGAAGGTTACATTTATTCTCTCACTTCTGGAGGAATCAGCCTTGGCATGGGCATCTCCTCTGTGGAAACATGATGATCCCCTGCTGAACAATCTGGATCAATTTCTCAAAGATTTCCACTTAGTGTTTGATGAACCAGGGCGATTGGCCTCTGCAGCGTCAGAGCTCCTCCAGATACGACAAGGGACGAGGTCAATAGGAGAATATACAGTTCAGTTTCGGACTCTTGCTACAGAATTTGGTTGGGGAGAGGAGAGTCTAACAGACATTTTTTGCCAAGGTCTCTCTGAATCCATAAAGGACAAATTAGCTGGATGGGACCCGCCGAACTCCCTGGAGGACCTGATCCGGTTAGCCATTCACCTAGACCTCCGATTCTAAGAATGGTCTCGGGAGAAGGCTACACTCCATCACCTGGAGCACCTAGCACCTTCTTTTCAGCGTCCTTTCTTCCCTCCAAAACCCCAAGAACTGCCGACCACCTCTGAGGAACCCATGCAGATTGATTGTTACCGAATCTCTCTAGAGGAATGCCAGAGACGTTGTCAGCAGAATCTTTGCCTTTACTGCGCAGGAGCCAGGCATTTTGCCTAGACCTGTCCCTTGAAGTCGGGAAATTCCCGGACCTAGATTTGGTGGGAGAGGCCTCCCTGGGTCGTGTGACTTCCTCTCCCCAGATACTAAGTCCGGTGTCCCTCTTCCTGACCCAGGCTTCCCTTCATCTGCAGGCCTTCTTGGATACAGGAGCAGCTGGGAATTTCATTGAAGAGTGATTGGTCCAACTGCACCACATTCCCACAGAGCATCTCAAGGTGCCCTTACCATTTCATTGGTATCTGGACAACTCTTGGCAGACAGGATCTCGCATATCATTAGACTGATTACCAGACCACGGTGGTTCTGCATCATGAGACTATTCATCTTTACGTTCTACCCTCCTCAGTAAATCAGATCATCCCAGGTCTGCCTTGGTTGAGATTACACCAATCCAAATTAGACTGGGAGACTTTGCAATTAGCGGCTTGGAGTTCCAAATGTCACCATGACTGTTTGAGCTCTGTTAAGCCTCTCTTACATAATTCCCCCCTCATTGAACCCACTCTTCCTGGTCTACCACATCAATATGCTGATTTTTCTGACGTCTTCAGTAAAAGGCAAGGTGAGACACTGCCTCCTCATCACAATTATGATTGTGGAATTGAGTTCCTTCCAGAAAAAATTCCCCCTCAAGGAAGAGTCTATGCACCCTCAAAACTGGAGACAGAGGCCATGAACCTCTATATCCAAGAGAACTTGGCTCAAGGATTTATCAGGCCATCATCCTCCCCGGTGGGAGCCAGGTTCTTTGTCAAGAAAAAAGACAGCTCGCTGTGACCTTGTATCGATTATCGAGACCTGAATGCCATCACACGAAAGAACCGATATCCTATCCCCCTCATCATGGAATTATTTGACCGACTCAAGGGAACACAGATTTTTCACAAAATTGGATCTTCGGGGAACCTATAACCTGGTGTGAATTCGTGAGGGGGATGAATGGAAAACAGCTTTCAATACTTGCGAGGGACATTATGAATATCTTGTTATGCCTTTTGGTCTATGTAACGCACCAGCAGTGTTTCAAGCCATGGTGAATGATATTTTCCGTGATCTCCTTTATTCACACGTCCTGATTTACTTGACTGATATCCTCATTTTTTCCAATTCCATAGACCATCATGTCATCCACATGTGACAAGTCCTCTAGCGCCTCTGTGAAAACAAACTCTTTGCCAAGATAGAGAAGTGCTTGTTCCAAAGAAGAAATTACCTTTTCAGGGCTACATCATTTCTCAAACCAGTCTGCAGATGGACCCAGAAAAACTTAGGGCAATCCTGGACTGGCCTAAACCTGTAGGTCTTAAAGCCTTGTAATGGTTCTTAGGATTTTCTAATTATTATCGACAATTCATTCCTGTCTATTCAACTTTAGTCGCACCTCTCACAGCTATGACCAAGAAGGGGGCCGACGTCCATAATTGGTCCCCAGAAGCTGTCAGAGTCTTCCAACTATTAAAAGAGGAATTTACTAAAGACCCCTGTTTACAACGTTCAGACTCCACTAAGCCTTTCTTTCTCGAAGTGGATGCCTCCGCGTTAGGGGTAGGGGCTATCCTCCTACCAACCATCGAAAGAGGGGAACCTGGTCACCTGCACCTATTTTTCCAAAACATTTTCTGCAACAGAAAAGAACTACACCATCAGGGATCAAGAACTTCTAGCTATTAAGCTAGCTTTGGAGAAATGGTGACACTTGCTGGAGGGGGCGAAACACGTATTCACTATCTATACAGACCACAAAAATTTGGCATATTTATCACATGCCCAACGTCTGAATCCGCGGCAAGCCCATTAGGCCCTATTCTTTAGTCGCTTTAATTTTAAGCTACTCCTTCATCCAGCCAAGATGAATCAGTGAGCTGATGCTTTATCAAGAAGTTTTCTTCTGGATGACATTCCAGAACCACCTCGACTCATAATTGACCCTACTCGGATTATGATCGCTGCTACACTTACAATTCCTATAGGGAAAACAGTAGTTCCCAAACTACTGTTTGGGAACTACTGAGGGAGAGAGTCCTACAATGGGCCCATGAATCTCAGGAGGCGGTTCATCCGGGTCTCCAGCACACCAGAGAGCTTCTCTCCTGCCATTATTGGTGGCCACAGTGGAAGGAGGACACTAAGAAATTAGTTGAATCCTGTTCTACTTGCGCCATGCACAAGCCTTCCTGGACTCGACCGTGGAGTTTACTACAACCCCTAGTGATACCTGACAGACCTTGGTCCCATATTGCTACGGATTTCATCACAGACTTATTCCTATATGAAGGGAACATTACCATCTGGGTCGTGGTAGACTGTTTCTCTAAGATGGCCCACTTTGTTCCCCTCCCTAGTTTACCCTCAGCTTCAGAGTTGGCTCGTTTATTTATTCAGCACGTCTTCCGAATCTACGGTCTTCCCTGACATATCCTTTCAGACAAGGGAATGCAGTTTACAGCACGTTACTGGAGAAATGTATGCAAAAAATACTGAATTCAACTCGAGTTCTCATCAGCGTATCACCCACAAACTAATAGGTTGGCAGAACGAATCAATCACTCAAGACATTCCTACACTGTTATACGAATCAAGACCAGAACAACTGGTCTTCATTACTCCCTTAGGCAGAGATGTGTCACAATAATCACTGCACACAGGCCACCGGGACATCATTTGTCTATTTGGTTTTCGGTCGACACCCCGGATACCACTACCGATTGCTACATCCTCATCTTGCCCTGCAATTGAACTAGCCACCCAAAATCTGAAGAACTTATGGAGGGCCACTCGCACCCTCTTACAACAGGCTGCAACCAAGGCAAACAGGCAGACAAAAAGCGAAAACCAGCCCCGCAACTTCATCAAGAAAACCTAGTCTGGTTAAGTACCTGGAACCTTAGACTACGCATACCCTCTTTGAAATTCGCCCCTCGTTTCATGGGTCCATTTCCAGTCGAGAAACAGATTGGAGAGGTCACATATAAGTTGCGACTACCACCTGCACTCCGTACTCACAGCGTATTTCATATTTCCCTCCTTAAACCAGCAATCTTTTCCTGACCTTCCAAAAGGCCTATACAAGTCTCAACCGACATTGTGGAGGAGATTCTGGACTGTAGACAAAAAGGTTGGTCACTTCAATACTTAATATCTTGGAAAAATTATGGTCCAGAGGAGAACTCATGGGAACCAGTCAAGAACATTCAAGCACCTAAATTAATACGTGACTTTCATCAGCCATTTCCCTCAAACCCAAGCCTAAAGGGCAGAGGAAAGGACCTTGCAGAGAGGATACTGTTATAGCGCGGTCCCGTACCTCTCTTTCAGGGAAGCCCTCCCGACATCGTGCACTCCCTTCCCGCTGCCGGCATGGTCGTGTGATGCATCACGACGCTCAAATTAGCCCGGTCAGGATCCTCCCCCCATGCTGACAACCCTGACAGGCCCTGCGCCAGCACGGGAAAAATGGCCATTTAAACTGGCTCCTCAGCACCAGCAAGTGCCTCGGCTACAGGCTTGCTTGTGCTAGTGCATTTTCGTTGGATTGCTGGTTTTCCCTTACTTGGATTGCTCTCTCGGATTGTTGCCTTGCTGCCTGCCTCTGACCTGGACTGTCTTTTGGATTCCTGCTCGCTGCCTGCCTCTGACTTGGATTGCCTTCTCGGATTGTTGCCTTGCTGCCTGCCTCTGACCCGGAGTGTCCTTTGGATTGCTGCTCGCCACCTGCCTCTGACCCGGACTGCCTCTTGGATTGCGTCCTGGCCGCCTTGGCCGACGCTCGGAGTGGTTTTACTCAAGGTAGGCTGTTATTCCATCACTGGTGTCCACATCACTACCGGTTGGTAACAGTACGATAACAAATATTGCATTTGGTTTGTGTGATTTACTTGCAAAAGTGAATGAATCAGTAAGAATAGAAGTACAAGGAGTGAGAGCCTACAGTGTTAACATAGACTTAAATAGAAAAAGTGAAAAGGGTACAGAGAGAAACTTACCTTTGAAGAGACATTTTTTTTTGTTGAACAAGGTGAACCTGTACAGTATGAAGAGAATGTAAGAAATGCCATGCTGAGTCAGACCAAAGATCCATCGAGCCCAGTATCCCTTCTCCAGTAGTGGCCAATCCAGGTTGCAAGTACCTGGCAGATCCTATAAAGCAAATCTAATTCCTGTTACTCCGAGGGGTAGCGAAAGCTTTCTTTAGTTTACCTGGCTAACAATGTGTTATGGACTTTTCCTCCGGGAATGTGTCCAAACCTCTTTTAAACCCTGCTTTGCTATAGTAGATAGCCTGACCACATCTTCCAACAGCAAATTGCAGTTTGATTATTCATTGATTGGAAAAATACTTTTTCTAATTTGTTTTAAATCTGCTACCTGTTAGTTTCTGGAAGTATCCCCTAAGTACTAGTTGAAAGGGTAAATAGCTGTCCCCTGCTTAGCCATTCTACCCCACTCATGGTTTTATAAACGTATCGTATCTGTTCTGTCTTCACAATGTGTTCATGGGTTTTCCTTATTATACTGCCATCTTGTGTTCTATTACAATATTGCATGGCTTAGATTTTCTGCAGGATATAAATATTTTACCCCGATTGTTCATTGTTAGCTGCTGTTTGAAGGTTTTGAACTTCCTAATTGGGCTTGTTCTTTTCTGCTTTTCCTTTCTCTCTGTTTCCTCACTTTCTGTTGGCTATTTGGCCCAAGGCAGCCTTGGACAGTTTTTTTGTCTGGAGGGATTTTTCAGTTGAGAAAGGCTCTTGGCAGGCTAGCAGCTCCTTCTGAATCCTTTACTCACACATCTCCTAAGCAGCACCTTGTTTCTTATCAGTTTGCTTCATCTAAACTAAAGCTTATAGAAAGTATGCATCACAGCTGTGGCAGTTTCAGTCTGTGCACTTATCCTTGAGTGCTGTGTTGTTCTTCATTCTAATATTTGGTAACCAAAAACTGAATCTATCTGGTAGCAGAAGCTAGGACAAAAGTTAACTAGCTGTCTAGCAGCACTAAGAAGGCAGAACATTTTTGTGAGGGCAGCATAATATCACATCTTTTAATAATCAATACCTTTTTTTGTAATCTCTTTTAATTTTTACCTGTTTTATTCTTATAATTGATTGTAATTTCTCTTATTGTATATTTAATGTAATGTTAACTGTTGTGAAGGCTATGCTGAGACAACAGTATATAAATGACAATAAACCTTAAACCTTAAACACCTGAGCTATCTCTTCTCCAAGCTGAAGAGCCTTAACCTGTTTAAACTTTCTTCATAAGGGAGCCATTTAGCATTTGTTTCTAATTAATGTTACATTATATGCAGCAATTTGCTTGTTTTAGCTATTTTCCTAAATGAAGGTCCATTTCCAACACCGAGCATCATTTACCATTCAGTAAGAGACTTACAATTATTTGTTTATTTAAATCATCTGCTTTTTAGACATTTATCTTGTTCCATCACATATCCTCTAACATTCCTGGAACAGCATAATATTTCTTATATTTTCTTGCATCTCAGCCTTTCCTCCTGACTTCTGGAAGCACCTTAGACAGTATGCAATTTCCCATAATTTAAAAGACACATTATAGAGGTGGGATAGCAGGGTCTGTGACAGGGATCTCCTCCTTGCGTATACCCCTGGGAAAGGCAGCAGGGTCTGCAGAACATTCTACCTAGTAATATCACCAGAAATCCCACTGTTCAAATGTCATCTAAGCAAGCAGTGGAAGGGACACATAGAAGCATATGTGTGTATAGCTGGTTTACAATATGTAGAAGTAATAGTAATTTTCAGACAGGGCAATTCAGGTGAGTTAATCCATTTTAATGAAGCTAGTTGCCCTGTGTCACTAACTGGAGAAAAGCCTTTATCTCAGGTAATGAAACGGACAGGTCCCACAGCTGTCAAGATGAAGGCACTGAAAATTCACATGAGGAACATGGCATGAGAGCATTTTATGGGGTGAATTTTGAAAGTCATTTACACACTTAAAAACACAAGTTTATGTGTGTAAATGGCTATTATAGCCCATATCTGCACAGTTAAAAAAAAAAAAGTACCCTATTTGTGACTAAATGCAAAGTTAAACAGGGTTGATTGAGATGATAGGACCAAAGATTTTAAAACCAGGCTGCCAAGATATGAAGGATAGGAGGTGATAATAATATAATTTCCTATCCACATGGTCTGTCACAGATAGAATTGTGTTAGATGTACAGGGGTGTGGCCAGGGCTGATCCTATAGGGTACAGGGCCTGAGGTGATTTAGCCATAACGGGTAGGCATGTGCAGCCTCAAAACATTTATTTTGGTTTGTTGGTTCACTTCGTGGATACCTCGATAAGTTTCATTAATTTTGGAATGAAAAATATATTTGATCATTTCTTCCATTCGTTTTCATTTTACATTGAAGTCAATGGGGAAAGACCCAATTGACTTCACTGTAAAAGAAAAACGTAGGCTAGGTCCGGATCAGACACCCAGGCCCAGCTGAGGCCAGGTTCCAGGTGCCAAGGCCCAGCTCTGAGAATAGGTTTAGGCTTAAGACCAGGTCCCAGTCACCAAGGCCCAAGGTCTAGGCCCAGGTCTACATCGGGGCCCAGCCAAGGCTGAGTCCTGGTTGCTGAGGCCCATACCTCGGCCTAGGCCTCGGCCTGATGCAGGCGCTTGGCTGAGACCAGAATCTGATCGCCGAGATCCTGGCCCATGGCCTAGGCCCAGACACAAGGCCAAGTCCCAGTTGCCTAGGCCCAGGTCTGAGCTTAGGTTGAGACCTGAGGCTGGGTGTTGGTCACTGAGGCGCAAGGCCTAGGCCCATGTCCAGTGTTGGGGCCCAGCTGAGGCCGAGTCCTGGTTGCTGAGGTGACACAGGCGCTTAGCTGAGGTCTTAATTGCCTAGGCCGGCTGAGGTCTGGTCCCGGTTGCCATGCGAGCGCCTGGCTAAGGCCAAGTCCTGTCACTTATACCTAGGCTTAGGCCCAGGACCAATGGAGGGATCAGGCCAAGGTCAGGTCGTGTTACCAGGGCCTACACATTGGCTAGGCCCAGGCGGGGGTACGCCTTCCAACATCTCCTTTTCTTGATCAGGCGACTACAAATAGTATCTTCTACCTGGATGATACGCTGCAGTGACATTGCTGTGGCAGCTTTCTCCAGGATTGCCAGTGCCATTTTATTATATGGCCATATAACAAAATGATGCCATTCAGCCTGGAGGAAGGTGTTCCAGTAACATCACTGCAGTAGGTCCTCTAGGAGAAGGATGTCATTTGTAGTTGCTGGACCAAGGAAAGAAGACATCAGAAGGCCTACACCTGGGCCTATCCTAATCCTGTTCCTTGGCGACTGAGAACCTGCCTCAAGCCCAGACTCATGCTTCTGCGAACGGGACCCAGCTGAAGCCAGGCCCTGCAGTTGGACCCATGCCTAGTTTCAGGCCCAAGCCTTGGTGACTAGCATCTGGCTTCTGACAGCCCCGGCATCAGACCTGGGCCTAGGCCTGAGCCTTGACAACTGGGACTGGGCCCCAGTATCAGGCCAAGGAGTTGGACCCATGCCTAGGCCCAGGCCTCAGCAACCCCAGCTCTTGTCAGCCAGGATCTGGTGTAAGTTCCAAGCCTAGGCCTGGTGACTAGGACCCAGCCTTGGCCTAGCCTTAAGTTCCAGGGGCAGGACTTGGCTGAGGCCTGGTCATGCTGAAGACTGGTTTTTTTTTTTGTGAACAAATTAAAATTCATCCAAGGTCCATTTTCAGTTTGTATCATTTGTACAAACTGAAAATGGCCTTATTCTTTACGGTTTTTGCATTTGTTCAAAACAAATGCACAATTCTTTGTGTGTAGATGTGTCAACATCTATATAAGCATTTTTGCTAATGCCCTATCTTGCCTCCTTGCAAATTTTTACTTGCCAGATTCCTGCTGCTGCCAGGGCCTGTGCTTTTTAGGTAAACTTGGTGGCCCCCTCTCCCCCCTCACCTTGGGGGAGAAGGGCAGCAAAATCATGGGAGAAAGTCTAGAGCGGCAAGTGCAGCCCTTACCATCATCAGCCAAAGAGCAGGGGAGGAGCTCTGGGATTGCTGGTGAAGCCCATCCTGCCTGACGCCAAACAGTGTAGGAGCAGCCACTAGTAGGTAAGACTTAGGGGGTGGAAGGGGAGAAGGTACAAGGTCAAAGTTTGCCTAGGTTACCAAATACTCTTCCTCTGGCCCTGCCTGCTGCAGCTGCTGCTGTGCTATATGTGCAGGCAACCTGAGCCTCTTACTTTCATGATATTGGATGGTCACGATCACCAGTCAGGAGGCAAAGCCAAATGGTGCCATCAGGTTCTGAGTTAACCGTACATAAGCTATTAGATACTGCAAAGGGGCTGATTCGATTGCTAACTGACCCCCTCTGATTAGGGCCTGGGTGCCTTGTCTTCCTTGGACAAACACTGCCACCATCCCTGGATCAGTTAAAGAGTAATAGTGAGATATTGTGTTTTATAATTCCTGTATGTATACTAAATTATAATTTTCATATGTATACTATATGTGATGATGAATAACGTTAGCAGCTGCCACTCACTCTTGCGACCGTCGTACAGTCTAAATAGCAGATCAGTACCCTAATACTTTCAGTGCCTTACCCCTTATACTAGTAATCACACTGAGACTGTCTTTGGTGTTAAAATGGCCGCAGCTTTATTTTAAAACATAACATGTTTAACTTTCTAGGATACCCGAGCCGGTGGCTTTCATATTCCACTGCCCGCCGCCTGATCTGAGCAAGGCAGCCCAACTCTGTGAGCCCCCCGCCTCGTTCCCAAGCAAGGGGGCCATCGCCTTTTTCGTCTCCTGGCGCCATCGGCTACCACACTGTTATGTGATGACACCAGCACCACTTCTAATCCTGCTCAACCGGCCCGGGTACCGGCCTTCTATCAGCTGCGACGAAAAACAGAACAATGAAATATATTTTATTAAACTATCTAACACAAGTCACCTAGCTGCTGGTAATTGCAAAACATGCTGTGAAGCTTTTAAACTATCCTTATTGCACAGCACTCGGGGAGGGTGGGTGGGTCTTGCTCTCTCATGCGATCCAGTGAAAAGGGGTCGCTTGCCGCGTGCCCCGTCCCTTTAAAGGGCAATGCACGTCATCGGAGGGCGCCGGAGGCACCACCCGATGACGGCAAGGTTGTTTGTAGGTAGGTATAGTGAGAGGGGGGGGTTCCGTCCATCGACCTCCGCTGCGCTCCCCCCCCCCCCTGTCCTCCGGTCTAACTGTTTTTGGGCTCGCTGCCGTTATGGGTGGGCTCCAGTTATTCTGCACGGGCCCACCTAAGTACTCTGGGTACATCTAGGTGAAAGATACTATACAAAATAAGACTGTACATTATATTTGCCCTAGCAGCAGGAATGCAAGTGATGCAGTTTATATTTTTCAGCATATCAGTCCCATATACTGCATTTTATTCCCACCTTCCCTCCTTCCTTTGTTAGCCCTAACCCAGCAGACCAAAATAGAATCTCTATTTCTGGGAACACTTGCAAGTTTATTTTTCAAAGAATAAAAGGAAACCATTCTTACCCCTGGTGTCACAGGGGTGATAAATATACGGATAAATTAATGCTGGGGAGAAAATTGCTCCTGGGCAAATTCCGAAAGGTCTTACATTCTCCTCACACAGTGCAGAGAGGGGTGCACTGCAGTTTGAGGTAGAACATTGTGAGCTTGAACAGTCTGTGCCATATGCTTTTTAAGTATACCACACTCCAGTAAATCTTTTATTCCTAAGAATAGTTTTCAAAGAGCTGGCATGTGGGTTTGCCTAGGGGACAGCTTTAATCTGGACTCTCACCGAGCCATTAAAAATATAGTAGGTAAAGATAAAGAGGCCTTAACTTAAACTGGAAGAAATGTAGGCTTCAAAGAGAATCTTATACTCAGATTTGAATAATAAAGAAGCAGGTTGACTAGGATGCAGAAAGGGGATGCTTTATTGGGTTTACTCTTGAAGTGGTAAGATTTTGATAGGGACTTCTTACTTTTTCACAGGATTGTTAAACAAACAAATGCCACTTGGTACATCTGCGCAGTCAACTACGATGAAAGACCAAAAGTCCACTCGGGAGCAGGTATGCATAGGGTACATTTGCTCATAGTGACAGTTTCTGAAAGACCAAGAAATATCAGCAGCACATCAACAGGTCCTGACAGCCACATGAACAGGGAGGGTAATTTTTAGCAGTGTGTGTAAATCAGCACATATGCACATAAATGGCAGAGTATTTTATAAACCGTGTGGCAGGAGCCGCACAGTTTATAATCTACTCCATATTTCTACCCCCAAAGTACAGGTGTGTTTCAGTATGTGCGCATTCTTTTTAATGCAGGGAGTTGCAAACTTCCTATACTCATTTTACAAAAGTGCATGCATATATTTTACATGCAAAATAATTATAATATGTACACATAATAACTTTGTCATGCACAGAGGCAATTATTTTATACAGTAGGTGTGTTAGGAACCCTGACTGAGCCGGCCTGCAACTGGGTCCTCTCACCTGTGCCAGCCGGAAGCCCAGCTCGGCCGCTGCCCCCGGCCACAGACTCCGCTCGCGGCCTGCTCCAGCAGTGTTTGGGACGCTGCTGACTCCTGCTCCTCGTGGTTGTCTCCCTAGGCGCGCATGAGCGCTGAAGCACAGAATTTAAAGGGTCAGTGGCGGGAAAGTTCCCCGTGGCTTGGATTGATGATGTCAGGCTAGCAGTATTTAAACCCTGCCTCTCTGCTTTCAATTCACCTCAGCAACGGGTCCTGCTCTCCTGTAGAGTGTGAGTTGTGTGCGTTCCTGAGTTCCTGTCTGCTCCTTGCCTCGGTCCTGATCCAGTTACACTGTCCTTGCTCCTGTCTCCGGTTCCTGCCTTGCTCCTTGTCCCTTGGATTGCTCTCTCGGTTCTGACTTCGGCCTGGTATTCGACTCTGCTTGAACTCCACCTGCCTTGACTCCTTGCCTGGTACTTGACTCTGCTTGAACTCCACCTGCCTTGACTCCTTGCCTGGTACTTGACTCTGCTTGAACTCCGCCTGCCTTGACTCCTTACCTGGTACTCGACTCTGCTTGAACTCCGCCTGCCCTGACTCCTTGCCTGGTTCTCGACTCTGCTTGAACTCCGCCTGCCTTGACTCCTTGCCTGGTACTCGACTCTGCTTGAACTCCGCCTGCCCTGACTCCTTGCCTGGTACTTGACTCTGCTTGAACTCCGCCTGCCTTGACTCCTTGCCTGGTACTTGACTCTGCTTGAACTCCACCTGCCTTGACTCCTTGCCTGGTACTTGACTCTGCTTGAACTCCGCCTGCCCTGACTCCTTGCCTGGTACTTGACTCTGCTTGAACTCCGCCTGCCTTGACTCCTTGCCTGGTACTTGACTCTGCTTGAACTCCGCCTGCCCTGACTCCTTGCCTGGTACTTGACTCTGCTTGAACTCCGCCTGCCCTGACTCCTTGCCTAGTACTCGACTCTGCTTGAACTCCGCCTGCCCTGACTCCTTGCCTGGTACTTGACTCTGCTTGAACTCCGCCTGCCTTGACTCCTTGCCTGGTACTCGACTCTGCTTGAACTCCACCTGCCCTGACTCCTTGCCTGGTACTTGACTCTGCTTGAACTCCGCCTGCCCTGACTCCTTGCCTGGTACTCGACTCTGCTTGAACTCCACCTGCCCTGACTCCTTATCTAGTACTCGGCTCTGCTTGAACTCCGCCTGCCCTGACTCCTTACCTAGTTCTCGGCTCTGCTTGAACTCCGCCTGCCCTGACTCCTTACCTGGTACTCGACTCTGCTTGAACTCCGCCTGCCCTGACTCCTTACCTGGTACTCGACTCTGCTTGAACTCCGCCTGCCCTGACTCCTTACCTAGTACTTGACTCTGCTTGAACTCCACCTGCCTTGACTCCTTACCTGGTACTCGACTCTGCTTGAACTCCGCCTGCCCTGACTCCTTCCCTGGTACTTGACTCTGCTTGAACTCCGCCTGCCCTGACTCCTTGCCTGGTACTCGACTCTGCTTGAACTCCGCCTGCCCTGACTCCTTACCTGGTACTTGACTCTGCTTGAACTCCGCCTGCCCTGACTCCTTGCCTGGTACTCGACTCTGCTTGAACTCCGCCTGCCCTGACTCCTTACCTGGTACTCGACTCTGCTTGAACTCCGCCTGCCCTGACTCCTTGCCTGGTACTCGACTCTGCTTGAACTCCGCCTGCCCTGACTCCTTGCCTGGTACTCGACTCTGCTTGAACTCCGCCTGCCCTGACTCCTTGCCTGGTACTTGACTCTGCTTGAACTCCACCTGCCTTGACTCCTTACCTGGTACTTGACTCTGCTTGAACTCCGCCTGCCCTGACTCCTTGCCTGGTACTCGACTCTGCTTGAACTCCGCCTGCCCTGACTCCTTGCCTGGTACTCGACTCTGCTTGAACTCCGCCTGCCCTGACTCCTTACCTGGTACTCGACTCTGCTTGAACTCCACCTGCCTTGACTCCTTACCTGGTACTCGACTCTGCTTGAACTCCGCCTGCCCTGACTCCTTACCTGGTACTCGACTCTGCTTGAACTCCGCCTGCCCTGACTCCTTACCTGGTACTTGACTCTGCTTGAACTCCGCCTGCCCTGACTCCTTACCTGGTACTTGACTCTGCTTGAACTCCGCCTGCCTTGACTCCTTGCCTGGTACTTGACTCTGCTTGAACTCCGCCTGCCCTGACTCCTTGCCTGGTACTCGACTCTGCGTGAACTCCACCTGCCTTGACTCCTTACCTGGTACTTGACTCTGCTTGAACTCCGCCTGCCCTGACTCCTTACCTGGTACTTGACTCTGCTTGAACTCCACCTGCCTTGACTCCTTGCCTGGTACTTGACTCTGCTTGAACTCCGCCTGCCCTGACTCCTTGCCTGGTACTTGACTCTGCTTGAAGTCCGCCTGCCCTGACTCCTTACCTGGTACTCGACTCTGCTTGAACTCCACCTGCCCTGACTCCTTACCTGGTACTCGGCTCTGCTTGAACTCCACCTGCCTTGACTCCTTACCTGGTACTCGACTCTGCTTGAACTCCGCCTGCCCTGACTCCTTACCTGGTACTCGACTCTGCTTGAACTCCGCCTGCCTTGACTCCTTACCTGGTACTTGACTCTGCTTGAACTCCGCCTGCCCTGACTCCTTACCTGGTACTTGACTCTGCTTGAACTCCACCTGCCTTGACTCCTTGCCTGGTACTTGACTCTGCTTGAACTCCACCTGCCTTGACTCCTTGCCTGGTACTTGACTCTGCTTGAACTCCGCCTGCCCTGACTCCTTGCCTGGTACTTGACTCTGCTTGAAGTCCGCCTGCCCTGACTCCTTACCTGGTACTCGACTCTGCTTGAACTCCACCTGCCCTGACTCCTTACCTGGTACTCGGCTCTGCTTGAACTCCGCCTGCCCTGACTCCTTACCTAGTACTCGGCTCTGCTTGAACTCCGCCTGCCCTGACTCCTTGCCTGGTACTCGACTCTGCTTGAACTCCGCCTGCCCTGACTCCTTACCTGGTACTCGACTCTGCTTGAACTCCGCCTGCCCTGACTCCTTGCCTGGTACTCGGCTCTGCTTGAACTCCGCCTGCCCTGACTCCTTACCTGGTACTCGGCTCTGCTTGAACTCCGCCTGCCCTGACTCCTTACCTGGTACTCGGCTCTGCTTGAACTCCGCCTGCCCTGACTCCTTGCCTGGTACTTGACTCTGCTTGAACTCCGCCTGCCCTGACTCCTTACCTGGTACTCGACTCTGCTTGAACTCCGCCTGCCCTGACTCCTTACCTGGTACTCGACTCTGCTTGAACTCCGCCTGCCCTGACTCCTTGCCTCGTACTCGGCTCTGCTTGAACTCCGCCTGCCCTGACTCCTTACCTGGTACTCGACTCTGCTTGAACTCCGCCTGCCCTGACTCCTTGCCTGGTACTTGACTCTGCTTGAACTCCGCCTGCCCTGACTCCTTGCCTGGTACTTGACTCTGCTTGAACTCCGCCTGCCCTGACTCCTTACCTGGTACTCGACTCTGCTTGAACTCCGCCTGCCTTGACTCCTTACCTGGTACTTGACTCTGCTTGAACTCCACCTGCCTTGACTCCTTACCTGGTACTCGACTCTGCTTGAACTCCGCCTGCCCTGACTCCTTACCTGGTACTCGACTCTGCTTGAACTCCACCTGCCTTGACTCCTTACCTGGTACTCGACTCTGCTTGAACTCTGCCTGCCCTGACTCCTTACCTGGTACTTGACTCTGCTTGAACTCCGCCTGCCCTGACTCCTTACCTGGTACTCGGCTCTGCTTGAACTCTGCCTGCCCTGACTCCTTACCTGGTACTCGACTCTGCTTGAACTCCGCCTGCCCTGACTCCTTACCTGGTACTCGACTCTGCTTGAACTCCGCCTGCCCTGACTTTTTGCCTCGTACTCGGCTCTGCTTGAACTCCGCCTGCCCTGACTCCTTACCTGGTACTCGGCTCTGCTTGAACTCCGCCTGCCCTGACTCCTTACCTGGTACTCGACTCTGCTTGAACTCCGCCTGCCCTGACTCCTTGCCTGGTTCTCGACTCTGCTTGAGCTCCACCTGCCCTGACTCCTTGCCTGGTACTTGACTCCTCGCCTTTGCCTTACGCTGTCTGCTCGACACTGGTCTTCTCTGCTGGACCTCTCCATCATCACGTCTACTCACCCCCTGACATCACTGGGAAGGCACGCGCCTAAGACCTGCCGGCCCCGGTACCCAAGGGTTTAACCTGCGGGGAACGAGGGCTGGTATAGGTGACGCTCCCTTTGGGCCTTTTTCCCATTCCGCCTCGCTGATGACAAGGACATCCAGGGGCCCACCCCTGGGGGTAGCAACAACCTCACCTCGGCTCAGGGTCCACTTTCCTAACAGGTGTATACTCTTTTTTTTTTTTTTTGTAATTTATATTTTATTAATCATATTATAATGAAGCAACATTTGTATAAACATGTGCAGGAAAATATCCATACAAGGAATTATGACATATTGATGTAAACAGAATAAGAATCAATCAAATAAACAGTGGTGCTCAATTGGAGATGCTGAAAGTGTCCAAGTGTCATTATTATCACTCGCCAAAAGTAAGTGGTGTCTTCTGAGTCACAGAGGATGAATTTCCCCTCCATTGCAGATAGGGATTCCACACCTGAGTAAAGCAAGGAATGTTGTGGTGTTTCTGGGCCTTTATCTTGTACAAGATACATATGTTGTCCAATTTTTGAAGCAAAACATCCAATGAAGGCACCATCCCCTGCTTCCAGGTTGCCACTAAAATGCACCTTGCACCCAGGCATATTTGAGTAACTAATAAACTGTCACTCCAAGAACCCTCAATAGGGACATTCAATAACGCCCGGGCTGGTGACAAATAAACAGGCTTACCCAGTATACTTTGTATAATATCTGACACTGCCTTCCATAGTCTTCCCACTTTAGGGCATGCCCACCACATATGAAGAAAAGTGCCGGATTGGCCACATCCTTTCCAACAAAAGTCATCGGAACTGAGTTTAGCACAGTGTAATCTATGGGAGGGTAAAATGCCAGCGGAATAGAACTTTGAATCCGTTTTCCATAAGGGAAGCGTATTTAGAGCATCTTTTTGTATTCAAGAATATGTGATCCCACTCATCATTGGAAAGAGATTTATTTAGATCTTTCTCCCAGGCTTTAATATAGTTAGGGCTACATGGAGTAGCGTTCTGGATGAGGCCATAAATCTTGGATAGCCCTCCCTTGATCCGGTCAACCAATTCGCACCACCCCTCAAACTGTAATTTTCCTTGTCTCAGTTCTCCATCTATATTTTCTTTCCGCATAAAATGGCAAATTTGATGGTAAGGGTAGATATTTGAGGGCTGTAATTGAAATAGGTCTCAGAGGGAATCGAAAGGCACTACTTCTTCCTGCCTCCATAACTGTCCTAAAGTTACAATGCCCTTAACTTTCCGTGTATACTCTTTTTATGGCTGCCAGTTTGGGCCAGAATTTAAATTTACAATTCTGTGCCTGACATTTAAAGCCCTATTTTGAGGTCTGCCACATTACTTGACAGTAATATTGCTTCCTTATAATCCAACACCTTTCGTTCATCCCAAAAGAAACTGCTAAGGCATCCATCACCCATGGAGATTAGGCTGGAAGTGACTCATACTAGATTTGCCTATCAGGCTCCTTCTCTGTGGAATGCTCTTCCAATAGAAGTCCATTTTGAAAATAAATATGAGAGGTTTAGGAGAAAAATCAAGACATGACTTTTTAATCAAATTTTTAATTGAAGAGGCTGGAGGCTAGCTTGGAGAATCATATTTTGAGTGGACCTTCATTGTAATTGCTCCTTGTGAGAAGTATCAGCACTTAGAATGTTTTACCAAACGTTATGTTAGCATTTATTTTTAATCTTTAGAGTTCATGATGTTTTAGAGTAGGGGGACCCCCAAATATGGTGCACTCTTTTTGAGTTTTGTAATAGTACCAAAGGCTCTGGGTGGAGAAGCCCCAGGCAGTTATGTTTGCCATGAAAAATGTTAAATGTTTTATGCATGTAGGAATAACAAATGTATACCGGATTGCATTTTTAAATAGTGAGCAATAGCTGCTGGAGAGACAATGAGTTTTGGGAGAAAATGGTATGTGACCCCTTAAATATGTGACATTTTCTGATTGGGTGACTAAGGTTGAGCGGAAGTATAAGAATGGGAAGGTTTTGGCAAGTTTTGCCTTTCTGAATCCTGCCTTTTCCTATGTGGGGTAGGTGGAAGGGACCTCCGGGGATATATTGATCTGGCGCAGCCAGCCTGTGGACTGGTAGGCTTGGGGACCCTCCTAGATTTGGCAGTGGGGCCTTACAGGGGCTCTCCCCTCAAGGAGAGAGGTCCGAGACCTGAAGGTGGAGAGGGTTTCTTCCTCCTGCCAGTGTCTTGACTAGGATCCATGTTGGAGTATCAGCTGTTCCTCCCTTTGGGAAATAGGAATGAGGAGAACAGGAGTGGGGTAATTTTGAGAGAAGAGTGTTCCAAGAGGTCCAGGATGTGTGAATATGCTGGGGAAGAAAACTACATGCTATGGAAGCAGATAGGATAGGTTGGAGACCCCTAAATTGTGAGTAACTCTGAGAGCAGGAAATTGCATTGTAGTTCCCTTTGCGTGTGAATTTTGATATGGTTTCAGGAAAAGGGGCATCCCCTTTCTTCTGGGGGATTGAGCTAAATATGAAGAGATATCTAAGGTGTCAAATTGGCTTGCAGTTCATGGTAAGGAGGGTTGTAGTTTAAGCACTGAACCCATGGTATATGCTAATGGAGTATGGAGAGAGTTGGAAAAATTTGTGTTATGTCCAGGGTGTTGATGTTGGGGCTGCGTAAATAATTGACTGTTGATTTCCATGAATTCTGATAAATTCATATTTTACCTGCTTTACACCCATTGTATATAGTTGCTGGCTGATTCATCTAGAAATAAAGTTAATGATTTGAATTTGATACATTATGTCTGCTACTCTTTACTTAGCCAGCAGGAGCAGGAAGCAGAGACCAGAGTTCATGGAGGGGAGGCAGTGAATCCTCCATGTCCAGCCATAGGGAAAAGTAGTTAATGGCAACTCCTGCTGTCTTTGTGCAGGTCTACTTCACCATTTGCATGTCCTATTCTAAGAACTCACCAAACAAAATATAGAAAGGATGACTCTTATCCAAAAGGAAAACCCTTTCCATCATTTTAGGTATCCAAGAAGGGGTTACATAAAATTAGTGCCCAACATGTTATGTGGAGCTAGTATGGACAGAGAAGTAGTGTGGTGAAATAAATTTGGAGAAGTTTGGAATCTTTTTTGTGTGTGTGCTATTTTTTACACCATGAGACAGGAGCTCCCATAGAATTAAATGGAGTCAAGATGGTGGATAAGAGTTTGGAGTGCTGAAGACTTTCGCGCCAGAAGAAGACTTAAAAACCTTCTGTTTGGATTGGAGACCTGGATGGAGGAAGCAGAGGAGAAGCTTTGTTGCCGATATGGTTGACAACTTCACCAGGGTGCAGATGTGGGTGTTGGTTTCAAATCTTGTTGAGTCAGCAGTACAAGGATTGGAATCATCATAAATGGAGAGTGTGCCATCTTGTCCCCATGGAGTTTGAAGAGTGTGCAGCAAGCAGTGCTCGTGACCGGAGCGAAGGGTGCCCACTGTGAGTGAGAGACTACGGTGGAGCTTTTCCAGAAGATCAACTATCATGTCTGCAGCAAAGACTGGAGGAAGTGCGGGTTTACCAGACCAGGGAGAGTTGCCTGTGCAAGGAACGGAGGTTGGCTCTGAGGCTTCAGAGTGAGCTCATGCTGAGCCTGGAAAGCGGAGGGCAATAGTCCTCAGGCTACAGCGAGCACAATGTGCTACACGCAGTCCTTCTCCTGAACTGAATTTGGTAAGTGGTTGGTGCCAGGAGACGTATGCGTTGGGAAAAGATGAACTTAAGCAGTCCAAGGAAGAGGAAGCAAGATGGTTAAGAACTGGTGGAGAGGTTTCGGTGAGGGACGTAGAAGAAAAGCTCCCACCTTACAAGGAGGTAGCAGCCGAGGATGTTGATAAGGTAGTAGCAGCAGAGCCGGTGAGTGTGCCAAGTGAGGTGAGAGGGTCCAGGGAGCCGTCTACCTGTGACGCAGGAGAGGCAACTGTGAGGCCTAAGGCTAGGGCATTATCAGTGATCACTGTAAGTGAATGCATCCAAGACACAATAAGGGCCAAGAAAGGAATGGAGAATAAAACAGAATATATCATATTGTCCCTTTGTTGAGTCATGGTGCGACTGCTGTGACTTCCTTGATTTTCGTTATGTCTCAAGAAAGACATAGCAGAATTAGAAAAGGTGCAGAAGGCTACCAGAGAAGATGGCCGCCTGAATTCAAGCTCCGTCTTTCCCCAGGCAAAAGAGCATAAATAATCTGGCACTCCCACACCGTTTACGTTATGGGAATGCTGGAGACGGTTCCATTTCTGGGAGATTGTGTACCCTTCGGCCACGACACAACCACAGAGGAGCTCCGGGAAGTGCTGAGGCAGGCGAGGAGTGTCCAGGGACAGGCTGGAGATGTAGAACCCTGGCCTCTGCCGAACCTGATCGCATCAAAGAGACCCAGCAACGCAATGTTAGTCTCTGGGGTAGCCCTTCGGCCACGCGATAGCCCTTTCGGACCTGCCGTACGGAACAGCAATTGCGACAGGACGGACAGTGGCTGAAGGGCAAAGACATTAGACGAAGACGAAGACTCAGGATACGTGAGGGATACACACAAAGAGTCAGGATACTTGAAGGTTGAGACGAAGACTTGAAGGGCTGAGACGAAACTCAGGATACTAAAAGAACTGAGACAGACTCAGGTTGCTTAAAGAACTGAGACAGACTCAGGTTGCTTGAAGGTTCAAGATACGTGAAGGACTCAGATGGAGTCACGGGTTGCTTGAAGATTCAAGATCACTTGAAGGAAGAGACGGTAATCCAAGATACTTGAAGGACTCAGACAGTCATAAGTCAAAAGTTCTGAATAGGTACTGCCACACCACGCTCCCTACACAGCCAGTCAAGGCAGGTCACGGACCATGCTGGTGGTTCCCAACTCAGGACACTTGAAGGTTCCACGATGAAGACTCCGACAAGGCCTGCACTGAGGCGTGCCCTCCACAGCCAGTTAAAGCAAGGCACGGACCACTCTGATACGGTACAGGTTATACAGAGTTCATTCCTATGGACAAGGCAAACGCAAGGGACTAAAAAGACCCAGACAGGATTCAGGAGAAGGAAAAGGGCCTCAGGATTCCAGGGACTCGGAATAAAAGACTCAGCACGGAGCTCAAGCGAACTCGGAGTGTGGAACCTGAAGCTGGAATCTCCTGGAGGCTTATGCTGCCAAGGCAAAGGACATTTGAATAAAAGAAGATCTGGACGAGAAGAGATCCAGAGAGAAGGACATCAGGACTTCAGGAACTCTGAAGGACGAAACATCAGGAACATCAGGATCTGAATGAACAAGACACAGGATCCGACGAGAGATCTTGACGAGGATGAAGACGAAGACATGGAATTCCAACATGGAACAGAGTGCCAATGAGAAGCAGGTTGAAGAGAAGTCCTAAGGAGGACCAAGATAGGGTATTCTGCTAGCGTATTGTTTCTGTCTAGGGATCTATAGCAGCCTGGTTTGTTTTATTTTCCTAGTTGGACCAAAGTGATTAGAAAAATAAAATGTCCAGACAGCAAGGGTAGAAAAAAGCATTTTATATTCAGTTTAATGAAGGGAATAGTTAACTTTGGGAATATTATTTATTTAAAAATATTTATATCCCGCACCCTCCAGAATATTCAGGGCAGGTTACAACCCCACATACACAATCATAAAATAAAAACGGTAAAAATGGTAAAAAAGGACATAGACTGAAAATAACTGATATCTGGATGGAGAGGGATATCAGCAGCAGGGAGCCTCACATAAATTAAATGTTGCTGTCAGATGGCATGTGAGGAGGCTAAGTTGCAATCTCAAATGCTTGTTTAAATAAAAAGTTTTTAGTGCCCGATTGAACTCTTGGTAAAGAGTTCCACAAAACCGAGCCTGCAATGGATAGACCATGTTTTTGTTTCTCATTTAAGTGAGCACATTTAGGAGAAGGAACATCTAGTAAATTTTGTGTGGCTGACTGGAGATTACAGGACAGAGTGTGTATTTTTAGTACAGAGAGGATCCAAGGGGGTTTGACATTATTTAACAAGGTGTGGATGGTGACAGCAAATTTATAACATATCCTTCGGACCCTGTGTCTCTGTTGCTCCCTGCCTTGAACATCTTCATCGGGATCAACCATGCAGAGGCCCACCTAAGACAAGCTGGCCCTGGCACTCAAGGGCTTAACCTGCGGGGAACGAGGGCTGGTATTGGTGAAGCTCCAGTTGGCCTCCGCTTCCTGTTCTGCTCCGCCTCCTGATGGTGGGGACCCGTGGGGGCCTTCCCACAAGTAGCATCAACTCCACCTCGGGTCAAGGGTCCACCTCTGCAACAGATTTCAGCCACCACAAAATATCTCGTTGCATGGAGGCAGTGAGGAGAATTTTGATAGAAAGTAGCTGTCGAATTTGTGACCATTGAGCTTTCAGACCCCATTGCAAGCATCGCATGCACAGATTGGTGTGGAGAACTACATGAATGGCTGCCACAAAATGGCCCAGGATGATTAGAAACCTTTGTACCATAACTGAAAATTGAAGATTCAGCTGTGAGTCAAGAAGATGTAGATGTTCTGCTCCCTCTTGTGGAAAGAAAGCCCTCAATTTAGTAGAAACTATTCTCACGCCTATAAATTGTAGAATCTGCATTGGTTCTAGAACCCATTTTTTCTAATCTATATGGAAGCCCAGATTTTCCAGACACTGTATTGTGCTGTGAAGGTCTGCTTGTAGAGCTTCTGGGTTCAGAGAAACTATGAGCCAATCGTCCAGATAGAGAAAAATACAAATTCCAGTCCATCAGAGTTGGGCCATAGTCACCACTAATCCCTTCGTAAAGACTCAGGGCAATTGAGAGATCAAAGGACAGAACTTTGTATTGATAGTGAGTGGATCCTATTTGGAAGCAGAGGTACTGCCAGCAAGAAAGATGGATGGGATGTGTGTATACTCATCCTTCAGATTGAGAGAGCACATCCAATTGTTTGGTGAATGAAGGGTAATAATTGTTAATTAACCTTTTTCATAGTGTTTAGTAATCCTTTGTTTATTAAATATGTTCAATGTATTTGACTTAGGAAACCTATTTTCCTGCATACTCTGTTTTTAATGTAAACCGGTATGATTTGTATCTGATACAAGAATGTCGGTATATAAAATAAATAAATAAATAAATAAATAAATAAATAATTAATATCGACTGGAGAGTCGTCATCTTGAATTTTTCTCTTTGGAGATCTAAGATTGGACAGAGCATTTCGGAATGAGGAAATTTTGGGAGTAGAAATCTATATTAATGAGATCCTTTGGTAGAAGTTGAATGGCCTTCAGTGCCAACAGATTCTCTGCCTCTAATTGTAAGATGGGAATTTGAGAAAGATCCTTTGTAGGTTGGACAAGGTGGGGAAGGGTGGAATGCTTGATGAAATCCAGGCGATAGCCATATTTTATGATCTGCAGAATCCACTGGTTAATTGTTATTTGGGACCAGACTGAGTGAAAACTGTTCATACTGCCCCCAACTAGTGTGGTTGGCTGTGGCTTGACAGAACTCGAAAATTTTGCTGTGATTTTGAAGCAGACTGCTGCTGCTGTTTCTGAGACCTATGGTCCCGTTGACGGCCTCTCATCTGTGCTTGCTGTGTCTGCATTCAGAGTTGTTGATAAGAAGGTAGATGGTATTGTACTGTGTACTGTCAGTAAGGCTTTCTTTGGAAATATGGTTTCTTGTACTGTGAATAATATCGCTTGTAGGAAGCTTGTTGGTCAGTTGGCAATGTTAGGGACTGGTCTACTACATTCTGCTCTTTGATTTGGGATTTTATTTCCCTGAGTTTGTCTCCAAAGAAGTTTTTCCTCAGGCATGGAAAATTTGGGAGCTTTTCATGCACATCTTCCCTGATTGTGCAGGCTGTCAGCCAAACCATATGATGAGCTGTGATAGATGCCACCGGTATATGAGATGCTGTCTCCAATGCTTCACAGATACTGAACAGATCAAGTGTCTCAGGCCATCCTCTAAGTCACGGAGAGGCTGCAGTGATATTTGTTTGCCAGTTTTGGACAGGATGAATGGCTTCTGCCATTGAAGGCAATAGTATAAATATTTCACCATGTAAAACTAGTGCTTTTCAATATGAGAGGTCAACAGAGAACCCTGGAATACCTTTCAGCCAAAATCATCTAAAATTTTGTTGTCCTTCCCTGCTTGAGTATTGGAATGGAGCCTTGTTTTCTTTGCTTTCTTCATGGCGGACACCACCACCACTGAGGCATGGAGTAAATAGAAAATTCCGTAGCCCGGTGACTTTTTGAGATGGAATTTAAGGTCCAGTTTCCAAGTGACTGGACTATGAGGACTCCCAGGACTTCAACAAAACTGAATCCAAGACAGCGTGAGAAGGCAAAGCTGTTGGTTCTGAGGGAATGTCCAAAATCTTTAAGATACCAAATATTCCTGCACATGGGTCAGGTATCTTGTGGACCTCCATCTTCAAGGTTCCCAGTTTCTCCACAAATCTAGAGTAAGTGAGGTCCTTCAGGGGAGATGAGTGTTCCAGTGGGTTATCTGGGGAATCCAAAGTAGTCGCTGGAGAAGGAGCAGGGAATTGCTCCGATTGCAGAGAAGCCAGAGGAGTGGCCGCTTCTATTCGAGAAGGTGGGCCATGAAGTTACAGGGGGGAGTTTCCTGCGGGCTGACATCCCTGGATGATGCTTGTTGAGACTGTGCCTCAGCTGTTTCCTGCTCTGGAATGGCCAAAGGGAACGCATGAGGTTGCATCTGTGGATGTAGAAAATTGAAAAGGTTCCTGATAATAGAAGTAATCTGTTGTATTGCCTTTATTGATGAAGATCCTGGAGATAAAGGAGATCCTATTACTTCTTCAGTGGGATGGCAAGGCAGAGAAGATATAGGATGCCTGATACTTCTAGGCAGTGGAATAGCCGCTAATGTGATCAGAGACTGGAGGACGACATGGAGAGAAACTTAAGGCTTCTTTCCAGCAAGATTTATCTCAAGGAACAAGTTCCTCCTGAAGTTGAGACTCCCATTGTCTTCTGAGTGACCCTGATGAGAAACTGGAGTACACTTTCATGCCACTCTGGGATGAGCTGGATGAAATCATTGAATGTGGTCTTTGGAGGGCAATCAAGGTTGTTCAAAAGGGGTATGCAGAATGGGCTTTATATCTACTAAGATGTCTGCCTGAGGTGACACTGCGCTTTGAGTCTCTCTTTTCTTGGAACTCTCATGGGGTGTTGAAGTCACTATAATGGGTGGAAGCTTCTTGTTTTTTTGCGTCATGTCCTTTGGTTTTGAAGTAGATTGTGTTTTATGCTTCAGCCTGGAGTGTGTTGAAGGTGCGCTATCTGATACAGCCGTAGTGCGCCATGTGTCGTGTGCTTTAAATAAGCGGTGTGCGTCAACTGTTGCAAAGCTGTTTTTGCACTGATATTATGAGATGACGCAGTTTTGTGAGATGAAGCAGCGTTGTGTTGAGGTGTGTTGCTTTGGGTTGCGGCGAGCAGAGCTTGATGCAAGGAATGGTGTGATCCAGAGGACAGTGCTTACGGTACATCTGATTTTTCATGCACCTCTGACTAGATGCTGAAGTTTTACCTTTAGCTGGAAAAGGTATTGCTTCAGGATACTTAGGAGTTTTTGATTTAGGCTTTGAAGCCCCCATGGGTCTAACTGATGGGCCCATGGACGTAGCACGTCTCTGCTTGTCTTGATGCTGCGTTTTTGGTCCCGGGGATGATTGTGTGGAGTACAGGAGAGAGGGAGCATAACTGCCTGATGCAGATGACCAGCTTTCCTCGTCCCGTAGTCGGACAATCTTTTGAGCCCTTTTCTGCTGGGCCCAAGGAGACATGTGACCGCAATCCTTGCAGGCGGCCTGGTCGTGATCTGGACCTAGACAGATGTAGCAATAATTATGCCCATCTGTTGCAGACATTATGTCTGCATTGGCAATATTAAAGCCAGGTTGCCTTCTGAACAAGTTGAGCACTGAAAATTGCTGTTTTTGGAATTGCTAACGTGAAAAAATATAAAGGTAATCTGAGAAGAGATGAAGAGAAAAGTTTTACATGTCGGTGCCTAGGTGTGGGAAGAAAAAGGAGTCTCTGCTCCAGTCAATCGCGTGAGAACTGCTGTGCATGAGCAGAGCATCAAAGCTGTGTTACTTAGAAAAAGCTCCACACCTTGCGCCATCGATGATGTCACCAAGTCAGCATGGCTAATTCAGTCTGCTTATTGATGGAAAAACTCAACAAACGAAAAAGGTAAATCAAATAGGCAAAGTTGGATGATCACAAGGAATGCTCATATGCTGAGTGAAGAACCAAGCCTTAACTGCTTTTGTTTAGCGAACTTCAGAGCGAACTTCCAAAGGAAGAGCATTCCAGAGGAAGGGTGCCTGATAACTAAAGGATGGTTCTCTTGTGGATTCCAATTGAATAATTGACAGAGGTGGAAGAGACAATAATCCCCTTTGTGAGGTGCGAAGGGATCATAATTGTTGCGCATCCCGTCCGTGCTTGGCCCGCGCCCGGGCCTGCTCACCTCACTGGCTCCTCCACGGGTCTCAGGTCGTCCTCCCCTGCAGCAGCAGTGAGCACTACTAGGCCTCGGCGTCCTGTGGCAGTGGTCACCAGGCCTTCCATCTCCAGCCAGGCCTCACGGAGGGGCTCGGCGTCCTCCGTGGCATTGGTCCTGCCCCTAGGTGCGCGCGCGGGGACTGCTCAGCCCCTTAAAGGGGCGGATCCCAGCTCTCCGGTGCGCCCTGATTGAGCACAATAGAACAGGAAGTCCCTGAATTCACTTCCTTGCCTTGGCAACTAGGAGTGGGGCTGAGTCTCTGACTCACTCTCTGTGCTTCCCTGTATGGATTCTCTGTTGGAGGGAAGCATTTACCTTTATGCTCCAAGGCTCTGACTGTCAATTTCTTCTGGGTGCCACCAAATTGTTAGGAAGCGCTAGGAGAGCAGTTCCATTTTCCAGGGGTTTGTGTGTTCTTGGACCACGACTCAACCCCAGAGGAACTCCGAAGAAGTGCCGCGGCAGGCGAGGCGTGCCCGAGCATGGGCTGGACAAGAGCGAGGCTGGAATGAAGACAGATGACTGAAGATACTGACCCTCCTCCGGATCTGCACGCTTCGGGGAGACCACCAATGCAATGGTGGTCTTATGAACAGTCCTCCAACCGTTCCAAGCCCTTTTGGACCTGCCGCAGGGTATGGCAAGAAGCAGCAGGCCGGATGGAGGCCAGTGCAGCAAAGACCGGAACATGGAGATTCAGACGAAGACTCAGGAACAAGGTACTTGGAAGCACAGATGAGACTCAGGAACAAGGTACTAGGAAGCACAGACGAGGACTCAGGCAAGGTTCTAGGTATTCAGAAGACTCAGGCAAGATTCAAGGTATTCAGAAGAGTCAAGCTAGGTTAAAGTCATTCAGGAGAGTCAAGCAAAGTACTGGGTTGAGACTGCAATGCTGCGCGCCCTACACAGTCCACCCGCGGGACTGGTCGCAGACCACGCTGGACTCGAAGTAGCCTCTAGACAAGATGTGGAGTAATGACCGGAACATGTCTCAGAAGCTGTAGAGGCCTGCACCAGGGTGCACCCTACACAGCCACCAGTGGCTGGTCGCGGACCACGCTGGGACGGCACAGGTTCTGGCACAGTCTTTGGCATGGACGGAGCAAGCACAAGGGACTCCGTAGACCAGGGATAAGGACAGAAGCGGAAGTCTCCCGGAGGCTTGTGCTGCAGAAGTGGAGGAGGCATTGCACCACGAAGCGCCCTACACAGTCCACCCGTGGGACTGGTCACAGACCACGACATGGCATGCCAGAAAGGGTGGCAATGTGGAACCAGGGGTTCAGGATAACTGGACCACGGACATCAGGATCAGGAGAAAAAAATCTGGACTGGAACACAGATTACAGGATCAGGAGACAGACTTCAGGACTGGATCACGGACATCAGGAACAGCAGGCGGACATCTGGACTGGATCATGGACAACAGGAACTGGATCACGAACATCTGGATGAGACTTGGAGCTCCAACAAAGAACAGGAAACACAGGACCTTGAAGAAGTGCTGGAACAGGGACGACTCCTAGAGCAAAGGACAGAAGGATCCCAGGAGTGTCTAACTCCTTGCGAAGGCAACGCTGGACTGAACGCTGGACCCTTTTGTAGGGCTGGAGAGGCCAACGCCTGGGGAGGAGCTAGGAGAGGGCCACACCTGGCTGGTCCTTGAAAAGGAGAAGAGAGGCGCGCGCCCGTGCCTAAGAAAGCTGGAGGAGAGAAACAGGATCGTTGGTGGCGTCCTCCCAGCAACGTGGAAGGCCCAAGAAGCAGGCAGGAGGCGGGAGCAGCCCTGCTAAGAAGCTGGAGGAAGGCAGGCTGCAGGAGTGGCTTCCAGCCGCAAAGAAATCAAGCAGGGAGAGAAGGAGGGCTGCAGGCACTGGCAGGGACGGCTTCCCTGCCAGCTGAAGACCCTGGCATCGGTGAGGACGGCTCCCTGCTGTCCAAGGACCCCAAAGAAGGTCCTAGCCGCATCGGGAGGAACAGGAGCGGCAGTGGCTGTCCCGGCCACGAGGGAGAGCCCTCGGCAGCCCGACCCTGCCGCGCAGGGCCGGAGGCAGCTGGGGAGGAGCCCGGCTACGGCAGCATGCCCGCCGCGAAGGAAGTATTGCCAGCGGTCCGACTGGCCGCGGCAAGGTAGGGGACCTGCCCGCGAGTTCACAACACAAATAGTCGGACTCCTTGATGGTTTTTCAGCATAAAACGTTTCTGTATCACTTCTTCAACAGAAATCACTTGACACAAGGTATGTTTCTATTTTGTTGCATCTACAAAGGTATATTTTCAAATGGCCCAATATTCAGTACTGCTTAGCCAGTTAAGTTTGGTCTCAGCTGGTACCATTTTAATCTGGGCCCGGTCAGTAGCTGCTACTTACCTGGCTAACTTTTTATCTGGCTAAAATAGCTAGCTTAGAGGTGAATTTTAAAAGCCTGGAACACGCCAAATTCGGGAGATAAGTGCACAGCTTGGGCTTGTGCACACCTACCCAATTTTAAAAGCCACCCAGATGCGCACGTATCTCCCACTGCATGCACATCTCAAAGGTTTTCAAAAAGGGGCAGAGCATGAGTGTGGTCTGGACAGGACATGGGTGGATTGGGGCGTGGCCAAGAGATGTGCACGTAAATACTTGCATGCCTAGGTGCACGCCCAGATCCCTAGCCATGTTAATTTATTTCTGCTAGGAACAAGGTGTAAGTTAAAAAATAAAAAAAGCCATTTCTCAGAGGTTTAAAGGGTCTAAGCTAACTGGGGAGAGCGCAGATTATCAAACCAGGGTGGGTTTGGAGGACCTAGCTTAACTGGGTGAATTGGTGGATGAACTGGTGAAACTGGCAATGGCATGGGCACATTCCCCTTTAAAATTTCCAACTTATGCAGTAGAAGCGGGATTTACGCGCATAGATGCAAGCCCACTTAAAATTGGACACACAAAGACTGTTAGCATTCATAACAGGACCAGTAGTCTCAGAACGGTGTCTTTGTGGATTACAGTTATGAACTTACCCCTGAGGAAGCTTTTCTCTGCGAAACACTGGCCATGTTGTCGGGCTTACTACATATTAACACTTTGGACTATTGCCTTGTTTTACTTTTATATTCAGTTTTAAAGGTGAATGATCGGAAGTTATTGAAAGAGTTGTATTATTTGTTACCTTATATTCTGAGTATGATGTGAGTAAAAAAAGGAAGTGTTACTTTAAGAATTTAAATGTACAGTATCTAGGGGAGTTAGGTCGTGTATATCCTGATTTATCAAGATGTACCCAATTGCGCAGAAAGAAATTTCTGTCAAGGAGGTCTGAAACTGTAACATTGGGGGCAAGTTTTTTACTTCACTACCCGTGTAAATGTATAATAAAAATAACAGGGAACATGTATATTTTCTTTAATCCAGAGCAGTTATGGGCTTTTTTGGATGGGCGGGTGCTTTAACCTTCAACTAATGTAAGGAAGGAACTATAAAGAATCGGGTGATACAAGCGGTCTTTCATATATTGATTTTCTTTTGAATTCTCCTCTTATTTTTCCTTTCTCCCAATTTTCTTTGAATATAAGAGATGTATTACTATAATGTCTGTTTGTTATTATATGATTTAATGTGTATCGTATTAGAGATTTCTTGAACACTCTCTTTGTTTTCATTGCAAAGGATATCTCTTTGTTGAAATTATGTAAAATTGATAAATAAAAAATTTTTTAAAAGGTGAATGATCGATTGGTCCGGGCGGTCTTAGCAATTTGCATGACATGTCGTCAGGCTTGTTGACACCTCTCTTTAAGTTTTGATATAATTTAAAGTTTGTGTTTGATCGGGTATTTCATTATGATTTAACCCCCATCTATTGTTTGCTTTTGATTACATTATTTAGGGGTCTGTGGACTCTCCTTTTGTTTTTTTTAAATTCCTGTAGACTGAACCCTTTTATAGGTCCTCCAACCGGGACTTCCTGTGGCGCTGGCTGATGACATCACATCCTACATGAGTATATAAGGAAGTCCCTTGTGACTAGCTGGCAGCTCAGTGACAGGTCCTTCTGCTCTGCAGTATGTGTTGCTACTTTGTTGTTCCTGATACTGTTTGTTCCTCTTCCCTGATCCTTTGTGGCTGCTTCTGTTTGTGTCCCCTGCTCCTACCTTTGCCTTGCTCTCACCTGCCTCTTCTCTTTGCTTTGACCCTTGCTTCCTCTTGGACTAATTTCTCATGCTTGACCTTGGCCTGTTATCTGACTCTACCTGAACGCTGCCTGCCTTGACCTCTGTCTGGTATTTGACTCTGTCCGCCTGCTGCCTGGTCAGCTTCAGCATGGTATCCAATTTCCCTGTAAAATGCCTGCCCTGACCATTGGCCTGTTCCTGGACTTCCTTCGCTCATTGGGACTTCACTAAGTCCTGCCAGCCCCCAAACCCAAGGGCTCAACCTGCAGGGAAAGCGGTTGATAAAACTGAAACCTAGACCCAGTCCCCGAGCGTGCCTGCTTATTGACGGCATGGGCTTAGTGGGTTTACCTGCTAGGCTGCATCAATCATGCCTCAATATCAAGGGCTCACTGACCATGACAATAAAGGAGAGTTTTTAAATCTCCTGTGTCTAGAAATGGTCTTAGCCTTTGGATAAAATGTAGGAAAAAGCAGCACAGTTATACAAGACTTGAAATGTGAGAAGAAAAGGTGAGATGAGAATCTAGACTGATGTCCAAGGTGGTGACTATTTACCTGAGTTGCACTGAAGAGCCTGCCATTGAAGGAGGGAGAAGGCAGCTTAGGCCCAAGTTCCTTGCAAACCACATAGCCTTTGATTTGTCAGGATTGACAGGGCTTGAATTTATCAAGAGAGTCTGTGTACTTGAGTTTCTCAAGGGAATCTGCTGGCTTGAGGTCAAAGGAAGTAACAACTTTTATATCATCAGCGTAGAAATAACTTCTGAAACTAAGGCTTTGACTGAGTGTGGAGAGTGGAGAGAGAGAGAGATATTAAAGAGCCTGAGTGAAAGAACCCCGAGGTGCACTGCATGATAAGGCATGATGAGTCTGTGATGTGCCGTAGTTCCAATGAACTTGATATGATCTGTTTTCCAGAAATACTACCAGGATGTTATCTGCAAGAACTCAGAACCCAGAGGATGAGGTTTTCCTCCAAGACTTTGTTAGGATATATCCGGTTGCTAGTGAATGGCACTTTAAGAAGAAGTGTACCTGAAGATGCTGTATGAAGATTGAGCCAAGGCCAATAAAACCAGGCCTAGCTTGGGAAGTGTCTCAGCGTGCAACTGTAACACTGGAGCAGGTTCAAGATCAGGATCAAGAATCCAGGACAGAGCTGAGGAATAGGAATACCAGAGCGTGACTGCAGCGCTACATATGGAACACTCGTACAGGATTGCAGGGCTGAATGTAGCATCGGAACAAGGCCAGATAAGCAAAGGTTTCAGAGGGCATATCTCAGGAGACTGTTGTACCAGCAAAGGTGTACCTCTGTCACTTTTCTTACATAATTAATAAATAAATAAATACTACCTCCAACCAGGGTATGCCCTATGCTGAGCCAATGGGTACCTGGCAACCAGAGGGTAAATATCTCCTGGCTTTTCTCTGCCTCTGTGGCTCCTCTGAAACTTTCCTTTTTGGGTTGTTAGTTCTTGCCCTGTTGATCTTAACAGACTTGGGCAACCTCTCTTCCTGTGAAAGGACTGGGTGGAAAAAACAATCCCTTCCAAAACCAAATATACAAGAGAGACCTAGCTCACCAATTTTTTGTTATGGCCTAGCAACTATTCTCTGAAAGAATATAAAAAATCCAAAATCAAGGTAGTCTGCCTGCAGGTCGAAATTTTCCAGGGGAGAAGGAGATAAAAAGCTCCTATTCTCTCAAATGGCAAATAAAAAAAATCCCATATAAACCACTAGAAATCACTCATTAATATAGAAGTGGAATAGACCAGTGTAGCAGCCTCCAGTGGGGGTGCAGCGGGCAGATGGTACATTCCTCTGGACCACATTACAGGTCCATAAGGTTCCCAGTGGGCTCTTACATTATCATGTTTCATTTTTTTCATTTTTTAAAAGTACTACCAGCTTTATCCAGTAGTAAAAATACATAAATTAAACAAATAAGTTCTTCAGCATAAACTTCTTTCTTTGGCATATCCACCCATATATCCTCTCGCGTCCTTCTCCAACAAGTCATTTTATTCCATGTATGTTAATTCATTTCTATAGTGCTGATAGTATTGGACAGAGCCTGCAGAGATCCTTTTATTTCACAGTTTCTTTCACCTTTCGCTCAGCAAAACAGCAGTCATCGTGCATATGTAGAGGCACCTTTCACCCTGCTCTTAAATGTATTCACTGGGGTAAATTCTTTCCTCTTTTAACAGAAGGAAAAAGCAGGCGACCCACACCCTGTAGTGCTGAGTATTGTATCAGTAATTGTTAACATGACAGCTGTGAATAGTCCTCAGGCAGAATTTTCTTGAAAGTAAAATGGACTTAGACGTCGTTAAGAGCACATTGCTTCCTATGTTATAACGTATGTTTGTGGCTAGCTAGCATCCTGGGATGGCAGGAGCACCCACTTTTGATCAGCTCTTCTGATTTTTGACATTCACTTTCATGCTGCTGTACCCTCCTCTGAACGGTAGCACATATTTGCAATTTTGGATGTTTGTCGTAGGGGCTTTGCTGCCTGTGACGTCTGGAGGGATTCATGATAGGAGTAGAAGAATATATGCATTTTTCAAAAAGAGTGTGATCATTCATACAATGTATCTTTTGGAATGTACTAAAAAAACAAAATTAATCATGTATTGCAAATGTTATGAGTCACTCCTCATCATCGTCATCCAGTTTTATGTTTGATGTGAAAGCTAGTAACTATGGTGCGCCAATTCTCATTGTGCCCAGTCACTCTTAAGTACAGTTAATACAAGGTGACTTATTGCTGATCAATAACCAATCAATCAATATCCAAAAATGCTTCCTATATATATATATATATATATCTTTATCTAACAATAGCTAAAGAAAAGGGTCCTGCAAACAGTGAAACTCCCTAAGTAAGTAGCATATAATAATATCTTCCCTGTTGTTAAATCTTCTTAAAGGCACACAAGGGAAACTGATATATATATTGGCAATCCACCTGCCAGTCTGCTTCAGGAATTGAGTGCAAAAGTTGATAAAGTCAAAATGTAACCTAAAGTAATAAATCCAAATAATTGCTTAGCAAAATAAAACCTCCTCTGCAGGATGGAACACTGAATATGAGTCATTACATCAGGACTTGCACAGTTTTTGGAATATGAAGCATCATCTACAAGCTGCAGTCTCATGGAAACGGAGAATATAACACCATACAAAGACCACAAGCTCCATTTTAGTCTGACCATTTTCCCAATTTACTCCAGTACTATAGACTGTTCTTGATCGCCAGCTTGATCTTTTGCTGCCCCAACACTAATGATTCTCTGTGCTTTTCCCATCTCTTTTTGTCCCCATCATCTCCGTTTGGGAGGCAGGACCATACATCCACCACCCTTGCCTCAAATGCTTCCGGTAACCTAGCAACATGTTGCCTAGTAATCTACCATGTCAACACAAGCTAGCAGTGCCACAACTGTGAACAGCCTTGCAAAATTCCCGTAGAAATGAAGAATTCAAAACAAATAAGAAAAAAAAAAGAAAGGAAGGAAAGCAGACACCAAAGAAGTAGGATGTTGAATAAACAGAAAAACACCACAATGGTTCATCACAATGAAACAACATAATAATAATAATTGTATTTATTTATAGTCCACCTTTTGTGACACTTCAAAGCGGATTACATTTAGGTACTGTAGGTATTTTCCTATCCCCAGAGGGCTTACAATCTAAGGAGCTTATTTACGATAAAGGCTTTCTCCCATTTTGTGTCTATGGGAAAAATACTTAGTAAACTGGGCCCTAAGTGTGTGCCTGAGATAATGGAGGGTGAAGTGACTTGTCAAAGATCTGTAATGCTAATTCATTTCCTCATTATTATTGATATACTTTCCAATTTCTGTGAATGTTTCATGCACCTCTAGTCTATGACCCAACCTTCAGACCATTCTATTTCTATCTCACCTATAAAACTTAACAATCTTGCTATTTTATCACTACATGTTTATGATTCAACTGTTATCCCCTAACCTATGGATCTGCTTGTTAATTAATTCTACTGTAATCTGTTTTGAAGTGAATGTACAGCCATGAAAGGTGGAATACAAATCCAGAATTAAATGTAATAAAGAAAAGACTCCTACAAGATATGTCCTTTAATTGTGTTTATGTGCTTTTGTTTTTCCATCATGCATATAGGTACAAAGTTGCCTCTCTTTCTGTACTCTGCATATCACTAGTAATCTCTCTTGCAAGTGACTCAAAGGTCTGCCTCTGTTCTATAGGGTGGTGTCTTTAATTCTACCAGAGAAAGGGGAAAGGGAAAGAAAGGAAAATGATACTTTTTTTTCAAATAAAAAATACAAGTGTGTGTGTGTTGGTTTTTCTTTTTTTTACCTTGCTGTTCAGAATTCTTTTGTGTATTAGGTTGTGATGGTGAATGAGTGAGATTGCTGTGTAAGAGTGCAGATGAATGTGTGCATGTAGTTCTGCCAATTGACTCCAGATTTTCAGGACAAGTTAATCCAGTTCTGCTTTTACCTCCATCGCCTGCATGGACTTATAGTCTTGATTTTCTTAGGGAAATCAATAGGGAGACCAAAAATGTAAGTCCATGCAGGCAGCAGACTAAAATCAGGACTGGATCAACTTGTCCTGAAAATCTGGAGCCAGTTGGCAAAACCCCGTGTGTAGGACATTGGTACAGGTAGGGTTGGTGTGAGAATTCATGTGAGCATGGCTGACTATAGGGTTGATGCTTCATTCCTCTTAGACTGAAGTGGCTGATTCAGTCCTGGCTTTTGCCACATTACATGTTTGGAATTGTAGTTCTGATTTCCCTACAAAAAGTAGGGCTTCAACCCCATGAATACAATGGATCAAAATCAGAACTGGTTCATCCTCTTCAGGTTGTTGTTGGTGGTGGTGAGGGAGAAACTCTATTCTCAGCTCTGTGTCTAGCAACTGTTGAGACCTATCCTGATCCACTTTAAAATCTGCTAGACAGTTTAAATAGAGCCTTAATTAAGAATATGTAGCATCTGTCAGAAGGAGGGATGTAATTCTGCGTTTTAAAACAGAGCTATGACACTGAAGGGACTACAGATCCCATTTCAATTGTCAATCATGTTTAAAAGAAATAATGGGGCAAACTGCTTTTACAAAGATGATTAGTATGATTTCCTGTGAAAATTGTAATATTGTCTGTTTAAATATAGAAACATGATGGCAGAACAAGACCACAGTGTCTATCTAGTGTGCCCATCCACACCAACTATTCAGCTTTACGATCTCTATCATTGCCTCAGAGATCCTTTGTGTTTATCCCATGCTTTCTTCAATTCAGATAGTGTCTTTGTCTTCACCACCTTCATGAGGAGGCTGTTCCATGAATCCTCTACAATCTCTCTGTAAAAAAATATTTCCTTAGGTTACTCCTGAGTCTACCCAAGGGTAAATCACAGTGAAGCATCTTTTTAACTTGTCTATAGCTGCTATCTGATCAAGTGATGCTGATGTCCTCCCACTGCAAGGTCTGAGCAAGTACCTGGTCCACCTTAAGACAGCTCACAACCACCTTAAGAACTCCCACAAGGGAATCCTGGTTGCAGGACACTTCCCCTGGAGTGATAGGGATAAGAGAGTCAATAGGGCCCCAGATGAGAATAGAAGTAAGCAAGAGCTATGCTAAAACTATTTATCTGTAAACTCCTGCAATTCTGTTTCCAGCACTGCTGAGGTAAGAAGGCTTTTGGTTGTTTATTTCCTTGTAAATTATAAAACCCTGTAGAAGAAAAGCTGGAGTCCAGATTGTTCTGTCCTCCCAGTACATCAATGACTGCTTACGCTGTGTCAAAGATGGGATGTTCCTCTTCTAGGTGGCTGCATAGATAGGGACCCACATCATCAGCATAAAAGAGAGGACTTTTTTCTGGGGCCTGGCTCCGGTGACAATACTTAATACTAGGTCAAGGAGGTAGACCTGTCTGGATAGACAAGAACTTAAAGTCAATCCGAACGGGACATTCTATGCTTTTTTTTGGCTATTTTTAGTCCATAAGACAAGGAGAAGTTGTGTTTCATGGGCTCCTGATTACAAGTAAGGAACTGCAGCAGAAAAAGCCTTGATGGTGCTAAAGCTTACTACCTAACATGGAGAGAGTAGTACAGACCCTCACTGAAGGGCAACAGAAAACTCAGAGAATGGTTCAAGCCCTACATGAACACTTTAACTAGCAACAGGGGGTGCTGGCACAAATAGCCCAAACAATGCAAACCTCTACTACATGGGCCATTGCCTTTGGTCCTGTTTAAAATGAAGACAAGAGATGACCTGGATGTTTTCTTAAGGAATTTTGAGAAAACCACCCATATAGCTGGCTGGCCAGAAGTCACCTAGCCCACCGACCTGGTGAATCTGCTTACAGGCAAAAGCCATGCAGATTTTCAGGCTACTAACCCAGATGGAAGAGCCAGCTATTTGGAAGTCAAAACCACCATCCTGAAAAGGGCGGGTTATACCTTGGAGACATATCAGCAACAGTTCCAGTATGGCACCCTACAACCCAGGGAATATCCACGGACTCTTTTTTTTTATCAGCTACAGGATACTGGCTGGAAGTGGCTATAGCCAGAGGTAAAAACAGGAAGCAAAGTAGCTGACAAGGCTGGACTGACCTAAGCAGAATTGGGTGTATTGGCACCCAAGATAGCAGGAGGCCGGTGGTAGTAGGGGAGGCCAACTGATCTTCCTGCTGGGGGGAAGAAGCAGAACTGGAAGCTGTGCGCAGGCTTGTGTGTATGTGTGGATGATAATGGGTGTGTGGGAATGAGAATGGGAGCTTGAATGTGTGTATGCATGAGTGAGAATAGAAGCCTGGGTTTGTTTGTGGGTGAGAATGGGACCTTGAATGTGTGTATGGGTGTGTGAGAATGGGACCTTAAATGTGTGTGAGAATGGGAGCATGGATTTGTGGGTGAGAATGGGAGTCTGGGTTTGAATGTGTGGGTGAGAATGGGTGTCTGGATGTGCGTCTGTGTGGGCATAAGAATGTAAGCCTGAGGAGCGGTGAGAAAGTGAGAGCTTATATGTGTATCTGCAGAGAATGTGAACTTGTGTGTGAGGGGGGAGAGCATATGAGCGTGAAAGCTTGAGTGTGTGAGGGAGTCTGTGAGAGAAAGCGTGTATGTGTGTGTGTGTGTGTGGAAGGGAAGAAGACAGAAGTAGAAGAAAGACACTGAATAAGAATTAGGAAATGAGCGACAAGGGAAAAAATAGGAAAAAGAGACCAGGACCAAATGATTAGAAAATACAAAGATCAGACAACAAAGGTAAAAAAAAAATTATTTTGAGATGTTAGCAATTTAAATATCAACAAAAAAGAGCACTCAATAGTTCCTATGATAATTAGTCTATAACCAAACAAAAAAGGCACCTCTTGTGTATTTACTAGTGTCGTGGCTCAAAATAAATATATACTGGATGCAGTGTACAACAATACACTCAGCTTGTATGTAGGTGCCGCATCAGCAAGCCTGCCGACGTGTTCAATCTGAAGGACCTGAACCATCCGGTCTACACATCATTTACGGCTTGACGGCTGTAATCTGTATTGAAAAACAAAATAAATTTCAAAATCTTAAATTGGCTCGAAAGAGCTTGTCTCTTGTATAGAAATTGCACCAATTCAATTGTATCTTCCGACTAACCCGGCAGCCACCTGCCGGTTATACTTCAGTTCTCTCTGCGTCTGTCCCAGTTGTATGGTCGAGGGTGACCCAAAAAGTTTTATATGCACTCAGCTGTTTGAAATATTTAGTAATGCGGCAGTATTAGCCTGCTTGAGTCAAGTGAAATCATATGCACCCCGACTGTACCAATTTAGCCAACCCGACAGCGGCCGGTGTTTCGCTGTGGAACTGCAGCTTCATCAGGGGTCGATATCTGCTGATAGTGAACCAATGGTCTCACATCGATATCTTCAGATCACTCTGCAACTCCACCTCCCTTCAGATCGGGACTGTCCCGATCTGAAGATATCGATGTGAGACCATTGGTTCACTATCAGCAGATATCGACAGAGTCCCGATCTGAAGGGAAGTGGAGTTGCAGAGTGATCTGAAGATATCGATGTGAGACCATTGGTTCACTATCAGCAGATATCGACCTCTGATGAAGCTGCAGTTCCACAGCGAAACACCGGCCACTGTTGGGTTGGCTAAATTGGTACAATCGGGGTACATATGATTTTCAGTTGACTCAAGCAGGCTAATACTGCCACATTACTAAATATTTCAAACAGCTGAGTGCATATAAAACTTTTTGGGTCACCCTCGACCATACAACTGGGACAGACGCAGAGAGAACTGAAGTATAACCGGCAGGTGGCTGCCGGGTTAGTCGGAAGATACAATTGAATTGGTGCAATTTCTATACAGGAGACAAGCTCTTTCGAGCCAGTTTAAGAGTTTGAAATTTATTTTGTTTTTCAATACAGATTTCAGTCGTCAAGCCGCAAATGATGTGTAGACCGGACGGTTCAGGTCCTTCAGATTGAACACGTCGGCAGGCTTGCTGATGCGGCGCCTACATACAAGCTGGGTGTATTGTTGTATACTGCATCCAGTATATATTTATTTTGAGCCACGACACTAGTAAATACATAAGAGGTGCCTTTTTTGTTTAGCAATTTAAATATGTCATCTTTAGGAATGTGCATTTCTTATATTTTTGTATTTTGCTCTTTCTTAAGTATTCCACTGTTCAGAAACTTTAGTTTCTCAGGCTTTCTATTTTGGTTTTATGTTTCTAATTTGTGGTCTCTTATTTCTATATTAGGTAAAGATCGGTCTCTGTTTTGCCTGTGTGCGTGACTGAAATGCAGTATTTCTGCTAGCATGTAGTTTCTCTGTAGTAGTAATCCAGCTTGTTCTGTTATTCCAGTAGGTGATGTATTAATGTTTAGGGCCTGGTGTAGTATTTGCATTGCTGCTTTTTCATAAGGTTGCTGTTATTTGAATCCTGAGAGTCAGTGCTGTGACTGTATGGCAAGGTTCTAGATGCCTCTTTCTTTGTAAGAGTTTGTGTTACTTCACAAAATAGCAGTGGAGGGTTATTTTTTGCTGAGGTGACACCAGAATTTGAATTTTTTTTTTCATATTGTAATGTGAATTGCCCTAGCTCTGCGCTGCACCTGTTCTGATGATTAATTATATTTTATTGTATTTATGATGATTTCTGGTTTTCTGCAAAGATGGTTCATGAAAGAATACATTAATTTTTGTTTTACTACATGATTGGATCTGATTGTTTTCTATACTTGTGCATTTATAAACTGCAATAAATATAAAATAAATTCTGATTAATAAGGAATTTTTAATGCTGGTAAGTGCTTGAAATAATTACCTCAAAACCTAGAAATTCAAACAAAACCTCAAAACCTGGCTGTTTGAACAAGCTTACACGCTATGAACACCTCTTCTGCTGAAAGACTGTCTTCATGTTCCCTGTCTCCCTGATCTATTCCACCCCTAATTTACTTTTCTCGCTGCTAAATTTCCTTTATCACTCGCTCACCCCTTCCTATGATCTTGTCTCGCCACTAACCATGGAATATGAATTTCATTGGTTTAATTGCTTTTGTTCTTAACTAGTTCTTAACTGATTATATCATGTTGATTGTTCTTAAATTGTTCTTAAATGATTTATATTTTGTTCCCACCTTAATTTCATATTGTCTGTAAAGCCTGTTGCTGATTTATTGTTATACTGTAAACCGAAGTGATGTTTCTTACGTGCCACGGTATATAAAAAAAAT
Organism: Rhinatrema bivittatum; assembly: GCF_901001135.1. NCBI lineage: Eukaryota > Metazoa > Chordata > Amphibia > Gymnophiona > Rhinatrematidae > Rhinatrema > Rhinatrema bivittatum. Next base: position 271,921,970 of record NC_042615.1, on the reverse strand, counting down.
CACTAAATAAATAAATAAATAAATAAATTGAGGTAAATTATTTTAAAGTTTCATACATGATTAATAATGGCTGTTGCAAATGACTTAGAAAGCCATTCTAAGGTGCAGTATATGGCATTATTTATCAATAAGAAAACAACTAGTAGACCTGCATGCCTATAGCCCACCCATATTAACCTTGTGCCCACCCAAAAAAATAAATTCTGGCTACGCCACTGGTTTCGTCACCCTCCCGAAATGTGACGAAATAGGAAATATCGTCTCAATTTCCTATTTAATCGCAAACGAATGCACATCCCTAGGAGTCACCATTCAGGAAAAGGATCTAAGCATCATTGTTGAAATCTTCTGCTTAGTGGGCAACAGCAGCCAAGAAAGCCAATAGAATGCCAGTAATTATTAGGAAAGGAATGGAGAATAAAACAGAGAATGTCATAATGCCTCTATATTGCTCCATGGTGTGACCTAATCTAGAGTATTGTGTGCAGTTCTGGTCACACATCTCAAAAAAGATATAGCAGAATTAGAAAAGGTACAGAGAAGGGTGACCAAAATGATAAAAGGAATGGAATGATTCCCCTATGAGGAAAGACTGAAGAGATTAAGTCTCTTCAGCTTGAAGAAGAGATGGATGAGGGGAGATATGATAGAGGTCTATAAAATAATAAGTGAAGTGGAACAAGTAAATGTTAATTGATTGTTTACTCAAGTAAATGTTAATTGATTGTTTACTCTTTCAAAGAGAACAAAGACTAGGGGACACACAATCAAGTTACTAGGTGACACATTTAAAATTAAAGAGAAAATATGTTTTTACTCAATGATTAATTAAGCTCTGGAATTCATTGCCAGAGGATGTGGTGAAAGCTATTAATGTAGCTGTGTTTAAAAAAGGTTTGGACAAGTTCCTGAAGGAAAAGTCCATAAACCGTTATTAAGGTGGAGTTGCAGAAATCCACTGCTTATCTCCGCTGAATATGCCTGGCAATCTTAAATTTAGCCAGATAAGCATATCTGGCTAACTTTAGGACAGCCCTTCAGCACAACCAGAGTTAGCCAAATAAATTAAGTGGCTAACTCCAAACATCAGCGTTAGCCACATAACTTATGTGGCTAACTCCTCTCCTCCTGGAAATGCCACCCACCAGCCCCCAATTTATGCAGCTGTGGTTACATGCATGTAGAATGTATACAGCAATGAATATTGCCGTTTTGCCATTTAGAGAGATCATTTTTCAGTTATCCGTCTAAATGGCTTTTGAATATCAAACTTGTGGAATCTAACCACACCCTTAGGATCCTGCCAGGTAATTGTGACCTGGATTGGTCACTGTGGGAAAAAGGATACTGGGCTTGATGACCCACTGGTCTGACCCAGTATGGCAAGTCTTATGTTCCTAACTTTTTCCCCAAAAAGGGTGGGGGAGGGTAATCCTGTAGAAGTTAAGCAAGCCCCACTGGAGAGTAATTCCCTTGAATTTGGCCAGAGACATGTGCAGATGTTGGAGGAGAAGATACTCTCCAGTCTAGGGGGCCCCATATTGCCCCTACCCTCCACTAGGAAAAGACATGGGCAATCCCAGTTCAGGGTGGGAATGGAAAATAGAAATGGTAAGTAACTTGCCCGGGCGTTAACCCAGGTAGAGGCAGATTCTCAACCTGAAGCTGAGAGGGAGAGTATATAGAGGATTGTATGTTAGACCCTCCTTAAAAGTCCAGGAGCAGACATTTAGCCTGGTCCATCTTAGGACAGCTCACAAGGGAATCCTGGTTGCAGAGCTTTTCCCCTGGGGTGACAAGCGATAAGAAGATAGACCCCCAGAGAGGATAGAAGGCCCGGATGAGAGTAGAGGAAAGCAAGAGCTGTGCTAAAACTATTTGTCTTTTCACTACTGCATTTTTTTTCCAGCACTGCTGAGGTAAGCAGGATTTTGGCTGTTAATTCGCTTGTAAATAATAAAACTTTGTAGAAGAATAGTCAGATTCCAGACTACTCTGTCCTTTGGCAAACCAATGACCACTTCCACTCTGTTACAGTGCCAAGAAATTCCATTTGCTTTGTTTCATTTAGCAAAGAAGGAACTCTTTTCAGAAACTCTCAGAGTTAAAAAAAAACCCCAACTTTAAAAATAAGCTTTGGCACTAGTAAAGGGCTTTATCAGATCTTCTCTACTACAGTCAATAGTCTCACTCGTGACAGAAAGAGAGAGGCAGTAGCAATGCTTTCCATGTTCACTGGGGCAGGTTAGGAATTGAGATTGAAGCAGTGCCAGTAACTTTTGTGTCTCTAATGCAGCACTGTGCAGTGAACATATCTGCTGATAGATTGAAGTGAAGAGAAACACAGCCTTGCCAGCCTTCTTGTTTCTGTTTCTAATAGTTTTTTGTGTGTGTACAAAAGGAGTCAGCCATCACTGCATAAATACATACACTATATATGTGTGCATTTGTGTGTGACAGAAACATTTTTATACACACTACAGTGGTATAGTATCAAATTATTTCATGTTATCAAAACCTCCAGTAGGCACTTTATATTTCATCACACTGTGTGTGTGTGTGTGTGTGTGTGTGTGTGTGAGTGTGAGACAGACATTTTTGCACACACTAGACTGATACTGTGAATGGTGCTACAGTAATAAATTTTGGGATATCAAAACCCCCAGTCGGCACATCATATTCCAACATGTCACTGTGAGGAAAAGGCAGAGGAGGGAATGACAGGGTAGAGAATTAGGTGCTGCTGCAGAGCCAGCTTAGCCTGTCATAAGTGCAACCAGCAGTACTAGTAGTAATGAGATAAAAGGGAGTCCTGTCCCTAAACTTGAGTCTTTTTAGCTGCAGAATGCTAGGAGTGGACGCCAGGTCATGCCAGAATTAAAATTTGGAGAGCATGTGACTGTTTCTCTCCCTCTTGTTTTGGAGCAGGGACATATCAGAGGATGGCATTAGCAGGGCAAGAGTATGGACATGCAGGGGCACGCTCCTCTGTGGGTACCTCTTCAGAGGTAATAATGGCAGTATTTTCAAAACTGATTCTGAGGAGAAATCCTATCTGGAATTCCCTGAATCAGAAATTGAAGAGCTAATAGCTGAAGAAAATTTGGGAGGTTAGTCAGTAGCGTCTTAGCCTCCAGTGGAGTGATAGGAGAGAGAAAAAAAAACTGATGGTATTAAGAGCAACCTCCAGAAAGCATGAGCAAAATCACCTGCAGAAGCAGCACCTGCTAATATTGGCATCAGAGGAGAATGCCAGTACAAGTCTGTGACCCTGTGATGATGTAGGAGGAACTGGATTAGTCCCTGTACAAGACAAAGTACAAGCCAGTCAACTCTAGGAGTTAGACAGGGCACATAAAGGCTCAGTTGGACTCTATTGGGACTACAATTCCCAGCAACCCTTGCAGCTAGTATTGAGAGAAGCTATGCACAGAAGAAATGAATCACAGTACCTTAGTGGAATCATACCAATTGGCTGATAGGAGCTATAAGAGGGGTGGAACTGCAGTGATGAAGGGGAGCAAAGGATAGAGGAGCAGAGGGCTGGGGAACTCAGTCTCAGCCCAAAACCATGGAGCAACCCTCTGAGGAGAAGGAAGAAACAACTAGTTCTGAGAAAATTATGGCACTAAAGTTGTGGGTTTTTTGTTTTGGTTTTTTTTAGTTGAGTTCAGGATCCTGGGGGAAGAGTGAGAACCCTAGGGAAAGAAAGGGAAAAAAGTTTGAATTGTGTTGAGTGATAACTAGTTTTTAGAATTGAATTACTGGCAAAAGTATAAAAGCTAGACCTCTTGAAATATAGAAAAACTTGGAAAACTATTAGATTTAAGTAAGGCTGGCTAGCTGGTTAGTGACACTGCTGAGAGAGAGACCACATAGCTTTGACTGTGAACTAAAACTGGAGCAACTTAATTTGCACTAATTGAGAGCCTGGGTTCAGGTTGTGCTGACACCAGAATTAGTGAACCTTCCAGGGTGGTATGCACTACAAGCTAACATTAAAACTGAGTGTCCTCAGGTAGTTTGGAAAAGCTGCAGCCTCCTGATGGAAAGGAATGCAGAGAACACAGCTGGGCTTGAAAGTTTGATAATAGCTGTGTCCCCCCCCCCCCCCCCCCAAGAAACTCTCCTAGTAAGAGGTTTAGGGTAAGCTTGAATAACACTGCTGCTCGTGCTAATTGCAGAACGCTGGGCCCAGGACGGGAAGCTATGCCCACTCTCAAGATATTGAAAAGTGATGCATACATTTGAACATTATAGTTTTGTCCGTAGGTAGCTGGAATGGGACCATTGTGCCAGATAATTTTGGGGAATTGTATTCACCAACATTCTGTCTGTTTCTGTTTGCAGAGTTAAAACATTGAAGCAAGGTATATGTTTCTGCAAATTGCTAGAGGGAAACCTATAGGGAATTGAAAAAATGCTCATTAGATGTTTTTGAGCTTCAAAAGATGCTATTACTTGAATATTAGATACAATACTGTTTGTGAACAATTTAATAAATCGTTAAAGAGAAGTTGGAATCAAACTGTTAAGAAGATGGAATTAAAGTAAGGCCCAGATGGGATCGAGAACACTGGGTAAAGAGTACCTCAGACTTGCAAAGTTTTTTCTCCAGGCACTAAACATGGTCCTACTGGCAATACACATGCTTAACTTGTTGCACTGAAGATGGATATAGGGAGAGTGGAGTGATCTTTTGCACTAGGCATTAACATAGGGTTAAATTTAAAGGGGGAGAGAAATCGCCATTAGCACTGAAAGAGATATTGAGAATAAAGCATGTTAGGCTTAAGTAGGAAGGACTAAGTGAGAGCCCTGGTATCTTAGGAAGGAAGTCAAGCCTTGATAGTAATTGACTACCTGGTTCATACTGGTGCAAGCTATTCTCCATCTAAGCCAGGACCTCTGAACAGCTGAGAGACAGACCAAGGCATGCCTCCGTCCCTGGCACCACACCATAGACCCCCGCTGCCATTCAAAGCAAAAGCCAGAGGAAAGGGGTTGAAAAGGAGAAGATTGTTTTCCCAAGCTGATTCCACAGCTCCTTCCACTAGTCAGGTTGCAGGCTAGTGCCATTCATCTGCAGTGGCAGCCCACCATAGAGGAAAGAGAGTGGCGTTCCATATCAATATTGCAGGGCAAGAGGCAGGCAGCATCAATACTAATGAGGTACCATCAGGGAAATGATTGCCCTGCATGAGCAGCCCCTGCAGGTAGTGGAGAATTTGGGCTTTAGATGTTTAAAAAAAACTGAAGAGAGAGAAGACCCTGCGGGACACCTGTTTTGATGGAGGACAATGTAGAGAATTCATCCTTATTTTGATCTGTTGAGAATGATTTTTAAGGTAAGAAATGAACCACTGTAGGACAAGTACAGACATGCCACACTCACATAAACAATGGAGAAGAATGTCATGATTAACGGTGTCAAAATCTGAGGAGATGTCAAGGGAAATGAGGATATATTTATATCCATTGTCAATTCCCCTCCTCAAATTGTCAGAGAAAATACTGAAAGCTCTGTGTTCATAGCATGCCTAAAACTGAACGGATGGGGATCAAGCAACTCATGTTTTGCTAAGTAATCTGAGCATTGTGATAGCACTGCAGATTCAAGGACTTTAGATAGAAAAGGCAGAGATGAAATAGGCCTATAATTGTTTGGATCTCAGGTATCAACATTGTTTTTTTTCAAGAGTGGATGAACCATAGCTTTTTTGAGACAATCTGGAACTAATCCTTCATCTAATGATAGGTTGATGATAGTAGTGATAAAAGGGGAGAGCGAATCTCTAGCTACTTTGAGAAGAGCCACAGAAAAATTGCTTGATGGACACATAACATCGTTAATGTTGGCAATAATCTGATTTCAGACCTTGAGAGGCTAGAAAAGAATTCTATGATTGAGTCATGTTGATAGTAGATTTAGGGGTAGATTTTAAAAGGAGCGCACGGGGCGTACATGTGCGCGTGCTACCCGGCGTGCACACATGTACGCCCTATTTTATAACTTGCGCGCACAGGCTCCGAGCCGCGCTGCCTTCCACCATTCCCTACCCCCCCATCCCACTTTCCCTTCCCTTCCCCTACCTCCTCTACCTCCCCTGCCCTTTCCCCCCTACCGTTTCCTTTTTTTCATTGTTGTTTCAAAACTTACTTCAGCCCTGGGGCTGAAGTAAGTTGCGTGCGCCGGCCAAATGCCGGCGAGCGATCCCTGGCACAGCGGCAAATATGGCCACTGTGCCGGGAACCTGACCCCGCCCCGGACCACCCCGCCCACTCTCCGACCCCTCCCCACCCCTTTTTGCAAGCCCCGGGACTTACTCGCATCCCGGGGCTTTACGTGCATCGCTGGGCCTTTTTAAAATAGGCCTGGCGCGCGTAAACCTTTTAAAATCCAGCTCTTAGTGTACCAGGCAGGTATGTAGGAAAAATCAAAACTCAACTTTTTCTATTTTCAAAGTTGAAATGTTTCAAAAATGATTCAGTGGATGGTGTATTGAGGATGCTGGTATTAATGATTGAAGAGTTAGCTAAATTTTTGCTAAAGAAGATAAGTAATTATTTATAATCCCAAGGCTCTATCTGTTTAGCATAAAAATTCTTTTGGGCTTCCAAGGTTTGAGTTTGATACTTGTTTAACAGAAATCTAAATGTAAGTGCCAGTTCTGAGGTATGATATTTGTGCCATTCTCGCTCACTTTTACACAATGATTGTCTCACCGATTTAAGGGCAGGAGTCAGTCAAGGGTGAAAATGGTATTTCTTTGCAATAGGCAATTTAAGGGAAGCAAGAGTATCTAACGTTGAATTGAGAAAGAGTCCCAATGGGAAACAGCTGTATCGATACAGTCCATTGTTAAATTAGTTAAGTAATAGATGAGATTTGTGAACTGTGTGGTATCAATGTGACTCCAGCAAGGTAACAGTAACTGGGAATCACTGAAAGCTCGGGAAGAAGTATTGATGTTAATATAACAACTGATCAAAGAGTGATCAGATCAAGGAACCTCAGTGCCAGAAACCAAATTAGAACTAAAGTCCTTGAGGGATTCATTGATGAATGCCAAATCTAAAACTAATGCTAAACCAGAAAATCAACAAAAAGAAGAGACTGTGTTTAACTACAGAATATGGGAAAAACTTTTTTAATAAAGCAAACCTCACAAATTACCAGGAAAGTCACACTAATGGGAAACTATGGTCATGTTCTAATTGTGACAAAAGTTTCAATCAGAAAGCAAATTTCACAGGAAACTCAAAATTCCACCTAGCAGCAAGATCAATTTCAAGTAGGGAATATAATAAAAGTTTTAAGTCACAAAAATAATACCGATGATAGATCATTCTCTTGTACTAAAGACTGACATTTCCCTGCCACACTGCCATGATGATATACCCCTTATGCTACACCTTAGGAGTTTTTCTTCCACTCAGCTTTGTTGCAATACCCAGAATTTGCATTCTTTGTGCCACTTTGCCTCTCATGCTACCTTTGAGAGTTCATGCCACTGTTGTTGGTGCCCTTTTTTGAAACCTTGGGGTTTTCTTCCTATTCTTGCTGTTTCTTTGCTCCTCTCACAGTACTTTGAAGAACATCTGCTCCTGCTGGTAAACCTTTGCCCTTTTATAGTGCCTAAGGCTATTTCTGCCACTTTTGGTGCCGTTTTTCCACAATTTAGGATCCTTGGAGTCTTTCCCCTTTCTGATGTTGTCTTCTTACTGGGTTTCATTAGAATTGATGAGAAAAACCCAATTTTGGATCCCACAATAGGCTATGGTGCTTCCGCCATTGACTTTAATGATAAACAAATGAATAAATTGAATAAACATTTTTTGGTTTGAAATGAACCAAATGAACGGTGTGACCTATGAAATGAATTAAATTGAAATGAAAATTTTGCCTCTACACATTCCTACGTAACTGACCTCTGGCACCAAGAAGAGGATAAAATCAGAGCATGTCTGATCCTTGCCCACAGCAGAGGAGAGAGGCAGGGAAGCACTTACTAAAGCTTTTCTCCCATTTTTCTCTATGGGAAAAAATGCTTAGTATATAGGGCCCAGAGTATATTAAGAAGGTAATAGTGCTGCTTTTATTATCATCTGTGTAAGTATTAAAGAGTATTAAAAAATAGTGGCTATTTTTCACTGTGCATTCTAATTTTTGTGGCATTTGGTCTATGAAAGCTTGGCTATCCCTGCACTAGGCAATGGAGCCAGGTATATGGGAGACAATTGTAATGAAAGCAGAAATTAAAGTGAAAATAAACTAGCCGACTGGAGGAAGTCAGGGACATGATACACTTACAAACTGTTCAGAAAAGAGTGCAGAACTGTGCAGAACAAAACAGATTAAAATAACCCATGAACGTCACACAACTTTGTCTATAGCTAATCCGCTTCATCAGGGACTAAGAACAGCGGTCAGGAAAGCTCACAAACAATGAGCAAGTACAGAAAACAAAATCAGCCAGTCACTCTCTCAGGAAAACAGGTTTAATTGAGAGAAATTGCGGGTGATGTGACTTGTACTGCACAGAAGCAGCTTGCCAAATAAAACCCCTGTGCAGGATCATTCACTCTGGGGATGCCATGGAAATTCCCTCTTTATTTTTGTCTTGTTCTGATCACCATTTATGCCAATTTCTTAAACTGCATTGAATATCTGAGGAGAGAAAAATGACCCATGGCATTTTCTTTTTCTTATTAGGGTAAAGAGATTTTTGGGATGATGCTGGGGATATTGGATTTTCTCTCAGCAGAGATTTACTTTTGTGTATAATTTTGTGCTTTGCCCTGATTCTCTATCCCCTGATTTTGGCACAATAGAGTCTGCAAAGATAGTATATCCTTGTATGCCATCTGATTTTTGTAGGGATCCTATTTTGTAACAGAAATCCCTCTCCGCACCTCGACCCGCTGACCCTCGCAGGCCTCCACACTGCCGAACTCCCCACGAGGCCATGAGAAAGACCAGCACGGACCTACCTCCATGGTAGGCCCCATCTGTGCCGCCCGCCTCCCGGACCCATCTGGACCATCGACCCTCGCAGGCCTCAGCCCAGACATACCTCCTCGATAGGCCTCAGCTTCACCGCTCGCCTCCCGGGCATACCCGGACAGTTGCACCGCGATCATGACCGCTCGGCCCGCCCACTGCCTCCACAGGACCGCGATACCCTCCTGCTGCAGAAGGACCACCGCTGCCCTCAACCGATGTCACAGCGCACCCAAAGGCCCAACAGAGAGCCACCGAGTCCTCCAATCGCCGGCTCACCTAAGACTCCGCCCACCTACAATCCCAAGGCAGCGAAGTGGGACAGGACTGGACACTACAAAAGAGGTGACAGTGCGCCTCAGGATCCCTCTCCGCACCTCAACCTGCCGACCCTCGCAGGCCTCCACGCCGCCGAACTCCCCACGAGGCCACGAGAAAGACCAGCATGGACCTACCTCCACGGTAGGACCCACCTGGATGGACAACCCGCACAGGCCTCAGCCCAGATCTACCTCCATGGTAGGACTCAGCTTCCACCTCCCAGACCTACTCCATGAAAGGCCCCAGCTGTGCCACCCGCCTCCCGGACCCACCTGGACAGACGACCCTCGCAGACCTCAGCCCAGACGTACCTCCTCGGTAAGCCTCAGCTTCACCGCCCACCTCCTGGACGTACCCGGACAGTCGCACCACAATCGTGACCGCTCGGCCCGCCCGCTGCCTCCACAGGGCCGTGATACCCTCTTGCCGCTGACGGACCACCGCCACCCTCAACCGCCGCTGCAGCGTGCCCGCAGACCTAACAGAGAGCCGCCGAGCCCTCTCATCGCCGGCCCAGAGTGGCGACGTGGGACAGGACTAGACACTACAAAAGAGGCGACAGTGCGCCTCTGGCGCCACGTGCCTGTGTTGTGCACCTAAGGAGCACAACAAAGGGGCCTGCCCCTTGGCGCGTTCCCTTAGCGTGACATCCCTACCTAGGCCACCAACTGGCCCCCCCACAGGAGAAGACCCCCTGCCCCTGTCTTCCCCAAGTCTGACCGAGGTAGTACCCCTGGTGCCTAACTCCAGCGATAAGAACCCCCCTCTCCCCTACCCCTTGCAACCTTAAACTCACCCTTTCTTCCGCTCCCAGCGAAAAGAACCTATTTCCCCCTCTTAACCCTCTTTACCCAGGCCATAACCTCTTCCTGTAGACTCCATTGAGGATTTTTCACCCTAGCCTTGATGACCACTCACTAACCCCCAGGAACTAGAACCCTCAGACATCCATCAGATCTACTGACCGGTCCTACAGGGTACCCCACTTCTGCCTCCCTTTCTTAACAACAAATACTCTACTGCTACATCCAGAAGTACTCCCGCCCCCCCCCCCACACTTTTCTCCACTCCCTCAGTAGTGCCATCCCCTCAATAGTGCCACCCAGTCCCTCTCACATTAAACAAACCTTATAACCTCCCCCTCACCCACAATGGCACAGCCAATAGCAACACTCAGATACAACAACCCCGTCGCAACGCACCCCACCTTACCTTCCCCCCCAACCAAGCCAGATCACTCATACCGATCATGCTGAATCCTCTCACTCAACTCGTGGGCCTCGCAACCTTCACATTAATTCTATTCAACTCACAATCCATAACAAAAAAAACCCCTATTCTCAACGACCTACAACTCGATGAAAAACCTGACATCTGTGCAATAACAGAGACCTGGCTAAAGGAGACTAACTCGGTCCTACTTAACCAACTCCCCAACCACATTTATGATATCTTCTCAATACCCAGACCCAAAAAAAAAAAGACAGAGGAATTTTACTCGCTGCAAAAAAAGAACTCATACAGCAACCAATCAACCTCCCCCCCAAAATTGAAATAGGCCTATTCAAATCCCCCAATCTGCAAATATACTTAATATATACCCCCCCCCAAATATTTTAGACAGAGACCCATCTCCTATCATCAAACTTATAGCTTCCAACATTTCATTCAACACACCAGCTATTATCCTTGGAGACTTCAATCTGCATGTAGACGTCATGCCCCTATCCCACACCCGTGAATCAATCTTAGCCTCTCTCCAAGCCATGGGATTCCAACAGATCATAACTAGACCCACGCACAAAGCAGGTCACTCCCTTGACCTAATCTTTACAAACTCCTTAATCCTTCCTGAACCCCCATCCTACACCGCCATCCCTTGGTCCGATCACTTTCTCATTCGCACCACCTGCTCTATAAAGAGTAATGCACCCAGATCTAACACAAATACCTCCATCCAATTTAGAAAAACCTGCACCAAAGATGAGCTTATAGATGCTCTCTCTGACCAGCTTGAAAAACTTGACTTAACCAATACAGAATCTGCTCTTTCATCCTGGAATCACCTCACCTGCAATATTGCCAATAAGATCTGCCCCTTAAGAACAAAAGAAATAAATCCTGCACACAACACCAGAAAGTCCTGGTACACCACAGAACTAAAAACACTGAAACACAACCTGAGAACACAGGAAAAGAAATGGCGCAAGGAACCCTCATCCACCCAATTAGCGAAATACAAATCCCTCCTACACTCCTACCGTGAAAATATTCTTAAAACCAAAAGAGATTTCTATGCGATAAGAATCCACGACCTACAATTTAATCCCAAAGCCCTCTTTTCATTTGTGGCTGACCTCACCAAAACCTCAACAACCTCCATCCCAAATGATGAAGCCAAACAAAATGCGAAGAATTGACACAATACTTCGACGATAAAATATCAAATCTCACAACACGATTCCCTACAGCCACATTCCCCATTAAACCCTCCACTAAAACCCATAACACCAAACTAAACACCTTTGAGACCACCGCCTCCACTGAAATAGAAGCAGTTCTAAAAAAAATGAGACCATCCACACACCCATCAGACGCAATCCCTTCTAAATCCCTCCTCTCCATCCCTAATATAATTGCCAAACCCTTAGCCAGCATTATCAACAGCTCCATCACCCTTGGAACTGTGCCTTCCCCCCTCAAACAAGCCATTGTCAATCCAATACTTAAAAAACCCAAACTCGACTCGACGAACCTGGCTAACTACCGCCCCATATCCAATCTCCCATTCTTAACAAAAGTCCTTGAAAAATTGTTAACCGTCAACTAACAGATTACCTAGAACAACACCACCTCCTCTTTACATCTCAACACGGATTCCGCAAACATCGTAGCACAGAGAAACTACTGACTACCCTTACCGACTATCTCCTGAAAGGCCTAGACAAGGGACATTCTTACATACTGGCCATGCTCGACATTTCCTCAGCCTTTGATACCATAAGCCATAACCTGCTACTCGAACGGCTATCTGAATTAGGCATCTCTGGAATTCCATTGCTATGGTTTAAATCCTTCCTAAGCAACAGGAATTACAAAGTCAAAATAGGCACCAGCGAATCCAAGGCAATTAACATAACTCGAGGTGTTTCTCAAGGTTCCTCCCTCTCCTCCACCCTCTTCAACATTTACCTATTGCCCCTGTGCCGCCTCCTTTCAGAGCTCTCTCTTCCATATTTCGTATATGCTGATGATGTGCAAATAGTTATCCCCATCAAAGATTCCATACATAATGCCCTCGAGATGTGGTATTCTGCCCTGTTGACCATCAACAACCTCCTTACCAAGCTCCATCTTGCCCTCAACACTAACAAGACGGAACTTATGATCATTACCCCCCAACACAATTCTATTATTACTGGATGGCCCGGCGCCATCTTTAATGGCGCGGGCCATCCAGTGCTCCTACCATGTGACAGGGGCCGGCCAATGGCACGGATACCCTGTCACATGGTAAGGGCAAAGGGCCATCGGCGCCATTTTTATTAGTGGCAGCCGACGGCCCCGAGAGCGGGAGATCGCTCCCGGGACTTCCACTGGACCACCAGGGACGTGTAAAATGTTTTGGGGGGGGGGTTCAGGAGGGTGGGGAAAGCTAAGGGAACAGTTTTAAATGGTCGGGGTGGGTTTAGGGATTGTTTTGGTGTGCCGTTTTTCCCGCCCTCCCCCAAAACAATAAGAGAACCCCAGGAACAAAATCGTGGGGTTCTCTTATCGGGACCCCCCGATTTCTGACGATTTTGAAAATATCATCCGATATTTTCAATCGTCCGAAGCCCGATTCACATCCCTAGTTTTGGTCTCCACTGGGAAGTTGTTCCATGCATCCAATACCTTCTCTGAAAATAAAAATTTCTTAAGATTACTCCTCAGTCTATCCTCTTTCACCCTCATTTCATTCTAGGGCCTCCTTTCCTTTGAAAGAGGCCTGTCTCCTCTACTTGAAAAGCTTGCAAGTATTTAAATGTCTTTGTCATATCAGCCCTATCCTGCGACAAGCTGTGAGACTTTCTTCCACACTCTTGGCTCGAATCAACCAGTCATCCAGATATGGGTGAATCAGAATGCCTTTTTTGCATAAAAACACCACTACCATGACCTTGGAGAAAGTCCTGGGTGCAGGGGCTAGCCCAAAGGGCAAGGCTTGAAACTGTTAATGGTGACCCAGAGTGGCAAACAGTAGGAACCGTTGATGTTCCCTACGAATAGGAATATGCAAATATGCCTCTGTCAGATCCAGAGACGTGAGGTATTCCCCTGTTTGTACTAACATTATGAAGGAGCATACCATTTCAATCCGGAAATGGGTGACCTGCAAATGAGATCCAGAATGGGTCAAAATGACTCCTCTTTCTTGGGAATGCCAAAATAGATGGAATATCGACCCGTATTTTGCTGCAATTTAAGAACAAGCCACACAGCCTTCATGGCTAACAGTCTTTTCAATGTAGCTTCCACTACCACCCTCTTCTGAGGGGAATTGTATGGAGATATCATAAAGGCATCAGAGGAATGCAAAGAAATTCTAGTGCATAGCCATCTCGAACCACTTCGAGGACCCATTGATCTGATGTGATCTGCACCCATCTGTGATAAATGCGAGAGAGGCATCTGTCTATCTCCTGTGTCAACAGGTGAGTCTGCAAATCTTCATCGAGAGGCTGTACTCCCGGAGCATGCATCTTTTAGATGCCATCTAAGGAGAAAGGACTGAAATCTACCAAAGGGCCAGGATCTCTGAGAAGGAGCTCCTCAATAAGGACGAAATCACCTATAGTCATGAGAGCAGCTACTTGCCCGAAAGGGTGGAGAAATTGGCTTCATATCTTCCATCAAACGAGGGACCTGGGCTTCTCCCCGTTTATTTGCCATCCTTTCCAACTCACTGCTGCACAAGAGGGAACCCTTGAAGGGTAGCTTGGTGAGATTGGACATGGAAATATTATCAGTCGACCAATTATGCAGCCACAGCTACTGTCTAGCCAGTATTACAGAAGCAACACCTCTGGCGGCTGTCACATCCCGCACCAGCCAAAAAAGCAGTCCCTGGCTCGATTACTGGAATGGCCCCACTAGAGTCTTATGAAAGACACATGGTAGCTCGAACCACCAAGGCACAAAAGAAGCAATCTGTAAATTTATCGCCACGGCCTCAAAGGCTTGCTTAAGGATAGCCTCAGTCTATCTATCCTGAACATACTTCAGAACTGCTCCACCTTCCAGCAAGATGGTGGTTTGCTTAGTGACAGAATACACTAGCGTGTCCACCTTTGGAAAATGAAACTGCTCTGTGGCCTGTGGATCCAAAGGGTACAAACCCGCCAAGGCGCACATCCCTATAAAGGTTCAAGGTTGATCAACTCCCAAGTAGCATCAAGGAGGGGAAAGAAACATAAAGCCTTGAATAAGGTGACCAATACGTGACGTGGTCTTCTGTACACCCAAAGAGTCACAGCCACTCCGGGTGACCAATACGGGGTTTTCTATACATCCGAAGAGTCACTCACAGCTACTCCAAAGAGTTTCAGTTTGAGAGATAGACCCGGCAACTCATTTCTGTGAAAGAAATGGTGAAGAGTTCTATGTGGCTCTAAATCCAATGGAATCTCCCCTTCCTCAGGATGGGAGGAACCGAAGTCCTCATCGGTATTATCTTGATCCGCATCACCCCAAACACCATCAGGATGTGCAGTGCCATGACGTTTGCCCTCAGTGAGAGCTACAGTGGAACTACGAGCATGCAAACCTGACTTAGAAAGTCTTGCAAACTCAGGATGCCCCCGTAGAAAGGTCTGTAAACCCTAGAAGAATGCCACCCAGGAAAAGGAGGAGGGCTCAAACTAGACCCCATAGGACTGAACCTGAGAGTGAGTCTACACTGAAGAGGACTCAGCCAGCGGATTGACTGAAGAAGGGACACCCTGTCATATCACCTTTGGTCCCCCTCCCCTCAGATTGAGAGGATGGACCAGTGTTGGCAAAATCAGAAAAAGGCAAATCTCCTTGAGCATTCAGGCAGCACTGACACAGACTTGTGGAAATCTCCGAAAGTATTGCCCTTATGTGGCATGCAGCACAAATGGCTAAGCGCTTAGACTTTTTTGCCGCCGGCGCAATTGTTACTATGCGCTTAAGCAATATACACCTCAGCAGGGACATGCTTAACTATGCATAAAGTTATGCTCTAACAGGTAAATTTTGAAAGTATTACTCATGCAAAAATGGCCCTATACACTCATATGTGGGCTGCAGGCGGGTAAAGTGAATTTTAAGAAACCGGGAAGTACATACTTGTGCGTGTGTCAAGAATAAGGAGGCATAAAAAGGGGCAGGGCATGGGCATTCCGGGATGGGGGCCAAGACTTACACGATTAACCCCCAAATTTTGCAAGGCTGAACATGGCAACATGCAGCATGTTACCTGTGTAACTTTACTATTGGTCCCGATGAAGTGCAAGTCTGGAGATTTTGGGCCAGAGGGATCCGGAACACTGGGGGGAGGGGAGAGAAAGAGAGAGAAAGAATCTGACACACTATGTGTGTGTGTGACGGTGCACATGGATCCACATCCCCAGTTGTGCACATATTTTTGCATATATTGTGCACGAAGTGGGGTTTTGGGGGGGGGGGCAGTGTTACATAGACTTTTGTAACACTGCCCCCCCCAACCCACCCTGAGTTGAAAGTGCCCCTCTTACAGTGGGAGATATATAGAGTGTCAGATTGTGTGAGTGTGTGTGTCTCTCTCTCTCCTCCACCTCCTGTCACTTGTTAGTACGCATGTAAAGTCTCAACACATACAGGTGGTATGGATATTTTAAATAATACATGTGTACTTGCATACACGATATAAAATTGAGCATATTTTTGCTCGCATGCCCAATACAAGCATTTATGGGTGCACACGAGCTCCTTTTAAAATGTACCTGTTAGGTTTACGCTCAAACTGTGCCAAGATATATACATAGAAAACACAGTTACACGCGTGCAAAAATGCACACAGCAACATGCTTAACTTCGTGCACAATATATGCACAAACGTGCACAACTGGGGACGTGGATCTGTGCGTGCCGTCACACACAAAAAATGCGCAAACTGATTGCTGCAGCCTACCACGTGGTCTGGAAAAGAAGCTCGAGAGAGCGGTCTCGCCAAAGGGTTGCTCAACCCGCTGTGCCTGAGCTGCCTCCACACCTCACAGAACTCCCCAGAGACGTGAGCAGGAGAAGCCGAAACCCCAGGAGAAGGGCCCAGTAGGAAGAAACCTTACCTCCGACTTCTTTTTTTTCCCTCTTTTTTTTTTTTAATAAAAACTTTTACCTGAGCTCACCCTCCCTGACTGAGAGCAGCAATAGGTTCTCAGCTACGGGGGAAGAAGGCAAAAGCCTTCACTGCCGAGCCTCTCTTGGCCTGCAACTGCTAATTTCAATTTTCAAGTCTATGCCAGGACCAGGCTACCGGACTGAAGGCTCTCAGCTGAGGGACCAAAATGTATCTCCTCAGGAGGCAAGTGGTACTATATAAGCATCTCGTCAATCTCCTGTGTCTTACTGTTTTTTTACAAGCAATCCCCAGTAGGGAAATGTATGTCCACCATCTACTGGAGACTGAGAGTACTGGCAGACTGATGTCGGGCAGGGCTATATATCCATGACGTCAGCTTCTTACTCTGTCTCCATTTGCTGGCAGAGGTTCACAACCCACTCGTGGGGATTGGCCTGCCCGAGTGCAGAGGAATTGATGTTTCCGGATATACATTTTAATAAACCATAGCCGACTTTTTCCTCTTTCCTTTACTTACTTTCCTAAAAAAAAAAAAAAAAGGTTAATTGCCTGTATATTTCCTTTTAGATTTGCTCATTGCTCTTCTACTTCCCCTAGATTTTCCCATCAGCTAATGACTCTTTGAGGTACACCCTCATTTTAACAAAGTTAGGTTCCTGAAGTCTAGGACTCTCACCTTTGAATGAACCTTCATCTACTGCGCTCTAATACTGAACCACACCCTCCAGTGAACACTGGATTCTAGACGATCATCCACTACATTAGAAATACTGTCCCAGTTGATAAGCACCAGGTTCAGTATCAGCCCCTCCCATGTGGGTTCCTTTAATAGATCACAGATAACCACAGGGAAATGTGCAGAGAAATTTTTGGATGTCCACACTTCTTAATGCAAAAATAAATTTTGAAGGTTTATTTCGGCAACTCCACAGTGTAATGTAAAGATTTGTATAACAGGTCCCCCTTTACATTACACTGTGGAGTTGCCGAAATAAACCTTAAAAATTTATTTTTGCATTAAGAAGTGTGGACATTCAAAAATTTCTCTGCACATTTCCCTGTGGTTATCTGTGATTTAATACGTGCAGAACGCTCCTGTTTTGTTTTCTGGATTGTTTCCTTTAATAGATGACAGATCTGTTCTCTCTCAGAAAATCCAGGATCTCCCTGCTTCTAGAAGACACTGCAGCCAGGATGCCCTGATCAACATCCAGCAGATTGAAATCCCCTAGCAATAGCACTTCCCCTTTCATAGCAATTTTGTAAATATCCTCCATTAAATATCTATCAATTTCCTCTGTCTGTGATGGAGATCTGCATAACACACCAAATAGATGTTCCATTCCCTCTTTCCAGATTAGCCCACAGTGCCTTTTCCTTACCTTGTAAACCCTGAAATTCTGTTGCTTTAATGTTTTTTTGTTTTTGTTTTTTTATAAATAGTGCAATGCTTCCTCTCTTCCTTTCTAGTTGGTTCTTCCTGAATAGATTGTAGCCTGATATAACTATGGTTTTTGCCATATCATGTCTCTATGACAGCCACTACATCCAAATTGGCTTCTTCCATGAATGCCTAAAGATCCAAGACTTTATTTCCAGTACTATGAGCATTAGTGTACATTAGAGATGTGAATCGTGTGATCGATAGTCTTAACGATCGATTTCGGCTGGGAGGGGGAGGGAATCGGATCGTCGCAGTTTGGGTTTTTAAAATATCGTGTAAATCGTGTAAATCGTGTAAATCGAAAACCGGCACACTAAAACATCCCTAAAACCCACCCCGACCCTTTAAAATAAATCCCCCACCCTCCCGAACCCCCCAAAATGCCTTAAATTACCTGGGGTCCAGAGGAAGGGTCCCGGTGTGATCTTTTACTCTCGGACCTCTGGGTGCGTTGTAGAAATGGCGCCGGCGCTACCTTTGCCTTGTCATATGACAGGTCAAAGGTAGCGCCGGCGTCATTTTGTTTTTTGTCCCCAGACATCAGGAGCATAGGAGATCGCTCCCGGACCCCCGCTGGACCCCCAGGGACTTTTGGCCAGCTTGGGGGGGCCTCCTGACCCCCACAAGACTTGCCAAAAGTCCAGCGGGGGTCCGGAACGACCTCCTGCAGTCGAATCGTGTTGCCTTACGGCCGGCGCCATTTTCCGTACTGAAAAATGATTCGCGTGCAGGAAGTCGTTCCCGGACCCCCGCTGGACTTTTGGCAAGTCTTGTGGGGGTCAGGAGGCCCCCCCAAGCTGGCCAAAAGTCCCTGGGGGGCCAGCGGGGGTCCGGGAGCGATCTCCTACGCTCCTGACGTCGGGGGACAAAAAACAAAATGGCGCCGGCGCTACCTTTGACCTGTCATATGACAAGGCAAAGGTAGCGCCGGCGCCATTTCTACAATGCACCCGGAGGTCCGAGAGTAAAAGATCACACCGGGACCCTTCCTCTGGACCCCAGGTAATTTAAGGCATTTTGGGGGGGGTTCGGGAGGGTGGGGGATTTATTTTAAAGGGTTGGGGTGGGTTTTAGGGTTGTTTTAGTGTGCCGGTTTTCCTGCCCTCCCCCTTCCCCTTCCCTCGATTTACGATTTTTTGACGATAAATCGGGGGAATTGTTATTGTATCGCGGCTCTAACGATTTTTGACGATTTAAAATATATCGGACGATATTTTAAATTGTCAAAAACTATTCACATCCCTAGTGTACATAGCTTTCCAGATGTTGCCCTTTTCCCATTTTTATACAAGTATTTGTTTTACTTACCTTAGGGTTTTGTTCACCCATCTTCAGTAGGTTTGCCACTCTGTGTTGGAAGACACTGCTCCTTTTTTTTTCAGATGGACCCCATCTCTGTTCAGCAGTCCTTGAAACATTCTCCCATGGTCCAGGAAGCTGAAATTCTCTTGTTGATAGCATCTATGCAGCCATTCATTCATTTCCAGAATGTGAGTTTCCCTGCTTGGACTTATATTCTTGACTGGGAGGATGGAGGAGAATACCACCTGTGCACCTATCTGCTTTACCCTCTCTCCCAGAGCCATGAAGTCACTTTTGATATGATTTGTGTGGTACTTAGCTGTATCATTTGTGCCAACATGGGTGAGTATTCAGCAGTTAGATCACAGGTGCCTCCCTTTTACATATAGAACATCTTTGTATGTGATAGGAAATGCATGTTTTTTCAGCCTGACATTTTGCTTGGAAGAATCCTCTATTTGCTATTCCACCTAGCAGCACACGCTTCCACTAGCTGATTTTTTAAATATCCTGCTAAAGCAGAGTTGCTTACCTGTAACAGGTGTTCTGCTAGGACAGCAGGAGGTTAGTCATTACATATGGGTGACATCATCGGATGGAACCTGGCATGGAAAAGTTATGTCAAAGTTTCTAGAACCTTGACTAGGCACACTGAGCATGCCCTAGCAAGCTCTATAGCACACGTCCATGTAGGGTCCCTCTTCAGTCTCATAACATAGAATTATGAAAAATTATAACAAAAAATAGGAGAAACCAAACTCCATAGGGTGGTGGGCAGGTTTCATGAGGACTAACATCCTGCTGTCCTAGGAGAACACCTGCTATAGGTAAGCAACTCTGCTCTCTCCTAGGACAAGCAGGATGGTAGTCCTCACACATGGGTGAATCCCAAGCTACAGGCTGCTCTCCAACATAAAAGGGGACGAACCAGGTGCCAACAGGCACAACCATAGTGCTGTTGGTAACAGAGGGGGAGACAGCCTGAACCCAAATAACAGGCCCTAGGTAGGCAGAGTTGAGTTCTACAACTCAAAGAGATTCCGGAGGACAGGTTGGCCGAACCTACTCACATCGGTCATCCCTATCCAGACAGTAGTGAGATGTGAATGTGTGGAGAGAACGCTACATCTTAGCCTTGCAGATCTCCTCCATGGGAACTGCTTGCAAGTGGACCACCAGTGTTGCCATGGCTCTGACAGACATGACCCCCAAGTAGCAATCCTGCCTGGGCATAACAGAAGGAGATGCAGTCTGCTAGCCAATTGGATAGTTTCTGTTTGGCAATGGCAACTCCCAATCTAGTCCTGTTAAAAAAATGAAAAGTTGGGTGGACTGTCTATGGGTTTCTGTCCACTCCAGATAGAAGGCTAAGGCTCAGTTGTAATCCAAACTGTGCAGTGCTCGTTTGCCCTGATGAGAATGAGGCATGGGAAAGAATGTTGGAAGGATGATTGACTGACCCTGTATGCTGAGGTGACCGCTACCAAAAATATGACCTTCCAGGTCAGGTACTTCAGGTCACAGATGCGCAGCTGCTCAAAAGGAACTTTCGTCAGCTGAGCTACCACGTTGAGGTCCCAAGACACAGTGGGAGGCTTTAGGGAGGGCTTCAACTGAAGTAGGCCCCACATGAAATGTACAACTATAGGCTATACAGAGATGGGCATACCATCTACACCTTGGAGGTATGCACCAATTGCATTTTGATGAACTCTAATGGAGTGGGTTTTCAAGCCAGCCTCCAACAGGTGTAGAAAGTAATTATGCAGTTTTTGTGTGGGGCAGGAGAACGGATCTAGGGTTTTCTACTCACACCACAGGGAAAACCTCCTCCATTTCAGCTCATAGAACTTTCTAGTGGAAGGCTTTCTAGAATCCACTAAGACTTGAGACACGTCTTCTGAAAGATAATGCAACAGGGCTTGGAGATTGGGATGTGGCAGCCTGCCCTGATCTTGTGGAATGAGATCTGAGGAAGTCCCCAGACCGTTAGGCCTTCAGATGGACAACTCTTGAAGGAGTGGAAACCAGATGTGTCTCAGCCAATAAGAGGATATGAGAATCATAGTCCCTCAGTTCTCTTGAAAGTTCAGGGGAGTCTTCGTCACCAGAGGAATTGGAGGATACGTGTACAGAAGACCCTTGCTCCAATAGTGAGCAAATTCATCTGGGGCTGGCTCACCGTCTGAACTGTACAGGGAGCAGAACTGAGTCACCTTCCTGTTGCAGGGGATTCAAACTAGTCCATGTCTGAGTTTCCCCACAGGTGGAAAATCGATTCACCACCCCCTGGTCCAACGACCATTCATGGGACTGAAGGCCCGACTCATCTGTCCGCTATCATGTTCTCTGTTCCAGCCAGATACATGGCCCTGAATACCATCCCGTGGGACAGGGCCCAAGACGAAATCTGGACCACTTCCTGACACAGGAGCTACGAATCTGTGCCTGCCTGCTTGTTGACATACCATATCACTATTTGGTTGTCTGTTTGGATCTGGACAATTTTGTTGGACAGCCGATCTCTGACACCAGCTTTCTCTGTTGAATCACTCCCCCTATGGACATCAAGATGACCACCCTGGAGCACAGCAGTAAGGCTATCGGAGCCGTGTCTAGCAGGGCTCCTATGAAATCCAATCAAGGAGATGGGCCAAGATGGGACTTTGAGCAGTTGAGGACAAATCCTAGTTACTCCGACACTCGGCTGGTCAAGCACATGGATCAATCTGCCCCTGCCTGAGAGGTGCTCTTGACCAGCTAATCGTCCAAGTAAGGGAAAACATGCACCCCTAGCCTGCAGAGGTGCGCCCCTTCCATTGTCAGGCTTTTTGTAAAGACACGTGAGGCCGACGCTGGCCTAAACGGCAACATTCTGTAGTGGAAGTGCTGCTTTCCCACCACAAATCTGAGATACTTCCTGTGACTTGGTCTTATGACCCACAGGGCTCACCTAACCGCCAGCTGCACTCTGTGCTCCAACTCTTCCTTGAAAGTTGCTGATGCCAAAACCAACTGAGAGACAGGAGGGATGGCCAAATCTTCCTCAGATCCCTGAGGTGGATCAGTGACTGACACCAGGACCGGTGGAGACAGACATGGACTCCTGGCATCAATGGAGGATGGGTATTCCTTGCCATGGGGGTCATCATGGCTTGTGCCAGCACTGACCCAAGTCCGGCATTGTGCATAGATGATGACTGGTGGAAGCCGATCCAGTAGGCTGTGTAACAGTGAAGAGAACAAGAATCAGATGATAAAAGCCCTTTATTGAATTTGCTTGGACCATTCTTTCCCCGGTACCGAAGTCGATGATGATGAACCCGATGACCTGGAAGAGACTGACATGGGCTGGCCCCAGAACCCCTATCCACCAGCGGCATCGACAAGACCGACAGCCCCACCAATGTTGAAGGCTCGGTGTCCAGCAGTGCGGCTCCAGGGTCTTTTGGTGTTGATGCTGCTGATATTGATGGCTTGGACTTCCTCGACCTGAAGAACTTCTCCATCTTGTTGAATCGAGCGTGATGCCCCTTCGGGGGTCATCTGGTCACACAAGCAACAACCCCGGTCATCATGTGATGCCCCCAGGCAGAAGATACACACTGAGGGTCCATAATGGACATAGTCCTCGAGCAATGGGGGCATCGATGGAAACTGGACAAGGCCAATTCGATACGAACAGAGGGGAAAAAAATGAAGGCGAGGACAAAGGGTAACTGCCAGCAGGCACCAAGGTGCTGCACCAAGAGGCTAGAGAGAACCGGAGAGGGACCCATGTCGAAGAAAACATGAAAAACCTGAAATTACTCTGTTGAAAAGTTTTCCAAGGCAATTCTCCAAAGAAAAGCCATGAGCTCACTTTACTGCAAGGCAACAGCTCTGCAGAAAAAAAGAGACAGAAGAGGGACCCTTGTGTGGATGCGTGGAATAGGGCATGCTCAGTGTGCTAGTCAAAGTTCTAGAAACATTGACATAAGTTTTCCATGACAGGCTCCATCCAATGATGTTACCTATGTGTGAGGATTACCATCCTGCTTGTCCTAGGAGAAAATATCTTCCCTAACTTTTTACAAGTATATTCACAGCCTGGGCTAAAACTGAGCCATGAAATACTGAATTTAATAATTATGACTACTTAATGGTTAGAGAGTTGTGATTCTTTTTTTTTAATTTTTTTTACATTTGAAGAAAGATGTGTGATTCTCTCTTCTTTTTTTTTGTTTTATATTGAAGTTTTCAAACGATTGCAATAACAAAATGATCCAGAAGAGGAAGAACCTCAGAAATATGATCTGCATTTCCTAGGACTGGTTCACACTGCAGAAGTGTAGAAATGAGCTCCCATATGGGCCGATATAGTACAGTGCACTCCGACAGAGCGCACTGTTAACCCGCCATTGGATGCGCGTTTTCGACGCGCTAGCATTACCCCTTATTCAGTAAGGGGCTGAAAACGCGCATCCAATCCCCCAAACCTAATAGCTCCCTCAACTTGCAAATGCATGTTGATGGCCCTAATAGGTATTCCCACGCGATTCAGAAAACAAAATGTGCAGCCAAGCCACACATTTTGCTTTCAGAAATTAGCGCCTACCCAAAGGTAGGCGCTAATTTCTTCGGGCACCGGGAAAGTGCACAGAAAAGCAGTAAAAATTTAATATCATGGCGATATTAAGTCGGAGGTCCCAAAGGGTAAAAAAAGTTAAAAAAAAAAAAATTTGAAGTCGACCCGCGGCTGTCGGGTCAAAAACTGGACGCTCAATTTTGCTGGCGTCCGGTTTCTGAGCCCATGGCTGTCAGCGGGCTCGAGAACCAACGCCGGCAAAATTGAGCGTCGGCTGTCAAACCCGCTGACAGCTGCCGCTCTGGTCCAAAAGGAGGCGCTAGGGACACGCTAGCGTCCCTAGCGCCTCCTTTTGCCTGTTTTTACCGCCGGGCCTCATTTACATACAGAATCGCGAGCACAGGAGAGTGGCCTGTGCGCGCGCCGGGAGAGCAGGCGTTCGCCCGCTCTCCTGCGGACTTTACTGTATCAGCCCAATAGTTATTCTTGCAGCATTTTGGTCTCTTGGCAATTCTAAGCATCTCGCAGCAGGGAAGGTGCAGCTGAGCAGTTTTCGTGTGTGCTGAGAAAGAGTTTGCAAAAATATGCATATAGTGAGAATAACTCAGTCCAGTAACTGTTCCCTGCAGAGTAACTAGTGATTTAATTTACATCTTAGTGAGGGTCTACTGCCGGGCAGTGGGCTTGCGAGTGCACTTGCAGCAGAAGTGTAGAATTCATCATTCTTTCTACACACAGTTTATAAACCAGCACACATACATAAGCAAGTGCTATCAGCATTATCTAACATTCATCCAGAATAGAAATAGGTATGGAAAAATATCACCAGTTTGAATTGCACTACTCTACCCCACCCAGAAGTCAGGTATTTCCCCTGGGCAGGAGGATTAGTCAGTTGTGAACCAATCTGAGGTAATCACAGAGAAAATGTATAAAGTTCACACCTGTGAGTGAAAGAGACCTAGAGTACCGACAAGTACAGAGGAAAGCAAACATTGGCACTCTGAAGGTAATATTTCTTCATTTACTACTTACATAGACCAGCGGTTGCATTACACTAGCAGATTTTGGCAAAATGAATAGCAGCAGCTGCTGCAGCAAAATGAAAACATTTTTGGGACAAGTTCTGGACAAAATTAATATAATAAACACAAATGAAATGTTCTTGACTTGGATTATCCTAATTTGCTAGTGTACACACTCCATTTCTCATACCAGCATCAGCAGCATCTGAACAGCAAAAATCTGAGCCTGGCACAAAGAGAAAACGTGTCTATTCTGCCAAAGCCAGGAAACCGGTGAGCAAGAACCATCAAAATCAGTGAAACTGCCATAGGCAGCAGTCATAAAAAGAAAAGATTGGCTTTCTCTTGGGCCCTCTTCTCTTTACACTCATTCCCTTAGTGCTCTGACCTCATCCCATGGCTTTCAGTACCATCTTTAGCACAATGACTCCAAGATCTACTCCTCTACACTATAAATTTTACCAAGAATCCAGTCTCAAATCTCAGCCTGCTTGTCTAACATCGCCAGCCACCAGGGTATCCCACCACCCTCTTAAATTGAATGTGGCCAAGACAAAATCTCTTAACATAGAAACATAGATATGATGGCAGAAAAAGAACATATGGCCCATTTAATCTGCCCATCCACGTCTTCTACTCAGTTTTATAGTACTTTCCACAAGGAGACTGTTCCATGTGTCTACCACCCTTACGGTAAAGAAATACTTCCTTAGACAACTACTGGGTCTACCCCCTTTTACTCTCATCTCAAAGCCATCTTTCCATTGAAACAGACCTATCTCCCATGCATTTATTTCTTGGAATAAATATCTCTATCACATCTCTCTATACATATTTACATCTTTAAGTCTGTTCCCATATGGTTTATTATGAAGACTGCTCACAATTTTAGCAGCTGTCCTCTGGACTGATTCTATTCGGTTTATATTCTTTTGAAGGTGCAGTCTCTACAATGTACACAATACTACAAATGAGTTCTCACCAAAGACTTATACAGAGGCACTAATGATTCCCCTTTCCTGCTGGCTTTTCCTCTCTCTATGCACTCAAGCATACTTCTGGTTTTTGCCATTGCCTTATCTTCTGATTTTAGCTACCTTAAGATAATCACATATGATCGCCTCCAAATTCCAAATCATTACAGTCTCATAGTATAGGTAACCTAATTGTCTTCTTTGGAGGATCGATTAAGTTTCTGGGGGGGGTTTTTTCTGGCTGGATTAATTGGATGGTCATAATCTATTTCTATTTATTTTATATTTCCATATTCTTGAATTCTTCCAATATGGAGGACTTACCTTTTGTTGAATGATAAACAGAAAATTGTTTTTGTTAATATTTTGCTTCTCTTAAATTGAATGTTAATTATTATAAGAAGGAAAAACGCTAAGTGGCTAATAAATAAATTATAAAATACCTGTAGCTTGTATGCGCGCATAGCTAAATAGTGTGTACACTGCGCATATGCAATCCTCGTTTCCTCAGACTTTAGCCCCTGTTCTGCAAACCTATGTTAAAAAAAAAAGGCTGGCAATACAGTTGCTTGTCAGTACTGAGGGTAAAGACCAGACAGCATCTGGACCACAGGAGAGGAAGTCAAAGAAGATATTTCCAGGAGAAGAAAAACCAGACCAAAAGCGTGTGCTTCAGAGGTGGGGAATGGAGAACAGGGACTAATCATGGGGAGGCTCCTCTTTGCATATAGATGTGCCAGGAGGGGGGTTCGGGGACTTGACCTTGCCCCAATGGCCAACAGGGATTTTTAGCAGGAGATTGAGGAGGGGTCTTGTGGAATATTTGAGACAGCAGGCTAGAACCATGATCGAATGTAGCCCTGAGCCACAATCATGCATTCTTTGCCAGTCATGGCAATATACAATCATGGCCCAAGGCAATGCAGGATTCACTAATAAATTCCATGTGGATTTTCACACAGTTTTATCACAGTTTAGTAAATATGCCCTATCAGCTCTTGAAATACTATGTGAACTGTGTTAGCACTTGCCAGGTGTTGATTTGTAGTCCTTAGCAGGTGTGAGCTAAACAGTTTACGGAGAACATACTATGCTATTTAGCACACACATCTAAAGCCTTATTTGCATCTGATGTTCCTTCCTTTACATGGAACATGCTAAATTTTGTGCATACATGCTATTGTCTTTTCAGATTGGCATGACATGCTATATTTAACGGCCACTAAATGGCCTTAGCATATACGCTAAGCTTTAGTGCATAGGCCCCATAATGTTCCATCTCCACAGTAAAGCTACCATACTACAGTTGTGCTATACATATGGGAAGATCACAGCAAAGTAAGGTAATACTGTGCTGAAAAGGCATTTTCATAGCAAAGAAGGAGAAATGACTACTCACCTGATAATTTCCTTTCTTCTAGTAAGGGCAGGTCAATCCCAACGAGTAGGTTATGCATCTCTGCGAGCAGATGGAGTAAACGCTAACTTCATGCCAGTATCCTCCGAAAAAGCCAAACCATGGACAAAAACTGATTATACTTGAACATTATTATCAACAGCCAACCATTCATGTTTCTCAACCAACAGGAACACTAAGCTCAGCTAAAGGAAGGAACATATCTAGCAAACTAAGGGCTAGAGAAGCCACTTACCAGTTTTCAACGAAGAGCATAGCTCGCCCAAAGAAAGGCTAACCACAAATTTAAACAGCAGCAGCTGAGGGCAGGTCTGGGATTGACCTGCCCTTACTAGAGGAAAGAAAATGATCAGGTAAGTAGCAACTTCTCCTTCCTCAGCGTTCAGGCAGGTCAATCCCAACGAGTGGGATGTACCAAAACTAATCTCAAAAAGGGCAGGAGGCTGCCAGCGGTCCAGACAATACCGCCCGCACAAACCACAGTAAATGATGCTTAACATCCAAGGAATGCAAAAGTCGGTACTCAGCTTCATCTCTGTCCCTGTCCAAGGCAGGTAGAGAAATGGACTGATTCAAATGAAATTCTGAAACCACTTTGGGCAAAAAGGAGGGCACTGTCCGAAGTTGAACAGCACTCAGAGTCCTATGGAGAAAGGGCTCATGACAGGAAAAAGCCTGCAGCTCAATGTGCTGAACAGATTGCTACCAGAAATACTGTCTTTAAGGTAAGCAGCCACAAGGAAAGAGTATGCAGTGGTCAAAGTCAGACCTGCCAAAAACCTGAGGACCAAGTTAAGGTCCCACAGAGGCACCGGAAGCCGCAATGGGAGGAGAAGATGCTTAAATCACTGAAAAGATGGTTATTTGTTAGAACTCAAACACCTAGAATCCTTACCAGAAAAGCTGCATCACATGGATGCAGCAGTACTGTTATATAGCCTCTTACTCCTCCCAATGGGGAATGGTATATATCTACACTACACAGCCCTGCCCTCACAACAGAGGAAGGGTCTGGTTGAGAGCCCTGACAAATAATGAGAGCACTCAGAGCAGCTGAAGTCATTGCTGCTATATAAGTAAAGGGTAAAACTATTTACAGAAGGCTGAATTTGACGCCCCGTCATACCTGTAAAAGGTTGAAATCATCACAGATTTCTCAGAAAATGCAGATATTTATTTATTTATATAGTAATTGCTCAGATACTTATTCAATCAGAAGGCTCCAGGCTACTTACAAACATCATAAAAAGATTAGAAATAAACAAAACTGAGAAAAATATAAATATACATCAGATACCAAACAATATCACATGAAATAATCTTAAAATGCAACAATCTACCCTCATTTCAGTTACCTTAAGAACATAAGAACATAAGAAATTGCCATGCTGGGTCAGACCAAGGGTCCATCAAGCCCAGCATCCTGTTTCCAACAGAGGCCAAACCAGGCCACAAGAACCTGGCAATTACCCAAACACCTAGAAGATCCCATGCTACTGATGCAATTAATAGCAGTGACTATTCCCTAAGTAAACTTGATTAATAGCAGTTAATGGACTTCTCTTCCAAGAACTTATCCAAACCTTCTCTTAAAGGTGAATTGTCAAAACATTAACATGCGTAAAAATTAGCTTATATTTGCATATTCCATATTTTATAAAAGTACAAAATACGCACATATTTTCACTTTCACAGGCACATTTAGGGAGCAGATTTTCAAAGGGGTACGTGCGTAAGATACGCGCATACCCCCCCGAAAACCTGCCCCAAGTTCCCCTGCGCGATCCGAGCCTATGTTGAATAGGCTCGGCGACGCGCACAAGCCCCGGGACGCGCGAAAGGCCCGGGGTTTTCCTGGGGGCGCATGTTGGGGGCGTGTCGCGGCGGCACGTCATCCGGGGGCGGGGCTGCGGGCATGGTTCCGGCCCAGGGGCGTTTTGTAGGCATGGTCGAGGCCTCCGAATCTGCTCCCGGCCAGGGAATTGCACGGCCGGCGCGTGCAAGTTACGCCTGCCTCAGGCAGGCGTAACTTGTCAAACAAAGGTAGAGGGGGTTTAGATAGGGCTGGGGGGGTGGGTTAGGTAGGGGAAGGGAGGGGAAGGTGTGGGGGGGTGGAAAGAAAGTTCCCTCCGAGGCCGCTCTGATTTCGGAGCGGCCTCGGAGGGAACGGAGGCAGCCTGCGCGGCTCGGCGCGCACAGGCTGCCGATTTTACACAGCCTTGCACGCGCCGACCCCGGATTTTAAAGGATACGTGCGGCTACGCGCGTATCTATTAAAATCCAGCGTACTCTTGTTTGCACCTGGTGCGCGAACAAAAGTACGCGCAGGTGTACTTTTATAAAATCTTCCCCATAAGTGTATAAAAAAGGGGCATTCCAGGTGGGGCCAACAGTTACACACATAGGGGCAGATTTTCAAAGGGGTACACGCGTAAGATATGCGCGTAACCCCCGAAAAGCTGCCCCTTCCACCCCCTGCGCACGCCGAGCCTATGTTGCATAGGCTCGGTGGCACATGCAAGCCCCGGGATGCGCATAAGTCCCGGGGCTTTCCTGGGGGGACGTGTCGGGGTCGTGTCACGGCCGGCGCGTCATCGGGGGCGTTCCGGGGGGCGTGGCTGCGGCCTCCGGACCAGCCCCCGGACCGGAACATGGCGCGCCGGCAGCTGGCCCGCACGCGCAAGTTACGCCTGTCTTGGGCAGGCATAACTTTTGAAATAAAGGTAGGGGGTGAGAATTAGTTAGGACCGGGGGGGCTGGTTAGTTAGGGGAAGGAAAGTTAAGGTAAGGGGCGCCAGAAAGAAAGTTCCCTCCGAGGCCGCTCCGATTTCGGAGCGGCCTCGGAGGGAACGGGGGCAGGCTGCACGGCTCGGCGCACGCAGACTGCCGATTTTGCGCAGCCTTGCACGCACCAACCCCGGATTTTAAAAGATACGCGCGGCTACGCATGTATCTATTAAAATCCGGCGTACTCTTGTTTGCGCCGGGTGTGCGAACAAAAGTACACGCTCGCGTACTTTTTAAAAATCTGCCCCACAAGTTGCTATTTTAAAAGACACATGCATACATTTTCTATCTTACGTGCATATTTTTACACCTGGTAATTATCTGGTCTAAGTGATATTAAACATGTTTATTGTGTAGTACTGACTGCGTGAGAGTTCTGGGTGAACTGGGAGAGTTCAGGCTGAAGAAACAGGAAGGTCACAGGCAAACTGGGCAAATTGGTGGACTAACTGGTAAAACTAGTAATCTCATTGATGTATGCATGCAATACAATACACCAACTTATGCAGGTAAGTCCTATTCTACTTTCACACATAAAATATATGCAAGTATATTTTTAAAACAGTGGGTAAAATACATGCATTCAATGCATTGATATACATGGTATGAATGCATTGCATGTATGCATGCAAGCCTGCATACACGTGCATGTTGCAGAGGAGAGATACGCATATAAAATACTTTAATAAATCTATGCATGGCCACATACATGCATATATGCTGCCATATGCAGTCATTTGAAAGTTATTCTCAGAGTATAAATAACCTCCAATTCAAATCTTCCATATAAAGTCAGGTCTTACATTTTTTTTACTAAAAATTAAATAATCATTATTCAGCTAAATATGCTTAGGCACAGAATTCTATAATGTAGGCCCCAAATTTTAAAATGATCTTTTACTTGTATCCATATGTTTAATATTTGATCTAGAAGGAATACAAGGACTCATATTGTATATATATATTCTGCCTTTTTTGGGCACTTCAAAGCACATCACATTCAGCTACTGTGGGGATATTTCTCTGTCCCCAGAGGGCTTGCAATCTAAGCTTATAGCTGAAGCAATAGAAAGTGAAGTGACTTGTGGAAGCTCATGAAGAACAGCAGTGGACTTCTAACTATGGCTTGCCTGGTTTGCAGCCTGCGGCTCTAACCACTCAGCTACTCCATGCCACTCTTGCACAGCGCTCAATTCAATGTTTGGAAAATAAAGAGTAATAAGTTCTTTTACCAAAGCAAAGTACCCCATATGAAGGAATTTATAGATTAACATAAGTATCTTAATCTTCATCCTAAAGGCCATAGGAAGCAAGTGGAGGTAATCTAATATAGGTAAAATATATATTTTGGTTTATATTCCGCTTTTCAGGCACTTCAAAGCAGACTACATTCAAATTCAAGCAGCTGAATGGATGTGTGTATTGTAAAGTTTTTTTTGGTTTTTTTATGAAGAGCCAAATAAAGGGCATTATAGTGGCTCAACAACCACTATTGCCTAAATGACTTTCAGAAGGTTCTCCCTGCACAAGAAGTGGTGCAGATTTCTAATAAGATATAATTGATAAAACAAAGGCTTTATGCCCATTTCAAAATAATGTTGCATCTTCAATTCGTAATCCAAGGTAGCCTCCAACATCTTTATCTCAAATTTAACCTCCAAACTAGGGCCTGGATTTATCAAAATGTGGTAAATATTGCATGCCATGGGAAAAGGGGTGTGTTTTATGGTAATAGGGAGTTTATCGCAAATTGCACTAATATCTATGTGAAGAGCTAACTTACCGCACATTGCAATAACTTTTGTGCACTTTGAGATAAATGCCAGAATGTGGTATTTCCTACATACAACTACTGGGGAGCCATGTTTACTATGGGGGGGGGGGGGGGGGGGAGAAGGGGGAGGGGAGAGAGAGAGAGAAAGAGAGAGAGAGAGAGAACTTAGCCATGATACTCTCACACTAGATAGGTAATTATATCTCTATGGGAGGCCCACATAATAAATCGAGGTGAGGTTTAGGTAGTGGTGTAGAGGTTAGGGGCCACTTTGGCATTCAATGTGAGATGTACGAACAGAATAGTGGTCTCTTGTGAACATTTGTTGACCCTCGGAGTGAGGAAACTCACCCAAAGATGAGATTTGTGCAATGCTCTCTACCTGGGTAACATCAAGCTAGGTTGAGAGAACATTGCACAAATCTCATCTTTGGGTGAGTTTCCTCACTCCGAGGGTCATCAAATGTTCACAAGAGACCACTGTTCTGTTCGTACATCTCACATTGAATGTCAAAGTGGCCCCTAACCCATACACCACTACCTAAACCTCACCTCGAGTTACTAGGTGGGCCTCCCATAGAGATATAAATACCTATCTAGGGTGACAGCATTATGGCTAGATGTGCTCTCTTTCTTTCTCTCAGCTTCAAACTGGTAATTAGCCATAACACAAGCTATCACATGGCTTAACACTCCTGAAAAAGTAGTTAAAGCCATGTAATAGGGCTTCACAAAACAGTAAGCCCACCTCTAACTCCTCCTCTTTTTTGGATTTGCATCGCACCATACGATACGGTGCTATCACATGCATTAATGGGGCTTTTCGCATGCAATAAGCCCTTAATGCATGCGAAAATGTCTTAACGCATTTTGATAAATGAGGGGTTAAGGTTCTTAAATCTGACTAATGGAGCTGAAAAGCGGATTGAGACACCTTTTACCTTCAGTTTTAGATGGTTTATAACTGACATCCATCTATTTAATGAGCCTAAACATCTTGATAATTTCCCCAGTACACGTCCACACTTATTACCAAATGTAACCAAAATGTGAATATCATCTGCATAGGAAAGACATTTAAAGATTTCATTCTTTATCAGCTGTCCCAACGGTTGAATGCAGACAATATTAGTTACTTCTCCTGGGTTAGTGGGCAGTTAGACCCTTCCTCCTCCTCCTGGAGCAGAAAGCTAACCTTCTTTCCTTTCCCATCTAAAGAGCAGGCCAGCCACACACACAATGCTGCTCTCTTATAGCAACAACTCCCCCTAGAGGCTCTCGTTAGACACATATAGTACTGAAAACTCCTTTTCACATGAGTTTAAGTTATGAAAAAAAGAATATGGGGCTGATGTACTAAGACCCATGTTGAAATCGGTGCTATTTTTCTGTGCTTATTTTGAGCACGTGCCGCAAGAACAGGCGGCCCCGTGGCATACAATAAGAGAATGGCATGCAAATGAGATACATGCAAAAAAAAAAAAAAATCCATGCAAAACCAAATACAAGTGCCAATACCCACGCTTAAGCCCTGATGCAGAAAGCCGTGCGAAAAACAGTTACTAAAATAGGCGCTAATGGGAAAATGTTAGAGTTCATTAAAAAAAAATTCAAGGGTAAATCCTGGGTCATGTGTGCAAGAAGCCCCTCTGCACTTCTGGGTAAGTGACAGACATTTGTCTCAATCTGCCCAGTACACCAATGTTCGTCACTTGAGTACTTGGGGCAAGGCATGGATAAGTGGAGGTCATATTTAGTTGTGAGGGAGGTGCGTAGCCAGTCATTTCTCAACGTAATGAGTTTAGACGATTGTCTGGAGCAGCCTTTCATAGCCATTATACAGCAGAATTTAGTTACAGTTGACATGGCTTATGTATCAGACATGCACTTTAATTTAAATCCTGCCATGACTTAGGTGCTAAAAAAACCCTACACTAACCGATCTCCCTGTTAGCAAGGCTCCCTGCATTGCCTGTTAATAGATAATGACCTCCTTTACATGCCATTTGCATGAACTTTTGCAAAACCTGCTGCGGGTTTTGAAAGGGTTTGCGCGTGCATTTTTTCTGCGCTGAACACATTATTACATACATTCGTATGATTAGTGTGGAAAACCACACGCAATTATGCACACAAAATCCATGGCAGGTTCAGCACAACTTATTACATCAGCCCCTATGTGAAGAACCACGTACGTCTGTTCAATAATTATGCTTTTTTGTTTTGGAAGGATGCAGTTGAGAAGTCCATTCTTGAAGCATGAGGGGATAGGGGATACCATGGACATGCAACATTCAGCAACGTAAGTTATGCACGTTGCCAGCACATCAAGTATTTAAATACAGTGAGGACAATTTTCAGAGTCCCCACAGTGCTTGCCAGCCGATTGCTACCTTTATGTACTTTGCAGTACAAAGTACATGGGGTAAAACAGGTGTGGGGTTTCAAAATGAAATCTCTGCACATACTTTATCCAGCCCTCCCTAATCCTGTCTTCATTTCTAGCCTACTTTTCCCTTCCTGTGGGGAGGGGTGTGTATGTGTCTGTGAATATTCACGTTTTTTCTGTAGGTAAATAGCTATTTACCGGTGGAAATCCTTATGAACTTGCCCCCAGTATTTCATACCTAGTTACACAGTGCCAAGGACAGCCAACATATGTCTGTGTTATACAACCATAACATGACAACACTTTCCCTGCCAGAGGGAGCATGAAAGATTATTTATATGCACAATCTGTGCTCAGACATCTCTCTCTCTCTCTGAAGAAAGCTGGCAACTCTCTCAACAGCACAATGAATGAGAAATTGGTACACAATGTGCTCAGGCTTTTATTAAACCTTTTTAATCACTGCTGAAGTATGCTTTTTCTAATCAGAAGTTGCCATGGGTGGGGTGGGGTGTAGATACAGAAAGGTTTCTTGCAAGCCAGGTACAATGTGATCAGTTACATGGGTAGTATGTGGAAAATGACAACGTATATTGAGGACCCTTGTTTAGGACAATTCAATTTCTGGGGGGGGAATTGATGGTTTTGCTTCTCCAACTGTAGTCCATCATTAATGAGGAGCTAAACAGGTTCAAGGCTGGAGCACGGGTTCTCAGATCCCTAAAGGACCAACATTAGAAAGCCAACACACTTGATCCTGATGACTGAGAAAATAGTTTCTGAGAAGCTGCAGTGTACTGAGCATCTCCTGCCCTGCCGCGATCTTCTGGAAGGACTCAGTCATCCTTCAGCAGGGCCCCTCAGACCTGCAAGCTCTTGCTGGAGTGGGCCAGCATGCTCGTCTCCTCAATTACTCCTGAAATTGATGTCGCAGAACTTACTCTTGCATGAATAGGACGATCGATTTATCTGCACGTAATCTGAAGTGAAGGTCCCCATCCTGGCCTGGATTGTCTGATTTCCTCAGTGAGAAAAGCCCAAACGACAGTAGTGAAAATACCACCCTCCAAACAGGAGCATATGGGGACAGAGATACACTTTCCCTTAAAATGTCCATGGGCCACCAAGCAGCCTGACTTCATAGATGCTATCCTATAAAGCTTGACTGAAAGGGATGCCCGATCCCATCATGTCCAAGCTCACTTTCAAGCCTAGGAGACCTCCCACAGTGGAAGACGTATGAACTTGAACCCTCAGAAGAAAGTGAAGTATCTACACTGAGCGAGTAATGACAGAGTCCTCGTGCCCACAACCTTTGCAGCAAAGTCAGAGCCAGTCTCTTCCCTCTGTGAGATTTGCACAATTTGGCTCCATCCCTAAGGTATACCCCATTATTCACTTTCACACTACCCAAGGCTGGAACTCCTGCCTTAATCCTTCTAGGGTTGAAAAGGAGAATAAAGGAATCTTCTAGGGCAAAGTATTTTGAATCAAGTGAATGGAGCACCTGTTTCCACTCTCAGGACTCAGTCCCAAAACTGTGCCAGTTTCCAGCAGATATCCCCGCCAAAGACTGGATGCCAATCCTAGTTTCAACCGGATATCTGACCCCGCGCCCGCCCAGTTCCTACTTTCCTTTTTCAGCCAAAGGACTTGCTTGTTTAGGTCCTTCCTGGGGCTGATCTGAAATCCACTCATAGAAGCAACTTCCTGATCTCTCTCAGTGCACAGGCCTATTCTGCCTGCCAGACTTTTCTCTCCAGGGTTGCAAAAAGGTGCCTGCTGAAATCACTTGCCTATTCACTGACAGTGTTGGCTATGTGAACTGCCACACGATCTTTCAGG
This sequence comes from Rhinatrema bivittatum, assembly GCF_901001135.1. Classification (NCBI taxonomy): domain Eukaryota; kingdom Metazoa; phylum Chordata; class Amphibia; order Gymnophiona; family Rhinatrematidae; genus Rhinatrema; species Rhinatrema bivittatum. Next base: position 271,885,776 of record NC_042615.1, on the reverse strand, counting down.
TGACCTTTATCCCAGATCAAACTGATTCACTTACCAGGGTACCTGAGGACTACTAATTCCTACTGTTCGTTTGCCTCAGTGAAAGACATTTCCTTGACTGCTATCACCTGGGCTGCCATGAATTCTGTAATTATAAACCAGCTCCGGTCCTCTATTTAGACCTGGACTCCTTGGTTCTCTACTAGCCCTGCTGCCCCCAAATATCACCTTGAGAGGAGCGTGCATAGAGTTAGATGCAAATGAGTCTGTACCTAATGTGCTACACTCGGGTCCCTTGCTGTGGAGCCTAGGACCAGTAGAACAGACCATGTTGGGGTGGGCGACGAATGGGAGAAACAGCCACCAAAAGTGAAGCTTTGAGCCTCTGACCTGCAAAGCCATAAAGTCACTTTCCTTCTTTGGAGATATGTTTCCTTATTCACAAATTGGGAAGGACCAGTGCTGAGAAAATTATCTGTAGGCCTAGGGATTCTGCCCCTTCCTAATCCTGTGTTTTCATGATTCATGTTGGCTCTACATTAGTCAGACATCTGATTAAAGGAGGAGTAAGATTCCCTTCATGTGTAGGTAGGTCTTTATACCTCCTTGACCCACCAGTATTTGGAGTCATGATTAGCAGCAAGGAATAGGCTTGTAGCTGCCAGTTAGGAATCCAGGATAAAGAGTCAGATATCTGGTCATAATCTTTGAAGGGAATAAGCAGGAAGTCTACCATTTTCCATGGGGACCACACGTTTAGGAAAATTAACTGCCTTTATTAGGAGATCCAGAACACTAGGTGCCCATCTCTTTTCAGGAACATGGCGGAGCCCCAAGATCTATGACTAACCAGGAATTTTAACTAAACACCTCCAGCAGACCTTTGAAGTTTGGTCCTTAACCTTCCTGGATCATTCCCCAAGACAGGTTGATTTTTTTTTTGTTTTTTTTTACAGTGGTTAGACAGTACAGCAAGACCAAGTTTATTTATTTATTTAAAACAATTCTTACCTGCCCCTCCAAAGTTTGGGGCAGAGTACAATAAAAACATCCATAACAATTTAAGAACGAAAGAAGTACAAGCAAAATAACATATGTCTCTGAAGTTCTTAAACAACCAGTAATGTTTATATAAAGCATCTCAGGTTGTTGCACTATATGCCTTCTGAAATAGAAAGGTCTTGAGCTTGCAATGGTTGTCCTTCTGTGAAGGAGTTCCAAAGAGGCATGACCATAAACTTTGTGGGCCCATTTTGCACTAGTACTGGCTAGGCTAGATGGGGGAGGGCTGACTAAAAACAAGTCTCCGCATCCCTTATCTGCACTTATGGGACTCACCAACTGCAAATCCATATGGGTCTCTGTGTAGATTTCCCTCTCTGAACCTTGTTATCTGCAGGCACAGCCACCATGACCTCCACTGAGAGATGATGGACCTAAGACAGGTGGATTTAAATCACAAAGCATTGCACACAGCAACCTGGGCCCAGAGACTAGTGAGAGGGCAAAAAAAAAAAAAAAGAGACTTTTTGAGCGGATCCTCACTTGCTTGAATCTGGGAATCTCTGAACATTTTGCTTTCTTCTACCAGCTGTGGTCTTATAAACTGAATCAGGTACCCCAAATTAAGGTGATTCTTTCATGTGGGAACCTGAATAGATTCCGGGAAGCACTCAAGGAGGAAACCCTAGGTGCTGGACAAATAGGACCACTTTTTTTTTAACAGGTTGCATATCTTTACCCCAGTACCAACTTCACATGGACTTACTAGCCCTTCTAGGGAAGCCTCCTTCATGTAGAAAGGAGATAGCCACTTCCACAGGCTGCTTCCTCAATGCTCCATTAGGCAAGGGGACGGAAGAAAAGAGCTCCAACCTGCTTGGAGGTGACCTGCTGCCCTAACAACTCCATAGCCAACCGGAGCTGTGCAGACTCTGCCTTGGCTGAAGGTAACCTGCAGCCCTCCCCGTAGCACTTCCCCATTCTAGTATGGGATAGAAGAAAGAAGTAAAGTGTCTACCCTTCTTGATTTTCACATATTATTTGTCTAACACGGTGTGGGCCGTTAGAGGCAGACAACAGATATTTTAAATAAACAAAGAGATGTATTTTGTATAACCTTTATTAAGTTCAAAAGCAGCAGTAAAAAGAAAAGATGCCAATCTCGTCAACACGGACACACTGACTGTTCTGTCTTCAGTGTCTCTCATACGTTTATTACCAATTACTTTAACTCCTGGAGTTTCCCTGGACACCTCTCACTCTGTCTACCCCACAGATTGCTCTCCAGCAGGGTGTGACTGCTGGAGGGCTTGTACTTTGCCCCCTGAGCCACAGGGTAGATCTTTTGTTCTTAAGGCTGCTGTTTAAATGACTTGAATGTTTCTCTTAAGGTTAGCAACTGCCGCTCCGTGCCGGTTTAGCTTTTTTATTTATTCCCATCCTCTAGCCTTTTAGGGATCCAGTGTTTAACCCATGCCCCTTTGAAATCCTTCACAGTTTTAGTCTTCACCACTTCCTCCGGAAGGGCATTCCAGGCATCCACCACCCTCTCAGTGAAGACATATTTCCTGACATTGGCTCTATGTCTTCCTCCCTGGAGTTTCAAATTGTGACCCCTAGTTCTACTAAATTGTTTCCAATGTTATCATTGTGGAGAACATTAACACCTGACTGCCTTGCAGTGTGGAGGAGTGGGTTATCAGCGGCCCGCCTGATTGTGTTGATCTTCTCTGTGACCTTGCAATCCAGATCCTGCAGTCTTCACAAGGGTTATTATGTGCCCAATACCTGGACTGGATTTTTGCATGCAGCTGCTATAGGACCACCACAAAGTCTTTCAGGTAACTATGGGTTGGAAATGCAAGCCTAGGGGGTTATGTCTATTTTCTTTATCAGCTCATGTTGAGAATCTGTACCTCCTATTTTGTTGTTATGTATCCTTTCTCTCTAAAATGATCCATGCCAGATGTTAGATTTCACACATGTCTATTTTTGTTCCCTCCCATCCCTATGTGATGTCAATACTCTATCAAAGAGAACCAGCTGGGGAAAACTCCACATCACCTGAAGCTCCAGTTACTATACTAGCTCTGTTAAATATCTTCAAGCAAGACTGTATTCTACTTCATTGCATGTTTAACACATTGCAAAGGTAGAGGGGGCCCATATTGCATACCAGCAACAACAGAGTTATGGCATTTTGCTGGGAGCTGCCTGAAGCTCTATAAAAGGGATGACGTTAGATAGATTTGTTGGGTTTTTTAATAATGTGCCTTTGCTGTCCTAAAGAATATGACCATGTGGATGGGCATACTAGCTTAAAGTTATAAGATATGGAAGAATAGTAAATTGATAGCTAGCTATTGCTACTCTGTGTGATCCACAACACCCAACATCAAGGGAACCCCTTGATATGTGGTCATGTGCAGTCGCTATTTTAAGAACAGCCACTTTGTGACTGTCCTATTCAATAGCTCCCGTGTTTTATTCTTTTTAATTCTTTATTTAAAAACTTTTTCTTTTTTAATAGAGATGTGAATCGGAACCGGAATCGGAAATTATTTTTCCCGCGGTCCAATCGTTGTTTTTTTTTTTTTAATCGGCTGTGCCGAGTCGATAACCCAAAAACACAGCCTAACCCTTTAAAATTAGTTCTTTAGTATCCCCCCACCCTCCGGACCCCTCAAACCCCCCCCAAAAAAATTTGAGTACCTGGTGGTCCAATGGGGGTCCTGGGAGTGTCCTCCCGCTCTCGGGCCGTCGGCTGCCAGTAAACAAAATGGCACCGGTGGCCCTTTGCCCTTAGCATGTGACAGGGTATCTGTGCCATTGGCCGGCCCCTGTCGCATGGTAGGAGCACTGGATGGCCCGCACCATTTTTAAAGATGGCGCCGGCCATCCATTGCTCCTATTTTCAATCGGCAGATAAACGATTCACATCCCTATTTTTTAATATTGCTTTTTTTAAAAAACCTTTGTGTGCTTCATTTTCTCCGGCACTCTGTCTGACCCACTTATCAGTTACTACTTTTTTTCTCTCTCGAGTACTTATCTGAGAATTAAAAAAAAATTTAAATAAATAAATAAATAAAAAAGAAGTAACTGATAAGTGGGTCGGACAGGGCGTCAGGGAAAAGGAAGCACACAAAGGTTTTTTTTTAAAAAAAGCAATATTTAAAAAAAAAAAAAGTATTTAAATAAATTATTAAAAAGAATAAAACACGGGAGCTATTGAATAGGTCAGTCACAAAGTGGCTGTTCTTAAAATAGTGACCGCACATGATCACATATCAAGGGGTTCCCTTGATGTTGGTTGTTGTAGATCTCTTGAACAACCCTTGAGGTTGGTTGTTGATTAGTTGACTCTGTGTGATCCAGCATGAATGTGCTGTGAAATTTGAAGTCTGTGATTTAAAGATATATTTTTGCTTAAGCTTGCACCCTAAATATTTCTTCACTGTCTATATATACTGGATGAGCTACAGGAGTACTGCAGACTAGGTATTCTGTTTAACAGTGGAAAAAGGTATAGGGCTGATAAGTACAATGATGTTCTGTCCCTCAAAACCTCTCCTCTTTGCTGTGTGGATGAAAAATCACCATCCCTAGCACACTCCATAATTACTAGGTGTATGCTCAGTTCCCCCTTCACCCTGTGTTAATGATGAGCCCTCTGTGCAATCCCCCTACCCTCTGTGAGTCTTTAATATTACAGTAAACGTGTTACAATAGAACAAGTTTGGTACACAACCCCGAGTGGCTCCCTAGGTCCCAGGGCTACACTGAAATAATTAAGCGAAGATAGCAATGGAAATATATGTAATGTCTTTTATATATGTGTTGGATGTCCATGTAGTTGCACATCGCAGCTGTATGTGAGATGGAGATGGTGCTACAGAACCTCATTCCAACACTGATGCTTTTGACAGCTCCACCCCTCCTTTGCTTGGCAGATGACTGTCCTCCCTTGATCACTGGAAGCTTTGGTGAAGGTGAAAAAAACCAAACCTGAACTCATAATACATGTCTACAATTGTAACGTTGCCATTCTGTTATTTGTTTGGCAAGGGAATTTTCCAAAGAACTCCCCCTTCCCCCCTCTCGGCCCCCCCTCCCCAGCCATCCATTGCCATCTCTGTCACTACATATACAATAAACACATAATTTTAAATGAAAAACATTTTAGTTAGTGTAAAATATTTAAAATACAAACATTAAAAAAAAATTGGGGAGGGGCACACTAGGGACTAAAAGTATTTACACAAAAAAACCCCAGGGAGTTAGGGATGAGGGAGGATGCTCAGGATCCCTACAGCTGCCCCCAGCAGTTGTATGGCCCCGAGAATCACATCCCTGGTCCTTGTCATCCTCCCCTGATAGGCACACATAGCCCTCAGCTCCTCTAGCACCCCCCTCAGGGAAGTACAAAATTTGCCCCTAGTAAGAGGCTCATCATTGGGAGAACTTGCTCCTGATGATGAGCCTCTGCGCTACTCACCTGGGGGTGGCACAGAGGAAGGAGAGGGCCATGCATGCCTGCCTGGGTCAGCAAAAGCTGCTCCGTTCGTGTCCCCATATCCCTAATTCCCTGGGTAAAACAGGGAGAAGGCCCTACTTGATGGGGAATGGGAAGTGGCCTGGAGTCCACCTCTTCCACTGGAGGTGGCTCCATTACCGCCACTTCAATGTCTGGGGGAGGAGCATTCTGCTCCCCCCAGTGACAGCGGCTGCTCCTGGTGCGGGTGCTGGGCCTGTCTCCACTTCTTCTGCTTCAGGAACACCTTAAAACAAAAGCAGGGGTCAGAATGATGTGTACTTAAATGTGGAAGTACATGTTATCTATATATGAACATTGCCCAGTAGCATGAAAGATTCACTTACTACCAGCCCCAACCCGCTCAGCATGCAGCTGCTCCAGCCACCTCCTCTTCTTGAGGTGCAGTCACCGGGCCTTCTTCTTCAGGTCCTCTAGCTATAGAAAAGAAATAGGAAGACTACCATGAGTGAGCTCTGTAGCTGGTAATGGGACCTCCATACTGGTATGTGACAATGAATGCTATTATCAGATTTAGCCTCCATGAAGGACCATGATACCCCACTTCACTAGTCATGTAGCTGTGGAACATCCTTGTGGAGTAACATCAGTCTTGCAACGGGTCCTCATGTATGCCTTCTCAATGCATTAATTATTTGCTCTCCTAAGGTCTGTGCTTCTCTGGTCACTCTGGCCAACACCAAGGCATGCAGGTTTTCTAGTTATCACCTAGGGGCATGCACGCTAATGAGAAAGGGATATAGTCAGGTGGGCATGGCAGATTGTCTCATGCACAGTAATTGTGACTACCCTGAAAAGCTGACTACCTAGGTGCAAGCAAGTCCTGAGAGTGCAATGAATTGATGAACATAACAGCAGGAAACCATTTTATATTCCATGGGAAAGTTACTACCATCTCTTCCTTACAGCATTTACAATACTTAAGGCTCTAAGGCTTCAAGCATTCCATGTAAATATGGCCTACTGTCTTTGTTACCTAGTATGACCTCATTGTAGCTATGATCATCCATGCAAATAATCTTAGGTCTTAACATTACAGTTTCCATATATAACCATATAACACAACACTCTATGGTGGTGACTAGCATCCCCCCAAGGCGTAACCTGACCTTCACACTCCCCCAGTGCCCTCATATGCAGTAGCTTACGTAACTGTAAAGACAGTCAACTTAGACCACAGCAGTAGGAGGCACACTGGTTGAATTTCTGCTGGAGCTGTCACCAGGCCCTGCACAGCAGGAGGTAATTAGTGTGCCTGCCAGTACCAGGAAGAGGCATCTCTCCTCTGCCACCACCAGGGCTATCTCCCTCTCCCGGCCATCTTACACGCATGCAGTGAAGAGGAACAGGAAATCCTGCCCTCGCGTTTCCATGCACGTGAATACAGGCGCTCCATTGCTCAGTGTGTGCAAGGGTGCGCGCTGCGCTCAAGGGACACATGCAACTCGCACCTGAAAGATGCGTGTATTTTGCAATGCTTGTGCACATATGCACGAGCATGCAAAATACGTTCCCCTTGAGACGCGCTGTGCCATACTTGCGTTTATGGCTGTGCGCGCACATTTTAAAATCTACCCTTAAGACACCTTGATTAATAGTAATTAATGGACTTCTCCTCCAAGAACTTATCCAAATCTTTTTTAAACCCAGCTACACTAACTGCACTAACCATATCCCCTGGCAACAAATTCCAGAGCTTTATTATGCGTTGAGAGAAAAAGAATTTTCTCTGATTAATTTTAAATGTGCTACATGCTAACTTCATGGACTGCTCCCTGGTCCTTCTATTATCCAAAAGAGTAAATAATCGATTTACATTTACCCATTCTAGGCCTCTCATGATTTTAAACACCTCTATCATATCCCCTCTCAGCCATCTCTTCTCCAAGTTGAACAGCCCTAACCTCTTCAGCCTTTCCTCATAGGGGAGTTGTTCCATCCCCTTTATTATTTTGATCGCCTTTCTCTGTAAATTCTCCAATGCAACTATAACATTTTTGAGATGCGACGACCAGAATCGTACCAGTACTCAAATTGCGATCTCCCCATGGAGCAATACAGAGGCATTATGACATCCACCGTTTTATTCACCATTCCCTTCCTAATAATTCCTAACATTTTGTTTGCTTTTTTGACTAAGTCAATGCATTTGACGATTTCAATGCATTATCCACCATGAAGCCTAGCTTTTTTTCCTGGATTGTAGCTCCTAATATAGAACTTAACATCATGTAACTACAGCTAGGGTTATTTTTCCCTATATGCAACACCTTGTATTTCTCCACATTAAATTCCATCTGCCATTTGGATGCCCAATCTTCCAGTCTCGCAATGTCCTCTGCAATTAATCACAATCCGCTTGTGATTTAAATACTCTAAATAATTTTGTATCATCTGCAAATTTGATTACCTCATTCGTCGTATTCCTTTTGAGATCATTTATATATATATTGAAAAGCACCGGTCCAAGTACAGATCCCTGAGGCAAGCCACTGTTTATCCTTTTCCACTGGGAAAAAGGACCATTTAATCCTACTCTCTGTTTCATGACTTTTAACCAGTCTGTAATCCACAAAAGCACACTGCCTCCTATCCCATGACTTTTTAGTTTTCTTAGAAGCCACTCATGGGGAACTTTTGTCAAACGCCTTCTGAAAATCCAAATACACTACATCTACCGGTTCAGCTTTATCCACATGTTTATTAACCCTTCAATAAGATGACTGTGTTTAATGAAACAAAAAAATGACTGTTTCATTAAACTATGTCTTTCAATATGCTCTGCGATTTTGAACTTTAGAATAGTTTCCACTATTTTTTCCCAGCACTGAAGACAGGCTCACTGGTCTGTAGTTTCCCGGATCACCCCTGGTGCCCTTTTTAAATATTGGGTTACATTGGCCACCCTCCACTCTTCAGGTACAATGGACGATTTTAATGATAAAACTTGTAACCTAACTAATAGATCTGAAATTTCATTTTTGAGTTTCTTCAGAACCATGGGGCGCATACCATCCAATCCAGGTGATTTGCTACTCTTTACTTTGTCAATCTGGCCTATTACATCTTCCAGGTTCACAGTGATTTGGTTCAGTTCATCTCACTCATCAACCTTGAAAACCATCTCCGGAACCAGTATCTCCCCAACATCCTCATTAGTAAACACAGAAGCAAAGAATTAATTTAGTCTTTCTGCAATGGCCTTATCTTCCTTAAGAGCCCCTCTAACCCCTCGGTCATCTAACAGTCCAACCAACTCCCTCACAGGTTTCTTGGTTCGGATATATTTAAAAAAGTTTAGACTGCCTTATCAATGTTTTCAACTTAACTTGACAATGCTTATGCTTTTTCCTATTTTCTTCAGATAGATCTTTCTTCCAATTTTTATAGGATTTTTTTTTGTGGCTAAAATAGCCTCTTTCACCTCACCTTTTAACCATGCCGATAATAGTCTTGCCTTCCCTTCCACCTTTCTTAATGTGTGGAATGCATCTGGACTGCGCTTCTAAGATTGTATTTTTAAACAATGTCCATGCCTGATGTACATTTTTAACCTTTGCAGCTGCACTTTTCAGTTTTTTCTATCTATTTTCCTCATTTTATCAAAGTTTCCCTTTTGAAAATTTAGTGTTAGAGCTGTAGATTTACATATTGTCCCCCTTTCCGTCATTAGTTCAAATTTGATCATGTTAAGATCACTATTGCCAAGTGACCCCACCACCATTACCTCTCTCACCAAATCATGCATTCCACTAAGAATTAAAAATAGCTCCCTTTCTCGTTGGTTCCTGAACCAATTGCTCCATGAAGAAGGTTAAACTTATTCGGCTAATTTAGCTGGATAAGTCTCAATATACCTACTTATCCAGCAGGATAAGTAGCTCCTTCACATTACAACTCTGTCCTGCCCACCATTTAGCTGGCTAAGTAGTGGTTGCTCAGCATGGCCGGATACTCAATTGCTACCACGTAGCTGTATAAGTCCTAACTTATCCGGCTAAGTGGCACTGAATTTTGGGCCCAGAAACTATAACGTACCAGATAGATTAGAGAGAGAAGGGATATGTCCATGCAGAAGCTCAGACAAAAATAGACTGGGGATGAAGTGCATGCACATGGGAACTCCCACACATGCTTAGTAAAGCAAAAGCTCATGATATAGGTGAGAAGAATCTGTTTGGCATGAAGTCAACTATGTGTTATGGCTAATTTAGCCCTACTTGTCGATGGAGAATGACAGATAGATAAGTCCCATAATCTGTAATTCTATTTGCAACTTAATACTTTTATTCAACCAGGATAGCTTACATAAGTGCTGGCGGATCCACTGAAGGACCTATTTAATAGATCCTTGAAGAATGGAATGGTGCTGCAAGATTGGAAAAAGGCTGTTGTCCCATGTTACAAAAAGTGATAGCAGGGAGGATCCTGGAAACTATAGGTCAGTTATCCTTACTTTGCTGGTGAGAAAATTAATGGATACTCTGCTAAACAAAGCAGAGTTGCTTACCTGTAATAGGTGTTCCTCGCGGACAGCAGGATGTTAGTCCGCACACATGGGTAACATATTCGGATGGAGCCTGGCCCGGAATTTTGATCTCAAAGATTCTAGAGGTTTCAAATATGCCCTACTGAGAATGTGCAGTTATTACCCTGCCCCTAGGGAGAGTCCCTCAGTCCATTATATATCTAATACATGGAGAAACCAACTTCCAGGGTAGTCAGGTGGGTTTCGTGAGGACTGATATCCTGTGTCCTTTGAGAACACCTGTTACAGGTAAGCAACTCTGCTTTTTCTAAGGAAAAGATCCCCAAGCTATAGGCTGCCTGTGAAGGACAAAGCAGGAAACCCCACAGTGCTGAAAGCACCACCTTTTTCCCATTTCCCGGTGAGGCAGCAACCTCAAAAATAGGTCTAGTTAGGAAAAGAGTTGGGTTCTACAAAAGAAAACCATAGAACAGACTGAGACACACATACCCAGATGTGTCACAGAAGTACCTAAGGCAGAGGTGTGATGTGAAGTCCAGCAAGAAGCATACTTTGCCTTATGGGACTATTACAGTCAGGGTTTTGGATCAGCGAACCCTGACAAACAAAGCAGGTCTAGATCCTCCTGGATACAGGAAAGGGCCTAATGAATCAACCAAGAGAAGAATTATTGGACAAAGACCGCACAGTTTCCTTCAGTGTCAGAAGACAACTGAAAAACCAACTGGGGCCAGAAAGCCCTCCAGAAAAACTGCGGGCCACTAGCATCTGTAAGACAGAATGCATTTGCAGAAGCACGTCCAGTGATTGGCTTATAGGCAAAATGGGCAGAAAAACACAAGCAACAGTTGGAAGAAGTGGCAACAGTGGCCAGGTCTGTGGCAAACTTACCACCGAGGGCAGACATCAAGCATGTCACGTATGAAAGGCAATCCCTGAAACGGGATCACTGGCTCAAAACTCCCCAAGTACGGAGTGTCAAGTTAGGCATGAAATTCACCCATGCTCCACCCTGTCAAGAGTAGTCCTATCCATCCTGACTGCAGGATAGCTCAGGTGAGCAGGGAGGCACTTTGGCCAACCCAGTGAAGTATGAAAAGCTATAGCAGTATTGGCCAAAATTTGTAGAGAAACAGGGAAAAGGTATACAGTTGTGCTCATAAGTTTACATACCACTGTATAGCATTTTACAAAAACAAGAGGGAGCAGACAAAACACATCTGTTATTTTTAATGTTTCAAATTAAACTATTTTATGCATCACAGAATAGCAGAATCATTAAACAAACCACAGCAATAAAGGATATAATAAAATGGTCTTGTTCAAAAGATTACGTACCCTTAGTTCTTAATATTTTGTATTGTCCCCTTTTGCATCAATGACTGCTTGCAGTCTTCTGTGATACTTGTGAATAAGGCCCTTCATTTTATCACTGCCCATTCCTCTTGGTAAAAAGCCTCCAGATCCTGTAAATTCTTTGGTTGTTTAGCATGAACTGCATGTTTGAGTTCTCCCCAAAGTGGCTCAATGATGTTGAGGTCAGGAGACTATGATGGCCACCCCAGAACCTTCACTTTCTTCTGCTGCGGCCAATAAAAGGCCAATTTAGTAGTGGTAAATGGAACCTACTCTGAAGAGATAAGTGCTGAGTTCTTCAAGGATTGGTTCTGTTCAATATCTTTGTGAGCAATATTGCGGAGGAATTACAAGGTAAAGTCTGTCTTTTTTGGTTGATGCTAAGATCTGAAGGAACAGAGTAAATAAGACACAGAGGGGGGTCAAAGATTTGGCAGCTGGGATTCAATGCCAAAATGTGCACGGTCATGCATTTAGAGTGTAGTAATCCAAAGGAGCTGTGTATGATGGTGGGAGAGACACCTTGGGGGTGATAGTGACTAATAATCTGAAGGCAACGAAGCAATGTGATAAGGCAATGCCTATGGCTGGAAGGATGCTGGGCTGCATAGAGAGGTATAACTAGCTGGAAAAGGGAGGCGATGATACTTGCGTAGAGGCTGGTGAGGCCTCACCTGGAGTACTGTGTTCAGTTTGGACACTGTATCTCAAAAACAATTCAAAGATGAAAGCAGTCCAAAGAAAGGCAACCAAAATGGTGTGGGGTCTGCACCAGATCAACTGCATCTCCTGAGACTGAAGGACCTAAAATATGTATAACCTGGAGAAGAGAAGAGACAGGGGAGATATGATACAGACTTTCAAATACTTGAAAGTAATTAATGATGCACAAATATCATAACTTTGCCAATGTAGAGGAAGTTATAGAACTAGTGGTCATTGTATGAAACTCCAAGAGGGCAGACTTAGGAACAAGATCAGGAAATATTTCTTCATGAAAAAAGTGGTGGATGCATGGAATGCCTTCTAGAAGAAGTGGTGAAGACAAAAATAATGGAATTCAAAAGGGTGTGGAATAAACAGAGGATTCCTAGTGGCTAGAGGACAGAAATGAAGAAATGAGTTAACCTCTATTAACTTTAGAAGTAACATTTCTGCATGGGGTAACCTGTGCAGAGTTGTAGTTACTGGCCTAAGCAACTTACTAGTCAGGTTGGATGGACCATTTGAGTCTTTAACTGCCGTCAATCATGTTACTATGTAACCTGCCTCAAAGATTTAAATCAGTGGTTCGCAACCTGTGATCTGCAGACCCCTAAGGGTCCACCAAACCATGACAGGGGATCCACAAAAACCCACGCCAAGAAGAGGCCCGACAAACCTCATTCCATGGTGGCCACGAAAGAGAAGGCCCAACAGGCCACCAATGGCTGAAAAGAGGGCCGCTGGAGATTCCATCTTACCAGCAGTCAAAGACTATAGGAGGGCAAGAGGCCGCCAGCTCAGCCGATCCTGGCGGCTGCTGAGGAATGAAGGCCCCCGGCACATCCCATCTCTCTGGCAGTCGAAGATTGCAGGAAGCCCGAGGCTGCTGGCTCACCCCATCCCAACAGTAGCCAAAGAATGCAGGAAGAAGTGGGCCGCCAGCACACTCCATCCCGCTGGCAGCCTGAATGAGAAGGCGGTCACTGAACCCCTCTCTCCGTTTAGATTCTAGGACAAGGAGAGGGCATATGAACATGTATGCCAGTGTGAATTAGAGAGAGGGTGCTTGTATGTGTGTGAATGTGTGTGTGAGAGGGAGCCTGTGTGTGTATAAGAGAGAGGGAGCGTGTTTGTGTGAGCATGTATGTGCATGAGAGGGTATGTATATATGAGGGTGTGTGCATGAGAGAGAGAGTATGTGAGTGTGAAAGAGAGAGATCTTGTGTATGAGAGATGGGGTATATGTGTGAGAGACACCATGGGGCAGATTTTAAAAGGGTTACGCACGTAACCCTTTTAAACCCGCTCCTGTGCGCGCTGAGCCTATTTTGCATAGGCCCGGTGACGCGTGCAAGCCCCGGGATGGGCAGTTATCCCGGGGTAGTACTAAGGCCTCCAGCACAGCGGCTGTGCCAGGGGATCGTGCGCCGGCACTTGGCCGGCGTGCGCAACCTACACCTGCCCAGAGGCAGGCACAACTTATAAAATAAAGGTAGGGGGGTGATTTAGGTAGGGCTGGGAGGCGGATTAGGTAGGGGAAGGTGGGGGGGGGGGCGGAAGGGAACGGGGAAAGCCATCGGGGCTCCCCTAGGGCTCGGCGCGTGCAAGGTGCACAAATGTGCACCCCCTTGTGTGCATCGACACCGGATTTTATAACATGCACGTGGCTGCGTGCGCATGTTATAAAATCGGGCATAGATTTGTGCGCAGAGTTGCGCGCACAAATCTACGCCCGCGCGTAGCTACTAAAATCTGACCCATGTGTGGTATGACATAGAGGAAGTGTGTATGTGAGCATGTGTGTATGACAGAGAGAGAGTTTGTGTGAGAGAAAGGGAGCATGTGTGTTTGAGTGAGAATGAACGTGTGCATATATGCGTGTATGAGAGGAGAAGGTTTGTGCACTCCTCTCCCCATCCCTACTAATTCATGGCAATTTCAGGATGACTGGAAATCAAAAGGTTCCAGGTTTGGAGAGTGGGGAATTTTAAAATCCTTTTTAGTTTTATTAATGGCTATTATTTCATGTGTCTGATGTTTTGAAATATTTTATTGTTTATTAAGAAATTTAAAAATAATTTAAGAGTTTTAAATTATTGGATTTTGCATATGTCAGTTTTGAAATATTCTTTTATTAATATTGTTTTACTGCTGATATTTTATATTTCTTGGTTGTATTTTGTGATGTTTTATGAGGCATGGCAATGTTTCTGTTTTTCCACTGTTGCACTGCATATGCAGTCTGGCTTCTTACAGTTTGCAGTTCAATTTTTGTCTGCACGTTTATATTTATACTCTGTATTCTGTATTTGAAGAGTGTCTGACTGCGTTTTGCATGTATGACTTAGGTGAGGTATTCTGCTAGCATGTAGTTTCTAAATAGGGATCTATAGCAGCCTAATGTTTTCTGTTTTCCTAATAGGAGATGTATTGGTGTTTTAGGGCCTGGTGTAAAATCGCAGTGCTGCATTTTTTAAAGTAAGATTCTTACTGTTTGAGTTATGGTATGGCAAGTTTTCTATAGGCTCTAAGTACATTTTTTTGCAGGATTTTGTATTATACAATACTTCTGGTAATGGAAGGAGTTAATGTTGCTGTTACTGAGGTGACATCAGAATCTGAATATTATGTTTCTATGGGGAGTAGTAAGGGGAAATGTCCTTGTTCTGATCAGCATCCTTTGTTGGGGGAGTTTCTGTGAACACAGGGTATTGTAAAAAAATGCACAAAATGAAGGAAACACTAATGTCTAATAGACAATAACCAAAAATAACTAGTGCATGCAAATGATCAATTATGAATGATTGGTCTATAAAAATTATGCCAACCTCATGATCAATTAATTACTATTTTTTTTATTTTTAATTTATTATTGATGTATTTATAAAGAGGAAAATACTTCAGCACTGGTTAAGAATATGTTGACTTCAAATTCTAAAAACCAGTCATTATAATCACAGGTCAAAAACCTCTTTTTATTTTTGATATCTTTACTTATGAATTTTTAATCTTCTTTCTTTAAAATGACTTTGCTCTCACAGTCTTTGCCGCTCTAAGCAGTATTGTAACGATCATGCAAACTGTTTCATACTCCTGTGTTTATCTCAAGAAAGTGCTGCTTAAGTGACCGTACACATGCATGAAATCTTCCGTTTCACTTTCATTTATGTGTGTGCCCAAATAAAATTACTTTTCTTCAAAAGACAAAGACTTTATCCAGGTTTATCTTTATATTGCCCAGTATTAAAGTGTCTTTCTTCTGTCAAATTCACTTATCTTAAATGAATACTGCAGCTTTGTCCTCTCCAAAAACGCCAACGTTGACGTTTCACCAACATTGCATCAGGGCAGATTCTATGAGTCGAGACCGATACATCCATTGATTGATATGTTCCAACTGTTAGTACTAAGGGATGTCACAGTCTTGGAACAAAAAGATGAAAGATTTTATAATAATCTTGATAAAACGTCACGTCGGGCTTTATCTATGCTGGCCAAGAATCAAGAAGTCATAATTAAACCAGCTGATAAAGGCGGCTCCATTGTTCTAATGGACAGGGTAAATTATGTTCAAGAAATTAGACGTCAAATCGATGATGGCACTACATATAAAAAATTAAAGGAGAACCCGACCAGAAAATTACAGCAAATGATCAAAAGAGTTACAGACAATGGAAAAGATTTAGGTTTTCTTGACTGTAAAAGAATATACTTTTTTGAATCTTAATCATCCACGTGATCTGGTAATATACATGTTACCTAAGATTCACAAAACTCTGCACAATCCTCCTGGGAAACCTATTATTTCCTCGAATGCTTCCATTTTGGAACCATTGTCACAATTTGTGGATTACTTCTTGAAGGATTTTGGACAAAGGTTCAACCAATATAAGAGATACAACACATTTTTTACAGATGATTGAACCATTACTGAACACTGCACAGGATCAATGGTTAGTTACATTTGACATCAAATCGTTGTACACATCAATCCCTCAAGATGAAGTATTGAAAGTAATAGAAGATTATTTGAATAGGAGAGAACGACCGCATCATATACCAACTGAATTTATATTGTGTTTAGCTACCATTGCCCTAAAACAAAATTTTTTTTAGTTTTTCAAAATGAGTTTTTTCAACAAATTTCTGGGACAGCAATGGGGGCCACAATGGTCCCCTCTATCACTAATCTATTTATGATGGAATTTGAAAAAATACAGATTGATTATTCACCGTTCTGTCAAAGGATTACGCCCAATAAAAGATATATAGACGATATTTTTATTTTATGGAATGGCAGTGAAATAGAACTTAATTCTTTCAGTAAATGGAACAATTCTTGTGATGCTAACATACAATTTACTATGCATTACAATTTCAAGGAAATACTTTTTTAGGATGTTCTGATTAAGAAAACTGAGATGGGAGATGTTGTGACCAGTGTCTATAAAAAAAACAACTGATAGAAACACTATGCTCCATTATAGTAGTGCATATCCCTTATTTTTAAAAAACAGTTTACCCATTTCTCAATTTTTAAGATACAGATACAATTGCACAATTTTTAAACAGCAATTTGAAGAACTTGTGCAAGCTTTCAAAATAAGAGGTTATCCAACCAAATGCATTAAAAATGCCTTTAAGAGAGCTTTATGTTATGATAGGGATGCATTATTGATGACTGGCAAGAAACAAGATAATTCTAATACAGTGACATGTGTGACCAAATATTCTCCTACTTCGAGGGAAAATCATCAGAAGTATTCATACACATTAGCAAATAATTAAAATGGTTCCAGGACTTGAAAGTCTGGATGTCCGGATGGCATTTTCCAGAAGTAAAGATCTAAAAGAAATTTTGTATCCGGCTTCGTTACCAGATACGGTAAGAACACAGAATTATCAACAATAGATGGTAAAAATATCTTGGGGCACTACAGATGCAGACACTGTTCAATTTGTGACCAGACTTTACAGATAAAGAAATATACATGCCCAAAAACAAAATATACATTCAAGTTTCAACACCACCACCTGTCAAAGTAATTTTGTCATTTACATTATTGTATGACCTTGTGATAAAATCCACTTAGGACAAACCATCAGTCCTTTCAGACTATGTACTGGGGAACACAAAAGGTGTTTGAGAAACATGAAAGAATCAGTCCCTATTATATCACATTGTTTTAAAGAGAAACACAGTATAAAAGATCTGAGATGGTTTGTTATAGACCATGTTAAACAGGACAGAACGGGAGGAAACCATGAACGTTTATTGTATCAGAGAGAACACAGATGGATTTTTAAACTTTATGCCGATATCTATATCTCTCAGACTCAGAATTTGCCCTGATGCATTAGCGAATCGTCAACGTTGGCGTTTTTGGAGAGGACGAAGCCGCAGTATTCATTTAAGATAAGTGAATTTGATAGAAGAAACACACTTTAATACTGGGCAATATAAAGATAAACATGGATAAAGTCTTTGTCTTTTGATGAAAAATAATTTTATTTGGGCACACACATAAATGATAGTAAAACGGAAGATTTCATGCATGTGTACGGTCATTTAAGCAGCACTTTCTTGAGATAAACACAGGAGTATGAAAGTTTGCATGATCGTTACAATACTGCTTAGAGCGGCAACGACTTTAAGAGCAAAGTCATTTTAAAGAAAGAAGAAGATTAAAGAAGATTAAAAATTCATAAGTAAAGATATCAAAAATAAAAAGAGGTTTTTGACCCATGATTGTAATGACTGGTTTTTAGAATTTGAAGTCAACATATTCTTAACCAGAGCTGAGGTCTTTTCCTCTTTATAAATATATCAATTAATAATAAATTAAAAACAAAAAACAATAATTAATAAATAAATAATAGTAATTAATTGGTTGAGAGGTTGCCATAATTTTTATAGACCAATTATGCATACTTGATCATTTGCATGCACTAGTTATTTTTGGTTATTGTAAAAACTCTGTCCTCGAAACTCATGCTTTAATAAATTGGTTAGTCTATAAGGTGCCACTCGATTCCTGTCATTTTAAATACACCAGACTAACACAGCTTTCCCTCTGAAGATTTTTCACTCCAGGGTATTGTAGAATGTGAGGTGCAGGTTTTATCTTGATTTGATCCACTTCTAGAAGAATTTTTTATTTATGCTCTTGAATAATTTTAGTGGTAAAATTAAACTGGCTAGGGATTTTTTTTTGTTACTTAGAAGATTCATCTGTCTGGAGAGGCCACTGACATGCATGCCCTGCATCTTGCAACAATGGTGCAAAATGTTTGTAGCAGTGCCTCTTGCTTAATGAATATGGGTGTCTTGACCTCTGCATGTATGGAATTTGGTAACAGGCAGCTGTGGAGAGAGCCACTGGATCCCCACCAAGATCAAACAGGATGGTTTCCCTGTCACAGGTGATTTTCTTTAAAAGAACATTAAAAATAATTTAAAAAAAACAACCCCAAAAACCTTGCTAGGTGGGGTGGGTAGGAAATATGTGCACCAAACCTCTCTCCACATCACTCTTTTAGTGATGTGGCCCTGTCTCAAACATCCCTCCTTTCCCTTTTCCCACCAGTTTCTCACTCTGTCTTCCCCCTCTCTCACTTCACCAGTCGTTCTGTCTCCCTCCATAAGTTCATCCCTACTGTCTCTCCCTCCACCAGTGTATCCTCATAAGTTGCTATCTCTCTCTCTTTTTCCACCAGTCCATCCCTTCCACTTTGTTTGTCTCCCTCCACCAGTCCATCCCCACTAGTCGATCTCCACCAGTCCATCTCACTTTCTTCTCTACCAGTACCTTTCTACTGGTCTGTCTCTCTCTCTCCACTAGTCCATTTCCACTAGTCAGTCTCTCTCCCTCTACTAGTCTGGTGGAAAGAATGGGTATAGATTGATAGTCTCTCACACTCCGTTTCTTGCCAATCTGTCGCTCTCCCTCCCTTCCTCCACCAGTCCATCCTGGTCAGTCTCTCTCCCTCCACCAGTCCAACTCTGCCGTCTCTCTCTCTCTCTCCTACCCTGCCGGTCTCTCTCCCTCTCCTTCCACCAATCCATTCCCCTCAGTTGGTCCAGATCCAGCTGTGTGAGTGCCTATAATTAATTACATCACAAGTTATTGAATATAAATACAGTCTTGCACGTTTACTGCTGTGTTTTGCAATTATATGTATTCCATTTATATCAGTAAGCACTATTTAATAAGTTGTATATATTATGAATGAGGCCAGGTGCATATTGTTATTTATTACATTGATAACTTTTCTATATTCGGCATATTACAGCAGGTAAAAAAAAGAGAAGTGGGGGTCTGTGAAAATTTTGGAGGCTGAAAGGGGGTCCATGTTCCCAAAAAGGTTGGGAACCCCTGATGTAAATTATATTATAGAGGAGATACATTATGCGCAGTTTATGTAGAAAAAAGGTTCAGCAAACAAACTGTAGGTGACATCTTTTTATTGGACTAACTTAAAGCTAGTCATAGATGTGTTAACATAAGCTGTTGATACCTTTTTATTAGACTATTTCTACATATTTAAGTGGACTAATACAGCAATCACTACTGCTGTACAGTTTAGATGAAACCTATATATTTAAAAACTCTTAACTAAAAGATCCGAACTAAGCCATATAAGTTTGATTTAAACTCACGTTAGGTGCTGAACCTAGCTCTTCTATCAGCAAGCACACTATACGATCAAGCAGTCTACTTTGAAACAATGATGCCATCTTATACACAAAGCAGTCTTTCCATTCTCCCAATAATGAAGCTATAACTTTCCTCCAAAAACTTTTCAAAACTCCAGTATCATTAGTATTCTGCTTTCCAAATGAACGGGCACGTCGCCAAACTTGAAGACCCATAGAACTTTTACAGTTCCAAAAAACCTCAAATATTATTATTATTATTATTGAATTCCAGTATGCATCTGGTCATTTTAAAGAGGGCTCAGTAAGTAAAACCGTCTTCATTGCAGGTGTCGAACCTAGTACGCAGAGCATTTGGGGTGAGAGGGAGGGGATGTGCACGACACCTTTTTCAGTGCCTCTGGACTCGTGGAGCCGCCATGGTTACATACTCGGACTTCCCGTTCCCATGGTAACCACGGGGCACTAGTCCATCCGCTCGAGCGATGAATTCATTTCATATCATCATCATCATATAAACGCAAGAACTGAGCACCTGATCGTGCCAGGACCCGCCGCTGAGAGCGGCTTCCGATCTTTCCCCCAACGCCTCGGGCCTTCCAGTGCCCGACCGGCCTCGGTCAGCCAAGCCGACGCATCCCTTCCCTCCCCCCCCAACAGCGTTTCGGCAGCACAGAACGCCGCAGGAGTCATGAAATAAAATAGTTTAAAAAAAAAAAAATACCGTCTGCAATAACGATGGTAAAATATTTCTTCAGCACCTCAAGTTACCTTATCTGATCCCAGCGTTGTTGCAAATCTCAAATCCTGCTCGCTCTCTACAGCTGAGAGACGGCGGCGGCGGCGGCGGCGGCCCGTAAGCAGCAGACGCGCAGCACCGTTAGCCGCGGCAGTACCGGAAGCTGCGCTCGAATTCCAGCAGCTCTCGCGCGCCGGCAGGCAGCCTGTCAAATGTCTGATGGGCTCCGTGTTGGTGCGCATGCGCGGAGCACCGCCGCGCGCCCCCCCCCCCCCCCCCTCCCCCTCTGCCGTCCTCCTCTCCTCCCCTAACCCGCCGTCTTTCTATGGTGTCGACCAGAGCTGAGTGTGGCAACAAAGAGGGAAAGAGTCGCGCCTCGTTGTCTGCAAGAGCGCGGTGAAAAAAAGCCGCTTGTAAACATACAAAGTAGCCCAAATTGGTGTAGAAATCTCCTACTTGCCAATACTGCCTTTGCGTGCCCAATACCGCCCCGTTACGGAGGGGGCGAGAGCAGAGGATTGTTCCACTGCAGCCTGAATCGAGGGTCGCTGTTGGGTGTTTTTATTTATTTTGGTTGTTTTTTTTTTTTTTACAAGACGTTAAATGCTTCTACCTCTGGCTGTATAATATTATGTATATACGTTTAAAAAAAACAAACCCCAAATCGTTTTGTTCTGAATGCTGCAGCTGACTGGCTCAGTTAAAACAGATGATGATGCTGCTGCTGGAGGAAACTGGGAGGGAGATAGAGAGACAGATCAACCAAGAGCACTGAAACAGGTATGGAGCCCAATAATGGCTATTTCTATCCTTTCTTACTGCTTACAGGTTGAAAATAATACTGTGCATTCCAAAAACTCGTAGTGTCCTAAATTTTCAGTGCAAAAATCAAATGTTATCTTTAAAAGAAGGTATTAGAAGAGAATCCTGTAAAGGTAAGTAATGCTGAATGGGTTTGAGCATCCGATTTCAATAAGTGTCTTCCTAAGGTGGGAACGTAGAAGGTGCCGTTACCCAGATAACATGTTTTGAAACCGAATGTGTAATAGCAAGCTCTAATGCACTAATCTATTGTAGTTAATGTTGAGCTGCCGAAGTTATTATTTTTTATTATTTTAATTGCCTCTTTGCTGGAATGACAATTTGTGAGCTTGCTGAGGAGTACAATATTCATGTGGGGAAGACTAGATGGGAGGAAGGAATGAAGTGAAGAAGAATCGGGGGTTGACGGAAAGGACATTTTAACAAAATGTAGCTTCTCCGCTATTTCCCCCCTTGAAGCTGCTGAAAACAGTCAATTAGATTTCCATTAATTTGCATATTACTATTCTGTGACACAGAAAAAAAGGCTCTGAGACCGAGTCTTCAAGAAAGAATGGGTATGATTGGAAACTGGTAGTAAAAATTATGGCAATTGTGTTCTGTGCTTTTGCTGATAATCAGACTTCTCTGCACGTACATAGCAGATTGAATATTCTTTCTTCTATTTATGTGCATTATATTGTTGCAGTTTAATGTCTGTAATAGTAAACAAGTGATTCCAGTAACTGTTTACAAAAAATGTTTCAATTTCTATTATACATTTACAGTTTCTTTCTCTATACACACACATATATATATATATAATCACGCTACATATGTTCCATTTTCATATACACACCTTGATTTGCAATTCTACACATACACTATGCACTCTAGCCACCTATTTTTTTGGCTCTGGAGGGTGAGCATCTCAGTTTATTTGGGTTTTAGTGAATGCCAATAGTCATTCACTAAAACTCAGTGGATAATTAGGAGATATTCAAAAATTAGGAGATATTCAAAAATATTTGGGCATGCTGGAGGCAAAACCATCATAGATGATCAATTAACACCCTTTATTCCACCCACAAACTGCCCCATAAAAGGTTATTTACCTACACACTTATATGCTTTTATTTACTTCCAGGCCCTTGAAACCTGAATATATTCTTGCTCAGGCTGGAATATTTCCTGATATTTCCTTGCCACAGCTACATAACTAATTATGGTCCATGGGAATAATTTATGTTACTTTTTATTTTCCTCTCAGACTTAGCTATAATAAGGCCTCTCATGCTTGTGGGGCAGTACAGGGCAAAACTGGCAAACCTATCTTGAGCAAGCCATCCCATGCCATGTGAGGCAGTTACAAAAAAAACCCCTTCAGCTTTCTGCTAACCACTGTTTGCACTTTATGGTAAAAGCCACTTTTAAAGAGAACTTGCTGGGTTTTTTTCCCACAGTGATTGTGGTATTTCCCTTTTGAGACGTGCTTGACTAGACCCTAAATCTTCTACTACCATCCTAAGACTGTTACTTAACTCATGTGCCATTCTCTTCTTATCCTACTTTATCTTCATAGCCTCTGTCTTTTTATTTATATATATATTACCAGTACACACACTCTGAACATGCATACACACCTTTTCACTAAGCTCATCTTTCATACTTGCATGCCTCAAGAGATCCCTGATCCTTGTGTGTACAGCCACATCATTCTTCCATGCATGCCCAGGAGTCCATTAAAATCAAGCATTGTAGCTCTAGTATATACACATTTATCCTGCTACTTGTTACACACACAACAAACTCCAAGACCTTCACTTTGCCACACACACAACTCTCACAAATCTGTATTCAAATCTACACGATATATATAGGGACCTTCGTTTTCATTTTTTTAAATTTCCTCCTGGAATTTATCAGTGTTTATTATAACAAAGAAAAACAGGAGAACAGTCAATGTGAAAAATATTATTCATTTTTTTTCCACTGAAATTTTCCCATTTTTGTTCATTATAATAAAAACTGATACATTCTGGTGAAAAGAAAATAAAAACTGAAAGTGACGGTCCCTACATGTATATTGTGTACAGATGTACATGGAAGAAATGAAACCACATGGTATATTAACACAAAAAAGTTTTTTTTATAGCAAATTTTCATATTTTAATGCAAAAAAATTCATATTTTCATTCCTACTCTCACATGCACATATTTGGGGGTATTTTTCCAGGGGTAGTTTCTCCAAATGGGTTAGTTTGGCACATGCCACGACAATAATAAGCCTGGCTCATAAGCCCAGGGTATGTTGGATATGATCTCAATCTTGAAAAGCCACTGCTAGTGCTCACCTCAGATCTTGTGTTTTACCAACGAGAGCTTCCTTCTGGAGTTCATAGGATGTAATATGTACAGGCAGCATATTTAAGCATGCTTGGAAGTTCTTTTTAATCAGGCAGATGGCGCCCAATACAGTTGGCACCATTGTCTGAATCTTTCTGCCACATATTCTTGGTCTCTGATTGTATAGTGTGGTAGGTGAGAATTTATTTTTTCTTTCCATACATTGCATGGAATAATCACTTTGTACTGCAGTTACTGCAAAATGCCGCAGCCTGTCTCATCCACAGGTCATAGTTAAAGAGAACCTATATCTCCAGTATTGTTTGACCTCTACTGGCTCCCAATTCATTGGAGGGTCAAATACAAAATTTCTATGTTAATACATAACCTATTGGCCACTTCGCTGAGCAAACGCTATGTTGCGGTTATATAACGCTACCAGGTCACTCCGTTTTTCTGTTCGGCAGGCAAAGTTCACTGACTTGAGAGGACGTGCTTTCTCGATGGCTGCGCCTATGTTTCAGAATTCTTTGCTAAAATGTTCAACAGTATTTGAGTTCTCTAAAAACATTCTTATTTAGATAAGCTTTTTGCTAATTTGCTTGATGAAATATGCAGTGCCACGATTTTTCTTTCTCGTTTCTGATTTGTTTGTTTTAAGTGATGGGGTAGTATTGTGTGTGTGTTTGTTGTAAGCCGCTGAGGGCCCCAGCATTGGCAGCACAGAAATATGAATAAATAAATAAATACTGACACTTCTATTAGCAATGCCATTCTTCTGTTTTTCTCTATCAAGCATTTTGTTGGTTAGAATGGGAATGTCCCAAGTGATCAGAGCTTTTTCATTCTACAGTTGTCCGTGCTTTTATGATACTGTGATGTCATAGTGTTAACACAGTTTTGTCTGAACCCTTTTTGAACCCAGCTCTGCTAACTGTTTTCACCACATCTTCTAGCAAAAATTCCCCAATTTAATTGTTCACCGAGTGAAAAATATGTTTTCTGATTTGCTTTAAATGTGCTACCTATTAGCTTCATGGAATGTCCTCTAGTCCTAGTACTATTAGGGTAAATAATCATTCCTTGTTTACCCATTCCACCCCATTTATGATTTTATAGACCTTTATCATATTTCCACTCAACCATCTCTTCTCCAGGCTGAAGAGCCCTAACCTGTTTAGCCTTTCCTTATAGGGGAGCCGTTCTATTTCCTTTATTATTTTGGTGTCCCTTTTTTTGTACCTTTTCTAGTTCCGCTATTTCTTATTTTAAGATGGGGTGATCAGAATTGCAAACAGTGCTCAAGGTGTGGTTGCACCATGGATTGATAGAGGCATTATGATATCCTTTGTTTTATTTTCCATTCTTTTCCCAATAATTCCTTACAACATTCTATTTGGGGTTTTTTGACCACCACCACACACTGGGCTGAGGATTTCAAAGTATTGTCCTAATGATTCCGAGATCCTTTTCCAGGGTGGTGATACCTAATATGGAACTCAGCTTTATGTTCCTGTAGTTTGGATTATGTTTCCCTATATGCATCACTTTGCATTTGACCACATTAAACTTCATCTGCAATTTACATGCCCAATTCCCCAGTCTTGCAAGGTCCTTTTGCAGCTTCTTATGATTAATTCATTATCAAACAACTTGTAGTAATTTTTTGTCATCTGCAAATTTGATCACCTCATTTTTCATTAGCTTTTCTAGATAATGCATGCATATATTAAAAAGTACCTGTCCCAGTGCAGATTTCTGGAGAACTCCACTATTTATCTTTCTCCATTGAGAGAAATGACCATGCAGATCTACTCTTTGTTTTCTGTCTTTTAGCTAATAAACCAATCTATAGTAGAATATTGCCTCCCATCCCAAGACTTCAATTTCCAGATGAGTCTCTCAAGAGGGACTTTGTCAAATTCCTTCTGAAAATCCAGATACACTATAGCAACAGACTCGTCCTTGTCAACATATTAATCCCTTTAACATTATGAAACAGATTTGGAAGGCAAGACTTTACTTTCCTAAATCCATGTTGGTTCTGCCTTATTAATCTGTATCTGTCCAGATGGCTAATAATTTTGTTTTTAAGAATAGTTTCTACTATTTTGCTGGTACTGACATCAAACTTGCCAGTCTGTAGTTTCTTGGATCATCGCGGAGCAATTATACTAAGTCTGATTTTCATTTTTTAGTTCTTCAGAATTCTGCGGTGTATAACCATTCAATCCTGGTGATTTGTAACTCTTTAGTTTGTTGATTTGCTCTATTACATCTTCCCGGTTTACCATGATTTGCTTCAGTTCCTCTGAATTATCACCCTCCAGCATTTTTTTTGACATAGGTATATCAGTAACACCCTCCTCTTTAAAGACCAAAGCAAAGAATTAATTTAGTTTATCTACGTTGACCTTATCCTCCCTGAGTGCCCCTTTTACTCCCTTGGTTTTCTAGTGGTCCGACCAACTCCCTCACAGACTTCTTGCTATGAATACCCTTGAAAAAGTTGTTTTAAGTTTTTGCCTTTCAAGGAAGCTTTGTTTCAAATTTTCTTTAGGTTTGCCTTATTAAAGCTTTACATCTAACTTGCCAGTGCTTATACTCTTTCCAATTTTCTTCATTTGGATCCACTTCCAGAATTTGAAAAATGTCCTTTTAGTTTAATAGCTTCTTTCCCCTCGTCATTTAACCATGCTGGCAGATTGGTCTTCTGTCTACATTTTAATGCATGGAATATATTTAATTTGGGCTTCCAAGATGTTGGTTTTTTAAAGGGTGTCTACACCACATGCAAACTTTAAACATGTACAACTGCTGCTTTTAGTTTGTTTCTAAGTAATTTTCTCATGTTGTCATAGTCTCCTTTTTTTAAAATTAAATGCTGCTGCAGTAATTTTCCTTAAGGTCTTTCCTTCAGTGATCATGTTAAATTTGATTACGTTATGATTATTATAGCCAAGCAAACCCACCACCATTACCTCTCACACCAGATCTTGTATCACAGTAACAGTTAGATCTAGAGTAGCCCCCCCTTTTCTCCCTCCTTGGTGCCAGGAGCATGAAACAGTCATTTATGGCATTTAGAAACTTTTCTTCCCTAGTATGTCCTGATGAGCTGTTTACCTAATAACTGTTGGGGTAATTGAAATCTCCCATTCCTCATTGTCCTGAAGATCAATCCAGACAAGTGGGTTTGTCCCTCCTACCAGCAGTTGGAGGCAGAGGGCAAATTCTTTGACCTGATGCCAGTTAGCCTGACTTCAGTGCCAGGAAAAATAGTGGAAAGTGTTCTAAATATCAAAATCACAGAACATATAGAAAGACATGGTTTAATGGAACAAAGTCCTGCCTCACAAATCTTTTCACTTTTTTGAAGGAATTAATAAACATGTAGATAAAGGTGAACCGGTTAATGAATTGATTTTAAGAAGGCATTTGACAAAGTTCCTCATGAGAGGCTTCTAGGAAAAGTAAAAAGTCATGGGATAGGTGGCGATGTCCTTTCGTGGATTACAAACTGGCTAAAAGACAGGAAACAGAGAGTAGGATTAAATGGACAATTTGCTCAGTGGAGGGGAGTGGGCAGTGGAGTGCCTCAGGGATCTGTATTGGGACCCGTGCTTTTCAATATATTTATATATGATCTGGAAAGGAATACGAGTGAGGTAATCAAATTTGCAGATGATACAAAATTATTCAGAGTAGTTAAATCACAAGCAGATTGTGATAAATTGCAGGAAGACCTTGTGAGGCTGGAAAATTGGGCATCCAAATGGCAGATGAAATTTAATGTGGATAAGTGCAAGGTGTTGCATATAGGGAAAAATAACCCATGCTATAGTTACACAATGTTAGGTTCCATATTAGGAGCTACCACCCAAGAAAGAGATCTAGGCGTCATAGTGGATAACACATTGAAATCGTCAGTTCAGTGTGCTGCGGCAGTCAAAAAAGCAAACAGAATGTTGGGAATTATTAGAAAGTAAATGTTGAATAAAACGGAAAATGTCATAATGCCTCTGTATCGCTCCATGATTAGACTTCACCTTGAATACTGTGTACAATTTTGGTCGCCGCATCTCATAAAAGATATAGTTGTGATGGAGAAGGTACAGAGAAGGGCGACCAAAATGATAAAGGGGATGGAACAGCTCCCCTATGAGGAAAGGCTGAAGAGGTTAGGGCTGTTCAGCTTGGAGGAGAGACAGCTGGCGGGGGGGGGGGGGGGGGGGGGGATATGATAGAGGTGTTCAAAATTATGAGAGGTCTAGAACGGGTAGATGTGAATTGGTTATTTACTCTTTTGGATAATAGAAGGACTAGGGGGCACTCCATGAATTAGCATGTGGCACATTTAAAACTAATCAGAGAAAGTTCTTTTTCACTCAGCGCACAATTAAACTCTGGAATTTGTTGCTAGGGGATCTGATTAGTGTAGTTAGTGTAGCTGGGTTTAAAAAAGGATTGGATAAGTTCTTGGAGAAGTCCATTACCTGCTATTCGTTAAGTTGACTTGGAAAATAGCCACTGCTATTACTAGCATCAGTAACATGGAATAGACTTAGTTTTTGGGTACTTGCCAGGTTCTTGTGGCCTGGGTTGGCCACTGTTGGAAACAGGATGCTGGGCTTGATGGACCCTTGGTCTGAACCAGTATAGCATGTTCTTATGCTGTCCCTCTATATAACATGGTGCAACAAGGAAGGCATCAGTAGTTCTCTGCCTCCAACAGATGGTAGGAAGGCCGATCCAGCACGAAAGGACAAAGCCAATAGAACAACAGCCCAGGAGGTGGGTTAGTTCTTCCAAGGGTGGCTAAGGACGAGTCAGGGGAGTTCCAGCAAGACGACAGCCACGTTGGGATTGCTCTTTCTTTCCTCGGGGCAAACAAGTGTGCAGACGTGTGCATTTCCCTGCAGCGGTGAGACCTCTTTTAAGAAAATAAAAAAAGCAATAACTGCACTAGCAGCAGCAGTTCAACCTGCGACCCGGTGGCTCTCTTCTACCCCCACCCAAGGCCTCGGGCATGGCTTGAGGAAGAAATTGTGGACGATGCAGGGCTAGATAAGTGGCGAGCTTTGCCGGGTGTATTTTGTAAAATCTATGATGAGCAGGAAAGGGGAGACAGACTGCAGAGATTAGCACGGCCTCACCATGCTGCTTTTTCCCCCGCATTGTTGGAACAGGGCTCACTGACTGCAGGACAAGTCCAACACTCCCCCACATAGTGTTGGAACTACTGTTTTCAGGCTGCAGAGAAGCCCCTGATTTCCAGAGAAAAGAGGAAAAAGGAAATTGGGAATTCTCCACAGAGTTTATCCAGATGATGCATAAATCTTATCTGGAAATGAGAGGGCAAGGCAGGAGGGCCTGGCTAGGGGCAGCAATGAGACAAGGAACCATTGTTAGGCAAGAGGCCCAGAATTGTGGAGGTAAGGAGGAGGTCCCCACAGTAGTGCAAATCCCCTCCTCCATTGTGGGGAAAATGGGGGCACTGGGGAAGATTCTCTGGAAATGGAAGAAGAGGAAAGGGAAGTAAATTTTATTTATTTATTTGCATGCCGCCTAAACCGAGGCCCTAAGCGGCATACAAGATACAGTCCAAGACCCAAACATGTGCAAAATCAATACAGTAACGTGAGCAACACTAACTCAAGACAGTTTCATTAAACAATTCATATAGTAGCTATGAAACCTTCAGAACCTACAAGAATGCAAGCTTAAAGAAGAAGGTCTTTGTCATTTTCTTAAGGTGTTTATGACATTCCATTAACCAGAGTGCTTGGGGGAGAGTGTTCCAGAGAGTTGGGGTAGTGACATTCTGTCACGAGGTGAACCCCTAGGCCGTGGCGTAGTTGACGCAGCTTAGTAGGCGAACCCACTATGCCCTTGTTGGGACAGGAGCTGGAGCTTCACTTGTACCAGCCCTGTTCCCTGCGGGTTGAGCCTTTTGGTTCAAGGGGAAGGCAGGGCTTAGGATCAAGGCTGGCAGCGAGAAGACGAAGTCAAGAGCAAGGGTCAAGGCAGGTAACGAGCAAGAGAATGGTTGGGGTCCATAGCAGTGGTCAGTACCAGAGAATCAGGCCAAGACAGCAAGACACCACAGGCAGATAGGACAGGACAGACTGGGGCAGATGTATTGACAAACAAGAATCAGGAACCAAACAAGGCAAGGACAGTCACGGACTGATGAAAGGCAAGGGCAAGGGTAAAGGCAGGACAAAGGCTGAGAAACAAGGCAAGAATGAGACATGAGATCAACACATATTGGGGGCTAAGCAGGGTACCTGTTGCTGAGGCAGGGAGATGCTGTGCTGAGAGAGCTCATAGGGGCCTGGGCATGTGATGTCATCAGAGGGCGCTGTGGGGCTTCTCCTGCCATGGGCCCTTTAAGAATAGCTGTGCATGCAGGCCTAGAAGGGCCCTGGGAGGAGCAGAAACATGGTGGTGTCCTTGGGCGATATTGGCCACAATCCTGGCTGTGCTGGCATTGTGGCTTTCCAGAGTGAGTCAGCTGGTCATGAGGCTGTCCCTTGACCAGCCATTCATTACACAATCACAGACAGATGTCGCAGTAAGGCTTTTCAGGCCACAGGGAGTTCCGGTTGTTAAGGCAGAGTGAAGATCAGCCTAAAGAGGAAGTTCCCAAAGGGGATCTGATTTTGGTAAAGAAACCGACAAAGATATTCCCCATCCATTCCACTATCTCTGATATGATTATTGTGGAGTGGGATGCCCCAGAGGCAGCTCTGAGGAAATTAAAAACTATGGAAAGGTTGTTGTCTGTACAGCAGAAAGAAAACCAGCATCTTTTTTTATGCTTAAGGTAGATATGGCTGTAGCAGCAATTACTAAAAAGGCCACCATTCTAGTGGAAGGAAGGTCAGCATTAAAGGATCCTTATGATCACAGTGTTGGGACTTTTCTGAAAAAGTCATTTGTCTGGCAAGTCTATCATTGCAAGCAACATTTTGCGGGGGTTATGTGGCAAGGGCCATGATAATACTGGGTACAATAGGGCCAGAGACCCAAGTGATCTACAAGGTATGGACAAAGATAAGGCACTCCTGGATTCAGATACTCTGAATGATTTGATCAGAGTCTCATCTAAACAGGTGGTTAAATCAGTGATGGAAGGAGCTTATCGTGGTTGAGAAATTGTGTGTCAGACTCAACCTCTAAAGTCAAGTTAACCAGATTACCCTTCAGAGGAAGGCTCCTCTATGGAGAAGATTAGGCTAAGCTAGTAAAGGAACTGGGCAAGTTGAAGCAACAGAGGCTGCCTGAAGATAGACAGGATTACAGCTAGAGTAGGTTTCCCCAGGTCACACTTAAAGGACACAGGCTGGGAAGGCCATCGAGTGGCCAGAGAGCAAGTAAGGGCTCAACCCTTTCGAGGCAAGTAGGCAGGAAAGCTGAGGTGGTAGTACCAGGGGACCCTTCTTAAGCAAGGGGTCCCAATGACAATCCAAGGGCCATGTCTCACTACTTTCAATAGGCGGACATCTTCAGAAATCCTACGAGGAGTGGACCCATATTACAAAAGACAGGTGGGTGTTGGAAATCATCTAACAAGGATATGCCTTGAAATTAAAAACACCAATAAGGGAATTTTTTTTATCAGCTTCCCATACAAGACTGCAAAAAGGGAAGCCATTCAAGGAACAGTGGACAGACTTCTACAAATAGAAGCAATAGTACCAGTTCCATTGCAGGAACTAGGAAAAGGCAGGTATTCAATTTATTTCATAGTCCTGAAGAAGGAAGGGACACTTGGTACTGGATACAAGTAAGATATGTTGTGGTACACATTGTTTGTGACAATGCAGGGCCAATAGCCCTAAGAAGAGACAATATTCTTAATAAATGTTCTGGAGACAAGAGCAATCAGACTGGCATTGATCAGCTTTCAGCAGATAATGGAGAACAAACCAGTAAGGATCCTGTCAGACAATTCCACAGCAGTGGCATACATGAACAGGCAAGAAGGCACAAAGAGCGGACAAATGAATAGAGAAACAGAGCGACTAATGCAATGGATAGAAGAGCACCTGCAGGACCTCTCCACAGCACGCATAGTGGGATTGGAAGTCTGCAAGCAGATTTTTTTTAGCAGACGGATACTAGATCCAGGGAGTGGGAACTAGCAGGTTGGGCCTTTAATCAAATAGTGGCCAGATGGGGGAGGCTTCAGTGGTAACTATTGGTGATATACAGAAATGGCTAGAAAGAGAAATACTTCAGCAGAAAGAAGACTGTGGGATCCAGAGGAATAGATGCACTTAACACAGGTGTGGCCACAGGAGGTGCTATTGAATGTCTTTTCACACTGGCCAGTGGTGGGCAGGGTGATAAGAAGTCTGTAAACCATCCAGGGCAGATAGTGCTGGTAGCAACAGACTGGGTAAAGTATCTGTGATGTGCCAACCTGGTCAGGTTCAGCACTGGGGGACTGCTAAGGCTCAGCCAAGCAACAGGTCTGTATAAGCAGGGCCTGATGACCATGGAGTTTCCAGTCCCATGCTCTCTTATCGTCTGCCTCTTGAGAGGAAGAAAATGAGAAAGAGAAATGTGAAGAGGTATATAGGAGAAAATTCCAGAACACCTTAAAAAACTGGCTCCAGAGAACTGGTCCAGTCCACCTTAAACCTAATGGAGCAGGGAATCCTGGTCCTGGGTGGAGGTCCCTGGCAAAGGAATATAACTAGCCAGGCCCAAGAGGGGAGAGAAAGAAGCCTAGAGAGAGAAAATACTGCTGAACTGTAAATTATATTACGAAACTACAGAGTAGCAAATCACCTGGACCGGATGGTATGCATCCTAGGGTACTGAAGGAACTAAAAAATGACATTTCTGATCTATTAAAATTTGTAACCTATCATTAAAATCATCCATTGTACCTGAAGACTGGAGGGTGGCCAATGTAACCCCCAATATTTAAAAAGGACTCTGGGGGTGATCCGGGAAACTACAGACCAGTGAGCCTGACTTCAGTGCTGGGAAAAATAGTGGATACTATTCTAAAGATCAAAATCGTAGAGCATATAGAAAGACATGGTTTAATGGAACACAGTCAGCATGGATTTACCCAAGGGAAGTCTTGCCTAACAAATCTGCTTCATTTTTTTGAAGGGATTAATAAACATGTGGATAAAGGTGAACCAGTAGATGTAGTATATTTGGAATTTCAGGAGGCGTGTGACAAAGTCCCTTATGAGAGGCTTCTAAGAAACTAAAAAGCCATGGGAAAGGAGGTGATGTCCTTTTGTGGATTACAAACTGGTTAAAAGACAGGAAACAGAGAGTAGGATTAAATAGTCAATTTTCTCAGTGGAAAAGGGTAAACAGTGAAGTGCCTCAGGGATCTGTATTTGGACCAGTGCTTTTCAATATATTTATAAATGATCTGAAAAAGAATACAACGAATGAGATTATCAAATTGGCAGATGATACAAAATTATTCAGAGTAGTTAAATTACAAGTGGATTGTGATACATTACAGGAGGCCCTTGCAAGACTGGAAGTTTGGGCATCCAAATGGCAGATGAAATTTAATGTGGACAAGTGCAAGATGTTGCATATAGGGAAAAATAACCCTTGCTGTAGTTACACGATGTTAGGTTAAGAGCAGAAGAACATAAGAAAATGCCATGCTGGGTCAGACCAAGGGTCTATCAAGCACAGCATCCTGTTTCCAACAGAGGCCAAACCAGGCCACAAGAACCTGGCAAGTATCCAAACACCAAGAAGATCCCATGCTACATGCAATTAATAGCAGTGGCTATTCCCTAAGTAAACTTGATTAACAGCAGTTAATGGACTTCTCCTCCAAGAACTTATCCAAACCTTTTTGAACCCAGCTACACTAACTGCACTAACCACATCCTCTGGCAACAAATTCCAGAACTTAATTGTGCGTTAAGTGAAAAATAATTTTCTCCGATTAGTCTTAGCAAGTAGCACATTTAACTTCATGGAATGCCCCCTGGTCCTTCTATTATCTGAAATAATCGATTCACATCTACTCATTCAAGACCTCTCATGATCTTAAAGACCTCCACTCATATCCCCTCTTAGCCATCTGTTCTCCAAGCTGAACAGCCCTAACCTCTTCAGCCTTTCCTCATAGGGGAACTGTTCCATTCTCTGTATCATTTTGGTTGCCCTTCTCTGTACCTTCTCCATCGCAACTATATCTTTTTTGAGATGTGGCAACCAGAATTGTACACAGTATTCAAGGTTCCATATTAGGAGCTACCACCCAGGAAAAAGATCTAGGCATCATAGTGGATAATACTTTGAAATCGTTGGCTCAGTGTACTGCAGCAGTCAAAAAAAGCAACAGAATATTAGGACATATTAGGAAGGGGATGGTTAATAAAACGGAAAATGTCATAATGCCTCTGTATCGCTCCATGGTGAAACTGCACCTTGAATACTGTGTATAGTTTCTGATCGGCGCATCTAAAAAAGATATAGTTGCGATGGAGAAGGTACAGAGAAGGGCAACAAAATGATAAAGGGGATGGAACAGCTCCCCTATGAGGATAGGCTGAAGAAGTTAGGGCTGTTCAGCTTGAAGAAGAGGTGGTTGACGGGGGATATGATAGAAGTCATGAGAGGTCTTGAACGGGTAGATGTGAATCGGTTATTTACACTTTCGGATAATAGGACTAGGGGGCATTCCATGAAGTTAGCAAGTAGAACATTTAAGACTAATCGGAGAAAATTCTTTTTCACTCAATGCACAATTAAACTCTGGAATTTGTTGCCAGAGGATGTGGTTAGTGCAATTAGTGTAGCTGGGTTCAAAAAAGGTTTGGATAAGTTCTTGGAGGAGAAGTCCATTAACTGCTGTTAATCAAGTTTACTTAGGGAATAGCCACTGCTATTAATTGCATGTAGCATGGGATCTTCTTGGTGTTTGGGTACTTGCCAGGTTCTTGTGGCCTGGTTTGGCATCTGTTGGAAACAGGATGCTGGGCTTGATGGCAGTTCCAAGGCTTTTATTTTATTTTTTTTGTCTCCACGGGTGGCTCTATAGGCCTGCATTTTTCTTTGTTTTCTTTTCCGTGGCGTTGCTGAGCTCTGTGGGATCACTCCCTGCCCCTCCCCTCATCACTGCGGCGGCAGGAAACGTTCCGAGGCCTTCTCTCACATCACCCGAGCTCTCTTTGTTTTGCAAGGCAGCCAGTAGACCTCCCACTGCTGCCTCACTAAGGCTGAAGGCCTCAGGCTCTGACTGAAGGGCCCCCCCCCCCCTATGATGGGGCCGAGGCAAAAAATAACCCCACCCGGCTGCATTGGGCCTTTCTACCTACCTCTTCCCACAGTAAGGCCATCGGCTAGTATCCTGGCTGGATCCCTGCCAGTGGGATCCAGCCAGGATAGTGGGATCCAGCCAGGATACTAGCCGATGGCCTTACTGTGGGAAGAGGTAGATAGAAAGGCCCAATGCAGCCGGGTGGGGTTATTTTTTGCCTCGGCCCCATCATAAGGGGGGGGGGGCCTTCAGTCAGAGCTTGAGGCCTTCAGCCATAGTGAGCCGTAGTGATCCTCTTGCCAGCCATAGTGATCCTGAGGCCTTCAGCCATAGTGAGCCGTAGTGATCCTTTTGCCAGCCATAGTGATCCTCTTGCCAGGATACTAGGTGGGCAGGAGGGATCCAGCCAGGATACTAGCTGATGGCCTTTAAGTCCTGGAGGAACAGACATACATCTGGTCTCCCCACCCCTCCCCTGGAGTAGGTAGGCAATGCAGAGCCTTGGGAACCATAAAAGCAGCAGATTCTATAGCACTCTGTCAATGGTAATGCGCTAGAATGGTGGCGGGAGCATGGAGAAATGGAGGCAAACTCCAGTCACAAAAAGGGATGGGGTGAGCCAAGAGGAAGTGCCTGTTCAGTGTTGAGGAGCCTTCTATAGGCTGGTCTTTCCTTATGAAACGGTTAAGTGAGTCTCCTGGAGAGAGTGTGCCAAGAAGGGTGGAGGTGGGAATGGGAAAGGAGAGGGCTGCTACAGGCTGGGGTAGGGCTGGCAGCAAACATAAGAACATAAGAAAATGCCATACTGGGTCAGACCAAGGGTCCATCAAGCCCAGCATCCTGTTTCCAACAGTGGCCAATCCAGGCCATAAGAACCTGGCAAGTACCCAAAAACTAAGTCTATTCCAAGTTACCATTGCTAATGGCAGTGGCTATTCTCTAAGTGAACTTAATAGCAGGTATGGACTTCTCCTCCAAGAACTTATCCAATCCTTTTTTAAACACAGCTATACTACTGCACGAACCACATTCTCTGGCAACAAATTCCAGAGTTTAATTGTGCGTTGAGTAAAAAAGAAACTTTCTCCTATTAGTTTTAATATGTGCCCCATGCTAACTTCATGGAGTGTCCCCTAGTCTTCTACTATCCGAAAGAGTAAATAACCGATTCACATCTACCCGTTCTAGACCTCTCATGATTTTAAACACCTCTATCATATCCCCCCTCAGTCGTCTCTTCTCCAAGCTGAAAAGTCCTAACCTCTTTAGTCTTTCCTCATAGGGGAGTTGTTCCATTCCCCTTATCATTTGGTAGCCCTTCTCTGTACCTTCTCCATCGCAATTATATCTTTTTTGAGATGCGGCGACCAGAATTGTACACAGTATTCAAGGTGCGGTCTCACCATGGAGCGATACAGAGGCATTATGACATTTTCCGTTTTATTCATCATTCCTTTTCTAATAATTCCCAACATTCTGTTTGCTTTTTTGACTGCCGCAGCACACTGAACCGACGATTTCAATGTGTTATCCACTATGACACCTAGATCTCTTTCTTGGGTTGTAGCACCTAATATGGAACCCAACATCGTGTAATTATAGCATGGGTTATTTTTCCCTATATGCATCACCTTGCACTTATCCACATTAAATTTCATCTGCCATTTGGATGCCCAATTTTCCAGTCTCACAAGGTCTTCCTGCAATTTATCACAATCTGCTTGTGATTTAACTACTCTGAACAATTTTGTGTCATCTGCAAATTTGATTATCTCACTCGTCGTATTTCTTTCCAGATCATTTATAAATATATTGAAAAGTAAGGGTCCCAATACAGATCCCTGAGGCACTCCACTGTCCACTCCCTTCCACTGAGAAAATTGCCCATTTAATCCTACTCTCTGTTTCCTGTCTTTTAGCCAGTTTGCAATCCACGAAAGGACATCGCCACCTATCCCATGACTTTTTACTTTTCCTAGAAGCCTCTCATGAGGAACTTTGTCAAACGCCTTCTGAAAATCCAAGTATACTATATCTACCGGTTCACCTTTATCCACATGTTTATTAACTCCTTCAAAAAAGTGAAGCAGATTTGTGAGGCAAGACTTGCCCTGGGTAAAGCCATGCTGACTTTGTTCCATTAACCATGTCTTTCTATATGTTCTGTGATTTTGATGTTTAGAACACTTTCCACTATTTTTCCTGGCACTGAAGTCAGGCTAACCGGTCTGTAGTTTCCCGGATCGCCCCGGAGCCCTTTTTAAATATTGGGGTTACATTTGCTATCCTCCAGTCTTCAGGTACAATGGTTGATTTTAATAAGTTACAAATTTTTACTAATGCTATGGCAGTACTGGACAGGGGGCACTGACTGTGTGAGCATATGAGCAGCAGCACAGTGATGGAATGTGTGTGTCAGAGAGTGTGTGTGTGTGTGTCTTTCTCCCTAACATGCGGGACAGCGGACGAACGCCCACTCTCCCGGCGCGCGCACCGGCCACTCGGTGCGCGTGATACAGTATGCAGATGAGGTGGTGCAGTAGAAACAGGCAAAAGGAGGTGCTAGGGACACTAGTGCGTCCATAGCGCCTCCTTTTAGCCCGGAGTGGCGGCTGTCAGCGGGTTTGACAGCCGATGCTCATTTTTGCCGGCATCAGTTCTCGAGCCCGCTGACAGCCATGGGCTCGGAAACCGGACGCCCGCAAAATTGAGCATCCGGTTTTCAACCCGACAGCCGCCGGCTGACTTCAATTTTTTTTTTTTTTTACTTTTTTTACTCTTTGGGACCTCCGACTTAATATCGCCATGATATTAAGTCGGAGGGTGCACAGAAAAGCAGTTTTTACTGCTTTTCTGTGCACTTTCCCGGTGCTGGAAGAAATTAGCACCGACCTTTGGGTAGGCGCTAATTTCTGAAAGTAAAATGTGTGGCTTGGCTGCACATTTTACTTTCTGTATCGCGGGGAATACCTAATAGGGCCATCAACATGCATTTGCATGTTGAGGGTGCTATTAGGTGCCGCGGGTTGGTTGCGCGTTTTCCGCCCTTTACTGAATAAGGGGTAAGGGAAAACGCGCGTCTAAAAGCATGTTAACAGTGCGTTCCGTCGGAGCGCACTGTACAGTATCGGCCTGATAGAAAGACACCTATAAACATTCTTTCTCTATGACACACCCATATACTGAGAGTGAGAGTGTATGTGTGGGTGTTTTTGTGTCAGAGAGAGCGAGACACACACACTAAGTGGGTTTATAAAAGAGTGTGTGTGTGGGTGTTTGTGTCTGAGAGACTGTGTGCGTGTCAGACACTAGCTGGCACTATGGTTGTCACATTACTTGGCAACTGGTTCAAGAGCTGATTGGTTGACAAGAGACTTTAATACCAGATCAGGAATCCAAGATATAATTATGAGAGATGTAATCAGACTTGGGGGCAGATGGCAACCGACTGCATAGATGGAAGAGGGCGCACAGCTCTGTTCGCTCACCCCTAGTCTAGGGTGCATTCTACTACTTAGTTATTTAGGAAAAATTTGAAATTTATGTTGCAGATGTTTTGGCCTGATTCTGCCAGGCTCCAGGTCAAATGATGTACCTCCTAAAGAGTCATTTTGGTGTGCTTTTGGGAACAGTTGAAACACATCCTGCAGGAAAAGCACACAACAGATTCAGACAGATACCATGTGTGCCGGATTTGAAAAAAAATCCTCCAGGCTGATATTTTCTTGCAATCTGCCCCTGCAGGCAAGATTAGTCAGGTCCAGTGCAAGAGGTCAAGTCCAGGATCTCAGGCCAAAGATGGACGAAGACACACAGGAGATATTGGACGAGACAAGTTGGGCTGGGCAAGGCAAGGCTGGATTTCAGGACTGCAAGACAATCAGGAATGCAGAATCAACACACATTGCTATTAGGCAAGAGACCCGGGGCCTATGCTTAAACGGGTCTCTGCTTAAATAGCCCAGTCAGGTTGATGTCATCAGGAGGTGCTGCTCAGTGTTTCCCACTTCAGAGCCTATATTATGTGCGTGCCTAAGGGGGAGGTGGTGGCCTGGCTGGAATGGCAGCAGTTGGCAACTTGCAGCGATGGTGGCATTCTGCCACAACAGGAGGCCTCTGACAGCATCGGGCAGCGGCTGGGGTGAGTTTGGTAACTCATGGGGCAGTCCAGTGAGCCGCCAAATACAACAGGCAGATTTTATTTTATTTTTCTTGCAAGGAGACAGAAAGCTGTGCTTGAGTGTTCCAGGACAGGGTAGAGCCCTTCAGCAAACGTTTGTGGTACCAGAGCCAGTAGATTAGCAGGGAGTGAGCCATACAAGCCCTCAATGAAGGGCAGCAAAACCTGGGGTATGTCGACACCCAGGGCTCACCCTGGATAAAGTGTTGGAAGTAGCAGATGCCTTCCATCAGGCTCAGCTGATGCCAGAAGTAGTGAAGAGACTGGAAAGACAACCTGCACAGGCTTCCTATCACAGCATTGAGAGTACAGGATCCCAACAACAGTCCCCAGAGCAGGACAGCCATGCTTCCATTCTTAGAGCACAGCCTTCAAACTCCTCTGCGTGTTTTAACTCTGGGAAGCGAGGCCATTTGGCCAGGGACTGTCACTATGGAAGAAGCGAACTGATGAAGGTCAGCATGGTGACCCAACCAGTACCAAATGTAAAAGAAAGGAAAACCTTTCAAGGGAGGAAGGTTGATCACTGGTTTGGAAGATGCCTGCCCGAACAAGTAATGAGATTATGGATGCTTTCCCCTTTTTCTCACTTTGTGCTGGGTAGCATAAAAAGGAACGTTGCTCGTTTGGTAGGGAAGAGAACGAGGAAGTGTGGAACTAAAAGGATAACAGGGCCTTCGGACTTGCTCCTATTGTAAGACAGAAGACATTACTGACAAGGACTGCCTATGGCTTGAAGACCTAGAGTGCGAGATAGAAAAGCATCACAAGAGAGAGCGCCGTGAACTGAAGGAGGTGAATGACGAATCTTTTGTAGGCATTGTTGAAGTCAAAGCAGAGCAAGTCTAGCAGGCATACCCACATTGTGAAGCGGAAGAATATGTTATCAAGGACTGTCCCCAGCGTGAGGCTGAATAGTGGGGCTGTGAATGGGCATGGACTTTTGCAAAGATGCAAAGCTGTAATTTGGTAGATAGTCCATATGGGCGACTTTCTAACTTTGTGATCCCTGTTGACCTGGATGACTATCCTACACAAGCCTTGATAGATTCAGGGTGCAGCAAAACACTCATTAAGAAGAAGTTAGCGGAGGGAGGAGAGATTGTGAAGACTCTGACTACCGGGGGTGAGATTTCCGGCCCCAACAGCACCCCTCCATACCTCTGAGGTCATCACGCTGCGCTTTTCCTGCTACTATTTAAATGCTGCTGCGGCGGTGTTACTTTGAGGGAGGAGAGATTGTGAAGACTCTGACTACCGGGGGTGAGATTTCCGGCCCCAACGGCACCCCTCCATACCTCTGAGGTCATCACGCTGCGCTTTTCCTGCTACTATTTAAACGCTGCTGCAGCGGTGCATTGCGTCCACCGGCGCGACGCCTAAGCCGCGCGCCGTCAAAGGGGCGCGCGACTTATCTGCGACTTGCCTGCGAATTGCATGGGAATTGCTGGAGAAGCGATAGCAGTAACTGTGCTTAAATTGGCTTGCTTATCCGAGTTCGGGGATCCTCTCTACCCTCCACATTCTCGAAGGAACATACAGTAAGAGGCTTGGACGGTAAGGCCCTTTTGTTATATATATATATAATCGCTATGCCGCACACTAAGCGAAAAGGGCGCCTGCGAGTGGATTCTTCTGCTACACCGCAGGATCCCTCGACGCAGCAATCGATAAAAGGGTTCTTTAGTCCAGCGGCAGTATCAACGCCGGGAGCAAAGTCCGTAGAGGGGATAGGAGTGGAGCATAATCTATCCTCTCTGGACAATCAGATCTCTTTAAGCCCCGGGGCTCCTCAAACGCCATCACCCCCAGCCCAAGGATGTCCAAAAAGTTCAGTTCATGGGAAACAACTAGATGTAAATGGAAACATGAACGCAGAATGTGAACTTGGAAAGACTACCATAGGGCTAAATGTATCATCTGAGGGAGGTGATGGGAACTTGGCAAATGAGATCCAAGTGATCTCTGAAGTTTGTCAAGGGGGAGGGATTGTA
Source organism: Rhinatrema bivittatum (assembly GCF_901001135.1). NCBI lineage: Eukaryota > Metazoa > Chordata > Amphibia > Gymnophiona > Rhinatrematidae > Rhinatrema > Rhinatrema bivittatum. The sequence goes on along the minus strand of NC_042615.1, from coordinate 271,844,707 downwards.
TCTGATCTCACATTGGAAAAAATAATACAACCCGAGGTAATAACCTTGGAATCAACCTGGAATGCTCTAATGACTGTGGAAAGATCTATTTCAAAACTAACTGATGTCATAAATGTATCTCAAAATAAAATGTATGGTATAGATTCCCTGGTTAAGAACCATGAAGTTAAGATACAGGAGATAGTGGAACAGGTGACATCTGTGAAGGAAGTCCAGGTGAGCTTAATTAAATCAGATGAATTAATGAGGAGAAATTACGAGAAAATTGAAAATAAGATGCGTTACCTCAATTTGAGGATATTACATTTTCCATACATGAAATTCATTTCTCCTAAGGAGCAATTAAAGAAATATTTGACAGAAGTGCTTCTAATAACTCCTGAGAAAGTACCTATTTTCTCAAAAATTTACTATGCTCCGTCTAAAGAAGATAAAAAAGGAGTTGGTACATCTGATATTAATATAGATGCTGAACTAACAGCTTTCCTGGAAACACCTTCTGAAGAACAAATCGATTTTAGAGGGACGTTGTTAGTCTCTTTTGTACATGAGATAGACAGAGATCATATATTAAGAACTTTCCTTCGTAATCGTAGGAAAACATATTTAGGACAAAAAGTATGGATTTATCCAGATGTCACAAGAGACACCCAGATTAGAAGAAAAAAATTTGTGGACATGATACAAGTTGCTAAACCTTTGGGGATACAACTTGCTATTAGATACCCATGTACCTATACAGGGTATCTATTCCTATTATAATCATGTCTATTCCTATTATAATCATGTGACAAATGTAAAGCCTGTTGCTAAGTTCTGTTCTCTGTAAACCGATGAGATGTTCCCAACGTTCGTCGGTATATAAAAGATATTAAATAAATAAATAAATAAATAAATAAATGTAAATGCATGTTCACTTTTAAGGATAAAAAGTACATCTTTTATGATCCTAAGCAGTTAAAATTTTTCTTAGACAACTGTAAAAGTGAGGTTAATACTATCTAAAGCATTGAGGAAATTATTAAAGTGGATACTGTAATTTTCTTATTATGTTAGACAGAAATGTATTTTACTTTCTTTTTGAATTGTTAGTGCTCCTAAAGGTTTCCTGAGAGCATATATTTCTTTATAAAAATGATTTACAGAAATGATGTTTATATGAATATTAATGTTCCTTGGTAGATGTGTTTCTTTAAACCAATGATATAAATATTATGTTTAATGTAAAGGAAAAAATTCTATAAATAAAGAATTTAAAAAAAAAAAAAGAAGAAGTTAGCTCAGAGGTTAGTTGGGGTTGGAAACAAAGCTTTTATATCATGTGGTACACAGTCATGCACAACCCAAATTTCTTTTGTGTCAATAAATCCTGAACTATAAATCATATTTCACACTGTCTTCCACTTTCGTGGGGACTATTCTGTCCCTGCATGTATATTTAAATTCTTCTGGTTCATTCTCCCTCATCCTAATACAGTTGTGAAGAGCAGTTGATACAGTCAGGAGATCCAAATGCCCTAAGAACATGGGGTGATTCTTCCATACTGTTATCAGAAACCAGGTAAAGAGAGGAAAAATAATTAAGCAAAATAGCATTAATCTTAGAAGGGAAGAACTTCAGCATTCCAGATTTGTCTCTGATGGCACAGAACCCAGCAATTGTTTCTTGATCACTCACATCAACAGAGATCCTAATTGATTAATATGTATATAGAATTTCTGTTGCATAAATTGAAGAGATTTTTCAGTCTGTGATATTTGTGGAGATTACAGTTTATATCTAGCTAAGACCAATGCCTTAAGCGTGGTTCCTCAGCACACTGTTTTATGTTTGTCTTCAAGCAATCTGATTTGGACTATAAGAGATGGCTGTTTCTAAATTTAATTTTCTAGAGGTGGCTTGAATAAGAAATATTACCTCTCAGAACAATTTTATAGGTCTGCTTTGGTAGAGTAGGATTATATTCAGTTGAGGGATGGTGTTAACTAAAGTCATTCAGGATATTTTTTAAGTGTTCTTGAAATTCAGTATTCCCCAAGGTGGTAACATTGAGTTCCCAAGGCCACTTTGAGCTGCCTGTAAATTGCAGATCCAATGTTATGGAGACAGGATAATAACTGGAAACATGGCATGAAGCAATGTCACAAGTACATGAAATTGCATGTTACTAGTAATTTGTAAACTATCATTTAAAATAGCCACATTTCTGGTAGGCTGGAGGGTTCCAGGAGTGATCCAGGAAACTGTAGACCAGTGAGGCTGACGGTGCTAAGCAAAATGGTAAAGGGAAAATTACTGGTCAAATAGACAGATATGGTGTAATGTGGAAGAGTCAACATGGCTTTAGCAAAGGGAAATACTGGCTTAAAAATGTATTAGATTTTTTTTGAAGGTATAAATAAACATGTAGATAAAGGTGAGCCAGTTAATATAATGTATTAGGATTTTCAGAAGGCATTTGACAAAGTCCCCTATTAGAGACTCCTCAGGAAATTAAAATGTCATGGGAGAGGAGACCATATTCTATTTGGATTGGTAACTGGTTAAAAGACAGGAAACAGGCTAAAACTAAATAGTTTTCCAAATGGAGAAAGGTATTGATATTAGGACTTGTGCTATTTAACATATTCATAAATGATTTGGAAAAGGGACAACGAGTGGGGTAATCAAATTTGCAGATGGCACAAAATTATTCAAAGTTGTTAAAACAGCAGCGGATTGTGAGGAACTGCAGAAGGGCTTTGCAAGACTAGGAGACTGGACAAATCTAAACAGTAGATGAAATTTGATTTGGAAAAGTGATGCACAAAGGAAAAATAATCCTAACCACAGGTACACAATGCTGGGTTTCGTATTAGGAGTCACCACAAAGGAAAAGGACATTGGAGTCCATGTGGCCAATACATTGAAATCATCCACTCATTGTGTGGTAGCAGTTAGAAAAGCAAACAAAATGTTTAGGAATAATCTGACAAGGAATAGAAATTAAAGGAGAAATTACTGTTTACCTGATAATTTTGTTTCCTCTAAGGAAGGCAGGCCAATCCACACGAGTGGGTTATGCACTTTGCAGATGGAGATGGAGTAAAGCTGACATCACAACATATAGCCTTGCCCCGACATCAGCCCACCAGTATTCTCTAGAAAATCCAAACTGTGGACAAACTGACTTTGAGCATGACTATTATCAATCAACCAATCATGCTTCCAACCAATTTGGAACACGAAGTTCAGCCAAATGAATTAACATTCATTAAACATAGGGACTGGTTATGACACTTAATCCTTCAACGAAAAAACAGGAATAACACTCAGCGTCATCTGCTTAAAAGGATGAACTAAAAGGCAAGATGGCCTGCCTTTCTTAGAGGAAAGGAAATTATCAGGAAAGTAGTAATTTCTCCTTCCTCTGCAGTCAGGCAGGCCAATCTACATGAATGGGGATGTACCAAAACTACTCCCGAACAGGGCGGGAGGCTGTCCGCAATTCCGGTAACGCTGCATCTGCTAAATTGGATTAATCCTGAGCTCGAATGTCCAAGCGGTAATACTTTGAGAAAGTGTATAAGAAGGACCAAGTCGCTGCTTGGCAATCCTTGCCGGGAGACAACAATCGAAGCTCAGTTCATGATATCGCCAGAGCCCTAGTGGAATTTGTCCTACCCTGTATAGGCAATGGAACATCAAAAGCCACAAGGTCATTCGAGATGATATCTCTTACCCAACGGGCTATAATGGCCCACATCATCAGTTCACCTTGCTTATCTCCACCAAAGAGCACAAATGGGTGCTCAGACTGCCTGAAAGATTCAGAAAACTTCCAGAACTGCATCCCATGCCGCTCAACATCCAAGGCACACAACAGATGATAGTCACGTTCATCTCTGTCCCTGTCCCACGTGGACACAGACATAGACTTAAGTCAAAAGGAACTCCAAAACCACTTTTTTCAAAAAGAAAAGATACCATCCTAATCTGTACCAATCCTGCAGTTATTCGCAGAAACGACTCACGGCAAGAATGAACCTGCAGCTCTGAAACTGGTCATGCTAAACAGCTAGTCAAGAAAATGAAGAGCAGGCTAAGGTCCATAAGAGGCATCAGTAGCCATAAGGGAAGACACAAAAGCCTAACTTCCTTCAAAAGCCTGGACATATCTGGACGGGAGGCAAACTCTCATCATTGACTTATCCTCCACAACAAGCGAGAGCTGCAAGTTGCACTTTCAGATTGCTAAGGGCCAAGTCTTTAACAAACTTTCCTGTAAAAACTTTCAATATCATTGGAATGCCAGCTGTGAGAGGATGAGATCCTTTCCTCTCACACCAGTTTCAAATAGACCCCAAACTCTAATATAAGCTAGAGAGGCAGAAAATTTCCTGGCACAGAGTAAAGTGGAATTCAGTGCAGAAGAATAACCATGCTACAGCAAATGAGCCCTCTCAAGGACCAAATTATAAGACAAAACCGACCCGATCGTCATGCAGCATGGACCCCTGATGCAACAGATCCTTTCTGAGTGGAAGTCTGTAACCAAATGATCTAGGCTATCAACGGCCATAGTGATAAGGCATACCACATTTCGATCCGCAGCCAGACCTCGATGGGATCATCAATACTTAGCGCTCTCGGATCACTTCTGCGACTGAATAACCATGGCATTTCCACAATGCCGGAAGTCACCCATATTCTAGATACAGGTGACTGCATTGCATCACTAAAAGTTGAAAGGCTCTGTCTGCCAACTCTCCTTCATGTGGTTCCAAGTCCTGCCTGCTGAGGAAATCTCCTTCCCAATAATGTGGAAGGCATATATGTCCTGGAGATGGTGAGCTGCCCACACTATGAGCATATCTACCTCTTCCAACTTCTGGTGGCTTCTGGTTTCACCATAATGATTAATGCAGGCCACAGTCATTCAGCGAACTGAAAGCATGCAGGCTAACTGCGAATACTTCCATCCGATTGATGGCCACTGTCACTCTTCGGTCCAGAAGGCTTGCATCGCTTGTGCATACTAACCTGATCGGTGTCTCCCAGGAAATCCCCTTCCTGAGAAGATCCACATGTCTTGTGGATCCCACCGGCAGATCAACGTGCTTCACAGGGGCCGCATGTGCGCCCCTGCCCCAGGGACAACCTCCAATGTTACTGCCATCAACTCTAGGATTTGTAGGTAACCCAACTATCGGGCGAATAGGCCCGCTCCATGAACTTGAGCAATCATGAGCCAACTGCGACTCACTGTCAGAAAAATCTCTGCCTTGTTTCATATTGAATTGTATGCCGAGACACACTTGCGCCTGTGGCGACTGTAAACTAATCTTTGCCAAGCTTAGTTGAGTTCCTAAAGCAAGAAGAGCACCTTGAGAGAAGACAAGCAACACTCTTCTGCTTTCTTGGCTCAAATCAACTAGTCTCAATACCAATGTACTAGAACGTCCTTCTTGCGCAGATGACCTTAAAAACGGTCCTAGGTGCAGTAGACAGCCCAAAGGGCAATGCTTGAAAATAATGACATCACAGAATGGTAAAACACAGGAAACATTGATACCCCTGAGGAATGGGAATAAGTAGAGATGCCTCTGTCTGAACAAGAGATGGGAGAAGTTCCCATTTGCACTTCCATCCTTACAGAAAGTAATATTGCTATATGGAAATGAGGCCCTGTCAAATGTCTATTGACTTCATTGAAACCCTAGATATCACATCTTTTTTCATGTGATCTGCGAATAGGAATTACGGCCATCAATCCAACTGCCTCTTTAAAGTAGTCTCCACTGTCACACTGTTCTGTAGAGAGTTGCATGAGAGACCATAAAAGTACCCAGAGGAATTCGGAGAAGCTCCAGGGCATAGTCAACTCTCACCAGTTCCAGGACCCTCAGGTCCATTGTAGTCAGAACCCTCTGATAAAGCAAGATAGATGCCTTGCTTATCTCCTGAACCTGTTGGTGTCACATCTTCATCGTAAAGATCCAGGAACTCTGTTCTCTAAGCATGCCTCCTTACCAGGTGTTCTAGGCCAAAAGGCCTATGATCTTCTGAAGAGATGAGACCTTTGAGTAGATACTCCTGTGGAAGGATGAAATTGCCAGGAAATCCTGAAGCAGCCCCTCACCCCAAAAGGGACAGAATGCCACTCTCTTGTCCTCATCCACCAAGGAACCTCGGCTATTCACCATTTTGTCCAACTCACTGCCGAAGAAGGAAAGCCCTGAAGAGTAACCTTGTGAAACTGGACTTGGAAACAGTGACTGCCAACCTAATGTCACAGCCACATTAGGCCTCCAGCTGCTATCATGGAAGCCATCCCTCCAGCAGCTGTCCGCACCAAGTATCGGCTCCAATTGGCTCAGAATGTGGCCCCCAGTCCAGTAAGGATCCACATTGGACTCCGCTCCTTGTGTCTCTTGAAGAGAGATGCAAACCAGCCTGAGCTACCAAGGCCACAGTAAGAAACAATCTGCAATGCCGTGTCATGGCCTTAAAGGCCTGCTTAAAGATAGCCTTAATCTCCTATCCTGAGCCCTTTCTAGAGCTGTCCCTCATTCTGCTGGAATGGTAGTTTGCCTGGAACCAGCGATTACCAAGGTAACCACCTTTGGAAACCGTAACTGAACCCTTGCCTTTGGATCCAAGGGGTACAAAACCCAAGAAGGTGCGCTTCCCATTGAACTTGCCTCCAGGGCTTTTCATTCAAGGGTCAAACATCTTGGAATTGGATTCAGTAGAGGTGCGTAAGGTGATCAATCTGGGATCCTTCTTTGCCAGTCCTGTAGTATCACTCCTGTTCACACTGTTTTCAACTTCGGAGTCTGTGTCATCAAACTCGGCAACTCTAGTGAAATAGAGACTGCTGTGGTTCAGAATCTGCTGGGAGTTTTCCCTCTTCAAAGGGAGAATCCAAATCCCTGTCGGAGCCATCTGACGTAGTATGATCCACATCCCCTTGAGCATTATCAGGGAACAGCTTCCCTGTGGTGGTTACCCACAGAGGCTAACAAGTGAGAGCCTTGAGTATGCGACCCTTCATAGCAGGTCGCTGCACAACATCTGGGCACCTCTGCAGAAATATTATGCAGGCACTGAAAAAATAAAATTATGTCCCAGAAAAAAGGAGGATGGATCCATATCAGGACCCATTCTCCCAGAGATGTCACTGTCATGAGGAGCAAGGAAAGAAGAAAGAGACAACTGCTGTGTCTCCTTCTGCCACGCTACCCTTTGGCGTTAGTAGAGTCCAAGGGGAATGGCCCAAGCAATCACCTGAGCCTCCAAACAGTGCTGACATAGGCATAGAGAACGCCATAAATGACAAACCACACTGACAGCAAGGCGGGTAGAATCCCCTTTCTGTTCTCAGTAACTTAGGTTTCCTACTCAGTGCTCTAGGCTGCTTCCTATGCGCCCACCAACAACAGGAGTACACGCCCAAAATAAGTACTCAAAAATAGGCTGCGGACATACACGTCTAAGTACCCTCATGCATAACCATGTGCCTAAACCAGATCATGGTTGTACATGCACAAGTACTCTCATGTACTAGTACATGCACAAACGGGCTGTGCCAGTATGTGCATAACATGGGCCGCGCCAATATGCACACAAGAACATGCACACGTGCACACCTAAGATCTACCACGCGGCTAACAGAACCGAGCCTGAGGAGTGGGGCCTAGCCAAAGGCTGCTCAACCCGCCGCATCCAAGCCGCCTCCGAGAAGTGAAAGGCAAAGTGGGTAAAAGACACAAAGCAAGGGAGAAGACCCAGTAAGGAAAAAAGAGAGGGGGAGCTAACTTCCCTACTCTTTATCATTTTTTAATTTTCCTTACCTGAACCCAGCCATCCCTGGTTGAGAGAACGGATGGGTCACCGGCCTCGGGGGAAGAGGGCACAAGCCTTCACTGCTGAGTACTCCCTTACTATCCATCCTTTTTTTTTTTTTTTTTTTTTTTAATTGTCTGTGCCTGGTCAGGTTTCCAGACTTAAAAACACTCAACTGAGGGAGGGACTCACAGAGTGTCACCTCAGGAGCTCAAGTGGTTTGCCAAATTCTTTTTCTCCTATTTCTTTTATTTATTTATTTTTTAACTGTAAGCAATCCCCAGAAGGGAGATGCATGTCTACCATCTGCTGGAGACAGAGAATATTGGCGGGCTGATGTCAGGGCAGGTCTGTATGTCCATGACGTCAGCTTTATTTCATTTCCATCTGCTAGGTGCATAACCCACTCATGTGCATTGGCCTGCCTGAGTGCAGAGGAAATGGAAAATATAGTCCCTCTGTATTGCACCATGGTGTGACTGCTCCTTTAGTATTATGTGAAGTTCTGGTTATCCCATTTCCAAAAAAGACAGTGGAAATAGAAAAGGTACAGAGAAGGACAACAAAAATGATGAAAGCAATGGAGCACTTCACCTATGAAGAGAGACTAAATAGGTTAGGGCTCTTCAATTTGGAAAAGATATGGCTGAGCAGTACATGATAGAAGTTTATAAAATCACGAATAGGGTGGAATGGTTTAATAAAAGGTGTTTATTTCCCTTTTTAAATAATACTAATACAAGGGAGCACTCCATGAAACAATCAATGATAGTGAATATTTTTCACTTAACGCCCAATCAAGCTGTTGAGAATATTGCCAGAAGACAAGGTTGAAGCAGGGTTTAAAAGAGATTTGGACAAGTTCCTGAAGGAAACATCCATAAAATAATATTAGCCAGGTAGACTAGGGAAAGCCATTGCTTATCCCTGGGAGTGAGCAACATTTGGGATGATTGGGTGCTTGTGATCCAGATTGGCTACTGCTGGAGATGATATAGAATGCTGGGCTTGATAAACCTTGGTCTGACCCATATCCTATGTCCTTATGAAGTTAGGTATCAGTTAGTAATAGAATTCCAGAGGAAAACATGAAGTGCTCTATCCAGTTGTAAGATTTGTGCCTTGGTGAGAAAAAAATCATACTCTATAAGATGGAAACATGCTTTCTATATGTCTGAGGCTGCAGGATTATATTGGACTGGAGGGATGGGTGTTTAGAAAGAGAAAGCAGAAAATCTGTCCAGTTTAGGATTTAAATAGATGTTCCAGTCTCCTTCGGTTATTAGTAAGGTAGTGTTAAAAATTAAAAAGTACACTATAAGTATTACTGAAGAAAATATCCTGACCAGAACTGGATCCATGTATAGTTACTAGCATGCAGCACTTTGGGGTGAATTTTCAAAATGGTACGTGTGTAAATAACAGTATGTATGCACGTATGTGAAGTATATGCACAAACTTCAAATTTTCAGAATTGTTCACATATGCGTGGTATAGGGGCGTTCCAGGGTAGGGCCAACACTTTTACATGTAGGTTGCTATTTAATAGGAGTCCTGCATGTATATTTGTCAACCTACTCGCATAATAAGTGTTGTTAAACATGATTATTGTATAGTACTGACTGGCCGAAGTTTAGGCTGAAGAGCTAGGAAGGTCTAGATGACCTGGAGAAAGACTGGGTAAACTGGTTAATTTCATATGCACGAATGTTTTAAAACTGGCATTCTTACGTGCATATATAGGGACATATGTGTGTAAACCCTACTTTACTTTCTCATGAAGAATATACACGCGTATATTTTTAAAATAGGAAGAATACGCACGTTCAGTGCATTGAAATATATGCATACTTACGTGCGTATGTTTTAAAAAACACCACCTGCATATAAGCATGCTCCTAATCTTAAGAGATTGTTCAAGAAAATGCACTTCATATATCTTTCCTAGGGCTTTGTCAACTTTTACGCACATATTTAGGTAGATTTAAACATACTCGCATATGGGATAGCCCAATTTTTCCAATTAGTCCACCAGTTTGCACAGTTAATATCGAGGTCCTCAAGACCCCTCTAGTTCTTCATCCTGCATGCCCTGCAGTTGACACAGACCCCTCACCTTATCCTGTAAGCCCTAAAACTCAAGAACTATACACTTGCTCCTCATCTGGAGCAACAGTAAAGTTATGTGGATAACAAGCAGATGCGTGCCGCAGTCTGGTTTTAAAATATAGAGTTACACCTATAACTGTTGGCCCTGCCCTGGGACACACATGCCCTACCCTCTTATTTTTGATGCATGCTCAGGTATATACTCACGTACTTTGCAGCTTTTAAAATCTGCGTGCTTGCGCACAGTCCACTTATGTGCATAGTTGGGCATTTTTGCGCGAGCAGCGCTTTTAACATTGACCTCTTTGATGGGTAAAGATTTCTGAAGTAAAATACATGCTTCTCTACTTTTAGAGTTATAGGATGCTGCAAAGACTTGACCGACCTGTTTCCTATATAGTTTCAATATATTGAATATGGGTCAGATGTGTCTTTTGTGAAAGTATATTGCATACCCTTTAAGATTTACAAAAATTGAAATATTTTCTATTTTATAGGTGATAGTACTCCTCATATGTTGAGACTGCATTCAACTTAAAGCAGAGGTTCTCAGCCCATCCTTGGGATGTACCTAGCTAGTCAGGTTTTCAGAATTTCTGCAATCAGTATGCATGAGATAAATTTGTATGCACACTCTCCATTGTTTGCAAATTTATCTCATGAATATTGATTGTGGATATTCTGAAAACCTGACTGGTTAGGTGTGTCCCGAGGACTGGGTTGAGAACCCTTGACTTAAATAACCTAGTGACTCAATCTGCCCCCACTATGCAATAGGGATATATGTGAATGAAAACAGGGAGAAAGTATTTATGTGACTAACATGAATGCAATCTATGCAAAAGTAACTGGGCTCTAAAGAAAATGTGCTAAATAAGTCTGGTTTTAAAGCTTTTCATCCTAGGAGCTAACATGAGCAAGCAAAACTTGCAGAGCAAAAATGGCAGCCTGAATGTTGGCTGATAGTTTCACCATAACTAGCCCTGCATCTACTGGAGGGGAGAGGGAAAATTATTATACAAAGTTCATATATCATATCACAATCTCACACCTCTTATATAGGAACCCACATATAGCAGGGAATAAATAATAAAACAAAAAACAGTAGTCCAAAGACAGAGAAGACACTAAACTCAAGAATCGTACAGACAGAGAAACAAACAAGTTAACATTAAAATACAAAAAGCTAAGACATAAACCATAACGTCGCAGACAGTAGCCCAGAGAATGGCGGCTACGAGTACAAAAGGAGGGCAAACATAGGAGAGATTCTGTGTACACCTACAGCTGAAATAGAGTAGCAAGCTTTACAGTTTGTGAGCAAGAACATGTACAAGCGGATATGTGATCGCACCAGAGGTAGCAGTATTGAGCAACAGAGCCTATAAATGTCATAAACTGTAAAACTATTCAGGAAAATTTAAGCACAAGTATGAGCAAACCTCAACAAAAAGAAATATCATATTGTAGAAGAAGAGAGAGAGGCATCATAGCATAACACTGCATGTAGCTGGCTCTATAAGCACCTTGGTAATTTAAAACTGGTTGGAATTCAGTTGAAAAAAGAATAAGGATAACAGTTACATCGGACAGTCTCATCTGTGAAATATGCAAACTAATGTGTAGATGGAATTGGAGAAAGATTGATGACAGATTGTTTGATGTCTTCCATGGTTTCATAGTTGTTTTAGGAGCACTAGTAATTCTTAAATGAGCAGGGTATTATATATATGAAAGTCCATGCTGTTTGATCAAATGCTTGACACCAAGAAATTCTACTGCTTTTTTCTTTGGTTTTTTGTTTGTTTGTTTGTTTTTTGAAGTGTGGAGTCTTGGCAGAAGATCTTTTGATTTTCAAATAGGAGATATCCTTATTGGCAATGCAGTGCCAAAAACAAGAGACTTGTCAAGGGAAATTGTGGAGTTGAACAATGATGGCACTTGGCCTGGCGTTGGGTCCAAGCATCTAGGAAAGGCTCTGTAAACCCAATTGATTTTAATTTTATCTTTTGCTTCAAAGTTGAGTAGTTTTGGGATCCATGTAGATAGGATTGGGGGTCTTCACTTTTCTCCAGGAGACTGATCTGGAAATTATTGCAATGACTCCTGTTTTCAAGGTCTACCTTACTGAGTTTCAGGAATCAATTTTCTACCTTTTGTAGCATCAGTGGGTCCTTGATATCACTAAATCTCTAGTTTTAGCCTCATCAAATCAGGAATACCTAAGCATTTGCAAAGATAGAACAACTGAGAATACATTATTTGCCGCTGTAGAATCAGACTAGGAGGGACAAGAGAGGTTGTCGTTTGCCTCCATTATCCCTTGATGGAAGTTGTTGCATTTCTGGGTTGGCAGCAGTGAGAGTGTCAATGCCTCAGAGCTAAAGATGCGCTCTGTCAGGCTGCCTTTTCCTTTCTGGCCCAGTGTTTCATACTTTTCAAAATTATTCATTATTATTTCAGATTTACAGGGTGAATGTTTAGAAAGAGATATCAGCTTGCTCTGTGTGCACCTGCCTCAGCTACTTCCGCCCTTCAACTGCAGCACCTATCAAATGTGGCTGCTGTTGTGATGGTGAAGGGAGCACTTAGCTCTCATAATCCAGTAGAACTGAAAAAAAAATTCAAAAGCTAATTTGGTTTCTTAGCAAAGAAGCAGTGACTGAGTCTTGTGGTTCTGTTTAGCAGCACTTCATGCTTGTGTTTCCTAGTAGAAAACTAGAAGCTCCACCCAAAGCTAATGTAGCCCATTCTGCGAAATGGCCCCTCTGATACTCCTGAAAATGAATTGTGGGCTGGATGTAAAACACAAAATTTACTAAGTGGTAATATTGTGCTCACATATTCATGGAATTTGTGGTTTAGTCACATAAGGCCAGATTTTAAAAGGCTGGTGCGCGTCCATGTGTGCGGGTTTCCGATGCACGCATATGGACGCGCATGTTATAAAATACAATTCCCACGTGTACATGTGCCCTGGATTTTAATGTCTACTCGTGCATGTGCGGGCAGGTGGCCTCCTCTGTGCATGGGGGTTCCAGTTCAGTTGTTCTCAGCACGTTTCTGTTTATACTTTCTGATCTATTTATTCTGTATTTGTCTGTCTGTGTTCTGCATATGTGATCAAGGTGAGGTATTTTGTTGGCATGTAATTTCTGTGAAGGGATCTATAGCAGCCTGGTTTCCTAATATGAGTTTTATTGGTGATCTAGGGCCTGGTGTAATAGATAAAGTTGTTAGGGCTATTTTGGTATGGGAGGTTTACTATATTGTAATGGTAATTCTGTTTGTTCATGGCTTTCTGAGGGCCAAGTACACACCCAATACGCATTATAAAAAAAATAATTCCATAGGAGTTCCAAGTTTCTTTTTCGCAGAGTTTTCTGGTTGGCACCAAAGGAGTGCATGTAAATATAATGTGGATGTTGTAAGTGTTATTTTTGCCTCAGCAGACTATACTTTTGAATGTTCTTTTTCATGTAAAATTTATTATAAATGCATAATTTAATTGTGTGTGTCTGTAAAGGATATGGGGATGTGAGGGGTGGTGTGTGAGTAAGGCTGTAAAGTTTGCCATGGGTAATTAATACCATTCACTATCTATGGGTTCTGGGGTGGGGGTGTCAGTTTTTTAAAATATAGATTGCAGGATATAACTGGGCTTTATTTGATGGGCCCAGCACAGACACTGAATGAATTGGGGGGTGGGGGGCAGCACAGTAATTTTTCACACAGGGCAACAAAAAAAAGCTAGCACTGGCCCTGGTGCTGACTTGAGTGACATATAATGTGCTGTAAACATCCGGCACTAACGTATTGATGCATTCAGGTGAAAAACACCAGGCCCTGTTGAACCTAACTCCTCTGACATACATCCCGGAGCCTATGATGCAAAAGAAGATTTCCTCGGAGCATTTGGTGTCCAAACAACCTACTTCATCATCGAACTGGACACAGTCATCAGAACTGCCCCTGCTAAATTCCAATACTTCCTACAATGACCCTGATCTGTATCCACCTTCCCCGCAGTCCACAATGTCCAGGGAATCTTGGCTTCAGGACGTACGTTTCCGATGCTTCCAGGACATTTAGGTGTGGAAGCCGCAAGAGGCATTCTACAGGTAGCCTTGCCTATGCAGAGGTATACATTCCTTGAGGCGATCCGTCCCTGCATCTGCCTCCACCCATTACTAGAGCTTTGCTGGTACCACAGCTCCTGTCCCAAGGACTCCGGTTTCAAACTCCAGACCCCTTGTGCTCAATTCTACCTCTGTCATCTCTGGAAGGTGAGCCCATTCTAGTTTCTCAGGAAGATGCCCCGCCTTTGACTCCAGGACAACTCTCCTAACAAGCGATGAAACAAATGACTGATATCATACACAACTTCTCATCACTCTTCCCCGTTACAGAGCTCAGAGTTTTCTACCAGTCTACCCAATCATCCCATCTTCACCAGAGAGGGTCAGATAGGGTGCCCCACCTTGGTCTCTCTCACCCCACTTAGTTCATTGCTCCTCCTCTTTGGGAGCGGTGAAACAGCTCATGCTTCCACTTCCATTTCCATGAAGCACGTGTAGATCTCCTTCACTTATGTGGTCAGTGCCAGTTTCTCCAAGGGAGTACCCTTCCAATTCTACGGGCATCCTTCCAATCCAGTCCCAGAACTAATGGATCACTTTTCCCTGTCTGAAGACTTAACTAATTTATTTTGTGGAAAAGATGGTAACAGTACTAAAAGTGGAATTGTGAAAGGATCTGGATTCCTGAGTGGAAGTCCTGGGTATACGTAAAATACTCGACATTCCAGTGGAACTCAGTCTTACTCACCCATAAAGTTCTAGATATAGTCTTGCACTAGATTTGGGAAACACCCTTCTTGGGATTTATGGTAGCCTGTAAGCTGGACCTCAAGTTCTGTATGAAAAAGGCACCTGGTTATGGGATCGTCCAGTTTCTGCACAACTCCATTGTGGCTATGAGGAGGGCAAGAAAGCCCACTTCTACTCTAACACGCCGCCCAGAAAAGATAACAGAATGCTGGATGAATTTGGAAGGAAGGTGTTCCAAGTGTCCAGGTTGACGGCCCGAATAACACATCAGTTCTATATGGTGCAATACATCTACGAATGTGTCCATAACTTAAAGCCATTTCTCTGAGGAGAATCTGGAGATCTCATTGCTTTGGTCCCTCTTCATGACTTGAAAGAGGCTTGACATCATCTTCTATGCTCAGCGTATGAGACCTTTGACAACTCAGCCCGTACCTCAGCAACCTCCATAGGCACCTGCCATATGACCTGGCTCTGGGCGAGCTCCATTCACAAAGACCTAAAATTATTGGGCCACCTTGTGCGGCTATTCATGTAGTTCCCCACCCTCATCTCCACATGTGATGACTCCAGTGGGAATTGCAGATGCAATGGAACCAACATCTCCAACCCCTCCACACCAAGGTTATGATAACCATGGAAATGGCACAGGAGATTCAATAATGCTTGACTACCACCACTACCAATTGGGTGTGCCTCTACAACAAGACCACATACATTCTCTCCCTTCCATCCGATGTCCCTGGATTCGGATGCTTCAATTCATGGTTGGGGAGCCCACACAGGACCCCTTCATATACAGGGGCTTTTGTCAAAACCGAAGAGTCATCTGAGGCTCAGGGCCATCCGCCATGCCCTTCACACCTTCAGTCACATACTTCACAGAAAGAAGATCATGATCCCTATGGTCAACAGTGGAGTATCTCAGGGATCTGTACTTGGATCAGTGCTTTTCAATATATTTATAAATGACCGGAAAGGAATACGATGAGTGAGGTTATCAAATTTGCAGATGATACAAAATTATTCAGAGTAGTTAAATCACAAGCGGATTGTAATACATTGCAGGAGGACCTTGCGAGACTGGAAAATTGGGCATCTAAATGGCAGATGAAATTTAATGTGGACAACTGCATATAGAGAAAAATAACCCTTGCTGTAGTTACATCATGTTAGGTTCTGTATTAGGAGCTACCACCCAGGAAAAAGATCTAGGCATAATAGTGGATAATACTACATATTGTACAATAATACAGGGTCTGGAATTCAATGGCATATTCCACTAAAGTTGTGATGTCCTAGTAGAGGTAGAGAAGATCTGAACCCATAGTAGCCAAATGACCTGGTTCCTCAAATATCATCTTAAAGGCAGCAGTTGGGGTGGGGGAGGGGGGAGTCCAAGCCAGTGTCTTGCCATCCAGAAGGGAGAGAATGTATGTGGTCTTGGTCAAGTCATTCAGAAATAACGGTGCCTGCAATGTGATGTGCATGTAGCATTGGTTCAGGAAACCACAGCATTACTTGGGGTCCGCAGCATACCGGGGTGGATCCAGCATCTGCGGTATAGGGTGGTTCGTTGCCATGGATAGCGGCACTGCAGGCTCAGGAAGCAAAGGGGCTACTGAAACTGTGGCAGCATCCAGCTGTGTGGAGAGTCGTTCCATAGACACTGCCAGAACCTCCAGAATCTTCTGCTGCTCTTGTAGCTTGTGCACAAGGCCCAGGATGGCCTGCAAGGCTGTGACATCTGCCAAATCTATGGCCTTGGCAATCTGTTAAGGGTGTGGACACTTAGGCCGAAGTGGGGTTAATGCAACCTGCAGGGAGGAGCCCTGCAGGTTCCAACTGTCGATAGGCAGAGCCCAACTGGAGCTTTGCCTATACCAGCCCACATTCCCCTCCGGTTGAGCCTTTGGGTGCCAGGGCTGACGGATCTTAGGTGGGGGGGCTCTGCAGGTGGAGAGATCCATCAAGATCGCTGGGTTGGAGCAGGAAAGGATGAGACAAATCCAGAGGCAGACTTTGGTCAGAGGAAGGCAGCAAGATTCAAGCCAAGGTCAATACCGGGTATTTATCCATAGGGAAGAAGGGACGAATAGCCAGGGCAGGAAGGCAAGGAGCAGAATGTCTGGCGATGAACACACTGAAGGATCACAGACACTGAAGACGAACACAAGGATCTCTGGAACTGACGATGAAGATGCAGAGCACAGGGACTGAAGATAGAGACACAAACCACAGGAACTGGAACACAGGAACTGAAGAACAAAGACAAGCACAAGGAGCTGGAACACAGGAAATTGAGAATGAAGACAGTGAATGCTGAGGCAACTCACACAACAGAGTATAGGGAGAGCTGTTGCTGAGGTGAGGACTGCAGGGAGAAAGGACTTTTTATAGGCCAAGGCTTGTGATGTCATTCGAGGGTGCCATGGGGGATTTCCTACTATGGGCACTTTAAGTTTGGTCATGTTGGGTGCACACGCACCAAGGGGTGGCCATGTGAAGAGCTGGTGGCGTCATGTCGCATCAGGCTGCCTGAACACAGGAGCCTGCCGTACGTCTGCCCAGGGCTGGAGAAAAATGCGGTGGTTTACAGGGATACCTGTGGATCGCCAACCGCAACAGGAGCTTTGCTAGATGGTGCTCCTACTCTTCATTTTCAAGCCATGGACAGTCTTTGACAACATGAGCTTTCCCTCCACAATGAGAGCACGCTTGTGGATTTAGAGCCAAAGGTTGTCTCTCCTCTGGAGATTTTACCATGTTGGTGCGAACTTTGACATCTAGTGTTTACTGTGTCATCAGGTTGATGCCCATAGATTTGCTGTCTTCATAGAGACAGTCTTTGGCTAAATGACCTCTCTTTCCACAGTAAAACAAGTTGGGGTCTATAACCAGAATATGGAGCCAGAGCTGTCCTGCTCTGAGGACTGTTGCTGGGCTCTTGTACTTGCTGCTGTGCGGGTTGCCTTTCTAGCATTTGTATTAGTTCTGGCTGCAACTGAGCCTGATATAAGGTGTCTGCCACTTCCAATGTGGTTTCCAGGATGAGACCCGGGTGCCAATATACCCAGTTCTGCATAGGTTGGTTCAACCATCCAAGAACTGCTCCAGGAGGACCTGGTTAGTTATTTCGAGGCCTTTATCACCTCTGGCTATAGCCACTTACATTTGGCATCCTTTAGCAGATGAAAAATGCTCCATGGAATTTCCCTGGGCTGAAGGCTACCATGCCAGAACTGTTGCCATTACGTCTCTATAGTGTAACTTGCCCTTTTCAGGATGGAAAGGGCACGTTTTAACTTGGATGGCAGTTTTAACTTCCAGATAGCTGGCTCTCCCATCTAGGTTGGCAGCCTGAAGAGCTGCTTGGCTTTTTCCTGTAAGCAGATTCAGTAGATAGATGGTCCAGGTGGCTGGCCAGCCAGCTATGAGGTCAATTCTCTAAAAAGAAAGGTCCTTAAGAAAACATCCGGGTCTTCGCCTGTCTTCATTTTAAACAAGACCAGAGGCAATGGGGTTGCCTGTGTTGCAGTAGCTTGCATTGCTTGGGTTATCTGTGCCAGCGCCACCTGTTGCTAGTTACAGTGTTCATGTAGGGCTTGAACCATGCTCTTGAATTGCTGCTGCCTTTCCGTGAGGGTCTGTATTAATCAATCCATGTCAGTTAATAAGCCTTGGCAATACAGACTCTTCTCTTGCTTCAGGAGTACAGAAAATACAAATCCCCCTTGTCTCGTGAATTAAAAAGAAAAAAGATCTTAGTCTGTTTGGCTCTCACCAACTGTAAGTCCATGTCTATTTAGGCAGCGCTACCCCCCTTGGCCTGGTATACTTAATAACTGAACCTATTTGGCACCTGTTAGAATGTACTATGGTATGCATTCACCTTCTTTAATTTATGTGCCTACATGTAAACCGTTGCGATGGTATATAACTTAGCGACGGTATAGAAAAGATTTTAAATAAATAAAATAAATAAAACTGTTTCTGCAGGCAGGACCCAGGAAAAAAATGTCCTCTTTTCTGCTGCTGGTGTGGGTCCCTGTCTATGCAGCCGCTTAGAGCAGAAACATTCCATTGTTGCCACCATATGTAATACAGTGTGAACAGTCTTTGGCGTGCCAGAGGACAGAATAGACTGGACTCCTGCTATTCTTCTACATGCTTACTATTTACAGGCACAATTAAACAATCAAGAACCTGCTTATATCAGGCAGAGCTGGCAACAATAATGCAATAGTCTTCAGATAAGTAGCTTTAGCAAAGCTCTTGTTTCCTTCTCCTTGTGTGTGGGGCCTGCTGTCTTCCCTGGGACCTGCCTTCTTATCCTTCTCCCCAGAGGGAATGTCCTGCAACCAAGATTCCCTTGTGGACCGGCTTAAGGTGGACCAGGCTAAATGCCTTTCCCTGGACTTTTAAGGACTCCTTTACAGATGCATATGCTTACATAACCATCCAGCTATCTCACTGGAAATACCTCTGATTTGTGCTGGATTCCTCTTACTACCAATACAAGGTTTTTTTTTTCCCTTCAGGCTCTCAGTAGCCCTAAGGTCCTCACGAAATACCTAGCAGTAGCAGTGGCACCTTTATCAGGGAATTTCTGCCTTTCCTTACCTGGATGACTGGCTGGTGAAGAGGCATTCTTGAGAAGGAGTATTGGACTCCCTGCAAAAGACAATTCGGCGCCTTCAGTCACTAGGTTTCATAATCAACTTTGCAGAGTCAAACCTCATTCCTACCCAGAGAATCAAGTTCATCAGGGCATGGATAGACTAATCAGAGGAGGCATTCCTCCTGTCAGATTGGGTGGTTTGTCATTGAATGTTGGTCTAGAACCTCCTACAGTGAGATGAAATCCCGTCTCAAGTAATCTTGGTTGCCCTCAGGCACATGGTGGCAGCAGTATATGTGGTCCCCATGATGTGCCTCAACATGAGAATTCTGCAGTGGGGCCTCCATACTCAGTAGATCAAATGCATCAGCCCTTGTCACACCCAGTAAAAGTTATCCCTGATATGCCCCATTGATGACAAGATCCAAAGTTCCTGGAGATGGGTGGTCCTCTTTGACTTCTACCTCATCAGGTAATGCTGATGATGGATGCATCCATCAGGGAATGGGGCATGCACACAAGCTCCTTCTGAACTCAGGGATCTGGTTTACAACAGAACGTCTGTTTCAGATCAACCTCTTGGAGCTATGAGTCATTCTGCATGCCTTGAGAGTATTCTCGCATCTCCTTCAGGGAAAGAAAATTCTGATCCAAACCGACAACCAAGTGGCAATATTCTATGCGAGCAAACAAGAGGGACACAAGAATCTCTGAGAATTTTGGAGAGGGCTATTAATTGCAGAGCTTTTCTGCAAATAACTTATCTTCTCAGGATCTCCCAACATGCTGGCAGATTATCTAAACAGGATTTTCACCCCCAGGAGTTGATCCCTAGACTAGGGCATAGCAGACAGGCTGTTTGACCTCTGGGATCACTTGTCAATTGACTTCTACACGTCAGAAAACAACAGGAAAGCTGACAGATTTTGCTCCATTCTTAAGAGCAACTTCAGATTCACTCCAGTTTTTCTCCTCAAGTGGGATGCAAATCTCCTGCATGCTTTTCTTCCATTTCTGTTGGTGGTGAAAGCAGTGCATAAGATACTCAAAGACTCAGGATTTCTTATCCTTGTTGCTACAGCTTAGCTCAGACTAGTGTGGTTCTCTTAACTAGTCAGGTTGTTGATCCGTCCACTGATCCCTCTGGGATCCGAGTCGGCTCTGCTAACTCAGGAAGAGGGTTGACTGTGTTATCATAGCCTTCCCTCCAACACTGATGTTGAGCCCTTGATATATCCTTGTCACTATGTGAGGAAGTTGAGGACACTGTGATTTTGACCAAGAAGTCATGTACCTTTATGGTATGCAGATATATCTCATGCACATTCATTATGGATATCCTGAAGACTAGACCTGTTTGTAGCGCTTGAGGGCCGAAGATGGCTACCCCTGCTCTGGGGGATACATATTTAGGTCTTTTAAGTTTCACCTCATAGGGCTGATGGCGCAGACTGAAATATTTTGGTAGCCCTTCGTTGGACTGTTTCCACTCTATTTGTATTTCTGTGTACCCCTTGTAGTTCTATGTAAATATTTAATTGCCTCTCCAAAAATGTTTAGAGTTATCTCCAGAACTGGACACAATGTTTCAGATATTATCTAATGATTTTTATAACAGCATTATTACCTTTTTTTTTTGTCTGCTGGTAGTACTTCTCCCTACATACCCTAACTTTTCTTTGGTCCTTGCTCCATTGCAGCTTTAATATTATGAACTTCAGATTTCTCTCCTGTTTGGTGCACGAGAGCCTCACCTCTGTCATGATCTATTCTATTGAATTACTGCACCCCCAAATGCATGACTTGATCCTTTCTTTGCCTTAAATCTTATTTGTCACATTCTTGACCACTTCTCAGTAGCTGCTTGATGGATATTACAGAATATGGATGTGCCTTAAAAGTTTTATTGACCACATCCTTTTAGTTGCCATCTGATTTCTTAGCTGAAACAAGCATTGGGAACAAGATTGACTCAAATGTCTGTGCTTTATTTAATTTCCGAGGCGATATTGGTGTTTAAAATTGTTAAACACTTACTTTCCTTCTCATGGTTATGAATCTTTTCAGAATGACTATTGCCATCCTGACCCTCACCAGCATCTCTCTCATAGGCATTGATATATTTAAATTTTCAATAGAGAACCAAACAGCAAGTAAATCTGCAAAAAAAACAGGTGAATCTCAAATGTAAGGCAACCAAGTGCATTGTGTGTGCTTTTTTAGTATCGCGTTATCAATGCAACTAAAAGTACACTTACACATTGTAAAATGATTATACAGAATACACATTAGCATGCCTATAACACGCATGCTTTGAAAATTATTACGCAAGTTTTCAAACATCCTCTTCTTACCTCCCCCTTCCCTTTCGCCCTGAATTACCTTTTTCTATGCAGCCAAAAATAAAATTTTACAATTGGTTAACTAAGTAATCTGACTACGCTGACAGACCTGCACTTACCCATTTAGCAAGGTGTCCTTGTATTCCATCATTTTTTTTTTTTTTTTTTGGTACGCACATTGCAGGCACGTCTTATAGTGCAGATCATTCTGAAGTGCTGGCAACAATATGAAGTGCGCTGGGCTTTGTTGTGGGTTGCTATGGCAACCCATGATTAGCTCTCTTGTGGTCTATGGCGCTGCAGTGGCTGTCATAACAACCTCGGCAAATCTGCCTGGCCACTGTGCTTTGCCAGCGCTTCATAAGGACTGTCTTTGCACGCCAGTTTCATGCCTTGTAGCAGTTGTGCCCAGGAAGAAAGCCGCCCTCACGTGCACTTTGAGCAGATATTTGCATTTTGTAGCACATGGGTTTCTAAGCTGGGGCGGGCTCGATGGTTTCCTAGCAGTACTGTATTCACTGCCATGCTGGAGGTCTGGGATTGATTCCCAAGCCTGGTCTCTCCTCTGTGGGCTGGGCAGGGCTGCTGTAGAGGCAGCATTCACAGCCTTTGGAGAGAGGGGAGTCCCAGTGGGGGGCACCTAGTGTCTAGGTCTCTAAGGTGTGCATGCACAGCAGGTTCTGGAGGGAGCCATGGTCTGTGGTTCTGCTGCAAATACTGCACTAGACAGGAGCATAGCAAGGGTTTAAAATTGAGAGAAACCCCCCCCCCCCCCCCCACTCTTTCCTCCACCCCAGGTATTTGCAAATGAAGACTTTTGATGGAAAAGTCTCCAAAGACGGTGGTTTTAATTGAGTTGGAAGGCCATAGATGCTGGAGGAAAGTGCCAGGTTGAAAAACCCCTGAAACAAAATCAGAGGAAGAAGTACTGGATTACATTTGATGAATCAAGACAGAAATCAGAGGGTGATATTTGATGAGAAGCCAACCATGGAAACGCTCATTAATGTTGCTTAAAATGCTTTTTTTTTTTTTTCAGTTTCACCAACTATATTGAATTTTCAAAAGGTTTCAGGGAGTAAAACTGCCCAGAGGCAGGCGTAACTTCTGCAACAAACGTCAGGATGGGCGTTTAGGTAGGGCTGGGGAGCAGGTTAGGTAGGGGAAGGGAGGGGAAGGTGGGGGGTGGCGGAAGGAAAGGGAACGGCCTCAGAGGGAACTGGGAACACCATCGGGGCTCCCTTAGGGCTCGGCGCGTGCAAGGTGCACAAGTGTGCACCCCCTTGCACGCGCCGACCCCGGATTTTATAACATGCACACGGCAGGGCGCGCATGTTATAAAATCGGGCGTAGATTTGTTCGCGCTGGGTTGCGTGAACAAATCTACACCCGCGCGTATCTTTTGAGATCTGGCCCTATATCATCTTGCACTTCCCCTCTCCAACTGTTTGGCCATCCAGTCAAAGAAATTGATCACATTTGTCTGACAAGACCACCTTCTGGAAAAGCCATACTGCCTCGGATCTTGAAATCCTTTGGATTCCGGAATCAGCATATACTCTGTTTTAGCAGCGATTCCATTAATTTGTTCACCATAGAGATCAGACTATCCGGCCTATAATTCCCAGCCTCTTCCTTATTTCAATTTTTGTGAATAGGAACTACATCCACCTGTTTCTAGTCATCTGGAACTACTCCTGAATCTAAAGAACGATCGGAAAGGTCAGCCAGTGGAACTGCCAGAATTTCTCTAAGTTCCCTTAAAATACTTGGATGTATCCCATCCGACCCCATTGCTTTATCTACTTTAAGTTTAGTTAGCTCCATATGAAGGCACTTTTCTGAAAATCAATTAAGATTTACTTCACTTCCAACCCTATTTGTGTTTGTTTTATGTGGTCCTGCTTCTAGCCCTTCCACAGTGAACACTGAACATAAATATTTATTAGGTAATTAAGCTTTTTTTCTCTTCAGCTTCTCTATTGCTCCCCTTCATCTCTGAGTCTCAGTATGCCACTTTTGCACTTCCTCCTGTCTGCATTGCTTTAGGCCTGAACCTTTTTACTCAGTCTGTGTGCATAGCAGTAGGCCGCAAGTTAATGATGCATATTCTGTTTAGGGTCACTGGCATTTATCCCTCAGTTCCCCCCTTGTAAAAAGGAATGCGCTGCTAGGATGCATTGTCTCTTACTCCTAACTAGAAAAATGTATGTGAAAATTGAATTCAGGATAGCACAAGATAATAATAACTGCAATAATATAAATTAATATAATCAATGCAAATTAAATCAAGAAAATAAGCATCAATCTCTTTCTATTGATTAAGCTTCAGTGTTATATCATCAGTTAAATGTAATAACTATTGATAAATATACTCAAAATATCATATGATTAATCTTGCGTGAATAATAAATGTGAGTAAATATGTTTCATTTAATATGATTATGTGAAAATGAAAATAAATTTGTTATGTGAGCTAAGTAACCTCACTTTCTGGCATCATGTTCCCTCTCCCTCCATCTCTCCTCGTCACCTCTTTGAAGCATCATCAACTTCCTTGTCTCCTATCTGCTGGCATCATCACCTTCCCTTCTCTCTCTGCCACACCCGCACATTCAGCTGTCCCTTTCCCCACCCCACCCCCAATCCTTGAACAACAGAAATCTGGGAGCAGGCTTACCCAGGGCTGCTGCTTCCTCCTTTGCTAGCTTCCCTCTGCAATCTGAATTGCACAGGGCCAGCAAGTCTCGCAAGCCTACAGAGCCCCGTGCAGTTTCCATTGCAGAGAGGCAGCAGAGGGGAAGCAGGAGAAGCTGCCGATAAGGGCTGTTCTCTGATACCCCCTGCTGGTGGGAGGACATCCTGCAGGCCCAGAGGGAAAGGCAAAATAAAGCCTACAGCCGCGGCATACCTGCACATCAGTAGTGTGCTGCGGCACACCGGTTGGGGAAACGCTGCCTTAAGTGGTTTAATTTATTTAAAGGGGTGAGCTCATATGCCAGAGAAGGTGATGCCAGGAGGTGGAAGGAAAGAGAAGGTGATGTCAGGGGATGGGGGAGATGGAAGATTATGATTGTGTTGATGGGGGAGATGAGTGGAGAGCGAAGGAAGGTGATTTTGCGAGGGGGTGAGGGTGAGGGAAAGGGAAGATGATGATGATGATGCCAGGAAGTGAGGGAGAGGGCAGGTGATTCTAAGAGGTGGAGGGAAAGGAAAGAGAAGGTGGTTGGCATGGGGGAGGGTTGAAGAGGGAAGTTAATGATGATGGCAGAGTGAGGGACAGGCGTGGAGGGAGAGGGAAGTTGATGATGATGCCAGGGGGGGTGAGGGAGAGGAGTTGTGGCAGAGGGAAGGTGGTGATGATTCCAGGGGTGAGGAGGTGGAGAGAGAAGGTGATGACGCCAGGAAGTGAGGGAGAGGGGCGGAGGGGGAAGATGATGGTGATGCAAGGAGCGACAGGGAAAGAGGTAGTGGCAGAGGGAAGGTGATGGTAATGCCCGAGGGTGGGGGAGAGAGATGGAGGGAAAAGGAAGGTGATGGCGGGGAATAGGGGAGAGGGGTAGAGGGAAAAGCATGATGATGATGATGATAGCGGGCGAGGTGCAGAAGATAGGGAGGGAGAGAGAAGGTGATGATTCCAGGAAATGTGAGAGAGGGGTAGAGGGAAAGGGAAGGTGATGATGATGCCACAGGCGAGGAGAAGAGATGGAGGGAGAGAGGGAATGTGATGATGATGGCACGGGGTGGGAGAGGGAGGTAGAAGGAAAGGGAAGATGGTAGTAGTGATGATGATGCCAGAGGTGAGAAGGTGGAGAGAGAAGGGGATGATAATTCCAGGGGGTGGGGGAGGTTTGGAGGGAAAGGGAAGGTGATAATGATGGGTGAGGTAGAAGGAGAGGGAAGGTGATGATGATGCCAATGGGATGGAGTGGGGGGGTGAGGGAAGAGAAGAGGAAGTGGTTGATATGCCACAACAAAGAGAACCCTGTGCTAGGTGTGCTGCAAAACAAGAAAGGTATTATGTAATTCACAACTCGGTAACTTGGCGTTGCATTAAGTCTTGCAAACGCAGTGTGCTGGAAGTAAAATAGTTCCGCCCACAATAAATCAAGGCTGCAAACTTCCCTCCACCTGCTCTGAAATGGGGGACTCTTATGGGGCTTTGAGGGGGTAGGACATTTTGGCACGCTTTTTTTTTTTTTAAGGTAGAGGATTGGGGGAAGGGAGCAGCTGATAATGCTCCATGGCCATGCTACAATAATTTGACACATTGGGGAATCGGGAGGTGGGGTTGTTGGGCCATTGCTATATTTTTAACCATTTTGAGATGGCAGAAAGGGGACTGCTGGCTTGGGCTAGAATTATTTTGCATTTTGGGGCGGGAGGGAGGAATAGTCGCTGCTCCGCTGCTAAGTTTTTGGAGTGTGTGTTGTTTTTAAATATTCATCTTGCGAAACACATGCAGCATTGGGAATGAGAGACAAGGGTGATTTTATAACCTCTGAGGTAACAGAACAAGGACATTATTTATGTCTTGTAACTAAGCAAGTTCAAGAGTTGTATCAATGTAATTAAGGAAGAATGTTATTTATTATCTGCAGTGTAGTAAGCTAAAAAAGGATTGTTGATGTGTTAAAAGGTATATTAGGTTTGATTCTATTTTTATTTAATGTGATGCATCTGACAGATGTATACTGTACATGTAGCACCTCCTTGGGTTGGCCACTAGATGGTCCCAGGTCCCTGCTAAGATCCCATACATCTATGAGAGGGCTGTGGTTGGTTGCCTGCTCCTATTTAGTGTAGCCATTTAATAATCTTTGGACTCATTTTGAGTTTGCATCAGAGCAATGGGGATGCAGTATTTTCCATTCCCTGATGAGGTCTCCCAGCCTGATCATGCACTTTATTTTTGAAGACGTTCCTCTCTGTGCATACTATGCCAGAGGGTTGTCCTGTATTTATTTGCAGTGAGATAGATTTTTATCGGATTCCCTATGGGGCAAGAGAGATCTCAACCCAGAGGCCTGAAGACCCTAGGGTGAGGCAAGCACCAGTAACAGATCCTTCTGTGTGAGATTTTTGATGGCCAAAATGTATCCTAACATTTTTCCAGAAGGCTCGCCCCTGAAACAAAGGGCAAGGGCTAAAGACCTGTGAGCCTTAATCTGCTCCCTAGTTGGGGCAGGCACCAATGATAGTAAAGCAGCAGTCACTGAGAAATGTTTCATAGAGCAAGTATACGGATATTGTTTTGTGGGGAGGTTTTTGACTCGCTCCTCTCCACAGGGTTCCAGGCCTGGGATAACCTGGTTCCCACGTTCTAAAGACTTTTCTTTTAAGAGACGTTATCAGTACCAACGTCAAAGGGAAGGACCAAGATCTTGGAGTTTCCTAATTGGATTTCCACCCCATGGGACCAGGACAGGCTGGGTAGTCATGAATAAACTGGACTCAGGTTGGACTTTCCATGTTTGAGGGGACCCCTCCAATAGCATTCGCGTTTGGCCCTCTGGGAGAGCTTTGTGCACTTTAGAATCACCATGGGAAGTTTTACCCAGATACTGGAGATAAAGGACATCTACCCAGAAGAGAAAAAACACTTGAACATCAGTCAGCTATAAATTCATCTTTATTGAAAATGGACTTTATTTTAATTGTAATTAAAATAAACACCCAATGCCTTGTCCTGCCTGGTTTGATCCAGCATCTCACCCCTTGAGATGCCGCATCTAAATCATAATAGAGAGAAAGAGAGACACCACTGCCTGGGCCATAAGCGATAGCTTCTCCCCACAAAAAGGATTCCCCCTTTGGGACAGAGAGTAAAGTTATGGGAGAAGTGCTGCCAGAGTAGCCCCGAAGAATAAATAACTTTGTGTGCCCTTGGGACTTAAAACCCTCCAGCAAGGGTTAAATACAGATGGAGGCCAATATTCAAACAAGCCTCCCGCAAATTACTTATTCAGGGAAAGTTAACTGGATAAGTTATTCCAGATATTCAGTGGGATAAATGTCCTGCTGAATATTTCAGATTTGAAGTTTTCCGGCTATCATTAGCTGGATAATTTTAAACCTAACTGGTTACCTTTTGAATATCTCCGGTTGTGTGGCCAGATAACTTTAGATTTAATTGTCTATAGTCAAAGAATATAGCTGGTTAAGTGGCAATAAGTTCATTCCCATCCATGCCCTACCCCTTTTCTGCCTCCTTATTTCTCATGTGTGCACGGGTACATAATGTGCTTATTTTGCAGGTTTTTAAAATCTGTGTTGCTCTTTGCACAGCCAAAATGTGCATGTATGTGGGCATTTTTGTGCGACCAACGCTTTTAAAATCGACTTGTGTGTGTGTGTAAGTTTATCCACAAATTATGCTCTCCAAAGAGGAAGGTGTAGTAATTTTTAGAAATGTGAATCGTGTGATCGATCGTCTTAACGATCGAATTTGGCTGGGGGGGAAGGAATCGGATCGTCACGGTTTTCTTTTTTTTAAAATCGTGTAAATCGTAAATCGGGGGAGGGCGGGAAAACCGGCACACTAAAACAACCCTAAAACCCACCCCGACCCTTTAAAATAAATCCCCCACCCTCCCAAACCCCCCCAAAATGTCTTAAATTACCTGGGGTCCAGTGGGGGGGTCCCGGTGTGATCTTCCACTCTCGGGCCACGGGTGCGTTAATAGAAATGGCAAAGGCCACGGGTGCGTTAATAGAAATGACAGGGCAAAGGTAGCGCCGGCGCCATTTTGGTTCCTGTCCCCCGACGTCACGAGCGCAGGAGATCGCTCCCGGACCCCCGCTGGACCCCCAGGGACTTTTGGCCAGCTTGGGGGGCCTCCTGACCCCCACAAGACTTGCCAAAAGTCCAGCGGGGGTCCGGGAGCGGCCTCCTGCACTCGAATCGTATTGCCGTATTGCAAAATGGCGCCGGCCATATGGCCGGCACCATTTTGCAATACGACAATACAGACATACAGCCAGCGCCATTTTGCAATACAGCCCGAGTATTGCAAAATGGCGCCGGCCATACGGCGGCCATACGGCGCAATACGGCCCGAGTATTACAAAATGGCGCCGGCCGTATGTCCGTATTGTCGTATTGCAAAATGGCGCCGGCCATATGGCCGGCGCCATTTTGCAATACGGCAATACGATTCGAGTGCAGGAGGTCGCTCCCAGACCCCCGCTGGACTTTTGGCAAGTCTTGTGGGGGTCAGGAGGCCCCCCCAAGCTGGCCAAAAGTCCCTGGGGGTCCAGCGGGGGTCCGGGAGCGATCTCCTGCGCGCGTGACGTCGGGGGACAGGAACCAAAATGGCGCCGGCGCTACCTTTGCCCTGTCATATGACAGGGCAAAGGTAGCATCGGCGCCATTTCTATTAACGCACCCGTGGCCCGAGAGTGGAAGATCACACTGGGACCCCCCCACTGGACCCCAGGTAATTTAAGACATTTTGGAGGGGTTCGGGAGGGTTGGGGATTTATTTTAATGGGTCGGGGTGGGTTTTAGGGTTGTTTTAGTGTGCCAGTTTTCCCGCCCTCCCCCTTCCCCCGATTTACGATTTTTGACGATAAATCGGGGGAATTCCTATTGTATAGCGCCTCTAACGATTTTTGACGATTTAAAATATATCGGACGATATTTTAAATCGTCAAAAAACGATTCACATCCCTAGTAATTTTGTGCAAATTAATCTGTGCACATGCTAGGTCAGCGATCTACAACTCTTCAGAGTGAAAATACGTGCATAAATTTGCTTTCAAATTTTGAGGTAAAGTCTTGCGTAAAAGGTACATGCAGACTTTACTCGAACACAAACAGTTATAAAAAGTACCCTCCTTGTTTCTGTCTGGAATATCAATTGGGAATGTTTGAAACAAGCAACACATTTCAGGAAGACTGTTCGTTTTAGTGCTTGTGATGTGACCAAACCAATAGGGGGATTTATCATTCCGCGAGGAGTACAGCAGATTGATGGCCTGTGAAAAAAAAAAGGGGGCGGGGGGGCAATAGTGTGTAGCCGCACCTCACACTATCGCCCCCATAGCGTCACGGGAAAAGGTGGTGTTATTTCCCACGGTACTGCCGGCAATAATGTGGAAAACATTATCGCCATCAGCGCTGCTGGGCCATAACCCCGCCCAAACCCAGCCCACACTCCTCCCCTTCCCCTGATTTCAATAGTACCGCCGTGGTGAGGCCAATTTCGCGTGCGTTAGGGCCTTTTTGCATGCGATAATGGCACATCACAGTTTAACTTTTCCATTGGAAACAATTTAGGGGTCACGATTTGAAACTCCAGGGAGGAAGACAGAATCAATGTCAGGAAATATTTCTTCACTGAGAGGGTGGTGGATGCCTGGAATACCCTTCCGGAGGAAGTGGTGAAGACTAAAACTGTGAAGGATTTCAAAGGGGCATGGGATAAACACTGTGGATCCCTAAAAGGCTAGAGGATGGGAATAAATAAAAAAGCTAAATCTAAAAGAAACATGGGGGTAACCTGCACGGAGTGGCAGTTACTACCTTGGGAAGCTTGCTGGGCAGACTAGAGGGACCATTTTGGTCTTTTTCTGCCGACATTACTATGTTACTATGTAATAAATGACCCTGCAAGATAGCTTAAACTTGGACCATTTATCTCAGCTAGATCTTTTTCTTGGCTTCTCCTTCTAATGACATAAGATTAGAACAGACCCATAGGAAAGCATTCAGCTTTGTTGCACCTTCTCTATGAATTAGTCTTCCACAATGTATCTAGAAGGAAAAATGATATTTAAAATTTCACAAGAGTCTTAATGGCCACCTGTTTGCTCAGGTTTATAATTTCGGCTAAAACCTTGGATTACTCTTATCTTGTTTCTTGTTCTATGGCATCATCTAATTTTTTTTTGTTTTATTTTTACTTTTGCCTAATGTATTTCTAGTGTATATTACGTTGATTTTATGTTTAGATTTACATAGTAACAAAAAAAATGACGGCAGAAAAAGACAAGTGGTCCATCAGGTCTGCCTAGCAATTTCTTTTTTCTAAAACAATTAATTAATTAATTGTTTTATAGAGTGATAGCTGCCACTCCATGTAGATCACCTCCATGCCTTCTGTTAAGGGTAGTAACTGCTGCTCTGTGTAGATTATCCCTGTGTTAATTGATGTTCTGTTTTGTGAACCACCTTGTTGGTTTAAAAGGAACTGCAGTATATCAAATCAATAAATAATAATACATTTTCAGTTAAATAGTCCATCAACCACTGTAGTTAGCTTGAAAGAACAAATTCTTGTCATTTGTCATTTTAATCCCTAGATGCTGAATACTTTTTCTAGGTCAGTGGTTCTTAACCTAATCCTGGGGACACACCCAGCCAGACTGAGATATCCATAATGACTATGCACGAGATAGATTTGCATGCAGGATTCCACTGTCTGCAAATATATATATCATGCTTAGTCATTGTGGCTATCCTAAATCCAGACTGGCTGGGTGTGTCCCGAGTATTAGGTTGAAAATCAACGACCTAGAAAATCTAAACGTGAAGTTCCTTTGCAAGCGTGCAACCAAGAGTGCTGCTAGGTTAATGTTCAGTGCTTCAGCGTTATCCATATTAGCTTGAAAGCCTACCACTCTTCTTCATTTAGTCAGTTTTTATATAAGTACAGGCAAAGAGGTATGTGATTTTGAAATGGTTGGAAGCAGATCATCCGCAAATAGCAAAATATTGTACTTGACAGACCACAGAAATTTCCTTCTTTTCCGAATTCTTCCTTACTCTCTCAGCCAAGAGCTATATGACAAGAGGGGATAAGGGGCATCTTGACTCATTCCCTTTACCAATTTAAATGATTCTGAGTAACTTCTTGATTTTAATACAGGCTTCTGGTGCAGTATATAGTTTAGAAATCCACCCCATAAAATTAGAACCCAAATCTACATTTTGCAAAACTAACTGATATAGTCCCAGTTCACCTTATCAAAGGCATTCTTCACATCAATTGCTTTATATCTGGGTATCCAAGTGAGCTAACCACACTATTGAATTCACACTGTAGAATTTCTCACTGCCTTTACTTTTGTGCTCTTTAACACTTTTTTCCTTTGAGAGGAACCTAAAAAATTGCAGTCTTTCATTAATGATCAGGTTTTGAGGCTGGGCAACATTCAACCATCTGTGGCCATAGAATATAGAACCATAGATGATTAATGTGATCTTTCACGTGTACTATTCTGTATGTGCTAGATTTTGTATACCATATGCACCCTTAGGAGGAAAAGCTAACTTTTAGCAACTCTCTGATTTGGCCCCTGATCGTGCCATATAAAGGCTCAAAAGGCAGTGAGAAGAGTGGCATCCAGCAAATATCCTAAGACAATGAGGAAAACAATATTTAAAAAATATTTTTTTATTTTCTAAAGTTATACATAAAATATTCTGAGGGATGCCCCATAATATCAAAATAAAATGTATTGCTTTAGAACCTGAGTCCAGAAACTGTATATTTATTTTTTTATTTTATAATTATTCTTATGCCACATAGAGAAAAAGGTCAAAGCAGTTTACAAGCCTCTTGGCATATACATAAAATACAGATTAAAACATTACAAAAAATATAAACATCTTGGGTTACCACATTGAACTCCATCTGTAAAACAATCAGTTCCACGGATACTCATTCTTTTGGCACTGCTTTCAGTACTGTTCTTATCAATTATGACAATATGCTCTCAAACTCACATTGGAAAAGCCATGTTTTCAATAGTTTTTTTAAGACAGAGGTAGTTGCCTCAGTTCTCATATTTTCCGGCGGTGGAAAGGGGAGGTGGACCAGAGGTGGGCCTCCCACGAGGCAGGCGGCCTGTGCCCGAATTCGGCCCGGAACCTCCCCTGAAGCGGCCTGGACGCGACGAAGGAGCGCGGTAAGCCTGCCCACCACTACCCGACGTCATCGCAGGCGCCCCCGGAGCCCTTAAAGGGCACTCGATGGCGCTAAGCGTCGCGCGCCTAAGGAGCGCGACAAAGGGGCCTGTCCCTTTGTGCGCCCCTTTGTGCGCACCAGAACGCCGCTCAAAAATCCTCCACCCTCTCAATCCTCCAGCAAATGGACTCTTTCTCAGATTTCACCCTCTTTCCAGCTCTCCAGCAGACGGTCCCTCACTCAGCATTCATCTACCTCCCAGCTCTCCAGCAGACGGACAGTCACTCAGCTTTCATCTACCTCCCAGCTCCCCAGCAGACAGGCACTCACTCAGCATTCATTCATTTGCCAAGCTCTCCAGCAGACGGGCTCTCACTCAAAACTCACCCAAGTCCCTCACAACAAGAGAAGCAAGACGCAAGGCTACCCACTCCCAATCTTACACCACAGTCTCCTCACCATTGAAAAATCACCCACGCAACCCCGGACACGCTCTACCAGGACTCTCATCCCAAGCATGGTCTCCCCCTTTACTCAACTTCTAGGTCTTGCACTAGTCTCATTGACACTCTTCAATGCACAATCTCTCACAAAGAAATTGCATATTCTCAATGACTATTTCCTTGACTCAAAGCCAGACATCTGCGTTATAACAGAAACCTGGCTCAAACCTACAGATATAGCCTTGATAAATCAACTACCTACACATCTTTATGATTTCTTCTCACTTCCCAGACAAAAAAAAAGAGGCGGCGGCCTTCTTTTAGCTGCCAAAAAAGAGCTGAGGCTAACACTACAGCCAGCCAAGTCCGCTTCCAAACTAGAATTAGGCCTTTTCAAATCTAACCTGCTCCAAATCCTCCTCATATATGCTCCACCAGGACTCCTAGACACCGATGCCTCCCCCATTGTAGAAACCATAGCTAAGTATATAAACTTAGATTCCCCAGTTATGATCTTAGGGGATTTCAACCTCCACGTTGATTCAACCCCACTCTCTACCAACTGCGATGCATTTCTCACCTCCCTCTCGGCCATGGGCTTCAAACAAATTATCAACAAGCCTACCCATAAAGCTGGCCACACCCTAGATCTTATTTTCATAAACTCTGGCTTCACACACTCCACCTCTCCCGAATGCGTTTCAGTCCCCTGGTCAGACCATTCACTGATTTCCACCATCCTCACGATGAAAGAAAGTCCTACTTCTCACCCTCGCCAATCTACATTTCACTACAGGAGATCGTGCACCCCTGATGTCCTCAGCGAACACCTAGCCAAAGAACTTCTTAACCTAGATGTCTCAAACCCCAACTCAGCCCTACTCTCATGGCACAGCATCACAGCATCAGTAGCTAACAAATTATGCCCTCTGTCAGCCAAAAAAATCAGTCTGGCCTCGAACAGAAAACAGCCGTGGTTCTCCAATGAACTCCGAAAACTTAAACAAAACCTTAGACAGAAAAAGAACAAATGGCACAAGACCCCCTGCCCCAGCACTTTAGCTGCTTACAGATCTGCCCTCCACTTCTACAGGAACTCCACCCTACGAACAAAAAGAGATTTTTACGCTCACAGAATTCACGACCTCGTGTTCGACGCCAAGGCCCTATTCTCCTATGTATCTGATCTCACAAAACCACCACCCTGTCCATCCTGGACGACCAAGCACAATCTAAGGCCAACGAACTTGCAACCTTCTTCCAGAGCAAAATCTCCAACCTTTTAACACTCCTGCCCCCCAGCTCTACCTCAACTCCTATCTCCATCTCCTCTTCCTCAAACATGGGAGCCTCACTTGAATCATTTGAACCTACATCCGCCCTGGAGATTGAATCCCTAATAAAGAGAATGAAACCCTCTACCCATCCTTATGACCAAATCCCGACTAAACTACTCCTATCGGTGCCGGACACCATCTCCAAGCATCTGACTGATATTATAAATTGCTCGCTATCACAAGGAATCTTCCCTGACATTCTAAAACTCGCCACTCTCAAACCCCTTCTTAAGAAACCGAACCTAG
The DNA here is from genome assembly GCF_901001135.1 of Rhinatrema bivittatum. Taxonomy (NCBI): domain Eukaryota; kingdom Metazoa; phylum Chordata; class Amphibia; order Gymnophiona; family Rhinatrematidae; genus Rhinatrema; species Rhinatrema bivittatum. Next base: position 271,810,039 of record NC_042615.1, on the reverse strand, counting down.
ACCCCAGGGAACCCAACAATTTCCGTCCTATCTCCAATCTGCCTTTTGTCGCCAAGATTATGGAAAAACTAGTCAATACCCAACTGTCAGATTATCTTGAAGACCATAAAATACTCCACCCAACCCAATACGGATTCCGCAAATCGCTAAGTACCGAAACCCTCCTTATTTCCCTCACAGACCACCTCATCATGGGCTTGGACACAGGACACTCCTTCCTACTAGTACTTCTTGACATCTCGGCGGCTTTTCACACGGTGGGATAACAGGAACAGCCTTCAGATGGTTCGATTCTTTTCTCAGTAATAGAGGCTATAAAGTCAAAATCAACAACAAAGAATCCCCACGCATCAATTCTTTCACTAGGAGTACCTCAGGGCTCTTCCCTGTCCCCCACTCTCTTCAATATCTACCTCCTTCCCCTCTGCCAGCTGCTAACAAACCTAAAACTAAAACACTATCTTTACGCCGATGACGTACAAATCCTGATCCCTATAACTGAATCTCTCACGAAAACACTTAAGTTCTTGGACAACTGCCTCCAAGATATCAAACTCCTCCTCACCAGCCTAAACCTTGTACTGAACTCTGTTAAGACAGAACTCCTCCTTATATCTCCTGACTACAGTGATATCCTTCAGCTGATCCACCCAAACACCCTGGTCACCCAAGCAAGAAATCTTGGAGTAATAATTGACAACCATCTGAATTTAAAGAAGTTCATCAATCACACAACCAAGGACTGCTTCTACAAACTATAGGTGCTAAAAAGACTTAAACCTCTTCTGCACTTTCATGATTTCAGAACTGTCCTCCAGGCCATTATATTCTCCAAGTTAGACTACTGCAACTCTATTCTGCTAGGTCTCCCCGCCTCTTCCACCAAACCTCTTCAGATGCTTCAAAACGCGGCCGCTAGAATCCTAACAAATACCAACAGAAGAGATCACATCACGCCCATCCTCAAAAATCTACACTGGCTACCTATAAGCTTTAGAATCCTACACAAGTCCCTCACCATCATTCACAAAACCATTCACAACCAGATCCCCATTGACCTTCAATTCCCACTCAGACTCCACACCTCTTCAAGAGCCATCAGAGAAGCCTACAAAGGATCTCTGCACGCCCCTCCTACCAAATCCACCCTTCATTCAGCCACTAGATAACGGGCCTTCTCGAGAGCGGGGCCAGCCATCTGGAATGCTATTCTCTCTGATCTCAGACAAGAACCTTGCCTGTTGACGTTCAGAAAAAAACTCAAGACCTGGCTGTTTTAACAAGCCTTCCCTTAACTCAGGCCAGTCTCAGCTATAGTCTTATTCCAATGCCTTCTATTCAATGGACTCCATTACCGACATTGTAAATGATTTGTTATTGTTATAGTCACCGAGTTAACTTCTGCTACTGGCTTCTCTTCTTCCTAGTTTTAGTACCCTTGTTTTAATGTAACTTTTGCCTTTTCTTCTATGTTAATGTTAATATTATAACCCCCCTGTTCCTTGTAAACTGATATGATATGTTCTGTATCGTGAATGTCGGTATAAAAAAGCACTAAATAAATAAAAAATAAATAAATATTGTTCCACAAAATTGTACCAGCCACAGAAAAGGCTCAGTCCCAGATTTCACCAAGATATGTTAAATTAAAAGATAGAACCTCTAATAAACCTTTGCTCTGTGACTAGAGAGATCAAGATGGAATATGTACACTGAGCAGCAAGCCACGAGGTTTTTGCATATCCAATCAGTTTATGTATTAAAATGAGAATCTTATATTCAATTTGTGAATGTATTGGAAGCCAGTGTAATGTTGCTAATACTGGAGTGATATCATCAAACCTTTTACAATCTGTTAATAACCGGGCCACCAAATTTTGGAGTAATTGTAATTGATGTAAAACTGAATTTGAAAGACCCAGAAATAGTGAATTGCAATAGTGAAAGCTCAATAAAAGTAAGGGTTGCAAAACAAATCTAAAATCTGTTGGCTCTAACAATGGCTTAAGATGCTTCAACATGCTAAGTTTGTAATGACCTGTATGAATTAGATATTCCAGTGAGTTTGCCCATATGAAAAAAAATCCTTAGCAAATGGAGGACCACTGTGCATTGAAATTAATCTGGTGGTTCAATAATCTGTGTTAGCACTGCCAATCTGTTTTCAGGCTCCCATTTCTAGGTTGGCTGGGACAGGAATTGCTGGTATTCCAGGATGGTGTAGAGAAAAAACATTTCCTGGATGATGTACAAATAGTAGGATCATAGGTACATTTGTGCAGCAGTTGGTGAGAATAAGGCTATGGGTGAGGTGGGTGGAGGGAGGAAGTAAAGCAGTCTATATGCTACTGTATGTTGATCCTAATTTCTTTTCTTTTTCAGCAAATTCATTTCCAAATTAATATACCTGCTGGCATCTTTTTGAAATCTGGCTGAATGGAACAAGGAAGACTGAAACTTGGATGGGCTTGTTTTTCTGCTTATCCCAGATATGGCTCTGTGGACCCAAGGCTATACCTTGTGGTGGCACCTTGTACTCTCTGCTGCTTCTGATGCTACAGCCAAGCAAACACACCATGAGAGGTCATTGGTGGTTATTCCGAGGACGGGTGCACAGTAGACATTGTGGTTGCAGTTGAGGAATGGCCTCTCTGGACCTTCCCTATCGTTGTCCGCGGTGCGGGGAACACAAGCGCTTTCGGAGCCTCTCATCATTGCGGGCTCATCTGGAGTACAATCATACCTACGAGACCCTTTACGTCCTCTCCAAGACCAATAGCATCTGTGATGCCACTGTATTCCCTTTGTCCACTGATACCACCCTGCTGACTCCAGCCACCCGCAGGGACATCTTCGAAAGTACCTCCTTCCAAGGGAAGGAGCAGAGATTCACCTGCGATCTAGTTCAGGCGGAGGACCTGGATTCTGTGTCATCTCGTTACGTGCATGAAATAGAAATCCCCCTGAGTGAGATTTTTACGAAAAAGGGGATGGCCACATCAACGCCTTCCAGTGCTGTGGCAGCAGCAGCGGCTGCCTCAGCTGCAGTAGATGCTGCCTATGAGGAAGGCCTTGCTAGATTAAAGGTCAGAGCATTTGAAAAGCTGGAAGTGGATAAGCGGTTGGAGAAGCTGACAGAGGAGGTAGAGCAGAAGATTGCATCCCAGGTGGGTCGTTTGCAGGTGGAACTGGACAGGAAGAGCACAGAACTGGAGAAGGCAAAGCAGGAGAGTGTGAGGCTGAGCCAGGAGAAGCAGGATCTGGAGGACCGGGCTTCTGAGCTCACTCGTCAGGTGGATGTCAGTGTGGAAATGTTAGCTTCCCTGAAACAGGACCTGGTACAGAAGGAGCAAGAGTTAACCAAGAAACAACAGTGAGTCTTTATATGAGTGGGCACTGGAATGCATGCAGAAGCTTATGAGTGAGCCTATAAATGTGCACAACTAGAGGTGTGAGGGTACTGCTATGTGTATGATTGTGAGTGTGCGTATATATTTATGTGAGCTCACAAATGATCGTGTGTTTTCAATACATAAAATGATAATAGAAATAACACTGATAGCCTGATTTATCATGGTCTTTTCCCATAGATGCAGAAAAGGAGAAAAGTCTTAGTGACTCAGGCCCTAAGATTAACAACAGCGCTTATGCTATTTTCTAATTTAATTCCCCATTCATTTCACCATTTAACCATGCTGGCAGTTGTTTGGTCTTCCTTTGACCTTTTTAAATGTATGGAATACATTTTATCTGGCTTTCCAAGATGCTGTTTTGAAACAATGCCCAAGCCTCATGCAAGTCATTTGTAACCACTCCTTTTAGTTTTTTTTCCAACTAATTTTCTCATTTTGTTGTTGTCTCCCTTTTTAAAGTTGAATACTTTTGCAGTAGTTTTACTTGATGTCCTCCAGGTGATTATGTCAAATTAAATTATATTATGATCACTATTGTTAAGTGGTTTCACTACCATTACCCCTTACACAAGGTAACTGCATTCCACTGAGGGACCAGATTGAAATGGGTACCCCCTCTTGTTGGTTCTAGGATCAGCTGCTCCATGCAGCAGTCATTTGTTGCATCTAGAAACTTTACCTCTCTAGTATGTCTTGATGAGATGTTTAGCCAATCAATACTGGGGCAAGTTAAATTTCCCATTATTATTCTGTTGCCAATTTTATTTGCCTTTCTCATTTCTGCTAATATTTCACAGTCTTTTACGTGATCCTCACCAGGCAAACAGTAATATACACCCACTGCTATACCCTTCCCTGTAAAGATTCCACAGTGCATTTTGCTTCATACAGGACTTTATCCTGCTTGATTCTACACCATCCTTAACATATAGTGCCACCTCTCCATCCATTTAATCTGCCCTGCCATTTTGATATAATTTGTACCATGGTATCACTCCCATTGGTTATCTTTTTTTCCACCAGGCCTCTGAGAGAGAGGCCAAAAAATTTGAAAAGAAATGTACTATAGCAGCAGAAACCAATAACTTTCTCAAATACATTTGAACTAAGAAGCCTGTGAGAGAGAGTCAGTAGAATCATTATGACCAGGTGTAAAAGGGGCACTCAGGGAGAACAAAGGTCACAATAGAAAAATTAAATTCTTTGCTTCAGTCTTTACTGGGGAGGATGTTAGAGAGATACCCATACTGTAACAATCTTTGGGGGCCATTTACCAAGGTGTGGTATTTTCCCAGAGGAGAAAAATACCATAGGGATTAGTAAGCTGGTTAGTAGACTTATTGGTAGGCCTCCAAATGCTGGGTGATGTGCCCCCTTTGCTTGGAGCTGCCATTTTGTTAAAGGGCCAGAGGGCCGTGTGGTAGGGGGCATAAATTGAAATGCGGCCGGTCAGCACCATTTTAACTCTGTGCAGGCCCTGGAGCCTAGGGGGTGTAATAGGCCCCCTACACCACCATGAACAGTAAGGTATTACTGGGAGGGGTTAGGCTAAGGTCAGGATCTGGGTGCCTATGGAGGGATTTCAGAGACTGGGAGGAGGGTCATTTTCTACAAAAAGGCAGGGTTGGGAAGGAAGAGCAGGGGCCTTCGCCACACACATTTATTTTTAAATTCAAAAAAATCTGACACTGGGACCACCTCTATGGGCGATGGGGGGGGGGGGGGGTGGAGGGTGGAAGGGGGCTCACAAAATTCCTAGGGGGGGGGATTTCCACACATTTGGGGGGGGGGGTTCATTTGAGCCACTCTGAACCTTTAAGTGACAGCCCCAGGAGTATTGTGTCCTGATGCTTCCAGGAAAGTTAGCTACAACATCTGCGTTGTAGCTAACTTTAATTAAAATAATGCGGCTTGTGATTTTTCAGGCAAACTGTTATTTTATTTAGATGAAATTGCCTAATAGTGAACTGCTTTGCATGCAGTTGGTGATGAGTTAGAGAAACTGATGCAAATTACTTTTAAAATGGATGATGTAATAGAGCAAACTGACAAACTAAAGAATAATGAATCACCAGGGTTAGATGGTATTCACCCTAGAATTCTAAAAGAACTCAAATATGAAATTGCAGACCTGTTACTAGTAATCTGTAACTTATCACTAAAAATTGCCACAGTACTGAAGACTGGAGGGTGGCTACGTCAACAATTTTTAAAAAGGGTCTGGGGTGATCCAAAAGCCTTGAGAGATTCCTCAGGAAATTATAAAATGAGACAGTGTCCTATTGTGGTTTGGTAACTGGCTAAAAGACAGAAAACAGGGAGTAGGACTAAACAATTTTCCTATGCAAAAAGTAAATAGTAGCATGCCTCAGGGATCTGTACCGGGCACAGAGCTGTTTAATATATTCATAAATCTGAAAAAGGAGCAACAATTGAGATAATTAAATTTGCAGATGACAAAATTATTCAAAGTTGTTAAACCATAAGCAGATTTTGAAGAACTTCAGAAGGACCTTGTAAGACTAGAGGACTGGGCATCTAAATGGGAGATGAAATTTAATGTGGACAAGTGCAAAATGATGCACATAGGGAAAAATAATCCTAACTACTGTATAGGTATACTGTGCTGGGTTCTATATTAGGAGTCACCACCCAATACGCTGAAATCCATAGCTCAGTGTGTGACGGCAGTCAAAAAAGAAAATTTATTTATTTATTTATTATTTTTATTATACCGAGTTTCATGATGGAATCACATCAACCCGGTTTACAATTAACAATGTGAGTAAAGGCAGAGAGTAACATAGTAAAACATTTCCCAATTCAACGTCACATATAGAATGAAACTTAACAGGTATAATAACAATATTTAGGATGTGAGAAAGTTACAAAAAACAGGGTAATTGTAAGTTATGAATTATTTGGTAAGGAATGGAGACTAAAATGTAGAATATCATAATGCTTCTGTATAGATCCATGGTGAGACCACACCTTGAGTATTGTGTACAGTTATAGTTGTCCCCTCAGAGCTGAGGAAGAATCCCATTTTGGTTTCCTTACGTAAAGCCTCTTGTTTTTTCCCTGTGATGGATGCCATTCAGGAATTGATTGATCTGGCATGGGATGCCCCAGAGGCAAATTTTAAAGGGAGCTGGACATTGGAAGGCCTGTACCCCCTGGATCCGGCTGTGAGTGCGTTTGCATTTTCCCAAAGTGGATGCTCTGATATATGCCGTTTCTAAGCTGACGACTGTTCCTGTAGAGGAAGGAGCGGCCTTGAAGGATGTACATATTGAGGCTATTCTTAAACAAGCCTTTGAGGCATTGGCGAAGAATTTACAGATTGTATTCTGTTGTACCCTAGTGGCGAGATCTTGTTTGCTTCTCTCTCAGAAGGTTGATGAGTCTGGAGGCAATTTTTAGCAGACGCAGGCTGTGATTTGGTCCAGACCTCGGCCAGAGGATTGGTTTGAGGTAGCATCCAGGCGTCAACTCTGGTTATGAAATTGGTCAGCTGACTCAGCTTCCAAAGCCAATCTTACCAAGATGTCCTTTAAAGGCTCGCTCTTGTTTGGGAGCAAGTTGGAGAAACTGGCCATTAAGTGGGGCGAGACTTCGGTGCCTCAGTTGCCAGAGGCTAAGAAACAATCACAGCTCCCCTTTGGTATGAGGGGTTGTTTCTGGGGTTCCATGCGTTTTCATCCCTACAGAGGGACGACCTTTCAGCGGATTCAGCCTTTCGGTAGGTCTCAGTCCTTTCATCCCCGACAGCCCAAGAGAGGAGCAGGCTCAGGTGGTGGACCTTCCCGAGCTTCCTAATGAAGGTTTGCTGACCCACCTTCTGGAACAGGAAATAGGGGGACATCTCTTTTATCAGAGGTGGGTCGAGATCATGTTGGACCAGTGGGTCCTGGAGGTGATACGTGAAGGGTATGCACTGGAATTTCGCAGTTTTACTCAGTAAGTGTGCATGATGTCCCTTTGCCACTCCCCACAGAAGAAGCAGGCAGCGGAGTTCACGCTTCAAAGGCCCCTCAGACTGAGGGCTGTGGTTTCAGTGCCCATGTCTCAAGAAAGTATGGGGCGATATTCCATTAATTTTGTTGTGCCAAAGAAGGAGGGCTCTTTTCGTCCCATCCTGGATCTCAAGAGGGTCAACAGTCACTTAAAGGTGACTCATTTTCGAATGGAAACCTTACATTCTGTTGGGAGAATTTCTGGCCTCCTTGGATCTGTCAGAGGCTTATCTTCATATTCCCATCCAATTGGAACACCAATGCTTTCTATGCTTTGTGGTACTGGGGTGCCATTAACAGTTTTGGGGCGCCATTAACAGTTTTGGTCTAGTCACCACTCCCAGAACATTTTCTAAGATTATGGTGGTAGTAGCGACGGCTTTGTGAAAAGAAGGAATCCTGGTGCATCCATATTTAGACGACTGGCTGATTTGAGCCAAGTCTCAGGAAGAGAGCTGCCTGGTGACACACAAAGTGATCTCCATATTGCAGGAGCTCAGTTGGGTAGTGAACCTGACCAAGAGCACTCTTCAACCATCCCAGCCATTGAGGTATCTGGGGGTCCGGTTCTACACAGGACAGGACAGAGTTTTCCTACCGGAAGTTCAGATCCAGAGATTGATGTCTCAAGTGCATCAGTTGGTGAACACCATATGCCCGACGGTGTGGTCCTACCTACAGGTACTCTGCTTGATGGCAGCTAAGCTGGAAGTGGTGATGTGGGCAAGGGCACATATGCGTCCTCTTCAGTTCTCTCTGCTATCTCGTTGGCAGCTACCCTGGCATCACTGCAGGACTATATATACTGTGACATCAGCTTGCTCTGTCTCCATCGGCTGGCAGGGAGCATAAACCCACTGGTCCTGAGTCCATCTGTTTACACTAAGGAAAACAGATGGACTCATTTCTCCATTAAATAGGTCAGTGGCACCCAACATAATTGGAACTAGTTCTGTATATGTCTGTCATATCTTGCATCTCTTTGCATCTCTTGCATCTCTTTCTCCATATGAGCCACAGAATAGTTACTGGATACTGACACCTCATCAGCAATGCCATTCTTATGTTTTTCTCCTTCACAATATCTGGTTTGTTTGTTTTTTTAGTATCAATCTTCCTGTTGGGAGAAAAAGGAAACTCCCAGGTGATCACAACTTCTTTGTTTTCTTCTGTTCTTTTAGGGTTGTGCTCCCAGTGTTTGTTTGGTACTACAGAGTTATAATGTTTACAAAATTCCCAATGAATCAGCAGTGTCATCTTGTGCCCTTCTGTATACAAGCCTTCTGTCATTAGCACGTCACATCTAACAATGAGATGTGTAACTGTTTCCAATTTGTTTCCATAAAATCTGCATTTTTCTGTTTTTACTCTATACTGGCTGTGAACAATTTTGAAAAATCCACAAAAGCATATAGAGGTGCAAATCTTCTAATCTCTTTAAAGATCACTTACAAGCCTATAAACAACGAACATGGTATCAGAAATGTAAGCGTGTTCTAATTTATCTGATGTCTCTTGCCACGCAATGGGCTGCAGGCATTTTCAAATCAGGCACTTGTATTATCATTTCCAGTTCATTTAAAAACCTTTTAATCCCATAACACCTCAATACTTATCTTCTAAAAGGATCCTCCACTTAACATACTCTTTACGAGTCATTTCAAAATCTTAACAGACTCTTAACTTGCCCAAATAGGACACGTCATTCAACATTTTTTTTATGAATGCAAATGGTCAAGGTCAGAAGCGGGAGATAGGCTTAAGGCTCCTCGAGGATATCTGCAATTCACAAATGAGTGCAGGAACTCAAGCAGAAGGTTATATTTGGTTGCAGAGGCCTGCAAGAAAGAAGTTACTTCAAAAGCAGCAAGTACATAATGGATTATTGAAGCAAAGGCAAAGCAAAGGTTTGGGAGCGTAAAAGTACACTTGGCAAAGACCAGACAGTGTCCTTTGCACCGGGCAGACCAGTGACCCTAGGAGAAATCTGTAGGGCAGCTATAAGGGCATCTCAGTATACATTGACAAAATATTAGAGGTTAGTTCTTTTAAAGGAAAATAAAGACATGGCATCTAATATAAGAATGTTGGAAGTAGGCCTAAGTAACTCCCACCCAGGCTAAGAACGGTTCAGGTACATCCCAACTAGTCTGCAGGACAAAAAGGAAGGTGAAGTTTATACTTACATGTTAATTTCCTTTCCTTTAGTCCTAGTAGACTAGTCCAGGACTTACTCCAAGAAAACAACTATGGTCAAAAAAAGGTGAATGGACTTATATATACTGTATACACACGGACATACCTATAGATATATGTAGACATACGGATAGAATTTAGCAAAAAGAGGGCCTTCGTTCCAGCAGAGAAATGCAGCCTAGGGAAAGGGAAACAGAGGGTATCCTCAGTCTCTGGCCTTTGTGGTTTGACTAAGAAAATTATTCTTGTGAAGCAATGTCATTTTTTCTTCTTCTCTCTTTGCAGTTCCAGGGGAATGTTACCCTCAGAAGAAACAACGGCAAGTGCAACATTGTCCATGTGGAATGCAGTAATCCTGATTGCGAACTTGGAATTGGTATTTGGGTTCTAGGGATAGTATCCAAGAAGGAGACACCAGTGATGGAAGAAGATTATTTTTATAATGTCAGTTGGGGAAATCAGAACTAACAATGGTTTCTGGTTGGTTTCTAGCCTTGGCATAACATACTGAGGAGCTGAAGCAGCACTAGGCCTTTTATAGGTAGTGAAGATTGTTCTTTCATTTTTGTTTTAGCCTCAATCTGCTAGCCATGGGGTGCATCCCTGCCTGTGTGGACTAGTATGCTAGGTCTAAAGGAAAGGAAATTAACAAGTAAATATACATTTCACCTTGGGAGATGTAATGCCGTGATCAGTGAAGTTAAGAAGGGAAGTGCATCTAGGGAAGATCTCATTTTCAGATTTTTTTTCTGTGAAGAATTAAGCAAAGTCTTCTACTAAAAGATAATCAATGGCAGTGGTGGGTGTTTCAGCTTCAGGTTTAGAAAGTTCCTACACAGGTTCAAAGAGTTTACTTGGATGATTCATCGCTAGTTTGAGTTGTTTAGAAATGTGGCCTTTTTTTGCTTTACATATGGCTTCTTTGTACTTTTTGGAGTGTTCTTTGCAGAGCTGCTTTCTGTTGGAATGTGTTTTCTGTTTTTGCTAAGTCCATTCAAGTTGTCAAGATTGTTATTTGAGTAGGCGAAGATCTTGTAGAACTAAAGAGAATTTCGGACAGTTTTAATGGGATTTGGCTTGAAAGATGCTAGTATTTCAATGACAGCAGTAATGTCTCATTCCAGTACTGAAGTAGAAGCTCAGGTTGGTCTGAAATGTTGAAGGGAGTTCGTATTTTTAGGTGTTCTCTTAGGGTGTCACTGGTGACTGTGGAAATGTTTCTGGATGGAGGTCATGGTGCTTGGGTGATAGGTGTTTGACTAGGGTTTTGTAAGGTGATCTAGGTTGTGGTCTGGCCAGGAGATAGGAATCACTGATAATGAAGATAGGTCTAGTTTGATATTGAAAGAATGGAAAATTAGGTCGAGAGTGTGTACGTGTTTATGGGTTGGAACCTTTATTTTCTGGGTGAGACCCAGCTCATCCATGTTAAGCTGGAAGGTTGAAGTGTAGCCCTTAAGGGGTCCTCTGCATGGTAATTGAAGTCTCTTAGAAACAACAGATTGGGGGAGATGATAACAACATCACATATGACTTAAGATAATTTGAGAAGGGAATCTGGGTGATTTTTCGCAGGATGATAGATTATCATGAGTTTTGGACCTGCATTGCCCTGAATCTTAATAGTTAAGTATTTACATTTGCCTATGTATATAAAGGATACTAGTTCAATAATTAGGATATCTTTGAAAATGATTGCAACTCCTCCACCTCTTACTATGCGACAAGGTGTGTGGTAGACCATATATCTAGGTTGGGCATAGCTGAGTGAAAGAGATAGTGTAGCCCTCTCCAATCCAGGTCTCAGTAAGGAATAGTAAGTAAAGGTTAAATTCTTCAATGATGTCTGTTATATGTTGGGAGTTGTGGTTTGCTGAGTGTGTATTGAGAAGACCGAGTTGTAGAGAAGGAGGGATGGTCTGTTTAGATTGGATGAAAGTAATGGATTGAAGTGAGATAGGATGGAGTTCTCTAGGATGGGTTAGTTTTGGTTGGTGAGGGTGTCACTGCTCCCAGATCACATGTATAGGTAGAGTGGATTTGCTGAAGCACATAGTGTTAATAGTTTGATCAGCTATCTCTTTCTTTGAAAATTGAATTAGGGATAGCAAGGGGATGATGGGTATATATTTTTTATCTTTCCCTCTAGTGGGAGGTTTGATTACATACCAAATAGCTGTAGTTGGCCATGGGATTGGAGTGTATAGGAGAGGGAGAGTATGAACGGTATCCCTGGTTAGAGAGGATTTAGTACAGTGGACTGATTAAAATAGTGATATGCATTGTGTGTTAAGGAGAAATTGAAAGGGAACATAATCAGGGAAGGGGTTTCCTGGGAAGATAATCAGTCTAAGTAGTTCATGATAGGGGAAGAAAACTTTGGAGTTCAAGAAAAGTGGACACTGAAGATGACAGAAAAGAGAAAAAACAAAGGCTGGATTACCTCATCCTCTCTGATCACTCCTGATAAGGACAGAGAAGGAAAAGTACAGAGTTGCACTCTTATTCTTAACAGATCGGCTGCCCTTCAGCTAAGATACTGAGCAATGCTAAGTCTGCTTACTTTCAAATCTTTAGCCCTGCTCTAGGAAAAGGCCAGAAAAGAGCTCAAACTCCTCTGGGCGATTAGGTTTGAAGTGTTTCAGATAGATGAATATCGAGTAAGAACAGAGGAATATCGAGTAAGAAAAGGGAAGTGATTATCCCCTTGTACAGGTCCTTGGTGAGGCTTCACCTGGAGTACTGTGCTCAGTTCTGGAGACCGTATCTCCGAAGGGACAGAGACAGGATGGAGGTGGTCCAGAGAAGGGCGACCACAAAGGTGTATGGTCTTCATCGAATGCCTTATGAGGAGAGATTGAAGAATCTAAATATGTATACCCTGGAGGAAAGGAGGAGCAGGGGTGATATGATACAGACCTTCAGATACTTGAAAGGTTTTAATGATCCAAAGTCAATGACAAACCTTTTCCATTACAAAAAAATCAGCAGAACCCCAGGAGTCATGATTTAAAACTCCAGGGAGGAAGACTCAGAGCCAATGTCAGGAAGTATTTCTTCACGGAGAGGGTGGTGGATGCCTGGAATGCCCTTCCAGAGGAAGTGGTGAAGACTAAAACTGTGAAGGATTTCAAAGGGGCTTGGGATAAACACTGTGGATCCATAAAGTCTTTAGGATGTGAATGAAGAGAAGAGGCATGGGGGTGGCTTGCGAGAACGACGGCTACTACCTGGTGATTAATACCCTTATTCAATAAACATGCACACGGTTAATACGACTCCAACATTGCTCTATTCTTCAACGGCAAGAGGAAATGTGGGCCAAAGGATTTGCATTCACAAATAAGCGTGGGAGTAGCTTATTTGTGAATGCAAACTTGCCAGGTTCTTATGGCCTGGATTGGCCACTGTTGGAAACAGGATGCTGGGCTTGATGGACCCTTGGTCTGACCCAGTATGGCATTTTCTTATGTTCTTATGTTCTTATGCTTGTTGCGGCGGTTACTACCCCAAACCAATTAAGCTTGATACTTCACTTTGAATAAATATATAGCACAGCTCACTGCTTCAAAGGCGGGGGGGGGATGAAGATAAGAGGATGTACATTCAGACAACGACCAACAAGGACTGAATTGCATAGTCTGGGTAAACAAATAAGCGTGGGAGTAGCTTGCTTATTGTGGCGGTTACTACCCCTAACCAATTAGGCTTGATTCTTCACTTTGATGCAGCTCCAGCACTGCTCTCTACATCCATGGCAGGGGTGGAAGGAAATTAGAACCAAAAAAGTTACCAATAAGGGCCCTTACCTCAGCGGTCACAGTAACAGATAAGTATGAGAGAAAAAATGTGTGAAGCTTGCTGGGCAGACTAGATGGGCCGTTTGGTCTTCTTCTGCAGTCATTTCTATGTTTCAACCATGCTGATTCATTAAGAAAAGATAAAGTAATATGCAATGCCAATAACCTTGTAAAGAAAAAAAACAAGTGAAGAATATATAAAATTAATTATCCCTCTTAATGCCTTCCACCAAAGAGAAAAAAAGAAAAAAAATTTCTAACTGGACAATTTACACATTTTCCAGGATGCACAGGATATTAACCAGTTAAAGGATCCAAACTGAACAAACTGACTCTGTTTTTATTCTTCTCAGGAGTCATCTCCATTCGTTCTCAAGCTCTCTTAAACTAGCTGAAGGGCGGCAAAGCCAGATCCTTCCATTTTTTGATAGGATGGCTCACTTGCCTGCCAATAATATTTTACAGATCAGATCCATATGTATTTCCAAAGACAACTGTGTCAGCATCCAAAAATGATTAATCTAGCACTCATGGAAATAATTTCTTCAATAATATCCTCAACTGCAAAATCTTGCACAAACTTACAGAAATACAATAGTGAATGTATGACTCCCTTTCTCCATAGCACCTGCAATAGCCATCAGTCCTCACAATTTTCCTTCAGCCAGAGGGGATGATATTATGACTTAATGCTGTACAATAATGGCTACTGAAATTGAGTAGCTGAAGGTCAGGCTCAAAATGGCCTGACACACTTTTATTTATTTATTTATTTATTTATAACATTTCTAGCCCTGACAATCCAAAGTATTTGCTGGGCAACAGATAAGCATACGTAATAAAATATAGTGAAATAAATCAAATAAAAACAAAACCATAAATGTAAAAAAACACATGACAGATAACTCTTCTGTGGTAGCATAATTAAGCTGTTCATCCCACCATTTCATAAATCTAAACTGATTACCTTTAACCCTTTGCTTCTTTGATTCTAGTGGATAGGAATAATGCCATATCCAAGGGAAAGTCGGACCAGCTCTCACTCCAAACACATGTGCCACAGATTTAGTAACATAGTAAATGACTTTAGAAAAAGGCAAAAATGGAACATCCAGTCTGCCCAGCAAGGTTTTCAGGGTTGTAATTGCTGTTCCATGCAGCTTACCCCATGCTTTCTTTTTAGCATTGTAACTGTTGGTCCATACATTTTACATCAGTGCTTCATTACCATCTGAAGGATCCTTGGTGTTTATCCCATGCCTTTTTGAATTGTTACCATATTTTGTCTCCTCCTGCACTTGGAAGGCATTCTGTGAAAAAATATTTTCTGACTTTAGTTCTGAGTTGTACCTCTTTGGAGTTTCATATCATACTCCCTAATTCTAGAACTACCTTTCCAATGAAAAAGATTTACTTCTTGAGCATTAATACTTTTTTGGTATTTGAAAGTCTGTATCATATTCCCCTGTCTTTTCTCTCCTCTACGTATATATTTTCAGATCCTCGAGTCTCATATGGTTTCTGATTCAGACTTCACACCACAGACAAAGGTCCCATGCAGCTCCATTTCCAAAGCATAGCTGGCTTTAGGGGTGTGCGACTTGAGCAACTGCACAGGGCGTGGAGACTAAGGGAACACTTCTACAGAGGGGAGGACGGGGTAAATTTTGTACATCAGATTGGGTGCAGCTATTACTTGAACGATCATTGGCTTCCATCCACCTCCCGCCACCCCCAGCTGGCAACGGGAGTCGTGTTTACATGAATGTCATCTGCTCCTGCCAGCTGGGGGCGGTGGGCGGTGGATGGAAGCCAGCGATTGCTCGGGTCACAAAATCGAACCCATGGCAGCAGGAGATGATGTTGATTATGCTCAAGTTCTGCTGCCACTTATTGCCCACTCCAAAAAAAAAAATGTAAATGGACCTGCACTGTGACCTGGCAGCCGCCAGCGGAACCCATCTTACTAATGGCTGAAGGAGGGAGGCCAGCCAAAGGAATAGAGGACCCTATGACCACCAATGGAGCTCATCTCACTGGTGGCTGAAGTAGAGGCCAATGGGAGAAGGGGAGGCTCTCAACCTGTGCGTGCTTGTGTGTGTGTGAGAGAGAAGAGGCCTGTGTGAGTGTGTGTGTGAATGAGAAAGAGACAGATCCTACATGCATGAGACAGAGCTTGCAAGTGTGAGAGAGACCGAGCTTGCTTGTGTGTGCATGTGTATGTGAGAGCGACAGAGTGTGTGTGTATGTGAGCGAAAGAGCGTGTATGTATGAAAGCGAAAGAGCGTGTATGTATGTGAGCGAAAGAGCATGTGTTTGTGTATGAGACAGAACCTGCATGTGTGTATATTTGTGTGAGACTGGCAGAGCCTGAATGTGTATATGTGTATTTGTGTGAGAGAGACAGAACCTGCATGTGTATATGTTGGCAAGAGACAGAACCTGCATGTGTGTGACTCAGCATGTGTGTGAGAGACAGAGCCTACGTATGTGTGAAGAACATCAAGCTCGTGTGTGTGTGTATGGTCGAGAGAGAGGGAGTGTGTATGAGCATGGGCATGTATATGAGAGAGGGAGTGTGAAAGAATGAACATGTAATTTTGTGTGTATCATACCAGGCTCTCACAGCACATACACTTGCACATAGCCTCGCAAATAGGTTCACACACACACAAACACACATATGTTGTGTGTATAAGACAGAACCCGTGTGTGTGTGTGAGAGAGAAAGACTGCCTATGTGTGTGAGAGAGTCTGTGTCACATGCCATGTGTAATAACCTGTGTGCATGAGAGAATGAACATGTATAAGTGTATGTGTGTGAGAGAGAAAATAAAGTTTGTGCAACCTCATTCTCCAATCCACGATAACCTCGGGGTGATTTAAATATATCTGAAGCAAGAAACCTATAAGGGAGTCTGTTGGACCATTAGATGACCAAGGGGTTAAAGGGGCTCTTAGGGAAGATAAGGCCATTGCAGAAAGACTAAATGAATTCTTTGCTTCTGTGTTTACTAATGAGGATGTTGGGGAGATATCTGTTCCAGAGATGGTTTTCAAGGATGATGATTCAGATGAACTGAACCAAATGACTGTGAACCTGGAAGATGTAGTAAACTAGATTGACAAGCTAAAGAGTAACAAATCATCTGGACCAAATGGTATACACCTCAGGATTCTGAAGGAACTAAAAAATGAAATTTCAGATCTTTTAGTTTAAATTTTCAGCCTATCATTAAAATCATCCATTGTAACTGAAGACTGGAGAGTGGCCAATGTAACCCCAATATTTAAAAAGGGCTCCAGGGGCGATCCAGGAAACTATAGATCAGTGAGCCTGACTTCAGTGTTGGGAAAAATAGTGGAAACTATTCTAAAAATCAAAATCACAGAATATATAGAAAGACATGGTTTAATGGAACACAGTCAGCATGAAATTACTCAAGGCAAATCTTGCCTCACAAATCTGCTTCTTTTTTTTGAAGGGGGTTAATAAACATGCGGATAAAGGTGAACTGGTAGATTTAGTGTATTTGGATTTTCAGAAGGCGTTTTGACAAAATCCCTCACGAGAGGCTTCTAAGGAAACTAAAAAATCATAGGATAGGAGGCGGTGTCCTTTTGTGGATTACAAACTGGTTGAAAGACAGGAAACAGAGAGTAGGATTAAATGGTCTATGGTGAGATCGCACCTTGAATACTGTGTACAGTTCTGGTCGCCGCATCTCAAAAAAGATATAGTTGCGATGCAGAAGGTACAGAGAAAAGTGACCAAAATGATAAAGGGGATGGAACAGCTCCTCTATGAGGAAAGACTAAAGAGGTTAGGGCTGTTCAGCTTGGAGAAGAGACGGCTGATGGGGGATATGATAGAGGTCTTTAAAATCATGAGAGGTCTAGAACGGGTAAATTTGAATCTGTTATTTACTCTTTCGTATAATAGAAGGATTAGGGGGCACGCCATGAAGTTAGCAAGTAGCACATTTAAAACTAATTGAAGAAAATTCTTTTTAACTCAACGCCCAATTAAACTCTGGAATTTGTTGTCAGAAGATGTGGTTAGTGCAGTTAGTGTAATTGGGTTTAAAAAAGCTTTGGATAAGTTCATGGAGAAGTCCATTAACTGCTATTAATCAAGTTGTCTAGAGAATAGCCACTGCTATTATTGGCATCAGTAGCATGGGATCTGCTTAGTGTTTGTGTACTTGCCAGGTGCTTATAGCCTGAATTGGCCACTGTTGGAAACAGGATGCTGGGCTTGATGGACCCTTGGTTTGACCCAGTATGGCAATTTCTTATGTTCTTATTTTCTAATCTAAAGGATTCAAGGTATGGAGAGCAGGAGATGCTTTAATCCTTATTAGTTTTAATTCTTGGGTGTTTGATGTTTCTTCTGTTTTGAACTATTTTATTGCTGATTTGGGAAATTTATAACATGATTTTAATTACTGGATGTTCTGTTCATCAGATGTTTTGAAATATGTATTCTTTTTAACAGTATAGTTTTATGATTATGATTCCTGATTTATATTTCTTCATTTTATTCTTTGATATTTTATAATTGATGATGATGTTTCTGCTTTTCCATTGTTGCATTCTATAAAGCATCTGGCTTGTTGTGATATCTGCACATTTTTATTTATGCTATGGCACAGTCTCTTTATTCTGCATTTGTCTCCAACAATTAACTGACACCTGTTGGTATAATTTGTGTAATCTCTAAAGACTTAAATATCATCTGAATAAGATATTGTGTCCATTTTCTAAAATTGTTGGTGTAATGCTGTAAGATTTATAAAATAGTAAAACTGCATGTAGGGCTCTTAGGAGTTTATCTTATAATGTCTTACAGCCAATTTGGCAGATAGTTAATGTCAGGTCACAATATACATAGTCCAGGGTTGTGCTCTACTTCTTGATTATTTAGACAAAATTTGAAATTTGTGTTGGAGATTTCTTGACTTAGTTCTGCTGGTGATGTGTGATCTAGGTTTACATGATTGACAGAAAATGAAAACATGCTTTTTTTTAATTCTGTAGATGCAGCATTTCTGTATCTAGAGAATGTGTATTTCTATATTTCTCAAGCCTACATTGGAGTAGTGGGTGGGGAGGGGAGACTACTGAGATCAGGGGGAAAGAGAAAGTGTGCCTACTATTGCTAATCCATGTCCCAGCATTGAACCTCATGGCTTGGATGTTGAGCGCGTAGTCCTCCAGCCTTTGGAGTTCTTGGACTGTGTCTCCCAGGTCCTGGTAGCGTCTCAAAAGCCTTCCACCAGGTCCTACAGATGGAATGGAAAAGATTTTCCATCTGGTGTGCGAGCCATGATTTGGATCCTTTTTCATGCCCCCTTCCCCGGCTGTGGCATCTGTCCAAGACTGGGCTTCAGACCAGCTCGGTCAGGGTTCATCTCACCGCTGTCAGCATGTACCACCGAGGTGTTGCTGGCATGCCCGTTTCGGTCCAACCCTTAGTGGGCAGTATCATGCGGGGCCTCCTCCAGTTGAAACCCCCTCTGCAGCCTCTGGTTGAGTCCTGGGACTTCAGCGTTGTCCTAGCACGACTCATGCAACCTGCTTTTGAGCAACTGTAGTCCTGTGATCTGAAATTCCTCACCTGGAAAGTTATGTTTCTGGTGGCGATCACGTCGGCTTGTAAGGTTAACAAGCTTCAGGCTCTAGTTATATACGCACCATACACAAAGTTCTTCCACGTTCATGTTGTCCTACGTACGCATACTAAGTTTCTGCCCAAGGTCGTGATTGATTTCCACCTCAATCAGGCCATCTTTTTGCCCACCTTATTTCTGAGGCCTCATTCCCACCTGGGGGAAAGGGCTCTTTATACTTTGGACTGTAAAAGGGCCTTGGCTTTCTACCTGGATCGCACTGTGGGCCACAGACAGTCCACTCAGCTCTTCGTGTCTTTTGATGCCAACAGGCTGGGAGTGGTGGTGGGTAAGCAGACCTTGTCAAACTGTCTGGCAGATTGCATTGCCTTCTGCTATGCGCAGGCAGGCCTCCCGCTAGCCGGCAGAGTGAAGGTGCACTTTGTATGGGCTATGGCGACGTCGGTGGCGCATGTGCGTGCAGTCCCCTATGTCGAAACCTGCTGGGCCACAACTTGGAGCTCTCTTCACACGTTTGCGGCCCACTACTGCTTAGACAAAGATGGGTGTCAGGACAGCGCTTTGGTCAATCCGTCCTGCGCAACTTGTTCCAGTCCTGAACCCAACTCACTGTGCTTCCATGGGAAACAGTCAGGCTCCTACAGACCTGCAGCGTCGCAGTTGTATTGTGCCCATTGGCACCTTGTTCGGTCGCTGTTGGTTTTTCCTGTTCACAGGGACAGTTTGGAGCTTAGTATTCACCCACATGTGAGGATTACCATCCTGCTTGTCCTAGGAGAAAGCACAGTTGCTTACCTGTAACAGGTGTATTCCTAGGATAGCAGGATGTTAGTCCTCAGGAATCCCAGCCGCCTCCCCAAGAAGTTGGGTTCTCCTTCCGGTTTGTTATTTTATTTTTCGCTCGTATTTTTCTATGTTACGAGACTGAAGGGGGACCTCATGTGGACGTACGGACAGCTGCATTCTGGGTATGCTCAGTGTGCTGGTCAAAGCTTCTAGAAACTTTGACAAAAGTTTTCCGTGCCGGGCTCCATCGGATAATGTCATCCACATGTGAGGACTAACATCCTGCTGTCCTAGGAGAACATCTGTTACAGGTAAGCAACTGTACTTTCACCTAGAGTGCCATTGACCTAGAGCTGGCCCTGTGCACTTGTGTTTTTGGTAGGTGGTGGGAGGTGCTAATTTCAATTTTCGCACAGGGTGACAGTTAGCCTAGAGCTGGCCCTGTCTTCAAGACATGCATAACAACATAGTAAATGACCCATGCAACATAAGCACATAAGAACATAAGAAATTGCCATGCTGGTTCAGACCAAGGGTCCATCAAGCCCAGCATCCTGTTTCCAACAGAGGCCAAACCAGGTCACAAGAACCAGGCAATTACTGATAACACCTAGAAGATCCCATGCTACCGATGCAATTAACAGCAGTGGCTATTCCCTAAGTAAACTTGATTAATAGCCGTTAATGGACTTCTCCTCCAAGAACTTATCCAAACCTTTTTTGAACCTAGCTACACTAACTGCACTAATCACATCCTCTGGCAACAAATTCCAGAGCTTTATTGTGCGTTGAGTGAAAAAGAATTTTCTCCGATTAGTCTTAAATGTGCTACTTGCTAGCTTCATGGAATGCCCTCTAGTCCTTCTATTATTCGAAAGTGAAAATAACCAATTCACATCTACTTGTTCAAGACCTCTCATGATCTTAAAGACCTCTATCATATCCCTCCTCAGCCGTCTCTTCACCAAGCTGAACAGCCCTAACCTCTTCAGCCTTTCCTCATAGGGGAGCTGTTCCATCCCCTTTATCATTTTGGTCGCTTTTCTCTGTACCTTCTCCATCGCAACTACGGTATATCTTTTTTGAGATGCGGCGACCAGAATTATACACAATATTCAAGGTGCGGTCTCACAATGGAGCGATATAGAGACATTATGACATTTTCTGTTTTATTAACCATTCCCTTCCTAATAACTCCTGACATTCTTTTGCTTTTTTGACTGCTGCAGCACACTGAGCCGACGATTTTAAAGTATTATCCACTATGATGCCTAGATCTTTTTCCTGGGTGGTAGCTCCTAATATGGAACCTAACATCATGTAACTACAGCAAGGGTTATCCAGTCAGCAAGGAAGTGATTTGTCCACTTTGGGTAGAAGCACATACAATTCCCATATGAAACCTGACACCTACTCTCCTTTCTCCATGTCCATCACTCAACATAGTTTAACCATTGCCTTTTAGGGTTGTAAATGCTGCTTCATATAGGTTACTTTGGTGTTTTCTCATTCACCCGATGGAATCATATTACTGCTGTTTAGGGTATAACCATTGCTCCTTGCAGGTTACCCTGTGCCCTGTGTCATACCACTGCTGTTTTAGGCTCCAACTGCCACACCATGCAGGCTACCAAAATGCTTCATTATCATTCTCTTTCCACTGGGAATCCTCTGTGTTATGCTTTTTTTAAAATTCCTTTACCAATTTTGTCTCCACCCTCTCCAGGAGGTATGCCAGGCATCCATAATCCTTTTCATGAAAAAATATTTCCTGGCATTGTTCCTGTGTCTGTATTTGAATCTCCTTCAGACTTCTTTGCAGCCATTACATCTTTTGCTTAATGCTACAGCACATTTGATCTTGGGCATCAAACGTCATCAACATGACCAAAACTGAGTTCATTATCATTCATAGTCCTTATACCACTATCCACGAAAAGTCCATCTCTTTCAATGGTCATCAATTTCCACTTCAATCTCAAATCAAAAGTCTTGGTGTTCTGCTTGATAACACTCTTTCTTTCTCCCCACAGATTAAATAAGTCAACTTGCACGGCTTTTATAGATTACGGGTGCTATCCGGTCTTAAAAAACTACTACATCCCCCTGAGTTCCGTGCTGTGCTTCAAGCGTCAATTTCTCTCATTCTTGATTACTGTAATAGTTTATATACAGGCTTACCCAAAACCACCATCCGCCCTCTTCAGGTACTTCTGAACTCAGTTGCCCGCGTATTTGCAGGCTTGAGGCGCCAGGACCATACTACCGCTACTTTGATGGATCTGCACTGGCTCCCCATTGAAGATCGTATTAAATATCAATTAGGCATGTTGATTTTTAAACTTCTTAATGATCATTCTTGCCACTGGGCAAATGCTATCTTGAAATTCTATCAGTCTACTCGACTCTTACGCTCCTCTCAGCAAGGCTTCTGGAAATTCCTTCTTCCAAAACAGCTCGCCTCCACATCACTTGTGAATGTGCATTTTCAGTGGCAGGTCCTACCCTCTGGAACTCATTTCCAATAGACATTAGGCAGTGTGATTCTCTCAAGATTTTTAGAAAATCAATCAAAACTTTTCTTTTTAAGCTTGTTAATTTTAATTATTTATTCTGGGTTTTTTTTTTCATATTTTAATGTTAATTTATATTATTTTGCCTTATGACGTTTTTTAAACCTGATTTTATTATTTTTTACGATTTGTCTGTTACTTTTAAATTTGTCTGTTATTTAAAATTTATTTTTTTTATTTGTTGGAAATGTTTTATGAATGTTATCTTGTAAATCGCCTAGGCCTTTTAGAGTTAGGCTATTTATAAATCTTGAATAAATGTAAATATTACTCCCATTCTTATGGGTTTATGTTGGCTTCCGATGCAACAACGGATTGCATATAAAATTGGAATGACTATTTTCAAATTGATAAATTTGTTATGGAACCCTGCCCACAGGTCCCCCCCAGCGAGCAGCCACTCACCGTTGCTGCTTTCTTCACCCGACACGGCGTGGACGCCGCCGACGTCGGGCCTTCACCGCGGCCTTCACCGCGGACTTTTATCCTCTTCGCGGCTGGAAGCCGCCGCCGCCATCACCCCCTCTTCGCAGCGCGAAGGCCGCATCCCTGGACTCGAGTGTGGCTGGAGCCACCCCCGGGGCCTCCTGCAGCGGCTGGAGCTGCTGCCGTCATCAGGGCCTGGTCTACAGGCCCAGCCCTGCCTCTGCTCTGAAGATATTGGTGCACATCGCTGTCAGCGGTCCTGCACAAGTTCCTGCTTCCTGCCTCTAGGCGTGCGGCCGCGCATCTCTGCTGGATTTAAAGGGCTAGGCACAGGAAGTGTGCTGGCCCCACCTAAGGAGTGGACTTCCTGCTCTAGCCCTATAAAAGGGCTGTTTTCACAGTAAGTCTTCGCCTTGCATTGGAGTTACTTCCCTCTGGAGGCTCCTGTCTGCCAGAGCTCCATCAGGTCTTCTTCGTGGAGCTCCTCTTCATTTCGTTTCGTCTTGTCTCGTCATGTCAAGTCATGTTCGTGCCTGCGGTCCCCGTCCAGGTGTCCTGGTGTCTCGTCTTGATCCTCCACTTCCTGATGTCCCAGGTTCCTTGGTGTCCTGCCCCTCTTGGTGTTTGCTTCAGCGCTCCTGAACCTTCTGATACCTGTCAGACCCGACTCCCTCGGATGACGTCTTTCCCGAGCATGGAGTGGCCTGCAGGTGGACTGTTGTCCTGTGCCCCTGAGCTGTCATGTCCTGCCAGCCTTTGCGGAGCTCCGGATGACTTATGGCTCCGTCGTCGAAGTTCTGCCTCGGCTGGATTCTTCCCTGCGCTTGACCCGTTCTCAGCGTGGTCCGTGACCAGCCTCCTTGGGCTGTGTAGGGCGCGCAGTGGGACAGGGCGGTCCGCGACCAGTCCCGCGGGTGGACTGTGTAGGGCGCCCTGAGAGACAGTGCCATTGTCCTTCCGCCTGGCTTCTCATCTCGTCTGGACTTCGTCAAGTTCCTCGTATCGTCCTGGATGCCGTTGCATCAGTCTTGGTATCATGTCAACGTCTTGTTCCTGATGTCTTCGCATCAACCCTGGTCCGGGATGCCGTCGCATCGACCATTGATCCGTGATGTCTTCGCATCAGCCTTGGTGTCATGTCTTCAGCTACCTTGGTGTCATGTCTTGTGCCAGCCCTCGTCTCTGATGCCGTCCGCATCAGCCTTGGTGTCATGTCTTCGTCTGCGATGCCGTTGCATTGACCCTGGTGTTATGTCTTCGGTCAGGCCCATCTGCCCTCATCCTCAAGCCAGGCCTGCTGCTCCATGCCAATCTAAGTGGCAGATCCAAAAGGGCTCGGAATGGTCGGAGGACCATTCAACTTCCAACATCATCCTGTTGTTGGCCTTGGGAGCTTGCCGGCCTGGTGGAAGGTAAGACCGTCTGCCATGGTGGAACATGCCATCACCCCTCGGTTCGGTCCTGGATCCATCTGGGGTCGGGCTGAGGCCCAAGGGCACACTAAAACACCCCGTTCTTGACAGAATGCAAGGCGCTTCGAGGCCGCTCACATAACAGAATACAAGGCCCTTCGAGGCCACTCACGTAACAAAATTCACATTCTTACCCATAGTCTAATGCTCTTTTGAAACTTTATCAACCGACCTGCCAATTAAGGTCCTCACAGCAGGGTTTTCTTGATATACCGTCTGTTAAAACTGCTCCCCTTATAACAACAAGAGAATCTGCCTTCTGTGTGGCAGTGCCTGTGTTTTGTAACTTTTTACCAGCTGAATTGAGACTAAGTAATTTTATTAAGAAGTTTAGATCTTCCTTAAAGTGTTTTCTCTATAAGCAGGCGTATTGAAACATCTTGCCAGGATTAATTGTTTTTTTGATTATATGATTAGTTTACCTCCTGAGATCAAAGAGTTTGGTAGGTTTATAGAAGTCTGGAATGATTTCCAAAGTTGATATTTTTAAGGCAACTTGTTGTTTGTATTTTGATTGCATATTTTTTATGTTTCTGTGCAGAAATTGAGTATTTTATTTTGTACATCGTCTAGGCCGCTAATATTAGGAAATAAATTCATTTTGATAAATGAAATGTCTACCCCCTTTTGAGCTGTATATCATGAACCCCTAGTTCTAGAACTTCCTTTCCATTGAATAAGGTTTGCTTCTTGTACATGATTACTACCTTACAACAAGGGATAATGCTTGACTTTGATTGAAAGGCTGAAGCAGTTAAGATAAGATACTTGATTTGTGACAAAAAGCAAGGAAATAAACATTCTCCCTCCTCTGCTAAGATACTCTTTAAAAGTTTAGATTATTTAACTCAATCTCTTAGAAGGGTGATCCAGCCATATGCTCTTGGACCTGGATGTCTCTGGAAAAGAAGTCTCTCAGTCTCTCAGTTCCTGGCTCCTATTTTCCTTGTTGGGATTTTACATGTAGCTTAGCTATGAAGCAAGAACAGCTGTCTATTTTTCTGTTTCCTCAGAGCGCAGACGTCTTTCTCTCCCTCTTGATAATTAGCTCGTCAGGAGAAGAAATGATTATAGAACTTCCAGATGTACTCCTCTTTACCTGGCTTCTGCCTCCAACTCCTGGCCGTCCCAGCCCCATACACACAAACAGAGCAGCCAAATTGTGCCTTTTCTACCTTAAATGGTCTCCCAGCATTCCTTTGTCTTCCTCCTCTGCTGGCTATTTAGTGCTATTCTCTGGACAGGTTAAACAGTATAGAACTTTCCCCAACTTGTTAACTCTGTGAGTGCTGGATGCTGGTTCCTGCAGAATGTTTGTCATTCACAGGCGAGCACACCAGGGGTTTTTTTTTAATGTATTTTTATATTTTTTCACAGCTGCAACAGCTTGCAGTCTTTGCAGGGTTGAAAACCCCTTTTTGACAGGTCCAAAACACATTACTGAGATCCAAATGCAACTCAGTTCATATTGTAAGGCTCCAGCAGATAAGCTCATGGGGGAAGGAACCAGGTTTATAGTAGCTTGCTATACTTGTACAAGACTTTGTTCATTCATCTTTATGCACCAAAACTATAAAACAAGTTACTGTTACCCCTTTGCCTTGAAGTTACCTCTAGGAAGCAAGTCAAAGCTTGGCTGTTTAGCCAGGCCTTCTCCTAGATTCCATGGCAGAGACTACCTCTTTTCCAGTGACTACTAGAGCTTTCAGTTATGAGACTGCATTACCAATCTCCAGAAAGTTGTCTTATTTAATGACTCTTCTCAGTCAACACTTTTTATGCTTATCCATCTGAACCCTTTAACTGTGTGTCCCCTTACTCTCTAATCCAGTGATAGGCAACTCTGATCTTGGACTGCTATAGACAGATCTGATTGTCATGAAATTCGCAATGAATATGCCTGTGGTATATTTGCATGCACTAATTCCATTGTGTGCATATACTGTGTATATCATACATATTCATTGTGATATCCCGAAAACCAGAATGATTTGTGGCACTTCAGGACCGGAGTTGCCTATCCCTACTCTAATCTATCAGGCAGAACAGTGATTTATCACATGTCCTGCTACATCCCAGATGACCACTTATAATCTACCTCCAATCTCTGCTCATATCTGTTTATGAGCCCTCCTTTGTGGTTAATGCTCCCTTGCTGACTGTAAATTGTGATGCAGCTGTAATTATAATTCCAATTTTAAATTTAATTGTAATAATCCACTTTGAGACATTCTTAGGAAAAGGCATAATATTAAATAAATTTGTATAGACACATTATCTCTTCCTTTTTTTCTGTTATGCCTCTTTTTTTCTGCAGCCTAACATCCCTCTGGCTTTAACCACCACCTTTTCACACTGTTTCCCTACATTGAGATCATCAAATACTGTCATCCAGAGGTCTGTCTGTCTCTTGATCTCCTGATTTGTGCAGATCTGTTTCTCACCCCTCCGTCATGCACTGCTCCTTCAGATTTCTGCACCCCAGATGCAATTCTGAACTTTTTTGCATTGAATTTTTGTTGCTAAGCAGTCAATCACTCTCAAACATTTTTAGATAACTTCCAATTCTGTCTACACCCTCAGAGGTGTCTACCATGCTGCAGATCTTTGTGTGGTCTGCAAAAAAAAAGACAAAGTTTTCCTTCTAACCCCTCCACTCACCAAGATATTGAACAGAGCAGGCCCACTACCATAATCTCAGATAGAAAAAATATAAGCCTCTTGGAACTTATAGAAACTTAAATACTGATTCTACAGACTTTGGTTTTGTTGCCCAGGGTACCTCGGAACTGCTGCCAAGCTGACACCACAGTTCTTAGAATTATGCTAGCGTAAGTAGGTCAGAGACATGCCTCTGTGTTTTAGTCAACTCATTGTGTCCCCAACCATAAAGGAAAAAATAATATTTCTTATTTTCCTCCACCTTCTGCCTGAGTCCACCAGATAGAGCCCCTTTACTAGAAGCTACTGGACACCAGTCACAGCAGTTTGTTCCATGTCAATCACAGTGATTTATTCAATCAGGATAATTCTCTTCCTATCAATCACAGTAATTTAACTCTAAGTGCCAAGTAGCTAGCAGGCTTATGCAGGGAGCTATGCACAGTTAATATACTCTAATAGACATATAATAACTGTTTTGCAATACATTATCATCTGAACTAGTTACTAGCATTTTTCCAGGCTATGTTCAGCCCACAGAGTGCCCGCACTGAGATTCATTCAATGTGGGGCCGATGCAATAAACGTGCGTAGAAAGCGGACGCTGAGCAGTCAGCGCCCGCTTTCTTAACGCGCCCCAGGTGCCCCCAAGGGGGGCTCCATGCAATATTTAAATTAGGGGGTTGAGTTAGCAAGGAGGCGCTAGGGCGATTGGTTTTCCTAACTCGGCGGGGGTTCAAGAAACGGATGCTTGTCAGTTGCACCCGACTGTCAAGTGTGGGTTGTTTTTTTTTTCACTTGTTCCTTTAAGTTTTTCCTCCTACTTAATATCGCAACGATATTAAGTAGGAGGTAGTACAGACAAGTAGTTTTTTCTGCTTTTCTGAACTTGTTTTAAATGCGCTCAGCTATTAATGCCTGCACCAGGCAGGCGTTAATAGCTGATCGTTGGACGCACTTTTTTTTTTTTTGCATTGGAGTGAATACCTTAATAGCCTCATTCACATGCATTTGCAAGTGATGAACGCTATTAGAGTCACTCCCCGTTGGACATGCGTTGAATATGCGCTAATCACCTTATTGCATTAGGGGATTGATTAGTGCCTATTCAGCTCGTATCCGACTGCGGGTTATACAGTGCGATTGGCTGAGCACACTGTATTGCATCGGCCCCTGTGTTTCCTGTCACCTCTTTGCTCATCCTGCAAGGACAGGCAGCAGGAAACTCCCAGTCTAGGTAGTCCTCTAGGGGGTTGCATATCCATGGGATCTGCTTTGTGCTCCATCTCAAATGTGCATGCTTCCTCCCCCATTAGAGAAAAGCACGTCCTTCTGCCATACCATCTCACACTTGTCTCCTGAAAGTAGCAACAGTAGGCAACCATGAGGCCCCTGTTTTCTTAAAGAAGGGTTCAAATTAAGGTATTCCAGAGCTTAGTTAGCAGAGAAATCATAACCCGACCATTCCCACTTTAGAGAAATTAATCTATGCCTCCCTCCTCAAGAGTGCATATTTTTCCTCAGCTCACAGTGCAAATCAGCAAAGCAAATTAAGGAGTCATGAATATGCCTCTTCCTTTACCTGGCACATGTCACACTTAGACAACGGAAGCGACAAAAAAAGAAATATTTTTTTCAAACACACAAAAATAAACATTCTCTTTCTCCAAAATATACTTCAACCTCCTTGATACTATACTTTCAAACTGGAACATGAATGACAATATTGCCTCTCCAAACCACAAATAGCTAATTATTAAGGATAATTTATATATACACACATACCCAATTCTATATTCAACAAAGAAAAGTTGACCAGCAGTTCCCCAGCATGAAATTCAGCCACTGACATGTAAGAACATAAGAACATGCCATACTGGGTCAGACCAAGGGTCCATCAAGCCAGGCATCCTGTCTCCAACAGAGGCCAAACCAGGTCATAAGAACCTGGCAAGTACCCAAAAACTAAGTCTATCCCATATTACTATTGCTAGTAATAGCAGTGACTATTTTCTAAGTCAACTTAATTAATAGCAGCTAATGGACTTCTCCTCCAAGAACTTATCTTTTTGTTTTTCTGACAGTAAGGTAGGAGTGGGGAGGTGGGATATCTCACACAGCCAGAAACAGTCCAGAGATGGAGAGAAAGTTGCTAATCAGAGACACAGAGGATACTGTAAAGCCCAAGAAGAGAAAAAGAAACAGAGAAAAGGGGTAAAGTCTCTTTAAGAAAGAGAGGGGCAAAGAACAGGAGGCTAAGGGGAATTGTAATCCCAGTAAGATTTAATCTAAAATCAGTCAGGTGGCAGCAGCTCATGCAGAGGAATGTAACATTGCTTCGGAGATCCAGGTGAGGCACTTCTTCATGTTTCAGTGAAGCAATTTTGGAAAAGAAGAATCCAATGATTACAAAATGTCAATATCTTCAGTTTACATAATCCATTCTTTGTCCACAGATTTATGCAGCCTTTGCATCACCTGCAGATAGGTCTCCTGTGGACGTGTGAAAACTGGAGTGATCTGTGTGCTCTGTCTAACTGTAATATGGCCATTTTATATCCTCCTCCAATAATCTACAGCAAGCTGAGGGAGTCGAGCTTTTTTTTTTTTGTTTGCTTGTTTAAAGCGGATCACATTCAGGTACTGTAGGTTTTTCCCTATCCCAAGAGGATTTATAATCTAAATTTGTACCTGAGGCAATGGAGGATAAAGTGAATTGTCCAAGGTTACAAGGAGTGGTAGTGGGATTTGAACCCTGGCTTGCCCTGAGCTTCCTCCAGAAAACCCAAGAGCAGAAAAAATTCCCTCTCTGTGATTAGTGTTCTTGTCAGTGACCTGCTCTGATAGGCAAACAAGCTGCTGTTTCGGGACCATGATCTCATGTACCTTCAACTACTCTCAATCATCTTCTCTGCTACAGGGAGTGGTGGCTGCAGCTGGTCAAATTCTATTAACCATTCTCCAGTGTTATTTCATTCTCTTTGTACTTATAAGCCTGATTTTCAAAAAAGAGGTCTCAGGGCCTGATTTTAGTTGCCTTAAAACAGCTGAATGTAAGAACCTAAATGTAAGTTTAGGTGTCTTAACTAGAGGGGCCTATAGGTATCGGGGAGAACGTACATTAAGGCGCCTTGTTTAGGTGCCCAGTGCTGAAAATCCATGCTGAGCACCTAAATTCATTTTCCTTGCCCTGGCCCTTCCAAATTTTAGGCACTGAGCCCAGAAAAATTTTAAAATTCTAGGTGCCTAACTCGTTAAGATTGGTGCCTAGGACTTTTGAATAATGGGCACTATATGTTTGGCATTCCACTTTTACTATTAAAGTTGCCTTGGTAATAAGTTTGTCCATATGTTTCTTGTTCACTTTTATGACTTTTTCTAGTCCTTCATAGAATTGTTTGACTTTAGCTCTTTCTGCATCTTCATTTGGTGCATGTAATTATATCATCAAAAATTTCATGGGGTTAATCATTAATGCTATTATCCTTTCAGGATAGCAGAATCCCTGTAGCAACTGGCTTAATTCTGGAGACTGTATATCAGATGGGATAGAAGCAGTCCAGAGCAATGTTCCCTCTAAAATTGGGTTGCTGTGTACAAAAACCTTTAATTGTGAGCAAACATTTTTGACTTCATTATACTGTGAAGAGTACTTTCTTTAATGCAAAAAGCCTAGCAATTTTATGCTCATTGCAACTTAGTCCTTAGAGAGAACATTGGTAGCGGCATGCACACAAACTTTCTCACATACACATACACACACACATACACTCTAACACACTTGTATATTCACTCTCATACTCTTTCACACGCATGCATGCTCATTCTCACAAACACACATACACTCACTCTCATTCCTCTCATTCACTCCCCAGACTCATGCATATGCACACTCAGTTCTCCTCCTCTTCCACATACACATTTATTTCAATAACTGCAAACCCTTCACTGCAAAACGCTTTGAGAAGTAACACAAACCCTTCAGAACTCAACCAGCAGCATCCTTATCTATGACACGGCAGCAATGCAACTATTTTACTATGCCCTAGAACACGAACACACCACATACTGGGATTAATAAAACAAAGCCCTACAGAAAAACTGCATGCCAGCAGAAATACTGCAACTCAGTTATACATGCAGAACACAGACTGACCCTTACCTAATACAGGATAAGGAACTACAAATTAGAAACAGAAACATGCAGACAAAAATAAAACGGAAAGCCCGAGAAACCAGACTCTCTGAACAGTGGAATATTGAAGAAAGAACAAAATACAAATATGTAATGCACATTCCCAATGATAACATATGCCAATCACTAAAAATTCAAAATAAATTCTTTTTTTACCTTTGTTGTCTGATCTTATTTTTCTAATCAGAGCATTCCCTTTCTAGGTCTTTTCCCAATTCTTTTTACAGAGTCTCTTTTTTTTTTTCCGGTTTCTTCTGTCTCTGCCTGTCATCTTCCCTTCCTCCCTTGAACACACACTCAGGCTCTCATTCTGAGACATGTTCTCTCTCTCACACACATATGCACACGCACGCTCTCATTCACATGGTCTTTCTCACACACACACACAGGCTCCCCACTCTCACATGATCTCACACAAACACACGGCGATCTCTCTTACACACCAGCTCTCTGTCACATTCTGTCTCACTCTCTCACACACACACTGGCTCTCACTCTCTCACATGCTGTCTCACAGACTCTCACATTCATATGCTCTCTCACACAACCATACATGCTCTCACACACATCTCTCACACACAGAGGCTCTCACATGCTGTCTCTATCTCAAATACTCACAGATTCTCACGGCCACATTTTCTCTCACACACACACACACACCTACATACACAACCAGGCTCCCACTCTCACATGCTGTCTGTCTCATACACATTCTACAGGGCCTCAGCCTCCCTTTTGCCTCTGGGCCTCCTCTTCACGAGTCGCTGCAGGATATGCTCTGTGGCGACCCTGAACTTCTCGGTCCACTGTGAGATAGGATCTGTGGTGGCTCTGCTACTGGGAGTCCTCAGGTCACCACGAGATAAGATTCGTGGCTACCCTGCTACCAGGACTCTTCTTCTTGGGCTGCTGTGAGATAGGATCCGTGGTGGCCCTGCTACTGGAACTCCTCTTTTCAGCTGCCACAAGATGACATTCACAGTGGCCCTGCTACCGGGACTTTTCAGGCGCTGTGAGATGGGATCTGCTGTGACCCTGCCACAGACACTGCTGCTCTTCTGCCTGCGGGCCGACGCTCCTCCTCCTTCCTGCCTGCGCAGCTCCGGCAACTTTTTTCTTCCAGGGCCATGTGGACAAGAAGGAAGAGGAGTGCCTGGAGTTCTGGGGGTCTCTTCTTTGCTTCAGGTTGTTGTGGGATGAGCTCCAACACAGCCCCGCCAGTCTTCCTGTGCAGGGGGAAGGGGTAAAAGCTATGCACGGCCATGAAAAAAGTTGTGTGCGGCTGTGCGCTTGCACAGCTTAAAGTCTGCACCAAAAGACATGATGTAAAAATGTATACCTGAGAGGAGAGATGGGGAGGATATGATATAGACTTTAAAATACCTAAAGGGTATTAAAGATACTCAAGAAACACATCTCTTCCGATGGAAAGGAAGCTGGAGAACTAGGGGTCATGATATGAAGCTCCAAGTGGGGTAGACTAAGGATCAATATGAGAATTTTTTTTTTCACGGAAAAGGTGGTGGTTGTCTGGAGGAGATGATGGACAAAAACTGTGATGGAATTCAGAAGAACATGGGATAAACACAGAGGATCATCTGGTAGCAACAGGATGCCAACAAAGCATTGAGATAACCTGTAGTAACTTTTCTGCATGGGGGTAATCTGTATAGAGAACAATTAGAACCTTAAACACCTTGTTGAGCAGACTGGTTGGGGCATTTTGGTCTGTATCTGCCATCATTTACTATGTAGGTATGTAATAAAAGCCAGGTAGCAGATAAGATAACGTAGACCAGTCGTCTCAGTTCTTTTATAATGTTTATTAGGGAGATCAAATTTAAACAAAAAGAATGGGTATTTCAAATTGCCCGACTCCGGCCAAATTTCACCTATAACATAGGCTGCATCAGGGGCTTGTTAGGATACGATATGTAGTTAGCATTTGCTCCAATAATAGTGTAAGTCCCTTAACTCGTGGATTCTGATCAGCAATTTTCATATATGTTACAACATCAGTGTTGCATAATTGGCAGAAATATAGCCGATGAACATAAAAAGTTTAATTTTCACTCTCCTTTAAAAGTAGCGCTCACTTATCACAGTCTCAAAAATTAGGGACAACTACTATTTTTATTATAGTGCTATGAGAAAAAACTTGCACTCTTTGCCATTTATCTGTTTAAATTTGATCTCCCTGATCAAGAACTGAGACGACTGGTTTTCTTATCTGCTGCCTGGCTTTTATAGACCGTCTTCCGTGTTGTTTTTTTGGGTATGTAATAAAAGCCACACCTTTTTTGCTATTTTCTCCTCCTGAATAAATTATTTCATGTAATTCTTCAGTTGGTGGGCATTGTTGTGGTGAACTCTCCTTTGTCTTCCCAAACATTTTCAGCAGTTCCTGTGTTGGCCTTCACGTCTTTCATTTTCTGAGGTTTCCAGCTGTCATGAGAGTTCTGACATTCCCAGTAACAATGCTATAGCAGAGGCTTGATGATGCTACAGCTCTGTATATTGTTCCACAGTGCCCATCCCCTCCGGACCTGGGCTAGTAGTATTGTTAGTACTAACCTTCACTTTCCAAGATACACATTTTTTGTTTTGCGTATTAAATAGTTATAATCAGGGGCTGATAGATGCAGGAGTATCTAGCAGTGTCCATTAACTGGACAGTATTGTTAACTGTTACTCCTGGCTGGAGTCCTTCACCTGCCAGACTTTCATTTCCCATTGACAGATAGCGATCTGCCAGATTAGACTGCTGTTAATGGTTCTGCCTTATAATCAGATTTATTTTGCAGGTTTACTCTTCTAGATCCACCATGTTCTGAAGAATTGGGCCCACCTCTCAGAGGATGTGGTTCTTCACCACACATGGACAGTCTTCAACTTATGGGAGACTATGTGTGAAGCTTCAAAAGTTGCTAGGGGTAGGGATACCAGTATTGGGGCGAGGCCATATTTTAGACATCACCCATGAAAGATATTAGTCCTGTATGGTCCTTTAGGTTAGAAAATGATGTATCCCCATGAGACCTCAGCTTCAGACACCTCTTTCACAAATGATAGCGGTTGAGTTGAAACGCATTCTAACTGAAATGAAAGCTTATGTGTAGAGAGAGAGGTAATTCTGAACTAAAATGTATTGTCCAGCTTACATGGCCTGTGACTGCTGTTTTCAAAAGAAAATTGGCTCTAGTCCAGAAGACTCTCCTTTTTTTTTTTTTTTACCACAGAGTATTCTTTCTTAATTTAGACTCTTTTCAGCAGCACACCTGCATATTATGGGTTTTTTTTTTCTGGCGAGCCTTTTTGGGACATTGAGAGTCAGCTGAATAGAGTCCTCAGTATTCTTAAGGATGGGGTTTATTATTTGGCAGCCGTGGCTTTTAGCTTTGAATGGCAAAGCTGAAGCCTATAAGAAAAGGAGGAGCTGGCAGCAAATCTCCTGGATGGAGCAGCTGAGAGGTGTTAATTAGTCCTTTTGCTCCCTTACCTATGCACACTAGACAGAGCACAGGCCTAGGCCAAAGCACTGGGGTTAAATAACAGGGTCTTCAGGTGCAATGCAGCTTGCTTTGGCCTTGGCCCTTTTCCTCCTACATTCATGGCCCTTACCCTGCAGATGTATGCATGTATGTTGAGTAGAGAGAAGCAAGGGAATGGTGTTGAATTCTAACAATGAGTTTCTAGGTTCAAGTTTCCAGTTTAAAATAAATTAAATTAAAAAAATCTGATTTAGTAAAAGTATCTCTCGCACCAGAAAATTATTTATTTGCGTGGAGCTGACGGACAGGTGTTTGAGCCCAACCTTGTTCTCACTCACCAAATGTTCATTTCTCTACAGCGGTGACTCATAATATTAGGTGCAACCTGGCAGAGAAATGGGATAACCTCTAAAATTATATTGGCTATAGGTTTCCTTAAAGAGGCAGGCCTAGCTTAAAAAAATTAGACAATTCAAATTGGTCATTGTAAAACATATAAAATGATTAGGGCCCAATGGCTTGGTGCCAGTGC
Organism: Rhinatrema bivittatum; assembly: GCF_901001135.1. Lineage (NCBI taxonomy): Eukaryota > Metazoa > Chordata > Amphibia > Gymnophiona > Rhinatrematidae > Rhinatrema > Rhinatrema bivittatum. Next base: position 271,774,845 of record NC_042615.1, on the reverse strand, counting down.
TGCAGCCTTCGGTTTGATTATTGAACTCAGTTTGTGCTTCTCAATCCAGACAGGCATGCCATGGAGACAATGTTCACAGCTCCCTGGCGCCACAACCATCTAGTGGCCAGATGCAGGGTCCACGCATTTTGAGTTCTGGAGAGAACTGCTGTACGAGGACCCTGGCTGAGGACTATTAGTGTGATGGCACCTAGCCTAGATGAAATGGGAAAGGGGGGGGTTAAAAATAGCAAAAGACTCGGGTAGTGCCAAATGAAAGCTTATAGCACCGTAGCCCTAGTGGAGGCCTGTTCCAATTGAGCTAATGGAGCAGAAGAAAACTGTAAATAATTATAGTTAAATCATTTTTATTAATTTTCAAATAAACCACATATCGCTGGAACACTGATGGACTCTGTACAGTGCTCAGCTCAAACAGCAAACAGTTTAATACAGGTATCCCTCCTCCTCCTGCCTCCTAACCAGGTCATAGGAATAAGAGATCTGACACCGGCAAAGTTCAGAATTTCGAGAAGTTAAAAGTCATTAAGATCCTACTTTGTGCTCATGGGGGCAGTGCTTGTATATATGGGTCTTAAATACGTAGAAAATCTCTTTTTTTGCTTGGAGACATCTATTTTTTCTATATACTTTTCAAAAACACAAAGCTGCTGGACCTGATTCCTCCAGAGTGTTGCTGATGGAGGTTCTGCTGCAAGCCAACATTGTAAAATGCATTTCTTTGCTATTAGAAATATTTTACACACCCATAATTTTTTATAACAATTAGCAAATTCAATATTCTGAGAAACATCAAAAAGAAGCATTTTAGCAGTAAATGGTAATACAACTCTGGTAGATTTAGAAATATACCTCAGTATAAGTCGCCAGTATAAGGCAACCTTTGGGCAACTCCAAAAATAATGTCTCAGAGTCCCTATTGCTGTACAACATTTTTTACATTGCTCTGTATCTGAGAAATGCACAAGAAACATTCTATGTTGTGAAATGTAAAATTGCTTTAAAAATTTGTACTGTAATTCTCTAAATTAATGTTACACGTGCATGATCTTATTCTGTGAAACAATCTCTTATATTCTTCTTGTGTAAGAGTTACTCCCAGTTCTTTTTCCCACACATTCAAAATTGCTGCATATGCTCTGGGCTTCACCTTACTTAGTAACACCCGATACCAGAACGATATTGTTTGTCCATGATTTGGAAACATCAAATAAATCTGAGAGCAGGAACCTATTCTCCTGCTCCCAGTCATTCAACTTTAATGATTGTATATAGTTACTGGTCTGCAAATATGCATAAAAATGTTTTTACTCTAACTGATATTCTTCCATTAACATTTGAAAAGTTTTTATTTGCCCCTCTTCATCAAAAAACTGTGAAATATTTTTCAAGCCCTTAACATTCCATTGTGAAAACACTAGTGAGTTCTTCCCTGGTAAAAAAAAAAAAAAAAAAAAGCTTTATTGCCTCTAAGTGGCAGAAACTGGGATATTGTACTTTTTAACTGCAACATAGAAGAAAAATATCTTCGTGTCTTGACCAATGGATGCACCAAGGGACTATTTTTAATATGTGGGGGCAAGGCCAATAAAGATACATGTAAAATATAACTAGGATGTAAGGGGTAGAGGTAAATTTATTCTGTATCAATTGGTGTATAATAACTAGATTCTTGAATCCAATCCCCTATATGTCTAAGATTGCAAGCTATATTATACAATTTCGCATTGGCCAACCCAAGTCCCCCTTTTTCCCATTTGCCCATCATCTTCGTCAAAGCTAATCTAGGTTTAGATCCTTTCCAAAGATATTTCCTCAAAATATCCTCTAAACGATTGGCGTCTTCCTTTAGTATGTAGTACGGGATAGTTTGAAATAAATATAACCATTTTGGTAAGATTATCATTTGAAAAAACCCCACCCTGTCTGTTAGTGAGAACGGAACATTTGCCCATACCTTCAATTAAGGTTTTAGTAGAAAGGAATAGTCTTGATAAATTAAATGAATATATTTGAGAGGGGTCTCTATGAAGAGTAATCCCTAAATACGTAAAAGAGTGTGCAGCCCATGTCATTGGAAAATTGGACCCCCATAAATGACAGACTTGCTCTTGTATCGGTAGAGCCTCTGATTTGTCCATATTAAGTTTATGGCTGGTCAACCGCCCATAAGTGGAAAATTCTTTTAAAAGAGCTTGCAAAGAACATATGGGATCAGTGATAAGAGCCAAAATATCATCTGTGAATACAGCTAACCTAAAGATATGTGGTGCAGAGGCCCCCCAGTGGCACTCCCTTAATATTCAGATTATCTCTTCTTCGTTTGTAGAAGGGGTTCTAGAGATAGCACATATAATAAAGGTGACAGAGGACACCCCTGCCTAGTTCCCCTGCTGAGATTGAGTTCAGTAGACAAAAAAAAAACATTGACAAATACTGCATCTTTGGAAGCTTTATATAGAGTTTTTTATTGCATATATAAAAAAAAAAAACCCTCAATTCCAAAGACCTGAAGAGTTTTAAACTTAAAGTCTGACTCTAGTTTATCAAATGCTTTTTCTGCATCAAACCTGAGCAGCATTGATGGCAGATCTTTCTGTTTGCTACTTGCAATAGAGGCCAAGATGTGTCTCATATTAATCGCAGTGCAACGGGCTTTTACAAATCCTACTTGATCCATGTTTATCAATTTAGGGAGAACTACTGCTAATCTGTCTGCCATCATTTTTGCCATCCGTTTTACATCGGAATTCAATAGTGAGATTGGTCTGTATGATCCCAGACACATCAAATCCCTGCCTTTTTTGGGCAGTACTATAATGGTAGCTTTATGCGGTGCATAGGGGAATTGTCCTAAATTAACTAAATATATAAACATTTCCCTCACTGGGAGACAAATTTTTGTAGCTAATAGTTTATAAAATTCTGCAGAAAGCCCATTGGGCCCTGGTGCCTGCATTAGTTTGACTTCTTTTATTACCCTTTGAATTTCAGGAATTTGAAATGGCTTATTCAAGCTCTCCTGCTGTATTGAGGAGTGCATAGGAAGTTTCACAGATCCTAGATATTCTTAAATATGCCCTTTCTCCTTAGATGTACCCTGGTACAGTTGCTGATAATATTCACGGAATATTTTTGATATTTCCTTTCCCAAATTAACCACTGCGGTTGAAATTCGTTTCATGGCTGGGATATGTTTAGGCCCTGTCCAGTGTTTTGCTACTTTGCCAATGTTTTACCTCTTTTATTGCCGTGTTGAAAGCATTTGCATTTGTAATATATTTGACCCTTCTCAGCCCTCTGATGAAGAAATGTGTTAAGAGCATTTTGTGTGGTCCGAAAATTTGCTTTATTAGGACCCATTAGAAACCTTTTATAACACTGCTTGTCTTGATATAGCTGGTTTTCTAAAGCCAATATTGCAGTGCTCATTTTCTTCCGACTTGCAGCCACAGAAGAGATATCTCCCTGGATAACAGTTTTAGCTGTCTCCCAAAATAAAATTGGGGAATCCTGTTCTGTGTCATTATGCAGCAAATACTCGTCCCATCTTTTCAAGAGGTATTCTCTAAAATTCAAATCCATGTAAAGGTGTTTGGGAAATTTCCAAACTCTGGTCAAATCCAAAGGTCGATGCCCTGCTAAATCAAGCCAGACTGGTGCATGTCAGAAACTGCTAATGGGCCAATTTGGGTATCAATTCTAGAAAAATGCTCTCGTCTAGTTAGTAAATTATCGAGACGAGATTGTCTGCTTGTGATATATGAGTGAATTCCTTCTCACAAGGATGCAGGGTTCTCCATGTATCACTCACGTTTAAGCACTTGCACAAGTATGCAGTTCCCTTGCATTTGGACAAACAAGACCTTGTAGTCAGTGGTAGTTTGTCCAACTCATCGTCATGAGGGAGATTAAAATCTCCTCCCACTATTAGTGTTGTCTGAGCGTATAGAAGTAGTAAACAAACTATTTTCATAAAAAACGCATGATCATAGACCGTACAAAACACTATAGATTTGCCATACAGACTGCCTTCCAATATTAAATATCTTTCTTCCATATCTGCAGTCTGATTGGTTGTCTGCAAGTGTCCCTTTTCCAATCAGTATTGCCACCCCTGCTTTCCATGTATCCGATTGAGCTAAGAAAACCTGCCCCCACCTGGTTTCTACCTGGTTTCGGATGTTCTGTCATAGTAAGATGCGTCTCCTGTAACATAGCAGTCTAAGCTTTTTGCCTTTGCAAGGCTTGCAGCACCTTGTAACGCTTAGTGATAGACCCCCATGCCCCCCACATTCCATGTGACACACCTCGCTGAAGCTGCTGCCATTTCCACATTGTGTGTTGTTTGTACTACCCACCCGCCCGGCCTAAACCCCAGCTGAACTGAACTTCTAAATTGTTTATCCTTCTCTTCCAACCAGTGATGATCTCTAACTGCCATTTCCTTGTGTATTTCTGAAATTGAAACGCCTCCTCTCCCCCACCCTCCCTTACTTTCCCCCCCCTCCCCTTTCAAACTCTCCCCAAAAAAGCTGAAATGTTTTCAAATCTCTTCGCCCCACCATGGGTAAACGACCTGTGTATCATGTGTAGGGTCCCACTCCCACACATCTCACAAAACACTCCTAGTCAATTCACTCTTTCCCAACTTATTATGTATTTCATTTCCAAAACTGAATCAGGAAAAGAAAAAGTCAAAGCTGCATGTACATGAATATTTACCTGTAAATATTCATACCCATATATTCTTAGATGTATAACCCCATGTTGAGAGATCCATGCACACATTGGTACATACACCCTTCTGTAATCTTATTCATAGGAGCCCTCATATCCAAACCTACAGTTTTTCAGAAAAACAAGTTATAGAATCAGATTGTAACTATGAATGTAAACACAATGCAGGGTGTTTTTCAGCTCCAACTCAGGGCTCAACTTGGTAATGCTCCCACCGATCCTCCTTCATTGGAGAATTTAAAAAACCAAAAAAAAACAAAACCCTGAATGATTCCCTTTTTGTTCATTTTCAAAAATTATCAAAGTCAAATACTGAAAGACATTGAGCAGGTGTCACTATAAACTGCAACTCTCCCAAAGATTCTCAGACAATTTCATTTCTCAACCAGAAAATCTTGGGCAAAACCTTTTGTCTCCTCTGTCGTTTCATATACATATGTTTTGCTCTGGTGTACTATTTTTAATTTTGCAGAAAATTGAAACACAAATTGAATTAAACACTCCACTAGCTTGGTGCAGACATGAAAAAATGGTTTTCATTTAGCTGAGACAATCGCTGAATAATCTGGAATCAAAAGTATTGGGCATCCTTCATATTCCAGTTTCCTCGACCTCCTGAACTGTCGCATCACTTTTTCTTTATGGCGGAAGTTTAAAAATGTAGCGATTACTGTTCAGGGCCTTGACTGGATCGACGCTTTGATGTCCTAGTGATGGGCCCTTTCGATATGCAGTTTGCCAAAGGTCTCAGCCATGTTAAGGGCCATACCGAGCCACAAATCTATTAATTCTATTATTTAGCCAATTCTATTAATTCTATTAATTCTATTATTTATTCTATTAAATTATTATTCTATTAAATTATTATTTATTCTATTACAATTCTATTAATTCTATTATTTAGCCAACTGCTAAATAAATTGAACCTAAAACACTTTATATTTGCAGACGACGTCCAGATTGTGATCCCCCTCAAAGATTCCATAACTAAAACCCTACAACTTTGGGAAAACTGTTTTCAAGAAATTAATGACCTCCTATCCAGCTTAAATTTAATTCTGAACCAATCAAAAAGTGAATTCCTACTAATCTCTCCAGACAATTGCAAAATCACTACAAACCCGCCAGCCAATTTGCAAATCACAAAAGTAAGAGATCTAGGAGTTTCTCTAGACAACCGGCTAAATCTAAAATCATTCATTAATCAAACAACTAAGGACTGCTTCCACAAACTACACGTATTGAAAAGAATAAAACCCCTATTTCATTTCCATGATTATAGAACAGTGCTCCAAGCAATAATCTTTGCTAAAATAGATTACTGCAACACTATCTTACTAGGCCTCCCATCATCCCATACTAAACCGCTCCAAATGATTCAGAACACGGCAGCAAGAATCCTAACAAACAAGAGACGAAGAGATCACATTACGCCAGTCCTTAAAGACCTGCACTGGTTGCCAATCCACTACAGAATAATCCATAAATCTCTCACTACAATCTACAAAAGTATTCATGGACTGGCTCCACTCCATCTACAAATAGAACTCAAAAAACACTCCTCCAACAGACCCATCAGAGAAACATACAGAGAATATCTACAGGTACCACACGCCAATACCACCCAACATATAACATTGAGAGACCGGGCCTTCTCTACAGCAGGCCCACCACTATGGAACTCAATCCCCTTAGAATTACGACAGGAACCATGTCTACCAACCTTCAGAAAAAGACTTAAAACATGGCTGTTCAAGAAAGCCTTTCCGGACCCTTACTGATTCTCCTACACTAAATACAACAAGACTGATCATCTTCCGTTAAACTAATATAGTCATTAACAACCTCCGCAAAGTTCTACCTCTTGTTAAACTTCTATCTTCCTCTTCTTTTACTCCCAGTTAGAATCATCCCTGTTTTATTGTAACTTCTTCTTCTGAGCACTTGTTATAATTTGTTATAATTTATTATAAGTTGTAATGTATACATTCAAGTTATAGTTTTGTATTGCTCACCCCTTGTTTTATGTAAACCGACATGATACAAACTCCGTGAATGCCGGTATAGAAAAATCACAAATAAATAAATAAAGTCCGGTAGCATTCTATAGTCAAATGTTTCAGGGAGGCCGATTATTCTTATATTACCCCAACAAGATCTATTTCTAGATCATCGATTTTAATTTCAGCCTTCAGGATTGCCACTCTAGCTTCTGCTAATTACAATTCCAGGGCCTGCACTCTTTTATCTATTCCCGTGAGGTGATCTTTGACTTCCTGGAAACATTTGGAATTATTGGTAAATAACGTTTGCATTTCAGCAAATTTCTCATAGATTTTTTTCAAATCTGCCATCTAATGCTGCAACGATTTGTGCTGCGATTTCACTTAACCCTTAAGTCTGGGTACTGGGGGAGGAAGGATTACTGGCGGAGTCCGCCATTTTCCAGCCACCGGCTTTCCTTTGTCTCACCAATTCATTCCAAAAATAAGATAAGTTTGTAGCTATCTTTAGTATAGCCTCAAAAGCGGATTCCTTAGCACTTGAAGTCCCTGCTAATGTCCACGGCTGCTTTCTCGGTGAAGTTTAAAGGCCAGATGTGCAGACATTGGGGAGTGGGACCCGAGAGCCATGAAGAATCACATCTTCACTCTGCATCACATCACATAATCCCCTCGTCTGTAAATAATTAAGAGCTCTATTTTCTCTTTTGATTGATATTTCATGGCTAATGAGATACTTGTGGTTCTGTGTAGTAAATATCATTAACACTAATGCAACATTAAAACGGATTTAACATTTCTGAAAGGTAAAACCCATAAAATAGGTCTTTGAACACAGCTGCGTTAAAAATAATGCACTTATGTTCATTCTTAATGTGGCTATGCATGTTGAATATACAACTACCTTGGTAATGACCTCATTAGTTATTACTGCAGTGTTTGTGACAATGCATTAAATTTATCTTGACCAATTGAAGGCTATGGCAATTGGTACCTGGAATACTGCAGAATGGGGAGAGGAATTTCCTTTGAAGTGGGCAGGGAATCATATCAAATATTTGGGTATTTGGCGTCCTAAAGATATATCTACCTTATATACTATAAACATTTCAAAACTACAGGAGAAAACAGAGTCTTCGGTGTCTTCTTGGATGCAATTGCCATTGTCTCTCATGGGACATATTCATTTAATTAAAATGACTATTCTTCCACGTTGGCTATATGTACTAGGTGTTCTCCTAATATCTTTGCGGAATTCCACCTTTACCATATTCCATGGGGTGCTTGGTAAGTTTCTTTGGAAAGGGAAGGAACCCAAATTGGCTTTGAGAGTACTGATGAAATCCATTTCCAAGGAAGGGTTTGGCTTACCTAATTTACAGGTTTATAATCATTCCATTAATTTAAAGCACATAGGGGACTGGCTTACGACTACCACTTTCTATTCTAATGTTGTTATTTTGGAGGCACAACTGATTTCACCTTTGTCTTTATGCTATATACTCCAGTCTAGATATTCTTCCATTTCTCACTGCATAAAATCTAGGATACTCGTATCTCCTCTTCGCAGAACTTGGAAATGGCTCACAATGAGGGCATACCTGTCTCCCAGTTTATCTCCTTTCCTTACTATTTGAGGCAATGGGGATTTCCCTCCAGGAGTGGGGGTGTCACATTTTTAGAAGTGGGAATTAAAAGGTCTGATCTTTGTTGCTCAACTACTATTGCTCATGAGTCTTTGTTGTCTTCTTCAAATTTATGTATTCAATATAACCTGCCTTCCACTGATTTCTTTTTTTATTGCCAAGTCCGACATTGTCTTCAATCTCTCCAATGTACGGATTTACAGAACCAAACTGGCAAGTTCTTTTAGAATGGTTTGACTTTAACCCTAAACATCGCTCTGTTTTTTTTTCTTTTTGTATAAGTCCTTGGAAACTAAATATAAAACTTGGTCTCTAGATGAGGCTTGGTCTAAATGGCAACGTGAACGGCAAAGTATTTTTCCATTCTCTACTTTTATTGCATCTTTTGTGACTATTCCAACAATCACCTGCAGGGCACTGATGTGGGAAACGCGATATAAGTTATTTTATCGGCTTTATTTTTCTCAGCGCCAGGCATACATGGTGAAGATTGCAGACTCTGATGTATGTAAAGTGCAAGACAGAGGTGGCACATTTGGGTCATTCTCATTGGAGATGCAGCTTAGTCCAACCATTTTGGGAAAAGGGTTTTCATTTCGTTACTCGGGTATTAGACATCACAACTCTGCTGCACAAGGCGAGAAGCCAAGTTCTTAATGATTTAGCTTATTAGCATTGATCTTTTCCTATTTTTTGACATGTGCCTTCTCAGAAGGGAGGGAAGGAAAGGGGGTGTGAGGGTTGGGAGTCCATGGGGGCTTGGGGGCTTTGAAACGTTCTGATCATATTTGACTTTACATTAACGTGTGATATGTAACAGATCATTATGCATCATTTGTAACCTTCTGTGTTTGTTCATTTTTCTTGATATGTCAATAAAAAGTTTGAATATAAATGCATCTTGGCCACATTGCTGAGGCAAATTTAGCTACACCTCAGGAAGTGTAGTTAACTGATAGCAGCATGCATGGGAGAAGCAAGTGTCCTAGACCCCCGCCCTCAACAAAGTCAAAATGTTTTTTCCCTTCCCACCAGATCCCTTTGACCCCCAGTTTGAGCCCCTTATGCCCTCCTGGCTCCGAATTACATAGTAACATTACATAGTAAATGACCAAAAAAGTCCATCCTGTCTGCCCAGGTAGGTGTTTAGAGTTGTACTTGCCGCTCTGTGCAGGTTATCCCCATGCCTTCTCTTTAGAGTCTTAACTGCTGCTCTCTGCATGTTATCCGTTTAGGGTCGTAACTGCCGCTTTTTGCAGATTACTTCAGTGCTTCATTCCCATTCCCTTCTTAAGGGATCCTCTGTCTTTACTCAATGCCTTTTTTAATTGTTTCTTCTACCTTCTCCAAGAGGTATCTACCACCCCTTTCCATGAAAAAATATTTCCCAATTATGTTCCTAAGTCTACCTCTTTGTAGCTTCCTTTCCATTAGAAATGTTTAGTTTCTTATGCAGATATTTAAATGACTGCATCATATCTGCTGTCTCTCTTCTAGGGTGTACTGTATATATTTACAGGCTGATACAGTATAGTGCGCTCCGATGGAGTGCACTGTTAGCCTGCTCTTGGACGCGCATTTTCCCTTACCCCTTATTCAGTAAGGGGAGGAAAACGTGCGTCCAACCCGTGGCATCTAATAGCGCCCACAACATGCAAATGCATGTTGATGGCCCTATTAGGTATGCACACGGGATACAGAAAGTAAAATGTGCAGCCAAGCCGCACATTTTACTTTCAGAAATTAGCACCGACCCAAAGGTAGGCACTAATTTCTTCCGGCACCGGGAAAGTGCACAGAAAAGCAGTAAAAACTGCTTTTCTGTGCACCTCCGACTTAATATCATGGCGATATTAAGTCGGAGGTCCTGAAGAGTAAAAAAAAGTTAAAAAAATGTTTGAATTCGGCCCGCGGCTGTCGGGCCGAAAACCGGACGCTCAATTTTGCCGGCGTCCGGTTTCCGAGCCCGTGGCTGTCAGCGGGCTCAAGAACTGACTCCGGCAAAATTGAGCGTCGGCTGTCAAACCCGCTGACAGCTGCCTCTCCTGTCAAAAAGGAGGCGCTAGGGATGCGCTAGTGTCCCTAGTGCCTCCTTTTGCCTGTTTTTACTGCTGGGCCTAATTTAAATACAGAATTGCGCGCACCGGCGAGTGGCTGGTGTGGGCGCCGGGAGAGCGGGCGTTCGCCTGCTCTCCCGCAGACTTTATTGTATCGGCCTGTTAGTTCCTTAAAACTCATCACATATGTCTTTTGTTTCATACCCCACACCATTTTGTTTATCTTTCTATGGATCACTGCTAGCCTAATCTCTATCCTTTCTGAGATACGACCTCAAGAAATGAACACAATATTTTAAGTAAGGCCTCACTGTATAGGGGTATTAGTGCCTCTTTTTTTTTCTGCTGGCTGTGCCTCTCTCAATCAGCCTAGCATCCTTCTGGTCCTAGCTACTGCCTTGTGTCACTCTTTTCGTATATTGAGATCATCAGACATTATCACCTCTCTTCCCTGGTCAATGCACATCAGCTCTTCACCACCTATATATACCACTCCTCTAGATTTCTGTATTCCAAGTTCATGACTGCACTGTTTTGCATGGAAACTTAACTTACTGCTATGTATGCAACCATTTCTCAAGCTTTTTAAAATCCCTTCTCATTCTGCCTGGGCTGTCAGGGGTATCCGTTCTGTTGCAGATTTTAGTGTTAATCCGCAAAAAGACAAACTTTTCCCTCTAACCTCTCCAAACTATCAGTCACAAAGATATTGAACAGAACAAGCTCCAGGACCAATCCCTGAGGCACTCCACTAATCACCTTTCTCTCCTCCAAGTGAATTTCATTTACTGTTGCCCTCTGTCATCTATTACTCAGCCAGCTTCTAATCCAGTCCTCCTCCTGGGGACCTATCTACAGGCTGCTCAGTTTCTTCATGAACTCCTATGTGGGACAGTATCAAAAGCTACATCCAGCACATGCCCTGGATCTTATTCTTCAGAATGGCATCACTCAGCAAACTTCAAACAATTGTTGCATGCAAGTGTTCAAATTTTTCAATTCTACCATTTGAAACCTTGAGGCTGAGTTAATAGGAGATAAGAGACTCCTGCTGATTCGGCCTGGGTGAGGGGTAGGTGGTATAGGGGATTTTAATTTGATTGCAGGGGTAGGGGTTATTTGTATTTAGGAGAGGGTAGGCTCTTTCCCTGCACTAACTGGCCTGTTAACTTCGGGCTTGTTAGCACAGGGGAATAACATAATTTTACATGCAAAGCACATATTTCAAAGAGCCGCACTCACTTTAATATATCCCTTTTAACATGCACTTTGCATGTAATTAGCTCAGTACATTGTACTTTAACATGGGTTAGTACATAGGCCCCTTAATATTTAAAGTTTTGGAAATCTCTTTCTATATAGCTGTTCCCACAATATTCAGGTTAATAGGCTGGTACTGTGCTGGTTGTCACCAGAATCCTAATGCAGCACCACATTGATACCTGTGAAGGCTAAATGTATACTGAAGAATCAGAGAAATATGATTTTTAAAAACAGGTGAATACCCTTCAATTCAAATAAATATAAAATAGAGGCAATTGAAGAGTAATACCAAAAGGGTAAGTGAATGAATAAATTAACAAAAAAATCAATATTTTAATGAATTCATGTTGTATTATAAACATCTGGGGGTCAATATTCAAAGCCATTTAGCTGGATAACTTTCAAGTTATCCAGCTAAATGGCAACGTTTTGAATATTGGGTCATATATCCAGGTAGATTTTAGCCAGATATGTCATTATCTGGCTAAATTCTAGCCAAATAACAGAGACATTCTGGGGCGGGCATAAGTTATCCATCAACCTTAGCTGATTTTCGATTATATCTGGCTAAAAGTTAGCCAGATACAATTTTAGACCTGCCTCAGGGCAGGTCTAAAATAACTTGCCACTTAACCGGATATCTTTGCCACTTAACCGGATATCTTTAAAAGATATCCGGTTAAGTGGCATTCTGTTTTTTTGGGTGGGGGAGGAAAGTAAAGAGCTGAGGCCTGATTCCCCATCCCCCACCCAATATATACGAAAAGGCCCTGCCGGTCTGAGTACCCCCCCCCCCCTCTCAAACCCCTCCAAATGCACAGGAAAAAAAAGGAGCTGGTCAGGCACCCCCCTCACACTCCTCCCTTCATCAGTTCCTTCTATAAAACACCAAAGTGCCTCTCCTTTCTCTTCCCTTCCCCCCCACCCCACCCTCCCAAAACCTTGAAAAGGTAAATCTTCAGCTTGGACCATGGTATGCTGCTACTGCGACCTGGGCCCGTGACTTCTAGACCGGTAACTTGTCCATACCTTACTGAATGTGCACCCCCCCCCTCCCACAATGCATATTGAGGCCAGTTTTTAATTCTTTATTTATTGAATTTCCATTTTTACAAAAACGAAAAACAAATTAGTATTCAATACCCTGACAGGATTGAATTTTCATGGAAACACTAGGCTTATAAAGTGTTACAGTACAAATAAAAAAAACATGATAATCTTTTCACATTCACATTCCTAGTTTCCTTTAAAGACCAAACAAATTATTGGAGCCTGTTGAGCAAACCTTAAGTCATAATAATAACCATATCTGGGTCATATATATATAAAATGTTCTAGCCAATCCAGCTAAAGCAATGAATTTTTTTCTTCTTATTTGCGTATCTTTTGTCACATCAGGGTAGACCCATATTTTTTGACCCAGATAGAGTGAGGTTCTTTTTTTCATAAACAAATTTAATATCTTATCCCTATCTGAAGTTAGGGCAAACTTTACAATCAAGGTTCCCCTCATCTCTATCTGGGTGCTATAAGATGATTCTATCAGCTCCGTGACATTTAATGGGGACTCCTGTAATAGTGGATTCAGATTTTGATTTTGATCTCTCATATTCAAAAAGTATGCGGACTTAATCATAGGAAAATTATCTGAGACTAAAGACAATACCTCACTAAAATAATTCCGTAATTGCTCCACAGGGGAGACCATCTTACATCTAGGAAAGTTGACAAACCTTAAGTTGGAGTAACGTATCGTGTTTTCTAGATTTTCAACCTTTCTTGATAAGATAGTCTCTCCCTTTATTATAGTACTTTGAACATCTTTTATTTGAATGATATCTGTTTCTACCTTTTTAAGAGTCAATCCGTTATTTGTCACTAACGGACTTAAGTTTTGCAATGTGGATTGGACATCTCTAATATTACTACTCATTTTTTCTACATTATGGTGTAATGCCATTATTGCAGTCCATAACATTTCTAAAGAAACTTTTTGATTCTTATCAAACTTAAAACTTGAGGCCGATGGTTTCACTAATATTTCCGAAAGTTCCTGCACTGGCGCAGCTCCAACGGATGGTGCAACTCCACTTCCTCCTATTGCCCCAGCTCTTTGATCCAAATCTTGGAATACCTCCTCTTCCTTTTCCTGTGCTGCGTCTTCTCCCCCATAGCCTTCCTCTATCGGGCTCTCCCCTAAAAACGCCTTCCGTAAAAGAGGTGAGTCCAGACCATGGGTTTCTGCAACACCCATTGGTGGTGGGGGAGTTGTTATAACCCGGGGACTTAGACTTATTTCTCCCGACATAGTGGATATTTGCTCAATATCACCCAATGTAATGGGACACTCCGGGGTCAAGATTGTTGTAGGTGAGTAGAATCCGGTTAAAGTGGTTTGTATAGGGCCCAGTCTAGTAGGGGTAGAGGCATCCTGCCTGACTCTGCCCTTTCTTTTTGTGTGAGGCATAAATGTTAGTTACACAGTCACTGTAAACCCTTTCCTTGTTCTACTCACGCTTCTGTAGTCGACAAAGAGGTTGTTGAGGTCAGAGTGGATTCAATTCTGCAACCATATTCTGTGGCAGCCTCCCAGCCTTCTCCGGCCTAAGCCGGCACAAGCCGAGCGCGCCCCTTCGGAGCGCGCGGCTTAGGGTGCGCCGTCGGCGACGGTGCGCCGTCTGCTATTCAATTTGTAGCAGCGGACGCCCGCTGACGTCACGGCAGCCTCACTCTGGGTCTCGCTGGTCGGGACCTGTTGTTCCGGGGCTACAACCCCCGATATCCGGATGTCAGGTATGGCGGCAGTCTGCGAGCCCCTCTCACCACCAACTCGGGCTCCAGAAATTCCAGCGTCCGCTGTTCAATTTGTAGCAGCGGACGCCCGCTGACGTCACGGCAGCCTCACTCTGGGTCTCGCTGGTCGGGACCTGTTGTTCCGGGGCTACAACCCCCGATATCCGGATGTCAGGTATGGCGGCAGTCTGCGAGCCCCTCTCACCACCAACTCGGGCTCCTTGAGGCCAGTTTTTAAAGCCATTCCCCGAGTAAATGATCTGTCTGAAAATAACCCTCCTTGTCTTGGCTTTCAAGATTTATTTTATTTATTTATTTATTTATTTATTTTATTTGTTTATTTATTTATTTATTTATTTATTTATTTAAGTTTTTTTATATACCAACATTCAAGACGGTAGTCCCATCATGCTGGTTCACAAGAAACAGGGGTGCAATTATAACAAACTTTACAATTTGAACAATAGTGCAGAAAAGCAGTTACATATAACAAGGAAATCAATAACTTGGAGTGAGAAGGAAAATGAAGATCAGATAATTATATATATGTATAAATAACATTGTAAGAGGTGGCTATTAACGCTATTACTAACGGAGCGTGTTGATTGATGAGGAGTTACATAATGTTGGAGTTAGGAAAGGCCTGCGTGTTTTATTTATTTATTTAATCGGTTTTATATACCGATGTTTGGTGTTTACTGGCACCTTCACAACGGTTCACAATTACTTTGTAAAATCAAGATTAAAGGAAAATACAATCAAAATGTTAATAAAAATTAAAAAGTTTGATAAATTAAGACTATAAATGCATATAAATTAATATTAAGAAATAATAAATAATAATAATTAAATAAAATCATTGACAATAGTTAATTAATAAATCCAATAGTG
The DNA here is from genome assembly GCF_901001135.1 of Rhinatrema bivittatum. NCBI lineage: Eukaryota > Metazoa > Chordata > Amphibia > Gymnophiona > Rhinatrematidae > Rhinatrema > Rhinatrema bivittatum. Next base: position 271,759,452 of record NC_042615.1, on the reverse strand, counting down.
TAAAACAATAATAAACGAAAGTCAAAACACAAAAACAATTGAAATAAAAAATAAAACTACTGGCTAACATCTGTTCCGTATGCTTGTTCAAAAAGCCAAATTTTCAATGCTTTTTTAAATGCTTTCAAATCTTTCTGGAGTCTTAGCTCATCAGGTAAGGTATTCCACAATTTTGGGGCCTGCTTTTATCAGGGTAAAGAAGAGCACCATGAAACTAACTTCCAGCAACAGTGTACAGTGCTAACACACTTCTAGTAGCCATCAGATTATTCCTTGTGCCACATTGTTTGTTGCAAAGTGCATCATATGTCAAAAACAAACAAAAGAAAGAAACCGATTGACTTGCTCATAATATCCAAACCATTTGCTGCCAGTATTGCTTTATTAAAAAGGAGAGAGTAATGTGCAAGGCTTGCTTGCTTGTTCTTAAATATGAATAAGCTGTGTTATGTGGATGTTGCTGTTCCCTGATTTTTGCTTGTGTTGGGTACCCGCAGGGAGGTCGTTCAGATAGATCATTTTCTAAAGGAGACCGCGAGCCGAGAAGCCGGTGCCAAGGTACGGCTGCAGCAGTTTATTGAAGAGCTCCTGGACCGGGCAGATCGGGCAGAGAAGCAACTCCAGATCATCAGCAGCTGTGGCAGCACCCCCAATGGTAGCCTGGGACAGTGCAGCATCCCCGGCTTCAAGGCCTCCCACAGACAGGTACCTCAGCTTTTATGCACTCCATGGAGACAGGAGGCTTCTTTCAACTGCCCAAAACAGTTGAGATGCTTTTAGGCTTAGCCAGCTAGTGGCAAAGAGCCTTTCTGTTGCATTTATAGAGTCGTCCCACTTAGGCTATTATACAGGGTGGTGTCTCATTAGGCTAAATGTTTCCTGAGCTCTTTGCCGGTTTTATTTTGTTCTGTTCCCATGGAGCAAAAACCCTGAAGAATGAAGATGTTTCTTCTGTCTCTAGGGGTGGGCTTGCACATCTTGCTCAGTAAAACTGAGCAGATTTCCCAGCCTGGTTGGGGAAACTTCTGACCCTTTCCACTTTCAACCAGCCAGATCACAAACCATGCCAACCTTACCATCCATCCAGTCACCTCCCTCTCTAGCAGTCTGACTGAGCGTGGATGACAGCGGCTTTCCTCAGTCCCTGTTCTCTCCTCCTCTCTTCCAAGGACTGGTATATCTGTAGGATAGTGATTCCACCCAAGGATGTAGAAACCCCATTCACCTATTGCTCTGTCCTAGGATCAATGCTAGGGAGCACATGGTTAGAATAATTTTGAAAAGTAAAACTAGTGCATGACTAACAGAGTGATAAAACATAGTTTACCGGTTAAAATCTATTTATTTATTATATTTTTATTTCTTGGATTTATATTCCACTTTTCAGCACTTCAAAACAGATTGCATTCAGGTACTGTACGTATTTCCCTGTCCCCAGAGAGCTTACATGGTGCAGTAAATCGAGAAAAATAAAATTAGAAGGCTAATTTTGTGTTCTTTCCTGACATATTATCAGAAAGTTATCTGATGTTATCAGACAGTGTTAACTTACTTTCTGATAAAGTTAGCTCAAGAAAAAATATTTCATAGCTTTGCATGCTGTTTTCAGAAAGAAACGTAGGGAGGATGAGCGGGAAGTGAATGCAATACGCAGAGAACCCAAAGGTCCCATTTTTTTTGCTAATTGACTTCTGTCCCTTGAGAGGCATCTCAATGGATTAACCCTCTGCAGTTCTCCAAGCCTTCAGCTGGCCTATGGGATGTCACTCTCTGGGTCGGCATTCTTTCCCAGCTCCTCTGCATGTCATGCTAATAACCATCAGGGCCATCAAACCAGCCCTGCAGGGAGGTTGTGCAAGAATAAGCAATTGGCACTGGCTCTCTTGCTAATGCAGTTGGAGAAAGCGGCTTCTCTGTGCAGCACACTGAAAGTATGCCTCGCTTCTTTTTCCCATTTCTGGGAACGTGCAAGTTATTGATAGACGGTATGGATGAGAACTCCTCACTCTCTGGAGAAGCTGTATGGAAATGGAAAGCACACAGTTGCTTTTCTCTTGGTGGGACAAAGTTGGTCAGGTTTTTCCCTTCTCTTCTTGCCTTAGAGGGAGAGACATTCTGGGCCTGGTTCGGCTGTGCACAGCTCATACGCAGTCTCCAATCAGAGGTCCTCCTCCAGCACAGGGTAAGCTCTCTTCATGTAGGGTTTCATTTTCCATAGATGTTGCGGCATGTTCTCTGCACTGTTTTTTGTCAAAGTCATTCCATACACTGAGCATCAGCTTCTAAAGAAAACGTTTCCGTATCATCACAACCGGTTTACTTCCATAATTGCTAGGAGTTTATTTATTTTTTCTCATAGTGCCACTGAAAAGCTCTCATTCTCAGTGTTCACATGGTACATATATAAAGGTAAAGTTCAAGTAGCTCTTGAAATATGGGCATGTAAGTATATGTGAGCATTTAAAAAATGATACTTCCATGGTCAGCAGCTAGTACAGCATTCCACAGTTGAGCAGTGTGATAATTATATTATTTAAATAGTGATCCATGCTAAAAAGAATTATAGAAATTGCAGAAAATATTTCCAAAGAGAGGTTTACTTATAGACTTCCACTTCGTTTTGTTTTTTACGTAGAACTTGTAGGTGATATTTTCTTGGATTAACTTGATATATTTGTGACCGGCTTTCGAGAGCTCTGCTCCCTTCATCAGATCAAGGCAAAATGAACTACGGATGGTATTGTACTGAGTATCCATGCGCATTGGGGCCGATGCAATATAGTGCGCACAGCTTGATACGCGGATGGACACGCGTTTTGGGCGTGCTAGAATAATTCCCGATGCAGTAATGGGATTAGTGCATCCAAAACGCATATCCAAACAAGTGCATAGCTAATGGCGCTCATCACGTGGAAATGCCATGTAGATGAGGCTATTAGCTATTACCCTCAAGGCAAAAAATCGCCGTGCGCCTGACACGCACTTTTTAAAACAGAAAATTTTACACTTGCCCCGGAGCAGGCGTAAAGTCTAGCTGTGCATTAAGGGCTCAACTCAAGAGCAAAAAAATACTGCTTTTCTGTGGTTCCTCCTACTTAGCACCATCACGATACTAAGGAGGAGGAACCACTGAAAGCAGCACCATGCAAAACTAAAAAGGCTTGCTCGAAAAGAAACATTTCTGGGTGCAGAATATACGCTCCCAGTATACATGTTCCAGGCTATGTATATTGTGCATGTATATTGTGCAAGTCAATTGGCTGCCGCAGGGTAAAACAGTCGCTCGTATTTTGGGTTTCCTAACCCGCACACAGCCATGACTCCCGGGCACCCGATGCCAAGGACATACTAGGGAAGCATAATTTCCTCTAACACGTCCTATTTAATGTGGCAGTTCCTTAGCATGTTGCATCATGCGCCCAGGAGAGGTGGACGGGTGCACGTTAGAAAAACGGGCCCTCAATACGAGCACCCATTTTTAGTGCATTTATATTGCATCGGCCTCATTGTAGGTTGGATTTTCAAAGCTATAAAGAGCTCTAAAGCAAATAGAAGAGGGGGAGGAAGGAGGGAATGAAATGTGTTTTGAGAGAGATGAGAAAATTGAGGGAGATAGAAATGGGAGAATTCACAGCCTCAGGACAGCTGTGTCTGGTAATGGGTGAAGACAATGTCCACAAGTTCAAAAGGAGAACAGACATCTGCCAGCATGGTTAAATGGTGCCGCGAAAGAGGCTATTAATACTAAAAAGGCATCCTTTAAAAAAACATGAAAAGCAGGATTTTAGAAGGTAAATAGAGAAGGCACTGCAAATTAGATGTAAAACATTAATAAGGCAGGCCAGGAGAAGATTCGAGGAGAAACTTGCCAAAGAGGCAAAAACTCATTTTAAAAAATATATATTTTTTTCAATACATTGAAATGAGAAACCTGGGAGGGTGTCAGTTGGGCCATTGGATTATCAGGGGATAAAATGGCACTCGGGGAGGATTGCAGAAAAACTAAATGTATTCTTTGCTTCGGTCTTGAGGTCTGAGAAAGGTAAATAGTGGTGTTCCCAGGTATTTTTACTGAAACGTGCATTATTTATCATAAATATTCATTGATGTTCTGGAAAAGGGAACAGTGAGCGAGGTGATCAAATTTACAGATGACACAAAATTAGTCAAAGTAGTTAAAAAGCAAGTAGACTGTGATGAGTTGCAGAGAACCTTGTGAGACATGGGAATGAGTCATTTAAATGCTAAATGAAATTTAATGTAGACAAATGCAAAGTGATACACATAGGGAAAATGATCCTGTTAATATGTACACCCGGGAAACTGTGCCATCGTGGAAAATACATTGAAATTCTAAGCTCGATGTGCAGCAGCAATCAAAAAAGCAAATAGCTTATTAGGAATTATTCAGAAAGAAACAGAATAAAATTGAGAGTATCATATTGCCTCTGTATAGATCCATGGTTTGATCACAGTTTGAGGTAATGTGTGTGGTTCTCATCTCACCATGTCAAAAAAAATATAGAGCAGAACAAGAAAAGGTACCTAGAAGTGCAATAAAAACAATAAAGGAGATGAAAATACACCCTTGTGAGGAAAGGCTAAAGAAGTTAGGGCTTTTCAGCTTGGAGAAAGGATGATTGAGAGACAATATAACAGGAAATCATAAGTGGTATGGAACAATTTTTTTTTCACTTTACTATCTTTTTCCCCGAGAAAGAGGAACCCCAGGTGGTTTACAACATAAAAATAAAAGTACAATATATCAAAACAGAACAGCAATTCAATCCCTAAATAGACTTCCCCCCATCCCTCGCTCTCACTGAGGAATGAGCAAAGCTGCATCATATATCTAAACCCGAAGCAGCAAAATCAAAATAGCCAAATAAACATAATCTGCCTCTCGAATAAACACAAGATAATGGCCTCAAAATGAAATCCGCATTCACCTCTGGTGCTTACTTGGCACTCCCAAAGGGGCTTGTCAAGTCCCTTTGGTGCACTGGACGGTGTCCGCCATGGTCAGCCGTCCTTTCCTGGCGTCGTCCCAGTGCCATCAACTGGGGGGAGGGGGAAGCATATTCAAAGTCTGCCGACTGCTGGTGACAATTCCAGGGTAAGTAAGTAAAAGGGGCACCGGGGATGAATCCTGACAGGGAGAGTTGAAAGTCCCTCGCCCCCAGGGCTTGCACTGTAAGTTAAAAGGGAATGCCTATTTACTCTTTGAAGATAATACCAGTGTAACACCTGGCTACTCGGATAGCTTTCAGAGGTGCCCAAACTAAGTTTATCTTCAGTAGTTCTTGAAGCTTGGGGCTTAACACTCAGCTCAGCAGACAGCTCTCTCACAGAAACAGAGCTCCCATGCCGATAGGTCTTCCAAAAGTCTTTTGTTCTAGTTGCATAAGGCACACTGCAACTCGCAAATGAGGGAATTTTCAAAGGAGTTGAGCGTGTAAAAGTAGCCTATGTCGTGACAATTTTCAAAAGGCCATTTACGTGCGTAAAACCTTTGGGAAAATTCAGCCCTATGGAGTGAATTTCCAAAAGCTCATATACGCGCCTCCTTCCTTTAGAATATTGCCTCCGTAGAGTAGCATTCAGTAGTACAGAAGACTTGTAACAGCAGAACACAGAAAGACCTGCAGCAGTCCATCTGCAGACCGCCTGAGCTCTCAGACATTTCTGCTGTCTGTATTTTACTGTATACATCCTGAATCGGGTGAAACTACTGGACTCCCAGCTGAGCAGCCCTTAACAGCTCCCTGAACCAGCAGTCTCTCACAGACTTCCCTTTTGAAACTCTTCTTCTTTCCTCACTAGAAGTCTCATGACCTCCCCACAGGACATACAGCAGATGATCAGGTTTAAAGACACAGTAGCACACTTTTAAACCATACCCCCAATATTAAACTTTTTTTCTGTAAAAGAACCTCTATGCTTTTTGTTGTTTTTTTTGTAGTAACACACAGGCGTTACCCCAGTACTAAGACACATTTCACGAAACTATTAGCACATTTAAAACAAATGTAAGAAAGTCATTTTTCAGTCTATGCACAATTAAGCTGTGGAATTTGTTGCTGGAGTATGTGGTCAAGGTTAATAGTATATCAGGGTTTAAAAAAAAGGTTTGGAGGAGTTTCTGGAAGACAGGTTCAATAACAATTATTAGCAAAATAGATATGGGGATCATAACATCGTGCCTCTGGGAATGAGCACCAAGGAAAAGATCTTCATTTGAATCTTATGGATTCTTCCAAGTGACCTAGATTGGCCACTGACAGACAGAGGATGGTGAGCACCATTGGTCAGACCAGCATGGCGCAAAAGAAATAAGTAGGAAAAGCATGTTACGATCCTGCCCGCGAGGAGCGCGGGCAGGCCCTCACCTTCACGCGGCTAGTCGAGCCGCCGACGCTGCTGCCGCTGCCGCGATCTCTCCGCGGTGTCCGGGCTCCTCCCCGGCTGCCTTCTCCTCCGTGTAGCGGGGCCGACCCACCGCGAGCTCTCCCTCGCGGCCGGGAACCCCGCTGTCCTTCCGGGCTCTCCCCGACGTGCCTCTGCCTTCCCGGGGTCCTCAGCCGGCAGGGAGGGCGTCCCTGTCGGTGCCCGTGCTGCAGTCCGGGTCCTCGCCCGGCAGGGAGGCCGTCCCTGCCGGTGCCTGCAGTCTACTCAGCCCCTGCAGCCAGCCTTACCTTCTTTCCTGCTTCTGACTTCCCGGCTGGAAGCCGCTCCAGCAGCCTGCCACTTCTCCAGCTTCAGGGCAGGGCTGCCCTCATGCTTGCCTGGCTTCCATGGGTCCTCCACATGGCTGAGGACGCCACCAGCTTCCAGCACCAGCTCTCCAGTCTCCTAGGGCGCGAGCGCGCGCCTCTCTGCTCCTTTTCAAGGGTCAGCCAGGTGTGGCCCCCTGCTGACCCCTCCCTTGTCATTGTCCACCTCAGCGCTACTAAAGGGCTCAGCGTTCAGTCTGTCTTTGCCTTCGCAAGGAGTTGGTCACTCCTGAGATCCTCGTTCCAGGAGCTGCCTTGTGTTCCAGCCTTCTGCAAGGTCCAGTGTTCCATGTTCTCTGTCGGAGCTTCTTGTCCAGTTGTTCCAGTCCTGATGTTTCCAGTTGTTCCAGTCCTGATGTTTGCTTGTTTCTGTTCCTGCCTTGAGGTCTGATTACTGATCCGGTATCCATGGTCCAGCCCGGATTATACAAGCCTTGTACCTTGATCCTGAAACTCGCCTGAAAGCTAAGTACCTTGCTCTTGAATCTCTTGAAAGCTAGCACCTTGATCCTGTGTCCTCCAATGTCCTGGTATCTCGCGGCAAGCCACGCCGTGGTCCGTGACCAGCCCTCGGCGGGCTGATTAGGGCCATCTGTGATGCAAGCCATGTACCTCGTTTCTAACTCCCTGAGAAGTCCTTGTTCCTGACCCTGTTACCTGCCTTGGCTGCCGGTGTGCAGCAACCTGCTTCTTCCCTGTTGCCTTGATGTCGGTGCCTGATCCAGTTCCTAATCCAGTCCCAGATGTTCTGCCCTTTGTCTTCGTCTGGCTCCTGAGCCTTCTGGCCTGTTGGGCCCTGGAGTGGCCAACAGGTGGGATTCGTCCCTGTGCTTTGGAGCTTCCCTTCCTGCCAGCCGACGGGGCTTCGGATGTCAGTATCCCAGCATCGGCGTTCGCTTCGCCTGGATCTCTCCTGCATTCTCCTGTTCTCAGCGTGGTCCGTGACCTGCCCTCCAAGGCAGTGTTGGGGACGCGTGGGACAGGGTGGCCTTGACTCAGTCCCAGGAGTGGTCTGAGCGAGGTGCCCTGAGGGACAGTGCCCATGTCTTCCTTCAGCCCTTGTTCCTGAGTCTACCTCTGCACCTTCAGTACCTCGCTTCTGAATCTACCTCTGCACTCCCAGTACCTCGCTTCTGAGTCTACGTCAGCACACCCAGTATCTTGTCTCTGAGTCTACGTCTGCACTCCCAGTACCCTGCTTCTGAGTCTACGTCTGCACTTCCAGTACCCTGCTTCTGAGTCTACGTCAGCACGCCCAGTACCCTGCTTCTGAGTCTACGTCTGCACTCCCAGTACCCTGCTTCTGAGTCTACGTCTGCACTCCCAGTACCCTGCTTCTGAGTCTACGTCTGCACTTCCAGTACCCTGCTTCTGAGTCTCGTCTGAATCTATGTTCCAGTCTTCGCTGTTCTGGCCTCCGTCCGGCCTGCCGCTTCGTGCCGTACCCTGCGGCAGGTCCGAAAGGGCTGGGAACGGTCAGAGGACTGTTCACAAGACCAACATTGCGTTGTTGGGTCTTCCGAAGCGTGCAGGTCCGGAGGAGGGCCTGTCCCTGGTCATCACTCCAGTCTTGCTTCCGTCCTACCCATGCTCGGGCGTGCCAAGCCTCCCGCGGCCCTCTTCGGAATCCTCTGGGGTCGAGCTGCAGCCCAAGGACACACCTCTCTCAGGAAGTGGGATCGCTCTCCGAGTGCTCCGCAACAAAGCATGCAGAGACAGGCTTTGGGAATGCTTTTTAACATACATTTTGCATATGATTCTTACATGATTACAGAGAAAATGTCTTTTGGAAAGGGCAAGATAAAAATGTTTTATTCTGAAACAGCCCTAAAACCATATTTAGTGTGATGAAACAGGGGTTTCACACAGGCAGAAGCAGCCTGAAGAGACAGAACAGTTAGGTTGCCCAGAAGACAGAGGATGTTCTAGATGGGAGTCCCAAGGGGAATACTGTCTTAAGAAGGAAAGAAAACGTGAACAAGAGTTGACCAGGGGATTGTAAAGCCAGAAGGTACATGAAACACAAGGCTGTTGGAAATGTTTGCAGATCTTTGGCAGAGAACCAATTAGGACTGTGTACTTTCAAGTAGCAGCCACAGAAAGGTGTGTTAATAATTGGGAGAGACAGCTGAGGATAATTACAGAGCTACTGCAAGGAATCAACATGTCTCTTAAGGGAGATAGCACTGCTTTTCAGACAGACAGAGAAGGAAAAATAGTTGAGGAGCCAAGAGAGAGGGCTGACCCAGATGCAAAAATGCCCACACCTTTCATTTAGGGATTTTGATATAGTAGAGAAGTAGGCTCTATGCAGCCCTGTGAAATTGGGCTGGCCTGCAAGTGACTGCTAACTTATCCTGATGCAGAGATGCCCACGCCTGTAGTTAGGAATTTTGAATCTGAAAGGGTATAGTTGGGAAGCAGGTTTTATATGACCCTGGGGAATTGGTCTGGCCTATGAATGACTACCAATTACTTTTCTTAGGAAAGGAAATAAAAGTTATAATTGTGAACTGAACACCAATGCATGGAATAAAGTTGCTTTTACTGCAAGTGGCTGGCTCTGAGCTGTGTGTTCCAGAAAACTGTCAGTAGTTAATACAGGGCCCAAGCAGTAACCTCTGAATTTCTGTATTTTGAAAATTTGCACCTAAATCCTCAATTGTGTTGGAGGGAGAGATGGGAGAGGGCAACTACACCCCCTCCATGATCTTGTGGAACTCCAAGCAACAAAAATACCCTCCAGAAGCTCTCAGAGAAAGGGAGTTTTTAGCAAAAGGAGCTGGCATGTTTTCATTCTTTTCTCCAAGGACAAGCAGGACTTCATAAGTTACACAAGTGGGTGAAGTCATCTGATGGCGCCAACGTGAAACATTCAGTCACAGCTCCGAAAGATCGAGAAGACTTTATTGGGCATGCATGAGTGTTCCTGCATAGCCACTGCCACATGAGTCTCCTCAGTCTATTTTAGTCTGCCAAAGTGAAAGGACGTGTATCTTGCTGTATCCATCCGCACACCAATTTTTTTGGTGTACAGTATTTTTATCTACCTGCAGTTGGGTCATTCCTTTTTTTTTTTTTTTCCCCCACAGGTCTCCAAAAAAAACAACTTTTCTTCCATTTATATTTTCTTTAACTTTCAAAAACAAAATTTGATTTAGCTTTTTCACTATTTATTGTCTTAAAAAAAACAAAAAAGCTTCAAAAGAGGCCTAAAGCGTTACTTCAAAATGTCTATATTAGATCTTCATAAAACTTGCTTGTGTTGTCTTGGCCCATTGAATGATGTCCTAAATTTTCACCTAGAATCTTAAAATATAGAGAATTTAAACTCCAGGATTTTTTTTAAACAAGAGAAGAGGAACCAATACTTAAATCCAGCAAGTAAGAGTCTTATCATGCCCCCTGGCACCATGCCAGGAGTGAAAGAAGGCAGTCTCTGGTGCAAACAAAAAAAATTCGGGCCAAAAAACCATCAGCATAAACAGTAAAAATTCCATTGGCAAAACTGTAGTGCTGAATACCACAAAAATGTTTTGCGCAGATGTTCACAATGTTACTGCTTCATAGTGATGAAGTGTCTCATGTCCCTTCTACTAGCTTCTCAGTGCTAAAAACACTGCCAACTGGAATCTGAGATTTCCTCAGCAGAGATACCTCTCAGCTTGTTATCCTCTCACCGCAGAGATACTCAGTTGACCCCTGATGTTAATAAAAATATGCTACTGTTGGTCCCAAAGTCAGATAGCTCATCAACAAAGCTTCCCCTTCTTTCTGATGAACATCATCCATTTGTTCACAAAGGGGTAGATTTTTAAAAAGTACGCACGTGCGTATTTTTGTTCACGCACCAGGTGCAAACAAGAGTATGCCGGATTTTAATAGATATGCGCGTAGCTGCGCATATCCTTTAAAATCCGGGGTCGGCACGCACAAGGCTATGCAAAATCGGCAGCCTGCGTGCGCTGAGCCGCGCAGCCTGCCTCTGTTCCCTCCGAGGCCGCTCCGAAATCGGAGCGGCCTTGGAGGGAACTTTCCTTCCACCCCCCCGCACCTTCCCCTCCCTTCCCCTACCTAAATATCTAATTCCCCCCCTACCTTTGTTTGACAAGTTACGCCTGCCGGCCGCGCGATTCCCCAGCCCAGGAGCAGTTTCGGAGGCCTCGGCCATGCCCCCAGGCCGGAACCATGCCAGCGGCCCTACTCCCAGATGACGCGCCGCCGCGACACGCCCCCTGACACACCCCCCCCCCCAGGAAAGCCCCGGGACTTACGCACGTCCCGGGGCTTGCGCACGCCGCCGAGCCTATTCAACATAGGCTCAGCGCCCGCAGGGGGAACTTGGGGCAGGTTTTCGGGGGGGGGGGGGGGGGTACGCGCACATCCCTTTGAAAATCTGCCCCAAAATGTAGCTAAATTATGTGCCTAAACATTTTTCCAATATTCCAAATTCTCCTCCTCCTCCAGTTCAGGTGGAGTATGTTTTACATTCTTTCTCCATTCCTGTGGACTCACAGATTTCCATAGTGCCTTCCAACCAAGGTAGGAATTATCACAGTTTATTAAATCTCAGAGCTCTATCTCATCTAAAGGCAGTACAACATCTGAAGACCTTATTTTGGGATCCTGCCAGGTACTTGTGACTTGGATTGGCCACTGTTCGAATCAGGATACTGGGCTTGATGGACCTTTGGTCTGTCCCATCTTGGCAATTCTTATGTTCTTAGTATTCTGAATCATCTTATGACTTTTTCCTATCATTCTTATGAGGAATTCATTGATCTATCATCTGACCACCCTCTTCTAGAACCAGCCTGGAGCAACTCTCCATCAGAAGATTTGACTTACCCAGTTTTTCCTCATCAGATGGCTGTTTCAATCCCATTTACTCTACAAGAGGCAGAGGAACCTAGAGATGACATGGTTGGATTCATAAAGTATATCCAATTTCCAAAACAAGTTCTGGCCATTTCAGTACACAGAGTATTGTCAGAGATGCAAGCAAGAATGTGGCAAATGTCCACCCTACCAGTAGCAAGAAAGCTAGACCTGAAATACAACATACAAGTTATTCAAAAGTATAGCTGCTTCACGAATCAGTCATGGTGAAATCGGCTTTGAAAAGAGCTAAGAAGGGAAGCTAAATGTTTGGAAATAATGCAAAAAAAGATCTTCCACTCATTAATGTTAAGTTCAAGAATAGCAGTTCACCAGTTATACGTGGCCCAATATATGGATAATATTGTTCAGAGTCCAAGGAATGCATCTTCTTAGCTTCCATCAGACTTGAAAGGCCTTTTCACATCACACTTAAATTAGGTAGATGAGTACACAAAGCATCTCATCCACTTTGCTTATCACTAGAACTTCAATCATAGCAATAGGAGCCAGATCCTCAGATCTTAGAGAAGACGTAATGCAAAATTAGTACATGCTTCTTGCATGGGAGAATGAGAGAAGTTCAAACAAACAATAACTCTTATAAAAGATCATTGCTCGATACGCCAGATGCCATCTGCTGTTCAAGCTCACATTTATAGGAGACAATACATCTGTCCTAACAGAATGTATTGACTTTTCTCAGAGGACAAGCAAGCTGGAAATTAGCACCCTTTCGTAAGTCATCCTAAGGCACAGCAGGTTTATTTCGCGAGGGAGTTATTTTGAATTCGGTATCCCCATTCGGTATCAGGGGTCTCCCCTTCTGGGAAGCTCCATGGTGAAGATTAGGGTTTCTCCCATGCAGGAGTCACCATTTTGATACCTGCTGAGCACAATGGTCCACAACCCTCCTCACTGAGGTAGGGTCCCGCATGAGAAAATGACTGCTCTTCCCAGTCCTTTGTTAACCAATCCTTGCATTGAGAAAAACATAGGATTCTATTCCAAGAACTTCCTCATCCCTAAGAAAACTGGAGGAACTATGTCACACCTTAAAAGTAAGAAATTTAACAAGTACCTAAAGAAGGAAAAGTTCAGGATGAACTCCCTGGGAGCAGTCCTTCCTTTCATAGACATTAAGAACTGGCTGATCACTCTAGATATATAAACTACACACTATCAGGAAATGTCTATGGTTCACCATTGCAACTGACCATTACTAATATCAAAAGCACCCTTTTGGCTCTTGGCAGTAACGAGAGTTTTCACATAGTGTTTTGCAGTGATGGTGACCTCTCTGAGGAAAAACAATGTTTCTGTGTTTCCCTAATTGGATGATGGCTCTTGTACAGCACTTCCCTCCAAGAAGCCATTGAAGCCCCTCAATGGACAGTATAGACTCTCCAAATCTTAGGGTTTGACATCAATTTTTCAAACTCCAATCTGCCACTGATGCATTGCCTAGATTTCATAGATACAACCATTGACACTGTACAAGGCTAAGCTTTTCTTCCTCATCAGAGAGAGAACAAGCTACCCAATATAACATTTGATATCTCCAAGCAGGACAACATTTCTGCATATCTGTTCATGAAATACTAAGACATATGGCAGCAATCATTCTTTTAACACCTTTTTGCTTGTCTATATAAGAGACAAGCTCAATGACACCAGTTCTTGTAACTGCCGTCTTGAAATCCAACTTTTGGAATCCCCCATTCACTCTGTAACCTGATGGACTATCCCATCACATCTGCTCCAAGGTCAGTCCTTTCACTTACTGAGTTTTCAGATGATAACCAGAGATGCCTCCAATCAAGGCTGAGGTGCACATCTAGTTATTCTTTGTTCAAAAGGAACTAGTGCCTACAAGAAAAAACTCCACATAAACATACAGGAACTCATGGCAAACTTCAAGGCTCTGAAAGTTTTCAAACCTTGGTTGAAGGGAAATATAATACTAATGCAAATGGGCAACCAAGTGGCAATAGAATACATCAACAAAGCAAAGAGGAACAGAATCTATCACTCTTCAGAGAAATTTGTAAAATTCAGAACTGGGCAATATCGCAGAACATATTCCTCACAGCTGTTCGTCTTCCACAAAAACAAAATCAAATAGTGGATACTTTAAGCCATCTCTTTAACTTCATAATGGTCATTGGAAAGCAAAATAGCATGACTATTTTACCTTTGGATAATTCCTCACATAGACCTCTTTGCAGGTCCCTTCAACCACAAACTACCCCTCTACTGTTTCAAATGACCAGCAAAAGGTTGTCTATTGACAGATGATTTTTCAGTTCCCTGGAATCAAGGTCTTCAGTATTCATTTCCTCAAATTCCTCTCAGAGCCAAAACACTTTGAAACCTAAGAGAAGACAAAGGCTAAATGATTTAGATAGCACCTTTTTGGCCATATCAAATATGATTTCCATGGCTTCATTGCCTGGTCATTTAGCAACCATTAAAACTCAAACATTCTTGACACTAATCACAAAGTTCAGCAGGACTCTTTTCCATCCCAGCTTCTCATCACTTGCCCCCAGCTGCTTGGATGTTGACAGCCAACTAGTCTATGACATACATCTATCTTTGGAAGTAACTAAAGTAGGTTTTGCATCAGAAACACCCTCCACCAGAAAGTTCTACAATTTTAAATGGAAGAGATTTTCTATGTGCTGTAAAAAGAAGAATCTGTTTAATGTTTCTATCCCAATTCTGCTTCAAGATCTATTACATCTATCAGATTCTGGATTAAAGACTAATTCAGGTATAGTAACCTTGAGTGCAATAATAATTAACAGCAAATCACCAACAGTCAGAAGGACTTCCTATATCTCAGCAATCTATAGTTGCCAGATTCATGAACAGCTTGAATAATCTCCCCCAATCCAACTCCATGGGCCCTGAACATATTCCTTATGCAACTCATGTAACAGCCATTTAAAAGTATTGCTTCAGCAGAACTAAAACTTTTCACCTGGAAAGTGTTCTTAACCTGTGCACATAGAGTAAGCGAGCTACAAATGCTAGTTTCTTATTCTCTCTACACTCAACTGTACAAAACCAGAGTGGTTTTAAAGACTCATCCTAAATTTTTATGTAGAGACTAGCTGGCCTCCACTAGATGGCCCCTAGATCCCTGCCTTTTAGTTAAGTAGTTTCTAGGGACAAACCTCCTGGAGGCTGTCTGAAATGCTTAGTGCCCAAATCCAGAAGAGGGGGCTAGGTCAGTGTAGAGTATGGTCATTTTGATTTATCTTTCGAGGAGCGAGGATCTCTTATTTGGTTTCCCTGTCTGAGTTAGGGTCTACCAACCTAATCTGACATTTTGTTAAGAGAAGATACCTTTCAGCGCACTGCCTGCCTGTGGGGATCTGCCTCTAGTTTGAAGAAGAGATTTTTGTTAGAAGTTGACGCTTTTTGGGCCTTTTCCTGTGGTGAAACCCAGGCCCATTTTGGAGAGGGACAAGCCCCAATCCCATAGGCTAGGGGTGAGAAGATCTGTGTGCTCCTCTCCCATTCAGCGAAGGGCCTGCAGTGATTTCTCACCTTAGAGGAAGTCTTTTGTTTGTTTTTTGAAAGTGTTTTTCCCTTTTGTTGGTGAGGTTTCGAACCACCTCTCCTCACACTGGAGCTGGGCTGTAGTAACCTGGTTCCTTTCTGTTATGGTTTTGAGGTGTTTGAGTGGATTCTAGGGTACTGTGGGGATGACCATGCCCACGGGGAGGAGCCCCAGGAGGAGCCACAGTACTAGGTTATACTCGAGAAGCACAAACACAGAGTTCTGTCTTTTATTATACAGCTAATGTATACCACCAGAGGTGGCAGTAGTGAGGTGATCCAGAGGTAGCAGTTCAGGGACCCTTGGCAGAGGGAACCGGTCTCACCGAGATGATATAGAGAAATCCAGGTGTAGGTTCCCAGCGCAGCAGAGCTGTAGATGAGAGACAGACTGAGAAGTTAGAATACTCACTAAGTTGGTGGCTGTATGGGTGAAGATTCCAGCAGGCAGAAGTAGTTGAATACAGGCACTGTACCAGGGAGAGCAGGCCCTTGAGGAGCGAGTACCTGATTCCAGATAGGCACCTAAAAGAGATCAAAGGGCCCCCGAGGAGCGGGTACCCAAGGTTAGTGAAATACCCCGAAGGGCAGAGAGAGCTTCCCGCGGCAGCAAGGAAACGGCAGAGTAGCTCAGACCGGAGGCTTTCCATCCATTCACGATCCGTCTCGATCCTTGCTAACTCAATTAGCTAGCAAACAAGGGCAGGCTAAATACCCGGATGGCGAGATGTCACTCGAGGGGGACACCCCCAAGGTTCCCGCCATGACGTGGATAAAGATGTGGGTGGCGTGCGCACGCGCACCCTAGGAGGCTCGTAGGAGAAACATGGCGTGAGGCTTTGCCATAGCCGTTCTGGGGACGCCGGAGAGAGCGGCGGTATCCATCTTCCCAAGGCTAGCAGGGAGAGCAGAGAAAAAGGTGAGGCACAAAGATTGAAGCCATCTGAGATCGACGGACGCAACACTTTCAACATCAGATCTTTCATAAAGATTGAACATTTTATTTATTTTGAAGAATCACAGTAAAGTTAATTTGAACATCCAAACTATGTCATGCCTGTTCCCTGCAGCACCATCACAGAAAGCAGTTACCAGCACATAAAAAGGAAGTCACTACACCGCCTGGGTCTAGAAGGACATTCTTCCCCCATAGAAAGGATCCATACCTTGGGACAAGCAGAGAGAGGGAAATATGCTAACTGAGACAGCTCCCAGAAATAAATACTTTTATGGCCCTTTGAGAGAGTCACCCGAACAAGAAAGGGTTACATTTATCTAAGGTGGTTTCTCAATTTCACTTAATTCAGTCCATTGTTTTACCAACATTCTTTCCAAAACTGCACACCAATAAAGGTGAACAGCCATTTGGACTGTAGAAGAGCTTTATTATTTTATTTGCAATAGCAAAGCATTATAGAAAATTTATCCAATTGTTCATCTCTTTTAACCCGGCCAATCCAGGAGCTTCAGTTACAATACAAACTCCACATGCATTTCTTACTGTTACCTCCAGTCAGGTCAGCAGTTTCAAAAATAGATTAGCACACTTTTCCATCGATCAGCAGACTGAATTAGCCATGACCTGTGGGCGTCGTCATCTCGCGGCACCAAATGGATGAATTTCTCCAAGCTAGTAGAGCTTTGAGCTCTTCAGAGCATGTGCGGGAATTTCCGTGTGGGCATTACCTCAATGCCTCACTCATTTTTTTTGTCCGAGCACTAACTCAGACAGTTAATCATTCTCGCCACAATTTTTTTCTTCTCAGTCTATTTTTCCTTAAAAATGTTGCCTCGCTGCTTTGGCAGCCAAACCCAATAACACTTTTCAGTACTACCTAAAAAAAAAAAAAGGAAGATCTTGACAGCAGGAAAATTGCTTTGTACCAGGATCCTTCCAGAATATCATCAAAGAAGAAGGCCAAAGTAAGTGGCTTCAGATGGTAAGTGGGGGGTAGATAAAACCTAACTAATCATGTCAGTACCTCATACACGGCTAGGAGAACCTGTTATGATGCAGATTGAGGAGACCCTGCCATACAAAAAAAGAGCGAATAGTAAATAGAGCTGTTTACAAAGTGATGATGGTAAAATTTGTGTCTAAAAAAAAAAGTTAGGTTGTCAATAAAATCTGGCAGATTGTCAGTAAAAAAAAAAAACAACCAGTAACCCCACCACATTTTCATGACCTGGCAACTGTGGTGGTAACCTGTTCTGGAGATACAAGACGTTTAAAAGGGGTGGGGTCATGAGAGATGAGAAAGAGAACAGAGTTGTGTTGGAGAAAGATGTAAGAGAAAGTAACTAGAAATATTGCACAGTGAATGAAAAAAAAGGCAAAAAGTGCAGCTGGTAGAGAGTAAAGCAAGGGGAAGTGACAGGCAGGGATTATTCAGCAGGGATACTGGAGCAATTGGTACAAAGGAGCTTTAGGAAGGAACTGGGAGCATCAATGCAATAGCTTTTAAATGTATAGTTAGTTCATTGGTAAGAGCAATTAAATATAAGATGAAATATGATGGTACATCAGGGAACAAGTATTGTATGCAGGGAGGCAAGGAAAGCAATATTTAGAGGACCAGCAACCACAAACTCACCCTCCCCATTGCCTTGCCACATTGCTTAGCAACAGTCAAGCCATCATGTATGATGCACCCTATCATATTCTGCTCTTCTGGGCTTTTGTGCCTACAAATGAAATTTTGAAATGCTACATTAGATCCTAGATACTCATGGACCTGAAGGAAAATTGTGTTTTTTTGGCCTGGTAGTTTTTCCAATTTCCAGCTTGATTTGAAGTAGTTCCAAGATCCTGGAACCACAAGCCTTCATTTGCAACTACCTGGGGACTTTTCGCCTTATTTTAATAGGACCCTCCCCCTGTTCCTAATAATGGTTATTGCTGCAATGGTCTTAAGACCAGAGCTTTCTGGAATCCTGTATCATGGGCTCCAATTCCAACCACCAAGGGTTATTCCTATTGATGACTATGACTCCCTTCCTCTCCAGATGCTGTGAGCACTGGCTTTGCAGCATCCCCAGTCAACCATGGGCAGAAGATCTGATCTGGGAATTGAAGCAGGGAGCCTTTGCCTGGCAGTGTACAGCACTATCACGGTGCCATCAGGCCAGCCTGCAAGCTTAAGTTTTCAAAGAGATGGTCCCTGTGATTAACTGAACATGGTTGTTAGTGAGGCTGTCAGCACCTCTGTAATCGTGCTCAGTAAGGGGTATCCCATCTGTCCCTGTTGTCTCCTTCATTTTTTATTCTTCTGGTTCCACCTGGACTCTCTTCCACACGTAGGGTGGTGTCCGTGTCTCCTCTGTTGGTATTACAGTCACTTGTCAGGGTTCCCTAACATTTATTTATTTATTTATTTACATGTTATTTATATACTGTCTCTCTGTCGGGCCAATACAGTAAAATCCGCAGGAGAGCCGGCGCTCCAAGTTGAGCGCCCGCTCTCCCAACGCGCGCCCAGGCCGCTCTCCTGGGCACACGATCCAGTATGCAAATGAGGGCCCACAGTAAAAGGAGCGGCGGCTGTCAGTGGGTTTGACAACCGACACTCAGTTTTTCCAGCGTTGTTCTCGAGCCCACTGACAGCCACAGATTCGGAAAACAGACGCCGGCATAATTGAGCATCCATCTTCCGACCCGCGGGCACATTTCAAATTTTTTTTTTTTAATTTAAAATTTTTTGGGGGGGGGGGCCTCCGACTTAATATCGCTATGATATTAAGTCGGAGGGTGTACAGAAAAGCAGTTTTTTCTGCTTTTCTGTACACTTCCCGGTGCTGGCAGAAATTAACGCCAGCTTTTGGGCAGGCGTTAATTTTTGAAAGTAAAATGTGCGGCTTCGCTGCACATTTTGCTGTCTGATCGCGCGGAAATAGCTAATAGGGCCATCGACATGCATTTGCATGTTGCGGGTGCTATTAGTTTCGGGGGGGTTGGCTGCGCGTTTTTGACACGCTATTACCCCTTACTGTATAAGGGGTAAAGCTAGCACGTCGAAAACGCGCGTCCAAACCCCGGCTAACAGTGCACTCCACCGGAGCGCACTGTACTGTATCAGCCCGTGTGTCAGACCGAAATGGTTTACAATTAAAACATACATAATATAAAAGTCCAGCATTACAAATAATAAAAACATACCCTATTAACATGCCATACTTCTGCTCTGAACATCGTTAAGAAGGAAATGCCATTCTGAACAGCCATGTTTTTAACTTTTTTATTTTTTTAAGGATTTTAAAATCAGTACATGTTCTCAAGCTCTCAGGCATCCCTTCCCTCAGTGACAAGTGCCCAGAAATATGCATTCAGTATTTCTTCCCTTTTCCCTTCTACTCTCACAGCCCTGTTCTTTCTTTTTTTTTTTTTTCCTTTTACATATGTAGCCTTAAGGAGCACATAGAGGTGAATGATGTGAGCTAGGGCACGGCCATCAGGATGCAGTTGAGTAGTGGAGTCTGGGGGCATCCATAACGTATTGAGCATCAGAGCCGAAAACAAAACACATTCCCTTATTCATAAGGCCCTTCTGCTACTATTTGGAAGACCTCAATATGGAAATACAAGAATTCTATTAAAATGAAACCAGATTTACAGTTGATTAATTTCATCCAAACATCGTTATATAACGTCTGGCAATGACTTCATGCTACAAACGCCTTTGGTTCCCTTCCTCCTCAGCTTAGTTGCTTCTTTTGTATTCTGTGCATTTTATTCATTTATGCATCACACTGAGTTTGCTTATCCGGTGGTTCGGCAGCACTTTTTTACAAAGAAGACTTCATTATACAGCCTACAGTCTGACCAGATGAGCATTCAGACAGCTTACAGGAAGAAGACCGAGAAATACATGTGCTAACAAGTTTAGCTAAATCACGCAGTCCTTCGTCACTTGTTTAGTGTCACTGTGAGATGCAGCAGCTCTCTCTCCATCTTCAGGTGCTGCTTAGACACAATGCATTTGGGCTGGGTTACTTGACCCATTCCAGTATTCCCCAGCTCTCCTGATTCTTGTCCCAATGACTGTTTGTTTTTTTTTAATGCTGTTGTACCACTTCTTAACCTAATATGTATTGCATGCAACCCTTTGCCACCTGGCTCTGTTAGGACGTAGAGCTTGCTGTGCCTGTATAGCTTGTGTACCAGTTACTGTATCCCTGTGTTGGTTTTCTCCTGTGCTGGGTACAGAAAAGAAATTGCTAAAATGTATAGCAGGGTTGAATTTTGAGAGACACCAATCACAGTCCAATGGGGGAGGGGGGGTAGTTTGAGTCCTGCTTCTTTTTTATTACAATCCACAGTTTGGCTTTAATGGTCCTACAGATTGATTTAAAATTAAATTTGGTCCCCGATTGCAGTATAGGACTTTGTCTTGTTGGGCCATTAATCCCAAGTTTAGAGATTCTGAAATCCAATTGAGGATTATTATCTAAAAAAAAAAAAAAGCAGAAGGGCCACTGGTATGTATCAGATTGTGCTTCTTCCCCTTGGATAGTGATCAGTGCAGTCCAACAACAAAATTGCACCATCTCTAATTTAAAAAAATAATAATAATAATGATGGAGGTTAAGACAAGGTTAAGAAGAGGTTCTCTTTTTTAAATGTTTCCTGCTTTGATGCAAGGTGGTGTAAGACACCTGAGAATCTAAATCCTTAACTTTGCTGTCTGTGAGCTGGGTTCAGCTTGTTGCCCTTTTAGGCAATTTGCTTGTCAGATTTTCACTGCACTGCACCTAGCACCCAGGAATGGAATTTGCCAGCTATGAGAGAGGGAGCATTTTAACCTTTAACAGACCCCGCACCATTGTGGCTCCTAAATTTCTCATAGAACCGACCACCTTGTGAGTTGCTCACTGCTGCCATCATGCTCCCATTTGTGGACTAGCACTTCTACCCCGTGGGTAAACCTTTTTATATTTACAAGGCATCCAAGGCAGTACTTGCTTTGGTTTCTGGTCATGAATGGCCCTCGCTTCAGCTGGATTACTTTTTTTGATTTATTGTTTGTTTATTTATTACTTGGCTTTGTTACCCACCTTTTAAAATAAGTTTTTGTTTAAATAAATAATACAAAACAAACCCTGTGAAAATATAAGATATTAAGCATATTAAGTATACAAAATTCAAAAGAAATGAGCAGACAGGTTAAGTTTCCACCCTCTCTCTGCACCAACCCCAGTACAAAGACCAGATGTCATTATATATATATATATATATATACAAAGAAAAACCCCAAAAAATGTTTTTTATTTTTTGGAGAAAAAACAAGCACCCTTATTATTCAATAACCCATCTCAAAAACATGATATTTCATAAAATTATTACTATTTATTGAACAATTAACAAGAATATCTTATCATCACATCATAAAGTACATTTTAAATCTATCATCAATCATTTCAGGAATAAATGTTAAGTCCATATGATTATATCCCTCAACCTACTCCTACTTCTTGTCTGAGTCTTACCCTTACCGGACTTGATGTTTAACCACATTGATATAATAGTTGATCATTCATATTAAATACACCATTCATGTTTTAAAAAAACATCTCAGTTATTCAAATAACAATCCTACATTAATTTATTAACTTTATATTGATGGTGTATTCCATTAATGAAATATACACCATCAATATATATTGATGGTGTATTCCATTAATGGAATACACCATCAATATAAAGTTAATAAATTAATGTAGGATTGATACTTTATATTGATGGTGTATTCCATTAATGGAATATACACCATCAATATATATTGATGGTGTATTCCATTAATGGAATATACACCATCAATATAAAGTTAATAAATTAATGTAGGATTGTTATTTGAATAACTGAGATGTTTTTTTAAAACATGAATGGTGTATTTAATATGAATGACCAACTATTATATCAATGTGGTTAAACATCAAGTCCGGTAAGGGTAAGACTCAGACAAGAAGTAGGAGTAGGTTGAGGGATATAATCATATGGACTTAACATTTATTCCTGAAATGATTGATGATAGATTTAAAATGTACTTTATGATGTGATGATAAGATATTCTTGTTAATTGTTCAATAAATAGTAATAATTTTATGAAATATCATGTTTTTGAGATGGGTTATTGAATAATAAGGGTGCTTGTTTTTTCTCCAAAAAATAAAAAACATTTTTTGGGGGGGGTTTTGTATACATTATAGTTATAGCACTGGTGGAGATATTGGCCAAATATTTTTTGATAGCTATATATATATATATATATATATATATGTATATCACTCTGCTCCTGAAGAGAGCATTTCATCTGTTCCAGAATTGCAGTTTCCACCATGAAATGCTGGGTATTTGTTTCCACATGTGTGCTATGGTAAATCGTGCTGCACAAAGTAAAATGTTAGATAAGTTCCTGAGCCCTTTCATACATGCCTAGTATCTGCACCATTCAATAGACATCAGTGAATCCAGAGGTGGAGCCTGACCGAACATTTGATGTGCAAGATCACAAAACTCATGAACTTCTAGACATTCCATGTGAAAATAGCTGCCCCTTTGCCCACAACCTCACCAATATAAGGGACTGCTGGCACTAAATATGACAAAGACGAGGAGAGTGTGGTACAGTCGATGCAGCAATTTTAAATAAAAGTTCCAGACTCCTAGTACATAAGTCGATCAGATTGGGATGCTTACCAAATTTGCCTCTAGTCTTTCCAATTCAAATCAGCTTGCAAATCTGTATTCCATGCTGTAATAAGAACTGGCATTACCCACCTGTTTGAATTCAAAATTCACACAAAGCAGTTTACAGCATATTAAAATATCAGCAAAGAAACAGCTTCACAATAGGATTGTAGTTGTAGGCAGGCCTGGCGTGACCGGGTTTGCATATCGTGCAATTGCACGGGTGGCGGCAACAGGAGAGGTCGCAGGGCCACCAGCGGAGCCAAACCCGCTGGCGGCTGAAGAGGAAGAGAGGCTGCCAGTGATCCCTGTGATATGCCTCATGTGCGCCCGCTCATAGCTTTTCCTGCTTCAATGCCAATCCCCGCCCCAAGAGCAGTAAGGCCAGCGGGTGGTGGTGGAGCCGATGAGAAGAGGAGCCCGTGGCACCATGGTGGAGCTAATCCCACAATGGCCCGAAGAGAAGAAGAGCCCGCAGGGCCATGGTGGAGTTCATCCCACCAGGCCTGAAGAGAAGAGAAGCCCGCGGGGCTATGGTGGAACTCATCCCACCAGGCCCAAAGAGAGGAGGAGCCCATGGGCCATGGAGGAACTCATCCCACCAAGCCCAAAGAGAAGAGGAGCCTGGGGGCCATGATGGAGCTCATCCCACCAGGCCCAAAGAGAACCGGAGGCCGTGTACGTGTGTGTCTGAATCTGTGTGAGAGCTTATGTATGTGTGTAAGTCTGTGTTCGAGCCTGTGTGCACCTGTGTCTGTGTGAAAGCTTGTGTGTGTGTGTGTGTGTGTGTGTGTGTGTGTGTATGAGAGAGAGAGAGTTAGCCTGCATCTATGTATATGACTGTGTGAGAGCTTGTGTGTGGTCATGTGAGAGCCTTTGTGTGTGTGTCTATGTGAGAGCCTGTGTATATGCGGGTGTGCACCTGTGAAAACCTATGTATCACATATAGGCTGTCACAAGCATGCGCTCACATGTCTGTGAGGGAGAGAAGGGAGTATGTGTGAAAGCATAGATGTATATGAAATGGGAATGTGTGAGAGAATCAGTGTGTGTGTGAGAGACAAGAGAGAGTTTATGCGGCCCTATCTCTTTGAATCCACGAAAATCTCAGGGTGACTGGAAATTAAAAGATCCTAGGTATGGAGAGCAGGAGATTTTTTAATCCTTATTAGTTTTAATTATTGGGCGTAATTTGCTGCTTTTTCTGTTTTGAAAATTTTTTTGGGGGGGGGAAATAGAACATTTTTTAATTATTGGAATTTTTGAAATATTGTATTGGTGTTTGGGAAATTGTGGATATTCTATTCATTAACTGGTTTGAAATATTCTTTTTATGAATATGATTTTACAATTATGTTTTATATTTCTTGATTTTATTATTTAATGCTTTATGAAGAATGGCAATGTTTCTGTTTTTCTATTGTTGCTCTGCATATAGAGGTTGGCTTGTTGTGGGTTCCAATTCAGTTCTCAGCACATTTCTATTTATACTTTCTGGACTCCTTATTCTGTATTTGGTCAGGGTCTGTCTGTATTCTGCATATGTGACCGAGGTGAGGCATTTTGCTGGCATGCAGTTTCTATAGAGGGATCTATAGCAGCCTGGCTTGTTCTGTTTTCCCAATAGGAGGTGTATTGGTGTTCTGGGGCCTGGTGAATATTTGCAGTGTTGCCTTTTCATAGATAAGTTTGCTACTGTTTGAGTGCAGGCAGTTAGGATTGTTTTGATATGGGAGCTTTACTATATTGTAATGGTAATTATGTTTATTCCTGCCTTTCTGAGATGCCATTATAAATAGGAGTTCCAAATGTCTTTTTGCAGAGATTTCTGGTTGTCACCACAGCAGTGCATGTAAATATAATATGCATGTTGTAAGTGATATTTTGCCTCAGAAGAATGTACTTTTGAATGTTCTTTTTCATGTAAAATGTGTTACAAGTGCTTAATTATGTTTTGTGTGGCTATAGAGGTTGTGGGGCGAGGAGGGTGCAAGGCTGTAAGTTTTCCTTAGATTATGTAATACTCTTCCCTTGACCATGGGTTCCGTGGAGGGTATCAGTTTTTAAAAATATAAATTGCTGGAGGGAGCTGGGCCTGGGACAGAGACTGAACTCATTGTTGGAGGGAGGCAGGGGGCATCACAGGAATTGTTTGCACTGGGCAGCAACAAAGCTAGTAATGGCCTTGGTTGTAGGGGGCAAAGAAGAACTTCAGTCACTTATTCGACTTCAGGATTGAAACCAACACTACAGGGCAAAGAGGATCTGTTGATGCTCTTGATTCTTCAACCAGTGAATTGTTTTTATTGAAACAAATCATGGTGCTACTGTTTCTTTTTTCTTTTTTTTTTTCAAAAGCATTAGACAAATGGGAAAAGTATTTTGTGGGGGTTATAATTCCAAATTGAATATAGAGATTGATACAGGCACATTTTTGCTTTCTTCACCAACTCATTCAGTAACTCCATGCTGAAATCTCCAAGCGGCATTTTTGAGAATTCATTAGTGTGAAAATCAAAGTTACTACCTGAGCAAAGGTGGCAAATATGTCTCTTTGCTGAAGATGGCTAAAACTGGAAGTGAAAAACAAGCTAAACTGAAGCATCTACTGCTGAGAAAACAAATAAATATTTGTTATGGCAGACAAAGCTTATGGGGGCAATTTTCCAGCTGTCCACATTGGGAGAAAAGAGTGCGTGTGCCTCCTACCCGCAGGCTGTGCACCAGATCTCAGAATCAAAGTCCTTGCGTACTTTTGCTTTGAAATGTATACGGGGTACAGAGTGTGTGCGGTTACCTGCACCTGCTTTTTCTGCAGCTAGATGTTTGCTGGAAAAGTCCAAGCCCACATTTAAAAGTGCCACCTAGGGGCTTGCTTATTCTCCCCCAACTGCTACACGCCCCAGGAATACATGCGGCTAAAAGTCCACTCCTTGTGGAACAACGTACAGACTTTTAGTAAAATTGAGGGGGGGGCATTTTCAGACAGCCGAATAATGTGGCTAAAATGCTTTTTGCCCATATAAATCGCTTTGAAAATTGTTCTCTGAAGAGCATTCACTATGAAACAGAATGGAGGAAAGAGCCTGCATGAACGAGGCCCATAGTGACCAAAAAGCTAAAACTGAAGCAAAACTGACAGACACATCAGTATAATATTGTTTTTGAGGTGTATCACAAAAAGTTTATACCCCTGAGGAAGCGTAAGATATATAGAAGTCAGTATTGCAATGAAAACTGTAAGAAAGGGCCAGATTCATTAAGGCTTTTCTTCCATTTTGTGTCTAGGGGAAAAACCCTTGGTGAATCAGGTACTAAGTTAGCCGGATAAAACTTATCTGGTTAATTTACTTGGGATATATCCCCTTGTTTGGTGCTTCTTAGCTGGATAAATTATATCCAGCTAAGTTAAACCTGCTGTGTGGCAGGTCTAACTTATCTGTTTAATGTAACCGAATAAATCGGAATATTGCCACTTATCCACCTAAGTTAGTTGGATAAGTAGCACCGCCCCAATCCACCTATTCCCTGCCCCTGAGTTATGCAGCTAGCTAATGAGCTGAATATAGCCAGATATTCAGTGGACACCACTTAGCCGGATAAGTCCTAATTATCCAGTTAAGTAGTTTTTGAATATCGGCCTCCTTAATTTTACATAAGATTGGGATAAGCTTAGACTTTAAACTTATCTATAGAGTTTATTTGTTTTTACAGTCATGTTTAAATAAATTTCTCTGTATTTTTACATTAGTGCTATAGATGGTTTTTTCACTTAAATTGAATGACTGAAGCATTTTTTAGTCACATTTTTATTTATTTTCAAAAAATGTTTATTCTGTAGAGGTCATGGCAGAATACAAGGTCAACATACACAATAAAAACACAAACTATGTTGCAGCATAGCCCCGTGTGCTGGCACAGGTTGATCCATTCTTGGTTTTGCCTGTCGCAGGTATGGAGTTGTAGTTCTACTTGCCCTGAGGAAACTGGGATTACATCTGCATACATGCAATAGGGCAAAACCAGGACCGGATGCTGTGCTGACTTGAGTAAGGTGGGCCACCTATGCTGGTAGGCTCCTGGTATCCGGAGTTCTGCACTGACTCCTTCCATGGGGAGTGGGGAAAAGCCTGAGCAAAGAACTGGAACATCCTCAGGCCTCCTGCACTGCCACTAACTTTCCCTGTTAATTACCTTCTGCCCTTCTGCACCGGAGCTCAGCCAGTCTTAATGAGACTATAAAAACTAGGATACAAAACTTCTTCATTTCTCTTTCACAAGCTGTTGGGCAGTGTCCTTCTATGGGAAGTACTGCTGTGATCTTTGCCCAAGTGCCAGTGCTCACAGTCTTTCAATTGCGTGTGCTTGTCAGAGAACTGGGATAATGTTTGGATGCGAGGTGCTTATATACATTCAAAAGAATAAAATGAAACTAAGGCGTGAAACATAAGAATCGTCCTGCCAGTGCTAGAGCAAGCCCTTGTTTCCTCCCCCAGTTTCTGATGCTCCTATCATGTAAACAGGTGTGTCCTGGTGAAACCAGGAAGTTCCCTTTACTTTTCTGCCGCGTATGGTGAGCAGACACACTCCAGCTGCCGTTACGTTTGTAAAGATGCGTCTGTAAATGTGAAATGCTTATTCCCTCACCCCTGGCGTTCTTGCTGTTTAGAGTTGCTGGACGGCTCCAGGTCATCGGGAAAAGGCTCATCCCGTCCTGGTTTTGCGACGTGGCGTACTCGGGCTTGTAGTTCTGATTGTCCCTTTGGATTGCCCTTAAGAAAATCACAGCTAGAAGTTCCTGCCTGCAATGGAGCAAAACCAGGACAGGATCAGCCTTTCCCTGGTGACCTGGAGCCATCTAGTAACCCTTACTGTTGCTTTTTTGTCCTCTTCTTAGCGCTTCCAGCAGGGTGAAGACCGTCTCCCAGAGCTCCGGCTGCTACGACAGCGACAGTGCTGAGCTGCACCCCGCCGAGGACAGCATGGAAGGGCTGCAGTACCATGCTCAGGGCCGAGCCATGGACAGCGGCCTCGAGAGACTTGGCAACATGCGGAGCTCAGGCCTCCGCAGGCAAGCCATCCAGAACTGGCACCGCAGGCCTTACCGGAACAGCACAGAGGGGGAGGAGGGCGATGTGTCCGACGTGGGTTCCAGGACGACCGAGTCGGAGGCGGATGTGTGGGAGGAGCAGCACGCCCTGGCCGAAGGCCAGCAGCCAAATGCCAGTCGGGCAATGGGAGGCTGCAGACTAGCCGCAGGTGAGCCTCTGTCCTAAAAGCCGTGAGAGCACAGTTACGTCAGGGCTTTGCTAACATTAGGGATGTCAAGAGTGGGAAAGAGTACTCCTGGATAAGGTTTATTGGTGGTATGTCATTGCTAAAAAGTGCAGTGCATACTGAGACTCCGGAGGACATGCACCTAAGGGGACAGAAGTATGTTCTTAGGATGTATGTCCCACCTCATGTATTTCTTTCTCACCACATTTGAATTGATTTGAATTTCTCTTTCCTGATATGAAATCCATGATTGTTTTAAAAAATTATGCTATTTTAATGACCATTCCCTGTACGTACCAGGATCAGTCCAGGACACCTGGGTTGTGACTCCGCACCAGTAGATGGAGACAGACTAAAACTTGTGGGCGGAGCCATATATGCCCCTGTGCCAGTCACAGCCCCTCAGTCTTACTCTGTCTCCAGTAGATGGTGCAGGTCCGGTCACAGCCCTGCCTGCCCTGGTTCTGGTACTCCGTCAGGGTCGGTTCTTTTTGATTCCTTAGGCCAGTTAGGCTACGTTGTTTTTCTGTTTGGGTAATTTTCCAAATTGTCCCTTAGGTCCCTTTCGCCCTGCCTCCCAGGGGGGTTGTGAGGTTCTGAGGGGACCACCCCCCCCTGGTTGAGGCCGCTGCTAGGGTCGAGGACCCAGCTGGCCTAGTAGCAGCGTCAGGGGTGACACCGGGGAGCCCGGTTCACTCACCCCTGCTGGATTAGGGCTCCAGGACCGTGGACAGCGACAGGTTTTTTTGTTAAAAAAAAAAAAAAAAAAAAAAGGTTTCGTTTTATTTTCTGCCGGCTCTCTCTTGCTTCGCAGCGCCGCTCGCAAGGGGGGGGCGCCGCCGACGGGGGGAGGCCGTTCGAATTTTTTTCTTCAGTTTTCGTCGCTCCTGCTGCTCCGTCTTCGCGCCTCTTCGCCGGCATGCCTCGCGGCTCGGTCTGCCGGGCCTGTGGCTCGGCGCGCGCGCGTCTTTCGCGCGAAAGTCTCTGCGCGGCCTGCATCCCGGGCGGAGAGGGGTCGTCGGGGGCGCCTCGGGGGGCTCGTTCTCGGCCCGCGCGATCGCCTCCGCGCGGGGGGGGCGCCGTAGAAAAGCCCCAAGAGCTTTTCCCGATCAGCGCGGGAGTGGCGGCCATTTTGGCCACGGGCCGCGAAATGGCTCGGGAATCGGCAGGGCCTTCGGCCTTGCCTCCCGCGCTTTCCCCGCAGCGAATCGCGGTCGGAAGGGGTCCCTCGGGGGACACAGGGTCCCCGGGGAGTCCCGATGATTTTTCATCGGATTCGGGCTCTTTTTCGGAGGACCTTGCGCTTTTGTTGCGCAAGGTCCTAAAATACAAAAAAAGCAAGCGCGGCCGGAGTGAGGCTCGCAGAGCTCCACCGCTGAAGAGGTCCCGGAAGCCTTCGGGGGTCGCGGAGGGGCCCCAGGGCACCTCGCGGGGGAAGCGGCCTCCACGTGGCGTCCCACAGGAGGCCGACACCGATTCCTCCCCCGAGGAGGACGCTGATTCCCCTGAAGAGATCCAGAAGGGGCCCGACGATGTAGGAGCGGACGGCTCCGCTACGTCCGGCGTAGCCAAAGGCTCACAGGCTGTGGAAGGAGACGATCCCAAAGTGGTCAGGCTCTTCCGTAGGGATGAATTGCCACCTCTAATTCCAGCGATTATCCAGGAACTGGGAATAAACCCCCCTCCGGCGGTGGTTCGTCAGGAAGCGAACATGGATCCGGTCCTGTTAGGCCTCACGGGTCCAGCAGTCGCTTTTCCGTTCCATTTTTCCTCAACAGACATCATGTTCCGGGAATGGGACACCCCGGAGTTAGGGTTGAAGGTCAGCAAGGCCATGGACAAACTTTACCCGCTTCCGGAGGATGCGCTGGACCTTCTCAAGTTTCCCAAGGTGGATTCGGCGGTTTCGGCGGTAACGAAAAGATCTACTATCCCGGTTACGGGTGCTACAGCCCTTCGGGACCTTCAGGACAGGAAGCTGGAAGTACAGCTCAAGAAGATTTTTGAGGTTTCAGCGCTAGGAATTCGGGCCGCCATGTGTACGAATTTCGCTTTGAGAGCGGGCTTACGCTGGGCTCAGGTCCTTCAAGCCAATGCGGACCTTTCGGCAGACGAGGCAGCGCAAGCGGATAAGTTGGAAGCGGTAATAGCATATGGCGCAGATGCACTCCACGATCTACTGCGCACTTCGTCTAGATCCATGGTGGCGTCGGTCTCGGCTCGCCGCCTCCTGTGGCTACGCAACTGGGCGGCGGATGGCTCTTCAAAGGCTCACCTCGGGGCGCTGCCATTCAAGGGTAAATTGCTGTTCGGCAAGGAATTAGATGACTTGATGGCTTCCCTGGGGGAAAATAGGGCTCTCAGGTTGCCCGAAGATAGATCCAGGTCGCGGCCTTCCTTTTCAGCCAGGTCCCGCTTTCGTGGGCCCAGGAGGGCGCGGCCTCAAAGGTCGTCGGGGCACTCGTTCAGGTCTTCCTCCTCCCGTACCCCACAGTGGCAGCAGCAGCAGCAGCAGTCCTTTCGTGGGAGGCGTTTTGGTAGGCCAGGGGGTGCCCTGGCCATCACGGCGCCCAAGTCTTCACAATGAAAGAGGGTCGGCCCTTCTCCCGCAGCAGCCTCGGCACGCTGTTCCCAACGTCGGGGCGCGGTTGCTGTCGTTCTACGAGAGATGGGCCGGGATAACGTCGGACCAGTGGGTCCTCACCGTGATAAGTCACGGCTACGCGTTAGATTTTGCTCGCATTCCAGTGGACAAGTTCCTTGTGTCACCCTGCAAGGCTCCCGAGAAGAAAGTGGCGGTGCTAGCCACCATCCGCCGCTTAGAGGACTTGGGAGCCATCTCCCCCGTTCCTGTCAGCCAACAAGGAAAGGGCCGTTACTCCATTTACTTCATCGTTCCAAAGAAGGACGGCACGTCCCGACCAATTCTGGATCTCAAAGGGGTGAACCGATGCCTACGCGTTCCTCGCTTCAAAATGGAGACCATCCGGTCCGTCATCGCCGCGGTCCGGCCAGGCGAGTTCCTGGCCTCCCTGGACCTCACGGAAGCGTATCTTCACATAGGTATCCAGCCGTCATTCCAACGCTTCCTCAGATTCTGCATTCTGGGTCGGCATTACCAGTTTCGGGCGCTCCCCTTTGGGCTCGCAACGGCCCCTCGTATTTTCACGAAGGTGATGGTCGTGGTGGCGGCTCAACTGCGCCGAGAAGGTCTCCATGTCCATCCGTACCTGGACGACTGGTTGATTCGGGCGAAATCCGAGGATCAGTGTCGGATGGCGGTGGCCAGGGTCCTCCATCTGTTGCAGTCCCTGGGATGGGTGGTCAACTTCAGCAAGAGTCATCTGACACCAACGCAGACCCTGGAATATCTGGGAGCTCTTTTCGACACAAAGCAGGGCAAGGTGTTTCTTTCCCTCGAACGGATGGTCAAATTGCAAACTCAGGTACAACGCTTGTTGTCTCTCCGCCAACCACGAGTCTGCGACTACCTTACGGTCCTAGGGTCTATGGCTTCCACGCTGGCGCTGGTGCCATGGGCGTTCGCTCATCTGCGACCCTTACAGTCATCCTTGCTTTCCCGCTGGAAGCCGGTCTCGGAGGATTTCCACCTACCACTTCCTCTAGCGGGACACGCGAGATCCAGCCTGCGTTGGTGGCTGGACCCCAGTCACCTTTCCGCCGGAGTCTCCCTCCTGGTGCCCAGTTGGACAGTGGTGACCACAGATGCCAGCCTCTCCGGTTGGGGAGCAGTCTGCCTAGGGAGCTCAGTTCAAGGCCTATGGTCGGTGTCGCAAGCCCAGTGGTCTATCAATCGCCTAGAGACCAGAGCGGTCCGTCTGGCCCTGCAGGCTTTTCTACCATTGCTGAGAGGAAAGGCGGTCCGAGTGTTGTCGGACAATGCGACCACCGTGGCATACATCAACCGGCAGGGGGGGACCCGGAGCCCCCAGGTGGCGGAGGAAGCTCAGCGCTTGATGGCCTGGTCGGAGCTACATCTCAGCAACCTCGCAGCGTCTCACATTGCGGGAGTCGACAACGTGCAGGCGGACTATCTCAGCCGTCATCGTCTAGATCCCGGAGAGTGGGAGCTGGGGGACGAAGCGTTTCTTCTCATTTGCGAAATGTGGGGAGTGCCCCACATGGATCTGATGGCCACGTGGCACAACGCGAAGGCCCCGCGATTTTACAGTCGACGTCGAGAGCGGGGGGCAGAGGGCGTCGATGCGCTGGTGCTTCCCTGGCCGACGGATGTGCTGCTCTACGTGTTTCCCCCATGGCCGATGATCGGCAAGATTCTACGGCGCATAGAGTTGCATCCGGCCAACGTGATCTTGGTGGCACCGGAGTGGCCTCGCCGGCCGTGGTTCGCAGACCTCGTACAACTGGCAGTGGCGGCACCCCTTCGGTTCCAGGGAATGGCGGCCCTACTCCATCAGGGCCCCGTCTGTTTGGAGGATGCGGATCACTTCTGTCTCGCGGCATGGCTTTTGAGAGGAATCGACTGAAGAGAAAAGGTTATTCAGATGCGGTGGTGGCCACGCTACTGCGTTCCAGAAAGCAGTCGACGTCTTTGGCTTACGTCCGTGTCTGGGTTGTCTTTGAGGACTGGTGCGTGCAGCGCGGGGTGGACCCCACTTCGGCTTCCGTCGCTGAGGTTCTGGCGTTCCTCCAGGCGGGTCTGGCCAAAGGTCTGGCGTGCAGTTCCCTACGGGTCCAAGTGGCGGCGCTGGGGTGTTTGCGAGGTAAGTCTCTGGCGATTCACCCGGATATTGCTCGTTTCCTTCGGGGTGCTAAACACCTTCGCCCCCCGTTACGTCTGCCTTGTCCGGCTTGGAACCTCAATTGGGTTCTCTCCGCTCTATGCATGGCGCCGTTTGAGCCCTTGAAACGCGCGACTCTTAAGGATCTCACTTTAAAAACGGCATTCTTAGTGGCGATTGCCTCGGCACGGCGTGTTTCCGAGTTACAGGCCCTGTCCTGTAGGGAACCTTTCTTGCGTATCTCTGAATCGGGGGTTTCCTTACGGACGGTCCCTTCCTTTCTACCGAAAGTGGTCTCGTCTTTTCACGTTAATCAATCGGTGGAGTTGCCCGCTTTTGCGTGCGGAGACTCCTCTGCTACTGAAGAGAGGGAGTTACGGAAGCTTGACGTGCGGAGATCCCTTCTCCGATATCTGGAGGTCACTAATCCGTTTCGGGTCACAGATCATCTGTTTGTACTGTTCTCTGGACCAAAGAAAGGAGCTACAGCGTCCCGCACAACGATTGCTCGTTGGCTCAAGGAGGCCATTGGTTCGGCTTACTTGATCCGGGGCAAACCTCTTCCCGTGGGGCTGCGAGCTCACTCGACTCGTTCTCAAGCAGCGTCTTGGGCGGAAGCTTCTCAGGTGTCGCCTCAAGAGATTTGTAGGGCGGCCACCTGGAAGTCGTTGCATACTTTTATCCGGCATTACCGGCTGGATGTCCGGGCTACCGATTCTGGGGGTTTTGGAGAGAGGGTACTCCGAGCGGGACTCTCTGCTTCCCACCCTCAGTAGGTTGCTCTGGTACATCCCAGGTGTCCTGGACTGATCCTGGTACGTACAGGGAAAGGAAAATTAGTTTCTTACCTGATAATTTTCGTTCCTGTAGTACCAAGGATCAGTCCAGGATCCCGCCCGCAGTGCTGCGCTGAAGTAATGGAGAGTCCGCTCTGTGTTTTTGATTTGCTCTGTTCCGCTTGTTCGCTCTCTCGGTTGGAGAGTCCGTTTCCAGAAGGGGTGTTTCTTTCCCCGTTAGTTAGCGGTATCTAGTTTGGTTTACTTCTCTGGTTGTGTTCTACTTTGACATTCCGTAAGACTGAGGGGCTGTGACTGGCACAGGGGCATATATGGCTCCGCCCACAAGTTTTAGTCTGTCTCCATCTACTGGTGCGGAGTCACAACCCAGGTGTCCTGGACTGATCCTTGGTACTACAGGAACGAAAATTATCAGGTAAGAAACTAATTTTCCTTTGTGAATGGGTTCTTATCAAAGCAAACTGCTGTAAGATCATACTCCTCCTCCCTCTGAGGCTGCGATCGCTATGTCTCCTCCCTCCCTCTGAGCTGTGTCTCCATAACGGCCCCAGCCAACCAGACAAAAAGGAATAAGTCATCTCCAATAGGAACATATAGTACTCAAGTTGACTATACATGTACAAATTTTTTTAAATTATTTATTTGATTTAAATCATATTTACAAAGAAACATAAGATAAAACAAAGAAAAAGAAAATTACAGATCACAAAATTTAAAATAACCACATCTTAAATGATACAGTTCACATTATTGGAGTTGCTCTAAGAAAAATATATCAAACAGTACAGATATTAACCCCAAATCCTCAGGTACCTATCTATGCTGGGGGAGATTTGTCTAACACAAAAGTCTCCAAACGAAGAGGATCAACAAAAACAAACTTATTTTTCTGATATTTAACTAATCACTTGCAAGGAAATTTGAGGTAAAGCAAAGCTTCCAGCAAAAAAAATCCCAAGGTTTTAGCTGAAGAAATTGCTTCCTCTTTAATTGGGTCTCCCTGGAAACATCCGGAAAGACCTGAACTCTCAACCACAAAATAAAGCATCTTGATATTTAAAGTACTGTCACCTGTCACATGTATATTTTTTTTCCTTGAGCAAGATACGCTTCTGGGAATGCCTCCTTTTACTGTGGCTACAAGCATGTATGTTGTGAAAAGTATGTGTGTACTTTTAGGGAAATGAAAATCCACTTGGCAGATTCCGCCATTTTACCCACATAGTTCCTGACTGAGGCTTTCAAAATGTATCCCTAAATGATTTCCATTGCCTTTTCACGCATTTCAGTTCAGTTTTTAGGGATAGCTGAGTGAGGACTGTGCCGTGGAGTTTGCGTTACTTTCTTTGAGCTGGCAGCAGTCTGTACTCTGCTTGATCTCGTGATCTAACACCCTGTAATTAATTACTTACAGACCAGTGCAATATCGATGTGCGGAAAATGGGTGCTCATGACTGACCACCTGCTCTTCTAACTCACGGCGATCGACCTCTCCAGGATGCCCGATACAATATCCAAATGCCTGCCACGGTAAAAAGGAGGCTCCTAGTGCCTCCTCTGCAGCGGGCGCCCAGAAGAGGTGGCTGCCAGTGGGTTAGGAAAATGGAAGCTCAATTTTACAAGCGTCTGTTTTTCTAAGGAAAACCGATGCTTGTTAATTGATCGTGTCTTTTCCTAACCTGACCACTGCACACTGGGTTTTTAAAAAAAAATTTTTTTTAAAGTTCTCCTTTTTCTGTTTCTCCAATTTAATATCACCATGATATTAAGTAGGAGGAAGTACGGAAAAGAAGTATTTTCTGCTTTTCTGTCAACATTTTGGGCTCCTCAAAATTTTAACTTGCTCTGGGTAGGCATTAATTTTTGAGGGTAAAAATATGCGTGTCTGGCGCACATTTTTTTTTTTTTTTGCATCGGGGGAAGTAGCTAATCGCCTCATCAAAATGAATTTCCATGTGATGAGCGCTATTACCTACGCGTTCTATTGGACGCACTAACCCCCGTTTTGCATTGTGGGTTATGGATGCGGTCCAATTGTGTGTTAAGCCATGTGCTGTGGCGAGTGCTGGTATTGTGCTCGGCCTGTTACACAAAGTTTTAAAAAAAAGTTAAAACAGCTTGGAAGCCACTGTTTTTGCCTTCAGTGGTTATATTTAAAATAATTCCCCATGTTGAGAAGATTAAGCACTGGGCAGTATACTGCAAGATCAAACTTTGCTCTCCAAATTGCAGAATAAACTCACTGTATACTAGTGTAGCTGAAATGAATGTCATCAAGAGATTTCTTGAGTCCTTTATGTATTTTTTTTTTAGAAGATTTGAAATATTTGCCATGTTGTTTTCAATATATATATGTTTTCTGATATTTATTTGGGAAGGCAGTGGTGCACTCAGTCCCAGGGTTAAGTCCATGTAGAGTGCTGGGAGATGGATTTTCCGAAAGGGGGGATAAACCCCCAAGGCGCATGATATCACTGGAGGTGTAGGTACCAAAAAACTAGACCAGAAACTCTGGATGGATATTCCAAACTAACTTGTAATTTTCAAAGACGTTATGCATGTAAATGTAGCATACTTTCATAGCAATTTTCAAAAGCCATTTACCTGCATAAAGTGTACTTAACGTAGGTAAGAACATAAGAAATTGCCATACTAGGTCAGACCAAGGGTCCATCAAGCCCAGCATCCTGTTTCCAACAGTGGCCAAAC
Organism: Rhinatrema bivittatum; assembly: GCF_901001135.1. Taxonomy (NCBI): domain Eukaryota; kingdom Metazoa; phylum Chordata; class Amphibia; order Gymnophiona; family Rhinatrematidae; genus Rhinatrema; species Rhinatrema bivittatum. The sequence goes on along the minus strand of NC_042615.1, from coordinate 271,723,001 downwards.
CAGGCTACAAATACCTGGCAAGTATCCAAAAACTAAGTAGATCTCATGCTACTGATGCCAGTAATAGCAGTGGCTAATCCCTAAGTCAACTTGATTAATAGGCGTTAATGGACTTCTCCTCCAAGAACTTATCCAAACCTTTTTTAAACTCAGCTACACTAACTGCACTAACCACATCCTCTGGCAACAAATTCCAGAGCTTGATTGTGCATTGAGTGAAAAAGAGTTTTCTCCGATTAGTTTTAAATGTGCTACATGCTAACTTCATGTAGTGCCCCCTAGTCCTTCTATTATCCAAAAGAGTAAATAACCGATTCACATTTACTCGTTCCTGACCTGTCATGATTTTAAAGACCTCTATCATATCCTGCCTCAGCCGTTTCTTCTCCAAGCTGAACAGCCCTAACCTCTTTAGCTTTTTCTCATAGGGGAGCTATTCTATTCCCTTTATCATTTTGGTCGCCCTTCTCTGTACCTTCTCCAGTGCAATTATATCTTTTTTGAGTTGCGGTGACCAGAATTGTACACAGTATTCAAAGTGTGGTCTCACCATGGAGCGATACAGAGACATTATGACATTTTCCGTTTTATTCACCATTCCCTTTCTAATAATTCCCAACATTATGTTTGCTTTTTTGACTGCCGCAGCACACTGAACCGACGATTTTAAAGTATTATCCACTATGATGCCTAGATCTCTTTCCTGGGTGGTAGCACCTAATAAGGAACCTAACATTGTGTAACTATAGCATGGGTTATTTTTCCCTATATGCATCACCTTGCACTTGTCCACATTAAATTTCATCTGTCATTTGGATGCCCAATTTTCCAGTCTCGCAAGGTTCTCCTGCAATTTATCACAATCCATGTGTGGTTTAACTACTTTGAATAATTTTGTATCATCTGCAAATTTGATCATTTATAAATATACTGAAAAACATTGATCCAAGTACAGATCCCTGAGGCACTCCACTGTTTATCCTTTCGCACTGAGAAAACTGACCATTTAATCCTACTCTGTTTCCTTTCTTTTAACCAGTTTGAAATCTACAGTCGTCTCCTTGATGTAGCAACTGGCATGCTCCACTTCTAACTCCCTATTTCAGGTCTTAGACTAGGGCCAACCAGTAGAGATTCCAAAGAGATCTCTACAGTTATGTAAATAGTTCATGTGAAAGAAGTGAGGAGAACATCATGGTCATCCTTCTTTGGGGTGTGGTGAGCCATTATGTTTAGATTTTGCTAATCTTAGGAAGGCAAAAGCCTTGCAGAGCTTATTCTAATTGTGTCCCTTTGGTGAGCAGTTCCTTCTAGATCCCCAAAAGGGTAATTGGAGGAAATCCCTAGATCTGCAATTATCAATTAGGAACTCAAACAGTCAGAACACAGGCCAATTATATTAATGTCCAAGATCTCAGCCAATCATTGAAATAACTCCAAAATGTGAAATACAGACTGAGGGAGCAGAGAGGCTTCTAGCTATGACCACTGAAGTGTTGCAGACATGCCATGGGTCATAAATCCCTATCTGTTTGCTTGACAGCTCGATCTGAGGAAGCATGTGGAAAGATCTGCAGACCGGAAAGGGGCAGCCCATCCAGGTCGAATGAGGTAATCAGCCCAGAGATCCTGAAAATGAGAGCTGCGCTGTTCTGCATTTTCACGTACCTGGACACCAAGACACTGCTGCGAGCCGCCGAAGTTTGCAGAGACTGGAAGTTTGTAGCCCGGCACCCTGCTGTTTGGACTCGGGTGCTGCTGGAGAGCACCAGGGTGTCATCCAAGGTATGAAGCTCTGAGGCAGGAGCGGTTTTACAATGAGGCAGGGTGAGGCGGCCGCTTCAGGGTGCAGAATTTTGAGGCGGCAAAAAATGCCTCTCTCAGAACGACACTGTGGCGTCCGCCTCACACTGCCTGCCAACGTTCCCTCTAAGCTGCGTGAATATGTGGGCGCGCACAACTTTTCTACCCCCGTACAGTAAGACCGGCAGGGTCGTGGTGGAGCGCATTCCATCATAGTCCGAAGCACAGATGAGACCCCCCAAAGCTTCGGGTGTCCCACAGTATTAAAAACTCGCGAGAGTAGCACTTTTTCTTTGCTGATCTCACGATAAACGAGATCAGCATGAAGGAAGTGCTAGCCCCACAAATTTTTTATATCATGGGGCCTGCACTGAGGAGGCAGCAGAACAGGCTTCAGTGCCAGTAGCAGCGATTGGCTCCTCACTGATAGCTAAGCTGCGCAGTGAAGCGGCAGCAGAGTGAGAGAGGCTCCCGGCAAAAGAAAGAGGGGGCCTTTGTATGTGTGTGTGTGAGATGAATGGGTACCTGCCTGCCTGGGGGTCTGTATTTGTGTGAGAATGGGTGCCTGCTTGGGGGGTTTCTGTGTGTGTGTGAGATGAATGGGTGCCTGCCTAGCGGTCTGTATGTTTGTGAGAATGTGTGAAAATGGGTTCCTGCCTGGGGAGTCTGTCACTGTGTGTGTGTGTGTGTGTGTATGTGTGAGATAGAGAATGAATGTGTGCCTGCCTTGGGGGTCTGTATGTGTGTGAGAATGGGTGCCTGCTTGGGGGGTTTCTGTGTGTGTGTGAGATGAAAGGGTGCCTGCCTAGCGGTCTGTATGTTTGTGAGAATGTGTGAAAATGGGTTCCTGCCTGGGGAGTCTGTCACTGTGTGTGTGTGTGTGTGTGTGTGTGTGTGTGAGAGAGAGAGAGAGAATGAATGGTGCCTGCCTGGGGTTCTGTGTGAAAATAGCTGCTGCCTGGGGGTGTCTCAGTCTATCTGTTTGTGTGTATGAGAATGAATGGGTGCCTGCCTGGGTGTCTGTGGAAGCTTGCCTGGGTGTATGTTTGTTTGTTTGTTTGTTTATTTATTTATTTATTTAGGTGTTTTATATACCATTGTTCCAAATAAAGATCACAACGGTTTACAGTGTTAGCATTCAAATTCATGGTCAATGATTATATATACTTTGTGTTAAGGAACACCTTCTAATTCAATACCACAGTAAATACATATTCTATTTCATAGTCACACATATTCTAGGATATCACAGTAGCTCCTATATAATCTTGATCAAACTAATCCTTTGTAGGTCTACACAACAGAGAATACCAATTCTAATTCTACTAGTACTATTTTTATATCATTCATTATATATATTGTATGTTCCACTAGCGTTATCTCTGGTACTGTCAATGCAGTAATCAGCATGATAGTAGTTTACGTTAAATCGTATGCATTTCTAAAGAGCCATGTTTTCAATTCTCACTTGAAACTCTTTCTTTCTGTAATCTGATGTAATGATTCTGGAAGCGAGTTTCACAGTTTGAGTCCTGCTATTGCAAACATGTGATCTCTTATTTGCGTTAGGTGTGTGTTCTGAGTGAAGGGTACCATTAGAAGTCCTTTGTTTTGTGATTTTAGGTCTCTCTTTGGTGTGTAGGGTTGAAGTGTCACTCCTAATAAGCATGGATCAATATTGTTGATGATGTTAAAAATTAGGGATAATACTTTATAATGAATTCTGGATTGTACAAGAAGCCAGTGCAGGGCTATCAGCGATGGGGTGATGTATTCGAATTTCCTTGTCCCTAGTAGGAGTCTTGCGAAAGCATTTTGAATTAATTGTAGTGGTTTTAGTAGACTTGAGGGGAGGCCTAGTAAAAGGGAGTTGCAGTAGTCTAAGTTTGAAAATATAAGTGTTTGTAAGACAATGCAGAAGTCCTGTATTGTTAACAGAGGTTTTAGTCGATGTAAAATTCTCAACTTGGAGTATCCTGATTTGATTAATTTTCTTATATGTCTTTTCATAGTGAAGTTCTAATTGATCTGAATTCCTAGGTCTCATACTTCATCTGATGGAGTAATATTGGTAATTCCTAGCTTTAGGGTTGGTGGTTTGATTATCGAGTTATCTCTCCTTAGCCATATAATTTCCGGGGGTTTTTGTGTTTAGAGTTAGTTTCAGTTGAGAAAGTTTTTGTTGTATGGCCTTCAAGTATGTTGACAAAGTCGCTGCAGCTTTTTCAAATGTTTTGTCAAAAAGGGATGTAGAATTGTATATCGTCTACATATAGGAAGAAGTTGATTCCCAAGTTTGCTGGTAGAGTGCATATAGGCAAGAGATAGATCTTGAATAGAGTGACTGAGAAGGCTGAACCTTTGGGGATGACTGTATCGATTGGGTGTCTGAAATTTGATTACCTAGTTTGACTTGGAATGTCCTATCTTTTAGGAAGGAAGAGAACCATTTGTTAACATTTCCGCTATTCCAATTTCTTTCAGCTGGTGGCATAGCAAGGTGTGGTCGAGTATGTCGAATGCTGCTTTTAAAACTATTAGTACCAGGATATATGATTCATTGTTGACAAAGCCTTTTAGCACAGAGTCAGTTAAAGAGATGAGTATGTGTGAGAGAATGAATGGGAGCTTGCTTGGGTGTGTGTGTGTGTGGGAGCCAGTGAGAGTGAGAGCCTGTGTGTGTGAGACAGCATATGAGAGTGAGAGCCTGTGTGTGAGAGAGTGAGACAGCATGTGAGAGAACCGATGTGTATATATATGAGTCAGATAGCATGTGAAAGTGAGAACTGTGTGTAAGCCACAGCATATGAGAGTGGGAGCCTGTATGCACGAGAGAGCATTTGAGAGAGAGAGAGAGACAGCCTGTGAGAATGAATGCCTGAGTTTATGTTTGAGGGAGAAAGGGAAGAAGAAAAGTAGAGAGAGAAGAAACAGAGAAAAAAAAGAGAACCTGGAAAAGTAATTGGGAAAAGACCCAGAAAAGGAACATGGTAAAAAAAAAAAGCCTGGGTCTAACCAATTAAAGAAATAAGATCAGACAACAAAGGTAAAAACGTATTTTGAATTTTTAGTGATTGGCATATGTTATCTTTGGGAATGTGCATTACATATTTATATTTTGTTCTTTCTTCAGTATTCCACTGTTCAGAGTTTGGTTTCTTGGGCTTTCCATTTTATTTTTGTCTGCCTGTTTCTGTTTCTAATTTGTAGGTCCTTATCCTGTATTGGGTAAGGTTCTATCTGTGTTCTGCATGTGTGACTGAGGTGCACTATGGCTACTGGCATGTAGATTTTCTGTGGGGCTTTGGAGTAGTAGGTAGTGTATTAGTGTTCTAGGTCATAGTGTAGTATTTGCAATGCTGCCATGTTATAGATAATGCTGAGTCCTAAGATAGTGCTGGTATGGTATGGCAAGGTCCTATATGTCTTTTTTTTTTTTTTTTTTTTTTTTTTACAGGGGTTTGTGTTACTTCTCAAAGTGTGTTTCAGTGAAGGGTTTGCAGTTATGAGATGAGTGTGTGTGTGTGTGTGTGTGGAAGAGGAGAATTGAGTGAATGTGCATGAGAGTCTGAGTGAAATAGAGGCATGAGAGTGAGTGTGTGTGTGTATGTGTGAGAATGAGCGCATATATGTGAGAGGGTATGAGAGTGAATAAGCAAGTGTGTGTATGTAAGAAAGTTTGTGTGCATGCTGCTTCAATATTCCCTCTAAGGATTGGGTTGCTGTGAGCATAAAATTGACAGACTTTTTGCATCAAAGAAAGTAGTGCTCCAGGGTAATGAAACCAAAACTTTTTGCTCACAGCAACCCAATCCTTAGAAGGATCATTGCTGCCTGCCCCTGCTGCGGCTGCCGACTGCCTCACACTCAGCTGCCTTCTATGTTCACAAACTGGCACACATCTAATGATCTAAAAAAAAAAAAGAAAGGTGTGGCATCCCATGTCACGTGGCGCAGGCTCAGCATTTCCTTCTGCCTCCCTCGTTCTTTGGTGCCTGCTTGAGCAAGTTTCTATTCTTCGGAGGTGCTTATGCACAGCTCATCTGCTTTGTTTTTGAGGCGTTTCATTCTCACTTGTCTTGACGCCTGCCTCCAGAATAAAGTATGCAAAGAAAGAAAAGTAGCAGCATTGCCAGCAAGCAAAACTGAGCCTCGATTCCTGTGCCTGTGTCCCCTTTGCTGCCGCCTGCTTGGCCACTCGTCTCAGTGGCCTGCGGGAGAGGAAGCGGCCAGGCAGGGACTCGTGCTGTGGGGAAAAAAAAAAAAAAAGCTGAGTCTGCCGACGTTCCAGAATGTCAGTGAAGGGGCCGCGAGGTAGAACGGGACAGCTGCAGCCTGCAGGAGAGACAATTTTTAAGGCAGCAGCTCACACACACTATGGAGTTTGACTGGGACAGGGCAGAGCGGCTGCTGGGGTGAGGAGCAGAGCAGAAGACCTAGAAGGCATTGAGTGGGCAGGCTCCAGGCCCCTTTCAGAAGCAGCACTGCCTGCAGTGATTCTCCTGCTGGAACAATACTGAGTGTGCAACGGCTCCTCCCCTTCCTGGAGAGAGAGAGAGAGAGAGACACTGATCTTGGGGTGGATGGGGTAAGACAGTAAATGAAAGAGAAGGGTCGTGGGGGGGAGTTCATAGTGACTGCTGAGAGAGAGAGACTGCTTTAGGGAAAGGGGGTGACAGTGACTAGAGAGAGACAGAGACTGCTCTGGGGGTGACAATGACTCATGAGAGAGAGAGACTGGTCTTGGGGGGGATAACAGTGACAAGAGAGATACTGGTCTGGGGGAGGGTTGATAGTGATGAGGGATACTGGTCTGGGGGAGGGTTGATAGTGCCAAAAGAGACTGGTCTGGGGGGAGGGTGACAGTTGCAAGACAAAGACTGGTCTGGGGAGAGAGGTGATAATGACTGGTGAGAGAAAATGGAGAGTGAGCAGTGATAGCCTTTGGGTAGAACGTGCTGTGTGGTCACCCTGGGCACCACCAGCATCACTTATCCTGTCGTGACCCAAAGAGGCCTGGTGGGGCCGCAGCAGACCCCATCCCGATGTGGCCTAAAGAGACAGGGATGCCCTGAGAGTATGAGTGTGTGCGAGAGAGTGTGAGCTTGTTTGTGTATGTGTGGAATGTGTGTGTATGTGTGCGAGAAAGTGAGCCTGTGTGCGTGTGTGTGCTAGAGAATGAGACCCTGTGTATGTATGTATGTGTGTACGAGAGTGAGAGCCTGTGTGTGTGCATGGGTGTGTGTGCACAAGACAGCCTGTGTGTGTATATGTGAGAGAGCCTGTGTGTATCTGGGTGTGTGAGAGAGAGAGCCTGTATGCATGGCAGTGGCGTAGCCACGGGTGGGCCTGGGTGGGCAGGTGCCCACCCAACTTAGACCCAGGCCCACCCAACTGGCACCGGAACTGCAAGGCTGTCGCGGGATCCCATCCCCGCGACAGCGAACAAGAGAACCCACGCCTCGCGCGCCATCACGGCACACATGGGGAAGCGCTGCTGCGGCCGTATGGCCAACCGGTCTTCCGCGCCGCGCGCAGCTTCCGCTTCCTCCCCCCAATGCAGGAAGATCAGCTGCCTCTCCTGCTGCCACCGGCCTCCTGCTATCTTCGGACCAAACGGCCCGCCGAACTTCCTGTTTGGGGGAGCGGAAGCGCCGCGCACAGCTTCCGCTTTCTCCCCCAAAGCAGGAAGATCAGCTGCCTCTCCTGCTGCCACTGGACTCCTGCTATCTTCGGGCGTCGGGCCGTACTGCCCGCCGATCTTCCTGCGGGGGGGGGAGGAGGGAGGAAGCGGACGTTGTGCGCTGCGCTTCCGCTCCCCCCCCCCCCGACAGGAAGTTCGGACGCCCGAAGATAGCAGGAGTCCGGTGGCAGCAGGAGAGGCAGCTGATCTTCCTGCTCTGGGGGAGAAAGCAGAAGCTGTGCAGTGCTTGAATGTGTATGTGTGGATGAGAATGGGAGTGTGTGTGGGTGAAAACTGGAGCCTGGGTGTGTATGTGGGTGAGAATGGAAGCTTGAATATGTGGGTGAATGGGAGCTCGAATGTGTGTATGTGTGGTTGAGAATGGGAGCCTGGGTTTGTGGGTGGGTGAGAATGGGAGCTTGAATGTGTGTATATATGGGTGAGAATGAGAGCCTGGGTTTGTGTGGGTGGGTGAGAATGGAAGCTTGAATATGTGGATAAGAATGGGTGCTTGAATGTGTGTATGTGTGGGTGAGAATAGTACCTTAAATATGTATATGTATGGATGAGAATGGGAACTTGAATATGTGTGGGTGAGACTGGGAGCATGGGTTGTGGGTGAGAATGGGAGTCTGGGTTTATGTGTGTGGGTGAGAATGGGTGCCTGGATGTGCGTCTGTGTGTGCATAAGAATATAAGCCTGGGGAGGGGTGAGAAAGTGAGAACTTGAATGTGAGCTTGGGGGGGGGGGGGAGAGCATATGAGAGTGACAGCTTGAGTGTGTGAGAGAGAGTCTGTGAGAGAAAGTGTGTGTGTGTGTGTGTGGAAGGGAAGAAGACAGTAATAGAAGAAAGACACTGAAAAGGAATTAGGAAATGAGCTATAAGGGAAAAAATGGGAAAAAGAGACCAGGACCAACTGATTAGAAAAATACAAAGATCAGACAACAAAGGTAAAAATATATATCTATATTTTGAGATGTTAGCAATTTAAATATAAGCAACACAACCGCTCTCTCAAAATTTATGGACAGGTAGGAGCCGTGTATAAAATCTTAATAATAAGAAGGCTAAAGTACCACAAATCACCGTGAATTATGTTTGTATCATTAAGTAAACCTCATACTTTGGCGTAGATGTGAATGCTATGCTGCATAATTTGGCATTATTTATCAGTAAAAAAACAACTAGCAGACCTGCATGCCTACAGCCCACCCATGTTAACCTTGTGCCCACCCAAAAAATCAATTCTGGCTACGCCACTGATGCATGGTGGTGTGCCTGAGAGCCTTCGTGCATATGTGAGTATTTGTGGTGTGGTGTGTTGTGCGTGAGAGCCTGTGTATGTGAGACGAGGGAGAGAAAGCCTCTGTATGTGAGAGGAGGGAGAGAAAACCTCTGTATGTGAGAGGGTGTGTATATGTTTGTGTGGTCCCCCTCCCCCAATCCTCAACAAATTTAGGGTGACTGGAAATCAAAAGATATCAGGTAAGGAGAGTGGGGAATTGTTTTTATTCTTATTAGAAGTAACTGATGAATGTTATTTGATGTGTCTGTTGTTTTGAAATAGTTTATTGTTTTTTGAGAACATTTAAAAAAAAAATTGATATTCTGTTTAGCCATTTTGAAATATTTATTCTATTGGTATAGTTTTACTATTATGATTAATTTTATATTTCTTGATTTTATTATTGTTGTATGAGGAATGATGTTGCTTCTGTTTTTCCGTTGTTGAACTGCATGCAGTTTCCAGTTCAGTTTTTGTTTGCACATTTCTGTTTAACAGGGTCATTCATCAAAATGTGTTATAGCGTTAACACATGTGATAACCGTGAACACATGCGTTATGAACAATAACGCACGGCATGAATGCAAATTTTTTGGAGGGATGGGATCAGGGAGGAGTTTGGGCATGGTTTAGTAAAATGAGGTGTAGAATTGCACTGTGCAATAGCATAACAAGTGATATCGCACGGTTTTAATGCCGGAAATAACTACACCTTTTTTCCTGGCGTTAGACTGTGCAATATGCCCGAAATGGCCATAAAGCAAATCGCGATACATTTTTTGAATTGCATTTTGCCCATTTCTGGGCTTGGGAGGGAGAGAGAGAGAGAACCTCTGGGAAGGGCCTTAAAAGCTAGGGTGAGAGAACATAGTAGAAATTTCATCTTTGTGAGACTTTCCTCACTCCAAATTATGTCAGATCTTCACTCTACATACGAAACTGGCCCCGAAACCCTAAACCACCACCAACACCTCATCTCGACCTATTAGATGCCCTCCTATAGAGATATAAATACTTCACTACTAAGAGGGTCTTGTAGATAGTAGATAGACTCTCTCTCTCTCTCATGTGGGCATTGTTAATGCATTTTGATGAATCTAGGGGTATATTTTATTCTATATTTGGTGTCTATCTGTCTGGGTTCTAGTTATCGAAGTGACATATTCTGTTAGCATGTAGTTTCTGTGTAGGGATCTAGCAGCCTGGCGTAATTCTAATAGGAGGTGTATTGGTGTTTTAGAACCTGGTATAATATTTGTAGTGCTGTCTTTTCAAAGGTGGGGGTGTTAGTGCTTGAGTGCTGGCATTTAGTGCTTTTTAGTATGGGAGGCTTATTTATTTAAATATTTCTAGGCCGCTTATAGCAAATATATTGTGCTAAGTAGATTACAATATAAACATAAAATCCATCATAATATTATCATTATTATTCTGTTTACTCATGGATTTCTGAGGGACAAGCCCACATCAAATCTACTATACAATAGGCCCAATACCAAATGTCTTTTTTTGCAGGGTTTTCTGGTTGGCACCAGTGCAGTGCATGTAAAAATAATATACGTGTTGCTGTGATATTTTTACCCCTGAAGGCTATGAATATCTTTTTTTCATGTACAATCTGTTATTATAAATGCACAGCTTTTAATTGTGTGTGGTGAGGGTTAGTGTATAAAATTTGCCTAGTGCACCTGATATCCTTGCACCGACCTGGAGAGAGTGCGCCACACACACGGCCCCTCCCCCCACTAGTCACCCATTTCCCCCTTCTCTGGGGCCGAGTTCTGCAGAAATGTGGAAGGCAGGTTGCAGGGTTGCCAGCTTCCAAGAAATATTATCAGTGAATCACTGTCTGCCACTTCTTTGGGAATTCTGACCCTTCCTTTCCCCCTTCTGTAGCATTTGAAATCACCGGAAGGGCCAGACTCCAAGGGGACTCTCTGCCCCCCATGACCCTCTGGAATGTTTGACCTGTGCTTTGCCTTTGCGGCGGGGGAGGGGGGAGGGAGGCGCCATCTCATCCCTCCCCTCGGGCAGCAGATTGCCTTCAGCCGCCCCTGCTCTGAGGAGATCACTTTTTCACTGCCGCACACATGAAACAAAATGGACAATGAAGTATCGTAATTACAGGTTAATTCCTTCGGTATTTTTGAATGATAGTATTAGAGCCATGCTGAGCCATAACACAGGAACAATTAACACACTGATAGGGGCCACAAGGCTGACTGGAGGCACTGGTTTTCTTTTTAATTCTTTTAAATACAGGCCTACCCACATGCTCCCCCCTCCCAATGAGGACGACCCTTCAACACGATTTCCTTCAACTCGATATTGTTAAGCCAACCCTCATTTCTTATTCTCACCCCCCTAAGCGTTTCCTGCTACCCTCATAACCTCTTTGACACCCCTCTTATAGCTCATGAATCTCCCTCTCTCCTACCATCTTTAAGCCCTCCTTTCTGCCCTCCCTCACCCTCTTTCTCTCTCTTCCACCCCCTTATCTCCATTTTTGTTTTTCCCTACCCTCCATTTGAATCTCTAAATTACTCTGCTCCTCACTGCTGTTTTTTACACCTTGTTCCTACAATGTGTTATAGTTTTGAAGTTATTGTATTGATAATATCATGACCCCCCCAGCATAAGTGTTCTCCTTAAGATATCCTCTTGAATATAGTTCCCTAAGTAACTCCCATACTCCCTACTCGCACATACATATATATCTCTTGTATTTTATTGTATAGTTCTATTTTATTACAATTATATCTCCTGTATATTTGTTTCCACATTGTTATACTGTTCTTTGTAAGGGGCTTTGCCCATAAGTTATTAGTTGTATGTAAACTGATACGATGTGCAAACGGCTATCGGTATAAAAGAAACCTCACATAAATAAAATAAAATAAATAAATAAATAATTTCTTGCTAATTAAAAAAAAAAAAAATTTAGAAAAAGAAGATGGGATTTCTAATCCATCTCCATAATGCTGGCACAGGCTGGTTTATGACAGTAGTAGCGGCGTTGTGTGCTAGAGCCTTTGGTGAGTATATCGTGTTATGGTTTTGTAATTTCTGCCGCGTACCACAAACTGCTGTATAATCCCCAGATAAAGAAGTACCAAACTGTAATGCCATCAGGGCACCCGATCGGCTGCAACTGCAGACTCAAAAGGCAGAAGAGGAGAGCTGAGTCTTGGTAAGCCCTTGCAGCGCAGGCCACAGGGAATGGTGCAAATTATTCTGGGCAGTGTGCAGACGCTGAGAGGGAGAAACATTCTTTATATGGAACCGCCCACAGACGTCCATGGAAATGCGTTACTTTCCAGCAGTCTGTGCTGGAACATGCCATATACCTAACCTGTCATTGCAAAGATGAGAGCATTTCGGGTGTTTTAGAGATCAGTGGGTAAGGATAAAACAGAGAAGGGCTGACGGGTATTAAAGATCAGTCCGGGAAAGTAAAAGACCTGCATTGAAAGGGGAAAGGGAAATGTAGCTGCTGATCACAAGTCTGCGAGTGCATGATCTCAACAGTGGGCAGCAGAAGAGATGCACTGGGTTAGTACCTGCGTGCTCAGGTCAGTCCTCAGGACACCTCCCACCCCCCAGCCAATCAGGATAATAAATATGCATGAGATATAGTTGCATGCACTGGGGGCAATGCATGAAAATATATCTCCTGCATATTCATTGGGGATACTCTGAAAACCCAACCGGCTGGTGGGAGATGGGGGGCACAGATAACCTGTTTGAGTACCACTTGTTTAGATTAAAAGAAGAAATGCCTGGCGGTTAATCTGCCAGAAAGAGGATCTAGAAAATTATCAACAAGGATGGGTACTGAAATCAGCAGCACAAAGATTTCATTCAAGAAGAGGTGATTCAAATATTGGGAGAAGTCATCCAGCTTTGATGAGTAATGGGTATGGCCCTGAGGTCGCAGAAGCCTCCTACTATAAAAACCAGTGTCATAGTATCACCTGCTGCTCAGCCTTCCCTCCACCAGGGATCCTCAGCGACAGCTCTATTTATTTATTTATTATTATTTTTATATACCGACATTCTTTCTGAGATATCACATCAGTTTACATTCAGGTACTGTAGATATTTCCCTATCCCCAGAGGGCTTACAATCTAAGTTTTGTACCTGAGGCAATGGAGGGTAAAGTGACTTGTACAAGGTCACAAGAAGCGACAGTGGGACTCGAACCCTGGTCTCCTGGTTCATAGCCCACTGCTCTAATCACTCCTCCCTACCTTGTATTTAATCCAGTCTATCCATTCCCTCAGTGCCTCTTCACTGAGCCACCTCAGCTCGACCTGCCCACCTCCAGCTCACTATTCTACCTTTCCTTGGGGTCTACCCAGGCCTCCTGTCTTGCCTTGTGTCCTTCCCAGGCCTCCTGCCATGCCTTGTGGCCTTCCCAGGTCTCCTGCCATGCCTTTTGACCTCTTATTTTCTTCTGCAGCTTCTGAGGTCTCCCTGCCATTTTCTATGCCCTCTTGGGCTTTTCTGTCTTACCGAGCAGCCTTCGGGCCTTCTAGGTTCACCTAGCCAGCCTTGCATCCTGTTTGGGCTTTCTTGTTTCCTGTTGCTTGTCTAATGCTGACCGTTGTCTAGTATTTGTCTAGTCTTGTCTTTGCCCAGTTCTCATCCAGTCCTTTACCAGGCCTTGCCCTCAGCCCCAGCCTTGTCTCCAGCCCAGTCTGTACTTAGACCTGGCCTCCAGTCTTCCCTTAGCTCCAGCTCCCATTCCCAGTGTGCATCTAGTACCAGCTCTCAGTCTATACCTAGGGCTAGCCTCAACCAGTACCTGCAGCCCACTCCCAGCTTGTGCCTGATTCCAGCTCCCAGTCTGTACACAGCTCCCAGTCCTTCCGGCCCACAGAACCCAAGGGTTCAGGCTGCAAGGGAGGAGGCTGGTTAGGCAGAAGGCCAGCTCCAGTCTTGCCCTGCAATCCTGTACTGCTGCTGCAGGGGTGCTCCCTGGCTCCAGCCCACAGTTCCATGACAACCAGTAATCCCCATATCCACTAAAGGCCCGATATTAAAAGCACATTCAGTGGGCCACTGAATATCTGGTTATATTTGGCAACCGCTAGATAGCAGGATAAGTCACTTATCCAGCTATCTTTTAGCCAGTCAATTTGTGGGTGGGCAGTGGGCGGATCAGGGTGGCGCTTAACCGGATAAGTAGCGATATTCTCTCTTATCCAGTTAAAGTTAATTGGAATTAACTTCTCCGGCTAAGTTGCGAGATATATGCAGATATTCAGCGAAAGGCTGTTATTTTGTGCATTAGGGCCCTAATGCATGCGATAACTACTGCATTGCGTCGGTAATATTTAAATTCAGGAAAGGGGAGTGGTTAGGGCGGGCTTTAGCCGGGAAAAAAAATTATTTCCACTACCGCTGGCAGTAGCGCCGGAAATAACACCATCTTTTGGTGTGGCACTATGGGGGCGATAGTGGGCAGCGTGGCTGCAACCGCGGTGGGCAAAAACGCACCGCCTTGACATGGCCAGCTACCCACTATCGCCCCCCCACTCCTTTTTTTTCCGCGACTCATCATTCTTCTGTATAGAATGATGAATCTAGGGATAAGTTACTTATCTCTGCAGCACTGAATATTGGTCCTTAGAAGTGCAAATGAGTCTTTGGGGGACTTAAACTGTCCAAATGATTATTTTTGTTTTTCCTGAATCAATTTAATATTCTTATTTGAATTTATTGCTTAATAATTTTGGCTGTATTTGTATATCAAGGCTTTGTGTTACACTTGACAATATACTGCAAAGATTATAATTGGAAAGTAAAGACATGCTACTAAATTAAGAAGGGATGCACGCTTCCCTCTGAGGCAGAACAGGCCTTTTCCACATACATTCAGGCCCATTCATTAAAGTCCGCGGGAGATTCAATGGTCCGAGGCGAGCGCCCGCTCTCCCGACGCGCACCCAGACACCTCTCCTGGGCGCGCGATTCTTTATTTAAATTAGGGCCCGCGCTAAAAAGGAGGCACTAGGGACACTAGCTCATCCCTAGCGCCTCTTTATTGGCGGAAGCGGCGGCTGTCAGCGGGTCTGACAACCAACACTTAATTTTACCGGCGTCTGTTGTCGAACCCGCTGACAGCCACGGGTTCGGAAAACGGACGCAGAAAAGTTGAGCGTCTGTTTTCCAACCCGTGGGTCACGGGCAGAGTTGTTTTTGTTAAATAAGGTTTTGGGTTTTTTTTTTAATTTTTGGGGCTATGATATTAAGTCGGAGGGTGTACAGAAAAGCTGTTTTTTCTGCTCGGCCGAGTGCACCGTTCTGTATCGGCCTGTTTGTCATGATCTGAAGCAGCATCACTGTATGTAGACACCCCCCTCCCCCACTCCTCCCCCCCCCCCCCAGTCTGTTGTTTTCTGCCACACCCTGTACCCTTTCTTAGATGAAGGAGAACATTTTCAGTGAATACAGGAAGGTGAAGAGAAGGTGCTGAAAGAAAGAGAGGAGGTGAACCTGAATTTAGGTCTTAACTCTTGCATAAAGGGGACATGCTGTAATCATTAATACCATCCCTGCTCTCCTTCCTCCTCTGACAACATTCACACTCCTCCCCGACAACCCCCCTGTCAGCCCTCACTTAAGTATATCTTCTCCTGCTACCATTCTCCTCTAGCTGTGTATCCCTCCTCCCCCCTCCCCCCCGGTACCTTTCCCTGGTACCCCTTTCCTGGCACCCCTAGCCCTGGTTTCCTTCTCCAGTTTCATTCTCCCAGTCTCTTCTCCGTGCTTACGGTACAAGTTAACTTGTTTTTTCCTTTGTTTCTATTAGTTTCGCTCATGTTTTACCCATGTTATACACTTGTTATTACCTGCTCAAGGTATCCCTCCCTGATCATTTCCCATATTATTGGCCATGTTTTTTCTTACCCCTTGTTCGATGTATTTCACCCATGTTAGATGTAAACTGATGTGATATGACTTGTCATGAACGTCGGTATAAAAAAGAATTAAATAAATAAATAGATCTCAGCCTGATATATGAGACTTATTTATTTTATTTATTTAAAGATTTTTATATACCGACATACACTCTGAGTATCACATTGGTTTACATAAAGCATGAACTTGGCATAGTAGCGCTTTACAGGGAACTAGTCATATAAACATGTAACTTGCAAAAGAAGAAATACGAACACAGAAACTTAGCTTAAAGCGATTAACGTGAGCTTGGATTTCAGTATTTTCAGAGGATTTATAGAAAGAGCGACTTGTAAGGGGTAGGTAGATGAAGCAAAGATCAGGTAACTTCTCGTAACTGGTGGACTTGGAAATGCTTCAGAAAGAGAAAAACAGAACTAGAGTGCCAACATCCTGTGAGACAAAGATTGTAAATGGAATTGTCCAAGATTAGATCGCAGATACTAAAGGAATTGCTATTAATGGCATATTCATTTTGAGAAAGGCAAACTTGATAGAAGAAGCATTAGATGAAGGGCCGATGGGAGACCCAGAGTGTAATGAGTAAGGTCAAAGGACATGCAGCAGAGTAGAGAAGAAAGAGAAGTTATAAGGCAGGAGGAGCAGAATATTTGAAACGTTGACTTTGGCATAGAAATGTAAGATTTTATTGTTGCACATGCCTGGATAGGATTGGAATTGGTTCAGACAGAAGAATAAAATTTATAGGAGGAAAAGAGAAAAGAAGAGGAATGATAAAAAAGGTTGGGTGATCAGAGGGTGAATACTGAACAGAGAGAATAAGGGAAGGCAGACAGGTCAGCTACGTATGAAGGGCCTGATACAAACCATACTGTTCCTTCATAGAGTTTTGCTGGACTTTCTTGTAGTGCCAGTACAATGCTGTATCACGATAAAACTTATGAAAAGGTGACAATTTGATTGTGTTTTGTTTTACAAAAGTGACAATGTCCAAACTGCAAAATACCAGCAAAGTCTCAATTTGTGAAAGCAGAGCGTGGAATACCTTTAACTAGGCCAATACTTGAGTGGGTTTTTTTCCTTCCATCTTGAATTTGACAATTGGTTCTTCCTCCATCCTGTAGTTCCTGGTGACCTTGTCCCAGTGGTGCACCCAGGCTCACTCCCTTACCCTCCAGAACCTGAAGCCCCGGCAGAGGGGGAAGAAAGAGAGCAAAGAGGAGTACATGAAAAGCACACGGTGAGTGTTAAGTTCAGTAGTTAGTAACAACAACTGTGATTAGTGCAATAGATAAATATATTTTTTAGTGTCGTGTTCGCTGCTTGATTTTGAACACTTTGCAAATATTAGTATTTTTGTTGTTATGTCTCTAAGCCTGCAGGAGGGAGCAGAACTCCCAGAATCACTAAGTCTGTTCTGAGAATGTGCTGCCCTGTGTTCAGCACAATATGCCACTGTACCAGAAACCTTAAACCACTACCAGTGGGCATGTGTGGCCTACCTCAGAATTTGTTAGCTGATATAACATTTTTGCTGTTGTGTGAGATATCTCTCTGCTTTTCCTGTGCTGATGTTTCCTTTTTGTTGTTGTCCACTCTGCTGGTTTCTCTCCAGGGGCTGCCTTGAAGCCGGGCTGGAGTCGTTGCTGAAGGCTACCGGTGCCAATCTGCTGATTCTCCGCATCTCCCACTGCCCCAACATTCTGACAGACCGCTCCCTCTGGCTGGCGAGCTGCTACTGCCGGGCACTACAAGCCGTCACCTACCGGTGAGTTAAATTAATCAGTGTGAAATCAAAGAGAAATGCTTAAATCCCGAGATTCAACACATCTACGTAGACCGGTGGGACCAATCTGTATACTTTTTCGCTTGCAAGGCAGCTTTCCCTTAACTCCTGGTCCCATTGCAAAGCACTCTTCTCATCTCATGTAGGCTCTCTGACATTTTGTCTTGCGTCTGTTGTAAAAGAGATGGGCTGGGAGTGAGTTCCTGAGGCTGTCCTTCCACCTTAACCCTCACCCACCCTGTCTTAACTCAAAGCCTTTTATTTATTTTTTTTTTTTTTTGTGTGTAGATTGTAAGTTCCAAAGAGCAGGGGCTCTCTCTTAGGAGGCCCATATTCAGAGGGATTAGTTACTCAAGCAAAAACCTTTAATTGAACATTTCCTGCCTCTCACCAGCTAAATTTTACCTGGGTAAAAAGAAGGAAGACAGGGGCATTCCAAGAGTGGGACTTAATTTTAGTTGGTGAATGCTGATACTGAGTACTAACCAGTTAAACTTACGCAGGTAAGTCTGGTCAGAGAGAACATTTGCTTAAAGTTATCCGGGTAAATTCTTTCTCCTTATGCTATTGAATCTGAAACCTCTGCTTCTTTGTAAAGAACTGCGTATGCCTGGTAGTGTTGTAGAAATGACAATAATAATGATGATGCACAATGCTGCTGTCATGTGAATAGCAATAGATCAATGCCACTCTGTGAGAGTGAGGGAACCATTTTTTTTTATACAGTGACACTATATGGAAATATCTAGAAATGTGAAGCCTGTAGGTACTCTGTGGAAAATCCCTAGCAGCTACAAGGAGAAAAACCTTCATTTTGGTTCATTGGCAGTGACAGATAGGAGCGTTGAGACTTATTTTACTGTCCCGTCACACCACAGCATGAAATTAAACCTCTTATTTCATAAGAGCCATCAGTCATAGCACATCCAAATGTATAACTTCCCTTGTGGTAGCAACAGCAAGTCCTTACCTCATTTTATTGTAAATTAGTTCTGGGGATGCAAAACCATTCAGAGCACATGTTAAAGACAACAAATATAGGCAAAACTAAAAATATATGATAATGTTTGTTTATTGTACTTTTGAATGATTATTCCTTCAACAATAAATAAGAGTTTAAATGACTATACATCTAAATATATTTGCAGTCTTTATGGTCAAGCAGCTGGTATAGATGGGCCACAGTTGGCAAAGAAGGATAAATTGCACAGCCCTCAGGGCAAAACTGTACTCCATCATTTTGTTCTCTTCTAAAACAGTAAACCACAAAATTGTGTTCCAAATTTGGCTGCTTTTTAACAAAATCCATTAAACAAGATGTAAACATGAATCAGTACTTTCAATGTTCTTCAAATGGTGAAATTACTTCTTACCTGATAAGTTCCTTTCCTAGAGTCCTGTCAGACCAGTCCAGACGAATGGGTTATGGTCATCGACCAGCAGAGGGAGACAGAGATCAGCAGGTTTACTGATATCACCCTATATATGCATCCCATGCTGACCTCAGCCTACCAGTATTATCTGTAACAGTTTAAGGGCCTGACTCATCACAGAATGGGAGAAAAGCCTTAATCAGGCAGTAAGTGTGGACAATTTCAATTCAAGACAATCAACAGCATACACGTTTTATTTAGGTATTTACTATACTTTTTTAACTATCAGTGCACTTCTGGAAAAACATGGTAGTTGGAAAAATAATGAGCACCTTTCCTAGCATGTACACAGATGGACTCAGGACCAGTGGGTTATGCTCCCCTGCCAGCAGATGGAGATGGAGCAAGCTGATGTCACAGTATAGATATACTCCTGCAGTGACCCCAGCCTGCCATTATTCTCCATCTCCAGCAGATGGTGGATGTGTATCACCCTGTGAGGATTGCTGTGAATTTTGGAAGGATAAAAATGAAAGTCCCATTCTCCTGTGGTGATACCTAATGGTCCCTCCCCCCAGTTGAGAAATTCCTGAGGTGATTTCCGTAGTCACTCAGAGGTGTGCCTTGTTCCAGTAGCTGGTTCCCGAAGTGAACTTTGCTACTTGTGCAGATGAAAGGCAGCAGGTACAGGAGGCCGAGCACGGTGGTGATGGCACTTGCCCTCTCCCCCTGCAGCTGGAGACTATCTCTGTACTCATCTAGTAAATGCTGAGTTCTGGTAACTTTTTAAAAAAAAAGAAAATTTCTTAGAGACAGGGGCTTTTTAGACCTTCCTTCCATCTCCGTGCTCGGCACGCTGTTCCAACGTTGTTCTCGCTCCTGTTGGGGTTAGGGGAACTGGGCAGCCTGGCAGGTTGACTAGCCTGGGTGGGCTAGGCCCCACGGTAGGCTTTTCTTGGTGCACTGTGTGGTATGCCGTGGCAGCATTTTTGCGCATTTCAGTGGCCTTGCAAATTGCTTCCTGTTGTGCTCTTGTGGCACATTCTTGCCTGCTTCTTTCTCAGGAGGTGGATGATTCGGGGGTGAATTCCAGAGCAGTTATGGAACCCACGGCAGCCACGGGCTGTGATTTGGTCCATACCTCGGCCAGAGGAGTAGCTTTGGTGGTGGCGGCAAGACGTCAGCTATGGTTGCAGAGTGGTCAGCTGACGTAGCCTCCAAAGCTAATCTCATTAAAATTCCCTTTAAGGGCTCACTCTTGTTTGGGAGCGAGTTGGAAAAGCTGTCCAGTAAGTGGGGCAAATCTCCATTTCCCCAGTTACCGAAGGATAACAAGCAATTGCAGCGCCCCTATTCTGTGAAAGGTCGTCTTAGAGGCTCCAAGCGTTTTCGTTCCTACAGGAACCTGGCCTTTCAGAGGATTCAGCCTTTTGGTAGGTCTCAGTTCTTTTGTTCCTGACAAAGCAAGAGAGGAGCAGGCTCGAGTGGTGGACTGTCCTGAGCTTCCCAATGAAGGTTTGCCGACCCAACTTCGGGAGGAGGAGATAGGGGGACGCCTATATCTCTTTTATCAAAGGTGGGTCAAGATCAATAAGAACATAAGAAGAACATAAGAACATGCCATACTGGGTCAGACTAAGGATCCATCAAGCCCAACATCCTGTTTCCAACAGTGGCCAATCCATGCCATAAGAGCCTGGCAAGTACCCAAAAACTAAGTCTATTCCACGTTACTGTTGCTAGTAATAGCAGTGGCTATTTTCTAAGTCAACTTAATTAATAGCAGGTAATGGACTTCTCCTCCAAGAACTTATCCGATCCTTTTTTAAACACAGCTACACTAACTGCGGGTGACTCATTTTCACAAGGAAAGCTTGTGCTCTGTGATAATGGCCGTGCAAGCATGAGAATTTCTGATGTCCCTGAATCTGTTCGAGGCCTGCCTTCATATTCCAATCTGTTTGGAGCACCAACGTTTTCTGCACTTTGCAGTGCTGGGTCGCCATTATCAATTCCGGGCACTGCCTTTGGTCTGGTCACCGCCCCCAGAACGTTTTCCAAGTTTATGGTAGTCATATTGTTAGTGTTTGAGATAGTTGTGGGTGGATCCTTGGGCCGGTGGCAGATGACCATGCCCCCTGGGGAAGATCCCGAGAGGGACCACTGGTCAGGCTCAGAGTTTGGAGACAGACACACACTAGTTCTTTTATTAAACAGTATATTGAACCACCAGAGGAGGCAGTAGTGAGCTGGAAGCGCCCGGCTGGGCTGTAGTCCCTCAGATACTGGAACAGCGATCCTGGATAATTGAGCTGTAGAGAAACTGAATATAGTGAGTATGCAGAGTTCAGGAACAGAACCTTGATGGTAACACTCACACAGTAGTCTCTTAGAAGCAGCCCAGGAGCTGGAAATGAATTAGGCCCTTGAGGAGCGAGTACCTGGTTCCAGGGAATGCTCAGAGAGAGAGTGATATGGTAACTCACTGGTGTTGTAGGCAGCGAAGACTTCCTGGCAGAAGTGGTATTCAGTAGCAAGTCCGGGAACGTGGGCCCTCGAGGAGCGAGTACTGGTTCCAGACTGCGACCTGAAAAACAAGAGAGAGAGCAAGGCCCCCGAGGAGCAGGTACCTCTGGTAAAGTCCGAGGAGGCAGAGTAGCAAGGTATGCGGAGAGCAAATCCCATCTGCAGTGATACCTGGAGGAAGCTAGGAATCCTTTCCGTTGCTAAATCGATTAGTTAGCGAATTCAGCGACCTTAAGTATCCGGTGAGGATGACATCATCTCAGGGGGACGCCCCTGAGGTTCGCGCCACTGCTAGTACTTGAGTTGGGGCCGCGCCGCGCCGTGCGCCCTTAGGCTTCTGGGAAACATGGCGGATTGCAGTTTCTAGCTGGTCCGGGGACACCGGAGGAGGTCGGCAAGATGATACCGCGGCAGCCAATCTTCCATCAAGCATAGAGGGAGTCGCCAAAGAGGTAAGGTGGGCGTAGTGGAGACGTCGGGCAGCGACGGTCGCAACACATAGCAGCAGCGTTCAGAAGAGATGGGATCCTGGTGCATCTGTACTTGGATGACTGGCTATTCAGGCCAAGTCTTTGGAAGAGAGCAACCTGGTGACCAATAAGGTGATCTCCTTGCTGCAGGAGCTCGGCTGGGTGGTGAACCTGGCCAAGAGCAGTCTCTGGCCTTCTCAATCATTGGAGTATCTGGGAGTTCGCATTGACACGAGGCTGGTCAAAGTTTTTCTGCCAGACGCATGGATCCTAAAGTTGATGTCCCCGGTGTGTCAGTTGGTGAACACTATACACCCAACAGTGTGGAGCTATATGCAGGTGCTCAGTTTGATGGTAGCTACCCTAGAAGTGGTGCTGTGGGCGAGGGTGCATATCTGTCCTCTTCAGCGCTCACTGCTGTTTCGTTGGAACCCACAGTCTCAGGACTATTTGGTTCATCTCCACTTGCCGATGGAAATCTGTTGTCGCCTCAAGTTGTGGTTGCAGGAGGCTCATCTGAAAAGGGGAGTGTCCTTGTCCTCCCTGAACTGGTTGGTTATCATGACAGATGCAAGTCTCCAGGGTTGGGGACCTCACTGCCAGGAACTGACAGCCAAAGAGGCCCTCTGGAACATCTGTCACCTGGAAGCCCGGGCACTTTGGTTGGTGTGCTTGCAGTTCAGCCACAGACTACTGGGTCAAGCAGTTTGCGATAAAGGTGGCCTACATCAATCGCCATGAAGGAACCAAGAGCCAGCAAGTGACACAGGAAGTAGACCAACTTATGGAATGGGCGGAAGGACATGTACAGATAATCTCGGCCTCCCACATTGCCGTGAAGGACAACGTAAAAGCAGACTTTCTCAGCAGGGAGAGTCTGGACACTGGAGAATGGGTGTTGTCTGCCGAGACTTTTCAACTGATAGTGGATTGCTGGAGCCTTCCACCTCTAGACTTGCTGGTGACTTCTCGCAATGCGAAGGTTCCTCGCGTCTTCAGTTGCAGGAGAGATCCATGGTCTCTGGACATCGATGCTCTCACACAGATCTGGCCGGAAGATGAGTTGCTTCATGCCTTTCCTCCATGGCCCTTGTTGGACAGGCTCATTTGCAGAATCAAACTCCACGGGGGGCTAGTAATCCCGATGGCTCTGGATTGGTCCAGACATCCGTGGCATGCAGATCTGTGGAGGCTTCTGGTAGAGAACCCCCTTCGTCTTCTGCCACATGTGGATCTGTTGCGGTTGGGGCCGATTCTTCACGAGGATCCAACTTTGTTCTGTCTTACACTTTGGCCCATGAGAAGGCTCGCCTGGTGAAGCATAGATATTCTTCTTCAGCGATTGCTACCTTACTCCGCGCTCGGAAGTTCTCCACTTCTCTAGCTTATGTGTGGGTTTGGACAGCATTTGTGGCCTGGTGTGAGGAGCGCGGTGTTCTTCTTCATTCAGTTAAGATCCCGTTTATTCTGGATTTTTTGCAGGAAGGGTTGACTATAGGATTGACTCTTAATTCCTTGAAGGTTCAGGTTGCGGCTCTTGCATGTTTCAGAAGCACGGTGAATGGTGTCTCCTTATCATCCCATCCTGATGTGGCCCATTTCTTGAAGGGAGTGAAGCACCTTCGGGCTCCCATGCGGTTGCTGGTTCCTTTGTGGAGTCTTAACTTGGTGCTGGATTTTTTAATGGGCCCTATGTTTTGGCCATTGCACACCCTTTCCTTGTGGTTATTAACTTTGAAGACAGAGTTCTTGGTGGCTGTATGTTCTGCGTGTCACATTTCCAAGCTGCAGGCCTTGTCTTGCCAGGAGCCATTCCTTCGGGTGCCTCCAGGGGTGTTACAGTTGCATACTGTTCCATCCTTCTTGCCTAAAGTGGTCTCGGCGTTTCATTTGAGTCAATCCATTTCTTTGCTGTCCCCAGATAAGATCCGAGACGTGGAGGAGTATTGTCTCCTGTGTTCTTTGGATGTCAAGAGACTTGTGCAGTATCTGGAGGTTTCTGAACCTCTCTGAAAGTCAGATCGCCTGTTTGACCTTCATGGTGTAAGGAAGCAGGGCGAACCAGCTTTGTGGGCTACAATAGCTTGCTGGCTTAAGGAGGTGATCACAGCCGTGTATGGAATGCTGAGAAACCGTTGCCTACTCAGGTTCGGGCTTGTTCCACTAGAGCTCAGGCAGTGTCATGGGCGGAGGTTAGATTGTTGTTTCCCGGTGATATCTGCCGAGCTGCGACATGTTCCTCTTTATATACCTTTTCCAGGTTTTATCGTCTGGATGTGCAAGCCCGGGAGGCGCAGCCTTTGCACATGCGGTGTTGACTGGACCACAGGCATCCTCCCGCTCTGATCGGGAGTAGCTTTGGTACATCCCACTAGTCCTGAGTCTATCTGTTTACACGCTAGGAAATGGAAAAATTAAATGGAGAAATTACTTATCTGATAATTTTGTTTTCCTTAGTGTAGACAGATGGACTCAGCTTCCCGCCCTCAGCTGCCAAATGATTGTGAAAATAGTCCTCCAGTGGGGATATGAGTCCCATGGGATTACTGGTAAGTGTTCATCCAGTCCCTAGATTGGGGTACCTATGTTCTTACTCGCATTCAGTGTTTATTGTTGGTTGAGTACAGTTATCTTAACTGTTTTTAATCAAGTTTTTTGCTAGTCTGTCCACAATTGCTTTTGAAGAGAATACTAGCAGGCTAGGGTCACTACAGGAGTATATATACTGTGACATCAGCTTGCTCCATCTCGATCTGCTGACAGGGAGCATAACCCTCTGGTCCTGAGTCCATCTGTCTACACTAAGGAAAACAAAATTATCAGGTAAGTAATTATTCCAATAAACCACGTACAGCTACTCACCTGCAAAGCAGTAGCAGATCACAGCTTTTCAATATCACTTCAAATCAAAATTTAAAAGATAGTCAAATTTAGCATCACTGGGAGGGGTCTGAACTGGCTTCACTGGACTCAAGGAAAGGAAATTATCGGGTAAGTTCACCTTCCTCTTCATCCAGTCAGACTAGTTCAGGCAAAAGGAATGTTCTTAAGCTGCTCCTGAATACGGTGGGCCACTGCCAAAAATTGCACTCCATCTTTAGGCAAATGAGACTTTCCCTTTGACACTGACATCTAAGTGAAAATGCTTAGACAGGGAATGCAATAAGGATCAAATTGCAGCCTTACAAATCCCAAACGAGACATCAAGCTAAGCCCTGCCCAAGAAGAAGTTTGACCCCTTTCTGCATTCCACTTATATACCATTAGGAGATGACCCATCCTCCTATGGCAGAGGTGACCTATAGATAGTTCAAGAACTTCCCAACATATAAAGAATGAAATAGCCCATATTCAGCCAGTTTTGTACATTAGCTAAAAAAGGGCAATGAAATCCCAGAATCAACTGGAGGACAGTGACCTGAGCAGCCTGAATATTTCCTCAGAATGACTACTTACAGTTTGGACTGAACCATATGGAGAGGTGTTATTGGAGTATACCATTACATAGTGAGCCCTATGGCTACATATTCTATTTATTATTATTCATTTTTATTTTTATTGCATGGTGGCTATATGTTGGAATTCTGCTGTGTTTGATCTATTTAGGTAGATTTTGCTTGTGCTGTCAGCATCCAGCTGCTTTCATCACTGATCACATGTCTATATCTGGTTAACTGCAGCTTGAAAACCAAGTAATCTGATTGGTCATTTAGTATTCAGAATATCTGATTTCTGAGTATAACCAAACTGTTCTGACATCACTCTGACCATTCCCTTCTAATCTTACATAATAATAATATTAATAATAATAATAATAATATAAATGTATTTCTCATTCACTCCTCTGTTCATAGTTAAAACAATTATTACATTACACCCACATCAAATAAGACTATAAATGAATATTAATCAGGTGCTGCAAAGGCTTGCTAGAACAAAAATGTTTTAGGTATTTTTTTTAAAAGATTGGCCAGAAGAGTATACCACAGATTCGGTCCAGTCAGTGAAAATATTCTCACTTGAGCCTTGCACAGATGAATCAGACTCCCAAAAGCAGTATTACAGAGAGAGGTCAATGACTGGTACCACCTGGATCATCCCATTCCTTCATATATCTTGCTATTGTGCTGCTGCTGTTCAAATTGTCTTATGAGGAAATATCTCAGCCTGGTTTACAACTCACAGCCACCTTGTCTAAAGCTTGCAGCTTTATCAGTCAACCACCTACTAGCCAAGGAGTAGAAGTTCTGTTTTTTTTTCCCTTTAGCTGCAGTTCTTTTCCCATACCAGTAGGAGGTGGCCATTCTAATCCATCCTCCTTTTCAGGGAATAGAATGCAGTGAGGCATATTTCTCATTGATCTTCCTATCTCCAGCTGATTAAATAAAGTATTTACACAACCTGCTTCCTAGCTTTCTTTTCTTTTGTAAACTATAAGGAACTCGTGCCTCTATTGTAGATCCCCCCCCCTTAACTATCAACTGACAACCAAACAGGGAAATATAATGATAAATACCAAGTGTTGGTGTCCAGTACTGTATTTATGGGTAATAACCATTTAATGGGTTATAACTCAAGTTGTGCACCAGTATCTTTTTTACTTTATGTGGTGTTAAATCGCTTTTGCTTATTTTTTTACATTTTAAAAATTTTAATGTCTCTGAATTACTCAAATTTTGAAATCCCATAGCTCCCCAAATGTGAACTTGCTTAGAACTTCATCTCATCTGAGTATTTTAAACTGTTGTATTGCCAGACGAGGATGTGGACCCTTGGCCTGAGGGGGAGTTGGTGATACCTGAGGAGGTGAACCCCCACAGGTCCCCACCGTCGGGAGGCGAGGCCAAGCTGACGCAGGGGCCGGCTGGAGCTTCACCAATACCAGCCCTGTTCCCCTTAGGTTGAGCCTTTGTTGCGTAGGGCCGGCTGGTCTTAGGTGGGCCCCTGTGAAGATGGTGGATTCACAGTCAGAAGAGTCGTCAGAAGTCAGTCCAGGATCGGAAGCCAGAGGATCGCTGATAGCCAGGCCAGAGTCAGAAGCCAGAGAGTTGTCGATAGCCAGTCCGAGGTCAAAGCCAGAAGAATCACCGAAAGCCAGCACGAGGTCAGAAGCCAGAGAATCACCGAAAGCCAGCACGAGGTCAGAAGCCAGAGAATCAACGAAAGCCAGTCCGAGGTCAGAAGCCAGAAGATCCATCCAACGGAACCAAAGGATGGGAGCTGGAGCAGGAATGGGACTCGGAAGGCAGGAGCAGGACCAATGCAGCTCAGAAGACTCCAACATGAGGAGCAGACTCTTTGCCAAGTCATTGGAGAGATGTCTGCTAATGGATTATATAGTGGAGAGCTTCTGACATCAGTGGGGAGGGCCGGCAGCGACTTCCTGCCGCGGGCCCTTTAAATCTTAGCAGAAGGTGCGTGCCTAGAGCAGGAAGCAGCTGGGGGCATCCTGCACGCTGGAGGCCTTGCGCAGGCATCGGGAGCGACGAGGACTCTCTGGCCTCAGTGTCCCACCAGTGTCCTGCACGCCGGCGGCCCTGCGCCAGCGTCGGGAGCGACAGGAAATCTTTGGCTTTGGCAGCCCGCCGTGAGTACAACAGTACCCCCTCTCCTAGGCCCCCTCCCAGGACGTTACGCTTCTCGGGATGGGAAGCGTGGAACTGTAGTAGTAGATTTTTATCCAGGATGTTGGTAGTGGGTTCCCATGAGTTTTCCTCTAAACCAAAACCCTCCCAAGCAAGGAGGTAGTCCCATCTACGACCACGTTTTCTTATATCCAGAACGTCTCGGACTTGGTAGGTAGTATCATCGTCAGAGGCTATTGGTTGTGGTTCTGGTTGTTTCCTGGTGGGCCAGGAGAGCACCAAGGGTTTCAGGAGCAAGACATGAAAAGAATTGTGGATTCGTAGAGATGGAGGTAACCAAAGCTGATAGGTAACAGCGCCCAAGCGTTGAAGGACTGGAAAAGGTCCAATATATCTTGGAGCAAGGTGCATGGAGGGAAGTTTCAGACCGATATTTTGGGTGCTGAGCCAGACTTTCTCCCCTGGCTTGAACTGAGGTGCTGGTCTCTGGTGGGCACCCGCCATTCTCTTGGCCCTGCGACTGGCGTCTTGTACAAGTCATTGGGTGTCCTTCCACAGCATATGTAGTTCTTGGTCCCTTAGTTGAGCCGCAGGAGATGGTACCGCTAACGACACTGGCAGTGGGGGAAGAGGCTGTCGGCCATACACCAGCTAGAATGGAGACATTTTGGTGGCTGAGGAGACATGAGAATTCAGTGCGAATTCTGCCCAAGGCAGGAGGGAGGCCCACTCGCTTTGACGTGTGTTGACGTAGCTTCGAAGGAACTGTTTCAGGGTTCTATGGGTTCTCTCTGCTTGTCCGTTCGCTTGTGGATGATAGGCTGTGATGAAGTCTAGCGAAATGCTAAATCTTCTGCAGAGAGCTTTCCAGAACCGAAACAATATGCTGCGGGAGACCATGGAGACGGAACACGTATTGAACAAACAGTTGTGCCAACTGTGGAGCAGTGGGAAGAGTAGGCAGAGCGACAAAGTGCGCCATTTTGGAAAACCAGTCTACTATTGTTCATATGACGGTGTTGCCATCAGAGGGTGGCAATTCCACCACAAAATCCGTGGTGATGTGCGACCACGACTCCATGGGCGCTGGAAGGGGTTGCAGTAGACCCCATGGTCGACCTGCAAGCAGTTTTTGTTGGGCGCAGATTGGGCAGGATTCCACATAATCCTTAAAGTCACATCTGATCGTGGGCCACCAGTAGATGCGTTATGCTGTTAGGGTTCGGGCTCTCCCAGGATGACCCGCGGTGCGGGTGTCGTGGGCCCATTGCAGAACAGTGTTCCGGAGTCGACTAGGGATGACCGTCTTTCCCACAGGTACGGTGGTGGTGGCGGAAAGGATGATCCGAGCCGGGTCGATGACATGGTGCAGAGGCTCTTCGATGTCCTCTGAAATGAAGGAGCGAAGATGAAGAAAGAGGAAGATGAAGCAGCATTAAAGTAAGTCCTTTAAAATTATTATCCTTCTTTTGATGTTTGTCAGAAAGTATTGATTGTGCTCACTTTTATTTGTATCCAGCTGTCCAGCCCCTGAAGCAGACGCTAAGCGTTGAAACACTGTCAGTGAGGCGGGTATGAGCTATTATTCGGAGATATCATTTGAACTAAGAAATTGATGTCGAGAACTATATTGCTTACAGCAGTGTACAAGATAAGTTTAATATACTCAGATGAGATGAAGTTCTAAGCAAGCTCACATTGGGGGAGCTATGGGATTTCAAAATCTGAGTAGTTCAGACATTAAAAATTTTAATTGCATAAAAAAAAAACACAGTATGGTGCACAACTTGAGTTATAACCCGTTAAATGGTTATTTCCCATAAATACAGTACCGGACACCAGAGCTTGGTATTTATCATTTTATTTCCCAGTTTCTTTTCTTTTGGCCTGAGAATGCACATCATGTTTTCTGTGCTGGAGGTCAGTGGCAGAGCTGGGACAATGCTCTAGGAATCTTAATTCCCAAATCTGTGCTGTAACCACCAAATCTCACCTCTATCCCCACAGTCTCAAGTAATCATCTGCTGCAAATTGTGATCTATCAGGTACAGCTTCCACCTGGAACTTCCTTCCTTCCTTCCTCTCTTAAGCATTTTTTTGTGTCTATTTAAGGCTCCAGCATCACTGAATGTTTAACACTACCTTGAGCTCCTACTGCTTGTTAACCTGTCATTGACGACTCCCACCATTTAATTACGCAGAAGCTTGGCATTTTGGGGAATTCTGGCAGGGCAGAAGGCCAACAGAGGGACACAAGCTTCCCTCCCGAAAATGGTTTCTTTCATTTTCTTTAAATTGAGAAATTAGACCCTGATTTTCAATCAGGAGATCTGTATTGCTCTGGGAACAAACCATCAGCTCTCTGTTTGGCAAGGATGAATAAAGGATATTGTGCCTATAAATGTTAGTCATCAGGAATCTCGGCTCCTGAAACTATAAGAAATCCTTATAAAAGGGTGGCAGATCTTTTAGCCAGTTTCTCAAGCTGATGAATAGCCATAGGGTGACTCTGGCTTCATCTACACTAAGACAATTTTGTCAAGTCCTAAAATCATGGTGAATTCTTTTCTGCTAACAGACAGGCCGATACAGTAAGGACACGGTAGAAGAAGTGCGGCAGTGCCGGGCGCCCGCTCGTTTGCTGCGCACACAGTTCGGATCACATACCGCTCGATACAGTATTTAAATGGCATGCAAATGCAAGCCACGTCCAAAGCGCGTCCAAGAAGCGTCCATGAAGCGCAATCCATTTTACTGTATAGAGCACTATACAGCGCCTATACAGTATCTTGGGTGCGCTGGTACCTGTCATTTCAAATGACATTTGAAATGACAGGTACCAGGAAGTGGATCCCAACTTAAAGCAAAAGAAAAGGATCAGAGAAGTATCAGCCGGCCTAAACTCTTGCCTGCCCAACCTAAAATCCAACGCACCGGGAAAGCCACGCTTTAGGATCGGGCAAACTTTCCCCCAGCCCCCGCTCACCTGCCCTGGCCGCGTCCATGGGTGCCGGTCTCCGGAGCAGCCCCAGTCCTCTCTCCCCTCCTCCCGGGGGCAGCCGGCAGCGAGAGCGGCTTCAGCAGCCCGGGGCAGATCGGGCGCTCCCCATGCGAGGCGCGGCTTCCAGCAGCCTCGCCGGCGATGGTGAATGAGCGCATGAGCACACGCCGTGACCTCGGATGTCCAGCCGGGCGCTCAGGTCACGGCGTGCGTTCATGCACCTTCGCTGCCATGAGTGCACGCCGTCACCTCGGACGTCCAGCCGGGTGCTCGGGTCACAGCGTGCACTCATGCGCTCATTCACTATTGCCAGCGAGGGCTGCTGGAAGCCGCGTCTCGCATGGGGAGCGCCCAGTCCACCCCGGGCTGCTGAAGCCACTCTCGCTCTCGCCGCCGGCTGCCCCTGGGAGGCGGGGAGAGAGGACTGGGGCTGCTCCGGAGACTGGCACCCATGGACGTGGCCAGGGCAGGTGAGCGGGGGCTGGGGGAAAGTTTGCCCGATCCTGAAGCGTGGCTTTCCCGGTGCGTTGGATTTTAGGTTGGGCAGGCAAGAGTTTAGTTATGGAGGTTTAGAGGTTATGCTTGGAAACAACAGGTCCTTCCTTCCTGCTCCGGAGCTGTCAGCACACCCGCACGGGAGATTGGCACCCATGGACACGACCAGGGCAGATGAGCGGGGGCTGGGGGAAAGTTTGCCTAATCCTGGCTCCTCTAAAGGTCTTGTCCAGGGGGATGAGGGGGTCGTTTGCCCGTGAAATTTCGTCTCTCTGATCTGATGCTCCACACTAACGCAGGGGTAAGGGTAGGCGGTAAATTAGCAGGTTAAACACGCGGCAAAACTGCAGGTTAAAAAGGCGATAATCCGGGCGCATGTTACTGTATGGGAGGGAATAGCTAATCCGATCGTTTACATACCATTTACATGACGCGGGCGGAAAGGGTTACCCGTTGATTTAAAGAAGCGGTAAGGATGGGTTAAAAGGGATAGTGAATCGCGGGTTGGACTAACGCGGCCAAATTGTGAGTAGAAAGCGGGTTAGAAGCAGGGTAACTGCGGCCGGGCTTTACTGTATAGGCCTGACACTGAGTTGAATGTACTCTCAAGCAGGGCAAGTATAGTTACATTGTGAAATGGAGTTTTTTCATTAATAAAAGTCAAAGGCAAAATATCAAGTTTGTGCTGTTCTACTTGTAGAGTTTCCCTGGGTCACTACACTTGACTCGTTCCCTGAAAATTCCAAAAGCTGAGATCGAGAGAGTATGAAGGGATGCCAGGGATCCAGATTTTTGCGATGTGCCATATCCTTTGATTAGTAGCTTCAAAATGGCCATTAGAAAGAGATAATCCAAATAATGAACCCTACTGTAAAAAGTCAGTTGTTCTAGTTATCCCAAACCCTATGGGCCAGATTTTAAAAACTACACGCGGGTGTAGATTTGTGCGCGCAACCCGGCGTGCACAAATCTACGCCTGATTTTGTAACATGCGCGCACAGCATGATCTATTGTCTTGGCTTGCAAATTACTCAATCGTTTTTAGGAAATTGGGCAGCAGATACATTTAAGCAAATAAATTAAATGTAAACCCTGATCTCAATGGATAATGTAGTTGGTGATTTCCAGACTTTAGCAGCCTTTCCAGCAAAAAAAAAAAAAAAAAAATCTGATTCCAAGGATCATCCTTTGCAATGTATATGGCTTACAATATCAGTGCCCTAAGGGGTGGATTTTCAAAGGTTACGCGCGCACAAATGTACGCCCGCGCATATCTTTTAAAATCCGGCCCTTAATGAGTACCAGTTTACTTACCCTAGCCTTTTCACATTTCCAGAAAAAATAAATAAGCTTGTGTTCTAGGTCTTTAAAATTCTTATCAGAAACTTCAACAGGAAGCATCATAAATGAAAGAGAACTACCAGCACATGTTCACACTGATAGAAGCCTCTCTAACCATCCAGGAGAGAGTAAAGTGGTGCCAGTAGCTTAGAGCTTTTTAAATGAAGGGTAGTTACACAAATTCATAGAGTTGTGTTAAATGCTTCAGGTTATAAACTCCTTGGGTATTCCAAAGATGAATACACCCATTTAAACCGAAACTACAACTGAATGAAATAAATCTTTCAGCGTATCGCTTGATATGCAGCGAGAAAAATTCTGTTTTGGGGTAGCTGATTCTGGTTCCAGAAAAACGAGACCATATAAATGAAATAGCAGTAACCACACAGGCTGAGAAGTCTTGGGCTTAAAATACTGATTTGTGTTTTTAAATCCAACGTACACTTATGATTTTTAATTTTCACAGCAATGATCTCTGTTGCAATAGTGAAAAAATAAAGGGTATCCCTCCTTTGTACCATCATGTAAATAACTGAAGCAAGGGGTAACACCATTGATTGTAATTGATGGCTCTGAAAATATATTCTTAGCTTTCACCTATATTGGCAGATTAGGATTTAAGCCACAGATTCCGGGTGATCAATTTTAAATGGAGCTCACTTTAGTGTTTTAGATGCACTTAAATACAATAAACACATTTAAAAAGACAGCTGGAAAGTGCCTCATCCCCTTTTGCCCTAGGCTCTCCTTTCTCTGAGCTTCGAAAGGGAAGTTGGGCCGTACAGAGGAGAGAGAGCCTTTAAGCCCTGACAGTAGGCATATACATTTCTAGTCTGTCAGCCCAAAAAATATGGCTCTGCAAACCAGAAGACTGTCAGCATCTTCTCAGGTTAGGTGAATACATTTCCTGGACACATAGGAGTTAAAAACAGCAAATACCGGTCCTGCCAGTGCCTAAGTCTAAGGTGTGAGTAAAGTACCCTAATCTACTGACAGAATTGTAAGGGATCTGTAAAGCTATGCAAGTGCACATAGCAATAGTTACAAAATGTTTTGGGGTTGAATCTGAAGTTGTGCCTCCATACTGTTTCAGGAGCTCTACAGACCCTGTGGGCCATGAGGTCATTTGGGCGCTGGGGGCCGGATGCAGAGATATCATCTCCCTACAAGTGGCACCACTGCACCCCTGGTAAGAGTAGTATGAGCTGCATAGCAGGCAATGTCAATTAGAGGCAGTTAAAGCTCATGGGAAACTTTAAAATACCTTTACAGTCTCTGGGAAGTGGGTGGCTGGATCATTCTCTGATTGCATGTCCTGTTCAACCTTGTTATTTTTTTTTGGGGGGGGGGGGGGGGGAGGTGACAGGCAGTTTTCTTGTCCACTGGGCCCAGCCGCAAGTTCAGTTTTGTTTTGCTTCCTCTGCATTTGTTTCTTTTTTTTTTATTTTGTTTATTGCATTTTCACAAACATATTAACAAGCATTTCAGCTTATAGAAACATACAAGAGAGAATTTAACAAGCAAACTTTTCTTTAGGAAATAATCTTATTCCAGCAATATAATATGTCTCACTTGTAATATTAAAGAAAAATCGGAGGTTCCAAGATGTAAATTATAAGAGCGGATTCTTTTAAATAGAAATAATTGGTGAAATTGAGAGGCAGTTAGTCTACAATTTACATGCAAATGCCGCTAATAGAAGTTATACATTTAGACAGTATCAACCTTGGGATGAGCATCAACCTTGGGATGAGCATCCAAATATAAATTCAAATGTGCCGGATCAAAATATACATGTTTAACACTTTGAGAAATTATAATACATTGACAAGGAAATCTAAGATTAAACTTAGCACCCATAGCCAAACCTCAGGACGCATTTGAAGAAACATTTTCCTATGTTCTTGCGTGAAACGAGTGATATCAGGAAAAATCCAAACAGGATATCCAAGGAATAGGGATTGCCTATGGCGAAAGAAAGTTCTCAATATCAAATCTCTATCCTGAGAAAAAACACATGACAAAAAAGAGTCCCATGTCTATTTATCGTAATATCAATAGAAGTTTCCAAAAGCTGAGTTAAGTCCGGCTCTGGTTCCAAAATTTGTTCCGTCATGTCTGATTTTAAAGACTTTGTCATATAAACCTTAGCAAAAGTATGCATAATTTCTTGAGGAATTTCTTTTTTTTTTTTTTTTTATTAAAGTTTAATCAAAAAATACATTGAAAATAATGTCTTCAGAAAAAGAAATAACTTCTTTCTTCTCATTACAACATATAAGAAATATCCCTATTTACCCTATATTATAAGCATGGTGGGAGAAC
Organism: Rhinatrema bivittatum; assembly: GCF_901001135.1. Classification (NCBI taxonomy): domain Eukaryota; kingdom Metazoa; phylum Chordata; class Amphibia; order Gymnophiona; family Rhinatrematidae; genus Rhinatrema; species Rhinatrema bivittatum. Next base: position 271,688,398 of record NC_042615.1, on the reverse strand, counting down.
CAAATATTAAAGCAGATTCAAGGGATTACAAATTATCTTAACATTTAGTTACAACACAGTGCCATCCATGTACCTATTACTTTTTACCGACACCTGTTGGAGTTACTTAGGAGTGTGAGTCTAAGTATACCCGTAATTGCTCAGGCTCTGAAAAAGATATATCTATCATTTTGGTATACCAGAATACATCTTGTTATTTTTCTTAGGTAAAATTTGGCTCCTCATGAGATTACTTCACCATTCATCATCAGAAAGGCTTTTCTTTTCTCTTGCATTTTCTTTGTAATATCAGGAAATATTCTTATTTGTTGTCCATAAAAAAGCTGACTCTGATTACGAAAAGATAATCGTAATACGGTATCTCTATCTGATAGTTGTATGAAAGTCACCAGCAATGTTGCCCTGGACTCAATCTTAGTCTCAAAGGATTTTTCCAATATTTCTGTTAGATTATCAGAGGAAATATTATCTTGATCTTGTGATCTCTTTTCTTCACTTTTAACAGACAGGTAAAATATTTTAGAAATCATTGGAATAGATGTTTCTGAAAATCCTAAGACATTAATTAGGTAACTTTTAAGGAAGTCCTTAGGTGCCATCCATCTAGTCTTAGGAAAGTTCAAAAATCTTAAGTTATTTCTTCTTATTTCATTTTCAATTAAGTCCATTCTTCTCAGCACTAAATTCTCGGATTTTATTAGATTACACTGCACTTCTTTAACATTATTTATTTCTGTCGCAACCTTTTTCACAGTCATTTCCATCAATTGAATCTTATTTTCTATTCTCTGAGCTTTATCAATATTTTGTTTTACAACATTTGTTAGATCATTTATAGCTCTATTAATATTTGTTAGTACCTTCCAAATCTCTTCCAGGGCAATTTTTTCAGGCATTTCCAACGCTGCGATCACAATTATGTGTATCTCATTCTCTTTACCTACCTCCTCCAGAAGGCCTGCCTCCTCGTTCTAACCCTTAGGCCCCAGATGTATCGGGCCCGCCGAAGCAGACAGCTGTTTGCTGTTTCTTCTTAGGGAATCTGAAGTCCTTGAGGCTTGTTGTGCCTTCGGCTCTGGAACTTGTTGTGCTCTCCCCTCTCCTACTAGGAGCCTATATGGCAGGGCAGGAATTGTTGGCGCCCTAGGGCTAAGAGATGTTTCTTCGGCCATAGCGTCAGGCAACTGCTCTCCACCATAGACGCTCGCGGCTCCACCCTCCGGGTTCAGGTGCATGTTCTCGAAGGCTTCCTCGATCCGCGGTTGTCTTAGGGAAGTACTCGGAGTGGAGGTAAGATTATCTCGAATCCTTGCCTTTCTTTTTGTATGCGGCATTGTAGCTATGAAGAAAAGGCTGTTCAAGGCACGGAGAAAGAGATTTTTCAGAAATCACCACGGAGCTGTGTTGCCTATGTGTTCACCATGTGGCAGCCATCTTGGTTCTCCTATTGGACTCTTCTTGTGGAATTTATAATATCTCTGTAAGATATTTCTTAATCATGTCTATTGGAGAAATTAGATTAGACTGAGGAAAATTTAGAACATGTAAATTTAGGTAACGAATAGAATTTTCGGTATTCTCTAATTTTCGCAAATGTGAAAAATCAGACTTGACCAACTAATCTTGAGTTTGCTGTAAAGAGGAAACTTTGAGTTCTAATGCAGAAATTTTCTGTGTATGAGAAGCTGTTTCCAATTCCAAAGCTTGAAATCTTCCAGCGAAAGTAGAAGTTACATCCACTAAATAAGAAATGGATCTCTCTAATACCATTAAAGCTGACCAAAGAGAATCCATGGTGATTACCGAAGGTTTCGGGAGGGCTGGGCGTAATATATTGAATTTCATACCTTGGTCTTCCTGTCCAAACTTCGACTCCCCAGAATCTCCACTTTTCCCCGATAAAGTTGAAACCCTCACTGAAGAAGGGACCGGCATATCAGCTCCTGGCATGGAGCTCTTCAAAGACGCTTAAGCCTCAAAGCCAGAAACAGGACTGGGCATTGACACGGTCGCTCTCCCGGCGGGGGAGATTTCTTCCAAAGCCACCATTCTATGACCTAACGGTCCACATGGCGGTGAGGAAAATTCAAATTTAGTGGCACTGAGGAGAAAGGAGGAATAAGTGGTGCTCTGGGGCTAAGCATGGTCTGTATGTCCGGCGTCTTGTCCATCCGCTCCTCGTGGGCTGCCACCAAGGACGCCTCCGTAGTTGTAGTATCTGCGACCGGGAGCAGGAACCCTTTAATGGTAGGTTGCAATGAATCTGGAGCAGGGGTAGTTAACCCCAATTCCTGGATCTTTGCCTTCCTCTTAGTGTGTGGCATTGCGGCAAAGTTTTCTGCGGGTAATGAGGAGCTCTGTCATCTCATGCCTCTCAGCTAGCGGCCATCTTGGAACCTCCTGCATTTGTTTCTATGTGATAATCTGGGGGAAGGCAAAAAAAAAATCTTTGCAGGGTAATTTTCAAAAGAATTTATGCACGTAGACTCTCAGTTTGTGCTTGTGAATCTGCTTTTGAAAATTATTCAAGGAGTAGTCTGGGGAAAAGTATGCACTGAACACGATTTTGCACATAATGGGGCAGATCTTCAAACCTGCGCGCGGGTGTAGATTTGTTCGCTCAATCCGGAGTGAACAAATCTATGCCCGATTTTATAACATGCACGTGCTACCGCACGCATGTTATAAAATCCAGGGTCGGCGCTCGCAAGGGGGTGCACAATTGTGCAACTTGTCCGCGCCGAGCCGTACAGGCTTCCTCCGTTCCCTCCGAGGCTGCTCCGAAATCGGAGTTAACTTTCCTTCCGCCCCCCACCTTCCCCTCTCTTCCCCTATCTAACCTGCCCCCCAGCCCTACCCCCCCCCCCACCTTTATTGTTGAAGTTACGCCTGCCTCTGGGCACGGCGGCTGTTCCGGAGGCCTCGGTCCCACCCCCGGGCCTCCTGACTCGGTTTTGGGGGCTTGCAAGTGGGACAGGAGGGGAACTAGAGCCAGGCATTTTATTTAAATATCCAGGTGGAAGGGCCTTGGGCCACTATAACCCTAACTTTTTTTATTTTGGAGGGGTTGGGGGGTTGGGAATAGGGCACTAGGGCCTAACAATTTTTAAATTATTTTGTGGGATAGGGGATTGGACCTGCTTAGTCAAGTGTTTTGTTTTTTTTAGGATTCGTTTGCAATTAACTGGCTGTATTCTGAATAGAGCCAGTTAGGCTTACCTGGAAAATCTATTTAGATAACTTTAATTATATATACTCAATACCATGGCTAAAATTATCCAGGCAAAGTTACCTTTAGCCAAGAATATTCAGTGGGAGACTTGATCCGCTTAAGTTATCCAGATATCTTTACCCGGTTAAGTTGCCACTTGCCATCCTACTGATTACTGAATGCAAGGATAATAGTAAGAAATATATTTAGTGGAACTCGTTCTCCCAGGACAAGCAGGATGGTAGTCCTCACATATGGGTGACATCATCAGATGGACCCCTGTCACGGAACACTTTTGCCAAAGTTTCTAGAACTTTGACTGGCACACTGAGCATACCCAGCATGCCACTACCCCTGCAGCCAGCAGGGGTCCCCATTCAGTCTCTTTTTTTCTGTGTAGCATTTGCCTCACATTTTAGGAGCTCTGAGAGAAATTTCTCACAACTTTCCTCACAGTACTATTTGAAGTTTATCTTCCCAAAAAATCCCTCAGCGGAGTCCCCTATCGTGCTCCGTTCCCTCCGATGCTTGGTAAGTGTTTTTTCCAGTACTTGCAGTTGGTTCCTAGTGGCTTACTGCTTACCGACGGTCACTGACCACGTGCCTGCCAAAATTTTAACATGGCGACCGGGTTTAGAAAATGTCCCAAGTGTCCAAGGACCATGTCCATAACGGACCTGCATGAAGTGTGTGTTTTGTGCTTAGGCCCCTCGCACGACGTTCGTCAATGCCCTAGTTGTGAACAAATGACCCCCAAAGGCCGTCGTGCTTGCCTGGACAAAATGGAGCAGTTGTTTGCTTCAAAACAGACTGCTCCATCAACGCCATTTCAAGCACCACCGACCGTGGATGGTCCATTGACCTTGGAGACGATTCGTCAGGAGCACCATGGACAGGGTGACTGTCCATCACCGACTCCATCAAGGACATCGGCATCATCGTCCTCGGTGCCAGGGAAAGAACGGACCGAGTACCGAGGGAAACATCGACACCAGCACTGATGGGCTTCCCTGACCGGTGTCGGCACCGATACTGCAGCGGCATCGACTTCCATCGAGCTACCTGCAAAGAGGGCCCGGGGAGAGGAGCCCCCATACTCCTCTGGACCTGGGACCCCTAGGCATTCCCCACTGATACCGGTGCCAGGCACCGAGCCTCCACGGGCCCCCTTGGAGGCTCCGGTGACGCCTAGCCTGCCTCCTACCCCGATCGCCGTGCCACCCATGCCGGCTTCCCAGGAGGAATTGGACCGCATGGTCCAAGAGGCAGTGCTGAAAGCCTTACGAGGCTTCCAATCGCCGCCAGCGCCAGCCCCCATACCAGCACCGGAACCAGCTCCCTCAATGGTGGCACCGCTCCTCGAGTGCCTTGATACGCTAATTGGTGCCTTATCGACTCCTCTGCCAATGGACACGCTGGCATCGAGTCATCCATCAAGGCCTCCACAGGTCCCGATTCCAGTACCGGGTTTCTCGGAGGAGAAAGGTTCGATTCCTGGCCACACCCCTCCACGGGAACCGTTGATGCCAGAGACTATGCCAGGGCCATCAAGGCTACTGGTACCTAGGCGCACCTCATCTGCCTCGATGCCGGTGCCGGTTCCATGAATGCCAAGGCTGCATCCATCGATGCCTTCCCGCCCTCTTGGCTTTGGCATGCTTCCTCCATCGGGAGCTCCACCGGGAGAAGGCAAAAGTCCCTATAATCCATGGGGCGATGCATCCTCAGATGATTCATCATGGACATCCAAGGACTTACTCTCAGAGCCTTCACCGCTGGAGGAAAGGCAAAGATCTCCACCAGAAGACCTCTCCTTTGCCAGTTTTGTCAAAGAGCTGTCTGAGACTATACCTTTTACACTGATCATAGAGGAAGATGCTCGCCATAAAATGTTGGAGGTCTTACAATTTGTAGATGCTCCAAAAGAAATAATGGCAATACTGGTACATGAAGATCTTTTGGACCTCATGCACTACCTGTGGGAACATCCAGGTACAGAACCCCCAGTCAATAAAAAGACAGATGCTACCTACCTGGTTCAACAAGCCCCAGGTTTTCAAAAGAGTCAACTGCCCCACCACTCTGTAGTTGTGGAATCAGCTCAGAAAAAGGCTAAATGGTCACATCCACATTCCTCTGCTGTTGCCGGTAAGGAAAAGAAAGCAGTGGATGCATTGGGACAAAGGATTTTCCAAGGGTCCATGATGATATTGCGAATTGCAGCATATCAACTATACATGACCCAACATAATAGAAATCTCTGGAAACAAGTCCAAGAGATTGCAGAGACACTAACACAGCTACAACAAGAAGCCTTGTCCTCCATCCTACAAAAAGGAATGGAAGCAGGTAAACATGAAGTCAGAGCTGTCTACGATTCTTTTGAAACAGCATCCAGAGTTTCGGCAGCAGGCAGCAGTGCTAGATGCTGGGCCTGGCTTAAGGCCTCAGACCTACGCCTGGAAGTGCAGGACAAAGTGGCAGATCTACCCTGTACCAGAGACAACCTGTTCGGGGATAAGATCCAGGACACAGTGGCCCAGTTATAGGACCATCATGAGACCCTGCGCCAGTTGTCAACTGTCTCCCCAGATGTTCCCTCCATAGCCCAAAGAGCCATGCGTAGAGAACCCAAGAAACAATTCTACATGCCACGCAGATATTACCCTCCTGCATCCCATGCACGACCGGCTCGGGCACCTCAGAGGAGACGTGCGCCAAACTAAAACATCTAGACCACAGCCAGCTCCACAAGCTGGTCCCTCGTCTGGATTTTGACTCTTTCCCAGAGAGCAGCAGCCATATTCCAGTGGGGGGCCGCCTGTGCCACTTTGCAACAAATTGGCATCTAATCACCACGGACCAGTGGGTACTGTCCATCGTAACCCATGGTAACCGTATACATTTTTCAAAAATACCCCTGGACTTCCCACCCAATCCATCATGGAGTTGGGACGACCACACAGGAAACACGAGTCAGAGCTCTCAACCCTTCTGTCGGTCAGAGCCATAGAACCAGTTCTACCGAATCAGCAGGGAAAAGGGTTCTACTCCAGTTATTTCCTTATTCCAAAAAGACCGGCGGCCTATGGCCTATTCTTGACCTCCGTGCCTTGAATACATTTCTTCGCAAGGAACAGTTCAGGATGGTATTCCTGGGCACCATGCTTCCTCTACTTCAACAAGGGGATTGGCTGTGCTTTCTGGACCTTCAAAACGCATACGCCCATATTTTGATCTCCCCTCCTCATCGCAAATATCTGCGATTTGTGGTGGGCCGCGGTCACTATCAATACAAGGTACTACCATTCGGCCTAGCCTCGGCGCCTCAAATCTTTATGAAGTGCCTGGCAGTCGTGACTGCACAGTTACACAGCAGAGGCTTATACGTTTTTACATACCTGGACGACTGGCTCATAAAAAGCCAGATAAAACAAGGAGCCCTCGAGTCTCTCAGTCTCACCATAAGGCTTCTAAACTCATTGAGATTTCTAATAAATTACCCCAAATCCCAATTAACACCTTCTCATCTTCTCTCCTTTATGGGAGCAGACCTAGACACGACACTGTCCAGAGCATTCTTACCCAATGACCGTACAATTATGCTGTCCAACCTTGCCAGCTTTATCCGCCGTCGAAAAAGTGCCTCAGCTGGCCAGCTATTCAGGTTGCTCGGCCAAATGGCATCAACTGACCATGTCACCCCTATGGCACGCCTTGCCATGAGAGTGACCCAATGGACTCTGAAATCCCAGTGGCAACAAGCTACTCAGCCGCTGTCGTCCATGATATACATAACCAGCCAGCTTTGTCTGTCCCTTGCCTGGTGGACACACAAAGCCAGCTTACAAGTGGGTCTTCCTTTCCAGCAACCGGCTCTTCAGGTGACCTTAACTACGGACGCCTCCAACCTAGTTGGGGAGCCCACGTCCAAGGCCTTCAAACTCAAGGGGCTTGAACAAAAGCCGAAGCGACCCTGCAAATCAACTTTCTGGAGCTTCGAGTGATGTGGTACTCACTTTATGCATTTCAAGATTACCTCTCCAACAAAGTTGTCCTGATTCAAACAGACAACCAAGTTGCAATGTGGTACCTGAACAAACAGGGGGCATGGGCTCTTATCTGCTTTGCCAAGAGACAGCACAGATTTGGGCCTGGGCCCTGTCGCATTCCATTCTTCTGCGAGCCACTTATCTAGCGGGCACACAGAATGCACTGGCGGACTGCTTCAGCCGACGTTTCCAGTCCCAGGAATGGTCTCTGAATCCGTCAGTTGTGAGCAGAATCTTCCACCAGTGGGGTCATCCAACCATCGACCTCTTTGCGTCCAGTCAGAACCACAAAGTGGAAAGCTTCTGCTCCCTGCACAGGGACCGGCATGCACCAGCCAGGGATGCCTTCGCCCGTCCCTGGAACAAAGGCCTACTTTATGCGTATCCTCCGATTCCGCTAATAAGCAAGACTCTCGTGAAGCTACAACAGGACCGGGGCTTAATAATTCTCGTTGCCCCTTACTGGCCGTGCCAAATTTGGTTTCCCATACTTCGAGACCTTTCTGTCCAGGACCCCATTCACCTGGGCATGTCGCCCAACCTCATAACACAGAATCATGGCAAGTTACGCCACCCGAACCTCCAGGCCCTCTCTCTGACGGCCTGGATGTTGAAAGGCTGATACTACAACCACTCAACCTTTCAAGTGTCATATCTCAAGTCCTAGTAGCTTCATGGAAGCCTTCCACGCAGAAATCCTACCGCTCTAAATGGAAAAGATTTATTTTGTGGTGCACACAATGGGGCTTAGTTCCTTTTCTTGCCCCACATCGAGTCTATTGGATTATCTCTGGCACCTCTTGATATCTGGTCTCCAGACATCATCTATCCGAGTGCACCTTAGTGCCATCTCAGCTTATCATCAAGGAATAGGGGAAGCCCCGATAACGACTCAACCCCTGGTGAGTCGCTTCATGAGAGGCTTAGTACAAATTAAGCCTCCTCTATGGCCACCGGTCATGGCATGGGACCTCAATGTGGTACTTACACGGCTCATGCACACTCCTTTTGAGCCCATGCACTCCTGCGAACTCAGATACCTTACATGGGGAAAGTTATTTTCCTAGTAGGCATCATGTCTGCTCACAGGGTAAGTGAGTTACAGGCCCTTGTGACCTACTCACCCTACACAAGGTTCCTCCATGACCGGGTGGTTCTCCGCACTCACCCTAAATTCCTTCCTAAGGTGGTAACTGATTTCCATTTAAATCAGTCCATAGTCTTGCCCACTTTCTTTCCAAGACCTCACGCTTACCCAGGTGTGCGAGCTCTCCACACCTTGGACTGTAAGCCTGCTCTTGCGTTTTACTTAGACCGCACTACTGGAAATCCACCCAACTCTTTGTCTCTTTTGATAAGAACAAACTTGGGAATGTGGTGGGCAAGCAAACACTGTCAAACTGGTTGGCAGACTGCATCGCATTCTGTTACCAGCAAGCAGGCCTTCTACTACAGGTACAAATGAAGGCACACTCAGTCAGAGCAATGGCAACATCAGTAACACACTACCGTTCAGTACCGATTGCTGACATCTGCAGGACTGCGACATAGAGCTCTCTCCATACATTCGCAACTCACCATTGTCTGGACAAGGCTGGGCGACAGGATTCCATCTTTGGCCAGTCTGTCCTAAGAAATTTGTTTCCAGTGTAGGAACCCAACTTGTCCTACCTCAACCCGTTGTGAATTTCAGGCTGCCTCATCCTTGCCAACAGCACCCCAGTTGTTGTACCTGCTGCACATGTTTGGTGCTGCTTGGTCTCATACGTATGATTCAGCCTGTAGCTTGTTATTCACCCATATGTGAGGACTACTATCCTGCTTGTCCTGGGAGAAAGCAGAGTTACTTACCTGTAATAGGTGTTCTCCCAGGACAGCAGGATGTTAGCCCTCACAAAACCCACCCGCCACCCCGCCGAGTTGAGTTCACTTACGTTTTATTATTTTATTTTTAGCTCGTACTTTTGCTACAAACGTGACTGAAGGGGGGACCCCCTGCTGGCTGCAGGGTTAGTGGCATGCTGGGCATGCTCAGGATGCCAGTCAAAGTTCTAGAAACTTGACAAAAGTGTTCCGTGACAGGGCTCCATCTGATGATGTCACCCATATGTGAGGACTAACATCCTGTTGTCCTGGGAGAACACCTGTTACAGGTAAGCAACTCTGCTTTCAGGCCTCCTACTGAATTATTTCTTTGATAAGGTGATTTTTCTGCATGGTGTCGCTTTCTTCTGGATTATCATATATAAAAAGAAACCTAACCGCCCGCTCCCCCTTCCTTCAGAGACCTGTGGTTTTATAATTTAATCTAACCAGTTTATATAGCTGTGGCTTATTATTGCAGTAAGTGGTTTATGTTGTTAATTTGCAGGGTAATAAACATAAAGGGAGGCTGTTGGGGTTAGAAAAATGGGAGATCCTAGTAGGGGTTTACACTCAGGATGCAGATGGAGAAACTAAGGGAGTCAGTAGGAGCTGTGCAGAAATTGACTCTGCAGAATGGGCCAGGCCTGTTCCCAAAGTGTGTATAAGTGTGCTGCTGCACTAGGAAAGCAAAACAGGAAAGTCCTACAGAGACAATGAGTGTACATTTTCTTTTTTTTTTGGCCCCCAGAGCAGGGCACGTAAATTTAAATTGTGATGTGCCCAGAAAGCAAATTATATTTAATTTGCAATTGGAAAGCCTCTAAAATGACTGACTCACTTTTGCAAGTTGATTTTTTTTTCCCTATATCTCCCTCTGTGGTGCAGCAGAGGTATATAAATAGAAGTAACAGGATTGGCTCATCTCGCTAAGCTTCCCTAAATCAAAACAAATGCTGGCTGCTGTAGTGCGGCACACAACAGCTCTAACATGTTCAGATTTATAAAGGTCAATTTTAGAAGAATGTGAAATAAAGGGAGAGAGATATGATGTGTGGAGGTAGGGGAAATGCTGGGAAGACTTGGAGAGAGAACTGTGAATGGGGAAGGGAGCTCTGAGCAACTTTTGAGGTCATTTTAATGTGCCATTTTAATGTGCACCAGCCTTCTGTTTAAAGGTGTTTTTCCCAACCATACCGCAAAAAAAACCAAAACTTGAATCACACAAAAACTAAAAGACTTACCACAGGAAAGTACCCACCCAGTCCTTATTCCGTGTTACTATGATGACTTGATAGTTCTTGGCGTTTAACCTTTTTCCACCCTTTCTCTCCCTTGTCAGCCAACAGCCCACGCGCTTCAGCAACCGCTGCCTGCAGATGATCGGCAGATGCTGGCCACACTTGCGGGCACTGGGAGTTGGAGGTGCAGGATGTGGGGTGCAGGGTCTGGCCTCTCTAGGTAAGCGATCTCAAGATGAACACACCATCAGTGCCTGGTGGACGATAGGGTTATTCACCCCCCAAAAACAAGCAAAATAACTTATGCATACTTTTTTTTTTTTTAATGTGTTTTAGATAGTTCAGGGTTTGGTGCAGGGCAGGAGAATTTTGGCTGCATTCCTTATGGCGCCTCGGCCACCTGACTGAACTGATCATAGATGAGTCTGGTCCCATTCAGCAGGGACAGGGGCAGGCAGGAACAAGGCCCCAAACTACAGAGGAAACAGTTCTTTACTGAACAGTAGAGATGTGAATTGGAACCGGAATCGGTTCCGATTCCAGTTCCGATTCAAATCGTGATTTTTTTTTTTGTCCGGCCCAATCGGGTTTTTTTTATGGGCTGCTCCCGAGCCGATAAATAAAAAACCCACCCCAACCCTTTAAAACGAATCCCTTAGCTTCCCCCACCCTCCCGACCCCCCCCCAAAAACCTTTTACAAGTACCTGGTGGTCCAGTGGGGGTCCCAGGAGCGATCTCCCACTCTCGGGCCATCGGCTGCCACTAATAAAAATGGCGCCGATGACCTTTGCCCTTACCATGTGACAGGGTATCCGTGCCATTGGCCGGCCCCTGTCACATGGTAGGAGCACTGGATGGCCCGCGCCATTTTTAAAGATGGTGCCGGCCATCCAGTGCTCCCTCCATGTGACAGGGGCCAGCCAATGGCACGGTACTGCATTCCTCTGGTAGTAACTTGGATTTAGTATGCTGTAGCTATGTTCTGTAGTTTTATGGTGGTGCTTTGGAGTCATGCATGGTATTCCTACAGTACTGCTATGGGATTAGCACACTGGTGGTGTTTCCATGGATGGGCATCTTCTCACCCGATTTTCTGTAAACTCCAGCAAGCTCTGTCTAATAGCAGTAGTACCCTGGAGCAAAACAGCAGTGCTAGTTGAGACAAAAATGAAGTATCAATTGTGTTATAAAGTATCCTTTCTCTCATGAATGGTTTTTCCAAGAGTGAGTATTAATTGCATTCTACAAAGCCAGTCCTTGTGCAAGTAATGTTGTGGGGTATGTAGGGGTTTTATCAGATGTCCATGTCAGCCCAATAAACTGAGGTCAATATTCAATAAAAAAAGCAAGCGGCACATTTATAAGGGTAAAGTTCTGTGCATAACATTTACCAGATATTCAGCAGGGGGCTTACGTGCAAAAGTCTCCTGCTGAATATTCGTGCATAAAGTTATTTGCGTAACTTTACCTGGATGAATTTAGGGCAGCAATTTCTCAGACCAGACTTACAGCCCGATTCAGTAAAAGTCGCGGGAGAGCGGGCGAGCGCCCGCTCTCCTGTTGCGCGATTCAGTATTTAAATGAGGGCCCGCGATAAAAAGAGGCACTAGGGACACTAGCGCGTCCCTAGCGCCTCTTTTTTGACAAGAGCGGCGGCTGTCAGCGAGTTTGACAGCCGACGCTCAATTTTGCTGGTGTTGGTTCTCAAAACCGCTGACAGCCACGGGTTCGGAAACCGGACGCCGGCAAAATTGAGCGTACGATTTTCATGCCACGGGCCAATTTTAAATTTAAAATTTTTAAATTATTTTTTACTTTTGGAACCTCCGACTTCATATCGCTTTTCTGTACACTTTCCCGGTGCTGAGAGAAATTGAGGCAGGCATTAATTTCTGAAAGTAAAATGTGCGGCTTGGCTGCACATTTTACTTACTGAATCGCGTGGGAATAACTAATAGGGCCATCAACATGCATTTGCATATTGCGGGCGCTATTAGTTTCGGGGGGGGGGGGGTTGGACGCGTGTTTTCGACCCCCTTACTGAATAAGGGGTAAAGCTAGCGCGTCGAAAACGCTCTTCCAAACGCAGGCTAACAGTGCGCTCCGCACTGTACTGTATCGGTCTGTCAACGCCTCTAACTTTAGCCAGAGAGTGCTGAATATGTGCACTCACTCTTTTTTATGTGCACAAAAACCTGTACGCACAAAATGTATGCAGTTGGCAGGGGAAATACTGAAAGCTAACTTTTTTTGTGCTCGTAACTCCAAAAGTCATCAGTATATGAAGGCTTTGATTGTTGACCTCACTGTTTTTTATGTATTTTTGTCCACCCCATTTTTTTTCTGACCCCCCTCCCTCTCATCCCATCTTTGTCCCAGAATGACTGGTGATTCTGCCAGCCAAGAGCTGGAAGGGAAGTTTTCTGTAAGGCTTGTGCTGCTTGAATTCTAGCAAGGATCCTTCCTTCCTCATGGGCTGATGTGATTACCTCTGAGTCCTCCCTGCACCCTGTCAGTGCCACTGCCAAGCCAGGAAGCCCCTCCCTCACAACATTTCTTAATGAGGAAGATATTTGCTGATTTACTAACAGCTTGAGCCGTTTAAGTGGAATGACTGCCTGACATGGAAAACATGGGATACGAATGTACTGTAAAGTGGAGAAACCTGTGATTTTGGCACAGCATGTCCTAAGAGGATATTGAGAATCACCCACTTAAAGTGAACTTGCTAAGGGCCTGATGCACTAAATGTACATTAAAATTAACGCACTATGTACAAAAGCCCCCAACCTAGGAAAACACTGCCAGCACATTAAATGTTAACGTGCTGTCATATGCTAAACAGGTACACAGCATGCAGATGACCTCGTTAGTCATTAGCATCCAGCTTAGATAGGGCCCCAGAGCAGAAGCTATATTTAAAGCACTGGCAGGGTTAGAGCATCGTTGGATACCAAGCCAGAAGGAGGTAAGGCTGTTTCCTCCAGCTGGTCTGGAATTAGGGTCCTGGAGAATGAAAGGGGCATTGTGGTTGGAAAAGGGTTCTACTTTTGGACAGTTAGGCAGTTAAAAATGTGAATCAGGGACTGGAGAACTTCATTTATGATTGAATTAGGTTGTTGGGAGGGTTTTACTTATATTTTATATTGTGGTGGCCTACATGCTAATTGTAGTGCTATGTGTAGTGCACTTTTCATAGCATTTGTGCACTATGAGCCAGATCTTAAAAGATACGCGCGGGCGTAGATTTGTTTGCGCAACCCAGCGCGAACAAATCTAGGCCCGATTTTATAACGTGCGCGCGCTGCCACGCGCACGTTATAAAATCCAGGCTCGGCGCACGCAAGGGGGTGCACACATTTGCACCTTGCGCGCGCCGAACCCAAGGGGAGCCCCGATGGCTTCCCCCGTTCCCTCCAAGGCCACTCTGAAATTGGAGCGGCCTTGGAGGAAACTTTTTTTCCGGCCTCCCCCCACCTTCCCCTCCCTTCCCTAACTAAATCCCCCACCCCCCACCTTTGCTCCAAACGTTATGCCTCGCGTAACTTGCGATGCTGTGCCAGAGCACTCGACCCAGCCCCCGGACCGCCGCCTCACCCCCAGCCACTCCCCCGGATCGCCCCTTTTTCGAAGCTCCGGGACATACGCACGCCCCGGGGCTTGTGCGCACCGCCGAGCCTATGCAAAATAGGCTTGGCGCGCGCAGGGGTAGGTTTTCGGGGGTTGAAAATCTACCGCTATACATTTCATTAATTTACTACATCATTGCTAAACTTAAGAATGAATGCCCATGATAGAAAATGTGCACAGATTTTTATTCCATATTTTTTAGTGTGTTTTTAGTATTTTGGCCCTATAGTATCTATCTGACAAAAATAAACATCTATAGTCCCATTGTCTTCTAGTACATTTGGATGGAGCTAAAACATCCAACCATTAAAAATCAGATAGAAAACCTTGTATTTGTGAGCCATTCCCCCAATGTTCCGTCCCTGAAAAGGTCTGGTTTTACTCATGGAAACATCACTTTGTTATATGATCACCATGATCACGATAGACTCTTCTGTTACATATAAGTGCATGAGGAATACGTTTCCTAGTTTCTTCATTAAACAGTAGGACAGAAACAATATAAGGATGCCTACGTTGGATCCTCCATCTTGCCTAGATCACCCAGAGCGCTGCCTGCACTCCTCCCCACCTCCATTTCTTGTAACATGTCAGTATTTCAATTTAAAAAAAAAAAAGCAAACAAAAAGCTTCACATGTTACAGGAGACAGTGACAGCAATTCTTATATCGATGTGTTTCTTGTGTTTTCCAAGCTCGGAACTGTATGCGGCTACAGGTCCTCGAACTCGACCATGTGACAGAGATCAACCAGGAGGTGGCAGCTGAGGTTTGCCGAGAGGGACTGAAAGGGCTGGAAATGCTGGTTCTGACGTCCACACCCGTGACCCCAAAAGCCCTGCTCCATTTTAATAGTAAGCAAAGCAAACAAACCCCTCTGCCTCAACATTTCCTCCCCCTACCCCTGCTGACTTACACGGCACAGGCGCCCACGCCTGTCTGGGGGCTGTCTTGGTAGAATAGCTCCTCAGCTTTACCTTGGGTCTACATTTAATTAATAGTAACTGATGAGGATTTTTTTCTGGGAGAATAAGTGTTTACCACAAAGGGAATTTTGAAAATCATTATTGCTTGTGAAAATTATTATAATTTTTTTTTTTTTAAAGGCCACCATAAATCTGTTTCTGCATCTTCAAATCCACCAGAGAAAATGGGTTGCCATGACAATCCTTATTTGTTTCTTGACTGTTAATACTTGCTGAGACAATCGCACAGGAAGAAGACTTAGCAACCAGTGCTTTTCCCATTCATTGCATTTATAATCCATGACAGTCACCTTCCCATCCAGCCCCAATGCTTGATTCTTATAAATATATTTATAGGCCATCCATGGGGGTTTCAGTACAGTAATGTCAGTTTTGTATAACACATATCTTGTATATAGCATACATACTGCACTGTTGATGTCTGTAATTTTTTAGTTTGTGATACAAGTTGGATCTTTTTAATTATCAGAGTGGTACTGTCTATCATTTTCACTAAGTGCAGAGGCTGTGGTGCGCACACCAGACAGTTAGGGGTAGATTTTGAAAAACTACGCCCGCGCGTACTTTTGTTCGCGCAACCGGTGCAAACAAAAGTACGCCGGATTTTAATAGATACACGCGTATCTTTTAAAATCTGGGGTCGGCGCGCACAAGGCTGCGCAAAATCGGCAGCCTGCGCGTGCCGAGCCGCGCAGCCTGCCTCCATTCCCTCCGACTCCCCCCACCTTCCCCTCCCTTCCCCTACCTAACCCACCCCCCGGCCCTAACTAATTCCCCCCCCCACCTTTATTCCAAAAGTTATGCCTGCCCGAGGCAGGCGTAACTTGCGCTCGCTGGGCCGGCTGCCGGCGCGCCATGTTCCGGTCCGGGGGCTGGTCTGGAGGCCGCAGCCACGCCCCCGGGCCGGAACCATGCCCGGGCCCCGCCCTCGGAATGCCCCAGGTGACGCGCTGGCTGCGACACGCCCCCGACATGCCCTCAGGAAAGCCCCGGGACTTACGCTCGTCCCGGAGCTTTGCGCGCGCCGGCAGCCTATGTAACATAGGCTCGGCGCATGCAGGGGGAGCTTGGGGCAGGTTTTCGGGGGGTACGCACGTATCTTACACGCGTACCCCTTTGAAAATTTGCCCCTTAGTCTGCATTCTAGGCACTGGGGGCCTAGAATGTGGAGCCAAAAGCAAAAGAATTCAGCTGACTGTTACAATAAAATCATTGAATCCCCCCCCTTCCCTCTTTTTTTTTTTTTTCTGATTTTCATTGCTTTTTCAAAGAGGAGTAAGTGGATGGAGGACAACTTTCAGGCCCCTTGAAAGACTGAACCTGATCTACAGCTGTTACTATAATGCCTTCCTGCATGGCCTCTAGTTTAAAGAGAAATTCCAAGTAATTTGACAGTAAAGCAGCTTTAAAAGAATGCTTCCAATCTTTTATTTTTAATTAAGTTTATAATACATGTGAGAGAGAAAAAAAATCATAAAAACCAGTCAGAGCACATAGTAGTAATGGAAAAAGAAAGCCATGCAAAAACTAATTGCTCCTATACTCCTGACGCCTGTTAAACCCACTAACAAAGAGGAGAGAAGGGGACAAGAGCAAAAATAAATACAGCTTTTAGAAAAAGAAACACAGAGATAATCCAAATTACAAAAAGTGAGCTAAGATCAACTGATCTACCACAGCCTAAGGAGTCATAGTTAGTTCCAGAGACTTCTACATGAGCAGTATTGTCCTTCACAAAAGCTTGCAGTTGATCTGGGTCCCAAAAATAAAAGTATATTTTGTTCTGCACTTGGCTGGATATCTCAAAACAAATTCAACTGCTCTTAGAGAGCAGTAAAGAGAGCAGATGCCTACATCTTTTTTGAGGTGGATGATAATCATTTTTATTATAGCAGCATAACCTATGCAATGGTTTTAAATTCAAGAGAGATTTGTTTTAAGTTTGGTTTAACAGAATAAATCACTCGTGTTGTAAAGGTCATGAAAAGGCCAAAGTTAACGTGTACATTTCAAACACATTGCCAGTTAACTATCCCATCTAATGCCGATCAGGAGTGCATGAAGGCATCTTGGGGACAGGCTCTCTCACTCTTCACTGTAATTGGGTCGTTCCTCTCTCTAGGTCTGGGCAGAGTCCAGTCTTAGCACGGAGGACAGTCACTTGGACCTCTGGTGGGCGAGTGACATGTTAACACCACAGTGCCAGAAGCTCTGTAGGAGCAAGGCTGGGCTGAGCAGAGCTCAGTCTCAAAGCTTAGACTTGAGCTTTGCTAAGTTTTGTATGTTAGGATGCAAAGCCCCCATGTGCGGTTTGCACGTGTGGAGGTGGAGTAGAGAGAAGAGAAGCCCAAAACATGTAAGTCCAAAGTCTCTTCCTTTATCAGGACTCGGGCCTATGCATATGATCCAAAAGCCAATACTGACTGGAGATTACCACAATCCACTGACAAAAGATTGGTGGATTTCCAATATGCCTTCTTAGATGGTACATATATTCAGATTCTCATGTGGATGAGCTGGAAGACATCTGGTGTACGGAATTGTGCCTCATGGCTAGATACACAGTTTGTCAAAGCCACATTTCAGCAAAATTGTAAGGTAAAGACAGATTGCTTGATATGGAGAACAATAGCAGTTTCTTCTGATTGTTCTAACAGGCATTGACATTAAAACTGCTGGGGCCATCATGTGGCTTGACTTCCATCTTGTGTTGCTCAGGCTTGCACTCAGTTTGGTTCAGTTACACACTCCGTTTTAGTGACTGGCTTATCACTATACTTTAGGGATGTGAATCGGGAGCCCGATCGTTCCCACTTTTGGGATCGTCTGGCCTCGGGAAAAAATAGTTTTCCCGCGTTTCCCCGTTTTGTTTTTTTTTAGTGAAAAATTGTTTTTTAGGTTAGTGCGCGCTAACTCATGTTAGCGCGCACTAACAAAAAACCATTTATTTTTGTTACTTTTTGTTACTTTTTGCTATTTTTGTTAGTGCGCGCTAACATGAGTTAGCGCCCACTAACCCGAAAATCAATTTTTATGAAAAATCGGGGGTAAATTTGATCGTACGATATTTCAATTCGTTAGAAAAACAATTCACATCCCTACTATACTTCTTTGGCTCCCAAACTCACATATCATGCCAGTGCAGCCTTGGCTTCTTCTGCCAGTTCTTCTCAGCAGTAAGCTGGGATAAATTTCCTAGGATACTTGGCTCATATTATCAAAACATAAGTCTGTCTAGGTTCCTTCATATATGAGTGAGTGCCCCCTGCCCAGGAATCATGGCACATATTAACTGGTGCAACAACAAAAGAAAAGTTAAAGGAAAATCCACATTATGCCACTCAAGACAGTCTCTAAGCGACTGAGCCACATTCGCTGACCCATTGATCATTTGGAGTTTGGAGAAAAAAATAAGCACAGGAACTATATCACAGTTTAAAGTACAGTGACTGAGGCTGCTGAGCCATTCCCACTGCCCTTCTGAGCCTTTGATGCTCAGTGAAAAAATAAGGAAAGAAAGCAAAATCACAGAAGCACTGAGGTCAGTTTGTTTCCATATCTTCAATCAAGGGTGAGCTGCTTTCCTCCCCCTCCATTTTCTCAATCTCTCTAACTCCATCTTTGTCTCAGTGTCCCTCCCCAAGGCATCTATTGCTTCCTGTATATATGCTCTCCTATTTACCTCGCCTGCTTCTTAAGTGAGGTCAGTGTCTCTACCCACCCTGCGCTCAAGGACGCTACCCACAAAGCCCTATTTGTCACATGTCTCCCATAGGCTTCTGGGAGGTATAATCTTTTTGTAAACCGTACTTATTCTGTGTTTTTTTTTCCTTCTGCAACTCAGAGTGGCAGTGGGTATCCTCCATTATTTCTCTGGGGAATACCCACCTGAGTGTGATGAGGGGGCTACCTTATCACAATAGAGTTCCCAGAAATATCCAACAGTGAACAATTCACAGTCAGGTCTTCAGCAGGAGCCCAAGTTTTCCAAGGTTAAAAAATTGATCTTAGAGAGCAGAGGAATGGCAACAGGAATATTTAAAATTTATCGATTTTTGGTGCGACAGTACCTCTAATATTATGTACAGTTCTGGTCGCCCATCTCAAAAAAGATATAGTGAAATTAGAAAAGGTACAGCGAAGACAACCAAAATTATAAAGGGGATAGAACGGCTCCCTTATAAGGAAAGGCTAAAGGAGTTAGGGCTCTTCAGTCTGGAGAAGAGACGGCTGAGAGAAGTAGAAGAGTAGCCTAGTGGTTAGAGCAGGGATTCAAATCCCACTACCACTCCATGTTACCTTGGGCAAATCACTTTATCCTCTGTTGCTTAAGGTACAAACGGATTGTAAGTCCTTTGGGTATAGGGAAATGCCTACAGTCCCTGTATGCAATCTGCTTTAAAGTGCAGAGAAGTGAAATATAAATCAATCAAAATAAAATACGATATAGGTCTATAAAATCTTGAGTGGAGTGTAATGGGTAAACAGAGAACGATTATTTACCCTTTCAAATAGTACTAAGACCGGAGGACTCTCCCTGAAACTAATAGGTAGCACATTCAAAACAATTAGAAAAAGTGTTTTGTTTTTTTTACTCCCTGCACAATTAAACTATGACATTTGTTGCTAGAGGATGTGGTGAAAACAGTTAGTGTATCTAGTTTTAAAAGGGTTTAGATAAGTTTATGGAGGAAAAATCCATAAACCATTATTAACCAAGTATTTATGTATTTATAAGTTCTTGTATTCTGCAAACTTCCAATTATACAACTGTGCAGTGTAGATCACAAAATGACATACACAATCATAACACATGTATCACAAAGAACTCTCAAAAACAATAGTAACATTGTAAATATCTTAAAATATAAAGTTATTGATAAAACCACTGCTTATCCTTGGTTGTGAGCAGGAAGGATTGGATCTATTCTTTGGGATCCTTCCAGGTATACATTTAATTTATATTATACCTTTCAGGGCTGATTATGTTCAAGTATTGTATTTGTGACCTGGATTGCCCACTGTTGGCTTGATGGATGTTTGGTCTGACCAGTATGGCATTTCTTATATTCTTACTTTGAATAGATCTAAACCTGAAATAGGAACATGCACAGTAGGGATGTGCTGTCGTTTGCACATTAAATGAAATATGTGCATACACAATCAACTGATTTTCAAAAAGATTTACACATTTAAAATTGGGGTTTACATGTGTAAAGGCACTTTACCCATGTAAGTGGGCTTTTGAAAATTGCTACAATATGCCATTGAATTTTCCATAGTTTTTCCCATTTTAAGTGAACTTTCGCAGATGAATGGCTTTTTAAAATTTCTACGATATGTTACATTTACATGTGCAACTCCTTTTAAAATTCACTTGTGAGTATATAATTAAATGTGCGTATAAAAATTTCCTTTAGGGCTGAATTTTCAAAGCCATTTAAGCACATAAAACAGAGCTTTAAGAGCATAAGAACATGCCATACTGGGTGAGACCAAGGGTCCATCAAGCCCAACATCCTGTTTCCAACAGTGGCCAATCCAGGCCACAAGAACCTGGCAAGTACCCCAAAACTAAGTCTATTCCATGTTACCATTGCTAGTAATAGCAGTGGTTCAGGATGAACCTCTGGTATCTCACTGGTCCCAATTTGATCATACTATCTCTGATCTTAACTTTTCAGTATTGGAGGTGGTCCCTCGTCCGTTTAGGGGAGGTGACTATCCCGAATTGCTGGGAAGGAAAGAACAGAGGTGGATATTTACCCTTAACACCATTAGCCCGAGAGGCTTGAATAAAGAGATTGAATGGCACCTGTTTGGTTGAGGGTTTGCTAGGCTATGATTGGTTCAGGGATCTCGCGATGGAATCCTGTTTGGCGCCAATCCTGTTCTTTAAAAGGTTGACGGTGATGAGGGCGTTTGTGCTCCATGATTCATCTAAAAGGTATGCACTTGTATCATGACTGCTGTTTGGAATTATGTAGCCTATTTCCTTTTGTTCTACCATTTGTATTTATTTTATTGTAGACTTTATTGAAATTGTGGTCCCTCCCGATGCAGCCACAGTGAAACACGGGACCGTGTCGGGGGACTTGTACAAGTGAATGTTGATATCTGTGGAGTTGCCCATTATCAACTATATATATTGTGTGAATAAACAATTGATTTTGGAACACTGGTGGAATTTAAAGACTTGTACTTGCACTATCGTTCTTGGTAATTGAAATCTCCCATTATTACTGCACTACCAGTTTGGTTAGCTTCCCTAATTTCTCTTAGCATTTCACTGTCCGTCTCACCATTTTGGTTCAATTGTACATTTAGTCTCATGCAGGATCTTTATCCTATTTCACTTTATGCTGTCCCAGACATAAAGCGCCACCCCAACACCAAGATGCTCCTCTCTGTCATTGCGATATAATTTGTACCCTGCTATAGCACTGTCCCTTTGGTTATCCTCTTTCCACCATGCTCTGAGATGCCAATTAAGTCTATGTCATCAGTCACTGCTATACACTCTAATTCTCCCATCTTACTTCTTAGGCTTCTGGCATTTCAAACATTTCAAAGTGTGTTTTTTATTTGTATTTACATTTTGCTTTTTAAGTTGACAGGGATAAATTTGAATCTTTTAGCTCAGGTAAGTTTTTAATTATAGGCACTTGGACTGCTTTTCTTATTATTGGAACCTCCCTGTTGGGATGCCCTAATTCTAATGCATCTTGGGTATTCTTTGAAGATACCTTCTCCGAACCATGCGCTGCTGAGCGATTGTCGGCTTTCCCCTTTGTTCTAGTTTAAAAGCTGCTCTATCTCCTTTTTAAAGGTTAGCGCCAGCAGCCTGGTTCCACTCTGGTTAAGGTGGAGCCCATCCCTTCGGAAAAGACTCCCCCTTCCCCAAAAGGTTCCCCAGTTCCTTACAAAACTGAATCCCTTTTCATTCCACCATCATCTCATCCAAGCATTGATACTCCGGAGCTCTGCCTGCCTCTGGTGACCTGCGCGTGGAATAGGGAGCATTTCAGAGAATGCTATCCTGGAGGTTCTGGATTTCATCTTTCTACCTAAAAGCTTAAGTTTGGCTTCCAGAACCTCCCTCCCACATTTTCCTATGTTGTTGGTGCCCACATGTACCATGACAGCCGGCTCCTCCCCAGCACTGTCTAAAATCCTAGCTAGGTGATGCGTGAGGTCGCCAGCTTCTCACCAGGTAGGCATGTTACCAGGCAATCCTCATGCCCACCAGTCACCCGGCTGTCTACATTCCTAATAATCAAATCACCAACTATAATGGTCAACCTTACCCTTCCCTCCTGGGCAGTAGCCCTGGAAGACACATCCTCAGTATGAGAGACAATGCGCCACCTGGAGAACAGGTCCTTGCTACAGGATCATTTCCTGCTTCACCAGTTTGATGCTCTCTGATCATGAGAGCTTCCTCTTCCAGGTCAGCACCAGGGCTGCCAGACTGGATTTGGGACTTAGCTACTCTGTCCCTGAAGGTCTCATCTATATACCTCTCTGTCTGCCTCAGCTCCTCCAGTCTGCCACTCTAGCCTCCAGAGATCAGACTTGTTCTCTGAGAGGACAGGAGCTTTTTTGCATCGGATGCACACGTACAATTTCTCACCAGTGGGTAAAAAACCATTCATGTGACGTTCAATGCAATAAACTGGGAGGCACCCCTTTTGCTGCTGGACTGCTGCCTTCAACTTAACTTTGTTTAGTCCTAATTAAGTTTTAGGTTGCTATGGGTGTAGGATTGTGTACAGTTAGGGTCCTTTAAATGTATTAGTGTATTCACTATATATCTAGTAGTGATCTACAAGGGAATGATCAAACTCTTGATAAGGTGTGGGAGAATTTTGAATTTAAGTTAAAAGCTGATTAAATTTTTTTTTATTTAGTGTGAAAGTGTCACCTGCCTATAAATTAGAAGATGAGCTAGGTGGGAGAGGGGTGGGAAGGTTGGAAAATACAAAGACACAAACTTCTGTCTTCTGCCTGCCTTTCTGACTACCTATTTAAAACAAAACAGAAACACACTAAATAATATACCCCAATAGTTTACTCCTCCCCAATACTTTCAAGTTTTAAAAATGTCCCCAAGCAGTACTTTCTGAATCTTTCACACCACCATCAAGGTGATCCTTTCCTCTCAGTGCTCCCTCTGATACTTGGCCATCTGTTCACACCTTCACATCCCACTATTATCTGGACAGCATGTTCTGAGGAGACAAACTTCAGACAAGCAATTCTGCACAGCCTGTTCACACAGTAGTCCTTTGTTCCCTTGTTGAGGCCAGGTTTACTTAAGTGACTGCTCCACAATGCTCAGTTTGGGATTCCCTATATGTTATGGCTAATTCATGCCTTCTGTAAACAAGGCTGTCCATAGACAGAAGGATGAATTAGCTATACTTAAAATCCACCCACCTCCCTGGAGATTTGACTGACTTGCTAAAGTTTAAACTCTGAAAGAGACTAAGGGGATCGTGAGGCAGTGTGCTTGTGCTGGAACTCCTGCTCGGTAAAGTCTTTACTGAGCTCTGAAAGCTGGGACTTAGTTGGCAGCATCTGATGTCACCTACATGTTATGGCTAATTCATCCTGCTGTCTATGGAGAACTCTGTTTAAAAGTAAGCAAACTTGCTTTTCCAGTGCTTTTCTTGAGCATTAAAATTCAATAGGAGAAAAATGGGGTTCTGCTGTGCATTCATTTCTTGTTAAAAATATTGTTTCTGTTTTGATTTTTAGCTTTTTTTATTTTTGCAGTACCTGTTTTTCTCAATATGTGGGTTTGTTTTTGTGCACAAATTATGTGGCAGTTAATGAGAGAGGTGTTGATCATCAGCTGTCTGTTTCTGCCTGTACAGAGGCCCATCTCCTGCCCTTTCCCTGTCCCCATACCTACATGGCAACTCTGTCCCTCATTCTCCCCACCCCAGGCACTGTTATCTCTTGCTGTAAAACAGATTTGCCCTCTCTGGTGCACAGCCACAGAAACTGAAAAACAGAAGGTGCAACTGCTGTGGTGCTCTTCAGAAATGCAAATATTCAGAAAGCCGCTCATACATCACATGGTTTGATAGTTTCAGTAATGCCGGTGCAAAGCAGAATATATCTTTAAAATGTATTGCCATCACATTGAAAAAGAATATACAGTACAAAGGAGGGGGCAAGTTGGACCAGGCAAATGTCCAGTTCACAAACTCAAAACACTGGAACAAATCCTAGTACATGTTTCCCAAAGAATGCACATTCTCCTATATTCTTTAGACTTTCTGCTATCTAGAAACATAAACGTATAATCTGACAGCAGATGAGGACTGTAAGGCCCCACTACTCTGCCTATGGTACATTGCCATAGACCTCAATTGTTCTTTCCTGTACGTACCCGGATCAGTCCAGACAGTGGGTTGAGCCTCCTTTCCAGCAGGTGGAGACAGACTAAAACTTGAAGGATGCCCTATATCAGGACAGAGCCTATCCTCTACCCCTCCAGTATTTGTCTGTCTCCAGCAGGTGCAGCATCTCCCCTTCGGTTCTCTGCTGTAGGCTAGTCAGCCTCTTCTTCTTTCTTTTTCGGCTCAAGCAAGTAGTTCTTTGATTCCCGCTTGTTTTAGAAACAAAGGAAAAAAATCTATGAAGGAAATTTTGCCTTCTTTTAGTGCTTTTACTGTTTTTGTGTGGAAGACGTCCGTCTCCCAGCTCTTGCCCGGCTCAGGGGGGCTTTGCCCCTTTTGCAGGAGGGGGTTCCCTGCATAGTCCTGAGTCCGTGGACGCTTCCAGGTGTGGGGACCAACGCTCTCTGGCCCTCGTTCCCCCTCTGGCTGCCGAGAGGGTTTTTAACCCGCTGCTGCGCTCAGTAAAAAAAAAAAAAGGAGTTTAAAAGTTTCAATAAGTTGCAGGTACTCACCTACCTCTAACTTATTTGCAGCAGTTGACCAGCTTTTTTATTTTTTTTTGGTCAGAGTAGGGCTAGAACCAGCAGCCAGAGAAGCAGAAGGCAGCAGGTTTCCCGCCTGCTCTCTCCTGCTGTGCAGGCTGTCAATCAAGCTTTTTTTTTTTTCAGCTTTTTTTTCTTCAGCCGCGGCTTAGCTATGTCCCGGCTGGTAGCCTGCCTTTCTTGTGGGCTGCCCTCTTCGCGTTTTTTGCGGCAGGGCCTCTGCACTGCTTGCCTGCCGGGTGGGGAAGGTCCCTCCTCGGCAGGACAAGCAAATTTAGCCTGGGGCTCCACTCCTCCCGGCATGGCTAGGCCTTTCCCAGGTCGGCAGAGCCCGGGAACAGCCGCCATCTTGGATTTTTCATCGGGGCCGATTTCAGTGCTCCCTGGGGCTGGGGGGCCAGATTTTTTTGATTTAACCTCTGATTTGGCCCCCGCGGGTGCCCAGGAGGGGGGTCCTGACCTTCCCTCGCCCCCCTCCCCCCCCTGCCAAATCCAGGGTCCCTTTTTCAGCAGATTTCATCCTCCTCATGCACAAATCTTATCTAGCTAGCCTGCATGAACTAGACGAAAGCCCCCCATTGCCCCCCCCCCCCCCCGCCAAAAATCCCTCGCTCAGCGCCGTTGACCACTGGACCGGCCGCGGAGCCCCAGGGACCAGTTCGGGTGCGGGTGGTCCCGGGGGTGCCCCCCTCTCCCCCCCCCCCCCCCGGTGTCTCCCGTGTCCTCTGACCCCGCTGCTTCCTCGGATTCGGCGGATGCCCCCCCCCACCCCTAGAGGGGGATGACCCTAGAGCCCTCCGTCTTTTTCGTTAGGAGGAATTAGAGCCCCTCCTCCCTTTTGTTTTGCAGGAGCTGGGTCTAGAGAGTCCCTCCATGGATAATCTCATGGCCTCGCTCCCTAAGGATATGAACCCGGTTCTGGGAGGGCTCCGGCCTCGGCCTTTCCCTTCCACCCCATGCTTAAGCTCCTTATCCTGTGGGAATGGGAGGCTCCTGAGGGTGCGCTTCGGGTGGGGCGTGCGATGGATAAGCTCTATCCCCTCCCGGAGGAGGGCTTGGAGCTGTTGCAATATCCATCGGTGGATTCTTATGTTTCTGCAGTGGCCAAGCACACCACGATTCCGGTGGAAGGTTCCACGGCATTGAAGGATTCACAAGATCATAAGCTGGAGGCTCACCTGAAGCGCATCTTCGATGTTCTGGCCCTTGGGGTCCGGGCGTCTTGCTGTAGAAGTCTCATGATGCAAGCGGGCCTCCAGTGGGTCCAACAGTTACTCTGCGCCCGGGAGCTTCCGCCAGGTGAGGCAGAACAAGCCGAACGTCTGGAGGCAGTCACCGCTTACGTATCGGACGCCCTCTACGATCTGGTCCATGTCCAGGCGAAGGCGATGGTTTCGGCAGTGGTGGCCTGGAGTCTCCTTTGGCTATGCCACTGGTCGGCTGATCAGTCCTCAAAGACCCGGCTGGGCACGCTGCCCTTCAAAGGTAAGATGCTCTTTGGCGAGGATCTTGAGAAGTTTATGGACTCCTTGGCTGACAACAAGGTCCATAAGCTCCCAGAGGACCGCCCTAAGTCTTCCCGATCCTTCACGGCCTCTCGCTCTCGCTTCAGGGGCCAGCGTCGCTTCGCTTCTCGGGGGCGGGGCGGTTCTGCAAGGGGGTCTTCTCGTACGCAGTCCTGGTCGCAGTCCTTTCGTGGCAGACGGCCCTTTCGCGAGGGCCAGCCCATGCGTGCCGCCGCTAAACCTGCCACGCAATGAAGTTCAGCCGACCCATTCCTCGGTTCCTTACCTCGGCGGACGCCTCTCCCTGTTCTTCGAGGAATGGGTCAAGATCACGTCGGATCAGTGGGTCCTTGACATTATCAGAGACGGGTACGCTTTCGACCTCGTCAGGAAACTTCCAGATCTCTTTCTTTTCTCGCCTTGCGGCCGGGCCAAGAGGGACGCGGTGGTCCAGACTCTCTCCAAGCTTCTGGATCTGGGAGCGGTGGTCCCAGTCCCGGAAAGGGAAATTGGCGCAGGCCAGTATTCTATTTACTTCACCGTGCCCAAAAAGGACGGGTCCTTCCGCCCAATATTGGACCTCAAGAGGGTCAATCGGGCTCTCAAGATCCCCCACTTCCGCATGGAAACCCTGCGGGCGGTCATTGCGGTGGTCCGCCCCGGAGAGTTCCTTGCTTCCCTCGATCTCGCAGAAGCTTATTTTCATATTCCCATTCACTGCGACTATCATAAGTATCTCCAATTCCACATTCTCAACCAGGACTTCCAGTTTCGAGCTCTCCCCTTCGGCCTCACGACCGCTCCTCGCACCTTCACGAAGGTCATGGTAGTAGTAGTGGCGGCCTTGCGCTGGGAGGGGATTCTCGTCCATTCCTATCTGGACGATTGGCTCATCAGGGCTAAGTCGGAGACCTCTTGCCGGCGGGCGGTGGATCGCGTCTTGGAGGTCCTTGCCTCTCTCGGGTGGATAGTGAACTTTTCCAAGAGCAAGCTTCAGCCGTCCCAGGAGTTGGAATTTCTGGGAGCCCACTTCGACACCCGAGTAGGCAAGGTTTTCTTACCTCGGGCGCGAGCCCTCAAGCTGATCGATCAGGTCCAGACTTTGATTGCCCTACCCTCCCTGACAGCCTGGGATTATCTCCAAGTCCTGGGATCCATGGCTTCTACCATGGACTTTGTCCCCTGGGCTTTTGCTCATATGCATCCGTTACAGAAAGCTTTGCTGTCCCGTTGGCAGCCAGTGTCGGAGCAGTTCCACGTAGTCCTTCCGTTCTTGGATTCTACTGCCGACGAATTACAGTGGTAGCTGTCTCTTCCTCATCTTCTGCAAGGGATGCCTCTTCAAGCTCCACAGTGGACGATAGTGACCATGGACGCCAGCCTGTTGGGCTGGGGTGCAGTCTGCCTTTCTCAGTCCACCCAGGGAACATGGTCCCAGACTCAGTCGCGCTGGCACATCAATCGACTGGAAACTTTGGCGGTCCGCCTGGCTCTTCAGGAGTTCCTTCCCCTGATCCGCGGCAAGGCGGTACGAGTCCTGTCCGACAACTCCACCACAGTCGCCTACATCAATCGCCAAGGGGGCACTCGCAGTCCCCTGGTAGCCTTAGAAGCCAGCCGTCTCTTCGCTTGGGTGGAGCGTCACCTACAGTGCCTTGCGGTTTCTCACATCACCGGAAAAGACAATGTTCAAGCCGACTTCCTCAGCCTGCAGTCGCTCGATCCGGGAGAGTGGGAGCTCTCGGACGTGGCCATGGCTCTGATAGTGGACAGGTGGGGTCCTCCTCACCTCAACCTCATGGCGACTCTGCGCAGTGCCAAGACCAATCGGTTCTTCAGCCACTGGAGGGAGCACGGCGTAGAGGGCGTGGATGCTCTGGCTCTACCTTGGCCAGCGGACTTCCTTCTGTACGTGTTTCCCCCGTGGCCACTGGTGGGGAAAGTTCTCAGGAGAATCGAGCTCCACCGGGGACCGGTGATTCTCGTCGCTCCCGAGTGGCCGCGAAGGCCGTGGTTCGCGGATCTCATCAATCTAGCGGTGGACGGGCCCCTGCGCCTCGGTCATCTTCCTCGTCTCCTCCGGCAGGGGCCTGTATATTTCGACCAGGCCAATCGCTTCTGCCTAGCGGCCTGGCTTTTGAACGGCATCGCCTGAGGTGCAAAGGTTATAGGGAGGAGGTCATCTCCACCCTGCTGCGAGCCCGGAAACAGTCGACTTCTCTGGCCTATGTGCGCATCTGGAAAGTTTTTGAGTCCGCGTGTACGGAGGCAGGTGTCCCTGCGCGCGCCGCCTCGATTCCTTTGATTCTTTCTTTTCTTCAGAAGGGTCTCTCTAAGGGCCTCTCCTTCAGTTCTCTACGCGTTCAAGTCTCTGCGCTCGGCTCTCTCCTGGGTCGGGTGGACGGTCATGCCTTAGCAGCTTACCCTGATGTGATTCGTTTCCTGAGGGGCATTAGACACCTCCACCCCCCCTCTCGGGCCACGTGTCCGTCGTGGAGTCTCAACCTAGTCCTTCGTGCTCTCTGTGCGACTCCCTTCGAGCCTCTTCGCCACGCTACGCTCAAGGATCTTACTCTAAAGACTGTCTTTCTGGTCTCTATTTCCTCTGCTCGCCGTATTTCCGAGCTTCAGGCGCTGTCCTGTCGGGAGCCCTTCTTGCGTTTCTCGGATTCCGGGTTTTCTCTCGGGATGGTTCCTTCCTTCTTGCCTAAGGTTGTCTCCGCTTTTCATGTCAACCAGTCGGTCGAACTCCCAACGTTCTCTCCGGAGGAGATTGCGGGTACGGCGGGTGGCGACCTTCGTCGGCTAGATGTAAAACGAGTCTTGCTTCGCTATCTCCAGGTCACCAATGACTTCCGGGTATCGGACCATCTCTTCGTCCTTTGGAGTGGTCCCAACCGTGGTAAACAGGCTTCTAAGACCACGATTGCGCGGTGGTTGAAGGAAGCCATTTCCTCGGCATATCTTTGTCAAGGTCGTCCGCTTCCTGAGGGTCTGAAGGTCCATTCTCTGCGTTCTCAGGCTACTTCTTGGGCGGAGAGTCAATCTGTCTCCCCGCAGGAGATTTGCAGGGACGCCACTTGGACGTCTCTGCACACTTATGCTCTGCACTACTGTCTGGATGTACACGCTCCGGTGTTCGGTTCCTTTGGGCGGCAAGTGCTTCGAGCGGGACTGTCTCGGTCCACCCAGTTTAGGGAAGCTTTGGTACATCCCACTGTATGGACTGATCCGGGTACGTACAGGAAAAGAAAATTAGTTCTTACCTGTTAATTTTCGTTCCTGTAGTACCATGGATCTTGGATCGGCTACCGGTTTGCTTTCTTGTACCATGGATCAGTCCAGACGCCCTTCCCTGTCTGTCTTCTGTCCTCTCGAAGCTTGTTTTCTTGCAGGTCTGCAGATTTCATATTTTCCTTGGGGCAAGATTACTGAGCATTTACACCGGAAGCCTTGGTGGTTATTTTATACCAAGTTTATGCAAGAGCGTATAGGTATACTATGCTTCTACATTAATCTATGGTTGCTCCATTGAGCTTTTGGTTACTTGCTTGATCCTATTCTTGGTTTTATTGTTTTCTGCTTTGACATACGTTATACTGAAGGGTGAGAGGATAGGCTCTGTCCTGATATAGGGCATCCTGCAAGTTTTAGTCTGTCTCCACCTGCTGGAAAGGAGGCTCAACCCACTGTCTGGACTGATCCGTGGTACTACAGGAACGAAAATTAACAGGTAAGAACTAATTTTTCTTTACAACAAGGGATCCCCTATGCTTATCACAGACTTTACTGAATTCTGTCATTCGGAGCTCTTTCTATGAGTCAACAGCCAAAAGGAATTGCTTAGATGGCAGAGAATTTGTCAGCAGCTATACTGCAGGCTAAGACACTGCAAAAGTAATCATGGAGCTGGTGTTCAGAATGGGGATGTGATTACTAGTAATCCCTTGCTTAACACCAAGGGGTCCAAGCCTTGCTCATAAGTAAAGCTTTCTTGGTGCCTATTAATTTGAAGTGAAAAGCTCATGCTGATGCTTACCTGTCTCATGTGGAGTGCTGTTCACTGTGTGCTGATGGAAGTGTGCTTGGTTCACAGAGGCCCTGTGATAATACAATTCAAACATTATCACATCCCCATAGCCACTGTGCCTCTGTCAGGCAACTCAGGATTTATTGGTGTAGCCACTCCATGTCCTGGTTATAGGGGTAGAAGGGGTATGAGTCATATAGTAGTTGAAATGACCTTCAACAGTAGGTAATATAGAATTGCTGTACAAAGGCACTTCACACACCAAGCTGATATTCCCAATGGCTTGTATTTATTAAGATTGAACAATTACATATACTTATAAAAAAAGAAATTGCAGACTATATGCAGTCACTATTTCTATTCATGCAAAATAGATGTCACCTCCCTGCTCCTCAGAACTAAGGTGATGTTCTCATAGTAAGAGTCTTGGGTTGAGCCTCTAAAGTCACATGGGAAAATTTGTCTTTATAGTAGAAAAAAATTCCATCTGGGCCCATCCCACATAGATAGATTCAGAAGTGTGCTACTATCTGGCCACCATGCCAAAACTCTTGGGTTGTCTCCTTTGTCCCTTTAAAAACATGTACAGTGGCACCTCAGGTATGCCAGTCATCAAATGGGAACTTACAATTCCCATTTGAGGGTATTGCTAGAGAAATGGAGTTGAGGGTTTTCAGAATCTCCAATCTTATGGTAGCTCCCACAGTTCATCAACAATATGAAACAACCGCCCAACACCTGTTGTAAATTCAATGTAAATACCCTATACAGGCCACCCACTTGTCTTTACCCAGCTCACTAATAACCTTTTATCAAAATAAATCACCCCTTTAGAGAAAATACAAACTTTTATTTATTCCACAAATGTTATCCTATAAAGGTTTCAACAGGTAATACACACTACTCCCTCACCTAATAAAACAACATCTCTTAGTTGCTCATTTACAATTGCTGGGGAGTAGCCGGCTGTCATGGTACATGTGACACCAATGACATAGGAAAATGTGGGAGGGAGGTTCTGGAAGCGAAATTTAGGCTCTTAGATAAAAAGCTAAAATCCAGAACCTCCAGGGTAGCATTCTCTGAAATGCTCCCTGTTCCATGCGCAGGTCACCAGAGGCATGCAGAGCTCCGGAGACTCAATGCGTGGATGAGACGATGGTGCAAAGAAGAGGGATTCAGTTTTGTTAGGAACTGGGGAACCTTTTGGGGAAGGGGGAGTCTCTTCTAAAGGGATGGGCTCCACCTTAACCAGGGTGGAACCAGACTGCTGGCGCTAACTTTTAAAAAAGAGATAGAGCAGCTTTTAAACTAGAACAAAGGGGAAAGCCGACAGTCACTCAGCAGCGCATGGTTCAGAGAGAGGTATCTTCAAAGGATACTAATGATGCATTAGAATTAGGGCATCCCGATAGTGAGGTTCCAATTATAAGAAAAGTAGTCCAAATGCCTGTAACTAAAAACTCAGCTGAGCTAAAAAATTCCAACTTATCCCTATCAATTAAAAAGCAGAATGAAAATACAAACAAAAAACAAACTTTGAAATTTTTGTATGCTAATGCCAGAAGTCTAAGAAGTAAGATGGGAGAATTAGAATGTATAGCAGTGAATAATGACATAGACTTAATTGGCATCTCAGAGACATGATGAAAGGAGGACAACCAATGGGACAGTGCTATACTGGGGTACAAATTATATCGCAATGACAGAGAGGAGCACCCGGGAGGCAGTGTGGCGCTTTATGTCCGGGATGGCATGGAGTCCAACAGGATAAACATCCTGCATGAGACTAAATGCACAATCAAATCTTTATGGGTAGAAATCCCTTGTGTGTCGGGGGAGACTATAGTGATAGGAGTATACTACCGTCTACCTGGTCAAGATGATGAGACTGATAGTGAAATGCTAAGAGAAATTAGTGAAGCTAACCAAATTGGTAGTGCGGTAATAATGGGAGACTTCAATTACCAAAAGTATATCAGAGCAGACTGCACTTTAAGATAATCTCACATCAAACGAAAAGTGCAGGGAGAGGGTCAATCCTGACAAAAGACTCCAAATGGATTTCAAAGTTGATACAGATTTTTATTCATTTATGAGGCAACTCCACTGATTCAAATCCCAAGCAATGCTTTACGGCATCCCCCGACACGGTCCCGTGTTTCGCCTAGGGCTGCATCGGGAGGGTAACACCAACAGGGTTTCTCAATAGGAAGGCTAAAACAAATTGAACAAAATGTCAGGATGCTATATAGGACTTACGCCGATTAAAAATACAAACAATAATCATTCACCATAACTCTTACCTGACAGCTTGGTTTTCTGAATTCTGACAGGGAGCGCACTAACCCTAGACGCTGTCAGGTATTTCAAGGATAGCGGTGGCGCCAAAATCACAGGTGAACAGATGACGTGGGAAAATTATCCCCGTTCATTGGTTCCCGTTCCTGTGAGGTGCCCTAGCAGCATAGTATGTGACCAGTGCTTACTGTGAGAGATCTTATGTGAATAGAAACCATTCTATCTCCCGGTTAAGTCCCTTGGGGGTTACTGAATCTAAGGTAAATATCCACCGCTGTTCAATGCGTCCTAGCTGTTCTGTTCCCACGTCCTACTTGAGGGGGCTGCTATGCAGAACACTAATAGCACTGCACTGGCTTCCTGTACAATCAAGAATTCATTATAAAGTACTAACTCTGATCTTTAACATCATCAACAACATTAACCCATGCTTAATAGGAGTGTCACTTCAACCTTACACACCGCAGAGATCCCTAAGATCCCAAAACAAGTGACTTCTAAAAGTGCCTACAACACAAAATACACATCTAACAGAAATAAGAAACCAAATGTTTTCCATAGCACTGGAAGAGTGTGGAACACTCTTCCAGAAACACTATGTCAGATAACAGAAAGAAAAAGTTTCAAAAATGAGCTGAAAACATGGCTCTTTAGAAATGCATATGATCTAACTTAAAATAACAATATACCAATAACGTTTCTGTCAAAACCATAGATTGTTAGTAGATTGAGCAATAAGTATTGCCAGACCAGTGAGACAAGCCTATAGAAACAACCTTCATATCCCACCGATGAAGTCAGCATTAAGCAAAAGAGCTTTCTCCACAGCTGGCCCCAAAATCTGGAACACTCTCCCGCCAGAACTCAGATCAGTGCAATGCTCCTCTACATTTAAAAAAAGACTCAAAACTTGGTTGTTCAACCAAGCTTTCCCATAACAGTAACCTGCGGAACATCCCTGCCAATGATCCTTTCGGTGGAAACCCACTTGAGAGCTATTGTGAGCTATTTAGATCCTCCATAGAGCTCACGTAAACTTTGGCAGTCAAAGATCATAACCCACTCTTATAATTACCAACTGTTTATTTAACCTACATTAGGCACTGTATCTCTTACTTATGCCTACATTAGGCAATGTATCTTTTAAAATGTTATTAACCCCATATATACTTATCCAAGTTATATCGACCTGTTCATTGTAAGACATTTACTTGTCAATGTTACTGTTAATATGTAAACCGAATTGATCAGTAACTCTGTTATTGGAAAGTCGGTATATAAAAATGCTAAATAAATAAATAAATAAATAAATAAAGTGGAAGAAGACAACATATGGGGTCAATTTTAAGACCCACGCGCGCACATGGACCCGCCAATTGTATAACATGCACCCACCAGTGCACGCATGTAAAATCCGATTGCCACGTGTGCATGTGCAGGCGACCCGTGACTCTCGTGTGCGGGGGGGGGCGGGGGGCTTTTATAACCTACACGCGGTGACACGATCGCCCAGTTCCCTCCCAGTCCATTCCAGTTAAATAGCAGACTGGGAGGAAACTTCCCTAACCCTATCTTTTCTCCTTCTTCCCCTCGTCTCTCTGCTCCCTAAATCTACTCTAACCATCCCCACATTTTTCATTTTTGTACTTACTGCTTCTCTGGAGCAGAAGTAATCTCCGCGCGCCGGCCGGCTGCTGGCATGCGCTTCCCTGGGACAGCGTCGAATGGCGCTGTGCCGCCCAGATCACGCCCCCTCGGCTCTCCCCTGTCTTTGGACCCGGCCTATTTTAGGTCATCACATCATCATCAATAACAAGCTACTATGGTACCTAGATGGAGGTTTATAATTCATAGTTTCCATTTCATTATTCTTCTCTTAATACACTAGCAACTACATTTTAAAGATTGGGGGGGGGTTACATGCATGGCTGGGCCTTGTGTGCACCACGTACATTTTACAAAGAGCCCGGCCCATCTTTAAAATGTACTTGATAGTGTATTAACAGAAGAATAATGAAATGGAAACTATGAATTATAAACCTCCATCATAGTACCAAGGTTAGCTTGTTATTGATGATAATGGGATGACCTAAAATATGTGCTTGCTATCATGTCGAACTAGATAATGTATGAATATGACCTAGAATAAGTATTCGCTGCTGCATTGATGCGACAGTAAGTTTGGCCAGTCTGTCTTGCGAAATTTGTTTGAGGTGTAGAACCCAGCTCTTTTCCCTCCTAAGGTCTGTTGTTTTTGTTCCAGGCTGCCCCTCATAGGTTAAGTATAAAATGGAAAAAATCTTATTACCAACAAAAATGTTGTTTTGTTTGTTGGCAAATGTTCTTGTTTCCCTTTTTTTTTTTTCATTGGGGGCAGCCTGTAGCTAGGGATTCCCTACACGTGAAAACTGCTATCCTGCTTGTCCTCAGAGAAAGCAGAGTTGCTTACCTGTAACAGGTGTTCTCCGAGGACAGCAAAATGCCAGTCCTCACAAAACCTGCCCATCTCCCCATGGAGTTGGTTTCTGACATCGGATGATGTCACCCATGTGAGGACTGACATCCTGCTGTCTTCGGAGAACACATCTATACAAGGATTCTTTTTTTCATCTTATTTTCTTGATTATTCAGCCCCACACACAAGCAGAACATATTTATAGACTTCCCACTATACAGCACAAGTATGTTGTAGCTTAATAAATTATTATTTTTTTAGGTTAGGGTGGAAAAAGTCTATAATATCTCCTTTTACACAGGGCTGATTTCATGTTGCATATTTTCTTTATTATTCAAGGTGTTTGTCGCAATCTTAAATCCATCGTGGTCCAAGTCGGGATTGTGGATTACTTCAAGGACCCCACCAGCCCCGAGGCCAGGAAACTATTTGAAGAAATGGTGAACAAACTGCAGGTGAGGTCAGACTTGGTCTCTTTGAAGGTGAGAGCTTTTACACTGAGTGCATAGCCTGAAACTTACATTTTAAAGTCTCTGTACCTAATTGGACATTTTAAGGGACTTATTTACTAAAGGGTATTTCCCATTTTGTCTCTCTAGGGAAAATGCTTAGTTCATTAGACAACTTACCTTATAAATATGAGATTTAGAGCTCATATAGATTAAGAATTTATACTATTTGCTGAATTTAGTAGCAAATATCATATCTGGTTTTTTACATTTTTTTGGTTTATTATATTTGTTGTGCTGCATAACTATCAATCTTATCGTTTTACATTATAAAAACATGCACAATTTCAGCTTAAACAGACATGGACACACATAAAATAAATTAACAATAAAATCATAAAAATCATAGTCAATAAAATCTAAAATAAAAAATAAAATTCACATAAAAATGGGAAATAAATTCCCATCATCAAATGCAGTATTTTTCTTGGAACAGCAGGATGATGCCAAAATGAGTGACATGTGATGACATTATGTTATGTTAATTTACATTTCTAAACTGACTACCTTGTACCAAAGTACAACCCAAAACAGTTTACAAAGAAAAAATAGTATGCTGTTTATTATTATACATCATTTATCTACTTATATCAATAAACTAACACATCAATAAAATAAATTAATATAAAACAGATAATACATAAAAAAATGCATCAGTATATCAAACTGGAAACAACTTAGACCAATCCTGCTCTCACTAGGGAGGCTAAGCTAGCTAACAAAATCTCCATATAATACTGGAATGGCCCACCCAACCACACATGATTTAGTAAGATTTATGAAGCAATGATTTATTTCAACTGTTGGGGGAGGGGGTGTTGAGGCAGGGCCCCACCGGCCTAGCCTTTTTCATGGAAAGAGGATACGGGGGTAAGAAGTGACTGTTTGGAAGGGAGAGTCTGAATACTTCAGGAGGTGGGTGGCAGGGGGTTGTTGTCACGTGGCTGTGTTCTACAGTGTTTTTTTGGGGGGGGGTTTTGTGGGTCACCTCAATTGGTGGCCATGGGGTAGGCAGGGGAAGTCTAAGAAGACCCCCAGTGACTTTTATACATCTTTTAGTCTTTTAGGTGGTTGATGTGTTGGGCCACATGCCCTTTTAAATCTACCACGGGAGCATCGGGACCCGCATTAGGGTCTCTGTGCTCCAGAGGTAGATTACCATTTTTCAAATAGCTGTAGATAAAATAACATGGCTGGCAAATTTCAAAGTTAGCCACATTATTTTATTTACGTAGGATTAGCTATGCATGAACTGTTTTGCATGGATTTGCAAAATGAATGCATGCAAATACCATGCAAAGTGGCT
This sequence comes from Rhinatrema bivittatum, assembly GCF_901001135.1. Taxonomy (NCBI): domain Eukaryota; kingdom Metazoa; phylum Chordata; class Amphibia; order Gymnophiona; family Rhinatrematidae; genus Rhinatrema; species Rhinatrema bivittatum. The sequence goes on along the minus strand of NC_042615.1, from coordinate 271,651,357 downwards.
CATTGTAATAGGGGTGTGTTTCTGGCCCAAACATTGTGCAGTATTGCCACCATAAGGCTTTATCACATGATGCACAGTGTTTATCGCATGATTTAAGCTGTTTAACATGTGTTATAGCCCTATCTCAGCTTGATAAATCTCCTTATTAATCAGCCAGATTTTGGCTGACTAAGTTAAGTCGATTATCAGCTTTTAGCTAATCTTCTAGGTTGTGACTAAAAATAGGCTTAAATTGCGCCAGCTATGTTCTGCAATTGATGTGACTAGTTTTGGTGTCCTAAATTAATCAGTTAGAGCTGAAAATCAGCACTAGCTACCTAAATTCCTTCCCCTGACCTAACTCCGCACCAGAACTGCCAGTTGTTAGCGAGATAGATTTAGGTGCCTAGTAAAATTTAGCATTGTGGGGAGCACGTAAATTATCCAGGTAATTTTACTCGTATGTTCAGCAGAATTTTTATTCCACTGAATATATCTGGATAAAGTCCAGATTACCCAAATAAAGTTATCTGGATAACTTTAGGGCTGCTGTCCAGCACAACCAGACTTACTCGATGTTATCTTGATAAGTTATGCCCACCCTGGAATGTCTCCAGAATGGCTAAAAACTTACCCAGATAAATCAATGGCGGTTGGCGTAGCAGGAAATTGAAATCACTTGCAGAGTCATTCTTTATTCTGCGATGGGCCGTTGTCGCGGAGATGCCATGCTAATTAGGGGAAGGGGAGGAGTTCGGGCTGGGTTTGGGCGGGGTTATGGCCCGACAGCACTGCCGGCAATAATGTTTTTCACATTATTGCCAGCAGCACCGCAGGAAATAACTACATTTTTTCCCGTGGTACTATGGGGGCGATAGTGTGCGGCGTGGCCGCACCACAGCGGACAAAACTGTACGCCGCGATGCAGCCAGCTGCCCACTATCGCCCCCCACCCCTTTCTTTTCCGCGCCTGATCATATAAATATAGCAGAATGATGAATCTAGGGATTGGTTTGTCCAGCTTTATCAGATTGTCATTTTCGTGGATTCTATTCAACAACATTATAGTATACTCAAAGATTTTGTACTTGTTTATGCTGGCCACAATTTTTTAATGGTTTTATTTTTCTTTTTATATAAATCTTATTGAATTTATGTAATTATCTGTGTAACTATTTATGTGTTGTATTTTAAACCACTTTTTATATAGAAAGCAGTACATTAATATTATTATAATAATAATAATAAAAAATAATTGTCCACTTTGATAGACCTCTAGGTGCTTAAGTTTATCTGCTGACGAGCTAAATTTTTAACAGAGGTTTAGCCAGCTAATGCCTGAAGTTAGCCGGATGAACCCTTTGAAAATCACCCCTGTACTTTCACAAACCATTACAGAATAAGTTTAAAAAAAAACAGCAGCAAAGAGCTTGGTAAGGGGGCATCTTCTTAGACTAAGGAGAAATTGATTTCAGCACCTGCTCAGAAAAACAATTCTTTACCGAAAGAGAAATGAACATAAGAATTGCCATGCCGGATCTGACTAAAAGTCTATCAGTCCCAGCATTTATTTTATTTATTTAGATTTATTTTAGATTTATATATATTCCACTTTCACACTTTTTTCAGCACTTCAAAATGGATTACATTTCAGGTACTGTATGTTTTTTTCCTATCCCCCCCCCAAAAAATTCTTATCAAACCTTTTGCGCCTGCCTAGAGGCAGGCACAGTTTGCGCACACCGGCAGCCTGCCGGCATGCGATACTCCAATACAGCGGCAAATGGCCACTGTGTTGGAGGCCTCCCTTGAGGCTGAGAGCATACACAACCTCCACTAGGACTGTACTCCCCCTCCCACTTTCAAAGCAAAAAGTGGGGCTGCTTTGTGAATGATGCAACTTACTTTGACCCTCTTTACTGCCCTTTTTGTCTACACACAATTGTGCAAAGCTAAAAATGTTGCATTCACAATGCCTCCAGCTCTATTGACTCGGAGCATTTATTTATTTATTTGTTTATTTGCAGTTTTTATATACCGACATTTGTTTAGTAACCTCACATCGGTTCACAATTAACAGAAACATTGCAGCTGTGCCAAATAGAACGAACATGTGCAACAGTGCTTTACAATAAACCATAAACATTTACAATAAACAATAAACTTTACAATAAACTTGTAAAGTTTATTGTAAAGTTTATTGTAAAGCATGACATGAGACACCCAAGGCTGCCGTTGAACATTGGCAGGACTACACAACACTTTAATTTATGAACCACTTTGAAACTCCTGCATGATGATTTTTAACAATAGGAGTAAGATACAAGAAATAGAGCAACTATTGGGGATCTTCCAGGTACTTGCAACCTGGATTGGCCACTATTGAAGGCAATTGCTGGGCTTGATGGGCCTTAGTCTGACCAAGCATGGCACTTCTTATGCTCTTATGTAAAATTTATATACAGACAGGGAGTAAATATCTAGGAATGCCTGCTGTAAGTACAGAACCCTTGCTTACCTCAGTTCTCTGAATGTTTATTTTCAGGCCCTGAGAAAAAGACCTGGATTCTCCAAGATTTTACATATCAAGGTGGAGGGAGGCTGCCAGTCATAGCTGAAATTAAAACTCCTTACCTTTTATCCTTTGGAAGACATAGAAACCAAACCAAAATGTGCAGTATCTCAGCTCTGGAATTCCACGTCCACAGCCATGGCACAGTCTTGCCATCTCACTGCTGAGTGCCTGGATGCTGAGCAGATCCCTGAGAGGAAAGCCTTTGGTTAGAAAGCACCAGTGGATGTGACGATGCTGACAAGATCTTTTTAAGGCTGCACTCTGACTGCCCTTACAAAATGCTCTGCAACAATGTTAAAGGCTCCGTTTATCTTTTGCCAAACAGGAGCTTATTCTGGTGAGACAAGAGAGCCCCATATACGTAGCTTAGTTTCTGTAGTTTTCTGCTCCTTATTCCAGCAAGACAATAGTATAAATTAAAGCGTCGCACAGACACCATTCTGCAGGGGCCATTTGGAATGAAGAAGGTATTTTTTTACCTAAGTAATACAACAAAATGAGTCAGAACACTGGATTAGTGAGCCACATCAGCAGCAATTTAGCTGTATAGTAGCCAAATATAATTCACAGTATTAATAATAATTGTGTAGATTCTGATGTGAGATCCAGGATCAGTTTATTTAAATCAGAGCTGAAAGAAGCCTGTCCATGAATAGAACCATCCACGGCTGAAGTATAATCTGTACATGAATTTCACTTTCCCATAGACTGTTTGCACCAAATTCCATTATATACACACATATGCATATGTGTGTATATAATGAAATTTAACTGAGCTATGAGACATAAAATAAAAAAAATGGATTAAGCAATGTAATGCTGTATCTGAAACTAGCAGCCACTGCAGAAGAATTCTTCATTGTAGTCAACTGGTGGTCTTGCCCATGGATATGAAAAAGATGGGAGTCGGTGGTGAACAGTAAGGTGGCAGAATGCAGCTATTGTTTCCGACGAAAGTAAAAACCACCGTTAGAAGCTCTCGACAAACAAAAGGTTTCTTGCAAAGGCAATAAATCATCACCTTGAGTCCATCAAAAGTTAAAAACTTGCACACATACCACTATAGTATTGTCTGCTATAGTATTGTTTATTGCATTTATAAAGCATCAGTACAATAAAAGATCCAGGTGCTGTACAACTTATTTCAGCCAAGAGCATTCAGTAGGAAACAGCCATCTACCTGGGGATAGAATTCTCATCCATAGGAAATTCCCCTCTTCCCTACAGGGTTCACCTTTTTTTTTTTTTTTAAAGCATGCGTTCTAGAATTGACTTCTGCAGCATGAACAAACCAGAATTTTCATCCTAAAAGAAAAACATGAAAAAAAAAAAGATATAGCTACTATCCCAGTTCTCTTCTGGTGAATGAAATCCAGCTCATGAAACGCTTGCTGAAGATGGATCCAAAGATTTAAAAGGTGCTATGTGAATAAGAGAAAGACACCTGTCTTACAGGAAAATGGCTTCCCTTCTTAGCCAGAGAAACTTGATCGTTGTGCTGCCTTTTGTTGCTGGAGAGATCTTATTTCTAGGAGAACAGAAGTTGTGTTCTCCACTTGTAGAAGGAACCAGTAGTTTTTTGTTTTTTTGTCCTGTCCATGATCATTCTCCAGAAGGATTAAGGCAGCAGTCTGAGCAGAAAGCCTGGCCATGGATTTACAGCCACCAAGAAATCAAATAAAACAGCGGATCCCCACTTCACTGCAAGCCACTAGGTGCTAGATCCGTGGACCTCTTGCTCCATGGAGAGTCAATCCATCTGACCTTGTAAAACTGTTCTCTGCTTTCCCTATGAAGAAGATATTTTTCCCACCCACCTTTTTAAGTAAGGCTGTAAAGTCAGGAAAGAAAACTTCAATTTGATGACCAGTGTCAGTAGGCTGATTGTTTTCACCTACTGTATGAGCCAAGTTTTCCTCATGTTGGGCCCTGGAAGCCTTACCACAAATTGTCAAAACAGGGAGATATTGAGGTTCCATGCCTGATATCCAGAGGCCTAAGGACAGTAGGGAATGTTACTAAAGACTGGATCTGGATACAGGGTGCAGTCTGCTTTGCATTTTTTGTACATACTCTTCATTCAAGAATTACTTGTCTCTTTTTTTTTTTTAATTTCCTTTCTTTGGACAGCAGATAGAAACTGTCTAATTGACACCCCCATACATACCTCATAAAAATAGATTGGCGAAAAGAGATTGAGCAGACGCCTTCTGGACTCCTGTTCATCTCTTTCTTTTCAGATGCTGTACAGCCTGTTTCCACTGGGTTTCACTTTGGGAAGACAGGAAAATACAGTTCTGCTAGGTGCTTGAGTAAAGGGGTTATGTGTGTGATGCTGTTATTTAAGATGTCCTCTGTAAAACAAATTTGGGTATTTCTGTGGACTCTGTAGCTCTAAGTAGATTGTCAAGGACTATGTGAAATAAGTGAAAGTTTCCTGTGATGTCAAGAGTAAGAAAGGGAGGGGGAAGGGAAAAGAGACTTAAGCAACAATAGGCACAGATGAGAAAAATACTGTGACCCTTTCAACACTTCCTATTCTCTTTAGGCTCGATCCACACAAAATCTTTTAAGCCTCTGGAGGATGAGTAATGGAAATTATTCAGGTTTGGCTGAATAACCAATGACTTAAGAGGAGACGATGGCACAAAAATAGATTTTCTGATTGGCATAAAAAAAGTTATTACAGAGCATACAAGAGAAGAAGCTCCATACGTGCTGACTTTCTGACTAGGGGTGAGGGGGAAGGGGAGAGGTTATGCACTTTTTAACCGAGATACACAGGGTTTCTAAGTTTATGGAGGTGGGGGGGAAATAAATATAGGATACAATTATTTTTATGTGCCAAAGTCACCAAATATCTTTTGGCTGTAAATTTTCCTAAATGCCAATTTTGGGTGAATTGAGCCTGGAATACAGGGCCAGAATTAAGATTACGGTGCCAAAAGGCAGGACCAGAGGAAGGGTTCCCCTCCAAGAATGGTGAGCTGGGGAAGGGGGGGATCCTAGTTTTTGGATGACTTCAAAATGTGGTGTCCTAAGCACATGCCTGTATTGTCTATGCTTAAATCTGGCCCTACTGGGTCAGTCCATTGCCTTTCAAGGGTCTGTGTCTTAGAGAAGTTGCTTTTCACCTGGTGCAGAGAATTTATGAAATTATCTAAAGATACAAAAAGTAAGTATTTATTTATTTATTTATACATATACATATATATATATATAGATAAAGATATATACATAGATATAAACATTTTTTTAAAAGAAAAGTCTGTAGTCTGCATGTGTATACATGTTGTATGCTTAAGAACTATTGGATCTGGTAGTTAGGTGCAGTCATTTTGAAGACTAACTGTGTCTGCTGTGTTCTATCCTTAGCACAATTTTTGTACTCTGTTCTCCCAGAAAGATCTAATAGCACAGGGAAGTAGACCACGAGGAAGAGTATTTAACTAAACTGTGTGTATCACCTTCTTAAGGATATTAGAAAAAATTTATTTATTTTTTTTAATTTGGTGCTTTAGCGTTTTGTGAATGCAGGCCTGGCAGTAGATTCAGCTGTTAAGTGTGCATTATCTCTCTTTTTTTTTTCCTTTTGCTTTAGTTCAAGTGCGCTCTATCCCCTGAAAAAAGAATATTAATAGCTCATGTTTCTAAACCTTTATTTTGGTGTTCGGTGACAATCCTTTAAAAATGCTATTCAGAAACCAAAAGGTGTATTGGAACCTTTTTCCAACTGTGCCCCATCCTGGTTAATGCATAAAGACAACTTATATGCATGCCATTAGGGCATCAGATTGTATGTGTATATCGGAATACTCGTGCACTGGGAAATATAGAAAAAGTGGAGCTTTTTATAATTTGTGCCTTAAGGTAAATTGGAATTAACAGTATTGCATTCTAGTGATACCTGTTCCAGTTGCATAAGCCACGAAGAGCCACCTAGGTAATATGACATCAGCAACGAAGAAAAACTGTAGCAGTCATAAGTAGGTAAATTGTATTTTCAGGATAAAAGAAATATAAGGCATGTTTTTACTTTTATTGTAGAAATCTCTTCACTTTATCAGTAAGGCCTTTTTGAAATCATGGATTTACTTTCTCCTTAAGGGACTTTGCATTGAAATTAATATTTCCTGTGAAGTGTAGTGTTTGTTCTGCCCTCTTTGCATTATCTGTTGAATCTGATATGTGATTGGTTTCTAAAAAGAAGTGCCACACATTTCTACAACAGGTCTCTGATGAAATGCCAAGGAATTTGATTTATCAAAAGGTTTGTGCTGATGCAGCCCCTGGTGTCCAAGCTCTGTTGTGCAGATGCTGAGGGTTTGTTTTGACAGAAATAGTGAGCTCGTTTAACGAGCCTGTTACTGCTGCCATACCACTTAAACTAGTGGGAACTCTGCCTCAAACACATGTGAAGGGGTTCCCCTTTGCTACTCATGGTGCTAGTTGAATTATCAAAAGTTTATACAGCAAATTCAGATAGTTCTGTAATCTAATTATGTTGCTGCAAGCTTATATGCGACTGGACCTTGGCAAATGGTTAAAATTATTCTCCCAATTTAGAGTCATGCCAGTGATACCAAGGAAGTGGCTGAAGTGGCTGATTTTTTTAGGGAAAATTGTTTCCGAGGGTAATTTTTAAAACATTAATATTTGTATTTTCTTCACAGAAACCTGCAGAGAGACAATTAATGCTGAACTTTCAAAACCTGTCCTTGTGACTTCCACAGCCAGTTGAGTTTTCAGACTATCCACAATAAATATGACAAGAGATCACGTTGTATATATTGGAGGACCAGTAGATACAAATGTATCTTATACGTATCCCGAGAACCCGACTGCCTGTGTGGTTATTAGGATGGGTTTGGGAAACCTGCAATTAAAGTATCCTGCAGTGTTACATAGAAAAGTAGACTAAAAGAATTTTAAACTACTCCCCTCCTTCCTAAAAAAAGAGAGTGTACAGGAAGACATCAAATAGTGAGTTAACTCAGTATTTACCCCAGCTGGAGAGTAAATTTAACAAGCAGTGAGCCCTGGCTGCTGTTACTGACTTCGCCCCTTACTTTGAGAACAGAGGCCATTTGTCCTTCTCAAGCTCCATACCAGCATGCCACACCCAATAAAAACTTCCCAGAAGGATGTGGATATTTGCCCACCATTCTCTAGACCAGGGGTGGGCAATTCCAGTCCTCGAGGGCCACAAACCTGTCGAGGTTTTAGGATATCCTAATGAATATGCATGACATAGATTTGCATACAACTGAGGCAGAGTGCATGCAAATCTCTGTCATGCATATTCATTAGGGATATCCTGAAAACCAGATTGGTTTGTGGCTCTCGAGGACCGGAAGTGCCCACCCCTGCTCTAGACTGAAGTCACAAACTTCTTTCATTCAGGCCACAGATTGCTGTCACTCAGCAGTGACTTTCAGTCAGTATCAGCTGGAGCCAGATGTGAAACAGTGGCCTGCAGCTAAAAAGGGCTACAGTGTTATCTTGTTAATTAATGCATGTCACACACAGACTTTTAAAAATATTCCTGTGAACACGCAACTGTGTGAGATTCGAAGTGTTTGGCTGTCTGTGCTGTACAGGCATGGGCTGGTCTTACAAGACTTTGATGTAAGAAAGAAACCACTTATTAGAGATTCATGTAATAAGAGTGCAGATGCACTGACACCACAGAGTGGGAGTGGCAGAGAAAAATCGATAAGGCTCATATCTGTATCATAGATTTAATGGTGGTGCATAAAAACATCGAGTTGACGATCATCCATGGTTTGTTGACTTATCCTAGGCTTGCAGAGAATGTCATGAGTTTGCGTTAAACTTCATGGAAGTGTGTAAGTTCCTGCAAGGACATGCCATTTTTCCAGCAGCATCATGTTTGTTTGTTTGTTTGTTTGTTTGTTTATTTATTTATTTATTTATTTATATCCGGCAGTGGCACTGGATCAGTAAGGGCAGTCACTATAATCAGGAGACATATAACTGATATTTATTTAAGAACTTTTAACCCTACATACTTGCTCCCTGCACTGTACGAAAACATCCATAATAAAACAAGACATGATCATTTAAACATAAAATTTAAAAAGATGTTAGTCACTATAGACCTATTTAAAAAAAAAAAAAAAAAGGTTTTCAACCTTCTTTCTAAAAATGAAATACTTCCTTTCACATCGCAGATCGAGAGGTGCATGCCTGTTTCATCGTAAATCCAATGTTCTTTAAAAAGATTTAATACTTCAGATTTGCATCTCCTCCCATTAAATGAACTGTCCTCCTTTAAGTATTTTTGTGCTCAGCTGTGCAAGAAGACTACAGATGCCTTTTTTTTTTTTAGCCTGACTAGATGAGAAATCTTGGTAGAGGCATATAAAGAAGGCTGGGCATGACTGGGGCTGGGGGCAGAACGCTGTTAACATTGTGCGTACCTGTGATGCACTCTGGTAAATTGGGATCCATTAATGGGTAGGCTTACCAGGGGGTGATGCCGGTAAAAGTGAAACTAGTCCTGCTTTATGACTTCGGTGATAAAGGGATCGATTCACATGTAACTGTTTCTCTTTTTACCCAGGAGATTTGTTCAGGCGTAAAAATGTGTGTCTATACACCATTTACAAACGCTGTGCATAGCAGTGCAAGAGCATGAGAAAAGCGGTGCAGCAGGGTTCAAGCATGCACTTGGTACCCTGTCAATGTGGTCACATAACCTGCCTGTGCAGCTTTGTGTATAAACATCTGCTTCTGCTTCCTGCCCCCCCCCCCCCCCCTTTGACAGGAACAGATAAAAGTGCACTCATGGTCAGTGCTTAGAAGAGGGAGTAAGAGTAAACTGAACTAAGGAAAAGAGGGGTTTGCTTAAAAAGCTTGTGGAAAATGCAGGTAAGTGTTTGGTGTCTTCCTCTTGTTGGAGTGTAGTTTTCTCAGTGTGCTGGAAAACCTTTATTGTACCCTTTCTTGGTGCCTTCTGTTGCATTCTTTGAATTTAGGCCTGCGTGCTGTGAATGTTTGTGCTTGTCCCTCTCTAGTCACCAATTCTTCTAGAGTTTGAATGGCAGGAGACAGGGTGTGTGAGTGTGGCATGAATGCAGTGTGCGAGTTGCTAGATGTATGTGGGTGCGAGTTGTCCTGCAAGGAGTGTGAATAAGATGAGTCTGGAGAGTGGCCAGGAGAGCAAAAGGAGTGGAAAAATCAGGAGGGATAGGAGTTGAGAGGTTTATCCTAGTAATAATACTGGGAGAATGCATGGGAAGAAGGTGTGGAGGGGCATATAGAAACCCCAGGAAAAAAGCAGTAGAGTGGCAGGAGAATGTTTTAAGAGGACATATCCTTGTTTTGTTTTGTTTTGCTCTCCTTCAGGTGTGTTCTCCAAGGTTTTTGATTTTTAGGCAAATGTCCTCTTTTTCTTAGGGAAGACTCCTTTTACTTGCCCATGACCAACATGCCTACCCACATGATTAGAGAAACCATCTCCTGCCTGTTTGTCAGTCTTGACACATGGGGATGCCAAAGAGGGGCAATAGTCTTGCTCTGCATAAATGGTTTCCTCTGTTACCTTCTGAAATACTCCACTTACTTAAGGTCCTCTCTGTGACCACTACACGTGGTCTGAGTCCCTATAGGGCTACAGCAGTGAGATCTCTTCAACCAGGTCCGCTCCCCTGCTTCCTCAGTTAATAGAAAGAAAGATTAGATGGGAAGTTACTTTCACTAATATACATGGTTCACTTTTGTTTAAAGGCAGTTTCATTCAAGACCAAAAAAAAACCAAAAACAGAGGAAGGAGAAGGTAGCATTTCACTCATTTGGGACTTACTAGAAAATAGAATAAAATGTGAAAATGCAAATATCACTTTCTAAGAAAATGAGAACAAAATTTCTGTGCTTTCTTGAAGGGCTGACATGACTGGGAAGCTGAGTGCTTAAGTTCAGATCTGGCACTTATTTCTCTGCAACACATAAAGGTGCTGGCGATTCACATAAATTCACATAAGTATAAGAAGTCTGTACAAGAAGAGAACTCATTTTTAAATTGAACAGACTTTTTTTGTAAAACCGTGCAGCAAAATGGAAGATGCAATAGCTGCAGCTGAGGTTGTTTTTGCTTTCCATACTGTTATGCATCATAACAGTTAGTTATAAGTCAATGGACTGCACTTCTGTCTTGCTGAAAAAGTTATTTTCTGATTCAGAAATAGCCAGAAAATGTATGCATGCCTGGACAAAAACAGAAACAATTGTTAACTCTGTGCTTGACTGTATCCTGTATTCTGATTGTTACGCTCCCCTTCTCCAGAGGGGAGGAGCTAGCAATCTGTTACGCTCGCCTCCTCCAGAGGGGAGGAGTTAGCTATCTGTAGATCTGTTAGTGAACTGCTGTTAGATGCTCCTGTAAGGAAAGGAAGTAGCAATCTGATAAGGAGTAGCAATCTGTTATGGATCAACTCTCCAAGGAAGAGGAGTTGGCAATAGGTATATAGTACTTCGCTACTGAGATGGCAATCTATCATGCCCCCCCGCTACGGAGTAGCAATCTGTATATATATATATATAAACTGCTGGCAAGTCTCAGAAAAAGAGGAGTAGCCGTCTATATAATACTTCCGTGAGCGGAGTCAGTGGTCTGTAGTGGTTGGCTCCCACAAGGTGACAATAGTGAAAGGAATGACCACTTGGAGGACATGCTGAATCCCTGGGCCGATGGCAGATGACAGCGCCCCCAGGAGGAGATCCCGAGAGGAACCACTGGCTAGGCTAGAATATGAAATAAACACAATAGTTCTTTATTAGACTGGAAGCTGGACCACCAGGGGTGACAGTAGTGAGTCGCTGTGTCTGGCAAGGCTGAAGTCCTTCTGATACTGGAATATAATCTCTGGGTCGCTGAACTGTAGAGAGAGACTAGAAGTAGTGAGTAGACAGGGTATACTGGATACAAGATGGTACACTCACAATAGTAGATGTCTGCAATGGTCTCTATGCCACAGAGAGTTTTCAATACATTCAGGAACAGGAGCCGTAGGCGAGCACTGGTTCCCACAAACAGTCTGTAATAAGAACTCACAATAGCTGTATATGAAATGGCTTCTAGAGTAGAAGAGTCTGTATAAGAGTCTAGGAACATAAGCCCTCGTGGAGCGAGTACCGGTTCCTATCTGTAATTTTGCCAATGTAACTCTTGATCTCTGTACCTGCGATAACGTTTTGGATGGAAGGGAGTCTTCAGAGCAATAGGAATGTAGGCCCTCGTGGAGCGAGTACCAATTCCTATGTAATAGAACTCACTGTGTTCACGTCCGCGATTGCTTCCAGGAAATAAGGAGTCTTCCGAGTGTTCTGGCAATCTGAAATCAAGAAGAGAGAGCGGAGCCCCTGTGGAGCGGGTACTCCTGGTAAGTTTGAAAAGGCCGAGCAGTGGGGACGGGTTCCCAGGCTGACTCGGATCGTTGTTGCAAGTATCGTGGACTGCCGAAGCAAGTCCCGTTGGAGTTCCTTGCTAACTCGTTAGAGGTTAGCAAACAAAGACCTTTTAAAGTGCAAATGGATGACGTCACTACGGGGGGACGCCCCCGAGGATCGCGCCCTTGCTGGTACAAAGTCTGGAGTGTGCGCGCGCGCCCTTACGTCATTGGGAACATGGCGGATCCGTAGTGTCAGGCCAGCCCGGGGGAACCGGGATCAAGAGACGGAGAGAAGCCGCGGCTGCACTGTCAGTCAGAGCCGAAGGGAGTCGCATCCCAGGTAGAGAGGGTGGAGCGAGGGGCGAGAAGAGGCACGAACCAACACTGATGATATCACCCATGTGTCCTGCTTGTCCACAGAAAACCAACAGATCCCAAAAAAAAAGTTGAACTATTTATTCTAACTCATTTGCACTCACAGGTCAGGTAGCACTATGACTGCTGCTATGTGTAGCTTCACCATGCCATCGTTTTTCTCTTTTAGGATAGAGTCAACAGAATGTGGTGCAAGCACAGAGTTAAGAATTGTTTCTGTCTTTGTCCATGTGCTCAAAAATTTTCTGGCTACTTCTGAATCAGAAAATAACATTTTCAGCAAGATAGAAGTGCAGTCCATTGACTTATAACTAACTGCTATAATGCATAACAGTATGGGAAGCAAAAATACCGTCATCAGACGGTGCCAACAAGTAATGTGCATGTGTGGGTGTTCACATGCAGCCACTGCCATGTGAGTCTCAGTCTTTTTTCTTCCGTTGAAATGAAAGAATGTTTTTTTCGCTCTCTCTGATACCACAGTAATTGCAAAGCTTTTCAATTTTTGACTTTCCTGATGTACTTTAGTCTCCTCAAAAAAAAAAAAGTTTTTTCTATAGAATTTGTCTCTTAATCATGTTGGGAAGAAAACCATTTAAGCTGTGCCTGAAGTGCAGTCATAAGATGGCCATTGTTGACCTTCATGACATTTGTGCCCACTGTTTGGGTCCTTCCGATGATGTAAGTAACTGCACAGCGGGGTAGATTTTCAAAGGGGAACGAGCGTACCCCCCCGAAAACCTACCCCAAACCCCCCCTGCGCGCGCCGAGCCTATTTTGCATAGGCTCGGCGGCGCGCGCAAGCCCTGGAACGCGAGTAAGTCCCAGGGCTTGCATGGAGGGGCGTGTCGGGGGCGTGCCGGGAGTGACGCGCCGTTTCGGGGGCCTGTCGCGAGTGACACGGCGTTTCGGGGGCGGTGCCACGGGCGTGGTTTCGGCCCGGGGGCGTGGCCGCGGCCTCCGGACCAGCCCCCAGACCGGAACATGGAGTGTGGCAGCCGGCCTGGCGCGCGCAAAGTTAGGGGGGGGGTTTTAGATAGGGCCGGGGGGGGTGGGTTAGGTAGGGGAAGGGAAGGGAAGGTGCGGGGGGGTGGAGGGAACGGAGGCAGGCTGCGCGGCTTGGCGCGCGCAGCCTGCCGATTTTGGGCAGCCTTGCGTGCGCTGACCCCGGATTTTAATGGATACGCGCGGCTACGCACGTATCTGTTAAAATCCCGCGTACTCTTGTTCGCGCCTGGTGCGCGAACAAAAGTACGAGTGTGTACAGATTTATAAAATCTGCCCCAGCATGTGGGAGAATGTCCCCTTGAACTCTGATGGTTAAAAAATTTAATCTAAAATATAAGTCCTTTCTTTGAAGAAAAGAGGTTTAAATCTTCTGACAGCTCAGTATCTAAAAAGAAAAAAAGTTCAGAGTTTCCTAAGCACCAAAGTTGCAACCATAAGAAGGACAGGAAATGTCCCCTGCAGAGCAAGAAGCTTCCACACATCACCATGCTGAAACTTTATTGACATAGAAGAAATTGGGGCCATCATCAGTGTCATCAACTTCACCCTTTGCAAACAAGCTCTCAGCACCTTTGCTTTTGACCATCTCCACAGCATTCAGTTCCATCTGCATCACCTATCACAGCACTTAAAATTTTCTTAGTGCTGAATTTTCAAAGATTAAGCCAAAGCCATCACCAATGTTAGTGCTAGAACTGGACACATCTTCAGTATTTCAGGGATATTCCTTCTAACTCTCCCCTCATCCTCTCAAATGGAACCAATTCTACATAGATTCACTACCCAACTGGATTCCCAATCTTCCATTCTACCATATCAAAAATCCCTAAAAGTTCAACATGAGGTGGAGAATGTACAAAGCACATAATACAATCCGTGTATGATGGATTAGACATAGCTTCAAAATCATCAACTTTAGCTATAGGTACAAGAAGACTAGCATCAGGCATTAGGGAAGACGTCCACGATAAGTTAGCAGATGCTGCATGTTCTGATGATAATTTATTTGGAGATAAGGTTAAAGAAACAATCAATATTATAAAGAACACTGTTCCACTATACAAACATTAACAACAGGAACTTTTGATCTACTTTCAGGAAATATTGGGTCACTTTGCAGCCACAGTCCACGTCACACCATTTGCTCGTCTACACCTGAGGAAAGCTCTGTGGTATTTCAGATTTCATTTAAATCTAATGTTCCAGTGAATACATATCTTCAAACCTCTTGTTTGTTTCTTGAGGTGGTGAACTCTACCATCCATTCTCTTCTATATTTTCATCTCCCATAGACTCAACATATGTTAACCACAGATGCCTCCTTCTCATCTCAGTTTGCTGTCAGGAAACTTAGAGCAAGCCCTGCACATAAGCCTTCTGGAATTAAAGGCCATTTTCAAAGTTCTCCTAATGTTCAAGCCTTGGTTGAAAGGAATAGTAGTTCAAATACAGATGGACAATATGGTTGCAACATACTACATAAACAAACAAGAAGGAACAGGATCCTCAATTCTATGCTAGGAAGCATACAAAATTTGATGTTTGGCCATCATAAGAAAGATTCTTCCTATGCATTAATCTCTCAGGCGAAGACAATGTCTTAGCAGACTGGTTGAGTTGTCAACTTTAGCTTCATGAGTGGTCTCTTCATCCCAGAGCACTTTAATTCCTTTTTCATCTCTGGGGAGTGCCACAAGTAGACCTATTTGCAGCTCCATTCAATCGCAAACTCTCTTTTTACTGCTCAAAGACCATCGCCACACACCTTGGCATCAGATGCTTTTTTGATTCTGTGGAGCAAAGACATGATGTATGCCTTTTTACAAGTATTTCTCATTGCCAAAACAATATTCAAGTTAAGAGAAGACAAAGGGAAAATCATTCTAATAACCCCCTTTTGTACATGCCAAATATGGTTTCTATGGCTCCAGTGGTTATCTATTGCTCGACCAGTTCACTTGTAAATATTCCTAACTGTCTGAATGCAATATAGTGGGTCACTTCTTCACCCCAACCTTCTAGCTCTCACAGCATAGATATTGAATGCAAAGTAGTGCAAGTGATGTCTTTACCTCCAGAGGTGAAAGAGGTAATTTTAACATCTAGAAAGCCATCTAGATGTTCTTACAAATTTAAATAGAAAAGGTTCTTCATTTGGTGCACATCTCAGAAGCAGGATCCATTTGAATATTCAACTTTGATACTATTTCAGTATCTCCTAAATCTTTCTAAATCCAGGTTGAAAATCAATTCTCTCAGAGTTCACTTCGATGCTATTGTAAAATATCACCAACACTTGGAATGTCTTCCAGTCTCTTACCTTCCAATAATGGCAAAATTAATTAAAGCCCTCTTCCATCTTTGTCCTCCTATAAGATATCCCCTAGTAGTACTTTCTGAATTGATGAATACTCCATTTGAACCTTTAGCAATGGCTGATCTAAGATTTTTAACCTGGAAGGTATTTTTTTATAATGGTGACCTTAACTTGCAAGGTAAACAAATGCCAAGCCTTATTAGTCCATCTTCTCTATACACAAATTTTCAAAATACGATAGTATTGAGGATTTATTCTACCTAAAGTAGTCTCTCTGTTTCATTTGAATCAGTCCATAGTACTACCATTGTGTTTTTTCCAAAATCTCATTGCAACAAAGCTGAATGATCCCTTCATATCCTGGACTTCAGAAGACCTAAACCTTACAGAAAATCTTCTCAACTGTTTTTTAATATCCCAGTCAAAAAGGCCTTTCAATTAATAAACCCTTTTGACCTGGCTTTCTGAATGTATTTCCTACTCCTATGCTAATACTGGCATTTACATTTCCATTAAAGAAAATGTTCATCATACACCAGCAATTTCAACTTTGATAATACACCTTTTCTCATCCCCAGTTCAAGATTTTTGCAAAGCAGCCACCTGATCCTCTATGCACACCTTTGTCAAGGAAGACTCTTGCAAAGATGGTAGTTTGGCAAGGCATTATGTAAGAATTTATTTAACAACTTTAACCCTCCCTCCATCTTTTCTTATTGGGTTGCAATTCCCCCATTACAATAATACACCATTTTTGGCAGCTCTCAGCTTGGGAATCCCCTTTTGTGTGGCTGAATTTCATCTTGCTAGTCCATGGAAAAGTCAAAGTTGTTACCTGTAACAAATGTTCTCCATAGACAGCAGGAGAAATCAGCCACACAATCCCACCTACTTCCCCAAAGAGTTGAAGCTTAGCTTGTGAAATGATTGAGGAGATTCACACAGCACCAGCTGCATGAGAATCCCTGCTCATGCTCGGAAAGACTTTCAGGTTTTTCTGCGAGAACATGTTCCATGACTGCACTGTTTGATGATATCACCCAGTTGTGTGGCTGATTTGTTCTGCTGTCTACAGAAAACACCTGTTACAGGTAAAAATCTTATGGACTAACCAGTTTATTGAGGAATGAGCTTTCCAGGACAGGATTCACTTCATCAGATGCGGGATTACAGGTATACAGCTTTGCTATACTTGTGACCCAGACTGGCCACTGTTGAAGATAAGATGCTGAGCTTGATGGACCTTGGTCTAACCTAGCTTGGTATTTATGTTCTTTTGCTTGCTCTTTCTAAAAGAAATCTCCCACCCCTTTTCTTACTAGCTTTGATCTGAGAGGATAGAAGCTATATAGGGCCTGGGATAGGGCATAGATGAAGAACTGGTGATTGGATGTTGTATTTGGAGGTATGTCAGAGGGGAGTGGCTTCATCCTCAACTGCTAGTAACAAAGCCAGTGTACAACACTTGCTATACTGGAGTTGCACAGCAGATGGTCTATTCAGTTACTGCTTTCCTTTTTTGCTTGTACAGAACCAAGTATTGTTTGGGAGGCCATTGGCCCTGCAGAGGTGGCACACATGGCATCCCAAGCCTCTGCTGGCTCCATGTCCCCCCCCCCCCCTTCTGGTTGTTTCAGCAGAGGAGCAGGAAACACAGCCTATACCCAGAATGCTGGAGGAACTGGAATTTAGTAAGGCTGAAATGGAGGAGGTGGTCCTAGCAGGTCAACAGACAATGGAGTAGAAAGAGCAGGCTGAAGCAAGGAAAGCCAGCACCTGTCCACTGGGTCTCTCCAGCCCAGACTCCAGTTTGCCACTGCTGTTCTAAGTTCTGACCAAGCCAGCCAGGTAGCTATACCCCATTGTCTGAGCATCCAACCATCCTGTGCCAAGAGAGGCTAGATACAATGGCCCATGCACCCTTCTTGTACTTCCACAAGAAGCTTCATCTACATCAACAAGACATCCTGTATTTGGACAAAATTCTAATATTCTAAAAAATAAAAAAACAGCTAAAGTCCATCAGCAATGCCCTGACCACCACTGTTTTGCTGAACAGAGTTCACATCACTTTGCCTAATGTAGCCCACACTCTGCAACAAGAGATTAATGCTCTCAGACCACAAACACTTCTATCTACTACAATAGAGACCACAACTAGTACCGGCATCAGAACCAGTGGTAACGTGGATGAATGACTCAAGGGGGAAAGGTGGTCCTAGGTAAACAATCCAAGGTTGCAGATGGCTGGAAACCTCCTTTGAGGCCACCCTAAAAAATAGGTCATCTGTACTGCGGAATAGTAACTTTAATGACTGAGGATCCTGTCCGTGACTCCTATGTACCTAGATGTATTTTGTTTGGCCAGAACCATGACCTAGGAAGGAGTCAGAACTAGTCCCTGGCCTGAAAAGTCTGGACTGCTCAGCAACCTCTTTCAGCTTTCTCCCAAAGAACAGCAAACTTGCCTGCTCTAGACTCTACTCAGTTCCATGTGTTGGTTTCTCTTGGTTTTGCTCCAGAATGTTACATTTCATATTTGTCCATTGTAAGACTGGTGCCTTTTTCAGGCCTTCCAATAAAAATATTTTGTTGAATTGAGATTTCTGGTGAATTGTTATTCTTGGATGTGTGTGAGTAGCTGAGTTTAGATGCCAATAAGTTCTTCCTACTGTATACTGTGCCATTTACTCCCTGGTAAGTGCCCTCAAAGTTTAGTGAATTGACTCCAAAGTTTCCATTGCAGCTTGCCAAAACAACTCCTTTGCCAAAAAGCCAGAATTGTTAGGAATTTCCTTTTTATATATAAATAAGGACATTTAAACAGCATCCTGTAATTAAAATACTTTGCAATCTACAAGCAATGGCTACTTATCTGTATTAGAAAATGAACACACTTCTTGATATTTGTACTGTTTAATTCCTAAAGTAAAAATCACAAATTACAATGTTGTAGAACCTAATGTTTTTCTAAATTGTATATCATGTTTCTCAAGTGCCTCCCTTAATCGTGAAATACATGATGCGCGAAGCGTTTGATCTTTCAAGATGCACCACATGTCTCCAGCCATAAAGGAGACAATTCAGAATTTTAGCTATGTAGATCACAGTATATGACCAAAACTATTCTCTGGATGTGGCTTACCATAGGGCCAATGCTAATGCTTTTGCTGCCCCCTTCCTCATTTTTTTTTAATACAGAATTTGTTGTTTTTCCAGTAACCAACACACAATAGAAACTGTCAATCTCACATTCTGTCCCTGACTCCCTTCCCTGCCAAAAAACCCCTGCTCTCTCCAGCAATCTGAACCTATCTTGCCCCATCTGCAAGTCCACAATACCTAAATTAAGCAAGAATGATGCTCAGGTACTCCTGCCCTACCAACCAGTATGTAAAAATGGTGCTGGCTGGCCCTATTTTGTTGTACAGAAACACATTCACTGTTGTGGTGCCACGCAGAAAACCCTGCAAAAAAAGTCATTTGAAATGCATACGTTGTTTGAACTATTGTACTGCTATTGTTTCCAAGGGTTGGCCCTTAGAAAGTTTTGCATAAACTGAATGATAATAACAATATAGTAAACTGCCCATACCAAAACAGTACTAACTGCCAGAACTCAAAACAGGAACAACCCTATCTATGAAAAGGCAACACTGCAAATATTGCACCAGGCCCTAAAACTCCAATAAAACTCCTATGGGCAAACAAAATAAACCAGGCTGCTATAAATCCTTCCATAGAAACTACATGCTAGCAGACTACCCCACCTCAGTTACACATATAGAACATAAACAAACCTTCACCAAATACAAAATAAAAAGACCATAAAGTATAAATAGAAAAATGTAGACAGAAACCAAACTGGTAACTGCAACAAGCCACACTTCTTATGTAATGCAGTAGTGGAAAAACATAAACATAATGGGGCGGATTTTCAGAGCCCTGCTCGCGTAAATCCGCCCAAAACCGGGCGGATTTACGCGAGCAGGGCCCTGCGCGCCGGGAAGCCTATTTTACATAGGCCTCCCGGCGCGCGCAGAGCCCCGGGACTCGCGTAAGTCCCGGGGTTCTCGGAGGGGGGCGTGTCGGGGGGGCGGGCCCGGTCGTCGCGGCGTTCCGGGGGCGTGTCGGCAGCGTTTTGGGGGCGGGTACGGGGGCGTGGCTACGGCCCGGGGGCGTGGCCGCGCCCTCCGTACCCGCCCCCAGGTCGCGGCCCGGCGCGCAGCAGGCCCGCTGGCGCGCGGGGATTTACGTCTCCCTCCGGGAGGCGTAAATCCCCCGACAAAGGTAAGGGGGGGGTGTAGACAGGGCCGGGTGGGTGGGTTAGGTAGGGGAAGGGAGGGTAAGGTGAGGGGAGGGCAAAGGAAAGTTCCCTCCGAGGCCGCTCCGATTTCGGAGCGGCCTTGGAGGGAACGGGGGGAGGCAGCGCGGCTCGGCGCGCGCAGGCTATACAAAATCGATAGCCTTGCGCGCGCCGATCCAGGATTTTAGTGGATACGCGCGGCTCCGCGCGTATCTACTAAAATCCAGCGTACTTTTGCTTGAGTCTGATGCGCAAGCAAAAGTAGGCTGATCGCGCTTCTTTTAAAATCTACCCCTCTAAGTCCTCATAAATCATCAAATAATGAAATAAAGAAACATAAGCCAATCATAAGTAAAATAATACCAAGAAAAATATTTCCAATGAGCTGATAAGTAGAACAACATCTAATAATTAAGAACTCATACAAAAAGTTTTAAAAATTTTCCAAATGGCAATAAATATTTCAAAATGGCAGACACGTCAGATACCCAGTAACTAAACTAAGAATGGGAAATCCCCCACTCTCCGTACCTGAAAATGTTTGACTTCTGGTCACCCTGAGCTTGTTGTGGATTAATGGAACAGTCCAAACTTTCTTCACACACCCAACCCAGGCAGACTTCTCTTTCTCTTAGGCAGGGTCACTCTTTTGCTGGCACCCTCAGAGCCTCTCTTACTCCTCTGCTGCTGCTGCTGATGCCACCACATGCTTATTTGGGGGAGCCAGTCTGCCACTACAGGAGCCCATTCTGTTGTGCATCCTCTGTGCCAGCCCTGCAGTATTCAAAATTTGCAGTGCTACCACATTCTCTAGGCAGATCTTATGCATCATTAGATCAGCATAGAGGAAATATTAACACTACAAGTTTTGAATACCACAGGACCAGCGCAAAGGACAAACCTCAGAACAGGCTCCCTCTTCTGCTACTAGTGAGGGTCCTTCATCTATTTATTTATTTATTTATTTATTTATTTATTTATTTAAAATGTTTGTATACCGACATTCGTTAAGCAAACATCACATCGGTTTCCATGTAACATAAAAACTGGCCTCTCCTTTCTTCAGCAGCTGGTGGGATGTGATCCACTGGTAGCTTAACGGACTTCTCTCTTTCTTCAGCCACCAGTGGAATGGGTCCACTGGCAGCCACATGGGCCCCTTCCATACTTCCACTGCCACTACCCCTTAACCCCCTCCTGAGTGTGATACCCTGTGCAATTGCACAGTTTGCACACTCGGTAGCGCCAGGCCTGCCTTACCATTACCTTTACAGTTTATTCAGGCTGATGCAATATCGGGCGCTCAGGTTAGCGTGCCGATTAACATGTGGTTGGGCGCATGTTTTGGACACACTAAAATAACCTCTAATGCAATAGCGGGATTAGTGCATCTAAAACGTGTGTCCAATCGAGCACATAGCTAATAGCACTCATCACATACAAATTCCATGTAGATGAGGCTATTAACTATTACCTCGAAATACAAAAAATTGCCGCGCACCACAGCACCCATTTTAACGCTGCTAATTTAATACTTGCCCAGGAGCAGGCGTTAAAGATTGCTGCGCTCAAGGGCTGACAAAAAACAACAAATCCTGTTTTCTATGATTCCTTCTTTTAGTATCGTCATGATACTAAATAGGAGGAACGACAGAAAGCAGAATTATGTCCTGCATGAGGGCTTAACAAAAAAAAAAAATCCTGCTTTCTGTGGTTCCTCATAGGAGGAACCATAGAAAGCAGCATCCCCAAAGTCTGGCCCAATCGGAACCCCTGCCAGCAGTAAGTGAAGGAGTGAATAAATTAATATTAAGTGTCAGCACTTGATATTCACTTTTTCACTTCCTGCCAATTGATCCTTTCACTGTCTCATGTCAGTGAAAGGACCAATTCCCTTTAAGAAGGCTGTCCTGAAAGGGGATTGGTCCTTTCACTGACAAGTGTCAGTGAAAAGGACCAATCAGGAACAGCCTTTGCTGGTGGTGTGGAGGGAGATGGGCAACCAAAATGATAAAGGGAATGGAACAGCTCCCCTATGAGGAAAGACTAAAGAGGTTAGGACTTTTCAGCTTGGAGAAGAGACAGCTGAGGGGGGATATGATAGAGGTGTTTAAAATCATGAGAGGTCTAGAATGGGTAGATGTGAATAGGTTTTTTACTCTTTCAGATAATAGAAAGACTAGGGGGCACTCCGTGAAGTTAGCATGGGGCACATTTAAAACTAATCGGGGAAAGTTCTTTTTCACTCAGCGCACAATTAAACTCTGGAATTTGTTGCCAGAGGATGTGGTTGGTGCAGTTAGTATAGCTGTGTTTAAAAAAGGATTGGATAAGTTCTTGGAGGAGAAGTCCATTACCTGCTATTAATTAAGTTGACTTAGATAATAACCACCGCTATTACTAGCAACGGTAACATGGAATAGACTTAGTTTTTGGGTACATGCCAGGTTCTTATGGCCTGGATTGGCCACTGTTGGAAACAGGATGCTGGGCTTGATGGACCCTTGGTCTGACCCAGTATGACATTTTCTTATATTCTTATGAGCTCTGGCCATTCTGTTCTAGATGCACAGCCACTTCTCCTGGACATCTGATGCAGAGCGCTAGGGATGCACAAATACCCATTGCACATCCCTTTTAGTGCAGCAGCTCATTTGCCTATTGCATCAAGTGCCCAGGACAGGTGGATGTGCGCATGTTAAAAAATTGTGCGCCTAGTTTGGACGCACATTTTTTACGTGCTAATATTGCATCGGCCTGATTGTCTCAAATACATTGTTGGAAAATAATTGCCCTAAACAGTAAGCTACCTGTTATTGCTCTTGTAACCCAGATCCCTAACAACAAATGGCAATAGAAACGAGGAATAAAGAGCCAGGATTGGAATAGCCTAGATTTGAGGTAGTGTGACTGAGCTGTGAATAAGAACCTTGGAGTGCAGTAGCCTCTGTGCCTTTCTGTTTAGTCAATTCTTATTCAAAAGCACAAAAATTACCTGTTAAATCTCCAGGTGTGACAATTAAATATTGAGGCATCTCAAATGATATTCCTTTGAGGAACTGTGAGGTCCACCAAAAGAAAATGTGCCTTAAAAGCAAAGGCATCATGAGATGAAATGTTGTGGAGAGAAAAACATTCACCAATGCACTACTCAACTGTATTACCTCACTGAACTGCCTTCAACAGGGAAAAAAGAAACAAAATCTTTCATCTGAATACTGACTGCCAAATGCCATCCAATCATTTGGAGCATAATGCTTTGTGCTAGCTGGTTTAATCCTGTAGATTATATATAGAGAAAAAGTGAGCAGAGAAGTATTGGAATACCTCTGTAGTGGGCTAATTTTAAGGTGAATTATTATAATGGAACAAATATAACTGATGCCATCATGGGGTTTTTTTTCGTTGCATTGGATTTCATATAGTAAAACTAAGTATGTCACCCCGTTATATATCTTTTGATCCACTTTTGGTGGGGACTTGTGGATTGATGTTGCAATTATATTTATCAATTGTTTCCATTTAAATACTTTATTAGAAAATATAAATATGAAAATAAGCAATGTTTTCAAAATTCATATACAAATTGCAACTTTTTAATAAAGTAATACATCATGTGTAGACCTTTCTAATTGATGGGATTTTACGTAACTTCTTGTGAAATGAGAAAACATCAGAAAATCCCGTAATAAACTTATCAAGTAAGCAAATGCACTGCAATTATTTGAGTCTAAATAACCAGTCATACGCTCCTCAGCCTCCCTCCCTTTTTAAACCTTACTTATAACCAAAAGGTGGGATTTGTAACTTTCTATCAGAATAAATCCTCCTATCGTACTCTTTCAGCTTGACTAAGTCTCAACTTTTTAGGGGACAAATAGTCAAAACCATGTACAAGAGTTCACTGGTAAAGCAATTTTATTTGGCCCTTCTCCTGTCTCTCCTTTTGGGCCATAAAAGGTAAACGAGGAGGCTGAAAAGGCAACCTGTGCCAAGGCTGAGCCTTTCAGTATATCTCAGAACTCAACAAACATCTCCCATAGAGTGTAGAATGAGAGTCATTTTATTGTTTCCTATCCCAAATGGCCAGTTGTTATGAAAGCAATCACTTGTTTGTAAAGACTGCTTTCTCATATGCTTGGTAGCAAATAAATCTAATTGGCTGAAGTCTTTAGCACTATCTGTAAAACAATGAGCAATTTTTGGATGGAAAATGTTATAAACAGAAATAATTTAGATTAACATTTAGCCTTCCAACATCTTAGTGGGTACCATTATGTGCAATAATGGAATTTACTTAATAGTATTCAGTTGCCCCTGGCAAACCTGAAGATATCTTAATAGATTGCTTTCTTAAGGATAATTGGGGTATTCTGTTTTCTATTTCTGCTTAAACTTATCTTACCTTATCAAAGTTGTGCTATAATAAGCAGCCTCTTAGATAATGAGTATAACAAAACCTTGAAACCCCTTGCAATATCAAGATTCCTCTCAGCACTAGGAAATTAGGTAATAACTCCAGTTTACTTAGTACAGTTGTTAGATTGTTCTGAGTTACAGGCCTTAATAAATGTAAAACTTTGTAAATAGATTTTAATTTGAGATATATTGGTAATCCATGTTTAGCAAATATTATTTTTGAGATGCTGAGAAGAACCCATTGTGTTTGTTGGACTTGTTCTAACCAATAGCTTTATATTCTGAAATACCTAAATGTCACTATTAAGTATGTACAGTATATAGAGAGGTCCATATCCAGCTGCTGGGCTGGCTAGCAAATTTATCCCTAGACTCATCAACATACTATAAATATGGCAGAAATAGCACCTGCAATTAAAAAAAAGGGGCATATTTAGGCTAATTTCCTGTCTACCGCATCGGCAATTTCCGCAAAGTGTGATAAGGTAGCACAGCGTACGCCATTTTACACCTCATGCCTTATTTGGTTTATGTGTAAACCAGCTGCTATTACAGTCTCTAGCTAGAGACTGCATTGTCCAAATGAATTGCCTTGTACCTTTCATCGATCTAAATGATAGAAATTCTTCAGTGGTTTCAAATTTGCAGTTAATTCCTCTGACTGTGTCTGTAACATCAATCCCCCAAACCCACCCCGAGTTGAATGTGCCCATCTTCAGTGCTAGATTTATATTGAGTCCTATTCTCCCTACTACAGTTCTCTCTCTCTCCTGCGATAATGGCTATGGTTGCGTGATAAAGTTTTCCATTCTGCCGCAAAACAAAAGTGTAGTTATTTCTGACGTTAAATCCTTGATAGAAGACCCCCGTTTGCATTAACTCCTCCCACTTGCATAACAAATTTATAATTTGCATGCTAACTTGCGTTGCAATATTTATTGTGTTTGTTAGATCCATTTAATGTGCATTCGGGCCCTAACGCATATTGATGAATGACACGGTTAGCTGGACAAACTGATCAGGCTAACTTAGCTAGGATAGTCAGTGGCGCAGGTGTATCACTGAAATATACCAATCTATCTTACTTATCTGGCGAAGTTTATCTGGCGAATTTTAGGGCAGCTCTTTGGCTGCCCTAAAGTTATCCAGCTATGTTAACTGAATAATGCTGAAAATCCAGCCCTTGGACCACCCCTAACACAGTTGGCTATATTAGGAGTATTCAAATCAGCAGGATTTTCAAATTCTGGCATTTGTCCGGCTAAATGCCAAATTTAGCCAGACAAACACACTGATTATGGACCTAATTTGAGTCTTTAAGTACATGCTTTCACTACACAGATCATGTACAAGTTGAATCACCCAAATTCAAGATTTAGAAACATTTCTAGCCAAAAGTGATTTGTTGGCTCAGGCAAATAACTGTAATCACATCTTATGTTTAAAAAAAACATGATTCAGAGACCCTTTGTATCTTGGAAAAGTCACATAAATTCCCTATACGTGCCTTCTTAGATCAGTCCATGCTCAAAGTAGGGTAATAGATTATCAACTTCTTTACAAAGTACATGGCTACCTTTATCCCTTTCTCCTTATGTAATTAGTCTCCAGATGTCACCAAACCTGAAACTGAGTAGATGGAGCACAATGAGCATGCTCACACTGGGGGAAATTTCCTAAAAGATTTACATGTGTATATGTAAGTACTATTGTAGTAATTTTCAAAACTGTTTAGCCATGAAACCCATTTTTAAGTGTGTAAATGCTTTTGAAAATCAGGCCCTAAGCGTTGTAATCACATCTTAAGAATAAGAAGGCAAAACCAACTTGCCCATACTTCAATCATGGCACTGTTTCATTTGAATATGTTCCAAAACTACTTATGTGGCTCAGCTCTAAGATTCAATGGGAAAATATAGCATTCTCGAGTCACGACTGCAAAATCTTCCAATCAGTTATGAAGACTATAGTTGTGTTTCTTCAGACTTGAAAAGAGAAAAGTGAAGCAATTGGAAAAAGAACATTTTTATTTGATAATTATACCCATAGCCATGGAAACTGAGCACTTTCGAAGGACCTGTGAATAAATTAGTGTGGTTGCCATGGTAGTCTTCTTGGTTACATAAAAATGCCAACAAAAAGATGTTGGTAATATTCCTGCAGATGTCTGTGTACAATTTTAGTAAATATATTCCAATTTTAATAGCAAGCTTACTGTATCATATTTATCATAAACTAAGATCTACTGTAGTTGCAAAAGTGTTTTTCCTTTATTGTGTAAATCTGAAACATTTTTTAGCTCTTTGCTTTGAACTATCCAGACAGTGAGGTATAAAATCAGTTTCACTGGTATTTTTCCTTCTTGTAATTATTTGGCAAACATATGTCTGGCACTTGTCAGCATTGTGAGGATACATTTTGAAAGGCATGCAGTTGTATATCTAGTATGTGTCTATGGTTAGTCCAACAAAATGGTATCACCTACAACTTGTTTGATGAGCCTTAATTTCACACATCCGAGAGGACTAATAGGGCAACCAAATATCTTTACACATAAAGGGGCAGATTTTCAAAAGGCGCGGCGGCGCGGATAAAGCCCCAGGACACGTGTAAGTCCCGGGGCTTGAAAAAAAGGGTGGGGCGGTGGCAGAGCCTCCAAGCACAGTGGCCATTTGCTGCTGTGCCCGGGATCGCGGGCCGGCGCACGCAGTTTTTGGTGAAGCATCTGGGTCAACTGATGTAGGTCTTGGTGAACCGATACTTGGAGGTACACATATACATCAACTACCTTTATAAAATACCGGTTTCTGCATATAAATTGAAGGTTATTTTCGGTCGATTAGCAGACTATATTAGCCATGACATGTGGGTGATGTCATTCGGCAGTACCGAATGGACTCATCTCTTCTAGCTAGTAGACCTTTTAACTCTACTGAGCATGTGCAGGAGTTCCCTTGTGATCCTCCTCAGTCATTTTTTGTCTGAGCACAAGCACGAACATGTACTCAGTCTTTCCAGGTATTTTTCTTTAGAATCTTTAATTCTATAATTTTCTATTCTTTTCTTCAGTTTTAACTTTTTTAGTTGACTCGCTGCCTCTGCAGTACCCATAACATTTTTCAGAGCTAAAAAAAAACAACAAAAAAATTTTAAAAAAATGAGAAACTTCATCTCCTCAACATGTCCTGCATCTATGGCAAGGTAATATCACTCACAAATGGGCAAGAGCTGTGCTATCATTGTCTCCGTGCAGATCACGACCAGGCAAACTGCTATGCCTGCAGATGAATATCCCCATGATCTCAGCATTCCAGGGCGTGTAGGATTGAGGAGTTGTGTAAATCTTTGGAAGTCCCAGTAGATCCTCCTCTCGCAGTGAAGCATTATCTATCTTGTTAGGAATAGAGTTGAGTAGGTGCTCCTCAAAAACTCCCCAATTGGCCCAGGCTGAAGCCTCAGGGTCAAGTAATGCAAACTGCCCTGCATTGAGGAAGAAATTACATTCTCTGTGGTTGTCGGAGCAACCTGCATCAAAAAAGCATAAGTCCTCCAAGCGTAGTGCATTGGCACCAGATCAAAGGTTCACTCAACATATGACGTATTGTGCTCTTGATGCAGAACACAAGGATGCCCTTGGAGCATGGGACCCATACTCCTTCAATGCATCTTGATACATCAACATACCATTCACATGGTGCACCAGCTCCACTGATGCATGACCCATTAATGCATAGTGCAAGAATACACAGCTTCGGTGTCTCTTTGAGGCAAACTGCCGATGCAGCTGACACATGCATTCCCGTTTGGCACCAACCTCGTTGATGCAGTTCAAGGAACACCCTCAATGCATTTGAAGCAGTCTTGTTCAAAATCTGTGAAGCTTTCAACACTGTCGAAATACAAGTCTCCTGCGGTGCCACAGTCAATGCAATGAGCCCCTGACTGGAGGAGTCATGCTGAATTGCTTACACAGCTATGTGCTGCTCACCTTAGATCAGATGCAGAGAGAGAGATCTGTTGCTTCTGCCAATTCTAATTACTAGAGCCCTCACTCCTTCAAGATTACTGGCAAAGGGTTTCTGATTGGAGACTCCAAACCCAATATATTCCATAGCACCACTTGCCTCCAAAAGGCCTGTTGAAAAACAAGAACCTATTCTTGTCTCTGAAGAGGATGTTCCATCTCCCATACCAGGTCAGAGGATATGTCAGTCACTGGACCAGATAGATATAATAAAAAAGAACTATACATTTTCTTCTCCCCAGTATTGCTGCAGGAGTCCAAGTTTTGCCTGTGAGGATGAACATATCAGAATCTTTTCTACAAGGCTCCTCATCATGCAACTCAATTGCAGCAGGGTCAAGTCAGTCAGAGGTGATAGACCAGGGTATTTCCCTCTGGTGCAATCGGGAGAACACCCCGGTTCGCCGCCTTCAACATTGGGGTCCTGAATTAGTGAACCCACACCATTAGATTCAGAAGTAAGTTCTATAGGAATACCTTCTGACCCACTTTCGGATCCTCCTGAGCATACATCACCTTCAGAGGACCTTACATATTCATAGTTTGTAGAGAAAATGGAAGCAACACTTGACATCAATGTGCACAAAGATAAAGACCGCTGGCTGGAAGTTTTTGGTCTCCTTAAAATACTTGACACTATCAGAACCAGCAGATCTTCCGGTCCAGAACATTCTGAACCTGTTACAGATAAGAATATGGGAAACCCCTATTTCTGGCATTCCTATGTCTAGAAAGCTAGAGTTAAAAAAAGCACCAGTGTTTGAAGTCCTCTAGTTGCCTCATCAGTCCATAGTCATTGAATCCTCCCTGAAGAAGGTGATAAAGACAAGAATTAGTTTGAATTTGTCTCCAGGAACAGACCATAGGCTTCTAGACAATGTTGGAAAGAAAGTATTTCCATACTTAATTGCTCATATCTGCACTCACCATTTTTATATGGCATTATCTACATGACAGCATTCAAAAACTGAAGCTTTTTATACAACCCCCAGCATCAGAAGTTACTGACCCCAACCGCTGTTGGATGCGTAAGAATGCATATGACATAATCTCCATTCTTTCTGTGAATCATTCAGTTCCATTTCATGTATCTCCTCTGCCTCAATCAGAGCTCAATGTGTAACCCTTTGACCGGGGAGTTGAGTTTCCCCAGGGCACACAAATTAAATTTTTATTTCTGGGGCTGCTCTGGCTAGCACTTTTCTCCTCTCTCTTTGTCCCAAGGGGTGGATCCTTTCCGTAAGAGAAAGCTTAAACTTATACCCAGGTAGTGGTGAGTTTCTAGCTCCTTCCTTAGTAACTGTAATGCTGTTCTTGGGACAAAAAGGCAGGACAAGCTACTGGGTATTCAAAATAAAAGTTTATTGATTCTTTAAAATTAAATCAAATTCCAGTTTATCAAAATATGTGAGATTACAGCTGTTTGACTTACAGATGTTAATCTTCCTCTGAGTATATGTCCTTTCTCTCAGCTTCCTGGGACTGAGTTTATTACTTATGCTTTTAGGGGTAGATTTTTAAAAACGGCGCGTTCGCGTACTTTTGTTCGTGCTCCAGGCGCAAACAAAAGTACGCTGGATTTTAGTAGATACGCGCGTAGCTGCTAAAATCCAGGATCGGCGCGCGCAAGGCTGCCGATTTTGGGCAGCTGGCGTGCGCCAAGCCGCGCAGCCTGCCTCCGTTCCCTCCGAGGCCGCTCCGAAATCAGAGCGGCCTCGGAGGGAACTCTCTTTCGCCCTCCCCTCACCTTCCCCTCCCTTCCTCTACCTAACCCACCCCCCCAGCCCTATCTAAAACCCCCCCCCCAACCTTTGTCCGGGGATTTACGCCTCCCGGAGGGAGAAGTAAATCCCCGCGCGCCAGCAGGCCACTGGTGCGCCGAGACGCAACCCGGGGGTGGTTCCGGAGGGCGTGGCCACGCCCCCGGGCCAAAACCACGCCCCCGGGCCCGCCCCTGAAACACCGCGTCCCGCCCCCAAAATGCCGTGTCGATCGGCCCCGCCCCCGACACGCCCCCGACAAAAAACCCCAGGACTTACGCGAGTCCCGGGGCTCTGCGCGCGCCGGCAGGCCTATGGAAAATAGGCGCGCCGGCGCGCAAGGCCCTGCACGCGTAAATCCGGGCGGATTTACGCGAGCAGGGCTTTTAGTGTTTGAAGTTTTTTATTTTAGAAGAATAAACATTCAAAAAAAACGACAGTGAAGGGGTTACTCTGCGCCCTCACTGTCGCACCAATATCATATACAACATCATAAACTATTCTGTCTTTTATTCCCTGCCACCCCCCTCCCCCCCAAACCGCAAGCCAGTAACCATGCTGTGACGAGCCCATTGTCCACTGTCCAGAGATAGGTCCAATTCAATCATTTAAAACTAAACTCCTGGAGCGATGTGGTAGCGCCTGCAAGTAGGCATCCCAAACTTCCAAGAATCGCCGACGCTTCTGCGGCGTGGTGCGAGAGTCAAAGTCTTCCATACGCATCAGCTGGTGCAACTGATTTCTCCAAGTATTTCTCCAAGTCCAGAACAATGGGGGATCCGCACTTCGCCACTGCAACAATATTACCTTTTTTCCCACCAAACACGACTTTAAAATAAACATTCCAAGCTTCCTTTTCGTCACTGGGAGTCTTGGCAGGCAGCCAAACAAAAAAACCATTGGCGTAATGGGCAGCTTAAAATCCAATAGAAACATAAGATATTGAGCAATGCGACCCCAAAACCTTCTCACTGAGGGGCATGCCCAAAAAGCATGAGAGAGCGTGCCCACCGCCCCACCACACCTCACGCATGTGTCAGAGAAGGCCAGCTTGGAACGATAGGCTACTTGTTCTGTCACATACGCCCTACGAAGAAACTTATACTGCATTTCCTGGTAATACATGTTTTGTGTAATTTGTGGTATTCTGCGGAAGCAAGTTCTAAGTGTAGTGAATGTGAGCACTACCAACCCGTCCCTATTCCAGCGGTCTAATAAAACCTGAATAATATCTGACTTAGAATGTTTTATCAAAGCCTTATAATAACTGGAAAGTGAGGGAATTGTATTACTGTCCAACTGAAAGAAGTCTACTAAGGAGTGTAGTGCGTTAACATTAAACAGTTCAGGAGGCAGAGACCTAATATAATGTGTTACCTGTAGATAGGGTAAGATATGCTTTCTACTAATATGATACATGGACTGCAAGTCCGCAAAGGATAACAGGGTTCCCTCCGTGTCAAATAAGTGACCTAAGCATGTTACACCTTGTCTCCGCCAAGTTTGGAACCCTGCAGTTTGAGAGCCAGGTGTAAACTCCAAATTACCTTGGATTGGGAGGAGGTACGCACACACCCGTGAGACCCTAAGGAGCTTCGTTACCATCTCCCAGGTCTGCCGAAGGGGCCGAATAGAGGGAGATTGAGTCAGAACGGGTAATAAGGAGGTAGAAGGAACTTGTAAAACATAATTTAAATCTAAGGGGGCAACCAATGCTCGCTCAGCAGCCGCATTGACAAAGGAGGATCGGTCCATAAGCCAGTCCCTAACCAGGCGAAGATTTCCCGCCAAATTATATAGCCTGATATCGGGAACCCCAAGGCCTCCCTCTCTCCAAGGCGCTTGTAATATGGTCAATGGAATTCGAGCTTTACCTCCCCGCCATAGAAAAAACCGGAGCTCCTTATCTAGGAAGGCCAGATCCTTGCGTTTAAGGCAGACAGGTAAATTAGAGAGCACATAAAGCCACTTGGGCAGTAGGACCATCTTAAACATATTTATGCGCCCACTTAATGTTAGTGGCAATCCTTTCCAGGTACGCATTTTCTCCGAAGTGTAGGTCAATAAAGGTGGGATATTAACCCTGTAGAGCGCACTAGGGTCCTGTGATATATAGACCCCCAAATATCGTATCGGCCCCGTCGCCCTTTGTAAGGGAAAGGCGCCTTCCCAAGACTCCTGAAGGGTATCCGGGAATGCCATTGCCACCAACTTTTCGACGTTAAGACGCAGTCCCGCAAATGCTCCAAATTCCTCCTCCAAGCTAGCGAGCAGGGCTTTTAAAATCCGCCCCTAAGTGCATAAGCTGTCCCAAGGGCCAGGGAAACCTTAAAAATCCTATATGAGTCCAATTGTTCAATTGCGGTCACCCAGCCTGTGTCCTGGTCCTTTTGGGTGGAGATCCTATGGAAGGTCTCCATGATCTTAATGCTTTCTAAATGTCAGTTGGCTGTGACTTCTCAGAAGGAACGGTCTATGGGAAACTAGCTGTCCCAGCCCTGTTTCCTAGTGAGGAGGGGGTAGATCAAAAAACTTCCCTACAACAAAATGGGAATACCTTCTATTTTTCCAGAAATCTTTCCGTGGCTGATGTAATACTGGCACTGGTGCTTGCCTCTTCCAGGAAGTAGAAAAGGGCTCATAGATCTCCAGCCCTTGTCCTTTGGGTCTGGGGGTTGCCTTCTCCAAAAAAAGGTTCAAGGTTTAAACAACAGTCCCAATCTCAAAAATTAAGTTCTAGTCATCAAATATCTCATGCTGGGTAGTGCTGTCATTGGTGCTTGCCTCCTTTAGGGAGTAGAGGGATGGCTCACAGGTCTTCAGCCCCCGGGCCTGGGATTGGGTATACCCCTCTCCAAGGAAACCAAGATTTCCCCAGAATGAAAATCCAAAAGGAATCCAGCTTAAATCTATTTCTCATCCAAAAATGAGGCAGGACCTCTCATACAAGGAGTGTACTGAGGGGAACACCCTCTTAAAAAAAAAAAAATCCTTAAATTGGGTTAATGGCCAAACCTAGTAGGGAAATAGAAAGGAGCTACTTGCCTCTCCAAGGGCTAACTAAAAATGACCATACCATCTTACTGATCACCTCATGAAGTACCCTGAGACAACCAATCACAGCCTTCCAGGTTGGGAGAGGCTGAAAAGGAATGCAAGTCTCACTGAGCTGTTATTTTTATGATAAAGGACTTAGGGCAATCTGATGGCTGACCAGGGAGGTCTGCCACAGACATATGGCATGGCTTAGAGGCAGTAGCATTCGAGACAATGTACATGAGATGTTGACTAATATCCCTTGTCTAGGGAATAACCTTTTTAGAGAAAAATTCAGAGGAATGGTCGCTCAAATAAAACAATAAAATGTGGCACTCCAAGCCTTCTTGACAAGTCCCAAACAGCTCTCCTCATCGAGACAGTCCTAAACTTAAAAAAGGTCATACTTTCAGAGACGCCCATTCTGATCGTTTAAACAGTACCACCTACTGCCTCTTCTGGCCCGACGGCATCCACTTCCACTAGACTTCTATATTGAGAGCATCAGAGCCTAAGATGACACAACAAGCCTAGCCTAAATCTGGGCCCAGTTTTTTGATCCCTCCGAATAATCAGTAGTCCTCTCTTCTGGTGAGGAGCCAAATCCAGGCCTTCTTAGATGCATGGTTCCAGATAACCAAGGACCCCTGTATCCTCAAAATCATGGAGTTTGGATACAGTTTGTGTTTTTCCCTGCTACCATCCCTTCCTCGCTGCTTGACTGTCATTCCAGATCTCTCTCACTTACACAACTTTGTCTGGAAGTTCAATCAATTCAAAATGAGCGACATACAGCCAGTCCCTGTGTCCAAAAATGGACATGGCTTCTACTCCTGATATTTCCTCATCCCTAAGAAATCAGGAGAGTTGAGGCCCATTCTGGATTTGAGATACCTAAATAAACATCTGTTCCGAGAGAAATTCAAAGCAAATTTCCTCAGCAAGATTCTCCCTTACATCCAGAAGGGAGATTGGATGTGCGCTCTCAGTCTGAAAGATACATAAGCTCACATACCCATCCATCCCACCTACTGGCACTACCTTTAAGGTGAATTCTTTCAATTATCAATATAAAGTACTCCTGTTTGGCCTTTCAGCAGCTCCAAGAGTGTTTACCAAATGCCTCGCAATGGTGGTGGCACATCTTTGTCACCAAGGGATTCATGGCTTCCCATATCTGGACAACAGGCTAGTCACAGCAAGCTCTCAAGAAGAAGTGTTGCTCTCCCTACACAAGACGATTCATCTTCTACTGGATTTGGGTTTTCTGGAGAACTTCAAGATGTCAAATCTAGTGCAGACTCAGAAAATCAAATTCATCGGAGCATGGATAGACTCTTTACAAGAGAGAGCATTTCTACTGTCGAGTGAGCTTCATGTGATCATTCATTAATAAACTACTGACCTCTCAGTACTCGATGGCCAGAGCGATTTTCATGGCTTTAGGTAAAATAATGGCTTTTATAAATTGCATTTACTCTGAGGGTTTAAATCTCTATTAAGCTTGGTGCACTTTCGCTCTGTAGTACAATCTATTTATTTATTTGGGTGTTTTATATACTTTCGTTCCAAGATAAGATCACAACGGTTTACAAAGTCATCATTCAGTTTCTGGGTCAACATTCCCATTTTAGGTCAGCATTCATATTCTGGGTTTAATGCAGTTAATACATAGTCGAGGTCATATTCATGCATTATCTAGTTTCGTGCATTATCTAGTTTCTTACAATTATAAATAGTAATTCTAGGTCAAGACATCATCATCAACTATAGCCTAAAATCAATTATTGTAATTTGTTGTACATTGGCTTATCATCTATTACTTTAAGACCTCTTTAGGCCTTACAGAATGCCAGGCTTATTGCAGGTTGTAGGTTGTATGAGCATATTTCTCCAGTTTTGTGCAGCTTACATTGGTTGCCAATGCAATCTCGGATATTATATGATTGCATTAATGTACTTAAGTTATTGCTGCTTGATTCTCTGCCATAGATTAATTCTATGCTCTACATGTATAACCCGACTAGTAACTTATGATCTTTTCAGTGAGATCTTCTGTGTGTGCATATAAATTGTTGTAAATAAATAAAGAAATAAATAACATGGTGCAAGCCATTCATGTAGTCCCCCTAACTCGTCTTCATTTGCATTGTCTGAAATGGGGTCTGCGTTGTCAGTGAGATCAGCTAAGTTAACTGTTGTCAATCGTAGTTCAAGTTTCCAGTGAGATGAAGTGGAAGCTGCATTGGTGGTTAAACCCCCGTGTACTTCAGGAAAAGCTCCATTTCACATTCTCCCCATCAAGTAACCTTAACGATAGACATCTCCACAAGGATGGGCACCCACACAGGATTCTTTCAAACCCAAGGCACTTGGTCTCTCAAGAAAATTCTTTTTCAGATTAATCTGCTGGAACTAAGGGCAATCAGATACGCTCTGATAACTTCACAGATTTTCAGGGGAAGATCATCTTGATTCAAACAGACAGTCAAGTTGTCATGTTTCATGTCAACAAACATGCAGGCACTGGGTCATAGACTCTCTGCCAGGAAGCTTTAAAGATTTGGCACTGGGTGACCAAGAATCAGGCTGTCCTTCAAGCCACCTGTCTCCCAGGGATCTCTATCATAATTGTGGGTTGCCTCAGCAGAGTGTTCCATCTGTACAAATGGTCTCTGTGACAATCAGCAACTGACAAACTATTCGACTGTGTTCAGTTGTACCCTGCTGGCTCAAGTCTCTTTTTTGCTTGATTGGGGTAAAAGTCTCATGTATGTTCTTCCACTGATACCACTGATTGCTAAAACAATACAAAAGCTGCTGCAGGACCATGCTTGGTTAATCCTCATAGCTCCAGAATGGCCCAGACAGAAGTGGTTTGCATATCTCATATAGTTTTCCATCCCTCATGTTGAATGATCAGTAATCCCTGATCTCTCTTTCCCCAGAAGCTATCAACTAGAAAAAACTATGTCTTTAAATGGAAAGATAATCCACACAATATGTGCAGAATCAAGCCTTCTTTTAACTCCCCCTCCCCCCCCCCCCCCCCCCCCAACCTCCCGGTACCCGCTGCTCCCTGCCCACTTATTTGTCTATGTAAAGAATATTCCAGGCTATTCGTGAGATCATGAACTTTATGTGGGTAAATTAAGGCCGCAGCACAAGCTTAACATGACAAACATTTATACAACTAACATTTGAAATTACATAATCGCTATTCAACTATTAAAACAACTCTTGTGCAAGAAGGGGTTTGGGGTGACCATACTGTTATCTTTGCCATCTATTTTCTTTGTTTCCTTTGCTCAATGACCTCATAATCCCGGCTGTTGAAGCCAAAGTCTGTTGGCGCCGTTGATACTTATTTTGACCGGGATCCCTGTTCCGTAAAAGCCTAGACTATCTGCTTGGAATGGTTAGCTGCCCCCTCCGTTGAAGCAAAGGGTGTAAATTCTGCAGACCCCAAATGCTGGGGCTCGTCACTGCTCAAGGCTAGATCGCATTGTGGACTCCTTTGTTTGTCCTTATCCATTGGTCACCCCGCCACGGTCTCCCGGTGATGAAACTTCAGTCTCTGGAAAGACCTCCCCCCGGTTGGTGCTGCGGCCATGCCTGTCTACTATAGCTTCAAGCGCGTCTTCTAAGCTGGAATTGAAAATGTCTAGGCCTATGTCCGACAAATGTACGCCGTCCTGTCTAAAAAGGCCTGTGCACTGTTCCTCTATCATTTCATGTGCTATGCTGAAGCCTTTATTGACTGACATGAAGCGAGTCATCCATGTGTTTATTTTTCTCCTAGTCTTATCTATCGCTGTGTGCGAGCGCTCTCCCTTCCATATGCGCCTGGAAATGATGCATGACCATATGACGCTTGTCTCTGGTAATAGTTCTGCTATGGATATGCAGTCTTTTTGTATTTTTTGTGTCAGCTCAATGCTACATGTGGACGTTAAGTCGTTACCACCCAGGTGTAAGATTATTGCCCGCGGAGCAGGGTATGTGTTCTCCATCTACAGCATCGTTGGCATCAGTTGGTCCCACATCATGCCTGGCGCCCATTCCATATTATTGCCCATTTATGAATTGTCATACCCAGGTGTAGTTCTGTTGGCTATGTTTTTGCCCTTCCCATAGCCTGGCTGACGAAGGAGTGACCAATGATCCAGATGTGTCGCATCTGGTGTACTATGCCTGGAAAGTAGAAGTGGTATAGGTTAGGGCAGTCAGTATTTAAAATATTCTTCTCGCCTGATGTAAGACAGGTATCTTTTTGATTTCCCTACTGATTCCTTTTATGGCATCAACCGATAGACCGTAGGCTGAGGCTGTGGTTGCAGCCCCTATTCTAAATGAGTGTGATGTATAGCCAGCTGCTTGGATGCCTGCAGCATTTAGTGCTAGGTGCAGAACAATTGAGAACTGAAAACGCGTGAGGGGGCGACCATTTCATGTAGCAGGAGGGGGCCTTCTGTTTTTGGGTACCAAGCTAGGAATCGTTTCAGGTTCGTTACAGGGCAGACAGAGTCTCTTAGCTGCCGTAATTTAATCTTTGCTCCTTTCCCAGTTTGGTCTGTCTTGGAGCAGCGAATGGCAATAGTTATCTTATTGGTTGATATTTTCAGATCATTGATCTGCAAACCTGAGCACTTTGCCACAACCAGCTACTAGCTCACTAATTCTCAGAGCAGCGAAACATGCTAAGGAAAATGTGCAGCTAAATAGATTAGCCTCGTAGCTGTTGTGGCAGATTTTGCATAATGCGTGTAAGAGTGTTTTTAAAAGCTCAAAGGTGATAGGCCTTCTTGGGTCACATGATCTCTCAGCCGCTTTTGCCCAACCTTGCATTGTTCTTTCTATTGCGAAATGTGCTGTTGGGTTTTCGCAGCCTAGAGCCTTGCAGAAGAAGGTGATGCCGCCTAGGCGAGCAGCTACTGTAGCCCTGGTTAGCCCTTCACTTTTGCATTGTATGATGTATTGTGCCAGGATGTTGGTGCTAATAGGCCAACTCACAATCATGTTCTTCTGTTCCAGGAATTTTCTGAAATCCGATATGGCTGTGCTGTAATTTCTTCTCGTGTTGTCTGACAGTGAGTTCAGGATCAATCCCCAAATTTAGGGGGACCAATTTTCCATGTTTCCCTTAGTATTGTAATCGTAGTTCTTTCTGCTTCTGGTGCGAGTGACCTGAAATAAGCCCACTGCCAGCAAGAGAGAGAGTCAGTGATAGAATTTTCCACACCCGGGATATGCGCTGCGCGAAAAGTGATGTTGTGATAAAGGCATGTCAAGACCAGCTTTCGGAGGAGTGCTATCCCACCTGGTGTTCTGGCAGATAGCCTGTTAATGGCTTCGACCACCGACATGTTGTCGCATCTGAATATTATTGCAGCGTTGTGCAATTTTGCACCCCATATCAGTAAGGCAACTACTATGGGGAATAGCTCTAGGAATGTAATGTCTTTTGTTATCCCTTGTTCGTGCCACTCTGGTGGCCATTGTTCTGTGCACCATGCCCCTTGGAAGAATATACCGAATCCTACCCCTCCAGAAGCGCCTGTATAGGGTTCTAGTTCACTATTGAATCTTGGGGGATCCGGCCATATTGTGACCCCATTGTATTTTTCTTTTTTTTTTTTAATTAATACTTTATTTGAATTTTATCAATTTTACATCATTAAAACACATGAAGTAAGGATTACTAATAAGTAAACATAAGAAAACCCCCCATTGTATTTTTATAAGAATTCTTCCCATACTTTTAGGTCTTGCTTAATCAATTGTTTGACTCTAATGTGGTGAAATTTTTTAGTAACTCCTGCTGTCGTCCAGGCTATCCTTCTTAAGAAAGTCCTACCCATGGGTATGACTCTGCAGGTAAAGTTCAAGAGGCCAATTAAGAACTGGAATTGTTCTAGCGTGGCCTTTTTTGCTTGTCCCATGTGTAGAAACGATCATCTCAGTCTGGCTATTTTTTCCATTGGGAGCCTTGATACCCGTGCCGTGGTATCTAATTCGATCCCCAGGAAGACTATCTAAGATGGGCCCTTGGTTTTGCCTTGTGGTAATGGAGTCCCGAATTCCTCAGCAATCTTTTGAAAGGCCAAAAGAAGCCATCTGCAATCATGCTTGACTTTTCCAATAAGGAGGAAGTCATCAAGGAAATGAACTAGTTGTTTGGATCCTGCCATCTGTCTGACTACTCAGTATATGAATGAACTAAAAATTTTTAAATAGGCACAGGATATCGAGCATCCCATAGGAATGCATTTATCAAAAAAGTAGTCCCCTTTGAATCTGAAACCTAAAAGGTGGAATGATAAGGCATGTACCAGTAGTAATCTGACGGCAAATTCGATATATGCCTTTTCCATGAAAGCCTGGCTGTCGAGGCTTTGCAGGATCTTTATAGCCTGGTCTAGTGACGCATATTTGACCACGCATAATTGCAGATCGATCATGTCATTTATCGAGCCACCTGCCAGGAATGAAAGGTTGTGTATCAACCTGAATTTTCCCTGCTCTTTTTTGATATCATGCCCAGTGAGGAAATAAATAAGTTAGGAAAAGGGGGGTATCTAAAGGGGTCCCCTGTTCTGCCTAATGCTAGTTCTTGCTTTATTTTTTCCCATGCTACTTCTTCGTGTTTTATGGATGCGGCAGTGAGGTGCACTGGCGGTGGGTCTTCCGAGCAGGGAATTGGATAACCTTGTGTGAATCCTTGTGTTATTTCGATGGCTTGGGCACTGCGTGGGTAACGCTCCAACCCAAGGGGTCATTGCTTTAATTTTGATTGGGGATGGGGCCTGTTCCCTCAGTATTGCATTGGTATGGTTGTTGTTTGTTCCTTGTCGTTCTACATTGTGCTGTGGTGTGAGTCCCTCTGCAATTGGCGCATGTGTGCCTAAACGTGCAGCACGCCCAGGTGCAGTGCCTTGCATTAAACTGCCTGCATGTGTCACGCCTCCCTGCCGTTGCACTCAGGGACCTTCTTTGGATGAGGAATGATAGTAAGGGCGCTCATGACTGCTCTGTTTTTGGGCTGTCATTTTGTCTAACCAGAGGTCGACAACCCTTTGTCACCAGGATATGGAGCTATCTTCTGCCATGGCTTTTCTGAATTTGATGTCGTAGTTGAACCAAGCCCACCCACCGTAGCTTTTGTGTGCTTTCATGATTGAATCCAGGTACCATATGAGGTAGGGGGATTGCTCGGGCTCCCTCTTTACTATCACGCTCATGAAGATGTGGAATGTCGACTCCCAGTTATTGAGTGTTTTGGCTACCCTAGGTTTTTTGTCTTTACAGTCGGCATTGTGATATCTTTCTTTACTATTGTTTCGATCTTCTTCTTGATCTGGTAAGAGTAGAGAGAAGATGTTGATAAATTCTGTCCTCCATATTCTCTTTTTCATTTTTTGTGATATGCTCCTCACTAGTGTGCTAATGCGCAGAGCTCGTCCTCTTGCCTCATTCTGTCCCTTCTTGTTAGTATTGAGGGTGTCTATTGGAGAGGTTGCGAGTTCTGGCTGCTCGTTTATGTTGGACTGACTTTTTAGAGCGCTTTTCATTATTGTGGCCAAAGTTAGCTCCTCATCGCTTTCACTGCAGAGCGATTCGGAGTCGGAAGAAAGTAATAGCGAAGGCGCGCTTTTTGTAGACTTACCCAAATTTGGCCTTCGTGTGTTACCACCTGTGTTGCCGATGTCTGGGGTGGGGAGGGGCAAGCTGCCCCCGTCTTTGTGGCTTCTATTTCCTGTGTTCTTTTTGCGGGCTAGGCTTGGGGGTCTGGCACTGCCAGACAGCATGCACTGCCTTAACCAATCAGTGCCTCTTTCTTGCACCTGTTGTCTTATTTTGGACCTGAGCTCCTCCAGCTCTCGTTGTTTTCTTGTGGCTATGGGAACCCATCGACGCGGTCTGTCTATAGGGTTTTGCTTGATTGCTCTCTCGGTTGGGGCTTGACTTTTCTTTGCGCTTGATTTCTTTTTGGCTGGGGCCTTGTCTTTGTTTGCTTTCCATGGGGCTATTCTATACTGCATCTGTGGATTAGATCACTGCAAGGGACGATAGTAAGCGTAGAGTCATTATATTGCATTTGGATAATTTCGTAACTAATCGAAATTAATGCATTGCAATGCTTTTGTGAAAGGTATTCCCCACTCTTTTTTTTTTTTTTTTTTTACCATGAAGGCCGCTTCTGCCTCTCTGAGGTACTGTTGACCCTTTTGAGCACATGGGCGCCAGGCCTCAAGTTATCCATGCCCTGCCCTGCTGGGTGGTTCTCTAACCTGGTCCCACGTAAGGCCGGGCCCGGAATACTCGCCGACCCAAGTTTTAAAATTTTTTTTTTTTTTTTTTGCTTTGTGCCATCGGAAGGCTGCTGCAAGTTTAGCCTTTACAAAAATGGCTGCCGCAATTATATACCTTAACAAAGATGGCCACCTCCATGTTTGAGCTTACAAAAATGGCCGCTGCCATAGTCCTGACCTTACCAAGATGGCCACCACATGAGGATGGAGTATCTGTTGGCGGCTATTTTGAGGAGCATGGGAACTGGGACTCGCGAGAAGGGGACTCGCACGAAGGGAGCCATCACCCGCCTGCCTGCCTGCCAACATTTGACCCACGTAAAGATGCCGCGTTCACTGCCTCCCGAGCGCACCACTCCAGGAGTGGGGAGCCCATCCGTGTGCTTGCCTCCCTTCCGGCGCGAGGACGCCTTTCCCTGCCCCTTATTTTTTTTTTGGTTAGCTTGGGCTTGCACCCGAGATAGGTCCGTTCCGGCGGCCTCTAACTTGTGCGCCCGTGAGGGACGGGTGGCGTGCGGTTGCCGATCTGTGGCAGGACTGCCTTGCCAGCAACTCTGCCTTGCTGGCAGAGCCTCACCTCCCTGCCTCGATCGCGGCAGAACTGCCTTGCCAGCAGAGCCTTGCTTTCTCACTGCAACCTCCTGATCACCGCATCCAGCGACTAACCCGTATGGGGGCTGCTAGAACTTAGTTCTTTTTTCTTTTTTTTAATAATTGTTGTACCCGGATCCTCTACCCCTTGCTAGATGCATGCAGCTCCCAGCTCTCTCTCTTAGTCTCTTCACTCTGCAATATGCATGCGGCTCCCAGCTCCTCAGCCCTGCATCCTGACTAACCTTTTTGCGGAAGGAAATGCCTCTGAATCCCTGAGTACCTCTCCTCTGTCTCTAGATTACTGCTGCTGCTGACTGGTAAGTACACCAGTGGAATGCTGGAAGCGGGGAAGGGAAGCCACTGCTGCAAAGTTGCTTGTGTGCTCGTAGCTCGAGTTGCCTGTGTGCTCGTAGCTGGAAAGGGTGGTTTCCTGGGAGGGGATGCCTTATAACTTGTTCCAAGCATCCAATGGCAATCTTCTCTTTGTCTTCTAGCCCTTCCCCCCTTTCCCAGCTCCCCTTCCCATCTCCACTGGCCCTGCCTTGGGTCCCTCCCTTTCTTTCTCTTTTCCTTCTCTGCAGCCTGACTGCTCCCTAGAGCTCAGAGCTAGCCGATAGTCGGCTGTCCCACACACATTGTGCCCTGTCCCGGACAAAGGTCCGTCTGGCAGGGAACTTGGTGCCAACAAAATGCTTGGGCCCATTCTCTTGCAAACCCAAGCATCTGCCAACATATTTGCTCCTCCTTTCTGACTCAGGCCTCGCTATGTCCTCTGTATGAGTATATCTCAGCGCCATATCAGCTTGCCATGTTACAATAGACAATAAACCCATCTCTGCTCATCCACTGATATCGGGATTAATGAAGGTCTGTGGTATTTTAAGCCTCCAGTACAAAACCCTCAGAGTCTATGCAACTTGAATGTTGTCCTTTCTCAACTGATGAAGCCAGCTTTGAGACATTAGAGATGGCTTCTCATAAGTTCTTGACATGGATAGTGGTATTGCTTGTAGCAGTAACCTTATCTAGAAGAGTTGGTGAATTCCAAACTGTCATTCATTATTCATCATACATGCAATTTTTTCAGAATAGGGTGGTACCCTTCACTTACCCAAAGTTTCTTCTGAAAGTTGTTTTGGCTTTCCATATCAATCAGTCCATTGTATTACCTATCTTCTTTCTAAGACCACACAAGCATGAAAGAGAGAGACCCTTCACACCTTAGATTGCAAAAGAGCTTTGCCTACTACAAGAAAAAAAAACTCAGATGCATCGCCATGCTTTGCAGCTCTTTGTATTGTATGATTCTAACAGACTTGGCATAGCAGTCACCAAACATACATTGTCTAACTGGATAGTGGAATACATCCAGGACTGCTACACTTCAGCAGGCTTGAAAATCAGACTCTGTGGTCTCTTCCATTGCTCATCTGTGAGATGTGCCTCTCGAAGACATCTGCAAAGCTACAACTTGGTTATCAGTTCACACCTTTACGTCCCATTACTGACTTGATAATCTCTCAAGGACTGACAGTAAATTTGGACAAGCAGTTTTGTGTAATCTGTCACAGCAGTCTACTCTCCATGGTGGATTCCGGGTTGCTTACCCAGTAAACTCTCCACTGCAACTCTCAGCTTAGGACTCCCCATATGTCATGGCTAATTCAGCCTGCTTATTGATAGAAAAAACAAGTTTGCTTACCATAAATGTAGATAATAAGATGAATCAGCCATGCTAAGTACCCATCTCTCTGGAGAGTTGACTACCTAGCTAGGATTATCTCTGATAACGACTGAGGAGGTTCACGAGGCAACACGTGCACAGGAACTTCTATACATGCTCAGTAGAGCTATAGGCTCTACTAGCTAGGAGAGACAAGTTCATTTGGTGCTGCTGGATAATGTCACCCAAATGGCATGACTAATTCATCCTGCTATCTATGGAAAACACTGTGTTCAATAAGCAAACTTGCTTTATGTGCAATGTTACAATTATTGAATTCATAAAATATATTTTCACATACTTTTATAAAACATGTACAAACTGTACAAATCACTGCATTAAAATATGTGCATGTACTGACACATACATGTGCTTTTGGGGCAGTGATATGAGGTATTCTATCAACTGCATAGTTTATCAAATATAAGCATAACTTTAGGAACATCTATTTATGCATGTATGTGCTGAATTATGTTATGCACTTTATTGAAAATTATCCTCAAAGAGTAAATGAAAAGATATGCAAGTTAAGTAATTTAGTCTCTTTTGTTCTGAATAGCATTAAGAGGTTTACTTGCTGT
The DNA here is from genome assembly GCF_901001135.1 of Rhinatrema bivittatum. Lineage (NCBI taxonomy): Eukaryota > Metazoa > Chordata > Amphibia > Gymnophiona > Rhinatrematidae > Rhinatrema > Rhinatrema bivittatum. The sequence continues at coordinate 271,606,935 of NC_042615.1, read as the reverse complement.
CTTTAGAATCATTCATTATTCATTTACTAATGCACACTGACCTCAATACTGGCATTAATCAGACGTATCTCCTACATCATTTTTCCATAATAGTTCTTTACAGTGACTCATCTTTTAGGCTGTCAGCAAACTCTGAAAAACTTGAAGACATTACATTTCTTGTGTTGCCAAATGTACATTATACAGTTGTGTGGTTTACTCCTGGGGGAATTCTGCGCAAAAAAATTTAGAATTCTGCGCACAAAAACTTAAAATTCTGCAAAATTCTGCAAACTATATATTGATTAAAATAACACAATTTTCATGACAGTCTTTAAGTAATTACATTTTAAATTAATACTGAAAAAAGTTATTACTTAAAGATGCAGAATTTTAAATATTTTGAGCAGAATTTCCCTAGAAATTCACTGTAAGAGTGTCCCTTCCACTTGCTCTCCCTACTCCCCTGGCCACTTTGCCCTCTCAGGCCCCAACTCCTCCACCTGCCAATATCTCTCCCCTTCACCTCTAGGCTCAACCCCTTCCACTCTATTGCCAGTCCCAGAGTTTGACTCTGTTCTCAGTACTGCCCCGCACACAGGCTCCCTCTGTCACTCCCTCTCTCACACACATGCTACCTCTCTCTAGTACACATACACACACACCCTCATACAGGCTCCTTCACTCTCTCGCACACACACACATCCCCTCATACAGGGCCCTCACTCTTGCATACACACCCACACAAGCTCCCTTTATCTTTCACACATACATCCTAACACAGGCTATCTATGTCTCTCTCTCATGCACCCCTTCACACAGGCTCTCTCTCATACATACACAATCCCTTCACACAGGCTAGCACCCTCACATACACACAATCCTTTTTTCATATACACGAGCTCCCAATCTCTCACACACATACACACTCCTTCACAATCTCCTCATATAGGCTCCCTCTCTCTGAAACCCACACTCAAGCAATCCCCCTGCTCTCTTACCTCCCATGCACTCTCACCCTCCCCTCCTCCACACCCCCTCCCCTCATATAAGCTCCCTCTCTCTGAAACGCACACTCAGGCATCCCCCACCCCCCTCTCTTACCTCCCATGCTCTCTCTCTCACCCTCCCCTCCCCTCATATAGGCTCCCTCTCTGAAACCCACATGCATGCATCCCCCCCCACCCACCCCTTACCTCCCATGCTCTCTCTCACTCTCCTGCTTTCTCACCCTCCCGTTTCACACACACATTCTCTCACACTCTCCTGCTCTCTCTTAACCTCCCCTCCCCCCTCTATCACACACACATTCTCTCTCACCAGCATGCCACAAACATGAAGGCCTGGGCACGCCGTTCACAGCACACGGGGGCCTTCCATCTTCACTGTGAGTGGCGCACACTCCATTTGCGGTACACGAGGGGGCCTTCCATTTTTGCCACGAACAGCGCGCCCGGGCCTTCATCTATGCCGCAAACAGAGCGTGTCCCGTGGCACACGTGGGACGCGCCCCGTTCGCGGCATGCCAGGGTCTCCTCTGCTTTTTTCTGCGCAAAATTTGGTAATTCTGCACAGAAAATGGCAATTCTGCGCAAGGGGGGAAATTCTACGCAAATTCTGTGCTCCGCAGTAGCGCAGAATTCCCCAGGACTAGTGGTTGCACCTGTTACCTAAAACATGCTTTCTTTGGTATGCAGTATTTGAAAGTAAAAGGGAACAATGCATGATGATATGCCATCCTTTCAAGAAAGGATTCTTTTGTTTTCTTTCAGAGGCAGTTTTGCTATGTTTAGATAATCAGATATGTTGTATTTATAGATTAAGGGAATGAGTTTCCCTGGCTGTGTTGTGAACTCTTCATATTAAATGTATTGGAGCCTGGAGGTCTGTGGCACAGAATTTAGAATAACCTCAAGATGGGTCAAGGTGTGCAATGGAAGCAAAGACTAGATAGATTACTGCCAGCTGGTAAAAGCTTCTTGTACCTACAGAATTATGTTTTTACTGTCATAAAGAAAGAAGGTTAGTATTATGCAGGTTTGAGCTTTAAAGATCTTTTCTGCAAGCTTGAATTGTGAATGATAAGGATGCATCTGAGAATCACAAGCATGTAGCACAGTATTCATGGATTACCTGACTGTAGGGTCCCATATATTGTCAAAATTCTAAAATATAAACGTGGTATAAACTAGCATTTGTAAACTCAAACAATACCCAAAGATGTATTGTGAAGAGGCCCTATCCATACCCATGGCACGGCATTCTACTGCAAAAATCAGGTCTCAAAAAGCTTCCATACCCCATCAGCTTCTGGAAGCTGTAGTTTGGCGCTTTACTTTCACTTCTCCCTCCCTTGGTGTGCTTAATGTTTCCTATACAGTTTAATCTCGGTTGGTAGCCATATAGAAAACTAAGCTCTTCAGACTCCAGGCATCAAAAGGTTGAGTTAGCTCCTACTCTATTGCATTCCAAAGTCTGTATTCTGGCTTTTCTTAAGAAACAAGACAAGTTGTGTAACTTTGTTTTCCTGTGACATCAGGCATGTGTGTTGGATCAAATACCAGGTGACCAAACACAGATTTCAGATCAGAGGTTTATGGGCTTCTGATATTTTTTTTTTTGAAGATTACCTTTTACAAGATCAACTGTGTAGGACAATGTAGCACTTCTCATGTGTCATAGCATGTTATGTTTATAATGCTAGAAGGTGGAGCAAAGGCATTCCCAGGGGTGGGATTAGGGACAAGTTTTGTTCTCATGTGCATAGTTTTGCTTTCATGTATTTAAAAAAAAAAAAAGTTTGTGTATAAAATTTCTTAAACATTTCTGCGCAGAATTTAGAAGATGTAATTGCATGCAGGTAGTTTCAGCGAGATAATTTCCAAAAGGAAAAGTAACCCAGGAATTGAATGAATTTATTCAGGAGTTGAATCCAGATCTACTTTCTATAGCGCTTCTCGACATATGTAGTGCTGTACAAAGAACACATAAGAGACAGGCCCTACTCAATAGAGCTTACAGTTTAATCAAGACAAATATATAGGGCAGACCCTGCACATGAGCCACTGGGCCAGCCCAGAAACATGTAAATTTAGCTTATACAAAGTAATAATGAGCTATTAAATGTTCCTCATTATTATAAACTGTTGATAGATAGACACTGCATAAACTTTAAAAGAAGAGCTAAGCTAATTTTTTTTTTATTTTAACAGTGGGTCATAATCATAATGGGATTGGGTGTCAGGGCATTAGCCCCCCCCCCCCAATCTCAGCCCAGAAGGGACTACCATTCACTCTTGGCTCAGACCTTCCATTTGATCTTTTCCAAAAACCAATTCATAGCTGAGAGAGAGAGACTATCTACAAGGCCCTCATAGTAGGGAAGTATTTATATCTCTATAGGAGGGCCACCTAATAGGTCAAGGTGAGGTGTTGATGGTGATTTAGGGGCCAGTTTTGCAAGTAGAGACATACAAACATCACAGTACACCTTGGTGAAAGTTTGACGTCATTTGGAGTGAGGAAAGTATCACAAAGATGAAATTTCTACTATGTTCTTTCACTCTAGCTTGATGGACACTCTCTCTCTCTCAGAAATGGCCAAAATGCAATTCCAAAAATTTATCGCGAATTGTGTTATGGATATTTCGGGCATATCTCACAGCCTAACGCCAGGAAAAAAGGGGTAGTGTAGTTGTTTCCGACGTTAAAACTGTGCGAAATTGCCCCTAATTTAACAAAATCCCACCCAAACTCCTCCCCCGATCCCATAACGCATTTTGATGAATGATAGTGTTAAATTGTGAGCCCTCTGGGCACAGAGAAATAACTATAGTACCTGAATTTAACATGCATTGAATTACTAATAGAAAGGTATGAGCTCAATTTAAAAATATATACGAGATGACCAACAGGAAAGAATACTAAAATCACATGGTTTTTTTTTATCCATGGGTTAAAAGCACAGGAGCAGATAGGCCACAGTGACTTTCGTGGGATCTTTAATGGAATCCTACTGAAAAAGGGAGAGCTTTCAATTGCCTACAACTGACTGCAAAGTCATGATCAGGTTTAATGATTAAAAGTCATTTTTTTATACATTCAGTTTACCTTACAGTAAAAAGAATGATTCATTCAGGATCTGAGATCACTGAAAAATTCCTTCCTGTTCTCTGCTGATGTCAGCACATGAAAGAATCCTGAGCTTTACACTCAGCTATATGACTTAATACTAGAAGGCTAGTTTAAATCATTGAAAGCTATGGTGATTAGAATAGGATTACACACTTCAATTATGATAATTTTATTGCTGTTTACAAAATTCCTTGTGCTTCTCCATTAGACTATGGGAAACAGTCGTGTCTGGAGCACCTTATAACTTATCTTAGGTGGCATGAAATCTAATTGGTACATAATGGGGCAGATTTTCAAAGTTTTATGCACGTAGGGGGGTTACGCGCACCAGGCCTGTTTTCAAAAGGCCTGGCAGCGCGCGTAAAGCCCTGGGAAGCTTGTAAGTCCTGGGGCTCGAAAAAAGGGACGGGGCATGGGTGGTCCAGGGGCGGGGTCAGCGGCTCCTGGCACAGCGGCCATTTGCCACTGTGTCTGAGATCGTGTGCCGGCAATCGGCTGGCAGGTGCAAAAGGTAAAATAAAGATTGGGGGGGGGAGGTTAGAGTAGGACTAGGGAGGAAGGTCAGGGGAAGGGGTGGGAAGGTCAGACTAGGGGGAAGGGAGTGGAGGAAGCCAGCGCAGCTCGGCACACGCAAGGTGCACAATTGTGCACCCCCTTGCGCGAGCCAACCCCGGATTTTATAACATGCACGTGCTTGTGCACGCATGTTATAAAATCAGGTGTATATGTGCGCGTGCACTCCTTTTAAAATCTAACCCAATGTGTGTGATGTCATGTGTGACATAGCCAAATGAACCAATTAGATTCAGTCAGTGTGAGGTAATCTGTAATCCTCTTAATATGACAGCTCCCAGAGGTTCCATGCAATGGAGGATGCTGTTTAAAGATTCATAACATTTGGGAATAAAAAAAATGTGCACTTTTTAATCATGATACTCCATTTTAAAATCTCCTCCTATAAGTACACTTTTCAGATATTTTTTTCTGTGTTCATGCTTTACATTCAGAGGTCCGCAATGTGCCAAAAATAATATTTCCTTGCCTCGATTCTTTTATCCTTTGGGGGGACTATGAAATCCTTTGGCCTGTAAGTGTGGGGGGGGGGGGGGGGGGGGGGGGGGGGAGGGAAAATATCTGCTGCCTTCTGGCACTGCTTTGGTTTGCAACTTCTCCTGCCCACATTTTGCTGCTGCCTGGCAATCTAGCACTTTCAAACTTTATGGACCAGAGTGCTGAGCTACTAATGTGGGAGATCAGTACAGCTGGCCCGCAAAGTTATTTTTTCTTCTGCAGTTTCTAGCCATTCCTTTGGGCTTCCAGCTCAGTCGGAACCTGGGGCTGGGATCTGGCACCAGGAGCCTTCATTCGCAACTACCTGGGGATTTTCCCCATTTTCACATCCTCTCCCAACTTTCATTTAGCCCAGTCATTACAATGACAGTCCTTTGCTGGCGGGGCCATGCACCAGGGCTCCTTCCAGAGCTCTGCAATTACAGGCCCTACATCCAGCCATTTAGGTGTCACCATTACACAATGACTATGACTCCCTCCCATCCCAAGGGCAGTGAGTGCTACCTATGCAGTCTCCCTAGCCCTGGCCAACCCAGAGAGTGGGAGATCTGAACTGGAAATCAAACCGAGGTCCCTTTGCATGGCAGTGAGCCCCACTGGGCTAGCTCAGCCATGAATTTTGAAAATGTCAGTGTCATGGCACTGTGGAAATGGGAGCAGTGGTGTGCTGGATAGCATGCATGCTGGGGTTGCTTTACATGCATCAGTACAATGCCTGCATGGATATTCTGACGACAATCAGCACAACAGCACTTCAGTTTACTTATTCATAATGGCAGGAGCATATTTCAGCCACGTGAATGAAATAAAAAGCAGAAGAAACAAGAAGAATCTTAATGATTTTGTTCTGACAAGTGACATCCAAAGAATGGTCTTGCGTGCTCATGTATTACGTCTTTTTTTTGTTGGTTCCCTTAAAAGATGTCACAACCTACTAAGACTCTAGATCTGACAATTATATAATATAAAAATATCTTGGCAAGTAATTCTGTTTTAAGTGTGTTGAAAGGATGAATCACTAATCCTGGAAGGCATACAAAGGCAGCATGTATAATAGGTTTGGGAAGGTCAAACTTTCTCAAAACAAGACAGTCATCCTGAGGAGATGCCAACTGCAGAAGAACAAGAGAAGATTTGAATCTGGGTATCCTTCACTGCTCCTTTCTGGCTAACATGAATGGCTGTTTCATGCTAGCAAGCATTTTATTGGCTGGCTGGTAGGTCAGGTGAAAAAGGAGCAACTCTGCAGGGCCAGATACAATGGAAGTCAAAGCAGAAGTGGTATAGGACCTGTGAGTTGGCACACTCACAGCCCCCATGCCAGCTCCTTCCCCTCCTCTTGCATGGCCTTCCTGTGACTTAAGGTAGCCAGTGCAGAGGGCTGGGTCTGTGAGTATATGACTGCTCATGGGCTCATCACCAATTTTATTACTAATTAGTGTTGCTGCCCCCCTGAAGAAATGGGTTGGGCCTTGGACCAGAAAGTTGAGGGAAGTGGAGAGTGAAAAAGTGAAGGTTTGCCCAGGAAAGGGATAGAAAAGAAGTGGAGCCGCGGTGGGAAGGGGAATGGGCAGCACAAGCCATCTTGCTGTGTCTGAAGACACACAAATTGTTATCCAGGCCTGGCTGAGAGCCCTCCATTCCATGCCTCTGCTTCCCACTGTAGAGTTAGGCCTCACCCTCACTACAGACTTTTGCCAATTATGAGGGCAATATCAATGGCACTGTTTAAACATAGTTTGTATTTAGGAACAGTTTTCAAAATTGACATGTACAGTGTAGTCATAGGCCCACAAATTAATTTTCAGAGGGTAACATCCCTTTGCAGCAGGTGCAAAGTTACTGCCATCAAGTATACTGGGTGATTTCAAAATGAAATCCTTGCACATTGCCTGTCCACCCTGCTCCTTTGCGGTGCAAGTAAAAGTAAATGCACTTTCCCAGCACAAGTACTTTTATCCGCTAAGAGTGGGAGGGCGATTTCTAGCCTATGATTTTACATATGTAATTGCATAGTTACCCAGGTAAAATCATGTTTTCCTTCCCCATGTACTTTATTTATTTTGGCTGATCAAAGGCTTGGGTGTAAAGTCTCTGTTTTAAGACATGCTTTTGTAATTGAATTTTTGCTCCAGTTCTTCCTTGGCCTTCTACCAGTATTGGTGTGAATGGAAACTGGAGACTGGCTGAGATGGGAGTCCAGCCTAGATCCCCTACTGTTACAGTCAATTGAAAATAGCAGTGCTGCTAATTTTAAACAAATTTAATGGTTGCTATAGGTGTCCTTGTGTCCACTAATTGATTTCAAAGGAAAACAAACCTGATTAACTGTGTAAAAGGCAAAAATGCATTTGTTAATATACTCATTCATTGCTATTGCACGTGATGCCAGTGTGTTATGATTATGCTACGCCAATAGATTGCATAGTATTTAAACTATGTAATCAGGGACTCAAACTGGTTTGGGCAATTTACTGAGAAAAAGTTCATGAACCTGTTTTGAGTAACTTGTATGCATTCGTTTGAGTCTCTGCTTCCAATAATTAATTCATTTTATATAATTTAAAGGTTGTCTTATTCTCTGCCATCATGGAACAATCAGTCACAAATTTAATGTATGATTTTAAACCCATGCAAAGAGTATATATGTGTGTGTGTGTGTGTGTGTGTGTGTATATTTATAGATATATATATTAAGGGGGGAAAAGTAAGTTCACTTTTAAATGCTTAGTACCCTTAAATTTGGGGGGTTTCCTTCTTTGAAAACAAAATTAAGCATTATATATTCATGTGAAGAAAAAACAAGAAAACAAAATCAACATTTCAGTATTTTTTTAAAGTATAGTATCTGCTATGTGTTTGCATGTATAGCCCATAGGGCAGATGTGCCAGCATAAATGGAACCCAAAGTCCGTTGCACTGTGGAAGTAACTGCGGTGAAAATGACAATAGCACACCGTTAACAAAAAAACGGATCCTCAGCAAAACAGGGACCAAAATATGTGTTACTAAACTCCCTGAATTGTATTGGAGACTGGTGCATAGATGTTTCTCCAGGCATTGTGAAATCCACATAAGACATGAAATTAAAGCACTACAATTCCTCTTCTCCAATAAAATGAACATTTAAACCATGAAGTGGATTTGTTTGTTCCCCTTCCCGGACATCCATGCTTTATCTTGTTAAGAAAATCAAAATGTGTTCCTTATTTATTATTTATTTTGGAAGCGATTGCAATCGGTAGTGGTCTTTGGGCCAGGCTGTACTCCATGTGAGCACTTTGATCATGATCACTTGTAGATGCACTTTGATGTTGTTGCTTTTGAAACTTTGCTGAATGTAAGCAAATGTGTATAACAAGAAAAGAAACAAAAAAAAAATGGGTGTAAAAGATATTTTATGACTACATGTTGAATAAAGATCCTTAAAATGTTTCAAGGTATCTTAATGATCTCCATTGGAAAAGTCTTTGGTGGACTTAAGTAGGTCTCCTCATAAATTTACAGGCTCACATTTTCGTTTTCCTTTCTAAAACTAAAAACAAGAAGTAAAGGAAAATCTCCTACCACAGAGAGTTAAACTGAATGGCAATTACTCGGGGATGGGGTAGTGCAGAGTTCTAATAGCTGCAATGGTCCTGGGGAAAACTGAGGGCTTAGTAGGTTGTGATACTTTTTAAAGGACCAACATTTTTGTTGGTCCTTTAAAAGATCTCACCACTTTCTAAGACCTCACTTGGGTGGGGTGCAAATGACACTTTCCCAATAACTGAATAATTGTCATTGCAACCCGATGCCACACATGCCTAAAGGTCATCACTACCAGGGAAAATGAAAAAAGAATCCTTGCCAGGATTATCACCTAACCACTATTTAATTCTGGTTGGTGCTTCATGGCAGCTGAACTCAAAAGTGATTATTAACCAACGGTCAACTCACAAAGGCTGTACAGGAATGTAAATGACATTTTTTCACCCTGTTGGCACCCAGCAAATTTGAAGTGGAAAACCTGATTCAAGGAACAAATGGGACTTTCTGCATGGAAGTACACAGCACTACTACAGAACCAAGAATAAAATGTTTTTGACCACAAAGGATGACTCAATAGTTCCCTTTACTACAAAACTGTAATTATTCCGATATAATGTCTTTCAGGAAAGGACAAACATCCCTCCACGGACCGTAGCTGTTGGCAGTCATCAGTACATCCCCACCTGTTTTAGGGCAATTGCAAAGTTTACAGAAGGTGAAAATAGCTAGGTGTGGGGGGGGGGGGGGGGTGTACAAGAAGCCATTGGATTAGCTAGACGTGGGAACAGCTAAGTCCTTTTATGCATGGAGTCTTGAAAAAATGGCAAAAAAGCGGGGATCTGGGCATGAGTGCCTGCAGGAAATTTTTGTGAGGCAGAAGGGCATAAAAAAAAGTAAATATGGATGTATTAAAAAAAAAAAATCAAAGCAATGGTTACAAAAATAGTCAAAATATGGGGCTAATAGGGAAATAACCCCTCATCCTCTTTTACTGCGATTGCCCAGGAATCCTGGGTAGACAAGACAGGGTAGCATAGGTGGAGAAAGACAAGACAGAAACAGATTACAATTATTGCTTTGAGTGGAATTTTTTTAAAGTGAAAATAAACCCTTCACATAACTCCTACCTAAGCTTTCTTTCATGACTAGAAGGCTTCTCTCTTAATATGAGGGAATGGAAGGTAACATAACGTGTCCTGTACAGGCTTGTTTCAAGATTTGGAGCTTTCTCATTGTTCACCGATCACATAGTAGAACTAGAAAAGGTGCAGAGGAAGGTGACAAAAATGATAAAGGGGATGGAGCAGCTCCCCTATGATGAGGCTATTCAGGCTAGGGTTCTTCAGCTTGGAAAAGAGACAACTGAGAGGGGACACGATAGAAGCTTATAGAATCATGAGTGGCATGGAACAGGTGAATAAAGGATGGTTATTTTACTTTCAAGTAATACTACAAGAAGTAATACTCCATGAAACTAACAATCAGTACATTTAAAAAAGTGTAGAAAGCACTTTTTCACTCAGTGCACAATCATGCTGTGGAATCTGTTGCCCGATGATGTGGTCAAGGTAACTAACGTAGGCCTGGATTTATCAAAATGCACTAAATGTCACCAATAGAAAAAGGGGCATTTTTATGGTAATAGGTAGTTTATTGCAATTTGCGCTAATACCTATGCAAAGAGCTAAGTTACCCAGGTAGAGAGTCCATCAAGCTAGGTTGAGAGAACATTACACAAATATCATCTTTGAGTGAGTTTCCTCACTTCGAGGGTCATCAAATCTTCACAAGAGAGCACTGTTCTGTTCGTACGTCTCACTTTCAATGTCAAAGTGGCCCCTAACCTCTACACTAATACCTAAACCTCACCTCAAGTTACTAGGTGGGCCTCCCATAGAGATATAAATACCTATCTAGGGTTAGGGCATTATGACTAGGCTCGCTTGCTCCTCCTTCCCCCCCCCCCCCAACAGCCTAGATAGCTTGGCTGGTGCTCCGGGAGCCTCAAAACTACTCAAACAGGCCTTTGAGAACACATCACAAAATGCAATGAAGCCTTAACCATGTGATAGGACTTGCAAAATGGTTAACCCAGCCCACTCTTTTTTGGATTTGCATTGCACCATATGTTATGGTGCTATCGCATGCATTAAAGGCATTTTCGCACATGTTAAGGGCTTAACGCATGCGTTAACTGTGCTTTTCGCACGTGTTAAGCCCTTAACGCATGCGAAAACTGCCTTATAGCATTTTGATAAATGACCCCCATAGAGAGGGTTTAAAAGAGGTTTGAATACATTCCTGGAGGAAAAGTCTATTAACATGCTATTAGCCAAACTAAAGAAAGCTGCTCCTGGGATTAACAGGAAATGGATCTATCAGATACTTGCAACCTGTATTGGGCACTGTCAGCGTGCTGGCTCAATATAAAACATCCAAGTTTCCCTCATCCAGACAACTAACTTTCCTTCCCAATCAGTCTTCAGGCAAAGATCTTTTAAGTTTGAAATTATTTATTGTACAGATAATTTTCCATTACTTTCAATTATTGCTTCCAAACGTGTAGCCCCAGGCAAGGATCTTTGTAGTTGGAGATAAGTAGGAGAGGGGAGAACGGAGTTTCTTGGAATTCAGGGTGAGAAGACAAAAGGGTTCTGAGGCTGATTTAATCTTTAGAATTAAAGCGATGAGAAGGAATGTTAAAAAGCTGATCGTATCACAGAGTTTGCAGGCACTTCTAGCTTTGAGGCAGCATGGCTGAGACTGGCTAACAGTCTTGGAGAGTGATTACAGGAAACATCCCCACAAGCTGGGGCTAGGGGGTGAGATCCAATGGTAGCGAGCCTAGGAGCCATGTGACACGGGGGGGACGGGACATGAAGGGCAGTCCCTTGAGCCAATAAGGCACTTAAGAAGACTCAAGTTAGATTGAGAGGGCATACAGACCCTTCCCAAGTGAGAGAAAGCAAAGGATGAAGGGAACTTCTCTTAAGGGCAAGCTCCCTTAAAGGCAAGGCTCACAGGGTTTTATCATGGGTCACAAACAGGTGTTTCAGTACTAAGCACAGTATATACAGACACAAACATGTACCCACTGCTGGGGATAGAACACTCCCCATCTGGTATCACAAGATACCACTATATCAGTTCTTATATCATTATGCAACAGTGCAAAGTCCATTGTAACTGGATCTTTCGACATTCAAGGGAGTTCCCAATCATCTCGGTCGTCCAGGCGATAGGCGATGTCTTCTGCACAGGGTTTCACCAAGCTGAAACAAAAGACAGACAACACAAAGAGAGAAAGAGTCTTTGGTGTGAACAACAGTCCACGAAGTTCAAGTTTCTTCATGCGGCATGAGGAGTATCATCTCATTGTTGGGCCTGTAGAAGATCTTGGATTTCCACTTGTTTCGATGCTGGAGAGTCAGCAAGTACTCTTTCTTCCGACAGATCTGGAGGGAGTTGGCAAGCTGTTGGACTTGTTTCCTTCGACGCCTGTAAAGTTCCCCGCCGTCAAGTTTCTGCACAGCGCAGGAATGTTCATAGTCTTTTTGCATTGAAGCCATGACAGATACAGTGTTCAACTCTTTACGGGTTCCTATGAAGTTGGTTCCACAGTCGGAGCGGGTCTGGGTGGCTGAACCCCAGAGTTGAGCGTATACATGGAACCTTCTTGTCTGGTTGTAGATGTAGCTCAGTACTACTTTGCTGTCCATGTGAAGATGGGTGGCATCAATTCGAATGTCTGTTTTGGCTGTCGTTAACTCCACTATTTCCACTGCTAGCGCCGCTCCACACAATTCTAGACGTGGTATGGCGTAGTTAGGCTGTGGTGCTAGCTTGGCCTTGCCGAAGATTAAGTCCTCACGCACTGTTCCTTCTGCGTCTGTCACTCTCAAAAGAGCTACCGCAGCTATGGCTTTCACAGATGCATCCAAGAAGATGCAGATCTCTTTGCGGCTGACTGTTTTGAGTGGTACTGGAACATGGGCGCGTGGTATGTGGAGCTGTTCAAGCACTTTTAGGGAGCTCTTCCACTTTTCCCATTCTGGCTTCATTGCTTGAGGTAGTGGGATGTCCCACTCGGTAGCACTTGATGAAAGCTCTCTTAACAAGGCTCTTCCTTGTATAGTGGCTGGAGTCACAAACTCGAGTGGATCGTACAGGCTGTTGACTGTGGACAGGACATCTCGGTGAGTGTATGGTTCACCTTGGGTCGAGACTTGGGACGTGAAGACATCTCTCTTTGAATCCCAATTTAACTCGAGACATCGTTGGAGAGAAGGTGTGTCCACTCTGTCCGAGTTCTCTGAGTCTTTAGCATGATCATCTGAAGAAATTGCTTTCATTCCTTCAGGACTATTGGAGGCTGTTTTGTGGAGCCTTAGATTTGTGCTTGTCTGCGTTGTTCTCTCCGCAGCCAGTAAGGACCTTAGTCCGTCATCTACATTGAAGTCCTTTCCCACAAGGCATCTGGCATCTGCGTCATACTCTCTCTCCTTTCTTGGGCTGTCCTTCTGAGCCCGGGCGTGGCCACTGCAGGTGATGGACTATTATTCTCTACCAAAAGGGTAGGTTTGTCGTCATCCTTGGCGACTTGAAGCACTGGGTCCCCTAGATGTTCCTCTACATCTGATGGGGGGGGGGAGGGGGGCGGTGATCCAACTGGTAGCTGAATTGAGATTCGGTTCTTCGCAGCTTAGGATCTCCTTGGTGCTTAGGTGATTAGGACATGGTTCAAATAGGGTAGGATTTCCATTCTCTAAGACACTTGGGGGCATATGCCTGAACGCTTGGTCCCCTTGTTCGCTTCAAGCCGACTTTGCCAACTATCACCCATCCCAAGGCGAGTCGGTAAGCGTAGGGCGCGGTTGGTGGGCTATCACACATTTCCAGGACCTTGGTCAGTGCTGGTGCGTCTCTGCCCAATAGCCGCAGGATTTCTGCTTCCGGATCTAGTGGTGAGAGCTGATGCATTATGGACTTCAGATGAGAATGGTACCGAGTGGCTTCTGGTGTGGGAATCTCATCTCTGTTGTCAGGCATCTGGTTGCACTCGATGAGCGTGGGCAAGTTTGAGTTGTTGCTGCCATCTATCGCCTCTATCACATATCCGCCTGCTCTCCTCCCTGTCACTCGGGTGACGCTTGAGCAGGTTTTGAGGTTGTACAGAGAGTAGTGGTAATGGATACCAAACAAGTCAAAGAATTCCGGCCTTGCCAGGGATCTGTTGCTCTGCTCATCTATGATGACATACATTTTTACTGCCTTCTCAGGCAGCTCTTCGGGATACTCTCTAGCCAAGCATATTTTTGTGCAGGATTTCCCGTCACTATTTCTCCCATTCACTTGTGTGTATTTGGGTATCACTTCAGGTTCTGGCGTTTGCTCGTCCTTCTCCTCCCCGCCGTGGTTGGGACTGGGGTGTAAGGTTCCTGAAGGGTGAAATCTTGCTTCGTCAGGGTGTAGGGCACTGTCGTTGGTCACTCCCACACTCTGAACACTTAATGGCTACTTCACAGTCTTTAGCCATGTGGTTAAATGAAGAACAGCACCGGTAGCAAATTCTGTACTTTTTCAACAGTTCTTTGCACTCTTTCAAGGGTTTCCCTTTGAACCTGTGACACTTTCTGAGTGGGTGGGTTTTTTTGTGTATTGGGCACTGCCGGTCTGGATCTTCTGCCCTATCCGTATTGGGAAGTTGATCTGGTGTAGATGCTGCAGGCGACACGTTTTGTGTTCGGCATACTGTACGTGTGTGATGGCTGCTCGAGAGTCTGCTTTTATTTGGAGGGCGATAGAGCCAAGCTGAGAATGGCTTAAGTGCCTTGACCTGTGTGACTTTGCGGACCTTGATGTATACTTAGAGGTGCGAGAGTGCTGAGAAAATATCTCGCTCATTGGGTAATCCGCTTCTGCACTGTTAAAGGTGTCCATTACCATTCCCTGGCATATTTGGTATAAATTCTGTTGGCGGCCTTTTTCTTCAAGGCTTTCTGCAGTGTTAGCTCGTGTTAAGAACTCAAGATACTCTTTTGTAATGAGCTGATAGGTTTGGAAACGAAGCTGCAGCTGTTCTATATAGTGCTTAAGATGGGTGGGACTTCCTAAGATCGTCTCTCTTTCTTGCTTAATCTTATGCCATTCCCTTTCTATACTGTTTTCATGCCCCTGTTTGCTTGCCTCATATTTCCACAGATTTCTCTGTTGGTACACGTAACCTCTTTGTTCCATTGCTTTCATCTCTCCCTTCACCTTTCTCCCCTAGTTGCTGTGTGTCATTTTTTAATTCAGTGGCTTCCACTGGCTGATTTGAGGTGCCCTGCTATGATGCTCCCTCAACCATGTTAACAGCAAACACTTTATTGCCTCGGGCTCTCTATTCCCTGGCCTTGGTGTGGGCAGGAGTCTGGTATCTTGGTATTTTTGCAACTGATTGCTCTCTGCCTGTAGCAGTGGCAGGGGGGAGTTTCTTGGCAGAGGGAAACTTCAATGAGTTTAAGTACCGTCGTTGAATCCTTTTGTTTGACTAGCTGGATTTGCCTTGGTTACTTAAAATTAGAGTCTTTGTGCAGTTTCAGCAGCCCCAGTTATACAAAATTAAACTAAAATACTTTCGTGCAAATTCTTGTGCTCTTTGCTTGCAGTTATAGGCTGGCTCTTTTACATCTGTGATTTCTATTCAACATAGACTTCCTGCCACGAGTTGTGCTGGAGCCCCTGCTTCTATGCACTGCATGCAGTTCCTTTAAATGCTTTCAGTTCAAACAAGTTTCACAGATTGCTCAAACGAATCTTACTGGCTGAGTTTCTACCCCACGAGGTCAGCTTCTCCCTTTATTTTCTTCTGCATGATCTGAGCTTTTCTTGCAATTTTCTGTTTGATATAACCTTTTTTACTTTGCTATTATCTGATTAGCTCTTTTACTTCCAGACCACTAGCTGGCTTTCTTGCAAATTTCTGTATGATACAGCTTTTTTACTGTGCTGGCTCAATAAAAAACATCCAAGTTTCCCTCATCCAGACAACTAACTTTCCTTCCCAATCAGTCTTCAAGCAAAGATCTTTTAAGTTTGAAATTATTTATTGTACAGATAATTTTCCATTACTTACAATTATTGCTTCCAAACATGTAGCCCCAGGCAAGGATCTTTGTAGTTGGAGATAAGTAGGAGAGGGGAGAACGGAGTTTCTTGGGATTCAGGGTGAGAAGACAAAAGGGTTCTGAAGCTGATTTAATCTTTAGAATTAAAGCGATGAGAAGGAATGTAAAAAAGCTGATCATATCACAGAGGTTGCAGGCACTTCTAGCTTTGAGACAGCATGGTTGAGACTGGCTAACAGTCTTGGAGAGTGATTACAGGAAACGTCCCCCCAAGCTGGGGCTAGGGGGCGAGATCCAATGGTAGCGAGCCTAGGATCCATGTGCCACAGGGGGGAACATGAAGGGCAGTCGCTTGAGCCAATAAGGCACTTAAGAAGACAAGTTAGATTGAGAGGGCATACAGACCCTTCCCAAGTGAGAGAACGTAAAGGATGAAGGGAACTTCTCTTAAGGGCAAGCTCCCTTAAAGGCAAGGCTCACAGGTTTTTATCATGGGTCACAAAAAGGTGTTTCAGTACTAAGCACAGTATATACAGACAAAAACATGTACCCACTGCTGGGGACAGAACACTCAGAGACAGGATGCTGGGCTTAATGCACCTTAGTCTGACCCAACATGGCATTTATCATATATTCTCGTGTTAGTTGTTGGAACTAAGTGCTTCCGATCCTCTTTTACATGGAAATAAAGGGAAATGTTTCTTCTTAGATGAAAAATACTATTTCCAGCACTTTATAAGCTTAATAGATATTTTAATGTTTCTGTTATATAGTAACATAGTAATAACAGCGGAAAATGACCAAAATGGTCTATCCACTCTGCACAGCAAGCTTCTTAGGGGAGTTATCTGCCATGATATGCAGGTTACCCCCATGTTTCTCTTTTATTGGATGATGAGCCTTCTTGAAAATTCAGACACTGCTGTTTGACATGCTTTGCTTGTGGACTTGGTTGTAGAAGCAGTCCTGTGCTTTTCCCCAGATGTCCGTAAATCAGTATTCCAGACTGTAAAGGTCAGAGACCATGGTGTCATCTGAATCCAATACCTCTTTGCACCTACCCTCAAAGTAGAGAGTGATGTTACAGTTGCATCAAAGGAATCAAGGCTTATTGGTTAAGGGTAGTAAGCCAATGCCTTATGATAAGAGTCATAACTGCCACTCGGTGCAGGTTATCCCCATGCTTATCAGTGCCCCACAATGTACAAGTCAGGGCCTTCATTGGTTGTTGATTGAATCCAATTCCCTTTTTCTACCTGCCGTTGAAGCAGAAAGCAATAACTCATATACCACCTTTCCTTTTCTCCAGAGAGAGCAGATTCAGTTCCTTAAGACTCTCTGGGTAGGGCTTGTGTTGCAGGCCTCATACCATAGCAGTAGCCCTCCTCTGAACTGCTTCCATTCTGCTAAAGTATTTGCAAAGATTTCAGCACCAGAACTGAATACAGTAGTTAAAGTGAGGATCTCAGCAGGGATCAGCAGAATAACAGTATAACATCTTTGATTCTAAAGGTGATATTTTCTTTATATGATAAAGCACAGTTTTCTTTACACACTGATTGGCAACTTTCAAGGCGTCAGTGATAGGGGTAGCAGAGATCCCTGCTTTTTGGGTCTTGCCCCTGCGAACAGTTTCATATCCCCAGTTCGTGTGCAGCAGCTTCAAGGAAATCCAGTATACCTCCTTTAGCTGCCCTCACACTGAATGTAGCCAGTCTCACAGCACCAAGGATATGCCTCTTACCCTGTCCTAGGAAGGATGTGTCTAGGGTGGGAAAAGGCAGTCCTATGCCATATTATTACAGAGGAATTAGAAAGAAAAGTATGTGATTTTACAAATGACCCACACCCAACTGAACATATGTTAGGGAATAGAGGGAATGAGAAGTGATTGAAAGCTTGAAGAGTGGTCAACTGCTTTGCCTACAGATTTCAATACTGTCATTTGGGCACAGAAATCCAATGGAGCGGTACACGATAAAGGGTAAGACACTGGTGTTCATTAAGTAAGAAAGAGACATCAGGGGAATTAGATTCAATCTTTTCAAAGTAATGAAACAGTATGATAAGACAATGGCCAGATCAATGCTAGGATATATAGACAGGAGGTACAACTTAAAAAAAAATAGCCATGTTACAGCTCATAATTATCCATTCACAGTAGTATTGTGTTCATGCTGGAGGCCTTACATTCAGAAGAATATAGACCAGGAAGACCAGAAACAGTTCTGGTTTTTAGGATATTTCCCATAAATACACATGAGATATTTGCCTAAGCTTTGGAGCTACCCTGAAAACCAAGGCTGTTTGCAGCACTCAAGATCATGAGTTGCTTAGCCCTGATATATAGTGGAGGTGATCCAGAAACAGGTAACCAAAAGGGTGAGGATCTGCACCAAAAACCCTATAATGAGAGACTTAGAAATCTAAACATGGAAAGGCAGGGGTGATATGACAGACATTCAAAACTCTGAAAGATATTAAAAATGTACATGAAGCAAACCTGTTTCAAGACAAAGTATTAGAAGAAGGGGGCATAACATGAGGTTCTGAGGTGGTGGTGGATGTGTGGACTGCTCTGTGCTGGGTGGTGGCAGCTTAAACAGAATTTAAGAAGGCATGGGATAAAAGGAGAGGAGCCTTGTTTGCTGAAAGTTATAATAGCAGAAAGCACAACCTAATGGCATGTGTTTAACTCTTTATAACAGTGTACTTAACTGATTCAACAAGTGTCAGGTCTGCCAGAATGTAGGGTAAGGTGGTGAATATGAAATAGTACAAGTCCTAGTTGAAACACAGGCAAACCCATGGCTAGATTTGTCTAGCAAGCTGACTTCTAGCACCAGGGTCTGGCAGGCTACAAGTACCTTACTAACTAAACGTCCTAGTGAAAATGCAGGTGCACGTGTAGTTGGGTCGATATGGCAGATTACACACAGGAGCCAGAAGGAAGTTAGATCAGAGGAAGTTTGGGAAAGGAAAAAGAGGAGGAAGGGGATAGCTTCCTCAGACTGAGAAAGTCCACCTGAATGTTGTCCATCCCAGCTATGTGAAATGCTGCTAGCTGCTCCAAGTGTTCGCCCAACAATTGAACTTCTAGACCTCCGGCACTACCACCTGACTCTTGGTTCCTCCCTGACAGTTGATGTAGGCCACCATTGTTATAATGTCTGATAAAACCCACACCGGATGGTTGCGTAACCATGGCAGAAAGGCAAGTAATGCAAAACACACCGCCCTCATCTCTAGCTGATTGATAAACCATGAGGCTTCCTGTTTTGACCACTGGCCCTGCACTGACTGACACACTGCCCCCCCATCCAGAAAGTCACCACTGATGTTAGCCTATTACTCAATTCGGAACCTCCAACTACACACCATGCTCCAGCTTGGCACAAATAATCCACCATGAAAGACCATCTCTGCTGTCCCCCTTCGTGGAAGGGGAAAATGAAATTCCTCTGATAACAGATTCCACCTGGAGAGAAGAGCTCTCTGAAGGGCCGCATATGCGCAAACACCAAAGGCACTAGCTCCAACTTTGATGCCATAAAGCCCAGAACTTGTAAATAGTTCCATACTCTGGGCATCAAAGGACCTAGGATGCCACCAACCTGACCCTGTAACTTCAGTAGCCTCTCTTCTGTGAGGAACACTTTCTTCCTGTGTGTTGAATTGAGCCCCTAGATATTCCAGGTTCTGAGAAGGAACGAGATGGGTTTTTGGTAGATTTACTATCCAGCTGAGAGATCTTAACTGCAGCAGTTCGCCCTGTTATCGATTGCTGAAAGAGGTCCTCAGACTTTGCCCGAATAAGTCAGTCATCCAGATACGGATGCACTAATACCCCCTCTCCTAAGAGCCACCTTCATCACTGTTACTTTGGTGAATGTATGCTAAGCCGTTGCCAGACCAAAAGGAAGGGCTCTGAACTGAAAATACTCCCTTAGAATTATGAACAGTAGAAAACACTGGTGTTGCGGCTTGGTGGCTATGTGCAGATATGCCTCTATCAAGTCCACAGACGCCAAGAACTCTTCCTTGCGTTCCACGCTGACAGACCCGAGTCTCCATTTTGAAACGAGGAACCTTGAGAGCCACATTTACCTTCTTTAAATCCATAATTGGCCAAAACATTCCCTCCTTTTTTGGCACCATGAAATAGATGGCATACCTTCCCATTCTTTCCTTTCAAAATATGGTATTATAGCAACCAGACACCTCAGGCGGTCCACCATTTCCTGAACCGCCAGCTGCTTGGCATTGGGAGGGCAAGGGGAAACTGTAAGCCTTTTGTATCAGCTGGAACAGAAGAGTGGACCATCCTCACCTCATTGTGATGACTTTCTACCTCCAGTTCCCAGATCAGGGGTGGTTCAGGATGGTTTGCATCCATCCCGAAAGGCCTGTCCTCAGGACTGTATTCTGCTGCTGTCCCAGAGGAACTTTTATTCTGATGAAATCTTGTCTTGAAAACATGCACGAGTGGGAAAGAACCTTCTGCCCTCCGGTTTGAGCTTCTGTAACATCTGCCCTTAGGACTCTCCCAGATTTTTATCTGCTCCATTCCTCTCCAAACAAGAGCTTGCCCTTGAATGGACAGGCACCCAGCTGAGACTTGGACCAAACATCCGCCAACCAGTTTCGTAACCAAAGAAATCTCCTGGCCGATTCTGTAGATATCATCATCCTGGAAGATGTCCTGATCAGATCATATAAGGCATCCACTCCATATGCAACAGCTGCATCCCCTGCAAATGCTGAACCCAGCGCAAGCATGCCCTCTGCATAAGACTGCTGCAAAACGCAGCCCTTATGCCCAGGACTGAGACCTCAAAACTTTTCTTGAGGTGGACCTCCAATTTCCAATCCTGCACATCGCTCAATGTGGCAGCCCCGCCACCAGAATGGTAATCTTCTTGGTGACTCTGAAGAGTCTACGTTTGGAAGTGCCAATGTCTCCATAGGTACCTGTTAGAACTTCAACCTTGCTCTGCCTGCCTTCAAGCCGGATTCAGGGATGTTCCATTCCCTAGATACCAATTTTTGCACTGACTTATGAAAGGGAAAGCCTTTTGCCGGACCCTTCAATACATCCAATATGGGATCCACCCCCTCTAGTTCAGATTTCTCCTGCAAGATCTTGATTTCAAACTCCTTCAGGATGTCTGGCATCAAGGGACAGAGCTCCCCTTTACAAAAAAGGCACATCACATTAGGGTCATCCCCCTTGGCTAATGAATCCCCTTCTGGTCCTTTGTTCTAGGTCCACCTCATTTTGTGCTGATTCTTTTCCCAGGGAACCCTCCACCACAGCATCAGAATCCTCCAAGTCATCTCTGTCCTTCTTGGGACTATTTGGATAAGGAGAAAGTCCCAAAAATCCACTGAACGCTTGCTGACCGCTTTTTTTTTTTTTTGCAAACCTGTGCCTCTTCACCAGCCGAGAACCCCTGGAGAACTGTGACCACAGCCGAGGGTTACCAACTGCTGCTGCTTGCCTGGCTAAATATGTCCTGTGCATAAGCAGCAGAAAATCTTCCAAAAATGCATGGGACTCATCAGATTCTTGCTCCAGAGAATCCTCCTCTGTACCAGAGCCTCTTTGCCCCTCCCCAGGGCCAAGTACTGCTGGCGACACCTGAGGTGGGGGAACCCCCACCTCGCCCTCTGAATCCTGAAGGGAATCCAAGATGACCGCTGTTGCCGTGCTGACGGGGAAAGCCTCTGAGCAAGGACCTGACACACGTACAGCTTGTTTAGGTCTCGGTTTGTTGCTTTTATGCTCTAATATGCATTCCCTGCCAGAAATGCATCGGTGGCATAATCTGGCCTGAGACAGACTCAATTGGGAATCCCCACGACTGGCATGACGAGCCGTGAGCCATGCCGACCAAATGGCAGTATGAGCCATTCACCACTCGCAGAGAAGAAATAAAAACCCAAGGAAACTATGAATGGGTGCAGCTCTGCACACCGATCATCCCCATCAGAGACCCAGTGCTGCGAAAGGAACAAACAGAAAGGCAGCAGACATTTTAAAAGAAATTTTACTGCTGCATCAAGCCCCAGAAGTAAAAAGAAAAATACTTCCCTGCTCAGTTGGGGTGTTCCTAAGCAGAGCTGCTAGCACCAATCAACACTGCTTATTGGAAGATGAGGGATCTGGACCACCATATACACACCTCCATGGGATCCAGGACTGAGCTTCTACCAAGGGTCACCAATCCCTTGCTCGTCCATCTCAAATTAGGGGGGGATGATCCCAACAGGGCCTAACAACCTCCTGGGAGGAACTAGAAATCTATTTTTTCTTTTTAATACATTCCAGACTGCAGTTTTACACTGTCTTCTGGAGACAGAGAAATACTGAGGGACTGCAGGTGGCACATTAGGTTATATGACAATATCAGTGAAATTTCTCCATCTCCATCTGCTGGCAGGGAGGCTAAACCCAGGAGTCTGGACAGGAAAGTCTTTCACCTCACCTTTTAACCATATCGGAAATTGTTTGGCCTTCCTTCCACCTTTCTTTAAATATCTGGATTAGCCTAGGAACATCTCCCCGTCACGAAGAGTTCACTCTCTTCCAAAAGGACCTTGCCCTGTTCATTGCCCATATGAATTCTCCCTCTAGAGGCTCTCCCAGGGAATTCTTCCTGAAGTCTGGGCCTAAATTCCTGCTATTTTCAAGTCTAGGGTGCACAGAAGGGACAACTGAGGCACAGGAAGAAACACTATTCAGAGCTCCAGAATGCTTGAATAGCAGCCTTGTGCAAGAGCACAACCAATTCAGGAGAAAGGGACTCCTCAGAAGCTATCCCTGAAATATCGTGAAGAGCAGAACTCCCTTCTGCCTTTCCTGCAGTGCTCTGCACCCCCTTCCCACAGGGGAAAGACTGAGTTCTTACATAGAAACATAGAAATGACGGCAGAAGAAGACCGAATGGCCCATCCAGTCTGCCCAGCAAGCCTCACACATTTTTTCTCTCATTCTTATCTGTTACTCTTAGCTCCTTGTTCTATTCCCCTTCCACCCCCACCATTAATGTAGAGAGCAGTGATGGAGCTGCATGCAAGTGAAATATCTAGCTTGATTAGTTAGGGGTAGTAGGGGCAGTAACCGCCGCGATAAGCAAGCTACACCCATGCTTATTTGTTTTACCTAGACTATGTTGTACAGCTCTTGTTGGTTTTTTTTTTTTCTTTCTTCTCCCCTGCTGTAGAAGCAGAGAGCCATGCTGGATATGCATTGAAAGTGAAGTATCAGGCACATTTGGTTGGGGTAGTAAACAGCTTAAAGCCTTCTCCTTCACAAGTGGGAGGAGGACCCAAAATGGCCACAATTCCTGTTGAACTCAGATCTCCGGCCAGGAGCAGGTAGCAGTTTCTCTGCCTACTTGTGGCTTGTCTATCTTTAGTTCCGGGGAGAAGTTTCCCTGAATGGCCCTCTCAGGCTCCTGAACTCAAGTAACATAACCCAGAGACCTGAACTGAGCCATGCCAACCTTGGCATGTGGGACTTATCTTCCTGTGCTCAGTGGGAGCTACTATAATGGTGCTGTGTGGTGGCAAGGTAAATTCAATAACATGCTGGTTAATCTCTCTTCCTCCCTGTGGTGAACCCATATGGGCAAATTTTCAAAGGGCCATGCACATAAAAATCGTGACTTATAAGAGTTGCTGGGCCCTATGTGCATTTTCAAAAGAGCCTGGCCATGCGCGTAAGTCCCAATATGCGCACAAGTGCCGAGCCCTAGAAAGGGGGGGGGGGGGGGGGGGGGGGAGAAACGACAGGCAGAGGCTGGCCAGGACAGCAGCCAGCGTGCGGAAACTACTTCTGCTCGAGAGGAACAACAAGTAGAAAAATAAAAAATTTCGGGTAGCTAGGTAGGGTTTAGGGGTTGGGGTGGAGAGGGGAAAAGGAAGGAAGGAAGGTTAGTAGGGGGGTAGGGACGTTCCCTCCCAGTCTGCTCCTTAATTGTTCCAGAGAATTGGAGTGGACTGGGAGGGAACTGGGAGAGACCCAATTGAGTCACCGCACGTAATTTACTAAAATTCACCACCCCCTGCGTGTGCAATTTTTAAAATCCAGCGCGAATGTGTGAGTGGCCAACAGATTTTATAAAATGCAGACACCGGCGCACGCATGTTATAAAATCAGCACGTCCAAGTGCACGTGCCAGGAACCGCACGCACATGGGAGGCATGGGCACCCTTTTAAAATCTACCCCTTATTCTACCACCAGCCCACACTGTGGGAGAGGTTGCATCTTCATTCCTGTTCCAATTGATTGATTTAGATTTCCTCTTTTTTTTTTTTTTTTTTAATTGTTAAAGCCAACAAAAAAACAAAAATCAAAGGTAAAGCAATATTTCCCTGCCAACTATCTTCGGAAGCCAGAGAGGGAGTTCATAGTAGAAGAGAGAAGAAAGAGGGAGAGGAATCCAGTGGGGGTGGGAAGGGGCTAAGTCATTTTTATATTTAAGCTTTGAGGGCCATCGCCGCATGCCTACATGTTTAATATTTTCGGAGTATCAGAGCCGCTAGTTGAGGTGGGCCTGAGTTGAGATGGTAGTCGTTTGCTGCAACTTGTTTTTTTGGGCCAGTGGCCCTTTAAGGCAATTATGGTCCTGTGAGGTTGGGGCCGCCATCTTGTTAAAGAGTCGCGCACAGTGTTCTTTTGTCCCCCGGTGTTTGCCTGTGAGACAAAAGAATGAGTCATACAGCTGCGATGCTTTTCAGGGGAGAGGCCCCACTGCAATGGCAACACTTCCCTGCAATAGTGGGACCCCTTCCTGTGATAAAACATCACGGCGTAGTGCCTCTAGGCCTACGTTTGTACCTGAAGCAAAATGGGGAGGGGCAGGCATATAGTGACTTGTGTAAAGGCACATCAATGGGATTTCACTCCAGCTTCTATAGTTCTCAGCCTTCTGCTTTAGCCACTAGGCTGATAGTCCACTCCAAGCGTAATACCAAGGCTGCAGCAGTAAAACTGGTTAAGGGACTAAATACAAAGAAAAGAAAACTAAGATATTAAGCAGGCCCTGTGTAACCACTGTGGTCAGTAAAGTAAAACCTGAAAAAGGCTAAAGGAATATTGAGAGGCAAGAGATATATTAACTGGCTGTTAATGAGAAAGATGTAATACCATGGAGAGCATAAATATTTAAATACTGCTGTAGCAAAACAAGCTATTAATGGTACTGTCCATCATGTAAAGCTCCTTTTACTGCAAGAACTTTTTCTCTCTCTAATTACAAGTTAAACAGCAGATGGCAGTGTTCGACATAATTAGTAGCTGGAGCAAACAGGTTTAATCCCTGAGCTAGAATGAGCTGCTGACACCACACTGTCAGGCGTTAATTTCTAAGCAGCCTGAAAAGATGTACAGAAAAGCAGAAAATAGTGGTTTTTTGAACATCCTTCGACTTAATATTGTAGCAATATGTTTGTGACTAATTAGAGACCCAACTGAGTTGCTCTAGGATCCTAATATTTTTAGTAAATGGCCTTTGAATGCCTGAGAGCTGCGACCCCTCAGGTTGTAGTAACATTGCAGTGTCCCCCAGAAACCCTCAGGGAGTAGCTTGTGGGCAGAGGCAAGCAGAAACCCAGTTGACAGGTGGGAGGTTTCCAGGAGAAAGCTACGTGCACAGGCGCAGATGAGGCCTGTGAAATGCCTACTAGGACCCTCAAGTGGCCAAGGGTTTAACCCCTGGTCAATAACAGGGATATAGCATGAAGGTATGATGAGACAGTGAGTCATAATGTCAGTTTACTGTTGATATAACCAGAACAAAACAAATGCCAAAATGTAACCTCTCTTTTGCTCACCACTAACTGGCAGAGAATAAGGATAAAATGCTTATTCTCACTACCCTCAACATATGCGATTTGTGTTTGTTATCACAAATGATAGAGGTAACGAAAACAGCTTTTTAAAATTTATTGCGCATTGCCTTGTTCAGAACAAAATCCAATAAATACAGATATCCTCTTTCATCACACTGGAAATGTTGCAGTGTATTCTGAAGTTAGAATATTGAAACTGGCTACTGAAATCAGTGCTTTGCACAAAACAAGTATCCTAGGTCTCAGAAACACTACTACTATTCTCATTTTGATACTTTTCAGATGTTCAACTGGTCCATATAGTCATTATGAGAAACCTTAAGTGATCTGGTTTTAATCAGTAACTGTGCCTATTGAGCTCTAGGTCCAAGGAAGATGGAATAGGACAGTTATTAGTGGTTGTGGGGTTTGCCCCTGCCTCTGCCAGCCGGAGGAGCATCCACTATTGACCGAGGATTCTTGATGGTTTCATCCACAGACAGGATGAGACAAGCAGCTTCAGATGCAGCAGTTAAAGCATTGATTCGAACAACAGCAGGTTCCCACACACATGCGTCAAAATTATCTGCAATGTCTTCATTGTTCACGTCAACTCCATACCACATTCCACCCTAAAAGCAATAGGAAAAAAGTTAGTGTCTCAAGTACAGAGTTTGGTACAAAAAAAGAAAGACCAACCTGATCCAGCTTTGGTCATAATTCTCATTTGGAAATTTTCAATCCACAAATCTGAATAACGTGAAGTTGTTCATCTGTAACAGATGGTCTCTGTAGTCAGCAAGACAATTCAGCTAAATAAAGGGCAAATTTTTAAAGGGCCACGTGTAAAAATCGGGACTTATCTGCACAAGTGTCGGGCCCTGAAAAGGGAGCAGGCCGGGGGCGTGGTCTGGGCAGGGAGGGATGGAGGCTGGCTGGGAGAGAACCTTGGAGATTGGAGTCCTACGTGGAAGACTACATTTCATAGAAAACACATCTCTTTCTCCAGTGACGTATATAGTTTTGCCATTGGAGTGCCCTTTAGCGAAAGGCTAAGACATTCAATGTCTGCAAGGCAGGGGGCTGGAAGAAGGTGAGACCTTTTTTTTTGTTTTTTAAAGGTCTATATGCAAGGAAGTTAGTCGTCCGTAGGCGGGAAATTCCTTCTTCCTGGTGCAAGTCCGCAAGACGGATTCGCCAAAGGAGAGATTTCTCACCCCACAGTGCAGTAGGGTGTGAGAAGCAGTCCTAGCGAAAGTAGTACCCCGAATGGGAGTACCTGAATAAGATCTCTGTATGGCCGATGGAAGGAAATGGAGCTTTTTGGTGTAGTGAAGGCCTTCTAAGGCCATGCTTGCTGTCATAGCAGGGTCCTTAATACCTAAGTCGCCTGTAAAAACAGAGGATTCCTTTTTTTTTTTTTTTTTTTTTGAAAAAGAGAAGGATCCCCGGCACCGAAGATCATTCCCATGATATCCAACGGTGCAGATGTATCGCGCGGGATGCAGCTGCCATGGCAGCGAGGTTCTTGACTACACTAGTACACGCGGACTGGTGCTGCCATGCAGGTCTGATTGTCGACGCTGCAGGATCACACGCTGGTGCACCCCAATTGGTTTGGTCGTCAGGTGTAGCAGCACAGTGACGTGCTCGTGGGCGCGTCGTAGTACTCAGGTGGATGTGTTGGTGAGCTTGTGAGCTCGCTCTTAAGTTTTGAAAGTGCTCATGGTTCCATAGAGACTGTGCTCCTACTGTCACTGATTTTTTTTTTGTCATGCCCATGTCATGGGCTTTCGTCTTGTTAAGTTACGTGTTTGTTCGCCGAGGCGCACGTGCCTGTTATATATATTGTACGGTATGACACCGCGTCAATGCTTCGGCGTGTTTTGTCATTTATTTATTATTTTTTGTTTTGGCATGCGTATCGTGCTTTTGAAACGCACAATGCTTCCGTGTACTCGGCGGCCGCTTCGGTGTCCCTGAGTGCCTGGCGTCCGCAGTGATGTCGTGGCATACTCAGCGCCCATATCCCCACTACCAACGGCGCATCTGAAGTCCGCGCTAATGATCGGTGCGTTGTCGACAGAGGCCTTGTGCCTTGGGAAAAAACACTGGTGCGACGCTGGATAGGCTGTCGAAAAATACCTGTGGGACGGCTGGGCAGTTGGACGAGCCAAGAGAAGTGTCGGAGCCCCGGTGGATGTCTCGGAGCATCGATGTGTCGGCGTATGTGCCATATTTTACCTCAAGTTGATGGTCCAGTGCACTGGTGCCTGCGTTGATGGTTTGGCGCTCGCAGCGATGATTTGGTGCTGCGTGTTGATCGGCTCGGCGCCTGCTTCGATTGCTTGGCGCACCCAGCACCTGCGCCGATGGCAGGCGTGCCCGGCTCTTGCGCAGATGGTCCACGCCCCTGGCGTCTGTACAATGGTAGGTGCACCCGGCGCCTGCGCTGATCAGCACCTGCGTCATTACAGATGCTTCTTCGGCACTGCAGAGCACTTGCTGCTCCTTTCCAGAGGCTCAACTCAGTGCTGGACCCTTAAAACGGGAGGCTACTGAGGAAGTAGAAAAGAAAAGGGCAACGGCCCCCTGGAGTCCTTGAAGACCTGTCTTGGCGCGCCTGCTATGCCGGTGAGTTGTTTGAGCAACGATTTTTTCGCCCCTCCCCCGGGCTCCACTCAATACTGGCCCGGGAAAAACCGGGAGGCCGAGGAGATTGAAGTGCAAGCATCAGATCAGCTGGGAGGGGGACGGGGGTGCCCCGGGACGTTTAGAATGGTCCCGTGAGGGGAGGTCATCTGAAGTCTTTTTTTTTTTTTTAATTTGTTCTTTCATCTATTTTTGTTTCCTTTCTTTTGATCTGTCATTTTATATATTTGAAAGTAAATTGTAAGGAGAAGAAAAGAGCTCCGCGCACTCTGTTGCACGGAAAAAATTTGACTGAGGAGCCTGAGGTGATCCTATCAGGATACAGGAGGGAGGGAGTACCTGGCTAAAAGACTTTGCTAGACTTTGAGAGCTCTGCCACCTAGTGGCACGGAGAACGTATCCAGACAGCATGGCTAATTCAGCTGCTTATCTACGTGAAAATTAATCCAACAATCAGATCCCTTCCATGTCATATTTATAAATGTTGTAATAACCATACATCCAGCAAAAGTAGGGAGGCTATTGTCCAAAACATCCAGTTTCCCCCATGATCATTGATATTAAAGTTCTAGCCTATGCAGTTTACCTCAGCCTTTTTGGAAGCCCAATGTAGCTGTGCCACTGCTGTTAAGAAAATGCAAGCACTGCTCTTTACAGATTACCCCATACCTTCTGGGAAGCCTGAAACAGTCGTACCACTACTGGTTAAGGCTGTTTATTCTACATATGTTTTACAATATAAAACATTACTTAGATCTGCAAGACCACCTGAAAGGAGGTGGGAGAGGCTCACCTGTGCATGTTTAGCTCTCAGTTTATTCAGAATATTGGTAGCATCAAAGCCTGCATTGTCACACAGCTGACGTGGAATGATCTCTAGGGCCTTGGCATAAGCACCAATCAGGAGCTGCTGTTTACCAGGTATAGTCCTGGAGTAATCTCGCAAATACTTGGATAACTCCATTTCTATAGCACCACCGCCTGCAACAATGGAATCGTTCTGAGGGGACAGAAAGAGAATTATAAATGTCGAGAAATTATTTCTTTAAGCTACCTGTACATCATCCAAGAATTTTAGCCAATCGAAATGTGGGTTTTCCTACATATAAGGTATTTTTTTCCTACCAAACCTGGAAACCCCTCTTCTGTCTTTTCAGTTCCTTTTCTCTGGTAAGCTCTGAACAGCTGATCCAAGTACCTTGATAGCTCTCCTGACAATCATGATGGCATCGTGGAGGGACCTCTCTGTCTCTTCCATGAACTGCTCTGCACCACCTCTCAATATGATAGTACAGGTTTTTGCCTTTGGACAGCCAGTGAAGAAATTATACCTGCCAAGGCAAGAGCAACAGAACATTAACAATAATGTCACAACATATGGAGGGACAAGAGAACAGGAAATTGCTTTTTTTTTTTTTAAAATCATAATTATATTATTAGTGACTGTATATGGTAATGTTGAGGCTGATACTCAAAATTTCTTCAGCAAACTTTTGAAGTTAGCTGGATAAAACTCAAGGTTTGAATTTTTCCAATTCCTGTGGATAATTTTAACTAGGCAGTCACTGCCTGGTTAAAATGTATTTATTAATTTAAAATCTTTTATATACCGCTTCTACAATGTAAGGTAAATCAAAGCTGTTTACAATAATAAATCTTCATAATAAAATTTAAACAAAGTACAAATAAATACTGAGACAAGTCATAAAACAAAAACAAAACAGAACAGTGCAATAAAACAGAACAAACCTCTTGATAAGAACTGTTAGGACTCAGATGTTTGAAACTTCTTTAAATGTGAGTGAGCATAAGTATGTTTTTAAGTTTTCTTACATTCCTTAATTTGTGTTAATTGCCTGAGGGAATTAGAGATGGAAGTCCAAAGAATGGGAGCAGCTACCGAGAAGGCACATATTCTGGTGATATCTAATTTGGCCACTTTAACAGAGGGGATCTCGAGGAAATTTTCATTCATGGAGCGGAGATGATGTGAAAGTTGATACAATCATAGAGAGGTGCAAAGCCAGATAGATTTCTTATATATGAGGTTATGGATAATAGATAGAATTTTATATTGTATTCGAAAAGGGACTGGGAGCCAGTGCAATGAATAGAGGACAGGAGTGATATAATCTCGGCATTTTGAGTTTGTGAAAATACGAGCAGCTATATTTTGTATTAGTTGCAAAGGAAGTAGAGCAGTGATCTGGAGCCCTAGGTATAACGCACTATAGTAGTCTAACCATGTGAGAATCCGGGCCTGCAAAACTGTTCAAAAGTCACTGGGATATAATAAAGTAGGTGAATCTTATAGAAAGAGGTTTTTACCTCAGAAGAAATCAGTTTTGACATGGATAAGGCCGAGTTTAACATGACACCGAGACCGCGAGCATGGGTAGTGATGGGAATAGAGAAGTTGTCAAAAGTTAGGTGAGTTGGCGGGCTATACGTACTGTGAATAGGGGATGGTGGATAAGTATAAGATTTCTGTTTTGGTAGGGTTAAGTTTTAGACTATTGTGAGATAACCAGGTGTTAATGGAGTTAATAGGGTGATAGTGTCTAACAATCTGAAGTCGACAAAGCAGTGTGACACAGTGATAGCCAAAGCCAGAAGAATGCTGGGCTGCACAGAGAGGAATATCTAGTAAGAAAAGGGAAGTGATAATCCCCTTGTACAGGTCCTTGGTGAGGCCTCACCTGGAGTACTGTGTTCAGTTCTGCAGACCGTATCTCAAAAGAGACAGAGACAGGATGGAGGTGGTCCAGAGAAGGGGGACCAAAATGGTGGGTGGTCTCCATCGAATGACTTATGAGAAGAAGTTGAAGAACCTGAATATGTATACCCTGCAGGAGAGGAGGAGCAGGGGTGATATGATACAGACCTTCAGATACTTAAAAGGTTTTAATGATCCATGGTCATCAACAAACCTTTTCCACTGGAAACAATTTAGTAGAACTAGGGGTCATGATTTGAAACTCCAGGGAGGAAGACTTAGAACCAATGTCAGGAAATATTTCTTCACTAGAGAGTGGTGGATGCCTGGAATGCCCTTCCGGAGAAAGTGGTGAAGACTAAAACTGTGAAGGATTTCAAAGGCGCATAGGTTAAAAACTGTGGATCCTTAAAGGCTAGAGGATGGGAATAAATAAAAAAGCTTGGGGGTAACCTGCACGGAGCGGCAGATACTACCCTTGGTAAGCTTGCTGGGAAGACTAGATGGACCATTTTGGTCTTTTTCTGCTGTCATTACTATGTTTATCAGTCCGCTAACCAATTGATAAGAGCTTGTTTGGCAACAGCATTCCCTATCAAGATAAAAAGACATGAAGAGTTGAGAAGCTTGATAGCAAGTCTGAGTTCTCTTTAGATATGCCAGGGCTCTCTCATTTCACATGGGAGACCAGATCCTTGGGTCCACGGCTATTGGGTGAGCACCTCCACCCCAAGGTAACAGGCATTGGTAGACAGTTACTTGATGCAATGCATCAAGTAACAAGAGACCTACCTATAAAACATCTGGATTCTTCCACCACTAAAGGGATACAAGATTTAATTCGATAAAGACTGACAGAACTGATCTCATTTTTTCCTCTAGATGTGGACTGTATTAATATAAATGTGGACAATAAATGGGGTTTTCCCTGTTTTGTAATAATGATTATTTCCTTAAATACCTTGTTTATTTCATTGTAATCAATGTTATAAAATTCAATAAATAATAAATTTAAAAAAAAAAAAGAACTGATCTCATTGGTTTCAAAGCCCTACCAAAGGCTCTGCATGTGCAAACAAGTCAGATCAAAGCCACTACAGCAATCATATGTCCAAGGAGGACCACAACCACCCTTGCTGAAACTCAGTCCTAATAAGAGGAGGCACCTTACCAAGCCTCTCCACATCACTGCTCTTTCAACAGGGAAAAATGTTTTCCCTTGAAGCAAGTCTATCTAGCCTCCTATGAACTGAATTCTTTGACTCAGATTTGACTTGGCAAAGGTGACTATGAAACCCAGGGACCAAGGAGCCATATGGTCTTCAAGAGAATCTACAACTCCTGATTGGGATGGACCTATACTGACCAATCATCCAGGTATGAGAACATGAAGACTCCCTGTTGACAAAGTGGTGCTGCAACTATCGCAAAGCATTTTGTGAATACTCTTGGAGCCACAGAGAGATTGAAGGGGGGGTACTTTTTATTGGTGCTGTGTGCCCTTCACCACAAACCTGAGAAACTTTTGATGGACAGGCTGAATGGAGATGTGTGCATAAGCATCCTTTAGATCCAGAAGACATCAAATCCTTTGATTGAAGGAAAGGGAGAATTATTTGGAGGAAGTTCATCTTTAATCTCTCCCATACCAATAATTTGTTCAGTCTCTGCAAGTTAAGTATAGGTCCTAAGCCCCCCCCCCCCCTCTGATTTTCTGGGCATCAGGAATTACCTGGAATAGAATCCCTGGCCACATGCCTGAGGGACAGGTTAGATCGCCTTCTACTGAAGAAGTGACTCCACTCCCTGTTCGATTGAGAAGGGTAAGAGTTGAAGTCCGATGGGTCAGAAAGGGTGAGAGAAGTATAAAAAGTAGCCATGCTCCACAATTTTCAGGACCCACAGGTCTTAGGAAATAGAGAACTATTCCAGCAGGAAGGACTGAATGCCCCTCCCCCCCCCAGATTCTGCTGTGTGAGCTTTTGGACGATGCTGTGCCCTCTGTCCTCTGGCAGACATGCTGAAGAATGGGATGAACTTGAAGCCGTGAAAAAAAAGACAGAAGGATTGTTGAAAGAATTAACACTTGTAGGGAAAATACTGGCATCCAATACTGGTTGTTCCCCCTACTGCAACAGACTGATTGCAAAATGGACTGAGGCTCTTTATTCAGAATCACCCTCTTGAAATAAATTTCCTGTGCAAAGCACATCGCAAGATGATTAAGCATGTTCTCTTGGAGGCCACTTGGTTGCAGCCACACAAGTCATTGGGCTCCTATAGAAGCTACAAAAATCCTGGCTGCAATATCAAAAGCTTCGTAAGTAGAACGAGATGAGGCACTTCACATTCCTCAAAATCCTCTACTGGTTAGTGGAAGTCTGCCTGTTCTGGA
Organism: Rhinatrema bivittatum; assembly: GCF_901001135.1. Classification (NCBI taxonomy): domain Eukaryota; kingdom Metazoa; phylum Chordata; class Amphibia; order Gymnophiona; family Rhinatrematidae; genus Rhinatrema; species Rhinatrema bivittatum. Next base: position 271,573,510 of record NC_042615.1, on the reverse strand, counting down.
TCTGTCAAATCCATCAGTCTTTTACATGTATTCACGCACTGATACTGAACCATGTAGAGCTGAGCTGTGATCTGGGTATTCAGCGTGGATCCTTGGAAAGCTTTTTTCCCCCCCAAGACATGTCCAACACCTTTGAGTCCTTCCCAAGAGGTGTACTGGAGTGATCACATGTGCACTTAGCGTGCTTCAGCAGAGAATTCACCACTACCATGTGGTGGGGAAGTTGGACAACCCCAAAATGTAGGAAAGCTTGATCCCTGTATTTTAAATCCAGCTTACGGACCATTGGTATGCATGTCATTTGTGTCCGCCACAATCTCTTCTGGAGATCCTGCAGAAGCTTGTGAACAGGGATAGTTGCAGAATCTGCTGGAAGTTAAAGAAACTGAAAAAGCCCAGCATCATCTGTTCAAGTCTTTTCTTTATCAATACTCTGTGTTCTTGCCAGCTACTCCAAGTTCTTGAAACCTTTATCTTCATTTGTTAATCATCTATATCCTAGGTGATGTACAGGAGGAAAATGAGCATAAAATCAATACATAAACAGTATAAAACGATACCGTAGGTGCCACCTGCCATCTGCTGGAGTCAGAGAAAGGGACACAGAGGGCGCTCCAACCTATTAGGGGCCATCCTTACAGTTTTTGCTCTGACTCCATCTGCTGGAAGGGGGACATAACCCACTGTCTGAACTGATCCGGGTACATACAGGGAAAAAATGATACTTGCAACAATAGAAAAAATGCCAGACTAATCAAAACCGTTCACGAGCCTAGTAAAATGCCTGCCTGAATACACAAGTTTTTAACAAAGTCTTGAAAGACTTCATGCTGCCTGCAAGGGGCAGTGCTTCGGGAAGGGAGTCCACAACACTGGAGCAGCAACTGAGAAAGCAGTCTCTGGTAAAACTAAGCCTGGCATGCAATGGAGAGGCACCGTCTAGAAGGCCCCTTTGTGAGGATAGGAGCTGAGTTGGGCAGTACATCTGCAGCAAAGCCATTACACCATGGTGAAAGGGCGGAGGAAATCAGTTTGAAAATGATAGTTGTAACCTTGTATTGATGCGTTTTGCGATCGGGAGTCAGTGTAAGTCAAAAAGCACAGGGGTGATATGTTTGCATCTATTGATGCCAGCGATGAGACACGCAGTCGCATTCATCAATAGTTGAAGAAATCTTGGAGTAGCAGCGGGTAGACCCAAGAGAATGGAGTTACAATATTCTACAATAGGGAGTATGGAAGCTTGTACCACTGTGCAGAAGTCCTCCTTATTTAACAGATGTTTAAGCCCACAGAGTACTCGAAGTCTGAAAAAGCCTGCAGTATGATAAGGGTGGAATAAAGTTGGGTCAATTAAGACGCCTAAATTCAAAATGCAAGAGTTAAGTGAGAATGAAATGTTCTCTATCACAACTGAGGTGTATGGACTCTTGGCCAGAGGTTGCTGAGTCAGCTGACATTGTGTTTTAGAAACACAGAGACAACTTGTTGAAAAATAGCCATCGCTTAATAGTCGATAAGCACAGATTCACCAGATCAACTGTTTCTGTCCAGGAAGAACAAGCCCAGGCAAAAAGTGTCATAGGCGTACAATTTATACCATTTACACAACCTGGCAAGCACTTTGCACAAAGGAGTCAGATACATGTTAAAGAGCATGGCTGGGGGGGGGAAGGAGAGAGGTGAGAGGACCCGGAGAGGAGTTTAAACTACCGAACTTGTTTCCTATGAGGGTGAGGATACGTCCCGGCCTGATTAATCTGTCTCCTGTGGAGGGTGAGGATACTTCCCGGCCTGATTGGACTTACCGCTGACGTCATCAGAAAGGGGACAGTAGGCCTTAAAACTGCCCCTTTCTGCGGCGCGCAGCTGCTGCTGGCGCGCTGCCAAAGGGGCGCGCGGCTTTGTCCGAGATTTTGCAAAAATGTTTTGGATCTTCATCAATTGTAAGTACCATCTTTACTTTAAAAATCCTCTCTCTCTGTTCCTCTCTGAGTACCCTCGTTTGCCAACTCATACAATTAAGTTATTGGATCTAGAGATTTGGGAAGTCAGAATCCTTGATACAGTTTAATAAAGAAAACCTATGCCACATTCGAAAAGGAAAGCAAGGATTAGGGAGTCTGGGGCTGGACCCCAGATCCCAGATACCCTGCAACCTACGATTGAAGGCTTCATGCTTCCCGTAGTGGCTACTATAACTCCGCGGCAGTTCTTGGCATTCAATCCAGAGGAGCGTGTGGATTGTTCGCCGGACACACAAGTCAGCCTAAGTCCCGAAGCGCCGTCTACCCGCCTCCCCCCCCCCGTTTCCCTCAGAAGTATTAAAAACTCCAAAGACGAATAAATGACAGAGATGTTTCTCTTGTCATAAGTGAGTCTATCCCGGAACCCGGAGCGGTGGGGTTCACGGAGGGCATTATGCGGGGGAATGAAGCATTGATTCCCCCTGAAACTAAAGCCTCTACTCCTAGAGAGAAAAAAGAAACATTGGGGGAATCAAGTAATCTTGTGGATAGCCAACGAACTGAGTTTACTATATTGCGCCCAGCTATTCCTAAACCTACTGAAATTACAATGGACTCTATTATGGACTGCAATAATGGTTTTAGAAAAGTCAGTATCTTCTCTTGTGGATGTTACCTCTAGTTTGGTAGGGAAAATTCATCCTATGGAATTAGGTATTTCCACAAATAAGCAAAACATAGCTCATTTAGAACAAAAGGTTTCTACTTTACAAACTAATCAAACACAATTGATCAAGTCTGATATAATACAACAAAGGAAACTAGAGAATATTGAAAATTCAATTAGATATTTGAATCTTCGTATTCTCAACTTTCCCTTATCTGAAAAGGTATCTCCCTTAGAAATGTTTAAAAAGTATTTAATGGAAGTATTAAAAATTCCCAAAGAATTGATGCCTACATTGGCAAAAATTTACATGACCAAAACTGTGTCTATAGTATCAAATGATCAGGTGCCTGATTCAGATTTAGAGTTAACAATTCCTGGAAACATCTGGGGAAATAAAACCAACTAAAAGAGGAACTATGTTTATACAATGTGTATTTGCACAAGATAGAGAAATGATACTAAAAGCTTTTTTCCGCAATAGAAAGATACCCTTTTTGGGTCAGTCCATATGGGTCTTTCCAGACGTTACACTTTCTACTCAGGAACGTAGGAAAAGATTTCTTTCATTGCGTAATGAAGTAGTGGGCATGGGAGCCAAGTTTCGTCTTAGGCTCCCATGCCAATGTATAGTGAATAAACAAGGGGTTAAGAATGTATTCTTTGAACCTGATCAGTTACAAATTTTTTTAAACTCAAGCTCCTTGGTAAGTCCAAATCAAGGAATATCTTTATTGCGGTATGAGAATGATAAGTAACACTAATTTCTCTATCTCCAATATTACAACAGAGACTAATTTTTTTAATTTCTTTTGATCGCTCAAGATAGGAGTTGTCTCTCGTTTCATTAATATTACATGGAGAGATGTTGCAGTTAATCTACTTTATGTATAATGTAGTAATTACTGTTTCTTAATATTGGAATGTTTAAAGATAGGAAACTGCAAAAATCCAATGTATTTTTCCTTCTGAGTTTACCTGTATGGAAGGTTAAAATTCTATAAATAAATAAATAAAGAGCATGGCTGAAAAGGTCGACCCTTGGGGTAGGCGTGTTGCGATATCAGCCCAATGAGACTGCTTGTTATTGAACTCAACCCGTTGGAAACAATGTGACAAGAAAGAGGTAAACCACCAGACGGTACCAGAGATGCCATGCTCGCAGAGGCTGTGTAGAAGAACAGCATAATCCACTGTGTCGCATGCAGCCTTGATGTCCAGTGAACCAGGATATAACTGTGGCCTGAGTCTAGCATAGATCCAGAGGAGAAGTTTTATCATGAGGCAGGAGATCTGAAGAATCTCCGTAGATTCTTCCTCCCTCCCAACCATGGGGGAACACTAAGCCATGACCCCAAAAAGGATGAGGGTGGCTGAAGAAACTTCTGCTATTCTGAAGGGGAAATATCTGGTAAGAATGCAGAATGAATAAAGTCTGCTTCATCCATTTCAGACTCATGAGGGGGACTCCCCCAGATGAATAGAAACCACTTCCTTGAGGTGAGGTCTTATTCCCAACTCTGGAAGCATTTTTGGAGAGGCATGCACTGTTGGGATACCTCCACTAAGAGCAAAACATTCCTCCAATTGGAACAGGAAATGTTCCAACTTCTTCCTCTGGTCTCCAAAATTTAAGGAGGCAAAGAAATTATTCACCTAAAATCAGATTTTTTTTTTACATCAGAGCCAGTGCACACAAACAAACAAAAAACAAAACAAAACATATTTTGAGCCCTGCATTCTATCATTGCAAGGATACAGGATAAAAGATTTTAAACCAGCAAACTAAACAGCTACAACTTGAAAGGCACAGCCCAGATATACAAAAAAAAAATCTAATGATCTCATTTTTGAACAATGAAGACATCATGGGCAAGTGTCAAATCAAAATTAAACACAAAATACTTGTGATGCTTCATTATCTACTGAATGTACCCATTCATTTTTCTCACATATCTGCTCATATTTCTTAACTGTTCACTAAGCTCTAATGCTTTAGCATGTGAAACTTAAATATGCATTAAATTGCAAACAATGCAGAGGATATGAATTAGGTTTGCATTAAATTAACACCACCTTTCTCCTCCAACTTGAGCTTCTTCGAAGAGTGCACACTGTCCAAGTACATCATCAGTTAAGGCATTAATACTAGTCTGGATGGAACCACCACAGGCCTGTATCACAAAGGAAAAGAAAAAGGTCTCATAGCTGTGAACAGAAATCCATGTGTTTTATCTATGTCACTATTGTAATTTATCTTAAAACATTTTTCAGGTAACATTTATTTTCTCTACATTAAGGGTTTCCAACATACAGCTGACAGGTTGCATATGCTTTTTTAATAGCCTGCTGAACACAGAAGGAACCAGATACTGACTGTGGTAGTTGTGACAGCATGGCTCAAAACAAAGTTAGGGCCTAGGATCATGCATGGCCTCCCATACTGAAACCAGGAAATGGGAGAGCCACAACCATGGTGCCAAAAAGTATGCATTAACTCAGTCCCTGCCCCATGCTCCTTCACAACCAAGTGCTGGATCAGGACCAACTTGCTTCACAGGAGAGAAAGTATACAGAGTAAAGAATAGAGAGTCTACAGGTGCAGCGGCAGTGTGGTGAACAGAAAGAAATGAGCTCAGGAGGGCATTAGGGTGGAAAACAAGCAGTTGGCAAAATATCAGCAATTGTATTATCAGTTTAAAAGATCCTGCTGGCTTCCCTTAAAAGCAGACGGCTTGGCCAAATACCATCAGGTTTGCATCTGATGGTTGTATGTGGAGTAACCATTGCAGTCAAGCACGGCATGAAGAGCAATTACTGCTATGGCAAGGCTTGGAGTAGTGTGACTCACTAAGTAAATGTTTTAAATAAAAATTTGTTAACTGCCTTCTCACTTCAAAAAGAGCTGTTCAAAGCTCCATCAAGTGGCCCCTGCAATCTCCCCATTCATGACTGGCTAGCTAATGTTTTTTGTTAGACAGAATTTTAGTGTTCAAAAGGTATGCCACACAGATTCTTAATAAATGTGAAACAATCATAAAATGAAAAGGACAAAGAAAGGAAAATTGGTTCTTACCTGCTAATTTTCGTTCCTGTAATACTACAGATCAGTCCAGACTCCTGGGTTTTGCTTCCCTGCCAGCAGATAAAGAGACAGAGGGGGAAAAAAAGCTTCACTGATGCTACATAGAACCTAGTGTGCCACCTGCAGTCTCTCAGTATTGGCCTGTACCCAAGCCAAGATGATTAAAAATAAACACTAACAACTAAGACTCCAAAAACCCCTTCAACGAGCAAGTGAAAAGGTGAAGATCCCTTCCAAGAGTAATCAAGGAGAATATCATTGAATCCCTCGACAACTCTGCATTATACATTAAATATCGTACGAGCAGACTTCAACGGTTAAGGCTCTGGACTGATCTGTGGTATTACAGGAACAAAATTAGCAGATGAGAACCATTTTTTCCTATTCATACCTAAATCAGTCCAGACTCCTGGGATGTACCCAAGCTTCCTTACACAGGGTGGGATCGAGAGTCCCGCTTGTAGAACACTTTCCCCAAATCCTATGGAGTCCAGAGCCCAGACACATAAACGATAATGTCTGGCAAAAGTGTGCAACAATTTCTAAGTAGTCACAAAACAAATCTCTTGTGAGGATACTTGTTGATACTCTGCCCAGGTGGTCACCAGAAAGCAAGTTGAGTGAACCCGCAAACCTTCTGGTACAATGTGACCCTTACAAATGTAAGCCGAGGCAATAGTTATCTTTAGCCAATGGGCAATTGTAGCTTTAGATGCCTCGCACCCTTTCCTCTGACCATTTCAAAGCACAAAGAAGTGATCTAACAAAAACAGAAACTAATAGTAACCTTGAGGTACCTCACCAATGCCCACTGTACATCCAGAACCCGAAGTTCCTTTGCGTGAGATGCAGATGACTCCAAATCCAGAAAGGCCGGAAGCTCCACCATTTGATTAAGATGGAACGCAGAAACAACCTTCAGGAGAAAGGAAGGTACTGTGCGCAATGAGACCCAGGAGTCCAAAATCTATAGAAAAGGTTCTCTACGTGACAATACCTGAAGCTCAGCAATCCTTCTGGCTGAACAGACTGCCAGAGAAAAACCACCTTCAGGGTTAAATCCTTTATAGTTGCCCTGTTCAACACTTCAAACAGAGCTTTACACATGCCCCTCAGAACCAACTTAATATTCCAAGATGGGACATATCCGCCACACAGGAGAACGCAAATGTTTTGTTCCTCGAATAAAGTGAATTACATCTGGGTGCCCTGCCAATGGCATACCTGCACTTTACCCCAAATACCTGCTCTCAAAGGGAGTTAAAGGGCTAGTCTTTTTACCAATCCCTTCTGTAGAAAAGCTAAAATATATGAAACCGAAGCATGAGTCGGCCACATTCCCTGCCCGGATCAGGATTCAAAAATCCTCCAAATCCTCACATAGGTCAAGGGTGTGGTCTTTAGTAGTAAGGTGAAGATAACCTACTCATAATAATCCTTCCATCTCAGACGTTTCCTCTCAAAAGCCAAACTGTGAGACAGAAATGAGCCGCATGATCTGAAAATCAGACCCTGGTGAAGAAATCGTGATAGATGGCCTAATTTTAGAAGCCCGTCCACCACCATATCAACCAGATCCACGAACCAAGGTCAACACAGCCACTCTGGGGCCACCGGAATTACCTGTCCTGGATGCTGTTCTATCCGCCGAAGCACCTTGCCTACTAGCGGCCATGGAGGAAACACAAAGCAGAATTCCCGGAGGCCACAGCAGCACTACAGCATCGACGTCTTATGCCCTGTGCTCCCGCCTGTGACTATAAAAAATGTGCCATCTTAGCATTTTGCCGTGATGCCATTAAGTCTATGTGAGGCATTCCCCATCTGATCCGTATGAGACTCATTGCCTCCTCTGATAGCTTCCACTCTCTGGGGTCTAGCCACCTTTGACTGAGAAAATCCGCCTAAATATTGTATGCCCCGGCAATGTGAGACACTGCCAGGAGAGACAGATGCTGTTCCGGCCAACAAACTTAACTCCTGAGCCACCGCCAGACTCTTGGTTCCTCCCTGCATGTTGATGTAAGCCATCTTTGTGGCATTATCTGACCGCGTAACCATGGCAGAAAGACAAGAAATGAGAAACGTACCACTCAGGTCTCTAACTGATTGACTACGATGCTTCCATCTTCTATTTTATTTGTTTATATTCCGCTTTTTGCACTTTTTTCAGCGCTTCAAAGTGGATTACATTCAGGTACTGTACGTATTTCCCTATCCCCAGAGGGCTTACAATCTAAGTTTGTACTTGAGGCAATGGAGGGTAAAGTGACTTAACCAAGGTCACAAGGAGCGACAGCAGGACTCAAACCCTGATCTCCTGGTTCTTAGCCCACTGCTCTAACCATTAGGCTTCTCCGTTGGTCTTACGCCAACTGACCTTGGCACACCGCTCCCCAACTTGTGAGGCTAGAATTGGTGGTTACTATCACCCAATTCGGTATTTCTAGCTCCATTCAACTTAGATTGGCCCAACCAAGCCACCATGAAAGATTGGACCTGGCATTCACCCTGAGCAGAAGTGGAAGATCGAATCCAATATTAGACAAGTTTCAGTGGGAGAGAAGAACTCTGAAGAGGTTGTCCACGAACCAGTGCTCAAGGAACCAGTTCCAGTGTTCACCCCATAGAATCCAGGACCTGTAAATAGTCCCAGACTTTCGGCACCAAAAGTCCCAAAAGATAATGTACATAAGACCGAAATTTCAGCATCCAGTCCTTCCTTAGAAACACCTTCCCCACTCGAGTGTCAAAGTGAGCCCCCAGTTATTCCAGGGATAGAGATGTGTGAGATGGCTCACAACCCATCCCAGAGACCTCAACCTTGAGGACCTCTGCACATATGCCAAAAGATATACAGACTTTACTTGAATGAGGCGGTCGTCCAGATATGGGTGCACCAGTACTCCTTCCCTTTTGAGCACTGCTGCCACTACCACCATCACCTTGGTGAACATCCACCAACCTAAGTGGGAGTGCGGGACCCTAAAAATCTCTCCTCTTAAGGGAAAATGTAAATATACTTCTGTGAGATCCAGAGAATCCAGGAGCTCTCATTTAAGGACAGTTGCATTCACCAAGCATAGTGATTTCTATCGGACATGGAGCACTTTCAGAGCCAGAATGGGCCGATAGGCACCTTCCTTGTTCGGAATCACAACAGATGGAAAACAGTGTTCTGTCTAATGCCGCCAGAGGTACCGGGACAATCGCCTAGTGTGAAGCGAACCATCTCTCATTAGGTGTGGGACGCTCATGTAGACCTCGCTGACCGGATGAACAAATTCCAAGGCACAGCCATCTCTTAAGACAGAGAACCCACTGGTCTGTCGTTATCTTGGTACACTCCTTGCACGAGAGTAGCAACCATGCCCCTGTGAAATCTGGGGAAGAGTGGACTAGCTGCGCTGCCTTGCACTTACTCCCTCTGGCACCAGTACTGAAATTGCCATGGATGGGCGTATGTGATTCTGGAAAGGACAGCGGCTTGGCAGATGCCTGCTTCTGAGAGAAGAGATCTCTACCTGGCCAATATTCCCATGGGAGCTCTTCTTGTTCCTCTTGGGCTCAACTTTGGGTAAAGGATTCACTTAAGTGCTTCACTAGCTGTTCCAGGACTTTGCCACACAAAGGTGTGAATTTGAAGGAAAAACTGTCAAGCTGCGATTTGGACCATAAATGACTTCTGGCTGAAACAGACCTCCACATCTGGGCTGAAAAAGCACAGCACGTCATACAAGCATCCACAATATAGGGAACAGCCGCCTCCATATGCTCTGCTTGCTTGGAGGAAAGAGGATCCCGCCCCCTTGTACCTCGGGCTGCTGAAACCTCAGCACAAACAGGCCGGTGCACCTAAGAACAAAACTACAAAAGATCTTTTGCAGATGTTTCCCATGTGCCATAAGACTAGGAAGTGCCAGGCCGCTACTCCAAAACCCCCTGAGAAGAGCCCCAAACATTTTGTCTCTGGTATTCTTGACAGCCATGTTCTCTTCAAATTGAACCCAACAACATGTAACACTTTGAAAAAGGCTGCGATGCCATCGCTTTCCATGGATACCATTTCAAACAAGGCCTATGGCATGGGAACCTTGACTCCTTCAAAATAGAGCTTGCCCTATCCTTTACTGGCCTCAATCCCCTTGGCCATACACCCCAGAGTCCTAGGGACTGTACTAACTAAAGGCAGTTCACCCCTCCTGAACAGCTGAACCAGTTTGGCATCAGCCCTGTCAGGCACAGGGGTCGCACCTTCATCTCGAAGAGTCACAACCCAATCACCATTCCCAGGAAAATATCTCAGAGAGACCTTCAGAAAAATCTGTTCTGAGCCAAAATTCAATTCAAAGAAAAAACAGGCTATGCCATTCTTTTATTTTTTTTCTTCTGGGAACAGGAATGCACAAGAGGACCACCAGAAACCACCCCACAGGATTTACCACCCCAAAAGGGACCACTTGGGATTAGTACTCTTAACACAGGAAAGCATTTGAGCCGAAGTAGACCATTTCCTGAGCACTATCAGAGTCCTTAGCTGTAGGAGACAATTGTAAGGAAGAAGTCTTTCTTACCTCGCAAACCCCTGCATCGTGGGAATGAAAACCAAAATGGCCACCATTCTCACGCTGCAGGGAAAGCCCAGAACTGCCTGTCTACAATCCATAGAGCTTGCCTCCTCCTCCTCCTCCTCCTCAGCTGGCTTCCTTATACTTTCGTGAGAGCAACAGTACACAATAAGCAACCAAATGTCCAATCTTGTAGAGGTTTATTGTGTGCAAATATACACAATAGAGCCCGACTCCAGCCGAGTTTCGCCCTCTTTCAGTAGGGCTGCATCAGGGGTATTAGCAAGTATCGATGCTATGTCTCCTTCAGAGTGTGGTACTTGGTATGGGCTATAGATAATGCAAAACTTCTCCAGTCTTTGCAACACAAAAGCTCATCAATTTCACCAAAAGTGGACTCCGGATCTCAACAGTGTAGAAGTCACAGTGATCACTTTCAGAGCAGACATAGCATCGATACTTGCTAATACCCCTGATGCAGCCCTACTGAAAGAGGGCGAAACTCGGCTGGAGTCGGGCTCTATTGCGTATATTTGTACACAATAAACCTCTACAAGATTGGACATTTGGTTGCTTATTGTGTACTGTTACTCTCACGGCTTTATTAAGCAACCTTCCTTGCTGCTTTTTTAGTTCCTTATACTTTCAGCAGCATTAACAGTCCCCGACACAAGCCCCATGCAGCATCGAGGCATTAAGAAATGCTTTGAATCTCTCCCTGCCTCGCTGCATTTGCCGTGTTCATTGGGAGCCATGAGAAGAGTCCTCAGATCAGCAACCACTGCTGGGCACTACCGCAAGCTCTGCATCTCCACTTGTTTCGCTGTGCTTCCGGGGAGCCGGTGTGACGAGCCATGAAACAGGATATTACCACCAGAAAAGTGAGTGGGTCTCACTTATTCAAATTGCAGGGAACTGTTTCTTGCCAAGGTCTGAAATAAAAACTGGCATCGAGCGGCTAACGCCAATCACCAAGTAGCTATCACTCTTTCTTTCCCACATATAGGCTGCTGATCTCTATCAGTCCCCACAACACAGGAATCTCAGTGATCCAGCTAAGATCAGCCCTACCAGAGCTGAAGGGTTTACTGCACTGCTCTAGCCTCTTTTCTCCTACCCCCCCCCCAAATCAACAAATAGCATGATAAGCAAGGAAAATTCACTTCCCTGATCTGGAGCATCGAGGAACAGGTTGGCAGCAGCCCAGGAGGAGAGGAGAGTCAGAGGAATGAGGGAGCCAGCACCATTGACTTTCAATCCTCAGGAAAGAACTGAAGCACCCAAGGTTCACCGATCCCCCCCGTTTGTCCTCACTCGACCAGTAAGATAGTCCCCACCAGGGACCTGCCCACTCCTGGGAGTAAATTATCCAGCAAACCAGCCAACTGCAAGCTTTACACCTCTACCAGCTGCTGGATACAGAGACATACTAAGAGACTGCAGGAGGAACACTAGGTTATATGCAGCGTCAGTGAAACTTTTTTCTCTGCCTCTGTTAGCAGTGAGGCAAAATCCAGGAATCTGGACAGATCTGGGTATGATAAGGAAATTTCATTTTCCTTAGTGTAGACAGATGGACTCAGGACCGATGGGTATTGTGCTCTCCTGATAGCAGATGGGAGATGGAGTCAGATTTCAAAGCTGACGTCAGCCTACATATACCTGTGCAGCATGCTCAGCTCTTCAGTATTCTCTTCAAAAAGCCAGTGTGGATATATGTTGCTTAATACTGGATTACACTTGATTAACCTTGAACTGGTTCAACTGATTATATATATAAGAACATTTGGCACTGGAGACCGCCAGTGCACTGAAACAATAAACGCAGACACCTAGGTTACTGTGGGTGTCTTAAACTACAGGTAGGCCGTGGCTTACCGTACAGTCTCAAGATCTGATATCAGAGGTTCTCTATTTCTGGAGCAGCCGTGGGTGGGATGCTGAGTCCATCTGTCTATACTAAGGAAAACGAAATTATCAGTTAAGTAATTTCTCCATTTCCTAGTGTGTAGCCAGATGGACTCAGGACCAACGGGATGTACAAAAGCTACTCCCCTACTGGGTGGGAGGCTGCCCGTGGCCCACTTAGTGCTGCCCTTGCAAAGGCTGTATCCTCCCTAGCCTGGACATCGAGGCGGTAGAACCTAGAGAAGGCGTGTAGGGAGGACAATGTCGTTGCCCGACAGATCTCGGCTGGCAAAAGCAGCCTGGTTTCAGCCCAGGAGATTGTCTGGGCCTTTGTAGAATGTGCCTTGACCTGTAGAGGTAGTGGTTTTCCTGCCTCTATGTAGGCTACATTGATTACTTCTTGGATCCAGCGGGCTATGGTCGCCCGCGATGCCACTTCCCCTTGCTTCTTCCCGCTTTGAAGAACGAACAGGTGATCAGTTTTGCGCAAGGACTCCGATCTCTTCTGGTATCGGACTAGGATTCTGCCGACATTCAGGTGGCGCAGGAGGCATGAGTCTTCCAAATCCCTGTGTTCATTTGGTGATGGTAAGGATATGGTCTGGTTCATATGGAACTGGGAAACCACTTTCGGAAGGAAGGATGGTACCGTACGCAGCTGTATGGTGCCTGGGGTGAACCTGAGGAATGGTTCGACAAAATAATGCTTGGAGTTCGGAGATGCACCGGGCTGAGCATATTGCGATCAAGAATGCTGTCTTTAAGGTCAAAAGACGTAGAGACAGGCTGCTTATTGGTCTGAAGGATTCTCCTGCTAGGAAGTCTAGCACTAGGTTGAGGTTCCATAGGGGCACCGGCCACTTTAGTGGTGGCCGGAGTTGTTTGACTCCTTTCAGGAAGCGAGACACATCAGGATGAGCTGATAGTCTGATACCGTCCACTTCGGACCTGAAAAAGGCCAGTGCTGCGACTTGAACCTTGAGGGAGTTGAGAGACAACCCCTTCTGCATGCTGTCCTGTAGGAAATTCTAGGATCACGGGAATCTTGGCTGTCCTCGTAAGGAGGCCGCAATCTTCACACCAGGCTTCAAATACTCTCCAGATCCGTATGTAAGACAGATGTGGAGAACTTGCGTGCCCGGAGCAGGGTGTCAATCACGGCTTTTGAGTAGCCGCGCTTCTTTAGGTTAGGTTAGTCCTCTCAAGGGCCATACTGTATGAGAGAATAGAGCCGGGTCTTTGTGTGCGATCGGTCCCTGCATGGCGGTATATGCAGAGGATTCCCCGCCAATAGTCTTTGCATATCCGCATACCATGGTCTTCTTGGCCAATCCAGGGTGACTAGTAGGACTAGACCCCTGTGGTGCTCTATCTTGTGGATGACCCTGCCCAGTAGTAGCCAGGGTGGGAAGGCTTATAGGGGTTCTTCTCTGGCCAGTTCTGGACGAGAGCGACAATTCCTTGAGATTGTGTTTCTCGTCTGCGGCTGAAGAATCTTGGGCTTGGGCATTTCGACAAGTTCCTAGGCGGTCCATGGCTGGGGGACCCCATCGGTTCACTATCAGTTGGAAGGCTGTGTCCACCAGCGACCATTCCCCTAGGTCTAGGTTCTCTATGCTGAGGTAATCCGATGAGATTTTGTCTTTTCCCGCGATGTGGGAGGCTGAAATCCCTTGCAGGTTTGTTTCCGCCCACTCCATGAGAGGGTCTATTTCCAGAGACACCTGCTGGCTCTTGGTTCCTCCCTGGTGGTTGATGTAGGGAACGGTTGTTGCGTTGTCAGACATGACTGACAGACTCGCCTCGGAGTCTGTGGCTGAATCCCAGGCAGGCTAGTCTGACCGCTTGAGCTTCCAGGCGGTTTATGTTCCATTCCGCCTCTTCTTTGTTCCATTGTCCCTGGGCTGTCAGCTCCTGGCAGTGGGCTCCCCACCCTCGCAGACTCGCATCTGTGGTGAGTAAGATCCAGTTCGGTGGGGATAGGTTTACATCTCTGCTTAGGTGTTCTTCCTGTAGCCACCATTGAAGCTGATGCCGAACCTCTGTCAGTAGTTGGAGGCGAATTGAGTAGTTTTGGGACACTAGGTTCATCGTGACAGCAGAGTGTGTTGTAGCGGTCGCACATGGGCCCTTGCCCACGGAATAACTTTCAGAGTTGATGTCATGAGGCAGAGGACTTGAAAGTAGTCCCATACCTTGGGGCGAGCCGAGTTCAACAGGTTTTGTAATTGACTCATCAGTTTCCTTCTCCTTGGAGGGGGAAGGCAGACCTTGTCCTGTTTGGTATTGAACCGGACTCCCAGGTATTCCAGTGAATGGGAGGGCTTATAGGCAGCTCTTGGCTGTGTTCACGACCCATCCGAGCTCTTGTAGTAGGTCCCTGACTCTGGTGGTTACATAGCAACTCTCTTCCGGGGACTTTGCCCTTATCAGCCAATTGCCCAAGTAAGGATGTACCAGGACTCATTCTTTCCTCGGTGCTGCCGCCACTACCACCATAATTTTGGTGAAGGTTCTGGGAGCGGTAGCTAGTCCGAAGGGTAGTGCTCGAAATTGATAATGATTGCCCAGTATTGCAAAGTGCAGGAAGCGCTGGTGGCCCTGATGGACTGGGATGTGAAGGTAGGCTTCGGATAGGGCCAGGGAGGTTAAGAATTCTCCCGGTTGTTCCGCCATTATAACGGAGCATAGAGTTTCCATGCGTAAGTGTGGTACCTTCAGGTAACTGTTGACGGCCTTTAGGTCCAGGATGGGCCGGAATGTTCTTTCTTGCTTGGGAACGATAAAATAGATGGAATAGTGGCCAGTATTTTGTTGAGACATGGGCACCGGGGCTATTGCTTTCAGGCTGAGTAGTCTTGCTAGTGTGGTTTCCACTGCCAGTCTCTTGGAGTGGGAATGGCACGGCGAGCTTATAAATTTGTCTGAGGGGATGCTTTGGAATTCCAGGGAGTACCCCTCTCGAATGATAGTCAGGACCCACTTGTCCGATGTTATCTCGACCCATCTTTGGTAGAAGAGGGCAAGTCTGCCCCCTATGTCTTCTTCCTATGGATGGGTCTGCGTTTTCTCATTGTGGGGTGCGGCCTGAGCCTGCCCCTGAGCTTGCTCCTCTCTTAATGTGCCTGTTCCGAAATGGCTGAGACCTTCCTGAAGGACGAGGTGCTTGGGACTGTGTGCTCTTGTAAGGTTTAAAACGCTGCGATCCTCTGCCCTTGGTTCTTCTGGGGGAGGAGCGCTGTGTTCTTTTGTTCCTGTCTTCAGGTAATCGGGGTACTGGGGATTCGCCCCGTTTGTTGGCTAACTTCTCCAGTTCGTTCCCGAACAGGAGAGATCCTTTAAAAGGCATTTTTGTGAGGTTCGCTTTGGAAGTCACGTCAGCCGACCAATTTCGGAGCCATAATTATCTTCTGGCCGCCACTGCGGCAGCGACACCTCTGGATGATGAATGCACGAGGTCTGCGGTAGCATCGGTGAGGAAGGAAACCGCAGATTTCATCGCTTCTCCAAGCGTGGAGGCATCTCTAGAGAGGATCAAACAGGAATGTGCCACCAATGCACAGCAGGAAGCAATTTGTAGCGTCATTGCTGAAACATCAAAGGACTGCTTAAGGGTGGCTTCCAGCCTTCTGTCTTGGGCGTCCTTCAGTGCTGCTCCTCCCTCCACAGGGATCGTAGTGCGTTTTGAGACTGCACAGATGATCGCGTCCACTTTAGGGAAGGTAGAAGTTTTAGTCGTGGGCTCCAGCGGGTTATAGGACTTCTAGTGCCCGGCCCCCTTTAAAACTGGCCTCTGGAGCATTCCATTCCAGGTCAATCAGTTCCTTGATGGGCTCCAACATAGGAAAATAGCATGAGGCCTTACGGAGATACACCAACATGGGATTCTTCTTTGGTTCCGATGTAGGTTCCGTTCCTGGGAGACCCAGTGTCTTCATAGTCTGGGACACAAGGGCTGATAATTCATCCTTGTGGAAAACTCGGAGCATGGTCTGGTACGGCTCCATCCCTGGGGGGGATGGAGCCGTGGTTCATTGTAAACCGAGGTGATGTTTGTAATGTGCCGTGGTATATAAAAATCCTTAAATAAATAAATAAATAAATGCATGCACTTTCCTGTGAAATCCCTGGCTGTGTGGTGACCATCCAGACAAATTCTGCTGTAAAAAGGCATAAATGGGCTCTTGCCCAGGGTACCACGTTGATCATGGCAGTCATCGAACCTAAAACCTCTAGGTAATTGTATGCTTGGAGTGACTGCAATGGCATGACCTTGGGTCAGCATACCTCTGACTTGAGTCTGCAACTTGATAATTCTCGTCTTCTAAGAATACCTTCCCTATTCCTTGTGTTGAACTGGACTCCGAGGTGGATCAGCTGCTGTGATGGCTCCAAGTGGCTTCTGCCTTTATTCACCATGCATCCTAATCCCATCAACATCTATCACTCTGGCTGTTAGCTGGTGCTCCTTCTGCACCAAGTCCGCTCTTATTAACCAGTCATGCAGATATAGATGAATCATTTTTTCCCTATAGAGAGAGGCTGTGACTACCACCATTACTTTGGTAAAGGTCCTGGGGACTGTTGCTAGGATGAATAGTAAGGCCTTGAACTAGTAATGGTGTCCTATTATTGCGAAACACAAATACTGCTTATACTGTTTCCTTATTGGTATGTGTAAGCAGGCCTCAGAGAGACCTATCATTGGTAGAAATTCTATTTTTCTTACTGTCATAATCACCATCTTCAATGTTTCCATACGAAAATGAAGTACCAGAAGTGACTGGTTTACCACTCTTAGGTCTAGTACTGGTTGAAAAGTTCCCACTTTCTTTGGGACAAATTAAATGGAACCTTTCCCTCTTTCCTTATTGGGACTGGTACTATTGCTGGTAAGTACAGCAACCTGTTTATTTGATTGATTTTTATATGCCGACATTCATGTGCACATATCATATCGGTTTACAGTTGTAGACAAATGTTCATTTAAAAAAAATTTGCATTTCAAAATCAGAAGAAAAATTATAAATACATAGTTTCTTAATATTGATACGACATCTAAAATACTAACAGATAAAATCTAAAAGGTTAAAAAATTCTAAAACTAGTAAAAGCAGACAAAGTAATAAATTTATTTATTATTATTTATTGTTTTCTGAACTACTAACATTTATATCCTTTGCATGGGGACTAAAATGCTTATTTTACTGGGGGGCTTTCAACTTCAGAGCATAATCCCACTGGTCCCCTGTAACTCGGGCCCACTCCTTGTAATATTGTTGTAGATGTCCTCTTAACAGGAGGATCAAAGAGTGACTGTGTACCATTGCTGGGTGCCTTTGCTTGTTGGAGGCCCCTTGCTGTCCTTGTCTGTGGCCCCTTTTCCTGCTACCTCCAAAGGATTGTTCATAACCTAGTGGTCTAGACTTTTGTTGGGCTAGAGGGCTACATGGTCTATATTATCTGTATTCCTTTGGCCTAGTTCTAATTTAAGTTCCTTTAAAACTAGTCCTGCCCCTGTTCTTGGGCAATCCCTGAGGCTTTGATTCTCCCCAGCTTCTCTCTGAAAAAGAGTCTGCCCTTGAATGAAGTCTGCCCATTGAGCAGTGGATCCAAATCCACTGCTCAATTCTTCAACCACAGTAGCCACGTGGCCACATTTACCGTTGCCACCTATTTGGCCAAGAACCTTACTAAATCATATAGAGAATCTGCTATAAAGGCTGCTGTACTATGCATATGCTACTTGACTGTGATGTCTCTGGATTCTCACTCCATGGGGCCTACTAAATCCATGAGCAATGTTCTTGGGTGCGCAAGTACACGCTGACGTTTCACGCACAGCAGACACACTGCGCATACCGACGTTCTACGTAGGGCCATATAACACAGCAATATGCATAAGATGGCGCCGATGAGGCAGACCACAAGGTGTGCCTAATGCAGGGCCCTAGCCCACCAAGGGCTGCTCAACCCGCTCGAAGGCCCAATTACCTTTACCCTCCATGGGAGCAGGAACAACATCAGTACAGCATGCCGAGCATGGAGACCGGAGGAAACCTACCGGAAGTCCCTCCAATCGTCTCTGGATTGGTACTTTTTTTTTTTTAAAGATTACCTGGGCTCAGCACTTACTGGCCGAGTACAGAGACTGTCTCCAGTTGCGGGGGGGGGGGGGGGGGGGGGGGGGGGGGGCGGGGGAGAGGGCTTTGGCAGTCACTGCCGTGCTCAGCTTCCTGCACCCTCTGCCTTTCAGCTGCTTCAGCAACAAAGTCCACACCAGGAACCGGCTACCGATCAAGGAACACCTCTGAGTGATCTCGGAAATCACCTCAGGAATTCTCTATTGGGGGAGGGATCTTTAGATATCACCACAGGAGTGAGGGGCTCAATCTTTCTCCAATTTAAAAGTAGAAATGTCTTCTTCCAAAGGGTACAGCGATCCCGATAGGGAAAGCACATCAACATCTTCTAGGAGACAGAGAGCTACTGAAGGGCTGAGGTCACTGTGGGGGTATATCTAAGGTGATGTCAGCTTTGAATCCTGACTCAGTCTCCATCTGCTAGAGGGGAGCATATAACCCATTGGTCCTGAGTCCATCTGGCTACATGCTAGGAAATTCTATAAAATCATCCATTGTACCTGAAGATTGGAGGGTGGCCAATGTAACCCCATATTTAAAAAGGACTCCAGGGGCGATCCGGGTAACTATAGACCAGTGCGCCTGACTTCAGTGCTGGGAAAAATAGTGGAAACTATTCTAAAGATCAAAATCGTAAAGCATATATAAAGACATTGTTTAATGGAACACAGTCAACATGGATTTACCCAAGGGAAGTCTTGCCTAACAAATCTACTTCATATTTTGAAGGAGTTAATAAATATGTGGATAAAGGTGAACCGGTAGATGTAGTGTTTTTGGATTTTCAGAAGGCGTTTGACAAAGTCCCACATGAGAGACTTCTAAGAAAACTGGACAAGTGCAAGGTGTTGCATATAGGGAAAAATAATCCTTGCTGTAGTTACACGATGTTAGGTTCCATATTAGGAGCTACCACCCAGGAAAAAGATCTAGGCATCATAATGGATAATACTTTAAAATAGTCAGCTCAGTGTGCTGCAGTAGTCAAAAAAGCAAACAATGTTAGGAATTATTAGGAAGGGAATGGTTAATAAAACGGAAAAATGTCATAATGTCTCTGTATTGCTCCATGGTGAGACCGCACCTTGAATTCTGTGTACAATTCTGGTCGCCACATCTCAAAAAAGATATAGTTGTGATGGAGAAGGTACAGAGAAGGGCAACCAAAATGATAAAGGGGATGGAACTGCTCCCCTATGAGGAAAGACTGAAGAGGTTAGGGCTGTTCAGCTTGGAGAAGAGACAGCTGAGGGGGGATATAATAGAGGTCTTTAAGATCATGAGGTCTTGAATGAGTAGATGTGAATCAGTTATTTATACTTTCAAATAATAGAAGGACTAGGGGGGCATTCCATGAAGTTAGCAAATAGCACATTTAAGACTAATTGAAGAAAATTCTTTTTCACTCAACGCACAATTAAGCTCTGGAATTTGTTGCCAGAGAATGTGGTTAGTGCAGTTAGTGTTGCTGGGTTCAAAAAAAGGTTTGGATAAGTTCTTGGAGGAGAAGTCCATTAACTGCTATTAATCAAGTTTACTTAGGGAATAGCCACTGCTATTAATTGCATCAGTAGCATGGGATCTTCTTGGTGTTTGGGTAATTGCCAGGTTTTTGTGGCCTGGTTTGGCCTCTGTTGGACACAGGATGCTAGGCTTGATGGACCTTTGGTCTGACCCAGCATGGCAATTTCTTATGTTCACAAAATAATTCCTTCAGGAACTAAGTTTATGATATAAGATTTTGAACTGATGCTCTCCAAATAAAAGTATACCGTAATTTAAAAAAATTCTGGTAACATTAAATCTTGATAAAAACCTGTTTAACTGGATTTTGTTTTTCAGAAAATAGAACCTCAAGACACTTTCTTCAAGAAATGTCAAAACAGCTGTGACATAACAGGGGAGGATGAACATGAATAGCAGTTACCCAAAATTATTCTTTACATATTTAAATGCTAATGTTAAGACGCTACGTTAGGGGGCACACCACTCCATTTTTGGAGGGCTGCAAATAGGTCTTAGTTTCAGGGTAACCAAATGTATCATGAATATTCATTGTGATTATCCTAAAAATCAAACCTGTCAGTAGCCATCCAGAAGCACCCCATCTCTTAATATATCTTCCCATTTCTATATGCTGAATTACCTGTAGTGTTATGCAACTTTACAATAGACATGTGATAAGGATGATGTCTCCAATTCCACCAATTGTTATTTCTTACAAAAAGAAATGTCTGTCTTGACTATGAAGAGCGCACTGAAATAGTAGCATGAAACACTAGTTTTAAAACAAAAAAACAAACAAAAAAAAACAGTTACCATCATTGTCCTTTTGAGGTCTTCTTCAGGGACTCTACCAGCACAAAACAGGTCTCTGTCAGCAAAGTACTGAGTGGCAACATCACCAATGGGAAGTTTAGAAAGGACAACCTTAGCACCCGATTTGTGGATTCTCTCTAACTTATCATATAAGATGTTCCATTCAGCATCAACAATGGCTTGATAGTCCTAGAGGAAAAACATGGTCAGCTCGATCTTAATACTCTAAAAATCTCACACGGTATCAAAAAGACAGCTCATGTTAAAATCAGACTGCACAAGTTGAAAGTAGTGATCATATTATAAAATGCCACCTTCTCTCACACACTGCAAATATGTTCTAAAGCAATTAATTTTTCTGGAAAGTGGAATTGATCCCACAATTCTGTCCAGGCATTTAACATTTAGTAGTACTGAATAGGGGAAAATTGCTTTGCTTTAGCACACAATTTTATTTAGCATTTATTTCAAAATGAAACTAACATAATGAAACGCATCTCTCTAGCACTGAATTCTTTATCACAACATTTTTATATCAATGTAAACCATTTTATATTGCTATGAAGAGATGAGACACCTAAACTAAAACTGCCTTGGATCAACAGACTTACTCAAAAAAGCATGCATCTATATTTCATAGATTGTACAAATCTCATTCCCTTCCAGCCCCCTTTAAATTCCAGGTATCTGCAAAATATTAATCCCCACAGGATGGAATCCATGAAAAAAAAAAAAAAAACCCCAAAAAAAACTTACCTTCAAAGAATGAATAGTTTCCCTGCAACTGTTGTTCTCTGAAGGTTATTTTCACAATCCACCCCCACCTCACCTTGGGGAGTTGCACACTCATTTTGCAATTTTAGCATCTAAAAGTACCCAAGGGCTGCGGTGCACAGTCAGCTGCCAGGTGCTGGGTAGTTCTGAGCTCTAGATCCTCACTGGTTCACCTCAAGCCAGGTCACAAGAAAAGTAACTACCTTCTGAGAAAATGCTGCCTGGTGAAAACATTAACTTAAAAGGGACAGATTCTCATTACTAGTGTATTGGGCCCTTTGAAAATAAAATCAAGAAGTTTTGTTTATATCCTATTTCACACTGTCCCATAGCATTTTCCTAACCTGTGTTTATTCTAGTGGCTTTACTATACATATGTAAGAAATTAAGTAGGCAAGGTCTTCTGAATGCTGCTCAGTGTTCCTTTATCAAATTTAATTAAACTCTGTTAGAGAACTTGTATGTTTATAGTAGACCCATAAAGCTAGTTATGATGTCCTTGCTGAAACAGCAGCACACCTTTTCACAGTCATATGACATTCACAGGTGTGTTACATATATTACCACGTATTTCTTCTTCATCCTGCCAGACCAGTCCAGACATATGGGTTATGCCTACTGACTAGCAGATGGAGGCAGAATAACAGGCTCCCCATCATCCTATATAAGGTGCCACGCTGCAATCAGTTTGCCAATGTTCTGTCTCCAGCAGATGTTAGGCTAGCATGTCCCGTAATGTGAGCTGAGGCCTGGTTAGGCTAAATGAAAGGATTTGGATTATGAGCAACTCCTGCGGTGAAAGCCTTGTGCTCCCTACCCAGTTGAGTATAGCCCAGGGCCAGGGGACTCTTTTTGGGTGGAGTAGGTTTTTCTTTATCTGTTTAGCCTCCTTCCCTTTCTACCCTCATCCCCCTTTTTTTTAAATTCATACTCCTCTTTGGAATTTTTCTCCCTACTTTAAAAAAGGTGCTGTTTGGTTTTTCTCCTACCTTGCAAAAAAGGAAGACTAAAACAGGAAGAACTCCTCCAGCTCTTCATGTGAGTCCACCTCCGATTTTTGGGGTACCCGGTGCAGCAGTGAGGTTCGCAGCAGCTGAGCACAGGAAGACAGCCATACTAGGTGTTGGCTGCAAGATGCGTCGGCAGCAAGCTGGGAGGCCTAATTAGTGCTGTGGCTGTTAAAGGAGAGAGAAGCTGAACAGAGCAGAGCAGCAATTTGGCTGCTGGGATGGAGGTGGGGCTGCATTGGAGGGCTGGCTGTGTTTTTCTGTTCCTGCTGGTAGCCTCACTACATGGCAAGGGCAGAAGCCATTTTACAAACACGGCAGCAAGACAGGGATATAAAGCAGCCCTCTCTCAGCTACACGGAGCAGGCTAGGAATACAGATTCGGTAGCACAAATGCTCTGCTGTGTTTAGAATACCAGTGCCTTTGTTCTGTCCTTTTCAAGGGTTTCAGAGTGAGCCTTCTGCTGCAGCAAGTTCAGCAGCCATTTTAAATACACTACAGCAAGACAGACAGGTCTCCTCCTTTCAGTCCTGCTTTACTGGATTCAGCACTGGTGCAACAGAGCACATTACTTCAGGTTCTTACAAGGCACAGGCTCTGCCTCTTCTGAACTGGAATCCTCTTCTTCTGGGGCTTCAGTATCAACAGAATTTTTCAATTGTCTCCATCTGGTTTTTCTTGATTGGATGGAGTTCAGTCCCAGGATCTGCTCCTCAAGGAAGAAAAAAGGTGCAGAAGGGAGGCACATGTGAAGGTGGACGAGGAATCCTCCAAGTCAGAAGGTTCCCTTAATGATTTTACATTCTTGAGGGATAGGATGGCTGGGGAGGACATGGAAGAAAGAATATTCTCCTGAGTGGAAGAAGATCATCAGTTATGGTGCACTGGTTCGATAGAGAAAACCCTTCATCCCTGTATCTCAAACCTTGCATATTTTAAATATTGCAGGTGACAAGGGAGATGAGGTTCCTTGTTCTAGTGAAGATACCATTATGTCCAGTTATCCGAAGCCTTTAGACAACTACCCTACGAATAAGGCATTGCAGGATTTGATCAATTTGGAATGGATTTCCCCTGAGATTTTATAAGGGAGCGAATCCTGGGTAAACTGTACCCATAATAGGCTAAGAGGAAACGTTTTGTTGTTCCCTAAGGTAGATGTGCTGGTGTGTAGCTACTAAACATACTACCATTCCTGTGAAAGGTGGCCCAGCACAGGATAGAGGTTAGAACAAGTCTCAGTTCAACTCTGCACTTCCAGGAGACTGTTGAGGATAGTGCTTCTGTTGTCTTACACAAACACCTCAATTGGCACTGGGAGCAGGTTTTCAGCTGATGCTTCATTTGACTTAGTTGGTACAGCTGCCAGGAGTAGGGTGACCATTAGGGCAACTAGACGGCTGTCTATGGATGTGTAATTAGTTGACAGACTTCATTTAAAAAAAAAAAAAAATTACCTGACTAAACTTCTTTCAAAGCTCACGGTCTAAGTTAGAAACAAAACATTTACATAAGAATTTATTGAAATAAATGGTTAGTTTTGTTTCCCTATTCATATCCATGATAACATACTGTTATGAACATACACTGACATTGCCACCAGTTATTAGGGTTTTTTTTCACCCAGTAGTTTCTTCCTTTGTACTTCTAGCTCAATCAGAACCAGGGTTGGGATCTGGCACCAAGGGCCTTCATTTGCAACTACTCAGGGTTTTCCTTATTTTCTATCCCCTGCTGCCCCCAACATACATAATGTGGTCATCCCAGTACTGTTTTAGAGGCCATGCACTAGAGCTCCTTCCGGTAGCCTGCAATCATGGACCCTGAATCTGGTCATCCTTTTAAGCAATGAACATGTCCCCCTCCCCACCCCCCAGGGGCTTTTGCAGCATCCCCAGCTGCCCCAGGGAGCAAATGATCTGACTCAGTGATTGAACTGAGGATCTTCAGCAAGTCCCAGAGTTTCTAATAAAACACCATATCATAAATAACATATGGCCAAATCACATGCTGCACACCATCTTATCTTGATGATGTTGAAAACAAAGCCTGCATGAGGAATCATGATCTTCAAACAAATATTTAAAAAAAAAAAAATATATATATATATACAAAAACTTTAATAACAGGATCTTTAAAAGTCAGCTAGTAGAGCTCAGTTCTCTCCAGCTGTGCTCATTACACAGCTAATTTATACTGATTTATCACTGGTGTATAAGAACAGATTATTAAAGCAGATATCCTGACTCACAATTATCCAGAATAAATTCCGTTCACTTTGCCCTGAAACAGGAGAGAGCTGCTACCTGGACCTTCAAGGAGTTAAAGGTCAAACCTTTATTCAAGCTGTCCTGTAAAAATTCCAGAACCAGTGGGATTTTGACCATCTGAGGGGCAACACCACGCTCCTCGCATCAGGCCTCAAATCTCCAGACCCACACATACGCTAAAGACAGAGAACTTCTGCCTGTGAAGCAAGGTGGTAATTACTGCCATCAAATAGCCATGCTTCATCAGGTGAGCCCTCTCAAGGGTCAAACCGGATCCTCGAGAAGGACTGGAGTGGTGAGAGGTAAGGGAGGGGCTCCACCAAAAGCCTTCGCATGTCTGCATACCACTGATGCCTGGGCCAATCCAGAGCTATAGGACTAATTCCCTGTGGTGCTCGATCCTGCGAATGACCCTGCCCAGCAGGGGCCATGGAGGGAAGGCATATAGTAAATCCTCTTCTGGCCAAGTCTGAACTAGGACGTCGATCCTCAGGGACCACTGATCTCTTCTGCAACTCAGAAATCTGGGAACTTTCGCATTGTAAGATGTGGCCAGCAGGTCAATGGATGTGAGGCCCCAGTGATCTACCACCAGCCTAAAGGCTTTGGCCAACAACACCCATTCTCCTGGATCGACTCTCCCTGCTTAGAAAGCCTGCTCGGATGTTGTCTTTTCCTGCAATATGAGAGGCTGAGATCATCTGTAGATGTAATTCCGCCCATTCCATAAGGAGATCTATCTCCAGTGACATTTGTTGGCTCTTGGTTCCCCTTAGCGGTTGATGTAGGCTACCATTGTGTTGTCCGACATTACGCGAACCGCCTGACTCTGGAGAATGTGGCTGAACTGTAGACATGCCAATCTCACTGCTCAGGCTTCCAGGCAGTTTATGTTCCAGAGCACCTCTTCCTTGGTCCAACGCCCCTGGTCTGTCAGTTCCTGACAGTGTGCTCCCCAACCTAGGAGGCTCGCGTCTTTTGTGAGGACCAGTCAGTTCGGCAGGGACAAGTTTACACCCTTGCCCAGGTGAGCTTCCTGTAGCCACCACTGGAGCAGAGAACATAATTCCATCGATAGGTGGAGGCGAATCAAATAGTCTTGAGACAGCAGGTTCCAACGTGACAGCAGGGAGAACTAATGTCACGTGTGCCCTCACTCAAAGTACTACCTCCAGGGTTGACACCATCAAATAGAGGACCTGAAGATATGCCCCAAGGTGTGAGGAGCTATCGCGTTCGTCAACTGATGCATTTGGGACATAAACTTCTTTATCCATGAGGGCAGGAAGATGACCTTGCCTGTTTGATGTTGATCCAGACTCTCAGATATTCCAAGGACTGGGAGGGCTTGAGACTGCTTTTGTCCATGTTTTCAACCCAACCAAGCTCCTGAAGCAGGGACTTCACCCTGCTGGGCACCGGAGACATTATTCCAATGACTTTGCCCGGATCAACCAGTCATCCAAGTACAGGTGCACCGGGATTCCCTCTTTCCTCAGTGCCGCCGCTGCCACCACATCTTGGAAAATGTTCTGGGGGCAGTGGCCAGGCCGAAGGGCAGCACCCGAACTGATAATGGCGGCCCAGTACCACAAAGTGTAGGAAGCGCTGATGTTCTTGCTGCATTGGAATATGAAGGTAGGTCTCTGAAAGGTCCAGGGAAGTTAAGAACTCTCCCAGTTATACAGACATTATCAGGGAACGCAGAGTTTCCACGGGGAAATGAACTACTTGCAGGTGTCTGTTGACACTCTTAAGGTCTAGGATGGGGCGAAAGGAGCCCTCCTTCTTGGGTATGATGAAATAGATGGAATAATGCCCCGTATTTTCCTGGGGCGCAGGTACTGAATTATAGCCCTCAATTTGAGAAGTCTTATCAAGGTAGACTCCACTGCCTGCTTCTTTATTTATTTATTTATTTATTTAAAGGATTTATATACCGGAAGTTCCTGTATAATATACATATCACCCCGGTTTACAGAGAACAGTAACTATCGCTTCATTTAGCGGTTTACATTGAACATAATTAATCTAAGTAACAGAATAGTATATAATATTGCTAAACAGTTAATAAATAACATGCGAGTTAATAAGTAAATAACATTGAACATAATTAATCCAAGTAACAGAATAGTATATAATATTGCATATGCTTAAGTACAGTTCAGTATTGATCTCTTCAGGAAGATATATGCTGGGGAAAAAGATGGAGAATATGAAATGTCTTTCTTCTTGCTCTTAGCTCTAAGGGAATGCTTGTTTGAACAACCAAGTCTTAAGTTTCTTTTTAAATGTAGCGTGGCATGGTTCAAGGCGAAGGTCCGGAGGAAGCGAGTTCCAGAGTGCTGGGAGTGGCAAGGAGACGACATGAACATGTCCCGAGGAGAGAAATTCCAGCCTGTATCTTCTCATATAACATCCAGTTCCTATTTGTCAAACGTGATCTTGACCCTCCACTGGTAGAAGAGGGATAATCGACCTAGCTCCTCGTTCCATGGATGGGTCGGCAAAACTTCATTGAGGAGTTCGGGCCAAAGCTGAACCTGCCCCTCTCTTGGGCTGTCTACTCCAAAAAGACCGAGACCTCCCTGAGGACCAAGACATCTGAAATGTCAAGTTTCTGTAGGGCTGAAAGCATTGGGAGCCTCTCGATCAACCTCTCATAAACGAGGGGTGTTGTAGCTGCTCTCTCTTACCTTCCGGTAGCCGGGGCACTGGAGATTCACCCCCTTACTGGCCAGCTTTTCCAATTCACTTCTGAAGAGGAGTGATCCTTAAAGGGCAACTTTGTGAGGTTTACCTTAGAGGTCGCGTCTGCTGACCAATTTCACAGCCATAGCTGTCTTCTGGCCACTACCACTGAGGCCACTCCTCTGGCCGAGGTACGGACTAGGTCAGAGCCTGCGTCAGCTAAAGAGGCAGCAGCGGGCTCCATGGCTTCTCTGGATTATGCTCCTGAGTCATCCACCTTTTTAAAGAGGAGCAGGCATGAGCAAGCCACCAGGGCACAACAGGAAGCAATCTGTAAAGTCATTGCTGTTGCGTCAAAGGCTTACTTAAGGAAGGATTCCATCCGCCTATCATGTGCGTCCTTTAAGGCCGCTCCTTTCTCCACTGGGATAGTTCTTCACTTCAAAGCGGCACAGACCAGTGTATCCACAGCATTCTCTCACCGCCAGATCCAGTGGGTATAGAGCTTCTAATGCTCGACCACCTTTAAAACTTGCTTCAGAGGCATCCCATTCCATGTCAATTAACTTTTGGATGGCTTCCAGCATCAGAAAATAGCAAGAGGCTTTTTGTAGACACCAGAATGGGATTCTTCTTTAGCTCAGTCATAAGAGTCCACCCCAGGAACTCAGTGTCTTCAGGGTCTGGGAAACCAGGGCCAGCAAATCATCTCTATGGAAAAAAAGTAACAGTCTGATATGGCTTCAAACCTGATGGGATTTCCCCATCATCCAAGGAATCTGGAACCCCTTCTTCGTCCGTGCTCTTTTAGTCCCTGCCAAGAATACCCTTGGTGAGTTGAGGCATGTCTCAAGGCCTGCCAATAGGGCTGGGATAAGGAGGCCCTACCGGCTGGGGTTCTGTCTGGACAGGGGCAAGTGAAGCAGACTGTGCCTGTACGAAGGCTTGAAGACCATGAAAAACTTCCACCCAAGAGAAGGCAGTCAGGTCCATTCCTAGCCCAGGAGGTACTGGGGTAGGCGCCGCTGGATTTCCCTCTCCCATGGAAGACCCAGCCCCGAGATTACTCGGCTCTGGGGTATTTCTGGTTAAGGTTGTGGCTGACCCATCCTCAGAGTGGGAGGATCCGGGCTTAGTAAAATCTGTCAAAGCCAACTCTCCCTGGGCCTCCTCATAGTGCTGACATAAGTAAGAATCAAGGTCAGACTGCGTAGCTCTAATATAACAGGCAGCACAGAGAGAATGGCATTTATATTTCTTTGCTGCAAGAGCCATTAAGGATGGTAACTACTGGCTCGCACTTAAAATTTTGTGCGCACAGATTTCGGACGCCTACGTGGGCCGTGGCAAGGCACTTGCACAGCCCGTGCGCCTGATTTTACCTAAATTCAGCGCCTAGAGAGATGTGCGCATAAGTGCACGCGCAACGTTACACGTACAGCGCATGCACAGAACCAGAACGCACCACGCATACCGATGCTCTATGGTTGGCAGTAGAAGACTTATAAAAACGTGTGCAAGATGGCACCACCATGACCTACCACACAGTATGTCTGAGCCTAAAGCGGGGCCTAGCCCTCCAGGGGGAGGGGCCCACTCGACTCACTTGGAAGCCCACTTCCCCTTACTCCGAAAATATCTGGAAAACGTCGGTGCGGCACGCCAAGCAAGAAGACGGGAGGAAAACTTACCGAAACTCCTCTAACATCTTTCAATTGAAAGGAATCTTTTTTTTTTTTTTTAAACTTACATGGGCTCAGCACTTACCGACTGAGTACAGAGACGGTCTTCTGGCTGCGGGGGGAGAGGGTTTTGGCCGTCACTGCCATGCTCGGCTTCCTGCACTCGCTGCCTTTCAGCTGCTTCAGCAGCGAAGTCCATGCTGGGAACCTGCTACTGGACCTCAGGAATTCCCAACTGAGGGAGGGGCCCTTTAGGTATCACTGCAGGAGAGCAGGACTCAATCTTTCTCCAATTTCAAAGTAGAATTTCTTCTTCTAAAGGGCACAGTGATCCCAATAAAGAAAGCATGTCCACCTCTGCTAGGATATGGAGAGATACTGAAGGGCTGAGGTCACACTGCAGTGGTGTATCTAGGGTGAGGTCAGCTTTGAAATCTGACTCAGCTCCATCTGTTAGCAGGGGAGCATATAACCCACTGGTCCTGAGTCCATCTGGTTACATGCTAGGAAAATGGCCAGATTGGCTTTTTACTATAAACAATCATGCAACCTAGTTTAGGGACTGGAAATGTACAACTGAAAAAAATCTATATGTCTTATCAGTGAAATCATTTGAGAGAGAGTTTTATGCTGGTGCTTTGCGTAGCACTCTGCCAGTCTCTCTCTCCATAAGGCCTTATTATGTTATTTTGTACCATTTAATAAAGAATTTTCTCCACAGCTGTTGGCTCTAAACATCTATTTCAGTAACTACATCAACCTTGTGCCACTGCTCTGCACAGTTTACTGCATTTACTGATACAGCCTCTAACTCTTACCTCTACAGTGTTGACTCTGACTTCAGCATTATCCTTCTCAGCTTTGAGCTCCAGCTCGATGTTCAGTAGGGCAATCTTTGGAGACTCATATTTTTTAGGCTGCATTTCAAAGCCAGCATAGGAGAATGTTTTCTTAAAGGCTACTCCAGCCACCAACCGAGATTCCTGAAAGAACAATTTTGGAAATTTGTAAACTATATCATATGCAGACTTCTGAAGGCACTATGCTACCTCAGTGAATCTTAAAAAAAACCCCAGAGCTTTTATTTAGAGTGCATTAAAGATCCCATGGAACATTGAGGGCAGGTAGTAAACCTAACTTAGAATATTTCTGTACCACATTTTTCCAATGAAAACTGTTGAAGGTGGTTTACAAAATCAGTGGCATAAAATACAGACAGTAAAATATACGTTAATATAACCAAGTATGATAGATTGTGTAGCCTAACCACGTCTAATACACTGAGGAAAATCTGGGCTTTCCCAATTATGTGTTTAGAACATCCCTCAAAATGAAAAGATTCATTTTCCAAATACATTGGAGAAGCTCAGTCCACTCAAAAAGCATAAAACAGTTTATTTCTAAATTCAGATATGTCGGAAGAGCACAGAAAGGAAAAACATACTTCCAGAGCACCTCCCTGGACTTTCTTGATGCCAATCATTTTGAGCTGAAGGAGATCATCAAGCATGGTGACTGCATCTACTACCATCCTCGAAAAGAAATCCTTCTGTAGAGCAATAAGTTTGGAGCTCAGAGCTGTGGCGGCACACTTCTCCAGCAGACGCCTCTGTTCGCTAAGAAATAAGTTAGTGAAAAACCAAAAGTACTCAGCAAAAAAAATCTGGAAACACTTTTCTTTATAGGAGAAAGGAATTCAATGTAGTACTTTGTCTGGAAAAAATGGCACACAAGTCCAGCAATTACTCAGAGCAGAGGGACATTTTTGGACTTATCTATTCAAATCCAAAATGACCTAATCATGTCTCTGGCTGACCAATTCAGGAGAACTGTAATAAAGTCCTTTACTGATATTGCCAACTTTCAACAAATCAGTGATGTAGATTATAAACTACTAATGTACACTGCATGATCTACAGTCAATTGGATTCCAAACTGGTATGAAGAAACTTACTCTCTATCTTCTTTCTTCACGGTGACAGCAATTGCTTTAATTTTGTTTACAGCCTACCAAGAGACAAAAATTATATTACCATTTAAAATTATGTTGGCAAGAACTATTTACCTGGGACTAATTAAACCATGCTTTAAAAAGATCAATACCACAGCAAATAAGACTGCAAAAATATATGCAATCATAACATTTGTAAATTAACAACTTTTAGTCTGTCCTTAATGGCATAACCAAAATATATCCCTCCTAATCATACTCATTCCTATTTGTAACAATTCAGGGACCCGAGGGTATCACCGCAGGAGAGTGGGGCTCGTCTTCAGGTAGGTTTTTCCTTGAAATTTTGGTTTTTGAATTTGGTTCGAATGCTGTGAGAGCGGGCAGATAGTCCCTAACTGCTATGGAGACGGAAAAAACTGAAGAGCTGCACTTCCTGCAGGGGTATATATACTAGGGGCTGACGTCAGATTGAAATCTGATCCGTCTCCAACTGCTAACAGGAGTACACTATACCCATTGGTCC
This sequence comes from Rhinatrema bivittatum, assembly GCF_901001135.1. Classification (NCBI taxonomy): domain Eukaryota; kingdom Metazoa; phylum Chordata; class Amphibia; order Gymnophiona; family Rhinatrematidae; genus Rhinatrema; species Rhinatrema bivittatum. The sequence goes on along the minus strand of NC_042615.1, from coordinate 271,541,951 downwards.
TGAGTCCATCTGCTACACGCTAGGAAATTTTTGTTTCTACCAAAATATGGATGTGATCCACTGTCATACAACACTTACTTAACCAAACTAACTTCCAATTTTCTGAAAATAAATATTTTTTTTAAATAAATTAAATTTCAATTTTCCTCCAAGCACCCTTATTTCAAATTGTATTTCACAGAGTGCAGGTTTATATGAATGTTATTTTTAGTTAAATATTAAGGTTTTTCCCTCTTCTCCAGTAAATAGGTTGTTGAATGACACCGGCAGTTTTAAACCCCAAACAATCCATATGCACACTCCTTGAGAGCAAGGAATAACTATAAAAAGCCCAGTAAGGAGAAATTGTGTCTTACCTGTTAATTTTCTTTCCTTTACTTCTGCAACACTAATCAGAAACAGATGGGTTTGTCCTCTCATTCAGCCACTGGAGTCCAGAATTTTGTTTTGGGTTTTTTTTTTTAATGACATCACTGGCATATATGTCACTAATAGAGCCAGTGTAGTCAATTTGTCAAAGCTAATAAATTAGCTAATAGAACTAAATAATTATAAAAACCATTACTTCTCAATAAGAGGAAACAAATTTGCATCTCTAGAATTCTGAAGCCTTAAGGCAATAAATATCATTTAAGCAATTTACCATAAGGAAAAAACTAAATTCACTATTAAAAATGACAGGGTAGGTTTTCAGACTGGTGTCGCAGAAGTAAAAGGAAAGGAAATTAACAGGTAAGACAAAATTTCTCCTTCTTTTGACTTCTGCTCCAGAGAGAGGTACAGATGGGAAGTACCAAAGCCCATATAACTAGGGTGGGGTGGATGATCATCCCACTTTTAAGACAGTTGCTCGAAAACCCGACTCCTGCCTTGCAAGAACATCCAACCTGTAATTAAATTAATTTATACAAATTTTTATTCCAATATGCAAATCTTTGTTTCACAAATGGACCCAAAGTTGTCCACGTCGCTGCTTAACAGATATCAACTGGATCTGTTTCCCTTTCTGCCCATGATGTAGATTGTACTCTTGTCGAATGCACCTTAAGAAACTCAGGTTTGCGTCCTTGTACCAAATATACTGAATATATGGCTTCTTTTATCCACCTTGAAATGGTTGCTTTTGAAGCCACCTCATCTTTGTGTTTTCCTCCAAACACCACAATCTATTTTCTGAAAATCCGCTGTTATATGCAAATTTATTTTCAGACGAGTTTAAGATCTAAAAATTTCAAGTTTTCCTCATCACCTCTCCATTCCTGGTGGACGAACAAGATTTACTCCATTCCAAAAACATATATCTTTATTTGAAGCTATAGTTAAATCTTTAACTCTCTCTCAGAAGCCTGATATTGCTACATGTACCTTCAATGAATTAAATGCCAAACCTTTATCTAAACCTTTTTGTAAAAACTCAAATACATCCTTAATTTGAAACTTCCAGGGAGATATATTAACTTGATCACAAAGCATTTCAAACGCCTTCCATATTCGTATATATGCTAAAGACGTTCTCTTCTTTGAGTGCAAAATCATTACTGTTAATAAAGTTGAATATCCCCTTCTGAGCAACTACAACCTTTCATGAGCTGTGCTGTAAGTAAAAAGAGAGACAGGACCTGGTTGAATAAAACTGGTGTCTAAAAAATTTCAACAGCTGATCGATTAACAACCTCCTTAGGTCTGCATACCATGGAATTCTTGGCCAATCTGGACCTACTAAAACTACTTTTACACCTTCCTTCTCTTAAAAAAAAAAAAAGTTCAACCTATTAAGGGCCATGTGGAAAACACATATCAGCCCCTCCTTCAGCCAAGATTGCACCAAAGCAACTACTGCTTTGCTCTCAAACTCCTTGCATCCACTTTTAAAACCTCTTTACCTTCCTGTTCTTGTTTTGAAGCCAGACTGATCTGATGACCTCCCCAACAATGTACTATTAACTGATAAACCCGCTGACTTAGCTTAGAGAGGTATACTTGTACACTGTCCTGTCATGTGTCTTGCTGAGAATTGAATCAAATTGTTCTCCACCCAAACAGCAGAGCTGTCTCCTCAGCTGTTCCCTAAGTTCAAGTTCCTCCCTGCTTGTTTACATATGCTGATGCCATAGAATTGTCACTTAGATTAAAGGTTGAAAGTGGATCAGGGCCAGGCTTATTGCTAGTTTCCAACCAAATTATGTTCCACAAAATCTCTCTCTTTGACCAACATGCTTACTTGTATTGGCCTTGACAATGGACATCCCAGCTTCAGACAGGCATCCGTTGATAGAACTATTCACTCTGGATCCTCCAAGGAAACTCCCTTCTGAAGATTCAAAGTGTTTGCCCAGCAACCTTGGCTCTCTCTTACTGAAACTGAGAGGGGCAACAGACATTCTATCCCTGAGGTTGTGACTTCCATTTCATTAACAGGACTGTTTGCAATAGTTTCATATAGGCTTTTTCATTCAAGGGAACAAATACAATGTGGAGGCATAAATCTCAGAAGCTGAAGATAATCCCATGTTTTTTGAGCCATTTGCCTTGTAAATTTCTGTACTTGTGACTGAATCTTGAGAATTCTTTTTGTGGTCAATGAAACCCAACCTGTGAGAATATTGAAATGGGCCCCTAAGTGCTCTATTTCTTGAGTCGTAATTACATTTCTTTTCTCAAAAGTAGACTATCCAACCAATCTCTAAAGAATAAATACCACATGATTCAATACTCTTACACTTTCTACAAATGATTTGCTACTGATGCCAAACGTCTAAATAAGGATGCACAATTATACCCTCTCTTCTGAAATATGCTGCCATTACAATCATCACTTTGGTAAATGGACTTGGCGCTGTTGCTAAACCGAAAGGCAATGCCCTAAACTGAAAATGCTTCTCTAAAATGCAAAAGCAGAGATATTTGACTACTCTCTGTAATAGGGATATGAAAATAAGCTTCCTTTAAATTGAGAGATGTCTTGTATTCTTTTCTTACTGCAAAGACCACTAACCGAGGGTCTCCATATGAAAGTGTTATTTATTCTATACCGTCATTCTATTAGACAATCACAATGGTTCACAGAGTTCACATTCATAAATTAAAATAAGACCAAATACATACAGGAGGCACTGTTCCGCCGTGCTGAGAAATGACTGCATGATTTGTGAGCTCTGATCCTCCCAAGATATCATATTATTAAACCGTGATTAAGGACTTCTTTGCTGCACCAAACCAAGATCTTGGCAAGTGGATGCTGCCCGATGGCTACCAGAAAAAGAACGGCGGATCTTAAGCAATATGCGTTCAGCAAATTACCATCGGAAATAGCATCCGGAGACGACAAACTGACTAATACCAGGCTGAAGGCCTCGAATGAATAAGTCATGGAGGCCGCGGTGCCTGCCTCGCCTACACCCCCCCCAATTCATTACACAAACTTGGAGACCTGCCATAGCGAACAGAATCGAGGGAGTGGTTTATGCGTGCAGACATGAGGCAGCATAAAACAGAACTTTTAGCATCCAGAGAGCTGCCATCATCATCTGAGGTGTCCGGGTCCCTATCAGGGAAATTCTTGGTTAGGCGAGGCATGTCTCGAGGCATCCGAGTAGGGCCGGGAGGATCTTGTGCTTCCAGCAAGGGTTGAGCCCGGGACGGAGCAGAGGCTGATAGCACCTGAACAAAGGCTTGCAGCCCTTGGAAAAACTCTAACCAGGAGGTCCCTGGGTCCATGTTAATCCCAGGGGGAGTCAGAATAGGGGCCCATGAGGTGCCCTCTTGTGGAGAAGCCATCTCGGAGTTGCATAGATCCGGGGAGCTACAATATGTAGCTACAATACGTGCCTCATTGTAAACCGTTGTGATGGTGCTGTACTAAACAACGGTATAGAAAAGATTTTAAATAAATAAATAAATAAATAAGTAAGTAGTAGTTCTGGACCCATCTTTAGACAGTGAGAGACCGGGCTTTGGTCCCCCTGGGCTTCTTCGCAATGCTGACATAGGCAGGACTCCGGTTCAGGCTGCACGGCTCATATGTGGCAGGCTGTGCAAAGAGTGCCTTCTGGCCTTATTGGACGCCGGTGCCATTGTCTCTATGTCTAGGCGCACAGGTAATGAGCTTCAATGCGTGCGTGTAGTTGTGCACGCGGCTGTATTGGACGCGCACAAGTTAGGCGCATCGGCCGTCCAGCCTACCCCGCATGTACCACCGGTCGAGAAGGAAAATGGCGAAGACAAACATCCCCCCCCCCCCCTGGAGGGTCTCCACGAGTGTGGACCCTTGCACCGGATTGTGGCCTAGCCCAACCAAGGCTGCTCAACCCAATCGGGCTCCTTTTCCTCGCCGGAAGAAAGAGGAGGAATCGGTACGGCAATTCGAGCTCTGGAGACCGGAGACCTGAATTTAAAAGTTTTCTGCTTACCTGCTTGGCACTTACCGATCGTGTGCAGACGATCTCCAGCTGCGGGTGGAGAGGGTTTTACCTTCACCGTTGCACTCTGTTATGCACCTGCTACCTTTCAGCCACTCTGGGGGCTAAGTCCATGCCGGGAACCGGCTACCAGACCAAGGCTCACCTCTGAGGGATATCGAAAATCAACTCAGGAATTCTCAACTGGGGGAGGGACCCTTAGGTATCACCGCAGGACAGTGGAGCTCGATCTTTAAGTAATTTGTCTTCTTGCTGTATTTTTCCTAACCACTGTGCTAGTGTGTGAGATAGTGTTCGCATCTGCTAGGAGATGGAGAAATACTGACGTCAGCTTTGAAATCTGACTCAGTCTCCCATCTACTAGCCGAGGAACACATAACCCACTGGTCCTGAGTCCATCTGGCTACCCGTTAGGAAACAGTGGCTATTTTCTAGTCAACTTGATTAATAGCAGGTAATGGACTTCTCCTCCAAGAACTTATCCAAACCTTTTTTAAACCCAGCTGCACCTAACTGCACTAACCACATCCCAGGGCAACAAATTCCAGAGTTTAATTGTGCGTGAGTGAAACAATAACTTTCTTCAATTAGTTTTAAATATGCTTACATGCTAACTTCATGGAGTGCCCGCTAGTATTTCTATTATCTGAAAGAGTAAATAACCGATTCACATCTACCTGTTCTAGACCTCTCATGAATTTTAAACAGCTCTATCATATCCCCCCCTCAGCCATCTCTTCTCCAAGCTGAACAGTCCTAACCTCTTTAGTCTTTCCTCATAGGGGAGCTGTTCCAACCCTTTATCATTTTGTTGCCCTTCTCTGTACCTTCTCCATTGCAACTATATCTTTTTTGAGATGCGGTGACCAGAACTGTACACAGTATTCAAGGTGCGGTCTCACCATGGAGCGATACAGAGGCATTATGACATTTTCCGTTTTATTCATCATTCCCTTCCTAATAATTCCTAACACTGTTTGCTTTTTTGACAGCCACAGCACAGTGAGTCGACAATGTATTATCCACTATGATACCTAGATCTCTTTCCTGGATAGTATCTCCTAATATGGAACCTAACATTATGTAACTATAGCATGGGTTATTTTTCCCTATATGCATCACCTTGCACTTATCCACATGAAATTTCATCTGCCATTTGGATGCCCAATTTTCCAGTTTCACAACATCCTCCTGCAATTTATCCCAATCTGCTTGTGATTTAACTACTCTGAATAATTTTGTATTATCTGCAAATTTGATTACCTCACTCGTATTCCTTTCCAGATCATTTATAAATATATTGAAAAGCACGGGTCCCAGTACAGAACCCTGAGGCACTCCATTTGCCCACCAGCTCCACTGAGAAAATTGTCCATTTAATCCTTACTCTCTGCTTCCTGTCTTTTAACCAGTTTCTAATCCACGAAAGGACATTGCCACCTATCCCAAGACTTTTTACTTTTCTAGAAAGCCTCTCATGAGGAACTTTGTCAAATGCCTTCTGAAAATCCAAATACACATCTACCGGTTCACTTTTACCTACATGTTTAACAACACCTTAAAAAAAAGTGAAGTAAATTTGTGAGCAAGACTTGCCTTGGGTAAAACCATGCTGACTTTGTTCCATTAAACAATGCCTGTCTATATGTTCTGTAATTTTGATCTTTAGAACACTTTCCACTATTTTCCCTGGCACTGAAGTTAGGCTAACTGGTCTGTAGTTTCCTGGATCGTCCTGGAGCCCTTTTTTAAATATTGGGGTTACATTAGCCACCCTCCAGTCTTCAGATATAAGGATGATTTTAATGATAGGTTACAAATTTTTACTAACAGATCTGAAATTTCATTTTTTGTTCCTTCAGAACCCTGGGGTGTATACCATCCAGTCCAGGTGATTTACTACCCTTCAGTTTGTCAATCAGGCCTATCACATCTTCTTGGTTCACCATGATTTGGTTCAGTCCATCTGAATCATTACACATGAAAATCTTCTCTGGAATGGGTATCTCCCCAACATCCTCTTCAGTGAACACATAAGCAAAGAAATAGATTAATCTTTCTGCGATGGCCTTATCTTCTCTAAGTGCCCCTTTAACCCCTCGATCATCTAACGGTCCCACTGACTCCCTCGTAGGCTTTTTGCTTCAGATATATTTTTTAAAGTTTTTACTGTAAGTTTTTGCCTCTGCGGCCAACTTCTTTTCAAATTCTCTCTTAGCCTGTCTTATCTATGTCTTACATTTAACTTGCCAACGCTTATGCTTTATCCTATTCTCTTTTGTTGGATCCTTCTTCCAATTTTTGAATGAAGATCTTTTGGCTAAAATAGCCTCTTTCACCTCACCTTTTAACCATGCCGGTAATCCTTTTGCCTTCCTTCCATCTTTCTTAATGTGTGGAATACATCTGGACTGTGCTTATAGGATTTTTTTTTTTTTTTTTTTTTTAACAATGTCCATACCTCTTGCCTTTGAGGCTGCTCCTTTCAGATTTTTCTAATTATGTTTCTCATTTTATTATAGTTTCCTTTTTGAAAGTTTAGCACTAAAGCAGTGGATTTGCTTATTGTCCTCCTTCCAGCCACCTTTTCTGCAGAACACGTGGGAGGAAAAGCTTTTCACAGACCTGGCTAACTTTGTGACATATCTATTTATTATAATGTCCAAGACCCAAGGGTCTGAAGTAATGTGAATCCACTCTGAAATATTTAAGCCTGCCCTCCTATTGGTGTTATCCACAGACCTGGTTATCTCTGGGAACTGGAGAAATTACTTACCTGATAATTTTGTTTTCTTTACTGTAGACAGATGGACTCAAGACCAATGGGTTATGTGCTCCCCTGCTAGCAGATGGAGACTGAGTGAGGTTTCAAAGCTGACGCAACCTTAGATATAGCTCTGCAGTGACCTCAGCCACTCAGTATTCTCTTCAAAAGACATTGTGGACCTACTATTGAAAAACATGAGTAAAATCGGGATATTTAAAAAAAAAAACCCAAAAAAATAACTTAATAACTTGATTAAAAACTTAATTTTAAAAACTGGTGACCGTAACCTTACTCAACCAAATGTAAGCATTGAATACCAGCAATATTATAGATGCCCTGATCTAGGGATAGGGCTACAGCTTACCCACAACCTCTTGGAATAGATATTCAACTCATGGGCAATTCCTTGGTACAGTTCATGGGCAGCCGTGGGCGGGATTCTGAGTCCATCTATCTACACTAAGGAAAACAAAATTATCAGGTAAGTAATTTCTCCATTTCCTAGCGTGCAGCCAGATGGACTCAGGACAATTGGGATGTAGAAAAGCTATTCCCGAATGGGACAGGAGGCTGCCCGTGGTCCAGTTAGCACCACCCTTGTAAAGGCTGCGTCCTCTCGGGTTTGGACATCCAGGTGATAGAATCTGGAAAGGTGTGTAAGGACCTCGCTGCCTGCTCGACAGATGTCAACAGGAGAAAGTAGCTTAGCTTCTTGCCCAGGTGGGCCCTAGTGGAATGAGCTTTGACCTGAAGGGGTAAAGGATTCCCTGCTTCTACATAAGCTCCGTGATCACTTTTTCTTGATCCAGCGAGTTATGGTAGCTCACAAAGCCGCTTTGCCTTGTTTCCTTCCACCGTGAAGAACAAACAAGCGGTGAGTCTTGCGCACCCGGTTCTGAAAGTTCCAGATACCGTACTAAGAGCCTACTGATGTTCAAATGGTGTAGGAGGTGGTAGTCTTCGATATCCTTGCGTCTATCAAGGGACAGTAAGGAAATGGACTGGTTCAGGTGAAACTCCGAGACTACTTCTGGTAAGGAAGGAATGATGCGAAGCTGTAACATTCCTGGAATAAACCGGAGGAACAACTCCCGACATGACAGCACCTGTAGCTCAGAGATGAGATGAAACGAGTATATCGCCACCCAAGAATACAGTTTTCAGCGTTAACAAGCACAGAGACAGACTGCGCAGTGGCCGAAAGGAAGGCCCTGCTAAAAAGCCCAATACTATATTGAGGTTTCATAGGGGAACTGGCCCCTTTTAAGGGTGGTTGGAGGTGTTTAACCCCTTTTAGGAAACGGGCCAGGTCCAGATGCGTCAACAGGTGGATTCTGTTCACTTCGCCCCCTGAAAGGGAGAGCGCCGCCACCTGGACCTTCAAGAAGATGAGGGACAACCCTTTGTTCAGGCCAACCTGTAAAAATTCCAGAATCATGGGGATCTTGGTTGTCTGAGGAGGCAACCCATGTTCCTCGCACCAGGCCTCAAATATTCTCCAGATTCGCACATATGCCAGAGATGTCAAGAACGTCTGTGCACGGAAGCAAGGTGGCGAATACATCCACGCTTCGTCAAGCAAGCCCTCTCTCAAGGGCCAGACCGTAAGACAAAACAAAGTTGGGTCCTCGTGAAGGATCGGACCTTGATGGAGAAGGTCTCCTGTGCAGGGGGAGGCCTCCACCAGAAGCCTCCATGTCTGCATACCACGGGGAGTCTAGGCCAATCCGGGGACCCCAGAAGGACTAATCCTCTGTGGCTTTTGATTTTGCGAATGACCTTACCCAGCAGATGATACGGAGGGAACACACACAGTAAGTCCTCCTCTAGCCAGGTCTGGGCAAGGGCATCAAACCTTTGAGCGCTGATCTCTTCTATGACTGAAGAATCGGAGGACCTTCGCATTGTGAGATATGGCCAGTAGGTCGATGGATGCGAGGGCCCTAGCGATCTCTAAGGAGCTGGAAGGCTCTGGTCGACAATGCCCATTCCCTTGGATCCAGACTCTCCCTGCTGAGAAAGTCTGCTCTGACTTAGTCTTTTCCCACAATTCGGAGGCCGAGATCCCCTGTAGATTTAACTCTGCCCATTCCATAAAGGGGTCTATCTCCAGAGACACTTGGTGGCTTTTGGTTCCTCCCCTGGCGGTTGATGTAGGCTACCGTTATTGCATTGTCTGACATCACGCGGACTGCCTGTCCCCTGGAGCCTGTGGCTGAATTTCAGACACACTAATCTGACAGCTCGGGCTTCCAGGTGGTTTGTGTTCCAGCATGCCTCTTTCCTTGGTCCATTGACCCTGGGTTGTCAATTCCTGACAGTGAGCTCCCCATCCTTGGAAGCTCTCGTCCGTCGTGAGGATTAGCCAGTTCAGTGAGGATATGCTTATACCCTTGCTTAGGAGAACTTCCTGTAATCATCACTGGAGCCAAGAACATACTTCCATCGGTAGGTGGAGGTGAATCGCACGGTCTTGAGACAGTGGGTTCCAACATGAAGGCAGGGAGCGTTGGAGTGGCCGCACGTGTGCCCTCTCCCATGGTATTACCTCCAGGGTTGATGCCATCAGGCCGACGATCTGGAGATAGCTCCACACCCTGGGGCGCAGTGTGTTCTTCAACCGATGCATATGGCACATCAGTTTCCTTATCCTCGAGGGAGGAAGACTTTGTCCTGCTTGGTGTCGAACCAGACTCCCAGGTACTCTAAGGACTGGGTGGGCTTGAGGCTGCTCTTGTCCATGTTCACGACCCAACTGAGTTCCTGAAGCAGGGACCTGACCCTGCTGGTCACCTGGAGGCTCTCTTCCAACGACTTCGCCCGAATCAGCCAGTCGTCTAAGTAAGAGTGCACTAGGATCCTCTCTTTCCTCAGTGCCATCGCCACAAACACACCATAATTTTGGAGAATGTTCTGGGGGCAGTTGCCAGGCTGAAGGGCAATGCCAGAACTGATAATGGCGGCCCAGTACCGCAAGTATAGGAAATGCTAGTGGTCTTGATGGATTGGGATATGAAGGTAGGCCTCAGAGAGGTCCAGGGAGGTTAAGTACTCTCCCGGTTGTACGGCTATTATGACAGAGCGAAGAGTTTCCATGCGGAAGTGAATTATCCACAGATAACGATTGACACCCTTGAGATCCAGGATGGGTTGGAATGAACCCTCCTTTCTGGGTACAATGAAGTAGATGGAATAATGCCCAGTATTTTCTGTGGGGTGATGAAGACTGCTCACATGACTGAATCTCATTTGCTTTGCCAATTTACCAGATTTGTTTTTTCTGCTGCGCAGCAACAGACAGAGCAGATGGGAGAATCAGCTGACAGATGCTTACCTCCACAGACCAGAGTAGCATTTTGTTTTCTCACTTATGGTAAGCCTTTTTGCTTTACCTTCAACAAAACAATTGGATAAATTACTTCCTGATAATTTCGTTTTCCTTAGTGTAGCCAGATGGACTCAGGACCAATGGGATGTACAAAAGCTACCCCCGAACCGGGGTGGGAGGCTGCCCGTGGCCCGCTTATTAGTACTGCCCTTGCGAATGCTGTGTCCTCCTGAGCCTGATCATCCAGGCGGGTAGAACCTAGAGAAGGTGTGGATGGAGGACCATGTTGACACCCGCCGAGATCTGTCGGGCAGCAACAACTTGGTTCCCGCCAGGACATTGCCTGGGCTCTAGTGGAATGGGCCTTGATTTGTAGAGGTGGCGGCTTGCCTGCCTCTACGTAGGCCGCCGTGATCACTTCCTTTGATCCAACGGGCTATGGTTGCCCGCGTAGGCCACTTCACCCTTGTTTCTTCCCACTGTGAAGGACAATAGGTGGTCCGTCTTTCGTATGGATTCAAGTCCTTTCCAGGTTCTCGGACTAGGAGTCTGCAGACGTTAAGGTGGCGAAGGTGACGAGATTCCTTCCGAGACCTTATGCTCGTCTGGCGATGGCAGCGAGATGTTTGGTTTAGATGGAAGGGAGAAACCACTTTTGGGAGGAAAGAGGTGACCGTGCGTAGCTGTATGGATCCCGTGTGAACCTGAGGAACGGTTTTCTCGACAGAACCGTGCTTGAAGTTCGGAGATGCGACAGGCCAAACAGACTGCCACTAGACATGCAGTCTTCAATGTTAGTAGTCGAGGGACAGACTTCGGATGGTATGAAGAAGGCTCCCGCTAGGAAGTCTAGGACTAGGCAGATTCCAGAGAGGCAACCGCCACTTTAGGGGTGGTCGGATCTGTTTGACCCCTTTCAGGAAGCAGGAGACGTCCGTGTGAGAGGCTAGGCTGCCGCCCTCCACCTTGGCTCTGTAGCATGCCAACGTGGCACCTGCACCTTGATGGAGTTGAGAGACAAACCCCTTCTGTAAGCTGTTCTGCAGGAATTCCAGAATCGTGGGAATGTTGACTGTCCGCGGGAGGATGTCGCAGTCTTCACACCATGCTTCGAAAATTCTCCAAATCCTTATGTATGTTAGAGATGTGGAAAACTTGCATGCTTGGAGCAGGGTGTCAATCACTGCCCCAAGTATCCGCTCTTCTTCAGGCGAGTCCTCTCAATGGCCAAACCGTAAGAGAGAAGGGGGGAAGGAGAGAAGACCCGGAGAGGTGTTTGAACAGCGGAATTTGCCTCTTACGAGGGTGAGGACACGTCCCGGCCTGATTGGATTTACCTCTGACGTCATCAGAAAGGCGATGGTAGGCCTTAAAACCGCCCCTTTCTGCAACTTCTTCAGGGGAAGGAGAGAGGAGAGAGGACCCGGAGAGGTGTTTGAACAGCGGAATTTGCCTCTTACGAGGGTGAGGACACGTCCCGGCCTGATTGGATTTACCCCTGACGTCATCAGAAAGGCGACGGTAGGCCTTAAAACCGCTCCTTTCTGCGGCGCGCAGCTGCCGCCGGCGCGCTGCCGAAGCCGGGCACGCGGCTTTGCCTGAGATTCGGCAAACTTTTACAGTTTTCCACCAATCGTAAGTACTATTCTTAATTTTAAAAAACTCTCTCTCTCTGCTCCTCTCTGAGTACCCTCGTTAGACAACTCCTATAATCAGTTATTGGATTTAAGAGACTTTGGGAAGGTAGAAACCTTGAAATAAATAATTTTAGAAAACATATGCCACACTCGAAAAGGAAAGCAAGGATTAGGGAGTTGGGGGTTGGACCCCAGACCCCAGTTACCTTGCAACCTACGATTGAAGGTTTCATGCTTCCAGCAGTGGCTTAGATAACTGCACGGCAGTCCTTGGCATTCAATCCAGAGGAGCGTGTGGATTGTTCGCCGGTCACACAAGTCAGCTTAAGTCCCGGAGCGCCGTCTACCCCCCTTTTTCCCTCAGGAGTATTAATAACACCAGAAAGACGAACAAATGACAGAGAAGTTTCTCTAGTCATAAGTGACTCTATCCCGGAGCCAGAAGTTGTTGGGTTCACGGAGGGCATTATGCGGGGGAATGAAGTATCGATCTCCCCTGAAATCATAGCCTCTACGCCTAGAGAGAAAATTTCAACATCAAGGGAATCAATTAATCTTGTGGATACCCAACGAACTGAGTTTACTATATTGCGCCCAGCTATTCCTAAACCTACTGAAATTACCATGGACTCCATATGGACTGCAATAATGGTTTTAGAAAAGTCAGTATCTTCTCTTGTTGATGTCACCTCTAGTTTGGTAGGGAAAATTCACCCCATGGAATTAGTATTTCCACAAATACGCAAAATATAGCTCAATTAGAACAAAAGGTTTTCTACTTTACAAACTAATCAAATACAACTGATTAAGTCTGACAATTCAGCAAAGAAAGCTAGAGAATATTGAAAACTCAATTAGATATTTGAACTTTCGTATACTTAATTTTCCTTTATTTGAAAAGATTTCTCCTTTAGAATTGTTCAAAAAGTACTTGATGGAAGTATTAAAAATTCCTAAAGAATTGATGCCTACACTGGCAAAAATTTATACGACAAAAACTGTTTCGATAACATCAACTGATCAAGCGCCTGATTTAGACTTGGATCTGACACAATTCTTAGAAACATCAGGGGAAATAAAACCTACTAAAAGAGGAACTATGTTCATACAATGTGTTTTTGCACAAGACAGAGAAATGATATTAAAAGCTTTTTTCCGCAATAGAAAGATACCTTTTTTGGGACAGTCCATATGGGTTTTTCCAGATGTTACACGTTCCACTTAGGAACGTAGGAAAAGATTTCTTTCATTGCAAAATGAAGTTGTGGGCATGGGAGCCAAGTTTAGTCTTAGGTTCCCATGCCAATGTATAGTGAATAAACAAGGGGTTAAGAATGTATTTTTTGAACCTGATCAGTTACAAATCTTTTTAAACTCAGGTTCCTTGGTAAGTCCAAATCAAGGTATATCTTGAATTACGGTTTGAAAATGATAAATGCCACTAATGTCTCTATTTCCAATATTACAACAGATAAGATTTCTAAATTTCTTTGATCGCTCAAGATAGGAATTGTCTTGCGTTTCATTAATATTACATGGAAAAATGTTGCAGTTAACTCACTTTATGTATAATGTAGTAATACTGTTTCTTAGATAGATATTTGTTTAAAGATTGTAAACTGCATAATCCATTGTATTTTTTCTTATAAGTTTACCTGTATGGAAGGTTAAAAATTCTATAAATAAAAATTAAAAAAAAAAAAAACCGTAAGAGAGAATAGAGTTGGGTCTTCGTGGAGGATCAGATCCCTGTGTGGAGGTAGAGGGAGAGGGCTCCCTGTCAGTAGTCTTCGCATGTCTGCGTACCACGGCCTTCTTGGCCAGTCTGGAGCCACTAGAAGTACTGGTCCCTGTGGTGTTCTATCTTGCAGATGGATCCCGCCCAGTAGCGGCCCTGGAGGGAAGGCGTATAAGCAGGATTTCTTGTGGCCAGGCCTGGACGAGGGCATTGATCTCTTGGGATTATGGTTCCCATCTGCGACTGAAGAAGTTGGGAACTTGGGCGTTGGAGCAAGTTGCCAGGAGATCCATGGCTGGTGTTCCCCAGTGGTTTACTATCAACTGTAAGGCTGTGGTCAACATTTTCCATTCCCCTGGGTCTAGACTTTCTCTGCTGAGGTAATCCACAGTGACGTTGTCTTTTCCCACGATGTGGGTGGCTGAGATCTCTTGTAGGTTTGATTCCGCCCACGCAATTAGGGGGTCAATTTCCAGGGACACCTGTTGGCTCCTGGTTCCTCCCTGGCGGTTGAGGTAGGCAACTGTTGAGGCGTTGTCAGACATGACTGACCGATTTGCCCCGGAGTCTGTGCCTGAACCGTAGGCAGGCTAACCTGACTGCCCATGCTTCTAGTCAGTTGATGTTCCATCCCAACTCTTCCTTGTCCCATTACCCCTGTGCGGTCAGTTCCTGGCAGTGGCTCCCCAGGTCGGCAGTGATAGCCTTATTCCCTTGCTCAGATGGTCTTCTTGTAGCCACCATTGTAGCTGGGTTCAAACTTCCTCCGGGAGCTGGAGGCGAACGGAGTAGTTCTGGGACATCGGATTCTATCGTGACAGTAGGGAACGCTGTAGGGCTCGCATGTGAGCTCTTGCCCATGGAACCACTTCCAGTGTGGATGTCATGAGACAGAGGACTTGGAGGTAGTCCCAACTTGGGGCAAAGACTGCTTAACAGGTTTTGCAATTGGTTCATCAGTTTTGTTCTCCTTGTAGGAGTCAGAATGATCTTGTGTCGAACCGGACTCCCAGGTATTTCAGAGACTGGGAGGGCTGCAGACAGCTCGTTTGTGTTGACCACCCACCCAAGGTTCTCCAGTAGAGTTTTGACTCTGGTGGTCGCCTGATTTCTTTCCTGTGGGGATTTTGCCCTGATCAGCCAATCGTCCAGATATGGGTGTACGAGGATTCCTTCTTTCCTCAGTGTTGCTGCCACTACCACCATGATTTTGGTGAACGTTCGGGGTGCTGTGGCTAGCCCAAAGGGTAGTGCCTGGAACTGGTAGTGGTGGTCCAGGATCGCGAAGCGTAGAAAATGCTGATGCTCGTGATGGACCAGGATGTGCAGGTAGGCTTCTGACAGATCCAGAGATGTCAGGAATTCTCCCGGCTGTATCACCCTTATAACCAAGCGTAGGGTTTTCATGCAGAAGCGAGGGACCCTCAGGTGGCGGTTGACGGACCCGAGGTCCAGGATGGGACGGAATGTGCCCTCTTTCTTGGTAACAATAAAATAGATGGAATAGTGCCCAGTATTTTGTTGCGTGGGCACCGGCGTTATGGTCTTTAAGTCGAACAATTTGGTCAGTGTGGATTCCACTGCCATCTTCCTGACAGGGTCGTGGCAGGGAGATTTCACAAACTTGACCGGAGGGATGTTGTGGAAGTCCAAGTAATATCCCTCTCGAATGATGGTTAGGACTCACTTGTCCGAAGTTCTTTCGACCCATCTTTGGTAGAATAGGGCATGCCTGCCCCCTATGACTTCTTCCTGTGGATGGGTTGGCTGATTTTCATTGTGGGGTGCGGCTGCGGCCTGGATCAGAGCCAGCTCCCCTTTTGTTGTGCTTGTTCCGAAAGGACTGGCCCCTGCCTGCAGGGCGAGATGCTTGATATTACTTTTGTACGGTTTGAAGTATTGTGATCCCCTACTCTTAGATGTTCGGGTGGGGGGGGGGGGGGGGTGGGGGGGCACTGGCTTCTCTTGTCCTCCAGTAGCTGCGGTAGTGGGGATTTGCCCCATTTGTTGCCTAACTTCTCCAGTTCGCTTCCAAACAGGAGGGTTCCCTTAAAAGGTATTCTCGTGAGTCTCGTCTTAGACGTCGCGTCTGCTGACCAGCTTCGGAGCCAGAGTTGCCTTCTGGCTGCCATGCCAGACGAAACGCCTCTGGCTGCGGTGCATACCAGGTCGAAGGTTGCATTCATGAGGAATGATACTGCTGGTTCTAGTGCTTCAATGGGTGTGGTGGCATTCCTGGTCTTTGATAAGCAGGCACATGACACCACAGCACAGCAGGCCGCGATCTGTAGCGACATAACCGATACATCGAATGACTGTTTGAGGATGGATTCCAGATGTCTGTCATGGGCATCTTGAGCACTGCTCCTCCTTCGACTGGGATGGTAGTGCGCTTTGAGACCGCACAGACCATGGCATCCACTTTGAGGAATGCCAGGAAATCTTTGGGGACGGGGTCCAGGGGGTATAGGGCTGCCAGGGTCCGTCCCCCCTTGAAAGTGGCCTCCAGAGATTCCCATTCCAGGTCAATCAGCTGTTGGACGGCTTGCAGCAGAGGAAAATGGCGGGAGGCCTGTTGGAGTCCCTCTAGGAGGGGGTTCGTCTTCAGTTCCACTGTGTCACTTGAGCCTGAGCTAGCGAGCTCTTTCAAGCTGTGAGCCACGAGGTCTGATAGTTCCGTCTTTGGCAAGGTTCCGTTCCTGGGGGAGGATTTCCCCTTCCTCCAGGGAGTCTTGATCCTCGTCCGAGGTGTCCGTGTCCCCAGAGTTGGGGCTTTTAGGCGGGAGAGGCAATTCTCTGGGTCTAAAGGGTCCCGGGATGTTAGGGTCCTCTGGGGAAGGCTGTGGCTGTGTCACTGGAGGCACCGGTTGCATGTGGACAAAGGTATGTATGTATGTATGTATGTATGTATGAGAAGTGCTGTGTCCCCGGGGAGCCCCGTTTGAAGGAGGTTCCCACTGGGGGCAGAGAGGTCCGGTGTACTGTCTGTGGATCCGGATCCCAGTGCTGGCTGGGATGACCCTGGCCTGGTTCACCCAGAGCCTCCTCGCACTGTAGACAGAGCCGTGGGCCTCTTCGTGCTGCACAGCTCTTATGTGGAATGCTGGGGCAGAGGATCTGAGCATGAGCTTCTTGTCCGGTGGTGCCATGGTTTGGCGCGTCGGATTGCAGAAACCCCCCGCTTAGTTATGCGCTCCGGGTGTGCCCAAGTTGTGCTGTTAGGTCGGAATGTGCGCTCAATAAGATGCGTGCGCCGTTGTGCGCATGGGGTTTACTTGTGCGCCCGGCGCCGTTGAACGCGTGGCTGTGCACGCCGCTGTGCGCACGGATCAAATCGGCGGACAGGGCGGTGATCAAGCGAAAATGGCGACAGCGACCACGCGAGCAATATAGCGACCACCTCGGAGGGTCTCCACGTGGGAGGACCCTCATATCGGACCGGGGTCTAGCCCGGATAGGGCTGATCAAACCGGTGGCACTGATGCCAGCTGGCGATCTGTGCGGCTCTTCGAGCCTCAGAGACCGAAGACTTTTAGGAAGTTTTCTACCTTACCTTGTCTCGGCGTTCCTGGTCTCGTCCGGGCGGTCTCCGGCTGCGGGGGGGGGGGGGGGGGGGGGGGAAGAGGGAAAAAGTACCTTCACCGCCGCGCTCAGAGTTGAGCCCGCTGCCTCTTAGTTGCACCCGATGTCGGGGGCTAAGTCCCATGCCAGGAACTGGCTGCCGGGAAAAGGCCTACCTTTGAGGGATCGCGGAAATCACCTCAGGAATTCTCAACTGGGGGAGTGACCCGTAGGTATCACCGAAGGAGAGCGGGGCTCGTCTGTAGAGGTAAGATTTCTTCTGGTTTTGGATTTCTTTGGTTAGAATATTCTAATGCTGTGCAAGTGTGTATAGAGTCCCGAACTGCTATGGAGACGGAAAATACTGAAGAGCAGGGCTTCCTGCAGGGGTATATGTACTAGGGCTGATGTCAGATTGAAATCTGATCCGTCTCCAACTACTAACAGGAGCACACTATATCCATTGGTCCTGAGTACATCTGCTACACGATAGGAAATGGAGTGTTTCCTCTCAGACTTTAAATGCTTCAACATATCAAAATCCCTCAAGCCTAGGGAACTGGGAGCTTCAAAATCAGCAAACCTTGCTTCACTGCAAAGCAGGAGCTTGGTTCAATTTAAAACTTTTTTCAGCCGACAATCCTAGGTTGCCATACCAACTCTATAATAGAAAAACAATAAAGATACCCTCCAAATCTCAATTAAATAAAGTGTGCCTAAGCCAAACTGTCTCATCTAATTGCTGAAGACAGAAATTACTGACTATACTGGTTCTATTAGTGACATATATGCCAGTGGTGTCATAAAAAAACCAAAAACTTTGTCTCCACTGTTTGGATGAGAGGACAAACCCATTTGTTCCTGACTGGCCAAGCAGAAGGCAAAGGAATGTGGAATTCAGTGATGCTACATACAGCACTATTTACTGAATCAAACATATGACTACCTCCTGCATATTAGAGATGTGAATCGGAACCAGAATCGGTTCGGATTTCAGTTCCGATTCACATCTCTACTGCATATCAACCCCATCGTACCCCTAAACCTGACCGGCAAATCCCCTTTACATCTATTGCATTTAGCTAAACTACCCATAAAATACTACCGAACGTATCAATCAACCTATAATGTTACTTAATGTTCTTATATTAGCAATATTAACATAAAGTAACATTGGTAAATGCTTGATAACTGTTTCTCTGATGTTTTAATATAAATCGTTGTTATAAATGTAAACCGGAGTGAAGGCTGACACCAAACTTTGGTATAAAAAAACATTCAAATAAATAAAAATAAGTTCTCAGTATTACTCTTTCATCTCTCTCATCTAGCCATACAACTATCTTTCAGTGATATCAAAGCACCCACTACAAATTACTGAAATGGATAGAGTAGTATTGCAGCACACATATTCTCTTACTTAATCTAACTAGGGTTGAGACTGATACAGAGTTAAACAAATTAATGTTGTGTCCCAAAAATTCAAGAAAAATCTTACTCTAACCATATTATAAGAACTGACAATGGGCTTCACAGACTGCATGTCATGACTCAGGCATGACATGCCTTCAGGGGAGGTCAGGCTGGAAAGGTCTTACACCATGTGTGCTTGAGTCTCCCTTGGGTGCAGGATGAGAAAACAGTATTTCCTTTTTTTAAATTTATTTTGAACCAAGTTTAATCTTTATCTTGATTTTTCAGAGACAGTTAAAGTATATTTTCATTCCCCTCTACAGCTTTATAAGGCCTATTCTTCTAAAAGTGCTAAACTATAATGGTAAAAATTAAGAGCTGCATGCAGCAGTCCTGGAATCTCCTACTAAGCTGTACTGGACCATCAATGGATTCTGCATGCCCTCAAAAAGGCACAGCAGATGGACAAAGACCAACAAGCAGCATAGCACCCCAATGCCTGGCAAAAATGTACGCTGCTATCTCCCACAGTCCATGACAGCATACTTCAATACTGCAGACATCTCATCTGTCCACTTTGAAATGCTGATTTGCAAACCATCTGTATGGCAGGAGGTTGCTGACGTACCAGTTGGGTTGCAGTATGGAATGCTCTAATAACGATTTGAGGATG
This sequence comes from Rhinatrema bivittatum, assembly GCF_901001135.1. NCBI lineage: Eukaryota > Metazoa > Chordata > Amphibia > Gymnophiona > Rhinatrematidae > Rhinatrema > Rhinatrema bivittatum. The sequence continues at coordinate 271,522,416 of NC_042615.1, read as the reverse complement.
CAAGCCTTCCTCCACATATGCTTTCACTTGTTTCAAGAACTCTGAAGCAAGGAGAGTCACAGATGTAGTGCCATCACCAACCTAAAACGAGAATTTAAATTTTTAAATAACATAACTCAACTGGACCCAGCACATCTTTAGACAAATTATGTCCACATGCAGCATTTTGATTTATCATGTTTTGCCAAGCCAACCTGGCTCCAGCCTTTGGTTAACTTCATTGCAAACCACCATGGTCAGCAGCATGTTACATATGCCCTGCATATTGTATGATAATGGGCATGTGACATCAGAGATGGACATATTATGTAAAGAATGTGTTAGAGACCATGATTTGGAAAGTAATGTAAATAAGGTATGTGTGTTTTGGATTATTTGGGGGTTTTTTCCCAGTATTAGTGTGTTCAAGCCTCCATCTGATACATGATTAGCAATTTTCTTGTCTGTTTAAAGCATCAATCCCTTAAATATATTTCTGAAGTTAAGAAGTATGCTGCTACACATACACACAAACTACCTGAAGTAGTTTGTGATGTAATCATATGAAAAGAGAACTAGAGTAAAATTGCCTGTCACTGTCATTCTCCAATAACAGACCAATGAGTAATGTGAAACACAGGACCTATGTAAGATGTCCAATGAGGCTGTATGTTATGAGGAAGATGAAATTATCCATCTCTCATAACAGTTGCTCAGACACATCTGACTACATGGTGTGCTGAGGTCCGAAACATGTAACACGGCAACGTTCATTAATAAACACAAAGGAATGGGCAACCATTTAGAGTTGCTCCCAAAGTATTGCAAGAACAATGGTAATCCCTAGAGATGTGAACCGTTTTTTTGTGTTCATGTTGTTCTTCAGCCGCCGCAGGAAATGTTGTTTTTTTGCGGTTCAGGTTTTTTTTTCGCGAAAAATCGTTTTTTGGATTAGTAACACGAAAAACGGGAAAATCCCGATCGTTTTTCAGGCTCCCCGAAACAAGCCGAATTGGACAATTTCGTTGAAATTTTCCAATTCGGCAAAAACGAATGCACATTTCTAGTAATCTCAGGCCTAAGGTTTTGATATCCAGATAAGGTATGCACCCCATCTACCGCCCCAAAACATAAAATTACCTCCGCATCTTGGGATTTAGCAATGTCCACCAAGGTTTTAGCAGCAGGGTGCACAACATCAAGAAGCTTCAATATTGTGGCACCATCATTGGAAATTGTTGCTTTACCTAAAATGATATAAAAGTAAAAATATCCTTGATTTCACATTTTATAAATGTATAGTCAAATGACATCTCTAGTCACCGGAACCTAGTTCTCTCTTCAATACCACCATTATTTCTTTTCATACCAATATAATCACAATAGCAAGCAGGTCACACTGGACATCCATGGGAAGTTGGAATAGCCCAGGCATTAAACTCAAAAGGGGGAAATCAAACTCTCAACAGTACAAAGTAGCTTATGAATGGAACACTGCTAGCCAAAATCTGCAGAAAGCGCTATAGAAATTTTTTTACAATATTGTGCATTAATGGGAAAAACTGAAGCTCAAAAGCATTTAAGGCACCGTGCCACATCATTTTCCAACCCATATAATTGCTACATTACAGCAACCACTTGTTATAAAGAGAACAAACCAACATATTTGTTAGAAAGGTTAGCTCCAGTGGCTGGGTGGGCCCATCCAATCAGCGATGCCTGGTGTCCCGAGAAAAGGAGGCCATGCTGAAGAGCTGATCCCGTAGCGACCCAAGAGAAGAGGAGGCTGTTCCGCAGGGCCACCATGGACCTCAAACCACAATGGCCCAAGAAGGTGGCCCAGAGTGTGTGAGAGTTTGTGCAAAAATGAACCTAAGCGAGAGAGAAAGCATGTAAGTGGGAGGCTAACTGCGTAAGAGGCAGCCTGAATGTGAAAGCAAGAACCTATGTGTCTGCATGGTATGGGAGTGGGAACCTGCATGTGAGATCATTGTAACAGTGAGAGTGTGAGGGGGGGGGGGGGGGAGGGTGATAGAGCCTGTGTAAGCGAGAGCCATGGGTTTCAGGGAGGAAAGAAGGAGAGAAAGAAAGAAAAAATCCCTGAAAAAGGAATTAGGAAGGCAGACAAAGGGGGAAAAAAAAACTGGGACCAACCAATTAAAAAAGTAAGATCAGACAAAGGTAAATAATTATTTTGACTTTCAGTGACTGGAATATGCCATCTTTGGGCATGTGTATATCTGTTATGGTGAAACATGGGTTTTACATGCTTTGTAGTTTGTTCTGTCCTGAGACTGTTTTCCCCAGAAAATTAATTTCCTCTGAGCTGGCTTGCAGGTGTCATTTGACATCTGCTCTATAGTTCAAACTAAGGCTTTGGATACTGGCTCGACTCAGGATGAAGCTTAAACAGCATACATATCCCAGCATCCTTGAGGAAGCTTAAGACTAAAACATCCTGTAGTGCCAAAACTATTACTAGTCACAGGCTACTGCTCAGAGCTGAAGCTAGCACTTTGTGCCCAGATTAATCCTTCACATAAAGAACTAGCCCTGAAGGTGCTAGCATGCTCTAGTCTTGGTTGGAAGTACAAAAAAAATCAGATCTCTGTACTAAGGCCCTGTTCAGCTCTTGTGAACAGCCTTTTTCCTGATCTCGCCAAGCACTAGATAAGTAGTGGAACGTGTTTAGTTAACGTTTACTGTTTAATCCTTGTTGTTTTACTTGTTCCAGTTTACAGATAAAATCTTTCATTCACTGTTAGTACTTTTGTTAATAAACATATTAGTTTGCTAGTACTGTCTTGGACTGATTTAACTATCTCAGTATTGTGTGTATTTGGTCTGTGGGTCCCTTTGGGTTATGTGGGGTTCCAATGTCCCTAGAAACCACCAGGGGATAGCTTGTGGGTGGGAAACTTATCCAGAAACAAGTGGGATCCAAGCTGGAAGGTTATGTGTGTAGGAGCATAGGCACAGGTGCAGGCGGACCTGGGCAATGCTTGGCAGGACGCTCGGGGGTAGCGCTGAGGTATTACATCTCATTTGTATTTTGCCTTTTCTTCAGTATTCCACCGTTCGGAGTTCTGCTTTCCATTTCAGCTTAGTCTGCATTCTATTTCTAATTTGTAGTCAGTTATTTTGTATTAGGTAAGCATCTGTGTTGAGCATATGACAGAGGAGCAGTATTTCTGCTAGTGTGTAGTTTCTCCGTAGGGATTTGTAACAGTCCGGCTTGTCATCTACCTAGTAGGTGGTGTATTAGTGTTCTAGGGCCTAATATTTGCATTGCTGCCTTTTCATAGATAAGGCTTCTGCTATGATATGGCAAAATTCTAGGTTTTATTTTTTGCAGGGGTTTGATTACTTCAAAGTGTTTGGCAGTAAATGGAGTTTGTTTTGCTGTTACTGTCCATCGTAAGAGGCTAGCCACAAAACATGTGAAAGCTGAGCAAAGCATGCCATGTGGTAAAATAAGTTCATTTTGAGGAAAGTAAGGACCAGTGAGATACCACACGGATCAGTCATGGGGCCAATTCTACTCAATTTTTCATCAGCAATATTGCAGAGAAACTAGAAGAGAAGATATATCAGATGGCAAAAATGGTAGCATGTTTGCCAGTAGATGAAGTGGATGAAGAAAGACAAGAATTAAAAAAGCATGATGAGTGGTTAGGAGTGTGGCAGCTAAGATTTAATGTAAAAAAGTACAAAGCCATGCACATAAAAGACAGAGAAACCCAGGAGAGCAGTATATGATTCTGGAAGAGAGGAGCAGCACAAATGAATGAAAATAGGCACTTGGTCCTTTAAGTTTGTCTGTATTCATGTTTTGTTTGTGCTTCTAAAGTACAGAAAATACATCTTACCTCTGTTATCAACAATAAGCTTATCCATGCCACGAGGGCCCAGAGTTGTGCGAACTGCTTCTGCAATGACCTGGCAGGCATTGATATTACTTACAAGTTGAGGGACTCCTTGGGAAGTATCAGTCCCTTCCTTCAACAGGATAACTGGAGTGGGCTGGAAGGAAAAGAAAAACATGTCATAAGGGGCCAGGAACTTTTGTCATAAAGGATTCTAGTAAAGCAACAACAACAAAAAAAAAGTAATGCACGATCACAAACTGCGGGCACAATGGAGTTTGGGGTGGGGGAAGGGCATTAAAATTATTTGAGTATATGGATGTAGCTCATATGTTATTATGCGAGAAAAATAATTTAGAAAACGTGAGCACCAGCCAACCATTTTAGAAACCAGAACAAAGGTGATATAGGAAAATCGGTTCTTACTGGCTAATTTTTGTTCCTGTAATACTACAGATCAGTCCAGACCAGTGGGTTATTCATCCCTACCAGCAGATGGAGTCAGAGAACAAAACTGAGGCACTGTTACTTATCTGAGACTGCCACCTGCAGTCCCTCAGTATTGACCTGTACCCAAGCCAAGATTAATCTAATCTAAATACCCCTCAGACAGACAGAGGGATCAAAGGGTTGGAAACCACTCAAACTGTAAATCTTATTCATCCACAACCAAACATGAAAACTGGAAATACTGTGGAATCTGCCCAAATATGATACACCTTATGGTAAAGATTCTGGCTCATCAATTTCCTCCTCCTTGTATGGTGTCGAACCGGATTCCCAGGTACTCTAACAATTGGGAGGGCTGCAGGCAGCTCTTGGTTGTGTTGACGACCCACCCGAGATTCTGCAGTACATTCTTGACTCTGGTGGTCGCCTGATGACTTTCCTCTGGAGGTTTTGGTGAACGTCAAAGAGGTAGTAGCTAGTCCGAAGGGTAGCGCCCGGAACTGGTGATGATGGTCCAGTATCGCAAAGCGAAGCCAGCGCTCATGGTCGTGATGGGCAGATATGTGGAAATAGGCTTCTGACAGATCCAGTGAAGTCAGGAATTCTCCCGGTTGTACTGCCCTTATGACAGAGCGTAGGGTTTCCATGCGGAAGTGCGGTACCCTCAGGTAGCAGCTGATGGTCTTGCGGTCCAGGATGAGCTGGAAACTTCCCTTCTTCTTAGGAATGATAAAATAGTGACCAGTATTTTGTTGATGCTTGGGCACAGAGGTTATCGCCTTTAGGCTGAGTGGTTTTGTTAGTGTGGTTTCCACTGCCATCCTCTTGGAGGGGGAGTGGCATGGTGATCTCACAAATTTGTCTGGAGGGATGCTGTGGAAGTCATTGCTGTGACATCAAATAACTGTTTAAGGATGGATTCCTGACGTCTGTCTTGGGCATCCTTGAGTGCAGTTCCTCCTTTGACTGGGTTGGTAGTGGGCTTTGAGATAGCGCAGACCATGGTGTCCACTTTTGGGAACCCAGGGAGTTCTTTGGCCGTGAGTTCCAGGGGGTATAGGGCTCCTGGGGCCCGTCCTCCTTTGAAGCTAGCCTCCAGGGTATTCCATTCCAGGTCAATCAGTAGTACGGCCTGCAGCATTGGGAAACAGCATGAGGCCTGGTGGAGACAGACGTAAAACTGAGTTTGTCTTTGGCTCCGCTGTGGTGCTTGCGCACAGAATGGCCAGCGTCTTCAGGCTCGCAGGCCCGAGATCTGGTAACTCATCTTTGGAGAAGCATCACATCATTGTTCGGTCCAGTTCCATCCCTGGAGGGATTTCCCCTTCCTCCAGGGGTTCAGGCTCTTCCCCCGAGGTGTCAGTGTCCCCTAAGGGGAGGCTTTTGCTATGGAGTGGTCAGAGAAGGGTTTGGAAGGTCTTGCTCTTCCGCTTGCGCCTGGACAAAGGGTTTGCAGCCCTTTGAAGAATTCCACCCAGGAAGGGGTCCCTGGGTCCCTATTGTCTCCAGCGGGGTTCCCCAAGGCACCCATTTGAGAAGGGGCCGAACCGGAGGTACAGAGGTCCGGACTATCACTGGTGGAGCCGGATTCCTCTACTGGGGGGCCTAGTTTTGATTCCCCCTGAGTCTCTTCACACTGCAGGCGAAGGGCAGGGGCCACTTCGGGTTGTGCAGCTCTCCGGTGGCAGGCTGGTTAGAGTGCTTGACCCTGGCTTAATTGGCCGGCAATGCCATGGTTTGTGCGCGTGGAGTGGCTCAAAATTCGTGTACACACGTAGGTGTGCGGGCCGGGAGACTTAGTTGTGCGCTCCGAGTGTGTCGACGATGTGCGTGCAGGCCGCTATTTGTGCATTTAGCAGGGATGTGTGCACAGGCCAGTTTGTGCGCCCAGCACCATTGTGCACACAGCACAGATGCGCGCACTGCTGTGCACATAAGACTTTTGAGTGCCCGGCTCAGTTGTGCGGACAATATGGCAGTCAAGGAGGGGAAATGGTGCAGACGACCACGTGGGCAAGATGGCGACCCCCCCGGAGGGTCTCCACGAGGGAGGACCCTCGCACTGGATCACGGTCTAGCCCGGACGGGGCTGCTCAACCCGATTTAACAGATGCTGGATGGACTATCTGTGCGGCTAGCCGAGCCTCGAAGACCAGAGACTTTAAGAAAGTTTTCTACCTTACTTTGTCTCGGCACTTCCCGGTCTCGTGCCGGGTGGTCTCCGGCTGCGGGTGGAGAGGGAATATACCTTCACCGCCGCGCTCGGTATTGCACCCGCTGCCTCTCAGCCACTCCCATTCCTGGGGGCTAAGTCCACGCCAGGAACCGGCTACCGGACTGAGGCTTACCTCTAAGGGATCTCGGAAATCACATCAGGAATTCTCGACTGGGGGAGGGACCCTTAGGTATCACCGCAGAAGAGCGGGGCTCATCTGTAGAGGTAAGATTTTCTTCTTTGGTTTGGATTTTCTAACGCTGTGCAAGCGAGTGTAGAGTCCCAAATTGCTATGGAGACGGAGAAATACTGGAGGGCTGCACTTCCTGCACGGGTATATGTAGTCTGAAATCAGACTGAAATCTAACTCTGTCTCCAAATGCTATCAGGAGCACACTATACCCACTGGTCCTGAGTCCATCTGCTACACGCTAGGAAAATGTCCTGGAGATGCTCTGCACACACATAAGGCATCTACCTCCAACACCTACTGGCTTCTGGTTTCTCCTCAATGACTGATGTAGGCCACTATTGTGGCATTGTCCGACATTATCCTTATCGCTAGAGCATCCAGCCGATCCGCAAGCATGCCAGTTGAACTGCACACACTTCCAACCGATTGATGGTCTACTGTTGCTCCTCGGCATCCCAGCGACCTTGCACCACCAAATCTTGACAGCGAGTACCCCAACCCAGAAGGCTCACATCTGTCGTGAGACGATCTGTTGTCTCCAAGAAAAGCCCCTTCCTGAGATGACCCTCTTGTAACCACCACTGCAACTGGATGCTCACCTCCAATGGCAAGTGGAGTCTCAGTGGGTAATCTTGCAACTGTGGATGCCACCAGAAAGCAATGTGCACTGAAGGGGTCATATGTGTGCCCTTGCCCAGGGAATTACATCCAGTGTGGCTGCCACAGATCCCAGGAACATAAGAACATAAGAAAATGCCATTCTGGGTCAGACCAAGGGTCCATCAAGCCCAGCATCCTGTTTCCAACAGTGGCCAATCCAGGCCATAAGAACCTGGCAAGTACCCAAAAACTAAGTCTATTCCATGTAACCATTGCTAATGGCAGTGGCTATTCTCTAAGTGAACTTAATAGCAGGTAATGGACTTCTCCTCCAAGAACTTATCCAATCCTTTTTTAAACACAGCTATACTAACTGCACTAACCACATTCTCTGGCAACAAATTCCAGAGTTTAATTGTGTGTTGAGTAAAAAAGAACTTTCTCTGATTAGTTTTAAATGTACCCCATGCTAACTTCATGGAGTGCCCCCTAGTCTTTCTACTATCCGAAAGAGTAAATAACCGATTCACATCTACCCGTTCTAGACCTCTCATGATTTTAAACACCTCTATCATATCCCCTCAGTCGTCTCTTCTCCAAGCTGAAAAGTCCTAACCTCTTTAGTCTTTCCTCATAGGGGAGTTGTTCCCTTAGGAACTGCAGATAAGACCACACCATCGGGCGAATGGTCGGTCTCAGGGTCTGAACTTGAGTAATTGACTTCTGAATGCAACTCTCCAATAGAAATACCCCTCCCTGCTCCGTATCAAATCACACACAGAGATAATCTAGCATCTAATACGGCAGTAAGCTGCTCTTGGCCAAGTTCACTACCCAGCCTAGCTCCTGAAGCAAGGAGATCACCTTGTGAGATGCCAAGTGACTCATCTGTGCTTTTGGCCCAAATCAACCAGTCGTCCAGATACGGATGGACCCGAATACCTTCCTTGTGCAGAGACACCACTACTACCACCATGACCTTGGACAGGAGTGGGCAAACTATGGTCAGTGGGCCAAACCCACCCAATGACAGTTTTTCTGGCCCTCCTCCTCAACTTTCTCCATTAGATCCGGGCTGCCGGGACCTTCGATGTCAACAATGGCCTGATATTGCAACAGCTGTAGCACCCCTCTCAAAGAAAGCAGTGGGGCAGAAAGAGGAGCAGCAGCACCCAGCCTTAAAGAGATCTGTGCCACCGGTGGCAGAGAAAAGAGCCCTTGCGGCTGCCGGTTGACACTTGGAAACGACAAAATAAATGGAATAGTGCCCCATATTTTCTTGTGATCTAACAAGAATTACGGCCTTCAAATCCAACAGCCTCCTTAACATAGTCTCCACTGCCACTCTCTTCTGTAGAGTTGCAGAGAGACCATAAATCCATCCAGATAAATTCAGAGAAAATCTAGAACATATCCATCTCTTAGCACTTCCAGGACCCACTGGTCCATCGTAATCTGGGCCCACCTTTCATAAAAGTGAGCTAAGTGATAGGTAAGAATCTGATCCTGTAGGTGAGCCCCCACATAGTCATTGTGAAGATAGAGGTGCTCCGGCCCTGGAGCCTGCATCCTTACAAGGCTTCTTAGGCCAAAAGGACTGATCTTCCAAAGAGTTTGAGACTTTTCAATAGTTACTCCTCTGTAAGGATAAAACAGACAGGAATCCCTGGAGCAGCCCTTTGCTGCAAAAGGACACAACATCATCTTCTTGACCTCCAGCAATCGAGGAACCTTGGATTTACCCCAGCTATTCGCTATCTTCTCCAACTCACTTCCGAATAAAAGAGAACCCATAAAGAGGAACCTTGTGAGATTGGACTTGGAAATAGTGTCTTCTGACTAATTTTGCAGCCACAACTGGTGCCTAGCCCCTATTACAGAATCCATCCCTATAGTGGCCATCTGCACCAAGTCACAGCCTGCATTGGCTAAGAATGTGGCTCCCAGTTCTATCACTGAACTGTCATCAGACCCTGCTCCTTGCTGCCAACCAGCCTGAGCCACCAGGCAGCAGCAAGAAGCAATTTGCAAATTCACTGCCATGATCTCAAAGGCCTACTTAAGGTTAGCCTCAATCCTTCTATCCTGAGCATCTTTTAGAGCTGCCCCTCCTTCTGTTGGGATGGTGGCTCACTTGGTAATAGCACGTACCAAGGCATCCACCCTCGGGAATCGCAACTGTTCCCTTGCCTTCGGATCCACGGGATACAAACCTGCTAAAGCATGCCCCCCCTCCCCCTCTTTAAAACTTGCCTCCAGGGAGTTCCAATCAAGGTCAATTAATTCTTGAATTGGATCTAGAAGGGGAAAGAAATAGGATGCTTCGCATAAAGAGACCAATATGGGATCTTTCTTTTGTAAGCCCATCGTGTCACCCCCGTCCATACCAAGCGTCTTCAGGATCTTTCCTAACTCCAACATTACTTAACTCCCTTCAATCAACATACTTCGCTAGTAATAGCATTAATAGCCACCCCTTATAATGTTATTATATATATATATATATAATTATCTGATCTTCATTTTCCTTCTTACTCCAAGTTATTGTTTCCCTGTTACATGTAACTGCTTTTCTGCACTATTGTTCAAATTGTAAAGTTTATTTTAATTGCACCCCTGTTTCTTGTGAACCTGCATGATGGGACTATCGTCTTGAATGTTGGTATATAAAAAAACTTAAATAAATAAATAAATAAATAAATAAATAAATCTGAGTCAACAGATTCGGCAAGAGTAGAGCCCAATGTAGCTCCAATTCAGATGGAATTTCTCCATATTCTAGAGAGTAGAAAACCAAATCCTTAGAGTCATCCGACGTATCATGATCCATATCCCCCTGAACATCTCCAAGGATAGCCTTCTTGCAGCATTTACCCACAGTAGTTGACAAGTGGGAGACCCGAGCATGTGATCCCTTTTTAGTAGGAAGTTTCGCCTCCGCAGAAAAGCTTGCAAGCCATGGAAATAAATCCACCTAGGAAGAGAATGGATCCATACCAGGGCTCATAGACCCAAACCTGGCACTTTCTGACCTCTCTCTTAGGGATGCCTCTACCATCAGGAACAAGGGACTTGGGGGGGGGGGGGGGGGAGAAGAGAGTGACCTGTCCACTGTGTCGCCTCCTGCCCCATTTCCCTCTGAAGTCACCATAGGCCAAGGGAATATCCCAACTGGTAAAATCTGTAGTAGCCAAATCGTTTGAGCATCTAAACAGGCATAGTGAGAGCAATGGCTGGACTGCCCTTTTTAGTCCCGGGTGCCATAGTTTTCCTGCACTCTCTAGGCAGCCTCCTGCACCCACCCCAGCAGCGGCCGGGTATACCCACACAAGTACTCACGCACGAGTGCACCCACGTCAGGACACCGTCGCACGGTGAAAATCCTTGCATGCACCTAAGCACAGGGGAAAAGAAACTGCCGCTACAGCTACCACACGGCTGAGTAAACAGAGCCTGAGAAGCAGGGCCTAGCCAAAAACCGCTCAACCAGCCAAGCCCTAGCACTTCCACTCTACACTAACTCCACAGAGAAGTGAGAGGGAAAAGGGGGTAAGATATGCAGAAGACGACGCTGAGGGAAGGAGGACCCAGTAAGGAAAAAAGGAGCCTAAAACTTTCTTTTTTTTTTTTTTTTTTTAATTAACCTCAGCTGAGCTCTTCCTGGCTGAAAGCAGGATTGGGTCATCAGCTACGGGGGAGGGGGGGGCCACAAGACTTCACCACCAAGTACTCCCTCTTATGCCTTTTTTTTTTTTAATTCTATGCTTGGTCAGGCTTCTCCTCAGGAGCTCAAGCAATGCATCTGAATCTTCTCCTGGTCTATTTTTTTTTCCTTTTGTTTTTACCACAAGCAATCCCCACAAGGGATTGCTTGTGGTAAAAACACAAACACATCAATACCAACTCTCCAGCGATCCTACTAGGAGACTTCAACATTCATGTGGACTCCCCCTCTCCCTCAGCCAACTGTGAAGCCCTCCTCTCATCCTTCATGGCCATGGGATTCAAACAAATTATTAACAAACCCACGCACAAAGCAGGACACACGCTAGATTTAATATTTACAAATGATCCGATCTTGACCTCTTCTCTTCCTACCTGCACCCCCATCCCTTGGTCAGATCACTCAATTATTGAAACTGAAATTTCCATAAAGAAAAAACCCACCACCAACATCACGAAATCCACGATCCAATTTAGAAAAACATGCTCCATGGAAACACTCAGCAACACGCTCACCAAGGACTTAACTAAACTGGACCTCACAAATGCGGACACCGCCATGAACTCCTGGCTAACTATCACCCACTCAACAGCGGATAAAATATGCCCCTTGACTTCCAAAAATATAAATCCTGCCTGCACTAACAAAAAACCCTGGTTCTCATCAGAATTAAGAACACTTAAACAAAACCTTCAACATAAAGAACAACAATGGCGGAAGAATCCCACCAACTCTGCACGGGCCTCCTACAAAGCCACAATGAGCTACTATAGGGCCACTATTCTTCGCACCAAAAGAGACTTCTACGCCAAAAAAATACACGGCTTCCTATACGACCCAAAAACACTCTTCTCATATGTTGCCACACTCACCACCCCTATTCCTCCAATCATCCCAGAAGAAGAAGCACAAAACAAATCCACCGAGCTAGCAGTCTTCTTCGACAACAAAATAAAAAATGTACTTATCCCGCTTACATCTTCTAACCCCATTCCTAACTCCCAGCCACCTCTTGACCAAAACTACACCCCATCGACACACAAACGATCCCTAGAATCTTTTGATACTACATCATCCCTGGAAATAGAATCTATCATCAAGAAAATGAAGCCCTCATCGCACCCAATAGACCAAATCCCGACCAAACTCCTTCTCACAATCCCCAGCATCATCGCCAAACCTTTGGCCGACATCATAAACTGTTCACTCACAAACGGAACAGTCCCAGACGCTTTAAAAACAGCCTCGCTGAAACCTTTACTAAAAAAACCCAACTTGGACCCTTCCAACCCCATAAATTTTCGCCCTATCGCTAACCTACCTTTCATAGCCAAGCTTATGGAAAAACTGGTCAATACTAGACTCACAGACTACCTCGAATCCCACAACATTCTATATCCATCACAATTTGGTTTCAGGAAACGCAGAAATACAGAATCTTTCTTTGTTAACGGGTGTACCCCCCTAGTTTATTGTAAACCGGTACGATAAGACATGGTCTTGAGCATCGGTATATTAAAAGAATTTAAATAAATAAAATACCTTATCTGCTGGAGACAAATAATACTGGAAGGCTGATGTTGGGACAGGGTTATATGTCAGAGACATCAGCGAGTCACTTTACTCCATCTTCTGGTAGGAGTGCATAACCAACTGGTGTGAATTGGCCTGCCTGAGTGCAGAGGAATACATGTTTTATGAGATGCAATGACCAGAATTGCACACAGTTCTTAAGGTGCATTCTCTGTTTTATTCACCATTTCTTTCCTAATAATTTCTAACATTGTTTGCTTTTTTGACTGTCACCGCACACCTATATCTTTTTCCTGTGTTATAACTCCTAATATGGTACCTAGCATCGTGCAACTACAGAATGGGTTATTTTTCCCTAGGTGCATCAGCTTACACTTGTCCAATATTGCGCTCCTGCTCGTGGGTCTAGCCGCGAGCAGGCACTTACCTTCGTGGCCCGGAGGCCATTGATGTTTCCTCTCTTCACCGCAGCAGGGAGCCGCGGACTTCGGCGCTTCCCAGGGTGGTAGGAGCCACCGCCAACTTCAATTCCGCTTCGCGGCCCGGAGGCCACCGTCCCTGTCCTCCCTCGCGGCTGGAGCAGCTCTTCGGTCCGTCTTCAGCAGCCTGGATGCCACCGCTGTTATCGGGGCCTGAGCAGAGGCCCAGCTTCTCTGTGCACTGCTCAGCGGCAGGACGCCGCTGGCCATGGTCCTACATGGTTTCCTGCTTCCTGTCTCCTAAGGCGCGGCCTGCCCCTCCTTCACAGATTTAAAGGGTCTGCCGCCTTTGCCATTCCCAGCGGCAGGTCCGAAAGGGCTTGGAGTTTTCGGAGGACCACTCAGAGACCAATCTTGCATGGTTGGCCTCATTCAGGCTGTGCAGGTCGGCAGGGGCCTAGCTTCCTGGTCTCAGCCCAGGCTCGGACATGTCTCACCAGCCTCGGTTCTGCCATGGAGTCCTCTGGGGTCAAGCCAAAGATCCAAGGGCATACAATCTCCCCGGAAATGGGACCACTCTCCTAGCGCTCCTTAACATCCAAATTTAAATTTCACCTGCCATTTGGATGCCCAGTCTTCCAGTCTTACAAGGTCCTCCTGCAATTTAACCTAATCCGCTTGTGTTTTAACAACTTTGAATAATTTTGCATCATCTATAAATTTGATCACCTGATGCGTTGTTAGCATCTCCAGATCATTTATAAATATATTAAAAAGCACTGGTCCAAGTACAGATCCCTGAGGCACTCCACTGTTTACTTTTTCAAACCGACCATTTAGTCCTACTTTTTCCTACTTTTTAACCAGTTTGAAATCCAAAGGACAATGCCTCCTATCGCATTCCTTTTTAATTTTCTTAGGGGTCTCTCCTGGAGAACTTTGTTAAACGCCTTTTGAAAAACCAAACACACTAAATCTACCAGCTCACCTTTATCCAAATGTTTATTAATCCCTTCAAAAAAGGTAGATTTATGAGGCAAGACTTCCCTTGTGTAAATCCATGCTGGCCATGTCCCATTAAACCATGTCTATCTATATGTTCTGTGACTTTGTTCTTCAGAATAGTTTCCAAATTTTTCTCAGCACTGAAGTCAGGCTCACTGGTCTATAGTTTCCCAGATCACCACTGTTCTAGGAAGACTAGCACAACTTTCACTGAATATGTCCTTTCTAAACTATAAATGATAAAGGATGACACTGTACCCAGCCCTGGAGGTATCAATGAGCACCCATTATGTCTGTGCTTACAGCACCAAAGGTTTAGAAGCAGCAGGCTGGTTAACATTTGGTGCCTTCCAGCTCTGCTAAATCTCTGCTACCATGTACCTAACAGATCCTTAGAGGTGGAAAAGTGAAAGCACCAAAAGTACCTAGGTGCTGCAAAATCCTAAATCCATCAAATGTCAGTAAGACCCTCAACTAAAGCAAAATTACTATACAAGTGAAAATACAATGTGATCTATTCTACAGAATGTAGATGCTTGAAGTCAGAGTCCTGCTTCACAAGAAAATTCAGGCTGATGCAATACCGTGCACTGGCTGCATAGAATGGCTCAACGCACGTCCATAACCCTTGATGCAAAACGGGGGTTAGCGCATCCAAAACACATCCAATTGCACGCATAGGTAACAGCACTCATCACATGCAAATGCATGTTGATAAGGCTATTATCTATTCCCCCCATGCAAAAAAAAAAAAAAAGAGTGCACCCAACACAGATTTTTACTCGCCAAAATTAACACCTGCCCTGAGCAAAGATTAATTTTGGAGCAGCCAAAAAATACTGCTTTTCTGTACTTCCTCCAACTTAATATCATGGCGATATTAAATTAGAGGAACAAAAAAATTTGAATGTCTGGGAAAAATGCTTAAAAAAAAAAAAAAAGTACCAGCAGTCAGCTTAGAAAAAGGGACACTCAATTAACTAGCACCCATTTTCTTAACTTGTGGCTGTACACAAGTTAGGAAAACAGACACCCTAAAATTGAGCATCCATTTTTCTAACTGACAGCCACCTCTCCAGGGCACCCACAGCTGAGAAGGCACTAGGGGCATGCAATTTCCCCTAGTGCCTCCTTTTTACCACAGGACCTAATTTAAATATAAATCCGGTGCCTGGGAGCATACATTAAGGGAGCAGGCACACATTCATGAGCACCCATTTAACGCACACCAATACTACATAATCGGCCAGAATGAAAAGATGGAATCTCATAACTGAAGCACTCATTTAGCTAATTCTCTTTTATTGATGATACTTAGCATGCCTTAATCACCTTGAGGCAGGCTGACCTTTTTACGGTTGATTATGCATTCTGTGGAGCTGTGATTATGGGATAGTATTTCATAAATGATATCTGCCTCTTCTTTTTATCCTTTGTTTATATTTGTGTTTTGTTGTATGCAATGTTATATTTTGTTGAACTAATAAAAAAAAAAGTTAAGTGTCTGCTATTCATTAAGATGCCTTAACACTACCCAATTTCCTGTTACAGTATCATACATCACAGATGATAGGACTTTTCATTCACTTCTTTGCGCTTAAAAGGATACTCTGTGCTTGTTACTAGTTTGACACGTTTATCATCTCTCCTAGTATCGTTCGATGCATTCACGACCCTTCATCACAGCCACCAAATCATAGTCCACCAAATATAACACCCTCTCTCTTCCCTCTCATACACCACCAACGGGTCAGCCACAGCCCGCAGGGCCCCGGGTGGAAGAGTCTGAGGAGTCAGATGAGGACATGGGATTTGGTCTGTTTGACTAATTATAGTTATTATTGATTGTCACATCCAAACCAATTTAAGAAATAAAGAAATTATACCTTTAAAAAAAAAAACCACACAGCCCAACTCCCCCTGCCCCAGCGGATCTCACTCTCTCCGAGCGTCCCCAAGGGAACATGCCGCTGCCTCGCAATGACTAGGCCCAACCCTGGCAGCTGAGGGTGAGGAGTTAAAAAGAAACTCCCCGCGCCAGCGGCCCCACTTCTAGTCAAGAAGAAACAGAAAAATAAGGACAGGCTTAAATAGGCACTACCGACAAGCGAGTACCGGCGCTAGCACAGAAGGATGGAAGCAGATCTCCATCTCTCACTCACCATCATCTTGCTAGCGGCTCCTAAAGCTATGACAGTAAACTCGCACCTCCCAAGGCCAAACTCCCACAATGCTCTACAGAACACCCGCCCCTTCCGGAACCTTCCCAGCCCTAGACAGGAAGAGGAGGGAAGGGAAAACGGTCAACTGTCAGGGGGCGGGGCTACGAAAGAGAGGCGAGCCATTGCTTTCGTCGTTTATTCATTCATGTATTAATAAAAGTGGGTGTAATCTCGTGTCTGACGGCTATGTTTGGGCAGCCGAGAAGCGAAGGGCGGAGTTAATTCCTAGCAGCGTTGCAGGCACGTGAGTAGTAGAACACCACAGCGGGCGGGTTTACGGAGATAAAGGTTCCCACGCCTTATTTGTCGCGTCACGTGGGCGGAGCGTTTCCTCCACCTTCCCGTGGCGCCTGGTTCCTGGGCCCGAGGTGCCGGCGCGCGCAGTTTTTTGTTTTTTTTTTTACCGGGTTCTAGCACGGGCAGGTCACATTGGTTTCCTTGGTAACCGTACCACTCTTCCCAAGCCTAACACTCCTCGCCGCTGAGGCAGAAGTGCTAACGCGACTAGAGGTTGTAGGTCTTTAGATTAATAATTATTAGTTTGGTTTCCAGGTGCATAAAAATGATTCCAAAGTTGAACTATTGTGGAGTTATTTTTTACTTTTCAACTGAACTGGATCTCAGGATACTGTGCTGATTATATATGTAAAACTGAGATTTGACAATTGTATGGAAAGGGAGAAAGGAAGTGGGACTGATAGAAGAATCTCGCATTAAAGTTCCTTTTAAAAATGCCAATTAACTTGCAAGGGCAGCACATAAATTTGCATTAATTTCCCAGGACACGATTCTATTTCCTTCACTGAACCAGCGTAGTATACGTTAATATAATAGAACTTTTTTATTTAAAACAAAATTACAGAACATCTTTTTGGTCCATGCCAAATTGTTTATTTAAAAACAGTTTATTTTACAACTAAAAAAACCCCCCAAATAGTCCTATCCAAATTAACAAAGCAAAGTAGGCATTCCCTATCATTCCCACTGAGTAAATAACCAAACCTAAAACATTCGCTTAGACATGGATGTCCATTAACGTATTTTTTTAAATAAATAAAAGTAGTTAAGATTATCACTTTAATAGCCAACAACAACATATGAACATTGTGTAAATCAGATAGATATCTAATAAAAAATTGCTGTTAAAATGATTTTTTTGTTAAATCCAGATAATGAAGGACTGTTTCCAAAAAATTCAGATTTTAGACAGACTGATTGATACAACAAAAGTGCAAAACAAAATTTCCATGTATCCCAATGTGGAAGTATTCTTATATTTTTGAGAGAAAATACATCTAGCTCCATTCTTCCATCTGTAAAAAGACAACACTTTTGACAAAACATTTTGGCCCATCTAGTCTGCCTCCCTTGTTATTAATTTCCTATTCTTTCCTACTACCTTCCTTCCCACTGCTCTCGGATTCTGTGCCAGCTATGCTTGAATTCTTTCACCATTAGAGACATCCTCTCTACCCTTCTAGTAAAAGTCAGTTACTTCTGCTATTGAGGTTTATTTGAAGAAAAGCATCTTCAAAGACTGTACTGGGATACATCCTGTGTCTTCCATCTATATATACAGGACCAGATTGACTATCCATTTTTACTTCCTTTATACTAGGTACATGTTGGTAATGTAAAACCCCGGAAATGGTGTGGCAGACTGCTTGATTAGCATGAAGCTGCACCACTGGAAACGGGAGACACTTTATTTCACCAATGAGTGCAGCCGGGAGGCGGGGCTTAGGCTCTTGGCCCTTCTGACAAGATGCGTGGGCGTCTGAAAGAAGCTTTCTACCGAGAAATGGTGTTCAGTATTTGGAAGTGGTCCTGGTTGTTATTGCTGTCACCCTCCGTGCTGCTTGTGTGCGGTGAGTTATTCATTAGTTAGATTTTACATTACAAAGGAAGTGGGATACTTGTAGCCCAACAGTAGCGCGTGTCCTTACCTGTCCCCTCATGCCATTTCTGCGGGTAAACGTCAAAGCCGCTGGGAGCTTTAGCCCATTTATCTAAGAGCCTGCGAGCCTGGCCAAAGAGTCTCATGAAAGAACACGCTATCGAGAATCTTACAAGAAAATGAGGACTTGTTTGTGTTTGATCAAAGAAGTATGGCTAACGAAGAGAGATTCCGAAGGTTTTGCTATTTTAAATAGACAATGTGCGTATATTTTTCTGCTAGTAATTTCTAAAGGATTTAATTACTGATTTCCTAAATTAGGGATGATCGTGGATACCGTACTCCATGGAGTACAGGTTTGCTCTCCACTATCTGAAGCAGGATTTTTCCATAGCCACAAAATGGGAGAGATCCCTTGGTACATGTGTCTTCTGGGGTTCTTGTTTGGCTGCTGATGAGTTAATAAGATTGTAGGCATGACCTGGAAATGGAAAGGAAGTGTGTGTGCTGTCAAAGCTTTTTAGTCAGTACAGTTTTCTTTATATCTCCTTAATTGAATATTTACTAATTTTTTATTATTTTAAAACAAGAACAAAAATCTGTCATTTTTATAGATGTATTATTTTTTGCAGCTAAATAGCTATGAGGTAATTTTCAAAGCCATGTATGTGCATAAAAACAGTTTATGCAGGTATATGTCATGTTATAAAATTGTGCAGGGGTTATGCACATAAAAGCATGCTTGTAATCTTATTTCATGCCTACTTTTATGCACACAAAAAATAGGCATTCAGGGAGACAGAGTAGGAATTTACACACACACACTTTATTTTAAAAAATATCCACATAAGAGGCCACACAAATTACACCCTACAAAGAGCAGGTGTAACTTTACTTGGATTAGTGTGTTCGCATTCTTAGGATGAAGTTTCAAAGCAGACTTATGTGCATAAATTCTCTCTGAAAATTGGCATAATGTATGCATTTTAGCAGTGGCTAAGTAATGCAGGTTATAAAATTATCCTCTACGTATATACCATTCAGATGTGCTGCTAGCAACAAAGAATGAAGTGGCCTGCTTTGCTTATTGTGCTATTCATTGTGCTATTCATTGGGTTCACTGAGAATAAGAGTATTTTATAGATGTCATATCCCAGATGAGGGTATAGTTTATGGTGAGAAGTCTCTGCAAACTACTGCTCTTATACAGCATGCAGGAGTTCTGGGATAAATGAAAAAATGATCTCTAGTGTGTATTCTCCCCAAAATAAGGTAACATTTTCTTCTGCAATGAATCTTTACCTGTTTACCATATAATAAAAGTAATGTGAATTGATATAATACCTTTTCATAACATGAATGATGAGCAGTGCAACTCCTAATACCCTACCTGTCCTTTTTGTGATGTGATTTTTTGTTTTATTTTATAACATAAGATTGTAATAGAATTTAATAATGTAAATATAATATTGTATTTTACATACCCCAGTATATGATAAGTTTATTTATTTGATATAACGTTATTTTTAATTGTCAGTTGATGTAAACCGATATGATGGCTCATGCCAAATACTGGTATAAACATTTTAATAAATAAAAAAAAAAATTAAATCTAAATGATCCCAATTTGCTAGTGTACAATGTGTGTAATTTGTAACTATATTTGTAGTACAGGAGGCGAAATGTTGGATGTTCAGTTTAACAATGCTCCATGCCATTCTTTATCATTCGGATAGGTCAGTCCCAACGAGTGGGTTATGCATCCCTGTCAGCAGATGCAGACCAAGCAAAAGCTGTCGTCATGGCCATATAGTCCCATTCCAACATCAGCCCGCCAGTATTCTCAGTCTCTACAGCACCGCTTGCCTCCTGAGGTGATACCGTGCAGTCCCTCCCTGCAGTATACCGTATTTTCTGGCGTATAAGACGACTTTTTAACCCAAGAAAATCTTCTCAAAAGTCGGGGGTCGTCTTATACGCCGGGTATCGTCTTATAGGGCACACCTGCTCTCTTACCAGTTTCTCTCAATCACACACACATGCTCTCAATCAAATGCATTCTCTCACTTACTCACAGGCTCGCTGGCTGCTTCTCTCTCTCTCTCTCTCTCTCTCTCTCTCTCTCTCTCTCTCTTTCACCCCCCCCCCCCCCCCGAGCACAATAGTAGCTGCAGCAGCTTCCTCCTCCAGCCCCCGCAGGCCAAGAAAGAAGAAACCCATCGGCCGCGGGAGGCTCATGCTGCTGTCTCCTTTCCCGATTACCAGCTCCTTCGACTGCTCGGGGCCGTTCCTGCTATCGCCGCTGCAATTTTTTCATTCGGCACGGCTTTCTCCTTCCCGCGCACCGCACTGCCGTTGCCGCTGGGCTATCAGCATGTTCAAGCCCAGCGGGAACGGCAGCGGTGCAAAAAAAAAAAAAAAAGCTGTGGCATCCGTGGCTGCCCTTTTCTTCTTCCCGCCCCCCCCCCCCCCCCTTTGAACCGGAACAGGAAGTGATGCGCGGGAAGAAAGAGCCGTGCCGCGTGAAAAAATTGCAGCGGCGACAGCAGGAACGGCCCCGAGCAGTCGAAGGAGCTGGTAATCGGGAAAGGAGACAGCAGCATGAGCCTCCCACGGCCGATGGGTTTCTTCTTTCTTGGCCTGCGGGGGCTGGAGGAGGAGGCTGCTGCAGCTACTATTTGTGCTCGGGGGGGAGTGGAAGTGAGAGAGAGAGAGAGAGAAGCAGCCAGCGAGCCTGTGTGTAAGTGAGAGAATGTGTGTGTGATTGAGAGCCTGTGTGTAAGTGAGAGAATGTATTTGATTGAGAGCATGTGTGTGATTGAGAGAAACTGGTCAGCGAGCTCGTGTGTGAGAGACAATGAAAGTGACTGCTCAGAGAGATGACTGATGTGTATGTGAGTGTGAGAGAGAGAAAAAGCATGGAAGTGAGAAATCTGGGTATGTGAGAAAGCATGGGAGTAAGAAGCCTGATTATGTGAGAAAGAGCATGGGAGCGGGAGGGCTGGCTGTGTGTGTGTGCGCGTGCATGAGAGAGAGTCTGGTTGATAAGGTGACGGTGTGTGTGAATGTGAGAGAGAATGTGATTCAGGGAATGAGAAGCCTGTGCACGTGGAGAGTGAGCATGGAAATGAGAGAGAGACTGGTGTGTGTGTGTGTGAGACAGAGAAAGTGATTATGAGAGTGAGAAGCTCGTATATGTACGGTAAGCAGAACACGGGAGTGGGAAGCCTGTGTGTGTGTATGGCATGAGAGAAACTGTTCAGGAAGGTGTCTGGTGTGTGTGTCAAAGACTGTTTGGGAAATGATTGGTGTGTGAGAGACAGAAACTGGTCATGGGGGCATGACTGGTATGGTGTGTGTGTGTGTGAGAGACATGGGCCCTAAGGAAGAGGAAGAGGAATAGGAGAGCTGCTGGAGGGGGTAAGGAAAGGTGGCTTTTTAAGTTTATTTTTCTTGATTGACTGCCATTTTAATTATTTAATATTATGTGATGTGTCTGCTTTTTTGAAATATTTTATTGGTGTTTGGAGAATGTTTAATAGTTTTTATGAGTTTTTAATTGTTGGATGTTGTTCTGTTCATAGCTGTTTTGAAACATTTATTCTGCTTATTAGTATAGTTTTACAATTATTTATGTGTGGGGATCTATAGCTGCTTGCTAGTTCTGTTTTCCTAATAAGAGGTATATTGGTTTTTAGGGCCTGATATACGGTATTTGTAGTGTTGCCTTTTCATAGATAGGGTTGCTCCTGTTTGAGTGTAAAATTATTTTTTTTTCTTAAAAATATGTATAAAAAAGGGGGGGTCGTCTTATACGCCCAGTCGTCTTATACGCCGGAAAATACGGTATACATGGCTGAGGAGTTTGTGACAGTGACGGAGATCCTTCAGAATCTTAGTGAAATAGCTCTCCCGAACCTCACGGATCGGCAAAGGAAAAGGCTGGGCATCCCTGTTTATGTGAGTAGAGGTGCAGAGATCTGCGGTGGGACAACCAGGGAAGAAAAGTCCTGGCCTAGA
The DNA here is from genome assembly GCF_901001135.1 of Rhinatrema bivittatum. Taxonomy (NCBI): domain Eukaryota; kingdom Metazoa; phylum Chordata; class Amphibia; order Gymnophiona; family Rhinatrematidae; genus Rhinatrema; species Rhinatrema bivittatum. Next base: position 271,500,293 of record NC_042615.1, on the reverse strand, counting down.
TGGGTATCCCCTGGATTTTTATAAACTATTATTTAAGGAATTAGCAGGTCCTTTTAAAACAGGTTTTTGATTATCTATCTGTAACTCCACTGTACCAGAACTGATAATTTAACTGATGCCACAATAGTCCTAATTCATATGGCCTTGACCCGAGGGGTACCGCCCTATCTTTCTACTGAATGCTGATATTATGATATTAGCAAAAATTCTTCAGATACAATTGAAAAGCTGTATGGAGGACCTGGTAGGGGAAGATCAGACGGCATTTCTTAAAAGCTGCTCCTCCATGAATAACACTGATTTTTAACATATCTTGGCCAAGAGAGATAAGATCCCTGGGCTAGTGGTTGGGCTGGATGCTGAGTAGGCCTTTGACAGGCTGAGGCAGACTTTTTTGTTCGCAGTCCTGGACAGATACGGCATACTACCTCAATGTAGTTACAGGGTTAAGGCTCTTTATGCCCGCCACAGGCCAGAATCCTAACGAATGATGATCTTCTGATTTTTTTTTCTCTCCAAACAGAAGGGGACTAGGCAGGGATGTCCGCTATCATCTTTGCTTTTTGACCTAACGAGGTGCTGGCTCAAAGGATCCGTGCGGATCCTTGTACATGAGGATTTAGGGCGGGAGGCAAGGTAATGTCATCTCATTATATGCTGATTACGTTTTGCTTTTCTTGGCTAATCCTTTTGGGGCAATGGCCAGGTACAAAGTTAATTATAACAAATCTGAGGCTTTTCCAATTGGCACTGGTACTCAGAGAGGGATACCGGCATGTTTTTAACTCCTTTAAGAGAGCTGCCTCTTACATCAAGTATCTGGGAATATGCGTTCCTCAATGGATGAGTGATCTGTACTGACTCAATTATGCTCCCATTGGACAGGTCATTTTATATCCTGGTCAAGCAGCATTAATGTTGTTAAAATGAATGTTTTACCATGTTTAATCTTCTTGTTTAATTAAGCATTTCCCTTATTCTCTTCCAGGAAGCTTTATTGTAAATGTTAATAGCATACGTCTTGGGTTTCTTTGGTACAATAAGCCTGCATGCATTAAGTTGCAAACTGTGTGTAGACCCAAGGAAGCTGGAGGTATGGCTTTCCGGAATTTGCAGCTATATTATTGGGCAACTCACCTGGAGGGGGAGTATGCATGGCAACATAGGGCTAAGAAGGGTCTCTGGTATCTTCTAGAAACAGAACATAGCTGGGGATATAGAATATGCTTCTTTACTTCTACAGGCCTCCCCATTCACCCACCCTACATGTAAGATTTAAAATATACCTAGTGTGTGTAAGTATGTTCCTAATTTTAAGAGATACTCGAGCATACCTACTTCACATATCTTTACTGGCTTTAACACATGTATGTAAGTGGATTTTAAAACATGCTTGCATGAGGGATCTTCCCAGTGTTTCCAGTTAGTCCACCAGTTTGCCCATTCTAACTTGAGGTCATTCAGACCCATCTGGTTCTTCATCTTGCACTCCCCCCAGTTAATCCAGACTCTTCATCCTGTTGTGTAAGCCCAAAAATGTGAGATCTGCAGACTTGCTCCTCATTAGGAGCAGCAGTAAAGTTACAGGGTTAACAAGCAGGTGCAAGCTGCGGCCTCCAGTTTTAAAATATGTAGTTTTGCGCGTAACTGCTGACTCTGCCCCTTTTCTGCCACCACAATCACCCCCCCCTTTTTTTTTTAAACTCATGCTCATGTATATCTGCTTGCAAATAACGGCTTTTAAAATGCTTATTCCCTATACGTACCCGGAGCACTCCAGACTGCTGGGTTTTGCCTCCCTTCCAGCAGATGAAAAACTTGAAGAGCACCCCCTCTTAGTGCGGTGTGCTACCTGCGTCTCTTCAGTATTTCTCTGTCTCCAGCAGATGAAGGTGGCAGAAATTGCAGTCCTAAATTCAAATTTCTAATAAAAAAAAAAAAGGGGGGGGTGGCAGAATAGGGGCAGAGTTAAGGGTGGAGCCAGTGGTCATGGGAGGAGGCGCAATGGTCCATCAATCGCCTGGAAACAAGGGTATTGCACTTGGTGTTGCAGAGATTTCGTCCTCTCATCCACCATTGGGCAGTACGAGTCTTGTCGGACAATGCGACAATGGTGCCCTACATCAACCGTCAAAGCAGCACAAAGAGTCGTCAGGTAGCCTTAGAAGTGGAAAAGCTGATGGCCTGGGCGGAACGACATCTAACCCGGTTGACAGCCTCTCACATAGCCAGGGTCGACAACATGCAAGGGGACTTTCTAAGTCATCAATGTCTGGACCCCGGATAGTGGGAGTTGTCCTTGGAAGCAATGATGCTCATCTCTTGTCAGTGGGGCACTCCCTACTTGGACTTAAGAACATAAGAAATTGCCATGCTGGGTCAGACCAAGGGTCCATCAAGCCCAGCATCCTGTTTCCAACAGAGGCCAAAACCAGGCCACAAGAACCTGGCAATTACCCAAACACTAAGAAGAACCCATGCTACTGATGCAATTAATAGCAGTGGCTATTCCCTAAGTATAATTGATTAATAGCCATTAATGGACTTCTCCAAGAACTTATCCAAACCTTTTTTGAACCCAGCTACACTAACTGCACTAACCACCTCCTCTGGCAACAAATTCCAGAGCTTTATTGTGCGTTGAGTGAAAAAGAGTTTTCTCCGATTAGTCTTAAATGTGTTATTTGCTAACTTCATGGAATGCCCCCTAGTCCTTCTATTATTCGAAAGTGTAAATAACCGAGTCACATCTACTCGTTCAAGACCTCTCATGATCTTAAAGACCTCTATCATATCCCCCCTCAGCCGTCTCTTCTCCAAGCTGAACAGCCCTAACCTCTTCAGCCTTTCTCTGAGTCGCCTTGATGGCGACTCAGAGAAATGCAAAGGCACAGCGCTTCTTCAGTCGCAGAAGGGAACATGGGGCGGAAGGCGTAGATGCCCTAGTCCTTGCTTGGCTCCGTGACGTTCTGCTCTACGTGTTTCCTCCATGGCCTCTCATGGTCAAGATTCTGAGAAGAATAGAGACTCACCCAGGGACGGTTATCCTTGTAGCTCCGGAGTGGCCCCAGAGACCATGGTTTGCGGACCTAGTCAACCTGGCTGTGGATTGTCCTCTGCGCCTAAGTCATCTTCCAAACCTGCTACATCAGGGTCCTGTATTTTTCAATCAGGTGGATCGCTTTTTTATCCCAGGGCAAGCAGGATGGTAGTCCTCACATATCGGTGACGTCACCGGATGGAGCCCTATCACGGAAAACTTTCTGTCAAAGTTTCTAGAAACTTTTTTGACTGACACACTGAGCATGCCCAGCATGCCATGATCCCTCAAGCCACAGGGGTCTCCCTTCTGTCTCTTTTTTTTCCACACTGCAGTTTGCCTTGCAGTTAGGGAGCTCTGTGAGAATCCTCACACAATTTTCCTCATGGAAAAAATATTTAAAATTCCTCAGAAAAATATCCCCTCATAGGGGTCTCCCATCTAAATATATTTTTCTTCGATTCGGTGAGTAAAATAATCATTTTTGCGGTCGATACCACTCTCACCATTCCTCGGTGTCTGCAGGCCGTTGACTGTTGTTGGGCCTCATCCTTTGCTATTATGGCAACAGGTTTTAGTGCAAGGGCACTCCGGGCATTTTCTATGTCGATAACCGACCCTCATAACGTTTGTGTCATATGCCTTGGCTCTGCACACGATGTCTCTTCTTGTTCTAAGTGTGCTGAAATGACACCGAAAGGTAAGCGGGCTCGCCTAGAAAAGATGGAAATCCTGTTTAAAATTCAGTTGATTCCATCGACATCTACACAATCGTCACCGGCAGGGGTATCGAAAAAAGTAATCATAAAAACCCGCCGGGAACATGAAGGCAGTGGTGACCGCCCGTCACAGACTCCATCGAAGTCATCGACTAAATCTACCTCTGCGCTGGGGAAAGACAGGGCCGAGCACCGTGAAAAATATTGGTACTGACGGGAATCCATGCCCGGTGCCAGCACTGACACCACAGCGGCTTTGATGGCCATCGAAACGCTTGCGAAGAGGACACGTTTAGAGGAGCCGAGTACACCCTCTATACAGGAACATCCAAGGCAATCCCCACCGATATTGGTGCCAGGTACTGTGCCCCCACAGGGACCTGTGGAGGAGCCAGTTCAGCCTAGCCTGCCACCCTCTGTAGCTGCTCTGTCCTCATCAGCTCTCAGGGCGGAACTGGACGGTTTTATCTGCCAGGCAGTCATCGATGCCCTTCGTGATCTACAATCACCGGTGCCGGCCCCCATACCGACACTGAATCCATTGATGTTCGCACCGTTCCTTACCAGACTGGATACTCTGATCGGTGCCCTACCAATACAACCTTGTCCACCAGTGCCGAAGCAACCTGTGCAGCTTCCGAAGGACCCAATTCCTATTCCTGGGTCTTTGGATGAAGAAGGCACTGACTCCGGTCCACAGTCACCGATGCCTGGACCATCAGGGCTCTCTGGACCGAGAAGCCTGTGATTTCCCTCGATGCTGTCGGTGCCACAACCATTACCATCGATGCCACCGAAACATTCATCGAAGGATCCATTGGTGCCTTTACGTCCTACAACACCAGCTTCCTTCCTCATCCAAGACCTCAACCAGAGACCTTCTCAGATACCTGGGAGGACGTAGACACTGACTGTTCTACAGAAGATATTTTGTCAGAACCCTCTCCTCCAGAGGAAAGGAAAAAGTCCCCACCTGAAGACCTCTCCTTTGCAAATTTCATAAGGGAAATGTCAGACACAATACCTTTCAATCTAATTACAGAGGAGGATACAAGGCACAGGACATTGGAGGCACTTCAATTTGTGGATGCTCCAAAGGCAATCGTGACTATTCCAGTACACGAAGTACTGGTGGAGCTGCAGCATCGACTTTGGGAACATCCCTGCACTGTTCCTCCAGTGAACAGAAGCTACTTACTTGGTTCAGCACATACCCGTTTTCCAGAAACCACAACTACCACATCAGTTGGTGGTTGTGGAGTCAGCACAAAAGAAGTCAAGGATACTTCGTCCACATTCAGCAACACCTCCTGACAAGGATCAAAAGTTCATGGACGTTTTAGGATGTAAAATGTTTCAGGGTTCAATGCTGCTGTCAAGAATTGCCTCATACCAACTCTACATGACACGATACCAAAGGAACCTTTGGAAACAGGTTCAGGAAGTAGCAGAAACTCTTCCTCAACAACACCAGGACACTCTCAATGCATTGTACATAAGGGCCTTGAAGCTGGAAAGCACAAAGTCCATGCGGCTTACAATTCCTTCGAAACAGCCTCTCGTATATTGGCAACGGGAATCAGTGCCAGGAGATGGGCATGGTTAAAAGCCTCAGACCTCAGGCCTGAAGTTCAGGACAAACTGGCTGACTTACCTTGCACCGGCGAAAACTTATGTGGTGATAAAGTACAAAACGCAGTGGCTTAGCTAGAAGATCACAATGAAACCCTGTGTCAACTATCGATCACTACAGAGGTTGCTTCTTCTGCCAGACGCTCATCTAGAAAAGACACCAAAAAGCCATTTTATCGCCCACACAGGTATTACCCACCTGCTCCTTGTGGCAGAACAACTAGGCCACCTCAGAGAGGACATCCTCGGCAACCTAAACCATCCAGACCTCAACCTCCTCCACTAGCAGGTCAAGCATCTGGATTTTGAGGAAATTCCAGAGAACAGCAGCACCTCCAAAAATTCAAATCTAAATTTACCAGTGGGAGGTCAGTTCATCACTTTACAACCAATTGGATCAACATCACCACAGACCAATGGGTTATTTCTATTATAAACTTTCTCACGGTACCCCAGGATTCACCGCCCAACCCACTGTGGATACACAAAGATCACACAACTCTTCTAGAGTCAGAATTATCCATTCTTCTGGGCGCCAGGGCAGTTGAACCTGTTCCCCGACCTCAGCAGGGCAGAGGATTCTACTCCTGCTATTTCCTCATTCCAAAGAAAACAGGAGGCCTTCGCCCCATCTTAGACCTCCGCAATCTCAACAAATTTCTACGAAAAGAAAAATTCAGGATGGTGTCCTTAGGCACCTTACTTCCACTTCTACAAACAGGAGATTGGCTCTTTTCTCTGGATCTTCAAGACACTTATGCTCACATTTCAATCTTCCCACCTCACCACAAATATCTGCATTTCCTAGTGGGACACCAACATTTCAGTACCAGGTCCTGACTTATGGACTTGCCTCGGCACACCGTGTATTTACAAAGTGCCTAGCAGTGGCTGCAGTCCATCTTCGCAAGAAAAGCATTCATGTCTTTCCTTGCGTGGACTGATCCATGATACTACAGGAATGAAAATTAGCAGGTAAGAACCAATTTTCCTTTGCTTGTGCGTAACAAACATGCGTACTTGGGCATTTTAGTGTGAGCAATGTGGTTTTTTTTGGTTTTTTTTTAAATCTACCCCACTGTTTTTGGTAGTAGTCTGCTCAGCCAGAAGGATCTCTGAGATCCAGACCCTATCATGTAGAGATCCCTACTTGATATTCCCCAAGGACAGGGTGAATATCCGCCCGATACCATCCTTTTTACCAAAGTTAGTATCAAAATTCCATGTCAGCCAGGAGATTAACCTGCCAGCCTTTGGGAAAATGGAAGGAGAAAGGGAGTTTAACAGGCTTCATTCCTTGGATGTCTGAAGGTCCCTACTGCGATATCTATCTGAAGGTGACAAATGCATTCAGAAAATCAGATAGACTTTTTGTTCTGTTGGCAGAACAAATAAGGGGGCAGGCCACATCAAAGGTGTCCATTGCTAGATGGATTAAGGGTGAAATTGCAACAGCATATATTGGCTAAGGTAAACAAGTGCCACCCAGATTGTGCCCACAGTCAACAAGGATCCAGGCAGCCTCATGGGCTGAGGTCAGGGCAGCTACCCCACAGGATATCTGCAGGGTGGCGACATAAGTCTCATCCTGCCTGAATTGGGCATTGCTCAGGTATATCCCATCAGTATGGATTAGTCTGCAGGGTGAAGAGGAAAGTGAAATTTTCCAATCCAGACCAATCCACAATCATCCTTCCCTCCCCCAAACACACAAAAAAAAGCGGGGGTTCAAGACAGAGAAACCTCACAGAAGTGGGTAACAAGAAAAAGGTGAGATCCCCCTAGAGGACTGCCTGACTGCATGTTCCAGAGGCTGACCTCTCCCCCCAAAAAAAAAAAAGTGGGGGAGAGGGGAATGTGTGGATGGAGGAAGGCATATTGAGAAAAAAAAAAAAGACAGCCTGTTCAATAGTTTGAATAGGGCAGCCCCCTTTGTCATTTCTTTGTTGTTTGGTTGGTGATTTTCTAGGGAACATATTTTATTTATTTAATTTTTTTGTTACTCTGGCCTCAAGGCCAAAAAAAAAATACCGTATATAGAAATTGAGCAAGGAAGGGAAAGAGTGTATAACTATAGAAATTGAAGCAGGAGACTACTGGTGAACACACCCAGCTCTTCCAGAATATGTGGCAATTGATATATAAGAATATGAATAAGTTTTCTCCCTCCACTTGTCCAGCAAGGACATCCCATCAGTATGGACTGGCCTGGTAGGACTAAAGAAAAGTAAATAGTTAATAAGAATTTCACCATTTGTAAAATGATACATTTTATATTTTTATAAAGAAAATCCCTATAGGCTATTAATTTTCTTTTACCTCTCTTTGAAATTTCCAGGCCTGCGTGTCCATGAATATTTGTATTTTCAAGTGCTGAGTCCAGGAGATATACGCTATATCTTCACAACTACCCCTGCCAAAGACTTTGGGGGAATATTTGTAAGTACAGGATAGAGTTCAGACTCTCTCACATGATATTCCATAACACTTGGGGCCAGATCTTAAAATCTATGCGCGGGCGTAAATTTGTTCGCTCAACCCAGCGCGAACAAATTTACGCCCGATTTTATAACATGTGCGCATGTTATAAACTCCGGGCTTGGCGCACGCAAGGGGGTGCACACGTGCACCTTGCGTGCACCTTGCCTGAGGGGAGCCCCGATGGCTTTTCCTGTTCTGCTCGGAGCGGAACAGGGAAAGCCGTTCTGAAATCGGAGCGGCCTCGGAGGGAACTTTTTTTTGGCCCACCCCCCAGTCCTAACTAAATTGTCCCCCCTACCTTTATTTCAAAAGTTACTCCTGCCGGCTCGCCATACCCCAGCACAGGCCGCTGTGCCGGAGGATTCGGCCCCAGACCCGCCCCTTTTTCGAAGCCCCGGGACATACGCACGTCCCGGGGCTTGTGCGCGCCGCCGAGCCTATGCAAAATAGGCTCGGCGCACGCAGGGGCAGATTTTCTCGGGTTATGCGCGTAGCCTTTGAAAATCTGCCCCTATGTGTTTGGTTATTAGAACTGCAGCAGATATTTGAAAGTCAGTTGTTAGTCTTATACTTAACTGTGGTAGGTTTTTTTGTTTTGGGTTTTTTTTTTTTTCCTCCCCTGCTACCTACAGACTTCCAGAAATTTGTCTGAGATTTGTCAGTACTTTTCTTGGAGATCTGTAGGTTTTGCAGGAGTCTGGAATACATTAAATAAGATCTAAGGAGCTGAAAATTCTGGACATGCTGGTAAAGCACAGTGGAATAAGGGAAAACAAATGCTGAATTTTCCCATAAATTGCTGGAGACTTGAGATTATGAATATGGTTTCTGTACTTTTGTCTCATCTGGTTTTAATTCAGGGATCTATAATGCAGGAATGGGAAGAAGTCTGTCTGTGCCCTAGATCTGAGCAGGAAGAGCGGCCTAGTTGAGACCGTCTACCTTAGGAGCCACACCACATATCTGAGAGAAGTATGAAACTGGGGAGGGTAAAGAATAGGATGAGGTGAGAAGGGGAAAATAGGGAATAAAAATTCAGGAAGTGGGGAGAGAGAAGGGGTGGTTGCTCAGCATTTTCTGGTAGAGGTGATAATGGTAGAAATTACTGTGCAGGGACTGGGACTCCCTGCCCACATTTAGATGCCAATAACGAGGTAAATTGAAAGAATTGTGACGAGTCCTCCAGTGGTACAAGCAGTGTAGATCTGTAGTGGTCTTGCAGCCACTTACCTTTCTTGGTAAGATGACCTTTAACACATTCATATAGTTTCTGTGAGACCAGGGAAAAAGAAAGGAGTTCTGTGAAATTAGGCAGATGCTAAAGGTATTTTAATCAGAAAAAAAAATCTGCCTAAGATTTTCTTACAGATGCCAGATTACTCCAGAAAATAGGGCAGACTCTTGCTATGCTGTATCATATTCCTGATGAATACCCTTCTTTTAAAGAATATTCTTACATGGTTCAGAGGGGAGGGTTATGTGGTAGAAAATGCCTGAATTTGAACAGAAGGTTTTTTTTCTGAAGATCTGACAATACAGTCATACTCCTAGATACCATTGAAGTTCCTACTCTGTTAAGAACATAAGATATCAATCTGAAAAAAAAACTCTGCAAACGTCCCAAATGTAAGTAGAGAAAGGTGGAACAACTGATACAAAAATAAGGATATACCACAGAGTCTCAGAATTTACAGAACAATCAAGACGCACTGGGTTTAAATGACCATCATAATAGGCATCATCGTGAGCGAGTCCACTTTATAACTCAGCCTTATATATAATCATAGGTTATAAGGCTAATCACCAGATCCCATATCTCAAAACTGAATATACTCCAAGAAATAATTTTTTTAAAGAAATTTTTGTTGCTAGTAAAATAATAATTACCACTTTTAAAACATTTAGTGTATAGCCACTTATCTGAATATATTGTAGTATAGTGTTGACTACATCCAACAAATTTCAATGTTGAAACATCTCCGGAAGGAATAAGATCATATTAAATCAGTTGTTGTGCAACATGCCGAATATTCATTGTGGATAAACCCCACCAATGCCCGACATGGAACTGTGTTTTGGGGACATAGTCCTTCTTCAAAGGGCAGATAAGTGCATTTGTAATCAAAAAATATGTTAGAATATCACCAAAAAAGTGAAAAATGCAGTTACCGAGGGACAACACACTTACTTAATTCAGGTGAGCATGTAAAGCATACGAATGGTATTCGTTTCCAGCATTGTAACCGGAAACCAAAAAAGCCAAACTTTTAAAAGACCAAAAATGTCAATCAAATAAATAATGTTGAAAAAAGTGCATCTCAACAAAACAATCTGGAGTCCGATGTCAAATCAATAATAAAATTGTGATGAAATTGCAAAGATTGAATAGCAGAAATTGTAGAAATTAGAGAGTACCACTCAACAGAGATATTAAGTCCGTGAGGTTGAATACTGTTTAAACGGAAAATCCATTGCTGTTCTCTTATATTCAAGAGTTCAGTGGTCAGATGGCTCAAGGCCAAGGTCATCGGAGGAGGACTCATGGTCTATCAATCTGTTGGAGACGAGGGCTGTTCAGTTAGTGTTGCTTTCATTTTGGCTATTGTTGCATGGTTGAGCAGTGCAAATCTTGTTAGACAATGCAGTGATGTGGCTTATATCAAGCGTCAGGGGAGAACAAAAAGCTGAATGGTCTCGCAAGAGGCTCAGGAATTGTTATGCTGGGTGAAGCTACACCTGGCAGTTCTAGTGGCGTCTCACCTTGCCAGGTTGAACAACATTCAAGCAGAATTTCTCAGTCAGCAGAGACTAGATCCCAGAGAATAGGAGCTGGCAGAGGGAGCTATGATTCTCATTCAGGACAGATAGGGGGTACCCCACATGGATTTGCTGGCATTGAGCCAGAACACCAAGGCGTCCAGATTTTTCAGCCATAGGTGGGAGTATGTAGCAGAAGGACTAGATGCTCTGGTCCTGCCATGACTGCTGGGGATTTTTCTGTATGTTCTCTCCATGGCCATTGGTGGGCAGAATAAGGCGAATAGAGTGACATCTGGGTGACACAATTCTTGTGGCTCCAGACTACATCCTTGGCTTATATTAGAGTTTGGAGAGTATTCGAGATACAGTGTCTGCAGCAGAGTGTACAGCCTACCCAGGTGTCAGTCTCGTATATTCTGACATTCTTGCAAGGAGGTCTGATGAAGGGTCTGGTTTTTAATTTCCTTCGGGTGCAGGTGGCAGCCTTCGGCAGTCTCAGTGATAAGGTGCAAGGAGTTTCTGTGGCTTCAAATCCAATTCTAGTTCGTTTTCTTCGGGGGGGGAGAAGCGAAGCATTTATAGCCTCAGGTGAAAAAGTTGTGTCCTTCCTGGAACCTTAATCTGGTTCTGCGTGTACTTTGTGGAGCTCCCTTGAACCTTTGAAGAGGGCGTGTCTAAAAGATCTAACCCTGAAGGTCTTTTTGGTAGTTATTTATTCTGACAGAACGATTTCAGAATTTCAGGCGTTATCATGTAGAGACTCCTTGCTGCATATTTTGGAAGAGGTTGTGTCATTGTGCATGGTGCCTTCTTTTCTGCCAGAAGTTGTGCCTACCTTTCATCTCAGACAGTGAAATTCCCCACATTTCCAAACTTGGATTCATCTACATCTCATGTGAATGAGCTTCATTTGTTGGATTTGCGTCAAGCTTTGTTGAGGTATCTTAAGGTTATGGAGATTGGACCACCTTTTTTTGCTTTAGAGTGGATCAAAGAAAGGGAGTAAGACTTCCAAGGGCTACTGTTTGAGAGGTAGCTGAAGGAAGTGATTGGATCGGCTTGTATTTGCAAGGGTAGACCAGTGCCTGAGGGCCTGCAGGCTTATTCTATTCAGGCACAGGCAACTTCGTGGGCTGAATGTCAAGGTGACATTATCCATAAGAATATGTCTAGTGGACGTGGACATCGCTGCACACTTTCGCCAGACATTACCGGCTGGATGTCCGGGCTCAGGATTCAGGGGAGAGTGTGTTGCGAATGGGGCGTTCACATTCCTGCCCAGTTTAGGGGAACTTGGAAACATCCCAGGCATCTGGACTGATCTGGGGTATGAAGAAGAAAGGAAAATTGGTACTTACCTGCTAATTTCTGTTCCTGGAATACAACAGATCAGTCCAGAGACCCACCCATTTCTGAGAAGCCCACACTTATTTTCGGTGTGCACATAGTGCAGCGTGAATTGCTGATCGGAAGGTTCTATTTATGTTGGTTGGAACAGGGCTCCAGTTTAAAGGATCTTCACCTCTCTGCTGCTCAGCCTAAAAGAGGGTGAGGGTTCCAAATTACAAGTTTCAAGTTTATTGTGGTTATACTTAATCTCATCTTGGCTTGGGTACAGATCATACTGAGGGACTGCAAGTGGCACACTAGGTTAAGCAGCAGCGTCAGTAAAGCTTTTCTTTTGTCTCAATATGCTGGTAGGGAGGCAAAACCCAGGCATCTGGACTTACCTGTGCTATTCCAGAAACGAAAATTAGCAGGTAAGAACCAATTTTCCTTTATGCTCTGAAATTGTACATGCATGTGTAAAACTTATCGACAATTCATTAGCATACATTGTAGCAATTTTCAAAAGCCTACTTATGCACTTTGATGGCAACTTTAAAACAAGTGTGTGGGCATCCATTCGCTGAAATTTGTGTACGTATGATTTAAAATACACCTACTGTGTGTAAGTGTGCTCCAGTTTTAAGCCATTACTCAAGCAAATGGACTTTGCATATCTTCCTTAGGACTTTGTCAACTTCAATATGCACAGGTAAGCGGATTTTAAAACATTGCTCACACAAAGGACATTTCCAGTTTTACCAAATAGTCCTCCAGTTAGCCCAGTCTATTTCAAGATCATCCAGACCCCTCTGGTTCTTCAGCCTGCACTCCCCCCAGTTGACTCAGACTCTCGCCCTATCATGTTAGGTTTAAAAAGTGATTTCTGCAGACTTGAACCTCATCAGGAGCAGCAGTAAATATACGTGGCTAACAAACCGCTGCAGCCTCCAGTTTTAAAAAACTGTTGCAATACCCTGCCCCTTTTTCACCCCCTCCCCCCTTATTTTTAGCTGGTGCATGCGCATTTAGACACAGTTTAGTAGCTTTTTAAATCCATGTCGCTGACGCGTGGCCCACATACTTGCATATATGGACCTTTTAGCATGAGCAACACTTCTAAAATTGGGCCCTTGAAGTGCATTTTACGTGCGTAAATCCCGGTTTTAATCACGTAAATCCTCTTGGAAATTACCCCCATTGTGTTTTATGCATGTCTGTCTGCTTTTTTTTTTTTTTTTTTAACTCCCGATGTATTACGGTAGCTTACTAAATCAGAAGTAAAAAACTGGGTTTGTTTGTTTTTTAAGCACGAGTAAAGAAAATGTGCACTGAACTTCAGCTCGCATTTTTTACTCTCATCTTGTTATATCAAGGCCTGAGGGAGGACAGTAAATGGCTTTTACGTGCATGAAACACTTTGAAAGTTGTTCTCTTTAGGGATTGCTTTAGGAACTTCCTATTAACATTGGAGGTGATTTTTAATATTGTTTGTTTTTTCTTTCATGAAAAATGACTGACCCAGTGGTTGGCACCTGATTATGGGCAGGACCTTGGACATCTCATTCTTTGGGCTAGCCAGGTCTGAGAGCCATTGTAGTAAAATCACTCATTCTCTGAAATGGAAAGGGGGAGCAGACCTGCATTTCCCTGCAACACTCTGGTGGTTGCACATGAGCAGTATTACAGTCCAGAGAGGCTTTTGGTCCTCTCAGCTTTCAAAGAGTATGCACCAAGATGAGAGGAGGTACTGAAAGAAATAAAGGAGACAGGAGAAACCTGAGAGTTCCCTGTACGTACCCGGATCAGTCCAGACTCCTGGATTTTGCTTCCCCTCCAGCAGATGGAGACAGAGAAGTTTTTATAAACTCTGCCCTGTACCCTGAGGTGCAACCCACAGTCCGTCAGTATTCCTCTGTCTCCAGCAGATGGTGGAGGTGCAAAACCCACAGTCTGTTCTGATTAGTTAGTGTAAAAAAGGAAAAAAGTATTGGGCTGATAGAAAGTTAGTCAGCAAGGGTTTGTTTTCCTTACTATTAAAGTTAGCTTCTATAAAAAAAAAAAAATCGAATTACACAGAAATCGGAGGGCCGGTTTCTTCAGCCGCCCAGAGAGTTGTGAGGTCCTGAGGGGACCATTCTCTCTGCTGTTGCAGGCAGCTGGTAGGGGGTCGAGGCCCTATTACCAGGGGAATCTACCTCTGGGGGTGATACCGGGGAGCCTGGCTCACTCCCTCCAAAAGGCGCAGGACCAAAGGACATCTTCACTGCCACTTCGCTGGTAAACAAAAAAAAAAAAAAAAGCTGTTTTCCTTTGTCACGCCGACTCTCCCTTCCCTGCTTGCTATCACTGGTCGGGTCGCTGTTAGTTTCGCCGCGTTTAGGTGCTTTTTCTCGGCGGTTTGTGATGCCTTGGAGCTCAGCCTGCTGCACAACGGTCTTTGCTCAGCTTGCCTCCCCGGGGGGGGGGGGGGACCTTCCGTTTCAGGCCGGGAAGGGCGGCCCGGGTTGCGGAGGGCTCCATCGGGGCCGGCTGTTTCGTGGTCTGCTTTAGCTGCTCCGTTCCTGCTGAGTGCGGGAACAGACGACATTTTGAGCACAGGCAGAGATGCCACGAGGGCCATGATGAGGGAGGGGATTTTACCTCCCACCCTTTCTCCACAACAAAGACCAGCCGGAGGTGGTGAACCTGCAGTTCCAGACTCTTCAGCTCGGAGGATAGCCCTGAGGGGGTCTTTGGATGACTCCTCCTCATCTTCCTTTTCTTCGGAATTCATTTTATTGGTGCATAAGGCCTTTAAGGCCAAAATGTCTGGCAAGAAGCAGGCTGAGGAGAAATTTCCCATTTTAAATACTGGCAAGTCTGCTTGAAAGAGGGCCAGGTCCAGCTCCAGGTCCAAGGGGGACCGGGACAAGGCCAAAGGTGACTCAGGTCCTGCTAAGCCTAAGAGGCCATTAAGGGCTACTGCGTAGCTCTCGGATTCAGATTCCTCAGAGGACCAGGACTTGCAGCCCAATCCCCCGACGGGGGTGGATGCGGATCCGCAGCCGGACGCAGCCGGCGGCTCCCAGGTTGTGGAGGGGGACGACTCCTTCAGAAAGGAGGAGCTGGGGTCGCTTACCCAGTGATTTTGGGGGAGCTAGGGCTCGAGGTGCTGCCAGAGGAGACTAAGCTGGGGGCCATGGATCCAGTTTTGTTGGGTCTGAGGGGCCCCACTACCTCATTTCATTTCTCGGCAACGGATTTGCTCTTCCGAGAATGGGATACCCCGGATCTTGGCCTGAAGGTAAGTAAGGCTATGGATAAGCTATATCCTCTGCCAGAGGAGGCTTTGGAGCTGCTTCGAGTTCCCAAGGTGGATGCAGCGGTGTCGGCGGTCACCAAAAAGACCACCATCCCGATGACGGCCCTTAAGGACCTACAGGTTAGGAAGTTAGAACTTCAGCTCAAGAAAATCTTCAAGGTTTCCGCTTTGGGGGTCCGGGCGGCCATGTACCTCAACTTCTCCTTAAGAGTGGGCCTCCGCTGGGTTCAGCAACTGCATGCCAATGAAGGTCTTTCGGAGGGTGAGGCTCTCCAAGCAGGACGGCTGGAAGCGGCGATTGCTTATAGTGTGGATGCACTGCATGATTTGCTGCGGACTTCGGCCAGATCCATGCTGTCAGCGGTGTCGGCACGCAGACTCCTGTGGTTGAGAAATTGGTCAGCGGACGTCTCGTCCAAGGCTCAACTTGGCTCGTTGCTTTTTAAGGGCAAGTTGCTTTTTGGTAAGCAATTGGAGGACATGATACAGTCCCTGGGCGAGAATAAGGTACATAGGTTGCCGGAGGATCGACCTAGGTCCAGGGGCGCCTTTTCTGCTCGGTCTCGTTTCCTGGGAAATCGGAAATTTCGTCCGCCCTGCCTTCCGCCAAGGTTCCAACAGGCAGCAGTCATGGTCTCAGTCCTTTCGTGGCCAATGGTTCGGTAGACCCGGTACTTCTCAGTCTGCCCCTGGAGTCAAATCTTCACAATGAGATGCGGCTGGCTCATTCTTCGGAGTTGGTCGTGGGGGGCAGGCTGTCCCTTTTTTATGAGGAATGGGCCAGGCTGACGTCGGACCAGTGGGTCCTCACTGTGATAAGTCAAGGTTATGCATTAGATTTTGTACGCCGTCCTCTGGACAAGTTTCTAGTCTCTCCATGTGCGTATAAGGAAAAATGGATAGCAGTACAAGAGACGTTGCGACAGCTCCTGGAGTTGGGGGGCCATTAATCCAGTTCCAGCGGCGGAACAGAGAAGAGGCTGCTATTCCATCTATTTCATGGTACCCAAAAAGGAGGGGACTTTCTGGCCCATCCTGGATCTTAAAAGAGTCAACATAGGCCTTCGGGTGTCTTGTTTTCGCATGGAGACTCTTGAGGTCTGTGATTGCCTTCGTAAGAAAGGGAGAGTTCCTGGCGGCACTGGATCGGATGGAGGCATATAGGCATCCAAAAAGCCTACCAGCGGTTCCTACGGTTTTTCATCCTGGGTCGTCATTACCAATTTCAGGTTCTGCCGTTAGGCCTCACCACGGCTCCCAGAGCTTTCACCAAGATCATGGTGGTGGTGGCAGCACAGCGTCGCAGGGAAGGTTTGTTGGTGCATCCTTATCTGGACGACTATTTAATTCGGGCCAAATCCAAAGTTCTTTGTCATGTGGCGGTTTGCCAAGTGCTGCAGCTCCTGAGGTCGCTCGGTTGGGTGATCAACTTGGCCAAGAGTCACCTGGTCCCCTCACAGTCCTTGGAATTTCTGGGGGTGCTATTCGACACCCAGCAAGGGAAAGTTTTCCTTACCACGGACCGCATTACCAAGCTGCAGGGTCAAGTTCGGGATTTGTTGGTCAAACATCCTCCCAGAGTGTGGGATTACCTGCGAGTTCTGGGATTGAAGACTTCCACTCTGGAGCTGGTGCCGTGGGCCTTTGCGCACATGCATCCTTTAAACAGCTTTGCTTTCCCGGTGGAGTCTGGTCTCTGAGCAGTTTCACCTGCCCCTACCACTCCCGGAGTCGACGAGGTCCAGTCTAGAGTTGTGGCTTCTCTCGGACAAAATGAGGAGTTACCTTGGAAATGCCTGAGTGGATGGTGGTGACTACAGATGCCAGTCTCTACGGCTGGGGAGTGGTTTGTCTACAGAAGTCCGTGCAGGGACATTGGTCTCCGCAAGAGTCTCAGTGGTCCATCAACCGGCTGGAGACCAGAGCAGTCATCTTGGCCTTACAGGCATTCCTTCCTCTGCTCCAAGGGAAATCTATCCTGGTACTGTCCAACAATGCGACTACGGTGGCATATATCAATCGCCAAGGAGAGGCCAGAAGTCTACCGGTGGCGGAGGAAGCTCAGCTGCTGATAAGCTGGGCGGAACAGCATCAGACCCGCATTGCGGCATCCCACATAGCGGGCGTTGAAAACGTTCAGGTGGACTTTCTCAGTTGGAACAGTCTCGAGCCTGGAGAGTGGGAATTGGTGGATGAGGCCTTTCAGCTCATTTGCAGCAAGTGGGGCTTGCCCAGCCTAGTTCTGATGGCGACGTTTTAGAATGCCAAGGCCCCGCAATTCTTCAGTCGGTGCAGAGAGACAGGGGCCAAAGGAGTGGATGCTCTAGTGCTTCCCTGGCCGATCGACATGTTGCTGTATGTGTCCTCGCCGTGGCCTCTGATCGGAAAAATACTTCGGCAAATAGAACTTCATCCGGTGAAGGTGATTCTAGTAGCTCCAGAGTGACTGAGTCATCCATGGTTTGTGGACCCGCTCAACCTAGCCGTTGCGGACCCGCTACGTCTGCGGGGCATCCCTGCTCTTCTTCATCAAGGACCCATCTGTTTGGAAGAGGCGGATCACTTTTGTCTAGCGGCATGGCTTTTGAGAGGTGCTGTTTGAAAAACAAGGGGTATTCGGACACGGTGGTCGCTACCCTCTTAAGGTCACGCGAACCTTCCATGGCTTTAGCTTATGTCCGGGTTTGGAAGGTGTTTGAAGCCTGGTGTGTAGAATGTGAGATGGTCCCAATTCGGGCGTCGCTGTCTGACATTTTTGGTTTTCTGCAGTCTGGTCTAGCAAAAGGCTTGTCGTGTAGTTCTCTAAAGGTGCAGGTGGCAGCTCTTGGTTGTTTACGGGGTACCATTCAAGGAGTGGCATTAGCGGCGCATCCGGATGTGGCTTGTTTCCTTTGGGGGGCGAAGCACTTGCGGCCTCCGATCTGACATCCTTGTCCTTTGTGGAATCTGAATTTAGTCCTCATGGCTCTGTATGCTCCGCCTTTTGAGCCTTTGAAGAGGGCAACATTGAAAGATCTCACTTTGAAGGTGATATTTCTGGTAGCTATTTCCTCGGCTCGAAGAATGTTGGAGCTTCAGGCGTTGTCTTGCAGGGAGCTTTTCCTGCGGATTTCGGAGTCGGGAATTTCCTTAAGAACG
This sequence comes from Rhinatrema bivittatum, assembly GCF_901001135.1. NCBI lineage: Eukaryota > Metazoa > Chordata > Amphibia > Gymnophiona > Rhinatrematidae > Rhinatrema > Rhinatrema bivittatum. The sequence goes on along the minus strand of NC_042615.1, from coordinate 271,481,893 downwards.
GTCCCATCTTTTCTTCCAAAGGTAATCTCTTCCTTTCACTTGAATCAGTCAGTAGAGCTCCCATCCTTTCTGGATTTGGATCGTTTGGATTCCTTCGCAAGAGACTTGCAGTAGTTGGATGTTCGTAGAGCCCTTACTGAGATACCTGGAGGTCACAAACTAATTTCGTTTTGCAAGACCATCTCTGTGCTGTGGAGTGGTCCAAAGAGAGGTAATATGGCTTCAAAAACCACGATAGCCTGCTGGCTGAAGGAGGCTATAAGCTCAGCTTACTTGCTGCGTGGTAGACCCTTACCGGTGGGTGTTTGGGGGTCTCGTGAGACAGTTTAGAGTTTAAAGTTATTATATGTTATTAGATGGGTTTTGATCCATTCTGCTTTGTTAATGAGAAATACTGAAGGACTGTGGGCAGAGTTTGTAAAAACTTCTCTGTCTCCATCTGCTGGAGGGGAGACAAAATTCAGGAGTCTGGACTGATCCATGGTACTACAGGTACAAAAATTATCAGGTAAGAACTAATTTTCCTTTACTCAATGTATCTAGCCTCTGAATCACAATCTCCACAGCACTTCCCTGAACAGTTTTCCACTCTACTGACTAGCATTGCCTAGCCCTATAGGATTGGTAGGATAGAGGCTTTGTGGAGTTGGGTTGATCCTGGTAGGTGCTAAGGGGCAAAACAAAACGTTTGTCCTTCTGATGCATTAGCAGAACTGGTTATTGCAATTACACTGCACAAGATGACAACTGTACATAAGAATTGGGATGTAAAGCAGTCTGATATGTTCTACACATTGAAATTCAACGTATTTGCTCTCTAGTATCAGTTACCCTGCCTTGACCTCATAGAATGTTCTGTTGCATTTTTTTCAGAACACTAGATATGATCAGATACACTTGGTCCCTGCAGACCCCCCTGAGGCATGTGAAGAGCTAAGTAATGGAGTCTTCATTCAGGATCAGATTGCTTTGGTGGAGCGTGGGTAAGCCCAAGAGGTGTTTAAACAAGAATAGGAAGGAATCCAGCTCCATTTATTATTTTGTTTATAAATAACTGTTTAGTCTCATTCTGGTCAGTAATTCAGTACTAATTATCATCATAGCCAGAAGTAAAATGAGCAATATAGCAATTCCTTCTTTTTATGGTGGGTAATAGTATGTTTACAGATTAACAAAATACATCCTTAAGGATCAGACTGAAAGGTTTGTGAACCTTCAGGTACTGCCTAGTTTGTCCTGTTCATGAATATAACCAAGAATAGCATGCAGACTCTTTTTTTTTTTTATTATGAAGTGTCACTAGCAGTGCTTTACTTTGCTGTCCAAAGAGAGAGGAGAAGCTTTCAGCACTACCTTAATTCGGCAGCGGTCCACTAGCAGCAAACTTTTTGTATTCCATTCTTAACTAGTATTAGCCATGTGCTGAATTGCCTTTTAAGTTTTTTTTTATTTAATTTATAAAATTTATATTCTGCTATTTCAGGAAAAACCCACAGAACAGAACATTACTAAAAACATAAAACAAATATGTAAAACAAACACCAATAAGTAATCCATAAAACACAAGAATAAGAAATCCTAGATTTGGTGTATGTAATCATTAGCTTCGAACAAAAATAATTTTTTTTCTCCTATCAGTATTTCCTCCACAAATTCTCCTGGCATTTTGTATGCCAGAAAACCCCTTCAGTTACCAAATGGGTGGTTGGCCCACAGACAATTCAGGAAGATTACCAAAAGCAAAAATTGAATGTTGTAATAGTGAAAATGACTTTGTACAGTGTCAGACTTTAGGCACAGGGATTAATGTAGCGTGTCCTTTCTCAAGTTCTGTTGCATTCTCAAATGGAAATGTTTGCAAGCCTCTTGGGATTATTTGTGTGGAACAAATAATTCCCAGACTTGGGATTATTGTTTTTCTTTAGTGTGTGTTAAACAAATTTTTTATTTGTGAGAACTTTTAAACTACTGATGGGAAACTCTTTAGAGGTTAAACCTACATTGAGATTTTGTATTGCCCAGTTTTCCTCTTTGCTGGCATGAATTTTGACCCATGAAAGTTTTTTTGGTGGGTCAAACTAATGCTGTGAGAGAGTATATTGGTGAGCAGTTTATAGATGTTTTGGTTTGAGTGGTCGTTTTTAGAGAGAAATTATTTTTTCTCACTCTTGCTATGTGTATTTCCTCTTCATCCGGGCCAGCCAGCTCACATCAGTGGGTTGTGCACTCTAACCAGCAGGTGGAGATGGAGAACAGTGACTCGCTGATGTCCCTCTCATATAGCTCATCACAGACATCAGCCAGCCAGTATTTCTCCATCTCTAGTAGGTGGTGGACATGCAACCTTGCTTGTGGACTTCGGCCTGCCAGGATTGAACAGGCTGTTCTGACCTCCTGTGGTAATAGCTTTTGCTCCCTCCCTCGGTTGAGTGTCTGGCAGTATAGAACGGGCATGAGGTGAAGGCGGGTGTCCTACCCCTCCTCCTGACAGAGGGAGAATGCCTGTAGGGAGAGTGCCGGTAGGGAAAGGGAGCCTTGGGCTCAGCCCTATTAATTTGTCTCTTCTCCTTCTGTTGTGTCCTCTTCTCCTCTACCTGCTCCCTGCCCTGGTTTCTCTGTTGTTATGCTGCAGATTTTACCCAATTTCAGCATGACAAAGTTTAAAAAAAAAAAAAGAGCCTGCAGCAGCAATGATCATGCACTGAGGAGGGGCAGAATTAAGAGGCCACGTCAGGCCACATTGCGAGCAGGGGCCAGAGTAATAGTTGTTGCTGGCGGAGGATCCGTGGCAGCTCCCTCTGCTCATGGGGCTTCTGTGGCAGGATCTGGTATTTCACAAGAGTCCGGATCGGGTTTTGTCTTATGGTTTGGCCCTTGAGAGGGCTCAATTGTTGAACTGGGGATATTCTGGTCCCGTGGTGGAAAAACTTCTTGCAAGCATGAACATTTTCCACCTCTTTGGCCAATATCTGGGTCTGGCAGGAATTTGAATATTGGTGTCAGGACCACTCTTGTCTTCCTGCTTCAGCGTCTATTCCTTTGATCTTGGAGATTTTACAGAAAGGTCTGAGTAAAGGTTTAGCCTTGAACATGCTCAAGATGTAAGTGGCTGCCATAGCGTGTTATTGGGGACACATACAGGGGAGGCCCCTCTCTTCACATCCAGATGTGTTTAGATTTCTAAGGGATGTGAAGCACCTTAGACTCCCCTTGCATTTCCAAGTGCCTTTGTGGGATTTGAATATGGTTCTCCATTTTGGCGGATCTGACCTTTCGTCCTCTGCAGGGTATTTCTTTGTGGTGGTTGACCCTGAAGACTGTGTTTCTGGTCGCTATTTGTTCGGCAAGGCAGATTTCAGAGTTGCGAGCCTTGTCGTGTAGAGAACCCTTTTTAGTTATTATGCCAGATAGGATACAGTTGAGGACAGTACCTGCCTTTCTTCCGAAGGTGGGATTTGGATGGACAGGAATTCAGGAAATTGTGGTTATTGGTTGTGTGCTGGCATTTATTGAGTTATCTGGAGGTTACTAATGTATTTTGTAAAATGGATTGGCTCTTTCTCCTTCACCAAGGAGTAAAGAAGGGGGATGCGGCCTCTCTTGCCACAGTGGCTCGGTGGATTAAGGAAGTGGTGACAGCGGCCTGTTTTGATGCCAGGAAACCTCTTCCGAAGCAGATAAGAACACATTCGACCCGGGCGCAGGTGGTTTCCTGGGCAGAATTGCATTTTCTTCATTAGCTGTTTTTTGTCTGACACTATTTGATGACTGTTGCTGTTTTTGTATTCTATGTATGTCAGCAATAAAAACTACAAATTAAAAAAAAAAGAATTGTATTTTCTTTCTCCAGTAGAGATCTGTAGAGCAGCAACATGGTTTTCCTTGCATACTTTTGCCAGATACTATCTGTTACATTTGGATGCATGGGAGGATTCAGCCTTTGCCAGGGCAGTGCTGCTTGGGCCTCAGGCAGCCTCCCACCCTTCTGGGGAGTAGCTTTGGTACATCCCACTGGAGGGGACTGGCTTGCCCAGATGAAGAGGGAGGTTAAATTCTTCTTACCTGATAATTTCCTTTCCTCTAAGTAGGGCAAGCGAATCCACCATCCTGCCCTGGGCTGCCATGAGGCAGTTGACTTTCTTCTGTTGTGTGAGATCTTTATTAAGGAACATATTGTAAACCGAGGAACTCAGATGTGCATGGACTTGCACTGTATCTGGTGAGTTTTGTACTACAATATTTGTTTTACAGTTTTCCTATGAGACTATTGTTGGCGGAGCTGAGTCCAGTGTTTCCATTATGTTTAAAAAAAAATAAATTTTGCATTATTTAATTTTTATTTTGAATAGTGATTATTGGTAGGATGCAATAATGTATAGGTGGTTGAGTGTCCACAGTTGGCTTTTGAAGAAAAATACTGGCTGGCTGATGTCTGTGATGAGGTATATGAGAGGGACATCAGTGAGTCATTGTTCTCTGTCTCCACCTGCTGGTTGGAGTGCACAATTCACTGCTGTGGACTGGCTTGCCCTACTTCAAGGAAAGGAAATTATCAGGTAAGAAATAATTTCACTGTACTTTAGATTCTGCTGTTTTAATACGATTATGAACTGTAAAAATATATTTCCATATGTCTGTAAATTGTACTGAGCAACAAAACAGCCCAGATATCAAATGCCATAACAAAGGCTGGACTTCTCCTTTCTCTCTTGACATAGCAATGAGCACAATAAAGAGCCATCCAAAGTGACTGCACCTGTCCAAAAAGCAGAAAAATGACAGGCGAGGAGGTTTTTGTCTAAAAAGGAAGGCCTCTTAATTTAGCTCTTAAAATGCAGAATTAAGGTTGCTGTAATTTCTGGATACCTCTGTTGTACAGAAATTTAATTTAAAATTCTTGCTTTTCTTATGTAAAGAAACAAATGTCTTGGCCTGCTCTAGATCCCCTGTCTTAGGGATTCCATTCTGATGCACTAAGAACTCTGAGATAGTGAGAGTAAGTCTTAGACAATCATGCTGCCAGCTTAAAGGATCACGGAAGAGAAGCTAAGATTGGGCATATGTGTCTTAGTATTGGGGGAGGGAGGCACAGGGAAACCAAGCATTTCAATTTTTATTTGTGCTGGCATCTGAAAATGGTAGCAATTTTAGGGTGTGAATAGATGTGGAAAGTGAGCCTCCTCTTAAGAAACAGTCTCTTTTCATATTAGAATACAAATTAAATGAGGAATAGTGAATTAGTGAACAAGAACATTTTGCTTGCTTTCTCTCTCTTCTCCCCTCATCACTGTTCCTTTTTTTGGTTGCTGATCCTAGGGGTTGCTCTTTTCTGTCCAAAACCCGCATCATCCAGGAGCATGGAGGACGGGCAGTGATAATTGCTGACAGTGCATATGATAACGACAGCTCCTATGTGGAAATGATCCAGGACGACACAAGAAGAACAGCAGAGATTCCAGCCCTCTTTCTCTTGGGCAGAGATGGGTATAAACTTTAGATTTTATTCACATGGAATTTTGTTTTTGTGATTTAATCACAAGATCAAAACCACTGAAGACCATTTTGGCTGGATACATGGCTTGCCATGATATCCATGACTTCTAGAATATTCTATAACTTGACTCACATCCAGGTCACTGTGACACCAGTGAGACTTCACAAGATTTTGGGCCATCATCCATTATTTTGTAATACGGTGAATAGATGACTCAATGGGCACTAGGACTCTTTTACTGCAGTGACGATTGTTCTGCTCTTTTCCAGTGGCATAAAATGTGAAGTCTTAAAATCTTAAAAGCAGTAAAAATAAAAGTTCCAGATCACTTTAAAAGGGGAATTAAAAAAAAATAAAAACACTGAACAGGAACAAACATGTTCCATGTATTAATGTAGTTAGTTGATCACTGTGTTGATGTACAATAGATCTGAATTAACAAAAGTTTTTCCCATTGGCACAGAATAGGAAATAACTCTTGATAAATTAGCGCTTGTATTTTCTGTAGAAGGCTATATTTAGGAGCTGAATAAATTGAGTGTTATGGGGTGGAGATTATAAAGCGTTTAAATACAGCCAAGAGTTCAGAATAATTCCATCAGTGGATCCAGCTACCACCTATAACCTACATCACTTGTATTCGTCTGTAAGAAATGGCCATTATGGAGCCATCCCACTTGCACTGCTGGTTGGAACAAAGTTGAATAGTAAATACTGCATTAGGGCATTCTGCTGTAAGTGCCCTTTATCTTTCAAATGTATTGATTCATTAGAGGGGGAAAATAGACATTTTTACCAGTGTAGGCATTCAGCCCATTTACATAGTTTTTGAGGTATACGTGTCTTGTCTGTTTTATTTTTGTTGGTTCAGCTGTACATCCATCAGCTGAGCTCCTCTCTTCTTCCTGCCTGCATTTTTGTAATGGTGTTTGTTTAAAGCAAAGGAAAAATCGGATTACATTGGTTGCTAATCTCATAAGGGCCTTCCTTTGCACAGAAGAACAATTGCTTTGATCCTATTTGCACTCATTCCCTGGTGAAAGTCCTAGTGGAAAGCTTAGAAAGGCCACTATCATCTTTATTCCTCTTAACTTCCAGTGTAGTTGGTTTATCACTTCCACTTTGTGTGTCTCATTTTGGCCTTTGGACAATTGCACAGAAATGACTCATTAAACAAGATGTTATGAAAAGCCCTATAAGCTTTGTTCCAAGATGTTCATCGTTATTCAAGTGCAGATTGTAATTAATCCCTACAAGAATAAATTTAAGTTCCCTGTACGTACCGGATCAGTCCAGACTCCTGGGTTTATTCATCCGTGTCAGCAGGCGGAGACAGAGAAAGTAAAACTGATCCTGATGCCACCTGCAGTTCCTCAGTATTTCTCTGTCTCCAGCAGTGGGTGACTGATGCTTAAACCTGCAGTTTTAGTCCAGTATTTTTTTTTTTTTTGGATTCTAGGTTAAGCCTTCCTCCCAGGGGTCGGGGTTGCTCGTGAGGAACCCCTATCCTGTTTGGTTGAGGCAGGGGGGGGCTGGGGGTCAGTGACCTTTTTTTATGCCCAAGTAACCGTGAGGTGCACATCCGGTGGTCCAGATCCCTCCCTTTCGCGTGTTGGCTCCCTAATTGGTTTTCCTCACGTTCCTCTCTTGTTTTAATTATCTTGCTGAATTGAGCTGGACAGCTCTCTTTAGTACTAGGAGGAGGAACTTTTCAGTGAGGCTGCTTTTAGAGCAGTAAAGTTTAAAAAAAAAAAAAGAAAGGTAGTAGGGAAGACAGCTTGGGTCGGCTGTCTTCTCCTCCCCCCCCCCCCCCCCCCCCCTTCCCAGCGCAGTTTTGGCGGGTTTTCATCAGTGTTTACAATTTTTTTTCTAATTTTTTCACTTGCTTTTTTGTTGGGCCGCCAGCGACGCGATGGTGAGGGGGGGGTGGCTTGTCGCTCATGTGGATCGACTCCTGCGCGTCTGAATCGCTGTGGTTTGTGTGCAGTCTGCATTTCAGGGGGGAAGGGTCCCTCGGAGCTCCTTGGGCCTGCCAAGTGGCGGAGAGGTGTTTCTTCTCCTTCCCCTGCAGCTCCAAGTATTTCTGTCCACATGAGGCATCCCGATGCAGTAACCGCTGTAACGGCGGCCAACTTGGATCCCCCGGCAGTCAGGCCCATGTTTTTAGAGCCTGGACAGGATCTTTCTCTGGTTCTTTCCCCGGTGCTCCCAGGTCCTCTTGAGGGACAGGGGGCCTTGGTAGGACCCGGGGAGGGGGGGGCCTCTCTTTGCCAACTGCTGACAGTGGGCGGGCTCTGGCTCCTTTTTCGCCTGAATTTGTGCTGCTTATGCACAAGGCGTTTTTGGCACAGCATGAGGGGTTTGTGCCTGGCGGAGGGGGCAACACCCTCCCTTTGCTCCTGGAGCCTGGTTTGTCCCAGGACGGGTCGCTGCCTGACTCTGGCGCAGGTCAGGGCACGCATGTGGCGTCACAGGTAGGCACTGCACCCTCTACAGTGTCAAGCATGCCCACGGCGGCGCCACATGAGGATCCCGCCAGCCCAGGGAAGCTTGCCGGTATTCGGTTGGCGGACCCTGACATGGTGGACCCCAACCACAGTGACGATCTGGACCCTGGGCCTGCGGCAGAGGGGGGGGATGACCACAAGATCCTGCGGTTGTTCCACAGAGAAGAACTGGCGCTGCTCATTCCTCTGATTCTGGAGGAGCTGAGTCTCCAGTCTCCGCCTGATGACTCTCGCGACAACGGTGTGGATCCAGTTTTGCAGGGCACGCAGCGTCCCTCCTCTGGGTTCCCGTACCATGAATCCGCTAAGACTGTTGAGCAGGAGTGGAATAATCCAGACGCGGGTCTGAAAATCGGTAGGGCTATGGCCAAGCTTTATGCCTTGCCGGAACAGACCCTGGAGTTGTTTGCCCTCCCTAAGGTGGATGCCACGGTCTCCGCCGTCACAAAGAAGATGACCATCCCGGTTGTGGGAGCGGCACCTCTGAAGGATGTCCAGGATCGCAAGCTGGAAATTCATCTCAAAAGGATTTTTGAGGTTTCGGCTTTGAGTCTCCATGCGGCTATTTGTTCCAGCCTCATGCAGAGGGCATGCTTTCACTGGGTACAGAGTACCTAGGAGGAGCAGATGCCTGCGGGTTTGCAAGCAGCTCAGGCAGACCGGTTGGAAGCGGTGATTGCGTTTGTAGCAGATGCATTATACGATGCGGTTCGGACGTCCTCCCGTATTATGGAGGCTGCAGTGTCAGCAAGGCACCTGCTCTGGCTTCGTAACTGGTCCAAAGCTGTTTCATCTAAGACTCAGCTGGCGTCTTTACCATTTAAGGGTCGTCTCCTATTTGGGAAGGAATTAGATCAGATTGTGAAGCAATTAGGAGACACTAAGGTGCCTCGTTTGCCAGAAGACAGACCTCGGAGTAGGCAGAGTTTTCCCACTCAGCCACGTTTTTGGGACAATCGCAAGTTTCGTCAACCGTGCCCCGCAGCGGCGGCACAGAGGTCTTTTTCACCTAGAGGTCAGTCCTGGGGGCAGTCCTTTCGAGGTGGCCGTAGACCCTTCAGGCCCTCCAGCAATACCGGTGCCTCCAGGCCCAAATCAGCTCAATGAAAGGAGGCTGGCCCACTCTGCCATTCCTTTTTTAGGAAGTCGGCTGGCATGGTTTTACGGGGAGTGGGCCAAGGTCACACAGGATCAGTGGGTACTCGGTGTGATAAGGGACGGTTACGCTTTAGAATTTGCTTGGCCCGTCCACAACCTGTTTCTAATCTCCCCCTGCGGCTCGCTGCAGAAGCGCAGGGCGGTGCAGGAGACTTTGCACAGGTTGCAACTCGTGGGGGCCGTGGTTCCGGTGCCTCCGGAGGAACTTTGAACAGGGCGATATTCGATTTTACTTTGTGGTTCCGAAGAAGGAGGGAGCTTTTTGCCCCATACTCTATTTGAAACGAGTGAACGTGGCGTTGAAGGTTCCCCGTTTTCAGATAGAAACGTTACGCTCTGTGATAGCGGCGGTACACACTCAGGAGTTCCTGGCTTCATTAGATCTGACGGAAGCGTATCTTCACATTCCAGTTTCCCGGCACCATCAACACTCCCTGAGGTTTATGGTCTTGGGGCAGCACTTCCAGTTTCAGGTGCTCCCATTCGGATTGGCCACGGCGCCTCGTATCTTTACCAAGATTATGGAGGTCGTTGCGGCGGCATTACGACGGCAGGGTGTCCTCGTCCATCCTTATCTGGACGATTGGCTCATTCAGGCAAAGTTGGAGGCCAGTTGCCATACAGCAGTGCAAACGGTACTTCAGACCTTGCAGTCGTTGGGCTGGGTGGTGAATTTGGCCAAGAGTCACCTAGTTCCGTCACAAACTCTGGAGTATCTGGGAGCGTTTTCGACACCAGCAAAGGCAGAGTCTTTCTGATGAACGAGAGAGTACGCAAGCTACAATCTCAAATTCAGTGATTGGTGCAGTTCTGAATCCCAGGAGCTTGGGATGTGTTACAGGTCCTCTGTTCCATGACTTCCACCTTGGAGCTGGTGCCGTGGGCCTTTGCTCACCCGTCTAGGAAAAGTCTTCCTCATGGAGGAGTGCATCTGCAAATTGCAGTCACAGATCTGGAATCTCCTGGAGGTTAGGGTCCCCAGGGTCTGGGATTATTTACAGATCCTGGGCTCCATGGCCTCAACCTTGGAATTGGTTCCTTGGGCATTTGCTCATATGAGACCTCTTCAGAGGGCACTACTCTCTCAGTGGGACCCGAAGTCTGAGGTTTCATCTCCCTCTGCCACTTATTGAGTCTGCCAGGTCCAGTCTATCATGGTGGCTTACACAGGACAATTTGATGCAAGGAGTGGATCTCGAGATACCGCAGTGAGTGGTAGTCACTACCGACGCCAGCCTCTCTGGCTGGGGAGCCATGTGTCAGTCCCAAGCAGTGCAAGGCCAATGGTCGATGGAGGAAGCATTGTGTTCAATCAATCTTTTGGAAACTAGGGCGGTATGGTTCAGTGGCGGATTCCGGGTAAAGATCGGCCCGGGGAGTTTCCGCCCAGGCCGTCCCAGGAGATACCCCGTGGTCTGCCGAGCGCGGCTCTGTTGCGGCCGCACTCGGCAGACCACATGACCAGAGCAACTGGTCCACCAGGGGATGCCCAATCCCCCGATCGGCCAATCCGCCCCTGGTATGGTTAGCTCTTCAGGCCTTCCTCCCACTCTTGTGACATTGAGCGGTTTGAGTTCTCTCTGACAATGCAATAAGAGTAGCTTACATCAGTCGCCAAGGGGGCACCAAAAGTCAGGCGTGGCCAGGGAGGTGGAGATGCTGATGTCATGGGCGGAGCAGAACCTCACCCGCTTAGTGGCGCCGCATATAGCTGGCTCGAGCAATGTACAGGCGGATTTCCTGAGCCGCCAGCAGTTGGACCCCGGAGAATGGGAACTATCGGACAAAGCGATGACCCTCATCTCAAACAAGTGGGGCAAATCTCACTTGGATCTCATGGCAACCCACAAGAATGCCAAAGGACCCCACTTCTTCAGTCGCAGAAGGAACTTTGGGGCAGAAGGAGTGGATACTCTAATCCTGCCCTGGCCTCACAAAGTGCTGATTTACGTATTGCCATCCTGGCCTCTAGTGGGCAAGGTTCTCAGAAGAATAGAGATCCACCCAGGAACAGTGATTCTTGTGGCTCTGGTGTGGTCTCATCGACTTGGTTTGCGGATCTAGTCAGTCTTGCAGTAGGCTGTCCCCTGAGGCTGCGCCATCTGCAAAATCTCCTACAGCAAGTCCCTATCTTTTTTGATCAGCCGGATTGCTTTTATCTAACTGCTTGGCTTTTGAAAGGAGGCAATTGAGGAAGAGATGGTATCCAGAGGATGTTATTGCTAAGAACATAAGAAATTGCCATACTGGGTCAGACCAAGGGTCCATCAAGCCCAGTATCCTGTTTCTAACAGTGGCGAATCCAGGCTACAAGTACCTGGCAAGTACCCAAACATTAGAACCCATGCTACTAACACCAGTAATAGCAACAGCTAATCCCTATATCAACCTGATTAATAGCAGTTAATGAACTTCTCCAAGAACTTATTCAAACCTTTTTAAACCTAGTTACATTAACTGCACTACCCACATCCTCTGGCAACAAATTCTAGAGATTAATTGTGCATTGAGTGAAGAAAATGTTCTCCAATTAATTTTAAATGTACTACTTGCCAACTTCATGAAGTGCCCCCTAGTCCTTCTATTATCTAGCTTGAAAGACCTCTACATCCCTGGCATATGTCCAGGTATGGAGGGTCTTTGAGTCTTGGTTTGCAGAGTGGGATGTTTCACATAGGAGAGCTTCAGTGCCACAGATGTTAGCCTTTATACAAAAGAGTCTATCACAAGGACTGTCATTCAATTCCCTGAGGGTGCAGGTGTCTGCCTTAGGATGTTTATTAGGCAAGATCGAAGGGGCATCCTTGACTGCACATCCAAACGTCATGCATTTCCTCCGAGGAGCGAAACACTTGCGGCCCCCTACTCGACAGATTTGTCCTTCTTGGAGCCTCAATCTCGTGCTTAAGAGCTTGTGTGCAGTTCCTTATGAACCCCCTTAAAAGGGCTACCATAAAAGTTCTCACTTTGAAGGTTGTTTTTCTGGTAGCTAGTTGATCGGCTAGGCGAGTGCCTGAACTTCAAGTCCTGTCTTGTTAGGGAACACTTTCTTCAGTTTTCGGACTTCGGAGTTTCTTTGCGGACGGTTCCCTCCTTCTTACCTAAAGTCATTTTGGCGTTTCATGAGAGTCAGTCAGTGGAACTTCCGGCCTTTTTGAGTTTGGAGACTGATTCTCCTCATGTTAAGAAATTATGATGGCTGGATATCAGGAGAACTTTATTGCGCTATCTGGAGGTCATTAACAGCTTCAGACTCTCGGATCACCTTTTTGTCCTATGGAGTGGGGCTAAAAAGGGTCAGCAAGCTTCAAAGGCCACCATTGCGCGTTGGTTAAAAGAAGCGATCAGTTCCACGTATATATTGGGTGGTAGTCCTGTCCCAGAGGGGTTAAGGGCTTATTCTACTCGTTCACAGGTGACATCCTGGGCGGAATGTCAGTGGTTGTCTTCTCAGGAGATTTGTAGGGCAGCCCCTTGGAAATCATTGCACATGTTTGCCAGACACTGTCGGTTGGATGTCCAAACCTCTGAAGTCTGTAGCTTCGGTGAAAGTGTTCTTAGAGTGGGACTCTCGCAGTCCCACCCCGGTTAGGGAAGCTTTGGTACATCCCAGGAGGATGGACTGATCTGGTTACATACAGGGAAAGGAAAGTTTGGTTCTTACCTGCTAACTTTCATTCCTGTAGTACCATGGATCAGTCCAGAATCCTGCCCGGGAAAGGGGAGAGCATTGTGGAGAGTCCGCTCGATCTGTTTGTTTTCCGTAATATTGGAAATCTTCTGAAGAATAGCATAGATTTCTCTTTAAATCTGTTTGAACAATTTTTACTCTTTCCTCTGCTCATTCATGATAGTTTTGTTGAAAGTTTTGAATTTTTAAATTCTGCTTGGGTATCTATTAATAATGAGGAGCTGCAGGTGGCACACTACGTTACTAGGCGGTGCCAGCAAAACTCGTTGTCTCCATCTGCAGGAAAGGAAGCAAAATGCAGGAGTCTGGACTGATCCGTGGTACTACAGGAACAAAAATTAGCAGGTATCCTTGCTCCAGCCTCCCCTTCTGTCTCTGCAGCAATCAGCAGCACTGTGAGATCAGGAGGGGGGCTAGAGCAGAATGGCTCTTTGCTCTGTTCTTTTGTGTGTCCTTCCTGCTGTAGCCCCTCCACTCCTATTCTCTGCAGTGCTACTCAGTTGCCATGTGGCCAGGAGGGCAAGAGCCATATTTTGCACACAAGAGCTACATGTGGCTCCCAAGCCACAGGTTGGCTATCCCTGCCCTAGTCCAATTTTGTGTACATACTTAAATCTATGCCTAGCTCCTTGATCTTGGTTTGTGCAGTAAATACATTGTTAATAAATCTTCTAGAAAGTGTCTTTGTTAGATGTAATGCACCATATAAAAATAATAATTTGTTTTGCCTTCTAGGTACATGATCCGTCGCTCTCTAGAGCAGCATGGCTTACCATGGGCCGTGATCTCTATTCCTGTCAATGTTACCAGTATGCCAATGTATGAAATGATGCAGCCACCATGGACCTTTTGGTAATAAAGCAAAATGAGTGGGGGTGGAGTTTTAACAGACCTCTGACAGAGACCTTTTTTTGAGAGATCCCAAAAACTTTTGGTACAAGTATTATATAAAGACTGGTTCCATACCCTCAGCACTTCTTGTTGTCTGAACCTACTGATGCTCCCTGTTTTGCTTAAGTATTGTGCCCAACTGTCTGAGATGTCCTATGCTTCCAACCATCCTATACAAGTATCTATTTCTTAATCCCTTGATAACAAGGGAAGGGAGTTTTCAACATATCTCAGCTGTGGTTTGTGGAATGTGCTACCTAGGTCTAGGAGTTCAAGAGCAATTGTGCAATCTTGTGTTAATAATATATATTTTTTGTAAGTATTTTATCAAAAGTCTTGCCATCTAGTTTGTAACTTTTTGTTTCTTTTCTCATCATTGCTAAATATTGAAGATTTGTAATAATAATACAAACTTTCCTCCTTGTTTTATGGGTTTGTGTTTTGGTTGCTGTCTTATTTTCTGGTCTTTATTTTCCAGGATTCTAAGAAGTAAAACTTGCATTCAGTAATGCAACTGACTTAGTAATACCATCCATTGGTATTACTAAGTCAGTTTTTATCTGACTTAGTAATACATTTGTTTTAAACTAGGTAATGCTACATGCATAACAGGGAAATTAGTCTTCAGTTGGCTTTGTGATGAATTATGTTTCTGTAACACTGACAGTGCACACACACAGCAATATACAGAGATTATGTCTGTCTGACCCACTATCTTTAGAGAAAGAAATACAAGGCTAAAGCATTTGACAATGACAGCAAAGGAAATACAAAAAACGTACATGTTCCCTGAACATACCTGGATCAGTCCAGACCATGGGTTATGCCTCCCTTCCAGCAGCTGGAGACAGATGGAGACAGAGAAAAAACTTGAAAGACACTCTCACTTAACCTGGTGTGCCTCCTGCATCCCTTCAGTATTTCTCTGTCTCCAGCAGATGGAGGTCTTAGCAAACCCTGCAGTCTTGCCCTGTTTCTGGGGTGTAGGCTATCCCTTAAAATTATCTAAAAGTAAACTAGCTATAAGTTCTGAATCAAGCAAGTTTAAAAAAAAAAGACAATTCTTCTGCAGAGGAAAGTATTTTCCCTATCCTCCCAGGGGGTTGTTAGATCTTGCGGGGGTCATTCTCTCTGGCAGGTTATAGGAGCTGGGGTTGGTAACCCCGCAGGGCTCCAGCCAGGTAAGGAGCTGGGGAAGTGATTACTGGTGGTCCAGTCCCAGTCCTGCACATTTTTACATTCAGAAATTAACGCCTGCTCTAATTTCTGAGCAACCCAAAAAAGTGTACAGAAAAGCAGAAACTACTGCTTTTCTGTATGTCCTCTGACTTAATATTATGGCATATTAAGTAGGAGGAACCAAAATTTAAAAGAGTGTGCAGGCGGTCAGGTTAGGAAAAGGGATGCTCAATTAACAAGTGTCCATTTTCCAACATGTGCTGTGCACAGATTAGGAAAACATATCGTCCATTTTCCTAACCTGTTGACAGCCACCTCTCCTAGGCACCCACTGCCAGGGAGATGCTTAGGGGGCACATTTGTCCTTAGCACCTCCTTGGCAGTGTGACCCCCTCATTTAAATATTTAATCTCAGGCCCAGGAGAGGTGCTTGGGCGCGCATTAGGAAAGTAGGCGCTGAACACTGAGTGCCCATTTTCCACGCTGATTTTTTTGCATTGGCCCAAAGTGCCTGGTACATCTTCACTCTCTTGTACATTTTGTCTAAATACGGTTATCCCTGTCAGGTTTCTATAGGGTACTATGTTGTAATAAGAGAAATGTTTCAGCAATGGGAAGCGCAGAAAGGTGTAAATAAGATAGTGAGGGAAAGGCATTAGAACCTTTGTCTGGTCCTGAGGAGGTTCAGAGCTGGGTTGTTGGAGATAGTTTGATCTGCTGAACATAACAAAGGTGCCTCTTTTTGCAAGGGCCAAAGACCCATTGGGAGGAGTGGAAGCCCTAATCCAGAACCTAATCCATCCCAGGGGAAGTCTGAAGTTAGTAGGGCATGTGTGTGTTAGATAAGAAAGTTCCCATTTTTCCATGGGGCCTAAGGAAGGACATGGCCTTAGTGGAAATCCGAGAGGAACAATTCTTGAGGCAGTGAGTAAGTAGGTGGAGCTTTTTGACGATCGATGAAGCTATGCTTTATTTTCCTGAACCTGTGGTAGATTGCAGAAATTCTTTCCTTGCGCTGTTGCCAGACTTCAGTTGGAATCATTTAGTAATTTTATTTTATTTGCTTGGAATTCCAAAGTTGAGTGTGGACCAAGATTTCATTATCCCTTGGGCCCAACAGGTAATCCTGCTCACTGGGGCACAAATCCAGGTTCGGTTTCCCAGGGGCTGCATCAAGTAAATCAGTGCTCTGCCACCTCTAAACTGTGACCGCCTTGGCTAGAGGGGGGATAGGGGGATTACAATACAAGTCAAAATGGTTGTATACACATTATATACTATGATCCTGATAGAATAATTTTAGAAATATTCAAAAACAAAAAAAAAAAGTCTTGACTTCATAAGCCTTAACATCCTTTATCACAGCCAAATCCCAAATTAGCTTTTTAAAAAAAAAAAAAAAAATTGCCTTACCAAGCCCCTTATTAAGGTAAAGAGTGCACCTGTGTCCAACCACACTTGTTGAGCTGTTTCAAATACTCCAGATAAAGAATAAAGTAGTTCTTGTTAAGGAATGTGAATTTGAAGCAAAAATCAACATCTACCAAACAAGGTTATTCTGAAAAAAACTCCAGGATAACATTATTCAAATGGTAGAGATTGGGGGAAGGGTAGGTACAAGACAATATTAAGGTGTTTGAACAGCCCATCATTGTAAAGTGGAAACAGTTTGGCATCCCCAAAGCTGTGATCAGGCTGTCCCTCCAAAGTCAGTAGCCTCTGAAGCCTAAGATCACTCTAAAAGCCTCGGGCTAGGTCTGGGGGAAATGCTGACTGTTCAACAATTTCAAGATTACTGCACAACTGTGGACGGGGTGGGGGAGTATCATGAAATAAGCCACTGCTGAGGAAAAGCCAGATGCTGTACTGCACAGCATTTAAAAAGAAGCACTTACACCCTGCACACATGTAGGAGGTTTTGTGGTCTGATGAGATCAAAGTGGAATTATTATTAATTTAATGCTAAGCGATATGTGTGATACAAAACAAACAGCATAGTTCCCTCTAAGCTGAGCACGTGAGCGATTGCTCATACAGTTCAGAGTTTCACCAGAGGTTTTACATGGTCGCTCCTAAATTTTTCTTTGTCCTACATACAGAAATGCAATAGTGTTGTTCACACAAAAAAAAATGTACACACACCTGGTAATTCCTCAGAGGGAACATTGCATATCACCCTCCTAACCCCATCCCTATGCCCACCTAAAAGCATGGTGGTGGCAGCATAGTTTTGGGGATGTTTTGTAGCAGTTGGGACAAGACTTATGAAGAATGATGGTGTAAGGCACAGTTCAACCCTAGAGGAAAACTTGTTTTAATCTGTCCTTGACTGCACTGGGCCTGGGGAGAAGATCCATCTTTCAGCAAGACAATGATCCTCCAGACATAGGAAAAGCAACAATGGAGCCGCTCAGCATGAAGAAATGTAATGTCCTTAAATGGCACAATTAAACCCCAGACTTGAATCCAACAGAAAATTTGTGGCAAGACTTGCCACAAATTTTCTGTTGGATTCAAGTCTGGGGTTTAATTGTGCCATTTAAGGACATTACATTTCTTCATGCTGAGCGGCTCCATTGTTGCTTTTCCAATGTCTGGAGGATCATTGTCTTGCTGAAAGATGGATCTTCTCCCCAGAAGCGTACAGGCCATAGACTAGCCCCAGCCCCCTCAAATGAGCCTATGCTTTTCTGCCACGAATGGGCCAAAACTGTACCATCGCACTGTGTAAAGGTGGTAGACCCTTAACCTATTATTGCTAAATAAACAAGCCACTAACTCATGCCGGTTATTACTGCAAAAGTAACCTCCAAGAGTCAAGAGGTATATAAACTGATAGAATCCAGGCTTTTTTTTTGGGGGGGGGGAGGTTCTAATTCTTAATTAACAGGCCGATACAGTAAGGATGTGAAAGAGAGGGCGGCAGGCCCGGGCGCACACACAGTTTAGATCACATACCGCTCGATACAGTATTTAAATGACACGCAAATACAAGCTGCGTCCAAAGCGCGTCCATGAAGTGCAATCCATTTTACTGTATAGAGTGCTATATAGCGCCTATATAATATCCTGGCTGCGCTGGTACCTGTCATTTCAAATGACATTTGAAATGACAGGTACCAGGAAGTGAATGGTTCACCTGTGCGCGCAGCTCCGAATTTCCGCCTCCTTCGGACGGGCAAGAGACTAAATTTCTCGGGCAAACTTTCCCCCAGCCCCCGCTCCCCTGCCCTGGCCACGGCCACGCAAGCCCCCAGCAGCAGAAGGGCATCCATGGGTGCCGGTCTCCCATGCGGGCGTGCTGACAGCTCCGGAGCAGCCCCAGTCCTCTCTCCCCTCCTCCCGAGTGGCTTCAGCAGCAGCCCGGGGCGGATCGGGCGCTCCCCATGCGAGGCGCGGCTTCCAGCAGCCCCCACTGGCGAAGGTGCATGAACGCCCGCCTGTACGTGCATGAGCGCACGCCGTGACCTCTGACGTCCAGCCGGGCGCTCAGGTCATGGCATGCGCTCATGCACCTTCGCCGGCGGTGGCTGCTGGAAGCCGCGCCTCGCATGGCGAGCGCCCGATCCACCCCGGGCTGCTGAAGCCGCTCTTGCCGCCGGCTGCCCCCGGGAGGCAGGGGAGCCGTGGTGCGCGCCTCGGGAGGAGGGGAGAGAGGACTGGGTCTGCTCCAGAGCAGTTCTTGTTTCTGCTGGCGATGTATCTGTTTGTCATTCAAAAGAAAATTCACATGCAGGAAGCTTGTTACAATTTATTCACTATTTGCTTTAATAACATGTCGAGTCGTTTTCTCTCTTTTGTTCCTGGCTGACAGCTTAATAGCATCATTTTAGCTTTAATACTGCTGCCACTTTAGTAATTATTTCTCCTTTGCAGTGAGCTTTAACACTGTTCATTTTTTAATTTCGTCTCTCTGCTAAGTTCACCACACTAACGCCAGGGTAAGGGTAGGCGGTAAATTAGGTTAAAGACGCAGCAAAACAGCGGGTTAAAAAGGCGATAAATCGGGCCGCACGTTACTGTATGGGAGGGAATAGCTAATCCGATCGTTTACATATCCTATACATGCCGCGGGCGGAAAGGGATATGGCACTGTTTCAGGAAGCGGTAAGGATTGGTAAAATCGGATAGTGAATTGCGGGTTAGACTTACGCGGTCAACTTGTGGGTACAAAGCAGGTTAGAAACAGGGTAACCGTGGCCGCGCTTTACTGTATCTGCCTGTAAGTTTGTAATTGTGAAAGAACAATTATTGAAATATTAAAGTGTAGAGTATGTTATGAAGATCAGTGAAACTTTAATGCATTATTTGTATTTTTTAGATAGAAGAATGTGAAAAATGTACAAGGGGGGGGGGGGGTGGAGGCATTGTAACTGGTGAAATGTCTACTTAAATGTGCTTTGTTTTATTTTTTTCAAAAGAGAAGCTCCTGAAGGTATTATAGCATGTAGATCAGGGCTTCCCAAACCTACCCCACAGCTATTTGCGTTTTTAGGCTATCTGCAATGAATATGCATGAGATAAATTTGTATATCATGGAGATTCAGTATATGCATATTCATTGTGGATATCCTGAAATCCCAACTGGCTCTGGGGTCCCCGAGGCAGGTTTGGGAAGCCCTGATCCAGACAGACTTTTCACCCTGTTCCCCTCATTTTGAATGCTATTGTGCCCTGGTGTAAGCAATACCAAAAAGTGGTAGGTTACCCTAGCATTGAAATAGTGGGAGTGTTGCTTTCCCCTCTACGGAGGCCAGAGCTTCCCACCTCTTCCTGGGGACCCCCACAGCTACTCGGGTTTTTAGGATATCCACATGAAGATGTATGAAATAGATCTGCATAAGAACATAAGAACATGCCATACTGGGTCAGACCAAGGGTCCATCAAGCCCAGCATCCTGTTTCCAACAGTGGCCAATCCAGGCCATAAGAACCTGGCAAGTACCCAAAAACTAAGTCTATTCCATGTAACCATTGCTAATGGCAGTGGCTATTCTCTAAGTGAACTTAATAGCAGGTAATGGACTTCTCCTCCAAGAACTTATCCAATCCTTTCTTAAACACAGCTATACTAACTGCACGAACCACATCCTCTGGCAACAAATTCCAGAGTTTAATTGTGCGTTGAGTAAAAAAGAACTTTCTCCAATTAGTTTTAAATGTGCCCCATGCTAACTTCATGGAGTGCCCCCTAGTCTTTCTATTATCCGAAAGAGTAAATAACTGATTCACATCTACCCGTTCTAGACTTCTCATGATTTTAAACATCTCTATCATATCCCCCCTCAGTCGTCTCTTCTCCAAGCTGAAAAGTCCTAACCTCTTTAGTCTTTCCTCATAGGGGAGTTGTTCCATTCCCCTTATCATTTTGGTAGCCCTTCTCTGTACCTTCTCCATCGCAATTATATCTTTCTTGAGATGCAGCGACCAGAATTGTACACAGTATTCAAGGTGTGGTCTCACCATGGAGCGATACAGAGGCATTATAACATTTTCCGTTTTATTCACCATTCCCTTTCTAATAATTCCCAACATTCTGTTTGCTTTTTTGACTGCCGCAGCACACTGAACCGACGATTTCAATGTGTTATCCACTATGACACCTAGATCTCTTTCTTGGGTTGTAGCACCTAATATGGAACCCAACATTGTGTAATTATAGCATGGGTTATTTTTCCCTATATGCATCACCTTGCACTTATCCACATTAAATTTCATCTGCCATTTGGATGCCCAATTTTCCAGTCTCACAAGGTCTTCCTGCAATTTATCACAATCTGCTTGTGATTTAACTACTCTGAACAATTTTGTGTCATCTGCAAATTTGATTATCTCACTCGTCGTATTTCTTTCCAGATCATTTATAAATATATTGAACAGTAAGGGTCCCAATACAGATCCCTGAAGCACTCCACTGCCCACCCCCACTTTCACTGAGAAAATTGCCCATTTAATCCTACTCTCTGTTTCCTGTCTTTTAGCCAGTTTGCAATCCACGAAAGGACATCGCCACCTATCCCATGACTTTTTATTTTTCCTAGAAGCCTCTCATGAGGAACTTTGTCAAACGCCTTCTGAAAATCCAAGTATACTATATCTACCGGTTCACCTTTATCCACATGTTTATTAACTCCTTTAAAAAAGTGAAGCAGATTTGTGAGGCAAGACTTGCCCTGGGTAAAGCCATGCTGACTTTGTTCCATTAAACCGTGTCTTTCTATATGTTCTGTGATTTTGATGTTTAGAACACTTTCCACTATTTTTCTGGCATGAAGTCAGGCTAACCGGTCTGTAGTTTCCCGGATCGCCCCTGGAGCCCTTTTTAAATATTGGGGTTACATTTGCTATCCTCCAGTCTTCAGGTACAATGGATGATTTTAATGATAAGTTACAAATTTTTACTAATAGGTCTGAAATTTCATTTTTTAGTTCCTTCAGAACTCTGGGGTGTATACGATCCGGTCCAGGTGATTTACTACTCTTCAGTTTGGCAATCAGGCCTACCACATCTTCTAGGTTCACCGTGATTTGATTCAGTCCATCTGAATCATTACCCATGAAAACCTTCTCCATTACAGGTACCTCCCCAACATCCTCTTCAGTAAACACCGAAGCAAAGAAATCATTTAATCTTTCCGCGATGGCCTTATCTTCTCTAAGTGCCCCTTTAACCCTTCGATCATCTAACGGTCCAACTGACTCCCTCACAGGCTTTGCTTCGGATATATTTAAAAAAGTTTTTACTGTGAGTTTTTGCCTCTACAGCCAACTTCTGTATTGGCCCCATACACTGTATTAGCCCCATACACTGGGGCCAATACAGTACATGCAGCCGAGCACACTGTATAACCCACAGTTGGACACGGGTTTTTATAGGTGCTAACTAATTGCCTTATGCATCTAATCTGGAGTGAATCTAATAGCACTCATCACATACAGATGCATGCGAATGAGGCTATTAGCTATTCACTCCCAATGCAAAAAAAAAAAAAAAAGGGTGTCTAGGATGCACATTTTAGCAATCAGAAATTAACGCCCACCCGGAGCAGGCATTAACAGCTAAGTGTTCCTAAAACTAGTCCAGAAAAGCACAAAAAACTTTTTTTGTACTACCTCCTACTTAATATCATTGCGATATTAAGTAGGAGGAAAAACTAACTTAAAAAAAAAAAAGCACCTGCAGTCAGGTGCAGGAACCAGATGCTCAATTGAGAAGAGTCCATTTCCTAAACCCCTGGCGATGCAGCGTTTAGGAAACCGATGCTGAAACTCTGCGTCAGTTTTCCTAAGTGGCAGACGGCTGACACATTTCAGCTCCCGTTATCAAGAAGGCGCTAGGGGCACGCAAGCGACTAGCGCCTCGATAACGCAACCCCTGATTTAAATATTGCATGGCACGGGCGCATTAGGAAAGCGGGCACTGACTGCTCAGCTCCCACTTTCTGCACATAAATATTGCATCAGCCCCATTAGAAACAATCTCCTACATCTTCACTGTGGCTATCCTGAAAACCTGACTGGCTCGACATACTCAGAGGACAGGGTTGAGGATCACTGACCTACAGTCCTGAAAGTCGAGATGTGCATAAATGTTTTCTTGTAAAGACTATAGAGCCTGCTGAATTCTACATTCCAAAGCTACAATGGTAATGTTTGCCCTGTAATAAGTGGTTTTCCATATATGAGTGCTGGGAATTTCCAGATGGGAGCTGGGCTACATAAGTATTTCAGAGAGTTTGCAAATGAGGTGGTGTGGCACTTGAAAAGTGGGTAGGTAGTGTGAGGTTCCTGTCCTTACTCTGCCCTATTACAGTCCACATAGGCTCAGGAAGCTTTTCCCTGCTTTTTCTATAGAGGACTACCCTCACTCAGTTTAATTTACATATTTAAAAAGGGAAAAATCAGGGTCATGCATAGGGAAAATAGGCTAATGATGCATTTTGCAGTTCAGTGGAAGGCAGGCCTGAAATGTATCATCATATGCTCATTATCATCTAATTCACCATCTGACTTCCAGCAGTGGCTCTGAACAGCTATGTTAGGGGTGGCATACTCTAGTCCTCAAGGGCCACAAATAGGTGCAGTTGTCAGGCTATCCACATTTAATATGCATGAGAGAGATCTCCATACAATAAAAGCACTGCATGTAAATCTATCTCCTGCATATTTATTGTAGATATCTGAAAGCCAGGCCCGGTTGTAGCTCGAGGACTGCAGCTGAACACCCTTAAGCTATTTTTTTTTAATTTGTTGGCCTTCCTGAACAGCTACTCACCAAAGCTTCCTTTCAGCTTTCAAAGTGGGTGAATTGAGCCCAATAGACCAAAAAAAAAAATGTCAGATGCCATTTCCAATACCTATCTTTACTTTTCAATAAGCACTAACTTTCACAAAGACAACACTAGTTTTGGCAGCAAAGTTGAGAAAGGAGGAAATAGATCCATATCCTACTTAGGTAACTAGCTGATCCAAGTATGCTCAAAAAGTCTGAAAAGGAAAATTGTTACAGTCCTTCAGGATCATGGCTGTGTGTTAAACTGGAGGGGGAAAATGCACTGGCTCCGAGCTCAGCAAGTAATTCTACATAAATTAAGAAAAATATCCCTGACACCACAGTTAAAGGAAGTAAATCTGTTACAGAGAGTGTCATGAGAACATCAGAAATAAGAGGCAATAACAGATACAAGCCTATAAAGCTGGGAGTGCTCATGAGCAGATTTATGCAGCATAAGAAACAGGGTTGTTTTAGGAAGCAAAATTATTGCTCAATCAACTGGAAATGAAAGCAGCATACAAAAGCCTACTGCACTTCAAAATTATTTGCAAGCGGAAGTAGTTACCTATAGCAACAGGCAAGGAGGCATAAAAAGCATAGGTTTATTAAAAGATACAGGGGTTTTCTTATCAAGCAGTTTTTTTGTTGCTGGGTTTTTTTTTTTTTGTTTTTTTGCAGAACAGAGCAGTAGTATGTGTTGTGGAAGATGTAATTTAACAGCCGGCTATTTGAGCAGAAATATGTATAGCCAAGGCAGCAGTCTATGTCCAGATATTTTCAAGACGGTATATAAAGAAAGGGGGTACCCAGAAGCAGACCTGATGACTGAACAGCTACAAGAAGCAGGGCCCCTACCCATGCGCTGCAGAAGATGTGCAAGGTGTAGTGATAGATATTGTGGCAATACCTAAGTTTTTCTCCCTAGCATGCACTCCTCCACCCACACCTGTGATCAGAAGAGTTCTAGGAAAAAAACAGTTATCTCCAACAGCGTTGGAGATAACTATGAGCTGTCATGCAGGTGTCCATCTTACCATACAGAAAGGATCATTTAAGGGCCAATTTAGCACAAGAACCCAGTTCTATCATTGGCAGCATATTGCTTGAAAATATACTGAAGGAAAGTAACTGATATACTATTCCACAGTATGTAAAATATTCACCATATAATGTAAACTTCAGCACCAGTCTAGTACCAGACTTTTAGAATGTCTCCAGAAAAAGGGGGAGCTAGAGGATTCTGTGACATCACGTGAAAAATCAGATAACAGCGACAGCTGCCATAAGAAACAGCAGCATCCATTCCACGGGGGAAGATCCAGATGCTCAGATTTGTTAAAGCAGCATCCAAGATTAATCTATTTGGTGGATGCTCCATTCTTTCCTAGAATCTAAATTTAGTTTCAAAAGCCTTAAGAAATATCGATTTGAGCCACTTTGTGAAACTCCATCTCTGTTTTTGACCCAACAGGTTTCTCCTGCTCCTTGGTATTTCCAGCTCACTAGGAACCAAGGCTAGAATCTGGCACCATGAGCATTCATTCACAACTATCCCAGGATTTTCCCCCTATTATGAATTGCCTGCCACCCCCAACAGAGCTTAGTCTGGTCACTGCAGTAATAGTTTTCGGGCCAGAGGCCATGCACTAGCTCTCCCGCTGGAATCCTGAATCATGGGTCCGGAAGGGAGCCATAGCTGCCACCCTCTGCAGCATGCCTGGCCCCGCCCTATGTAGGAAGCAGAAGTCCTGACTTGGAAATCAGAGAACTTTCCACATGGCAGTGCCCAGCACTTGCCACCAAAGCCAGTGTCCCCCCCCCCCCCCTTACATATGTTCCATAATAAGAGCATAATCTCCTAAAGCAGTGGTT
This sequence comes from Rhinatrema bivittatum, assembly GCF_901001135.1. Taxonomy (NCBI): domain Eukaryota; kingdom Metazoa; phylum Chordata; class Amphibia; order Gymnophiona; family Rhinatrematidae; genus Rhinatrema; species Rhinatrema bivittatum. Next base: position 271,456,826 of record NC_042615.1, on the reverse strand, counting down.
CTCAACCAGTGTGTTGCCAAGCACACGCAGGTGTGTCACCAAACTTCCCGGTCCCCTGCTGATCCAGCTGCTCCCCCTACCCGAGCAAGATAAGTCCTCCACCCAGGCTTAAAACGCTGAAAGCCGGGTGGAACGTGGCAGGAGAGCTGGAGTCAGCAGCACAGTCATGCTCTCTTCTTCCTGCCCCCGTGGCGCAGAAGAGGAAGTGATGAGCAGCGGGTGCGTGCGTGGGAAGAAGAGACCATGCTAGTGCAGGCAGCATCGGCCCAAAGAAAAGAGAGGCACAGCCTGAGGAATGAGCAGCGCAGCTCCGAGAAAACCGAAGAACGTCATCAACCCCCGCAGCCGATGCGACTCCTTGCTCCGCGAGGGCTGAAAATGAAGTAGGTTGCTGCTGTCTTTAGGGTTAAAAGTGGAGGAGGCTGCTGCTGCCACTAGTTCAGGGGAAGGGGGAGAGTGAGTGAATGAGCAAGCATGTGTGTTTGAGATCCTGTGTGAGTGAGATAGCATGTATGTGAATGATTGAGACTTGTACATGTGAAAGAGTATGTGTGTGATTGAGAGCTGGTTTAGGTGAGGGAGTATGTGATTGAGAGCCTGTGTGTAAATGAGAAAAAGAGCATGTGTGTCTGTGGGTGACAGAGCTGGTTTAGGTGAGGAAGCATGTATGTGATTGAGCCTGTGTGTAAATGAGAGAAGGAGACAGCATGTGTCTGTGTGTTATTGAGAGCTGGTTTAGGTGAGGGAGCATGTATGTGATTGAGCCTGTGTGTAAATGAGAGGAGACAGCATGTGTCTGTGTGTTATTGAGAGCTGGTTTAGGTGAGGGAGCATGTATGTGATTGAGCCTGTGTGTAAATGAGAGAGCATGTTTGTAAGCATGTGAATGAGAGAGTCTGTGTGAGAGAAAAGGACAGCATGTATGTTGGTGATTGAAAGCCTGTGTGTGTATAAGCCTGAAAAGATAGATAGCATATGTGTAATTAAGAACCTATATAAGTGAGAGAGAAAAAGCATGTGTATATGTGAGCCAGTGTGAGAGAGAGATAGAGAAAGTTCCAAGCAAACCACCCCTGCTCCTGCTAATTCAAAACAATCTCAGGGCACCTGGATATCAAATGTTCCCAGGTATGCAGAGCAAAACATTTTTTTGTATCCTTATTTTTCATTACTGGGTCTTTGTGTCTTCTATTTTGAAATATTTTACTGGTATCTAGAAATTTTTTATATGAGTTTTTAATTACTGGATATTCCATTCATCCGCTGTTTTGTAATAATCTGTTCTTTTTATTAGTATGGTTTTACTGCTACTGATTTTATTTCTTGATTTGTTTTATAAGGATGGGTAATGTTTCTTTTTTTCCTTTGTTGCACTGCATACAGACTCTGGCTTGCGGTTTCTAATTCAGTTTTTTTCTGCATGTTTCTAGTTATGCGTTTTGGTCTTTTTATTCTTTGTTAGGTGAAGGTCAGCACCTGTGCTTTAGGTGAGGTTTTCTGCTGGCAAGTAGTTTCTGTGTAGGACTCTATAGCAGCCTGACTTGGTCCATTTTCCTAATAGGAGGTGTATTGGTGTTTTAAGGCCTGGTGTAATATTTTCAGTGTTGCCTTTTCTTAGGTAAGGTGGTTACTGTTAAGTGCTGAAAATTGGTGCTGTTTTGGTGTGGGATGTTTACTGTTTATGCAATTTCTGTTCAGACAATAAACAAATAATATTGGACCTTTATTTTTTTTTATTTCTACTGAAAATTTTAATGAGCAGGGTGTCACACATGTGAGTGTGGTCTGTTAGATGTGTCACGATGGGAAAAAGGTTGAGAACCACTGTCCTAAAGGACAATCATTTCATATTACCCACCCTATTGTCCAAATTCAACCTCACAGGAGAGAAAAAAAAAACATGGTTTTCTAAGAACATTAATAATTTACCTGCCACGAGCAGCAACATTCAAGTAGTCGAAAAGGTGCTTGTGTACCTTTGCTAGCTAAAGCAGGGCTTTCTGACTAGATGGTCAGAAGTAATCAGACAAACTTTACTCACAGTAAGAGACTCTGCCAGTGACAGGTGGTAGGGCACACGTTTAATGGGCATGGCAAAAAAGCCTACAGCCATGCCTTTAGAAGCTACCTAAATACATTTTTCCCTTGGTCTGAACTATTCAGGGTGGAACAGCTGAAAAGGGATATTCTTATCTGCTAATTTAGTTCCCGTTTCCATCAGGAATAGCCCAGAAAATTCAACCTAACAAATTTTAAAATGTTGCAAAACAGCACAGCTAGTGAAGATTTTAGTCTTAGAAATTGTTAGATGAAGCAGGTTACTGTGAGTATTGTAGAATATTTTCAGCTTGAAAGAAATAAGAAACTAACAGAGAAATGCTTGCAGCCTACTTATAGGGAAGGGCTCCTCTGCCATGTTTTTGCTTATTCTCCGCCTGCTGGGAGGAGGACATGTATCCACAGTCTAGGGTGAATCCCGGTGAAAATCAGAGAAACCAAATAAATAAATAAGAAAATCCTTCCTTGGAGACCAAGGTAATCTGACCTATGAGGACAGGATGAACAAGCAGCTGGGTTTGTTTAGTGTGGAAAGGAGGAAACAAGGAACAACTTGATGATAGTCTTCAAATACATAAAGGAGGCTACAATGAGGATTGTCAATCTCCACCGAGGAAAGGTCAAGGAATAACAGGCTTCCACTACAGCAGGAAAGATATAAGGCAGAACATTCTTGTTACAAGGGCAGTTATACACTAAAACAAGTTAGCGAGGAAGGTGGTGAAATCTCCCTGATTGGAGTTTAACAAACAAGTTACACCAACATTTTGTCTGGGATGACACCAGGACAGAAGAACCCACCTCGGGCAGGATGTTGAACCAGATCATTTCTTCCAGCCCTTCTAGGCCCACAGGCTGATGGCATAGGTTTGATTCTTAGCTCAGGTCTTCTGCACCCCATGCTAGGCAGGGCTGGAGATGTGGCAGAGATCCCAGCTGGAGGAATGGAGAAATTACTTACCTGATAATTTCGTTTTCCTTAGTGTAGACAGATAGACTCAGGACCAATGGGTATAGTGTGCTCCTGATAGCAGTTGGAGACTGAGTCAGATTTCAATCTGACGTCAGCCCTAGAACATATACCCCCTACAGGAAGCTCTAGTCTTCAGTATTCTCTTCGAAAAGCAATTTTGGATATATGTGTGACTGAATAACTTGATTAACTTTGATTAACTTGAACTGGTTGATGTGATTATAGCTGGAGACCGCCAGTGCACTCAACCGAGAAATGCCGACAGCCGGTAGGTATGGGTGTCTTAATTAGAGGGAAGCTTGGCTTACCCATGTTTGTCTTGCTCTCGGCGATTGTCACCCGAGGTTTCCGTGTTGGTATCCTGCCCATGGCTGCCAACAAAGTCCATCTGTCTAGACTAAGGAAAACGAAATTATCAGGTAAGTAATTTCTCCATTTCCTAGCATGTAGCAGATGGACTCAGGACCACTGGGATGTACAAAAGCTACTCCCGAAACTGGTGGTAGGCTGCCCGTGGTCCACTTAGTACTGCCCTTGTGAATGCCGTGTTCTCCTGAGCCTGAACATCAAGGCGGTAGAACCTAGAGAAGGTGTGAATGGAGGACCATGTTAGCGCCCGACAAATCTTGGCAGGTGACAGCATCTTGGTTTCCACCCAGGACACTACCTGGGCTCTAGTAGAATGGGCCTTGACTTGTAGAGGTGGAGGCTTGCCTGCCTCCATGTAGGCTGCCTTGATAGCTTCTTTGATCCAGCGGGCTATGTTTGCCCGTGAGGCCACTTTCCCCTTGTTTCTTCCCGCTGTGAAGGACGAATAGGTGGTCCATCTTTCGTACGGATTCCGACCTTTCCAGGTATCGGACAAGGAGTCTGCCGCTGTTAAGATGGCGAAGGCGGCGAGATTCTTCAGAGTCCTTATGCTTGTCTGGCAATGGCAGCGAGATGGTTTGGTTTAGATGGAAGTGAGAAACCACTTTTGGGAGGAAGGAGGGGACCGTGCGTAGCTGTATGGATCCCGGTGTGAACCTGAGGAACGGTTCTCGATAGGACAGTGCTTGAAGTTCTGAGATGGCGATGGGCCGAACAGACTGCCACTAGAAATGCAGGGGTGATCCGGGTAACTATAGACCAGTGAGCCTAACTTCAGTGCCGGGAAAAATAGTGGAAACTATCCTCAAGATCAAAATTGTAGAGCATATAGAAAGACATGATTTAATGGGACACAGTCAACATGGATTTACCCAAGGGAAGTCTTGCCTAACAAACCTGCTTCATTTTTTTGAAGGGGTTAATAAACATGTGGATAAAGGTGAACCGGTAGATGTAGTGTATTTGGATTTTCAGAAGGCGTTTGACAAAGTCCCTCATGAGAGGCTTCTACGAAAACTAAAAAGTCATGGGATAGGAGGCGATGTCCTTTCGTGGATTACAAACTGGTTAAAAGACAGGAAACAGAGAGTAGGACTAAATGGTCAATTTTCTCAGTGGAAAAGGGTAAACAGTGGAGTGCCTCAGGGATCTGTACTTGGACCGGTGCTTTTCAATATATATATCAATGATCTGGAAAGGAATACGATGAGTGACGTTATCAAATTTGCAGATGATACAAAATTATTCAGAGTAGCTAAATCACAAGCAGACTGTGATACATTACAGGAGGACCTTGCAAGACTGCAAGATTGGGCATCCAAATGGCAGATGAAATTTAATGTGGACAAGTGCAAGGTGTTGCATATAGGGAAAAATAACCCTAGCTGTAGTTACACGATGTTAGGTTCCATATTAGGAGCTACCACCCAAGAAAGAGATCTAGGCGTCATAGTAGATAATACATTGAAATCGTCAGCTCAGTGTGCTGCAGCAGTCAAAAAAGCAAATAAAATGTTAGGAATTATTAGGAAGGGAATGGTTAATAAAACGGAAAATGTCATAATGCCTCTATATCGCTCCATGGTGAGACCACACCTTGAATACTGTGTACAATTCTGGTCGCCGTATCTCAAAAAAGATATAGTTGCAATGGAGAAGGTACAGAGAAGGGCAACCAAAATGATAAAGGGGATGGAACAGCTCCCCTATGAGGAAAGGCTGAAGAGGTTAGGCATGTTCAGCTTGGAGAAGAGACGGCTGAGGGGGGATATCATAGAGGTCTTTAAGATCATGAGAGGTCTTGAACGAGTAGATGTGACTCGGTTATTTACACTTTCGAATAATAGAAGGACTAGGGGGCATTCCATGAAGTTAGCAAGTAGCACATTTAAGACTAATCGGAGAAAATTCTTTTTCACTCAACGCACAATAAATCTCTGGAATTTGTTGCCAGAGGATGTGGTTAGTGCAGTTAGTGTAGCTGGGTTCAAAAAAGGTTTGGATAAGTTCTTGGAAGAGAAGTCCATTAACTGCTATTAATCAAGTTTACTTAGGGAATAGTCACTGCTATTAATTGCATCAGTAGCATGGGATCTTCTAGGTGTTTGGGTAATTGCCAGGTTCTTGTGGCCTGGTTTGGCCTCTGTTGGAAACAGGATGCTGGGCTTGATGGACCCTTGGTCTGACCCAGCATGGCAATTTCTTATGTTCTTATGTTCTTAGTAGGTGGACGGACAGACCGCAGGTGGGTCTGAAGGAGGCTCCTGCTAGGAAGTCTAGGACTAGATTGAGATTCCATAAGGGTACCGGCCACTTTAGGTGTGGTCGGATCTGTTTGACTCCTTTCAGGAAGCAGGAGCCGTCCAGATGAGAGGCTAGGCTGTCGCCCTCCACCTTGGCTCTGTAGCAGGCCAATGCGGCCACCTGCACCTTGATGGAGTTGAGAGACAACCCCATCTGTAAGCCGTTCTGCAGGAATTCCAGAATCATGGGAACTTTGACTGGCCGTGGGCAGATGGCGCGGTCTTCACACCAGGCTTCGAATATTCTCCATATTCGTATGTAGGTTAGAGATGTGGAAAACATGCGTGCTCGGGGCAGGGTGTCGATCACCGCCCCAGAGTATCCGCTCTTCTTCAGGCGTGTCCTCTCAATGGCCAGACCATAAGAGAGAATAGAGTTGGGTCTTCGTGGAGGATCAGGCCTTGTTGAAGCAGATCCCTGTGTGGAGGTAGAGGGCTCCCTGGCAGTAGTCTTCGCATGTCTGCATACCACAGCCTTCTTGGCCAGTCCAGGTCCACTAGAAGTACTGGTCCCCTGTGGTGTTCTATCTTGTGGATGATCCTGCCCAGAAGTGGCCATGGAGGGAAGGCGTATAGCAGGAGTTCCTGTGGCCAGGCCTGGACCCCTAGGAATTGTGGTTCCCCTCTGCGACTGAAGAAGTTGGGAACTTGGGCGTTGGACCAGGTTGCCAGGAGGTCCATGGCTGGTGTTCCCCAGCGGTTTACTATCAACTGGAAGGCTGTGGCCGACAGCCTCCATTCCCCTGGGTCTATTTATTTATTTTATGGTATTTATATACCGCTTTTTAAAATAAAATTTTATCAAAACTGTTTACAGTAGTTAAAATAAGAAAAATAAAATGCAAATTAAATAATAAAAAAAGTACATAAATTTAGTTAAGTAGCCAGATAATTACTAGCTTAAAATAAAATTCTTAATTAAGACAAAACAATAATAATAATAACAATAGTAGTAGCGTGCCATGGTAAACGGAATAGGAAAAGTAAAAAGGCGAGAGGGGGAGGGAAGAGGTGATGAGTTATCAGATAAATATATCCCAAAAAAAATGAAGGGAATGAAAAAAGATTGAATGAAAATTGAGGTATTATGTGTCAAGTGAGGAGAATTGGGGTAATATGTGTCAAATGGACGGGGTTGAAGAGGTGGAAACTTCTGTTTTGTTGGAAGAATACTTAGAGGAGTTATTAAATGCATGTTGAAAAAAGTATGTTTTCAGAGCTTTTTTGAAGTGATGAGGGTTCGATATTAGACAGAGAGGGTTGGGTAAAGAGTTCCAAAGAGATGGTCCTGCTACTGAAAATGATCTCTTTCTGGTTATGTCTAATCTGGCCTGTCGTGGTATGGAATGTCTAGAAGATTTTGAGTGAGTGATCTTAGATGTCGGGTGGGTTTGTAAATACGAAGTAAGGTGCATAGCCAGGTGGAGGAAGAATTATAGATTAGGCTGTGAATGATTGAGAGTAGACTTTCTCTGCTGAGGTAATCCGCAGTGACGTTGTCTTTTCCTGCGATATGGGTGGCTGAAATCTCTTGTAGGTTTGACTCCGCCCACACCATTAGGGGGTCTATTTCCAGGGACACCAGTTGGCTTCTGGTTCCTCCCTGGCAGTTATTGTAGGCAACTGTTGTGGCGTTGACGGCATGACTGACAGATTCGCCCCGGAGTCTGTGACTGAACCCTAGGCAGGCTAGCCTAACTGCCCATGCTTCCAGTCATTTGATGTTCCAGCCCGACTCTTCCTTGTCCCATTGCCCCTGGGTGGTCAGTACCTGGCAGTGGGATCCCCACCCTCGTAGGTTTGCATCTGTGGTGAGCAGGATCCAGGGCGGCGGGGATAGCATTACTCCCTTGCTCAGATGGTCTTCTTGTAGCCACCATTGTAGCTGGGTTTGAACTTCCTCCGGGAGCTGGAGGCGAACAGAGTAGTTCTGGGACATCGGATTCCATCATGACAGTAGGGAACACTGTAGGAGTCGCATGTGAGCTCTTGCCCATGGAACTACTTCCAGTGTGGATGTCATGAGACTAAGGACTTGGAAGTAGTCCCACACCTTGGGGCGAAGACTGCTTAATAGGTTTCACAATTGGTTGAACAGTTTTGTTCTCCTCGTATGAGTCAGAATGACCTTGTCTTGTCTGGTGTCGATCCGGACTCCCAGGTATTCCAGAGATTGGGAGGGCTGCAGACAGCTCTTGTTTGTGTTGACCACCCACCCGAGGATCTCCAGTAAAGTTTTGACTCTGGTGGTCGCCTGATTACTTTCTTCTGGGGATTTTGCCCTGATCAGTCCATCATCCAGATATGGGTGGACGAGGATTCCTTCTTTCCTCAATGTCGCCACCACTACAACCATGATTTTGGTGAATGTTTGGGGTGCTGTGGCTAGACCGAAGGATAGTGCCCGGAACTGGTAGTGGTGGTCCAGGATCGCGAAGCGTAAAAAACGCTAATCTCGTGATGTACCGGGATGTGCAGATAGGCTTCATACATATCCAGGGATGTGAGAAATTCTCCCGCCTGTATCGCCCTTATGACCGAGCATAGGGTTTCCAAGCAGAGGTGAGGTACCCTCAGGTGACTGTTGACGGACTGGAGGTCCAGGATGGGCTGGAACGTACCCTCTTTCTTGAGAACAATATAATAGATGGAATAGTGCCCAGTATTTTGTTGGTGCTTGGGCACCGGCATTATAGCCTTTAAGTCTAACAATTTGGTCAGTGTGGTCTCCAGTGCTGTCCTCTTGGAAGGGTCGTGGCAGGGAGATTTCACAAATTTGTCCGGAGAACTTTTGTGGAAGTCCAGATAATATCCCTCTCGGATGATGGTTAGGACCCACTTGTCTGAAGTTATCTCGACCCATCTTTGGTAGAATAAGGCAAGTCTGCCCGCTATGGCTTCTTCCTGTGGATGGGTCGGCTGATCTTCAATGTGGGGTGCGGCTGGGGCCTGGACCCGCGCTGGCTCCCCTTTTGCTGTGTTTGTTCCATGCTTGTTATGTACTCTTGTACAGTTTGAAGCACTGTGATCCCCTACCCTTAGATATTCAGGGGGAGGGGCACTGGCTTCTCCTGTTTTTATCCTCCGGTAGCCATGGTACTGGGGATTCGCCCCATTTGTCGGCTAACTTCTCCAGTTTGCTTCCGAACAGGAGCGTTCCCTTATAAGGCATTCTCGTGAATCTCGTCTTGGACGTCACGTCGGCTGACCAGCTTCGGAGCCAGAGTTGCCTTCTGGCTGCCACCACAGACAAAGCGCCTCTGGCTGCGGTGCGCACCAGATCGGAGGTTGCATCCATGAGGAATGATACTGCTTGTTCTAGTGCTTCGACAGGTGTGGTGGCATTCTTGGTCTTTGATAAGCAGGCACGTGTCACCACAGCACAGCGGGCCGAGATCTGTAGTGACATAGCTGATACGTTGAATGACTGAGGATGGATTCCAGACGTCTGTCCTGGCCATCCTTGAGTGCCACTCCTCCCTCGACTGGGATGGTAGTGCGCTTTGAGACCGCGCAGATCATGGCATCCACTTTGGGAAATGCCAGGAGATCTTTGGCAGCGGGGTCCAGGGGGTATAGAGCTGCCAGAGTCCATCCCCCCTTGAACGTGGCCTCCGGAGCCTCCCATTCCAGGTCAAGCAGCTGTTGGGCGGCTTGCAGCAAAGGGAAATGGCGGGAGGCCTGAATTGAGTCCCTCGGAGGGGGTTCATCTTCGGTTCCCCTGGGATAGCAAGCTCTTTCAAGCTGTGAGCCACGAGGTCTGATAGTTTGTCTTTGGCAAAGAACCGCCTCATGGTTCAGTAAGGTTCCGTTCCTGGGGGAATTTCCCCTTCCTCCAGGGAGTCTTGATCCTCGTCCGAGGTGTCAGTGTCCCCAATGTTGGGGCTTTTGGGCGGAAGAGGCACTTATCTGGGTTTAGAGGGTCTTGGGATGTTAGGGTCCTCTGGGTGGGGCTGTGGCATCGGCGGCACCAGTTGCATGTCGACAAAGGTATGTAGGCCTTTGAAGAATTCTACCTAGGAGAAAGATGCTGTGTCTAAATTGAGAGGCGCTGTGTCCCCGGAGACCCCCCATTTGAAGGAGGCTCCCACTGGGGGTAGAGAGTCCGGTGTACTGTCGGTGGTACCAGATCCCAGTACTGGTTGGGGAGGACCTTGACCTGATTTACCCAGGGCCTCCTCACACTGTAGACACAGAGCCATGGCCTCTTCGTGCAGCACAGCTCTTATGTGACATGCTGGGCAGAGGATCTGAGCCTTGAGCTTCTTGTCCGGTGGCGCCATGGCTTGTGCGTGTAGAAATGCAGAAACCCCCGGTTTGTGTGTTCAAGTGTACGCCGGGAGGCTTAGTTATGCGCTCCGGCCGTGCCGAAGTTGTGCGGTTAGGTCAGATGTGCACTCAATAAGATGCGCGTGCCGCTGTGCGCACACAGATTTAACTTAAGCGCCTGGCAGAGTTGAGCATGTGGCTGTGCTCACAGCACTTATGCGAAAGCTGATGTGCGCACAAGTGATTTGTGCGCCTGGCTCGCTTCTGTGCGCACAGATCAGATCAGTGGACAGGGTGGCAATCAAGGGAAAATGGCGACTGTGACCACCTCTGAGGGTCGCCACGTGGGAGGACCCTCGTATCGGACCGGGGTCTAGCCCGGACAGGGCTGATCAACCCAGTAGCACTGATGCTGGCTGGCGATCTGTGCAGCCATTTGAGCCTCGGAGACTTTTAGGAAGTTTTCTTCCTTACCTTGTCTCGGCGTTTCCCGGTCTGGATCTGGGCGGTCTCTGGCTGTGGGGGGAGGGGGAAAAGTATCTTCACCACCGCACTCTAAGTTGCACCCGCCATCTCTCAGCCGCACCCGTTGCTGAAGGCTAAGTCCATGCCAGGAACTGGCTGCCGGACCAAGGCCTACCTCTGAGGGATCGCGAAACTCACCTCAGGAATTCTCAACTGGGGATGGACCCGTAGGTAAGATTTCTTCTTTGTTTTGGATTTCTTCTGGTTAGAATATTCTAATGCTGAGCAAGCGTGTATAGAGTCCCGAACTGTTATGGAGATGGAAGAATACTGAAGAGCAGAGCTTCCGGCAGGGGTATATGCACTAGAGCTGACGTCAGATTGAAATCTGACTCAGTCTCCAACTGCTATCAGGAGCACACTATCCCCATTGGTCCTGAGTCCATCTGCTACATGCTAGGAAAATCTCAGTCACTGTGCAATTGCTTATGTTTTTGTTGCAATCGGATTTGTGCTTGTATTGTACAATCCTTATTGTAGCTTCCTTTCTGTATTTGAAGACTACCATCAAGTTGTTCCTTGGTTTCCTCCTTTTCAACAGACTATAAATTAAATTATAAATAAGGAGCAACATCTAGTGGCCAAACTTATAGTCCACAACAGCTAGAAGGCATGGTTTGTGGCCTCTGAATACGAAAAAGCTTTGTTCTCAGGCTGTCCACTGCAAATATTCATCAGGCACACTTGCACACACGTTTGGTCTGGAATCTATGTGAAGCTGCAGAGCTCGGTCACCTGGAAAATCAGAGCTCGGGATGAGAAGCCATGACATGAATTTAACTGGTTATCTAAGAAAGGTTCAAGGTGATCCAGGACCTTCCTGGTGGAGCTTGCCATAGGCATACATTTAAACACAATGGGATAGCATACATTTTGATTTATTGCTCAGATAATGGCAAACTTGATCTTATCACAATTTGGCAAAGACAGCAAGCTAGGAGGCCTCATGTAAACAGTACACTATGTTTATTCTATGCCAAAGAAGCAGTTTGTTCATATGATGCCCCAACCAATACTAACTGCACTGAACAGTCATTCACCAACACTGGAATCAGTTTCTCCATTACTTTGCATAGTATTATCTCAAAATGTTCTTCCAAAACTTTCTATTAATGTGCTTTATGGCACTTGCACATCCTCAAATTAAGGCTCAGTTTTGTTTTTTTGTTGGGGTTTTTTTTTTTTACACAAAAGACAATCTTTCAGGTTTTGCATTTTGACTATTTTGCCAACCAAACAATTATTTTACTGCACTTTCTATAAAAGGAGGTACAGAGATATGGCCCCCCATATCTTCCGTTACATGCCCTTTTGACTAGCAACAGAAAAGTATATGTGCATACATATACATACATAGACACTGGATCAATGGTAACACATACAGAAAAAGAATTGCATTAGCACACATTTGACACTTGGAAGCAGTGGCCCCAATCGTCATGCCTACAAGCCCAGTTACTACGGATTTGTGCAGCTTTCATAAACATTCAGAAGCCCATCTCCTTAAAAAAAAAAAATCCTGTGGCCACTCATTGCATAATTACAACAGTGGCTTGGGCTGGTAAAATGTTTTTGTATGGTGTACATCAGGGCCTCCCAAACCTTTCCTGGGGACCCCACAGCCAGCTGGGTTTTCAGGCCATCCACAATGAATATGCATGGAAAGTTTGCATACCATGGAGACTCAGTATATGCAAATGTATCTCCTGCATAGTCATTGTGGATAGCCTGAAAACCCAACTGGCTGTGGGGTCCCCAAGACAGGTTTGGGAAGCTCTGGTGCACATACAAGTTTACTTGATTAATCTAAAATCTTAAACTAGGGGATCTCAACCCAGGCCTCAGGATACACCTAGCCAGAGTTTTCTAGGATCTCCACAATGAATATGCATGAGATGGATTTGCATACAATGGTGGCAGTGCAAGCAAATCTACCTCATGTCTCTTCATGTGGAGATCCTGAAACTCTGACTGGCTAGGTGTGTCCAGAGGCCTGGGTTGAGAATCCCTGGCCTAAACAGAGCTAGCCAAGTTTGAGCAATTATGTGGCACTATCTGTGGTAATATTAGAGTTTTGCTATATTTTTGTGGTTTAGCTCTTCTCCCCCAGGTAGCTTCCGAGCTCTTAGAAAACTTGTGCTTCTCACCATTTCTTTCCTCCCCCATAAATCTCACCTCCCCTGCAATTTCCACTTTCCTATCAATATTGAAATCGCCCAGTGCAAGCACATGATGAGCTGCAGCATGCTATAGCATCTGTCTATGGTGGGAGGAAAGCTAATTCAAGGCTACTGTGCATCAATTAAAAAAAAAAGAAACATTTAGCAGATGTATTGCACACAGATTTGTGAGAACCAAGCTTCAAAGCAATATATTTTTATAATCCATATCCTCATGGCTGTAAAATTTCAATTATAGACTACCTGGTTCTCCTCCCCAAAAATGTCTCCTGTATTGACTTACTCTTCTGTACATGTGCAAGGTGGATTTGGAAACCACTGAAGACATACTGCTTATAAAATGCAAAGCTTCAGCACACTTCATCTTCTACTGCAGTTATTAAAGCACCAGCTCACATGCCTTTCGGTTCCAAAGTTGGGTGACAAACCTGAACTCCACAGAAGAGAAGCAAAGCAAACAGCCAGTGGAGAGGGAGGTGTGTGAGTGAGTGAAGACATCCTCCGGAGAGCCAGTATTACAGCTACAGAACCTTCTTCTTCCATCTGTCTCTTCCACCCATCTTATTCGTGGAAGGTGCCAGATCAGCTCAAATAGAACAGATACTCAGCACTTCAGCCAACCTCACAAAGGGTTCCCAGGGGCTGATGTTCTAAGAGCAGCAGTGTAGTGATGTCAGATGTACTGCCCCAATTCTAAAGCATAGATGTCCTACTGCCATCAACAAGATTCATGCAGCTACTGGTACTAGCACAAAAACATAGGCCTTTGGAAACCGGGTTCTCAAGCCTGGCCATGATGACTTATCCACCCCCAACCAGGCCTGCTGTTCAGAATATACAAAAGGAATATTCTAGAATAATATACGCACAGATTTGGTCTAAAGACCAAATTACGGTTGCCCAGGAAAAAAAAAAAAATAGCTCTGTTTGGGGAGCACAAAGACCAGAATTGAAAGCCACTGCTTCCTGTTTGTAGCAGCTCTGAGAATATTAAGTTTAGTGGAGCAGAACGTTTTCTTCATGATAAGCTAGGTCACAATCTGCTTCAATTGGAAACATTCTCTCGTTCATGTTACATGATTTTGCTCGGCTAGACATGACACCTTTGAATTCTGAATAGAAGCGTTCTTTTGTACACCTCAAGCTGGAACAGGGCATTTCGATTGTTTTATGTTCAGCAGCCACTACTCTTTCAAGAACTTTGGAAAACAGATTTCTTGTACTGACTAGATTTGTCATAGAAAAGGCACTAGGCACGCTCACAGGTGCCCTTTAATCCTAAATAAGCCTGAGAAAACAAATGACCCAGAATACAGGTAGTGGCGGAGAGCAGCAGCTCTAAAAAGATGGAGTGGTATGAACTTTCTTGGAAGAAGCCTTCTTCATAGGCACTTCCTGGGAAGTACCCAGGGTGGCCTAAGACAAATCCAAAATATCAAGTGCTAATCTTGTAAGAGCCACGTCAACCTGTTCTGAGTCTGCTGACCAGAATAGAGTTATCTTTCAGCAAGGGGATCTCTCCCAGCAGAAGTATCAAGGTCAAGTGTTGGTCAAGAACCAGCATTCAGCTGTGCTGCTCTATCAAGTCAAGCTTGGGCAACAGTGAGACATAATTGCCTAAAACACAGCACACACACATGGTCATTAAATAAAGGTTAAATCAGTCATTCCTTCTCTAACACAACACAAAGTCCCATGGCTGAAAGAATAAAAACAGAAGTTATTTAAAACACACACAAAGAAGCAGAGTGGTACTGCAGCTGTTCTGAAGATATTTGTCACCTTACAACAAAGCAGCAGGCAGCATTCAGTCAATCAAAAAGCCTAGCTGACACTCGCCCCACTTCTTGAATCAGCAAAATTTTCACTGGACAATGGCACTGGCAGAGTAGGGCCTGGGAAAAGCACCTATGAAGGAGAAAGCAGAGGTGCTTACCTGTAACAGGTGTTCTCAGAGGACAGCAGGATGGAAGTCCTCACACATAGGTGACATCATCAGATGGAGCCCTGACAGTGAAAACTTATATCAAAGTTTCTAGAACTTTGACTCGGCACACTGAGCATGCCCAGTATGCCCTATACCATGCGTGCACGTGGGGTCCCTCTCCAGTTTTATACCATATAATTATATATAAATCAAGAAATAGGAGAAACCCAACTCTGGGGGTGGGGCGGGTGGGTTTCGTGAGGACTAATATCCTGCTGTCCTCAGAGAACACCTGTTACAGGTAAGCAACTCTTCTTTCTCAGAGGACAAGCAGGATGGTAGTCCTCACACATGGGTGAATCCTCAGCTACAGGTAGCTGCCCAACATAAAAGGGGAAAAACAGACACCCAAACCAGATGCCAATGGGCACAATGGTGCTTTTGGTAAGAGGGGGAGACAGTCTGAACCCAAACAGCAGGCCCTAGGCGGGAGAGAGTTGGGTTCTACACCTCAAACAGGCTCCGAAGGACAGAGTGGTCATACCTCTCTTGCATCACCCATCCCAATCCAAGCAATAGTGAGATGTGAATGCATGGAGAGAACATCGCAGCCTTGCAGGTTTCCTCCAAAGAAAATGGCTCATAAATGGGCCGCCAACGCTGCCATGACTGACAGAATGAGCCTTGACATGACCCCCAAGATGCAGCCCTGCCTGAGCATAACAGAACGAGATGCCTTCTGCTAGTCAATTGAAAGTATCTGTTTAGCAATGGCAATGCCCAACCTATTCCTATCAAAAGAAACAAAACGTTATGTGGACTGTCTATGGCCTTCTGTCCGCTCCAAATAGAAAGCTAAGGCTCGCTTGAAATCCAAACCGTGCATGGTTCATTCACCTTAGTGCAAATGGGGCCTGGGAAAGAATGTTGGCAGGATGATGGGCTGTTTAAGATGGGAGTCCGTCAGTCACTACCTTAGGCAGGAACTTAGGGTGCGCGTGCAAGACCACCCTGTCATGACAAAACTTACCGTAAGGTGAATAAGTCACTAAAGCCTGAAGCTCACTGACCCTGCATACTGAGGAGATCACTACCAAAAATATGACCTTCCAGGTCAGGTAAGTCAGGTCACAGGAGTGCAGCGACTCAAAAGGAGCTTTCATCAGCTGAACTAATACCACGTTGAGATCCCAAGACAAAGAGGGAGGCCTTAGGGGAGGCTTCAATTGAAGCAGGCCCCACATGAATTGTACAACTATAGGCTGTACAGAGATGGGCGTACCATCTACACCATGGTGGTATGAGCCAACTGCATGGAGATGAACTCTAACAAAATGGTTTTTAAGCTAGCTTCCTATAGGTGTAGAAGGTAAACAAGCACTTTTGTGTGGGACAGGAGAACAGATCTAGGCCCTTCTGCTCACACCACACGGAAAATCTCCTCCACTTCAGTCCATAGGACTTTCTAGTACAAGGCTTTCTAGAAGCTACCAGGACCAGAGACACATCCTCAGAGATTGAGTAGTTGTAGGATTCACCTCTCAACATCCAGGCTGTAAGCGACAGGGCCTGGAGATTGGGATGTCACAACCTGCCTCGATCTTGCATGATGAGATCTGGGGAAGTCCCCAGCCTGATTGCTCTCCAGATAAACAGCTCCTGTAGGAGTGGAAACCAGACCTGTCTTGGCCAATAAGGGGCTATGAGGATAAAGAGTCTTCACTACTAAGGAAATTGGAAGATATGCATACAGAAGACCCTTGCCCCAACGACGAGTAAAGCCGACCGAGGCTGGTTTGCCGTCTGACCTGTATGGAAAGCAGAACCAAGCACCTTCTGGTTACAAGGGGACGTGAACAGATCTAAGTCCGGGCTCTCCCAGAGGCGGAATATCCAATTCACCACTCCCTGGTCCATGGACCACTCGTGGGGTCTGAAGGCACAATTCTGTCTGTCCACTATCATGATTCTCCGTCCCAGCCAGGTATATGGCCCTGAGCACCAACCTGTGGGACAGGGCCCATGACCAGATCTGGACAGCTTCCTGACACAGGAAATATGATCCCATACCTATCTGCTTGTTGACATCCCACATCGCTCCCTGGATCAGGACAACCTTGTTGGACAGCCAATCTCTGAAAGTCCATAGTGCATATCTGATCGCCCGAAGCTCCAGGAAGTTGATTTGACAACAGCTTTCCCAAGCAGACCAGAAAATCTGGATGCTGAACTCATCTACATGAGTTCCCCAGCCCAGGGTGGATGCATCAATAGTTAGGACAATTTGGGTAGGAGGACTTCGAAAAGAGATCCCCCATTCCAGATTTGAAAGTACCCACCACCAGGACAATGAGTCCTGGAGGGATGGGATGACTCAGATGCAATCCTGGAGGTTCTGAGTGGCCTGGCACCACTGTCACTGTCTCTAGGGCTCTGCACATGTGTAACTGTGCCAAGGGAGTGACATGGACTGTTGAGGCCATATGGCCACCAAAGCCTCAACATGTGCCAGGCTGACACTTGGCTCTGCTAAATCTCTGCTGCAATGGTCAAAGTGACAGCTCTTTGATGAGGAGGATAGGCCTTGGCCATGATCTAGCAGGGCTCCTATTACGTCCAATTGAGGTGACGGGCCAAGATGGGGCTTCAGGTAGTTTATGATGAACGCTAGCCACTCCAACACTCAGATGGACAAGCCCAAGGACCTGACAGTCCCTGTCTAAGATGTACTCTTGACCAGCCAATTGTCCAGATAAGGGAAAACATGCACCCCCAGCAAGTGGAGGTGCACCGCCACCACATCCAGGCATTTTGTGAAGACTCATGGGGCTGAGCTAGTGGGGATGGAAACATTTAGTACGGGAAGTGCTGTTTTCCCACCACAAATCAGAGCTATTTCCTGTTACTGGGGAAGATCTCAATGTGAGTGTAAGTGTCCTTTAGATCAAGGGAGCATAGCCAGTCCTCTTTTTGCAAAAAAGGGGGTTCAAGGTGCCCAGGGAAACCATCTTGAATATTTCTTTTTTGAGAAATTTGTTCAAGGCCCTTAGGTCTAGGATGGGATGGAGTCCTGTTTTCTTTGGAATCAGGAAGTACCTGGAGTAAGAATTCCCACCCTCTTTGCCCTAGTGGGACAGGCTCAACTGCTCTGGCTGTTAAGAAAGAGAGCTCCATTAGCAGTATCGATGTGCTACTGGCCCCCAAAACAGGTTTGGAGAGCAATTTGGCAGGCCATTGAATAGGTTCAATTGGTACCCTTGTCGGACAATGGAAAGAACCCATTGGTCCGAGGTTATACTGGGCCACTGGTTCGCGAAGAACCACAGCCTGCTCCCAACCGGAAAGTCCAAAGTCTCGGGTACCGGTGACTGGCCTATACTCCCTACGACCTAGTCAAAACCCCATCCTTTGAGTTGACTGAGGCGCCAGCTGGAGCTTGGGGGCTCTCTGTTGCCTGGGACAGCCTTGGGAGACCTGATGCTGTTGACAAGAGCGAGGGGGGGGGGGGGAAGAATAGTACTTCCTCTGGAGAAAGACTTCCTCTTTCCCAATCTCACCAACCTCCTAGAGAAGGAGGACAGGTCCGAAGTGCTGGTGGAGAGTTGTTGGAGGGTTTCAAGGTGGTCCCAGAGCTGGGCCACCACGTCCCTCACTCTACTTCTGAAGAGATTCTCTCCAGTACATAGCACGTCAGCAAGTTGCTCCTGTACCTCCGGTCAGAGATCAGAGGCCCGCAGCCATGCCATTCTGCGGGCACCGATTCCCACTGCAGAGACCCTCAATGCAGTCTGAAAAACATCGTAGGTCGCTCGGACCTAGTGTTGTCCGCATTTCATGCCTTTATGCACCAGCAATACGAGAGTGTCCTACTGTTGCTGAGACAGCTGCTCGGCCACTCCTGCACCTGCTTCCAGATGTCCCACAAGTACTGAATCAGAGAGAGCTGATAGAAAGCTATGCGGGCAATGAACATGGCCCTATGAAACACTTTTCTACCAAGAGCATCCATCGCTCTGTGGTCTTTCCCTGGGGGTGCCGAAGAATGGGTCAGAGAATGCCTGGCTCTCTTAAGAGCAGATTAGACCATCACTGACTGGTGGGACAGCTGACACTTATCGAATCTGGCAGTCTAGCACTGTGAGGGGGTATTCCCATATCTTCAGCAGTAACTCCTTAAGGATATCGTGTACAGTGACCTCCACAATCTCCTTGAGATCCTCCAGATCTTGGAGCCTCCTAAGCCTTTTGTGCCTGGCATCCTTCTGTCAGTAACTGAAATGGGATGGCTTCTGCCATCACCCTCACAAACCCTGTGAAGGTCAGGTCCTCAAATGGAGATTTCCTTCACTCTTCTGGAGGAGAAAGGTCTGATGGGAGACCCTCACAGCCCTCCAAGGAGGACTCTGTGGAGTCATCCCTCCAAGGTTCATAGGGACCCTCATCCTTACTTTAAGTAACAAGGGGTGAGGCCCTAGGCTCTCTACCTTTGTCCAGAGGTGCAGGCACTGCCAGAGCTGGATGGGAGGCTATAGGCCTCAGCATTTCTGCTGGCCTGGGCGGTGCTTCCTCCTCCGAGGAACCAGCAACAACTACCATATTGATAGGATGGGCTGCAGTGTCCTGAAGGGCACAGACCCCATCTGGGAACTGATGCCAGCTGGGTTGGTAATGCACCGATGAGTGTATTGAGCTTCTCTAGCAGTGGTTCCAGGATGGACATACTGGCTCTGGTGCTGATGGGGTCACAGGACCTATGCACTGCCTTGCCCATTCCATTGCTAGCTGGACTCGCTGCTCCAGCTCCTTTGAACATTGTCTATGCCAACACCAAATGGGAGGAAGGAGGGGGTGGCCACATTCTCTTTGGATCCGTGAGGCAGATAGATGACTGGCATCAGGACCAGTGGAGACAGTCATGGAAATCCGGCACCAATGGAGAACTGGAGCTCCACACTGCAGGTCGCTTCGAGGGTATCACAGCATGTGCTGGTGCATCCCTGTGCCCAGCAGTGTGCATTGATAGGGACCCGTGCCGCTGCTTCTTCGGCTTCCTTAGATGCTCAGCCCGGTCCTTCCCCAGTGCCAAGGCCGACGACAAGGAACCAATGTCGATGGTGCAGTGTCCATGGTACAGCTCCAAAGTCCATTGATGCAGATGGCTCAGCCTTCCTTGACCCGAAGAGTTGCTCCATCTTGTCGAACCAAAGAAGATGTCCCTTTGAAGTCATTTGTGCGCATAAGGAGCAACCCAGACATCATGTGATACCCCCAGCAGAGGACATGTGTCTCATGGGGGTCCGTAATGGACATGGTCCTCGGGCACTGAGGGCTTTGCTGGAAACCAGACATGGCCATGACAGGATGAAATAAAAGGGCTGCAAAATCAAAACCAATGGTGGCGGCCATGGATGGCTGGCAGGAACCGAAGCTCCGCTGTGACAGGGGAATCGACCGCAAAAGGAAACTTAACGATAAACGATGAAAACCCTGACTAGGAATGCTATCGGTGATGCACTGAGAGTGATCTGGCTTCGAACGTCGAAAAAACTGCAAAAGAAGCGAAAGAGAAGTTATCCAAAACAGGCCAAAAAGGCCAAGATTAGAGCTCACCAACTGTGATGCTGCAGCTCCGCGGAAAAAGAGAGACTGGGGAGGGACCTGCATAGATGCATGGTATAAGGCATGCTGGGCATGCTCAGTGTGCCAAGTCAAAGGTCTAAAAACTTTAACATAAGTTTTCCATGTTGGGGCTCCATCTGATAATTTATTTATTTATTTATTTTTAATTTTTATATACCGGAATTCCTGTATGCAATACAAATCAGTCCGGTTTACAAGTAACGAAAAGGTTGCCCTGGTCTGGTAGATTAGACTGGGGTTTTTTACATAGAACATAGAACAATAACAATCAACTTTTGAACAGTATTACAAGGAACAGTGAAAGTAACAATAGTATTTAACAAACATATAATATTATTATAACATTATTCGTGTTCACATTTTACAAGGAACTTTGGTAGCGTAAATAGTCTGCAAGTAATCGGTTAAATAATATAATATGAAAAGGATGACTTAAATAAATAGATATTGTGAATAATCAAGTCCGTGTATGAAATTGAGTGTCAATGTGTTTGTGACACCTTGCAATGGTTGGATCTGAAAGACAGGAGGAGGTGCCTAGTTTCACTCTGGGAGTTGGAATGCTTGCCTGAAGAGCCATGTTTTTAACCTTTTTTTGAACTCTGGTAGATTGGGTTCGAGTCTTATGTCTGGTGGGAGCGCATTCCATTGATGTGGTCCCGCAGTGGATAGTGCTCTTTTTCTTAGCGTTGATTTGGCGGGAACTGCGACTAATGTGCCTTTGTAGGCACTTCTGATGGGTCTGGCCGATGATTGTAGGCGAAGTTGGGTTTGTAGAGATATAGGTGCGACGTTATGAATTGTTTTATGGATAATGGTTAAGGTTTTATATATGATTCTCTGTTTGATGGGTAGCCAGTGGAGGTAGCTCAAGATGGGGGTAATATGGTCTCTTCTATTAGTGTTAGTTAGGATTCTGGCTGCGGCGTTTTTATAATGTCACCCATGTGTGAGGACTACCATCCTGCTTGTCCTTGGAGAAATGTGGACTTTTTTTTTTTATAATTCACTAAAAGCCTGAATCAGTAAGCTCCCCCCACCACCAAAGAAACAGAATGGGAGATGAGCCTTAGTGAACCATGGCCTCAGTGCATTCTAGGAGATAGTTCTTGTTGTAGAAGGAGGATGCCTTATAGAAGTTTGGAAAAGGAAAAGGCCTTGTTGACTCTTCTGCCAAACTCGTATGAGGCTCTCTTCTTATACTGTAAAACATACTATCAGCACACAGCTTGTGTAGTTCATTAACCTAATGCTCACTTCCGGGTGATTATTTATTCCTAGACTGGCACAGCCAAAAGCCTAAATGTCAAATAATGAAGTCATGCAGACATAATTTTTTCTGTCACGAATTTAGTGTTATTTTAACCTTTAAATTCACTGTATTCAGGGTGCTGAAATGCTACATAAGCACCGCAAACTATCTCCATATACTAGCAAGATTCTAGTCTAGGCCTGGTTTTGTAAGTCCCATCTCAATGCACTGCAGTCCCTGCTGCAGCCAAATTCCTTTCTAAGCAAGTTACAAAACCAAGACTAAACTTCATTCCTGAGCAAAAAGCGTTAAGCACCATTGACCAACAGAAATAAGCCAATTTCTGATTCTTACAAGCAATTTCTGATTCTCACTTTGCAGGATCATTAGGTCAATTGCAAAGTAAGAGATGACCAACATCCTTGTTAAAAGATCTACTGCTCTATGTCCCGTCCTTGGAAACTTACCTAGCCAGGTTGCAGCATATCCCAATATATATGCATGACAACCTTGCATGTAAAAAGTTTTATTTTACTTTTCAGGATTTAACCTTTCCCCTTTCCCCACTAACAGTGCCCAGTGTCAGGGGGAGAGAGAAATACAGCACCTCAGGCAGAGGATATGAACCAAAAACAAGGACAGATGGCAGGATGAAAGGGAAGGCATATCCTGGGCACTACAGATTCTTGCTGTGAATGGAATCTGAGTGTAAACTTTGGATATCCTGAAAGGACAGGAGCTGGACAGCCCTGAATTCTAATAATGCTGTAAATCACCTTAAGCATCATTTGTAAAGGTGAGCTAAAAATCCAGAATTTATTATAGGGTCAGTTATCAGACCTAGTCCAGGATCAAGGAGGAAGACTATAATCAGTGCAGAACTAATGAACCCCAATATCTGCAATGTCATTACAGGACCATGTCACCTTTTAGCTTTTCTTGCATTTCATTAAATCTTTTCTTACTGATATGTGCAGTTGGGGAATAAGGTTCATGTTCTGACTGTGCTTTTGACCCTGCTGCCACACTGTAAGGTCAGCACCTCTCCTGGGCAGAAGCATGGCGAGCAGAGGGAATGGGGTTTGTATGATTCGGCAGGTTATCCTTGTACTGGATAGGCTGCTGACCCAGCACAGGAGCTGCGAGAAGAAAAAGAAAAATATGCGCCAAGGGTCTCCATGCCATGTCCCCCTTCCTCCCCCACCTATAATCCCACTCCAAGCTGCGATTTCACCGGCTAAAACCTGACCACCTCTCCCTGCAGACCCTCTGTGCGGCATTAATGCTATCCGTGAGTGGTGCTCCTCCACCCTGCATCACACATCTGTCATTTCATCCTCCAGCTCAGCATCATCCGTCTCTCCCTCAGGCTCCTCTTCCTCTGAAGTCACACTGGCATCTTCGGCCTGCTCCAAGCACTTGGGGCAGGAGCAGATGAACAGGTAGTTCTCCCTGTGAGGAACACAAGCAGCAGATTCTGTAAATTGGGGATTTTTGACCCAGCAAGTCGACTATACTATGCCATACATAATATTTAAAAATGGTATTTTACTTAGTTACAATATTCCAAATTATCTCTGTTAACTGGTAAGCAGATACTACAAACAAAACACACAATTTGAAATGTCTGTGTGCCAATGCCACAAGTGTAAAAAGTAAAATGAGCAAGTTAGAATGTATAGCACTGAAAGAAGAAGTAGGCATAATTATCATCACAGAGATATGGTGTAAGGAGGATAACCAACGGGACAGTGCTATACCAGGATACAAATTATATTGCAATGACAGGGTGGATCAACTTGCTGGGGTGAGGATTGGCACTGTATGTTCGGGATGGTATAGACAACATGCTTAAGAACCTGCAGGAGACTAACATGCACAGTAGAATCTTTAGGGTAGAAATCCCATGTGTGTTGGAGGAAAGAGTATAGCGATGGGTATATACTACCATCCACCTGACCAAAATGATCAGACAGTTGATGAAATTTTGAGAGAAATTAGGGAAGAGGAATTCAGTTTTGTAAGGAACTGGGGAAACTTTTGGGGAAGGGGGGAGACTTTTCCGAAAGGAAGGGCTCCACCTTAACCAGAGTGGAACCAAGCTGCTGGCACTAACTTTCAAAAAGGAGATAGAGCAGCTTTTAAACTAGAACAAGGGGGAAAGCCGACAGTCACTCAGCAGTGCATGGTTCGGAGCAATGTATCCTTGAAGGATACTAATGAAACAGGAGAGTTAGGGCATCCCAACAGAGAGGTGCCAATAAAAGCAAACCTGGTCCATGTGCCTATATATAAAAAAATTTTAATTTTCATTCCTGTAGTACCAAGGATCAGTCCAGACTGATTCCATCTGCTGGAAGGGAGGCATAACCCAGCAGTCTGGACTGATCCTGGTACGTACAGGGAACACCGAAGCTAATGATTTCCAAATTATCCCTAACAACTGAAAAGCAGGTTGTTAACACAAACAAAAAACACACTTTGAAATGTCTGTATGCCAGAAGTCTAAGAAGTAAGATGGGAGAGTTAGAGTGTATAGCAGTAAATGATGAGATTGACGTAATTGGCATCACAGAGACTTGGTGGAAGGAGGATAACCAATGGGACAGTGCTATATCAAGGTACAAATTATATCGCAATGATAGGGAGGATCAACTTGGTGGAGGTGTGGCACTTTATGTCCGGGAGGGTATAGAGTCCAACAGGATAAAGATCATACAAGTGACTAAATGCTCAGCACAGTAGAATCTGTATGGATAGAAATCCCATGTGTGTTGGGTAAGAGTATAGTGATAGGAATATACTACCGTCCACCTGGACAAAATGGTCAGACAGATGATGAAATGCTAAGAGAAATCAGGGAAGCTAACCAATTTGGCAGTGCAATAATAATGGGAGATTTCAGTTACCCCAATATTGACTGGGTAAATGTAACATCAGGATTAGCTAGAGACAAAGTTCCTGGATGTAATAAATGACTGCTTCATGGAGCAATTGGTTCAGGAACCAACAAGAGAGGGAGCTATTTTAGATTTAATTCTTAGTGAAACGCAGGATTTGGTGAGAGGTAACTGTGGTGGGGCCACTTGGTAATAGTGATCATAACATGATCAAATTTAAATAACTGGAAGGGGGACAATAAGTAAATTTACAGCTCTAACACTAAACTTTGAAAAGAGAAACTTTGATAAAATGAGGAAAATAGTTAGAAAAAAAACTGAAAGGTGCAGCTGCAAAGGTTAAAAGTGTTCAACAGGCTTGGACAGTATTTAAAAATACAATCTTAGAGGCGCAGTCCAGATGTATTACACGAATTAAAAAATGTGGAAGGAAGGCAAAACGATTACAGTCATGGTTAAAAGGCGAGGTGAAAGAGGCTATTTTAGCTAAAAAAAACCCATCCTTCAAAAATTGGAAGAAGGATCCATCTGAAGAAAATAGGATAAAACATAAGCATTGTCAAGTTAAGTGTAAAACATTGATAAGACAGGCAAAGAGAATTTGAAATTAAATTGGCCATAGAGCAAAAACTCATAATAAAAACTTTTTTAAATATATCCAAAGTAAGAAACCTGTGAGGGAGTCAACTGGACCATTAAATGACTGAGGGGTTAAAGGGGCTCTTAGGGAAGATAAGGCCATTGCAGAAAGACTAAATGAATTCTTTGCTTCTGTGTTTACTAATGAGGATGTTGGGGAGATACCAGTTCTGGAGATGGTTTTCAAGGGTGGTGAGTCAGACGAACTGAACCAAACCACTGTGAACCGGGAAGATGCAGTAGGCCAGATTGACAAACTAAAGAGTAGCAAATCACATGCACCGGATGGTATGCATCCTAGGGTACTAAAGGAACTCAAAAATGAAATTTCTGATCTATTAGTTTAAATTTGTAACCTATCAATAAAATCATCCACTGTACCTGAAGACTAGAGGGTGGACAATGTAACCCCAATATTTAAAAAAGGGCTCCAGGGGTGATCCAGGTAACTATAGATCAGTGAGCCTGACTTCAGTGCCAGGGAAAATAGTGGAAACTATTCTAAAGATCAAAATCATAGAGCATATAGAAAGACATGGTTTAATGGAACACATTCAACATGGATTTATCCAAGGGAAGTCTTGCCTAACAAATCTGCTTCATTTTTTTGAAGGGGTTAATAAAAATGTGGAAAAAGGTGAACCGGTAGATGTAGTGTATTTGGATTTTCAGAAGGCATTTGACAAAGTCCCTCATGAGAGGTTTCTAAGAAAACTAAAAAGTCATGGGATAGGAGGTGATGTCCTTTCGTGGATTACAAACTGGTTAAAAGACAGGAAACTGAGAGAGTAGGATTAAATGGTCAATTTTCTCAGTGGAAAAGGGTAAACAGTGGATTGCCTCAGGGATCTGTACTTGGACCGGTGCTTTTTAATATGTATATCTACCAGATAAAGGGAGCCCTGACCGACGTGCCACAAATGCGCAGTAGAGAGCAGCTCTACCGCGCATGCGAGCACATCGGTCAGAGCGGAGCGTGCCTGAAAAAAATGGGGCTGGGAGGAGAAGTAGCGGTGGTGAGGAGCAGTAGCGGTGGCAGCGGCGTGCGCGAGGGATGGACCACCCCCCCAGAGATCTTCCGTCTGTGCCATCCGAGGGAAGGGGTTGTGGATGAGCTGAAAGGGGAGGGGATTGAGAGAGGGGGAGTGACTGAGGGGAGGGTGGGAGTGACTGGGGAGAGTGAGGGGGAGGGAGACTAGAGGGAGGGAGAATGGGGAGGGGAGGTGGAAGGGAGAATGAGGGGGAAGGAGAATGAGTGGGAAGGAAATGGACCAAAAAAAATTTTAAATGTAGCCCGTTGTTACGGGCTTAACGGCTGGTGTATATATACACACTATTCTTTTCCAGATTATATTCCTTTATATATACATATATATAAATGATCTGGAAAGGAATACGACGAGGGAGGTTTACGACGAGTGAGGTTATCAAATTAGCGGATGATACAAAATTATTAAGAATAGTTAAATCACAAGCGGATTGTGATACATTACAGGAGGACCTTGCAAGACTGGAAGATTGGGATTCCAAATGGCAGATGAAATTTATTGTGGACAAGTGCAAGGTGCTGCACATAGGGAAAAATAACCTTTGCTGTAGTTACACGATGTTAGGTTCCATATTAGGAACTACCACCCAGGAAAAAGATCTAAGCATCATAGTGGATAATACTTTAAAATAGTTGGCTCAGTGTGCTGCAGCAGTCAAAAAACCAAACAGAATGTTGGGAATTATTAGGAAGGGAATGGTGAATAAAACGGAAAATGTCATAATGCCTCTGTATCGCTTCATGGTGAGACCACACCTTGAATACTGTGTACAATTCTGGTCGCCGCATCTCAAAAAAGATATAGTTGCGATGGAGAAGGTACAGAGAAGGGCAACCAAAATGATAAAGGGGATGGAACAGCTCCCCTATGAGGAAAGGCTGAAGAGGTTAGGGCTGTTCAGCTTGGAGAAGAGACTGCTGAGGGGAGATATGATAGAGGTCTTTAAGATCATGAGAGGTCTTGAATGAGTAGATGTGAATCGGTTATTTACACTTTCGGATAACAGAAGGACAAGGGGGCAATTCCATGAAGTCAGCAAGTAGCACATTTTATTTATTTATTTAATTTTATTTATTTAAGGCTTTTATATACCGACTTTCTTGATACAGATCAAATCAACTCTGTTTACATCGAACTAAGCGGAACTATAACCATCCATTCAACAAGTGACAATTTGAAGGAGCATAAAGTTACATTATAACAAGGTTGCCTTAACTGGGAGAAGGAAAAAAAAAGAGGGGGAGAACGAAGATAAATAACTATATACAATGGAATGTGGGAGGGAGACTAAGCGGAGAAAATTCTTTTTCACTCAATGCACAATAAAGCTCTGGAATTTGTTGCCAGAGGATATGGTTAGTGCAGTTAGTGTAGCTGGGTTCAAAAAAGGTTTGGATAAGTTCTTGGAGGAGATGTCCATTAACGACTATTAATGACGTTTACTTAGAAAATAGCCACTGCTATTAATTGCATCAGTAGCATGGGATCTTCTTGGTGTTTGGGTACTTGCCAGGTTCTTGTGGCCTGGTTTGGCCTCTGTTGGAAACAGGATGCTGGGCTTGATGGACCCTTGGTCTGACCCAGCATGGCAATTTCTTATGTTCTTAATGGGAGATTTCAGTTGCCCCAATATTGACTGGCTAGATAGAACATCAGGATATGCTAGGGAGGTAAAGTTCGGATGGAATAAATAATTGCTTCATGGAGCAATTGATTCAGGAACAGGTGAAGGGGGGTGGGGGCTATTTTAGATCTAATTCTTAGTGGAATGCAGGATTTGGTGCGACAGGTAACTGTGGTGGGGCCACTCGGCAACAGTGATAACAATCAAATTTGACTTAATGACAGGAAGGGGGACATTAAGAAAAATCTATAGCTCTAGCACTACATTTTCTAAAGGAAGAGTGATAAAATGAGGAAAATAGCTAGAAAATACTGAAAGGTGATGCTACAAAAGGTTGAGTATACAACAGGCATGGACACTGTTTTAAAATACTACCGTTAAAGCCCAGACCAAACGTATATTACGAATTTAAAAAGGTGGAAGGCCAAACAACTGCCGGCATGGTTAAAAGGTGAGGCAACAGATTTATGTATGTGGATATTCATAAGATATTTGACAAAAGTCCCATATGACAGACTTTAAGAAAATTAAAGAGAGACATGGGATAGGAGGTAATGCCCTTTTGTGGATTGCAAACTGGTAAAAAGATAGGAAATAGAGTAGGTTTAAATGGTCAGTTCTCTCAGTGGAGAAAGGTAAACAGTGGAGTACTGGGTGTGTGCTTTTTAATATATTTATAAATGATCTGGAAAGGGGAAAAATGAGTGGTGATCAACCCTGCAGATGACACAAAAATATTCAACGGTTGTTAAATCACAAGCGGATTGTGATAAATTGTAGGATGACCTTGCGAGGCTAGAAGATTGAGCATCCAAACAGTAGATGAAATTTAACATGGACAAGTACAAGGTGATGCACATAGAGAAAAGTAACCCGCACTTTAGTTGCACGATGTTAGGTTCCATATTAGGAGTTACCACTCAGGAAAAAGATCTAGATGTCACAGTGCATAATACATTGAAATCATCGGCTCAGTGTGCTGCAGCAGTCAAAAAGCAAACAATGTTAGGAATGGCGAATAAAACAGAGAATGTAATAATATTTCTGTATCGCTCCATTGATGAGACTACACCTTGTATACTGTGTACAATTCTGGTTGCTGCATCTCCAACAAGATATAGTTGCACTGGTCAAAGTACAGAGAAGGGCGACCAAAATGATAAAGGGGATGGACAGCTCCCTTATGAGGAAAGGCTAAAGAGGTTAGGGCTGTTCAGCTTGAAGAGACAGATGGGTGGGGATATGATAGAAGTCTATAAAATCTTGAGGACTAAAATGGGTAAATGTGAATCAGTTTACTCTCTGATAATACAAGGACTAGGGGGCATCCCATGAAGTTAGCAAATAATACATTTAAAACAAATTCCAGTACACAATTGAGCACTGGAATTCATTGCCAGATGATGTGGTTAAAGCAGTTAGCATAGCTGGGTTTAAAAAAGGTTTAGGCAAGTTCCTGGAAGAGAAGTCCATATTTTGCTATTAATCAGGCTGACTTTGGGAATAGCCACTAATTACTGGTATTAGTAGCATGGGATTTATTTACCGTTTAGGTACTCGCCAGGTGCTTGTTACCTGGATTGGCCACTGTTGGAAACAGGATGCTAGGCTTGATGGACCCTCGGTCTGATCCAGTAGGGCAATTTCTTATGTTCTTATGCTATTATGTATGTTGATGATATGCTGTAAGCCACACTGGCTCTGTTTTGGGAGAAAGGCAACCTATCAGTCGAAAATGTAATGTAATGTAAAGCAAGCAAGAATGAAGATAAATTGCAGCAGCATGTGAAGAGTCATAGTGATTGAAACAGTGGGAAATTAAGTAGTGACAAGCATTGGCTCAGAAGATATCGCTATTCTGTCATCACCAACGATTGTTCCAATTGAGATGCTCATCTTGCCCAGGTCCATGAGTGAGACTTTAAACCCAGGATTTGTCAACTCCAGCTACAAACCTATTGTATTTTCATGGTAACAAACCTATGCCACTTAACTTGACTATGGAAACAAATATATGGAAATCTCTTTCCTGGACATTCATTGTGACTCTCCTGAAGACTTTTAACCTGTCTGCCCGCCAGGAGGAACAGAGAAGAACAGCCCTACTTTCAGCCAGTACTGGCTTTCAGCTCTTCTTTTACTGCATTCTTGGTCCATGTAATTCTTTCTTTGCTATGTTAAAGCAGCATTATAGAACCAGAAAATGGCAGGGCAGTCTCAAGTCTCCATCATGGACCTGGTTGAGCTGACAGGCCTAAGGTGGAGGTGGAAGGAGAAGAGGTCAGTATGCAGCTCTAGAAAAAAAATCCAATCAGGAATCTAGGGGGTGGAGGAAGAGGGTGTTATATTTAAAAGATGGATTATATATACAGTATATTGGGTGGGTAGGAGGAGGAGGGAAGACAAGTGAACTAAATCAAGGAAGAAACATTTTTTGTACTAAGACTTAAAGAACAGTGAGGGGTCCTAGTGAGCAGCAAACAGTGAGGAGTAAGCTGCAGAGGAAGGAAGGAACCCCCATCATACCAGCACCTGAGCGGAGGAACCTGACCAGCGTGGGCAAGCTAGAGAATCCCCACCCACCCCCATTACCTGAGTATTTTGTGACGGCTGTGTCTGCTGCGATCCCTCTGACAGCAGTCAAGGTAACTAATGCAGATTTCCTGGAGAAAAACAAAACACACCACCACCAAGAGATGGTTAGATCATTTTGCAAAAAGGCGTATCAGCTCCAGAGCAACAGGAAAGAGGGTGGCCAGTTAGAAACTCAGAGTACTGCAGCAAGGAAGGAGCCCACACACTGGCCAAAGAGCATGAACTGGGGTCCAGTTCCTCAGAAGCTTATCTCCCAATCATCTAGCAGAGGGCGGGGTGGAATATATTGTTTAAAATAAAATTCTGTTGTAACTGGAGGACAAATACAGAGAAGAATATGGAGAAAAGGAGTGGAGTACCACCCTAGTGGTTAGAGCAGTGGGCTATGAACTTGGAGACCAGGGTTTGAGTTCTGCTGTCGCTCCTTGTGACTTTGGGCAAGTCACTTTACCCTCCATTGCCTCAGGTACAAACGTAGATCGTAAGCCCTCTAGGGATAGGGAAATACCTGAATGTAATCCACTTTGAAGCACTGAAAAAAAAGTGTGAAAAGTGGAATTTAAAAAAATAAATACATAAATAAAAAGAGAGAATACAAACAAGAAAGGGATGAAAACTTTGCTGCTATTAAATATAAACAGGAGTGACCCATAAACCTACAGGTTCATCAAAGCAGGTTACTGAGGAGGGAGTAGGACAACTATTGAAATGGGAAACAAAAATAGTTTTAGATATAGCTGATGAAGCCCAGTCCACATGTGCTTCACTGTTCTTCAGCATCTTGGGTTGGAAAACGCCTCCAACCCATTTAAAAAAAAAAAAAAAAATCACGACAAACGTATCAAAATTAACTATTGAATCTGAACACCCATTGCAAATACCAAACACGACAGACCTATATTTAGTAATACAGGAGCACCTTGTCTCCTTCCGCAGCTGCAAGCCATCAGGTTCAGAAGTGGCGCTCGAAGGAGGTGCTCGAATCAGTCCTTGGGCACCCCCACGCTCCACCCCCGACTATCCCTAATGAATATGCATGAGATATTTTTGCAAACACTGCCTCCAATTTAAGCAGATTTATCTCATGCATATTCATTAGGGATATTTATTTATTCATTAAACTTGATATAGGAAAATTAGTTCTTACCTGTTAATTTGCATTCCTGTAGTACCACGGATCAGTCCAGATCGTGGGTTGAGCCTCCTGTCCAGCAGATGGAGACAGACCAAAACTGAAAGGGTATCCTATATCTGGACAGAGCCTACCCTGTGGCCCTTCAGTATAACCATTGTGAAAGCAGATAAATATAAAGATAATCAGTAAAAGATCAAACAAGTAACAAGAGAACTCAAGCAAGGAAGAGAGAACTGCAAAAACCTAACAATTGCAAACATTGAATGGACTCTGTATATGATCGCTCTTTCCTAAATATCCATTGTCATCAAAACAGATGCTTCCGGTGCCTTTAAGTATAATCACAGATTAAAGACATCCAGTATCCTGCAAAAAGAGGAAAAAAGCTTCGAATAGATGGCAGAAAAATACAGGGAAGGGTGTCTGGACTGATCCTTGGTACTACAGAAATGAAAATTAACAGGTAAGACTTAATTTTCCTTTCCCTGTACGTACCCAGATCAGTCCAGACTGTGGGATGTACCAAAGCTTCCCTACAGAGGGTGGGACCGAGACAGTCCCGCTCGAAGCACCTGCCGACCGAAGGAACCAAACACTGGCACCTGTACATCAAGGCGGTAATGTCGAGCAAGGGTATGCAGGATTTCCACGTAGCTGCCCTGCATATTTGCTGAGAACGCAAGGAATGAGCCTTTATGCCCTCCAGAACCGCTCGGGCTTGACAGATATAGGCTGACGAAATCGCCTCCTTCAACCATCGAGCGATTGTAGTCTTAGAAGCTTGGTTGCCCCTATTTGGGCCACTCCACAGGACAAAAAGATGATCTGAGTCCTGAAGTCATTGGTAACCTGAAGATACATCAAGGCGGCGAAGATCACTCCCAACTGTACTCGCTAGATCTTCAGGAGAGAATGCGGGAAGCTCCACCGACTGACATGAAAAGAAGAAACAACCTTCGGCAAGAAAGAAGGTACAGTCTTGAGTCTGAATCAGAAAACCGCAGAAAGGGCTCCCTACAGGACAACGCTTGAATCTCTGACACCCTTCTGGCGGAGCAGATAGAAACCAGAAAAACGGTCTTGAGCGTCAGATCCTTAACAGTAGACTGACAGAGAGGTTGAAAAGGTGCCTCAGAGAGCCTGAAGGACTAAATTAAGACTCCACAAAGGACAAGTGGACCGGTTGGGTGGATTCAAATGCTTGGCGCCCTTGAGGAAACGGACAACATCTGGGTGAGATGCTACCGTGTAACCATCAATGTTGCCTAAGAGGGAACCAAGAGCGGACACCTGGATGCGCAACGAGCTGAATGAGAGACCCTTGGAGAGGCCCTTCTGGAGGAAGGAAAGAACCAGAGAAACCGGAGCTGAACAAGCCGAGACACCCGATTCCGCACAGACATTTTTGAAAACTTTCCAAAACACGGACATAAGCAAGTGAGGTAGATGGCTTATGGGCTCGCAGCAGAGTGGATATAACTTCTTCCTTATATCCCTTCTTTCTTAGTCTCCGCCGTTCAAAAGCCAGGCCGCTAGACAGAAGCAATCCATCTGGTTGAAAAATACGGGACCCTGTCGGAGCAGGCGTGGGAGATGGCAGAGGCGAAGAGGACCCGGGGCCATTCGGGTGCCAGAAGGATGACCGGTCCCCTGTGGAGTTCTATTCTTCTGAAAATTTCTCCCACTAGGGGCCAAGGAGGAAACACGTACAGAAGAACATCGTGGGGCCAGGGAAGGACTAGTGCATCTACTCCTTCCGAGCAGTGCTCCCTCCAGCAGCTGAAGAATCTGGGAGCTTTGGCATTGCTCAAGGTTGCCATCAGGTCCAGGTGAGGTGGACCCCACCTGCTGATGATCAGATCCATCGCTCCGTCTGA
Organism: Rhinatrema bivittatum; assembly: GCF_901001135.1. NCBI lineage: Eukaryota > Metazoa > Chordata > Amphibia > Gymnophiona > Rhinatrematidae > Rhinatrema > Rhinatrema bivittatum. Next base: position 271,423,511 of record NC_042615.1, on the reverse strand, counting down.
TAACTCCCACTCGCCGGGATCGAGGTGCTGATGACTCAGGAAAATCGGCTTGCACATTCTCCTTGCCCGCTATATGGGAAGCTGCTAGGCACTCCAAGTGGCGCTCTGCCCAGACAAAGAACTTGCTGGCTTCTGGGGCCACTAGGCAACTCCTGGTGCCCCCCTGTCAATTGATATAAGCCACCATGGTGGAGTTGTCCGAGAGTACTCGCACCACTTTGCGGCGAATCAGCGGAAGGAAAACCTTGAGAGCCAGGGGGACCGCCTGGGCCTCCAGGCGATTGATGTGCCAGCGGGACTGGACTGGGGACCAGTATCCCTGCATAGCCTGGGACTGGCAGACTGCTCCCAACCCGGAGAGGCTGGCATCTGTCATGACTACAATCCACTGCGGAGTCTGTAGGGACAGTCCCTTCAGGAGGTGTGTTAGCGATAGCCACCATTGTATGGCGGCGATGGTAGTTGGAGAGCAGGAGAGTCATCCAAAACTGTTCAGACACCAGCTTCCAGCGGGATAGCAAAGCTTTCTGTAATGGTCGCATGTGCGCAAAGGCCCAGGGGACCAGGTCGATAGTGGAAGCCATGGTCCCCAGAACTTGAAGGTAGTCCCACGCCATAGGAAGCGGAAGCGAGAGGAGATTTCGCACTTCGTCCATCAGTTTGAACGCCCGAGCGTCCGGCAGGAATACCTTGCCGACTCTGGTATCGAAGCACGCCCCCAGAAATTCCAGGACCTGGGAGGGCTGCAGATTGCTCTTGGGAAAATTGACTATCCACCCGAGAGAGGTGAGGAGAGCAAGGACCCGGTCAACTGCCAGCCTGCAGAGGGTCTCCAACTTGGCCTGCACGAGCCAATCGTCCAGGTAAGGATGAACTAGGACTACTCCTCGCCGGAGAGCGGCTGCCACCACCACCATGACCTTGGAAAATGTGAGCGGTGTGGTGGCTAGACCGAAGGGCAGAGCCCTGAACTGAAAATGCTGGCCCAGGATGTTGAATTGGAGATACTTCTGATGCTCGCGTCTAATCAGTATGTGTAAGCCAGCCTCCGTCAAGTCGAGAGAGGCCAGATATTCGCTGGAGCAAACAGCTGCTATTACCGCCCTCAGGGTTTCCATCCGAAAATGTGGTACCTTGAGGGCCCAGTTGACTCTCTTGAAGTCCAAGACTGGACGGAAGGAACTGTCCTTTTTTGGCACAATGAAGTAGATGGAAAACTGGCCGGCGCCTTGATCCTCCACCGGGACTGGGACTATGGCCCCCAGCCCCTGGAGCCTGGCAAGAGTCTGGCATATGGCAGCCCGCTTTTTGTGTCCGCAAGGAGAGACTATGTACAGATCTGGCAGGTCTCGAGCAAACTCTAATGCGTAACCTCTCTCTATTATTTCGAGGACCCACTGGTCCGATGTGATTTTGGCCCATTCCCCTAAGAACAGGGAGAGACGACCACCTAAGTTTGGAACGGAGAAATGCGCCGGCCGGATCTCATTGGGAAGCAGGCTTTGCGGTGGAATGTTGTTGGTTACCATCTCGGAAGGCACGACAGCCCCGAAAGGAATGAGAGCAGGACTGAGATCTGGAGGAATTTCTTCTAGAGAAAGCACCTCACGCCCGATTATTATTATTATTATACGAAGACTGGCCCCTGAAATGGGAACGTGTAGGGAAAAAAGACCTCGACTGCTTCGGGTGGTCCTCCGGCAGCTTATGGACCTTGTTCTCACCCAAGGATTTAATGAGCTGTTCCAGGTCCTCGCCAAAGAGCAACTTACCCTTAAAAGGAAGTGTGCCCAACTAAGACTTGGAAGAAGAGTCCACCAACCAATTGTGCAGCAGAGTCGTCTGGCCGACACCGCTGAAACCATCGCTTTGGCCTGTATGCGGAGTAAGTCGTAAAGAGCATCCGCCCCATACGCCACAGCGCCTTCCAACTGTTCAGCCTGCTCCGCCTCTGTGGACGGGAGGTCCTGGGTGCTGAGCAATTGTTGAACCCACCTAAGGCTTGCCTGCTGCATGAGACTGCTGCAGATCGTTGCGCGGACTCCTAAGGCCAAGACTTCGAAGATACGCTTAAGATAGAATTAGAGCTTGCGGTCCTGAATATCTTTCAAAGCCGTGGCTCCCACCACCGGAATAGTGATGTGCTTGGTGACCGCAGACACAGAAGACTCCACCTTGGGAATTTTAAGCATCTCCAGGCAATCCTCGGGGAGAGGATAGAGCTTGTCTATAGTTCTCCCCACTCGTAGCCCGACTCGGGAGCTTCCCATTCCCGGAGGAGCAGCAGCTTGTGCATGGGATGGAACGGGAAAGTGCGTGGAGGAGCCCCGAGTCCCACCAGGACCGGGTCCACGTGAGCTGGCATTGCGGCCATGATCGTATCCTCCGGATGAATGTCAATCCCCAGCTCCTGAAGGATGAAAGGAATGAGAGGCTCCAGCTCTTCCCTCTGAAATAAGCGGAGCAAGGGGGGGTGGGGGCAGGCCCTGACAAATCCGCATCCAGATCCTGATCTGGAGCCACAGGTGGAGCCAGCGGATTGGGGGGGAGGGGGAGCCCCCGATACCACCCGCACCCTAAAGGACCCCTAAGCATCCGGTGCAGGAGCGAGCGGGGAGGGCGTTCCTCCTCCTCTTGTAGACTAGCCAAATAAGATTTGTGCATTAATAGCACAAATTCCGAAGAAAAACGTGGCCTGGATTTTCCGGAGGGGGGAGGGAGGGTCAGGGTCCTAATCCTGAGTCTGCATGGGGCTCAAATTGGGAGGAGAAAAATGAAATTCAGGCTCCTCTCCCTCCTGCAGCCCCGAATCGGGAGCTGCAGTGATTCCCAAGATGGACGCCATTCCCGCGGTTTACCGACTCGGGAATGGCCTGGCCATGCAGTGAGAGGACTGCCCCCGGGTCGCTGGCTTGATCGCTGCCAGGGAGAGACCTTCCCCACCCAGCAGGCACCCAGAACAGAGCCCTTCACGGAAGAGCCGCGATGCAGGCTCCCTGCAGGCAAGGCAGAGATTTGATCGCGGCATGACCCAGGTAAGAAGTGCCGCGAGGCAGAGGAAAACAGCTGAGCTGTGCTGCCCTGAGGAGCGGGTGCAGGCGAACGAACCCTGCTCGTTTCTTTGCTAATAGAAATAAGCTGCCGAGTAATCAACAACCTCTGAAATATGTAGTGCCTCAATTTTTTTTTTTTTTTTTAAACTTTGGAATGCAGGGGAATGAACCTCCCTGCTGGCACGGCCGGGGAATTAAGCGTCCCGGGGAAAAGGCAGCTAAATAGGGGGAGTGACTGGACCACCAGTATTGCCCCAAACACAAGGTTCACTGGGAAGGGAGCCTAGGGCTGAATAACACAAGGGGCAAGCCCCCCCAACAGCGAGGGGCTGGCTGGCTGGCGAGGAGACAGCGCTGTCTCCTGAAAAAAACAGAGCCGTTTCTAATCTTTGACAGAACTGTTTGTTCTTTCTAAATTTAAAAAAAAAAAAAAAAAATGAAAGATACTTGCTTGATCTTGACAGAAATAGAGGGAAAAGAACCCAACAGGGCAAAGGCTAAGGAATTAAGCCAGGGAACCGCAAGGTGAGCTGCCGGCATCTGCTGGAGACAGACAAATACTGAAGGGCTGCAGGGTAGGCTCTGTCCTGATATGGGATACCCTTTCAGTTTTGGTCTGTCTCCATCTGCTGGACAGGAGGCTCAACTCACGGACTGGACGGATCTGGGTACGTACAGGGAACCCACCTTTACACAACAAAGCCCAAGGTGGGTTACAATAAAAAAAAAAAAAAAATCACACATACATACACATTATAAACACAGAATAATACAATAGCTAAAACAGAATTCTGGTTCAAACAATAAAATTAGTCAGAAAAACCAAACTGAAAAACCTTGTTTTCAGCTTCCCCCCCCCCCCCAAATAATAAAATATTTAGATTCCAACCTTATTTTTAGAGAAATGGCATTCCAGAAGGTTGGAGACAAAAAGACTAAAAGCTGGGCGCTTGCATGATCATCAATCTAGCAGCTGCTATACTTGGGACAGTCAAAAGGGCATGTTGTGAAAGTCGAGGGCACTTTACACGTTCATAGCATATTAAGTCACATAAGTACTCCAGGCCAATACTATGTACACACGTAAAAATGGCTTAAGAACTCTAAATCTAACCCTAACCATGACCTCAACAAGTAGCCAATGCAGCCACTTTAAAATGGGTGTAACAATCACTTGATTTTGTTTCCCCCCAGTCAAAAGTTTAGCTAATGTATTTTGTATAAATTGCAATTTTTGGTCATTTTCTGGGAAAGGTCAATACAGAGCATTGCAAAAGTCCAGTCAATTTATGACAAGAGCATATAAAAGGGCTGCAACATACTTCTTGCCAAACAATGGTCAAAATCAACAGATAATGCACAATGCCATGAAAGAGCTGCAAGTCACTGCAGTTACTTGTGCCTAGTCAGACAACGAAGACTCCAAATGGACTCCTAAATTACAACTTCCCCATTTTGCTCCAAAATAGCATCTATAACTGAGGGCTTATACATTGGAGGCCTCACTGCCCTACTATTGTTTGGCAACTAGAACATCTGCACCCTACCTGCGGATCCATCAATCTAGCGCTGAATGTTTCCTGTGTGTGCAAACTGTTTCCTACCATTCACAGTTCCTGCTCTTCCTGCAGGGTAGCTACAATTACCCCTGCCCTTGATGGCATCAGAAAAGCAGCGGCAAGGTTTGTTTTTTTGTTTCTTATCTTTACCATCACTTTTTTTTTGGCACCCTACCTAGTCCATTACTGAGGGTTTTCTGCGTCTGCAAACTTTTTCCTACCATCCACAGTTCCTTCTCTTCTTGCCAGGCAGATAAATTAGCCCTCCCACAATGACATCAGAAGAGTGGCAGTAGGTTTAAATCTTGGGTTGTGATGCCAGAGGTGCGCAAGCACTCATCACATGCACGAAGGACTATGACTAAGGAGCTGCTTCTTTGAACACTCCTTCGTGCATAGGTTAAGTTTAATTCTGTGGGGGCTCCATTGTCAGGGTTTATGTTGCATTATAGTTTCAGGTAATATTCTAGATCTCAAGGAAGTCAACCGTCATTTGCGGGTGGCTCGTTTTCGCATGGAGACCTTGCGCTCAATGGCATTATGGTCGGGAGTTTCTGACGTCTCTGGATGTCAGAGGCGTACTTTCATATTCCCATCCGCCTGGAGTATCAACAGTTTCTGCGTTTAACTGTTTTGAAGCGATACTATCAGTTTTGAGCCCTGCCCTTTGGGTTGGCCACTGTGCCCAGAATCTTTTCCAAAGTTATGGTGGTTCTGGCAGTGTTGAGAAAGGATGGCATTCTGGTTCACCCATACTTAGATGATTGGCTGATTCGAACCAAGAGTCTGGAAGAGAGCCTTCAGGTCTCATGTAAGGTGATCTCCTTGCTACAGGAACTAGGTTGGGTGGTAAACTTGGCCGAGGGGGGGGGGGGGGGGGGGGGGGGGGGGGGGGGGGGGATAAGTTCTTGGAGGAGAAGTCCATTAACTGCTATTAATCAAGTTGACTGGCATCAGTAGCATGGGATCTTCTTAGTGTTTGGGTACTTGCCAAGTCCTTGTGGCCTGGTTTGGCCTCTGTTGGAAATAGGGCTTGATGGACCCTCGGTCTGACCCAGCATGGCAATTTCTTATGTTCTTATAACAAGTTGCCATACTGGGTCAGATTGAGGGTCCATCAAGCCTAGCATCTTGTTGCCAACAGTGGCCAATCCAGGATACAAGAACCTGGCAAAGTATCAAACACTAAGAAGATCCCATGCTACTGATGCCAATAATAATAAGCAGTGGCTATTTCATAAGTCAACTTGACTAATAGCAGTTTATGGACTTCTCCTCCAGGAACATGTCCAAACATGCCTTAACCACATCTTCTGGCAATGAATTAAGAATGTTCTTAGATTTGTTTTAAATGTGCTACTTGCTAACTTCATGGCGTGCCCCCTAGTCCTTGTATTATCTGAAAGAGTAAACAACTATTTCACATTTACCTGTTCAAGTCCTTTCATGATTTTGTAGACCTCCATATCCCGCCTCAGCCATCTCTTCCCCAAGCTGAACAGCCCTAACCTCCTTAGCCTTTCCTCGTAGGGTAGCCATTCCATCCCCTGTATTGTTTTGGTCACCCTTCTCCATACCTTCTCCAGTGCATCAGTATCTTTTTTGAGATGCAGCGATCAGAACTGAACATAGTACTCAAGATACAGTCTCACCATGGAGTGAGATACAGTCATTATAACATTCTCCATTTTATTCACCATTCTCTTCTTAATTCCCTACATTGTTTGATTTTTTGCACTGCCGCAGCACACTGAGCCAATGATGTCACTATGATGCCTGGGTGGTAACTCCTAACATGAAATCTAACATTGTGTAACTACAGCATGGGTTACTTTTCCCTACATGCATCACCTTGCACTTGTCCACATTAAATTATATCTGCCACGTCAATGCCCCTATCTTCCAGTCTCACAAGGGCTTCCTGCAATTTATCACTGTCTACTTTGTCTGGAAAATTTGGCATGGATAGGACAACGAACAGAAAAGTTATTCATTCACACACACAGCAATCTCATAAGCCTTCTGTCCCTTCACAAAGGGGGCTAAAAAGCATCCCAAGGGCAAACCATCAGGGGGCCTCACCTCTCCAGGCTGGATGTCTTCAAGAGCTGTGAGGTGCAAGAGGAAGTTATTGTCTGGGAACGAGGTCTCAGCATTGGGGATACAGCTGTGGTTGCCTACAGAAAGGAAGAAAAAGTCTTCAATCTGCTTCACGATAAAAAGCTCATTAGAGGAAATATTTACAACATTTTATTAGTCAGCATCAGCCAAGATTTGCATGCTCTCTTAACCAAAACATGCAATGCGAGTCTATATGGGCAGCGGTCCCTCTCTCGCTGGGAAGTGCTTCCTGTCAGCCAACGGGCTGAATGTTATCTTAATTCTCCCTTGCGAGGTTTTTCTCGTCTGGAAACTGGCATGTCGAGTGGACAGTGTATTTTCACAACCAAACGCCTTGCTGTCCCCCCTCCAACACACAAATATATCTGTGGTGACCTCCTGTGGCAAGGTAAGTAAAGGGCAACAACCCTACAGCTGACCACTAGATGTCGCTGTAAGAGCACTAGCTGGCTCTCATGCCCCTCTGACAGAAGAGCAGGATGGGAGGCCATGCCAGGATGGAAACCCGGGCCCTCCCATTTGGCAGGCTAGAACTAACTGGTTGGCCGATGGGCGGCACGCAAAAACTCTGAGCTCTAAGCACGTTTTACACAATGGCTTGCTCTCAGAGGCAGAAGCAGGAAGCAATCCTGCACATTCAATGCCGTTATACCTCTAAAGGAACACCGGGAAAATCCTTGTGGCTTGAGCAGCAAAGCACACACTGACTGTTTTCATAAACGCAGTCCGTGTTGTTCCTAAATGGCCAAGGCACACAGTGCCATGAATTTCCCCCAGTTACGAAGATATTGTACCAGTCAGTGTGACTACACCACATTATATTCCAGACAGTGGGGGGGGTGGTTCCTGCAGAAGGGGAGGGGGGGGCAGCTAAGGAGGGAGTAGGGAGCAGCGTGCAAGCATACTGCCAACCAAAGGAAAGGATTTTTATCCTGTCAGTTAAAGTAAACCGGAGAACCAAAAGAGAGCAGAATTTCCTGAGGGAAAGATGAGATGCGATGACAGCTTGTTCTTGCTGCTGTCAGGTTTAAATAGCATACTGCAAGACAGAAAATGAGTAGGCTATTAAACAAGCTTCTAACACCCTTAATGGTTCCTTCTAAGAAACTCATGTCTTTTTGCCTTGTCTTTTTGTTTTTTGGGGGGCAGGGGAAGAAGCAGTAGTTTCTTCCTACACCTTTGGGTTTCCAGCTCATTTAGAATTAGGGCTGGTATTCAGCACGATTTATTCACAGTTATCCAAGAATTTTTCTTCTATTGTCTATCCCTGCCCCATTTACTTCAGTTCAGTCACTGCAGCAACAGTCCTCGGCTGGGCAGGGGTCATGCACCAGGGAACCTTTCCAGACCCTATAATCGTGGATGCTTATCCAGCCACTAGGACACCCCCCCCAGTGGCTGGGAACATTGCCTCCACAGCATCTCCAGCCCCAGCCAATTGGGCGAACAGTAGACACAAGCTGGGAGTCGAGCCCAGGTCCCTCCATATGGCAGTGTTAACACTGAGCCACCAGGCTGGTCCTAGAAAGTCACATCTCGTGTGACCAGGACCAGACCTACAGCACATGGAAGTCAATAAAAATAAAAGAAACCCACACACCAGTGGCACTGCTACCATACAAAAGGGTCACCGGTTCAGTTCCTGGAGTGGGTCATCCACACTTCAGGTCAGCCGAGGCTGGGGACAATATAATATGTATGGTGGGCAGGGCAAGGAGGGAGTCGTGGCTATCATTAAATGGTAACACCTGGCGGCCATATGTAGAACCCAGGATGTAGAGTTCCAGAAGGAGCCCTGATGCATGGGTCCTGGGCTCAGGACCGCTGCTGCCACAATGAGAGGTAAGAGTATTAAAACAGGGGAAGAGTTCCTTAAGTAGCTGTGAGTGAAGGCTCATGGTGCCAGAATCCCAGCCCTAGTTCTGATTGAGCTTGAAGAAAAATGAGAAAGGAGGAACTATCAGGCCAAAAGAATAATATAAACCACTATTCTGTCAATAAGTTTTAAAAGAAAAAGTTGGAAATTCAGAGATAGCTGTAGGTATTTTTCAGGAGCCCAAAGGCTGGCAAGCAAATTTGGACTCTCTGGGGATGAAATCTGCTCTATTACTGCAAACGCTGGTCATTCCTCATTACTTACAGCAGCTCTGGAGTACGTACAGGCCTGATCCTTCACAGTTCAAAAACTCGCCCGTCTCTGTAGGTGGAGAAGGAGACATGTCAAAAGCAAGACACCCTGTCGTGAATACACTGCTTCCAATCACCAGACCCACACTGAGCATCACATCCACTGCATAGCCTCCCATCTAGAAAAAACTGAAGAGCGTGTGCTGAGAACACAGCGAGGTGTGTATGCTGTTTTAAAAATCACACTATGGTGATACTTTTACTTTTGTTATTACATGTGTATTGTACAGACATTTTATCTGATTGTTCCACTGTGCTATCATTATGAGTATTCTATTATTGTTACTGTATCATTTTCATTTAAATTTGTCTAATCCTAATTTCATCTTTCTGCACACAGCATTCAGTGAATCTCTTCATAAAGGCAGTTAATAAATCATACTAAATAAATGTCTGCCAGCATTGCTATATTGTGCTGTGAAAGAGGCTATTAAAGCCAAAAAGGCACCCTATATAAAATGGAAAGCAAGTTCTAATGAGGAAAATAGGAATGAGCATAAGCATTAGCAAATTAGATGCTAAACATTAAGGCAGGCCGAGAAAACATTTGAGGAGAAACTTGCCAAAGAGGCAAAAATAATGAGGTCCCTATTGAAAAGATTTATGCAGGTAAAACTGGCTTTCAGCAGATACATCTTTCCCTTTAAAAATAGCCAGTCTTTGTCCAGATAATTTTGCCCATAAAAAATTTTTTTGCCTTACAAAAAGGGGGTGAGGCTGGATGCATGAAGAAGGCAAGGCTAACATATGTGCCGGAGAGTGCCATATTGAACACAATCTGGCTATATTTGTGCAGACAAGTTAATCTACATATACAACAGGTCTAAAGTTATCTGGGTAACTCTACCTGGATAACTAACCAGGATATATGGATAAAGTTAACCAGCTAAAATTCCCTGGATAATATAATCTACACACTCAATGGGTTACTGAAAATGGACCTCAAGAAGTCTGCGAGGGAGTCAATTGGGCCATTAGATAACCTAGGGGGGGAAAAGGTACTCAGGGATAACATCACAGCAGAAAAACAAAGGGGTCGATTTTCAAAAATGAGCGTGGGCGTCCACGTGCACGCAGTTTGTGGCACACACGTGCGGCCGATTTTAATATCGGTATATATATATATTATATACACGGCAACATGAGTAGGCCTTTCACAGTTCTCTCCCAGTCCACTCCAATTAAGAAGCGGACTGGGAGGGAACTTCTCTATCCCCCCCAACTACCCTTCCTAACTTTTCCCTTCTCCTCTCCTCACCAACCCCTACCTAGCCAAAATTTGTTTTCAAACTTACTGCTCCTTCCGGGCAGAAGTAAATTCTGCACACTGACCAGTTACTGCCATTTTGATTAGAATGTTCTATCTGCTAGGTAGGAAGACCATTTGAGAACATGTCCATCTATTTCAATTTTTCTCAACTGATGGCATAGCAGAGCATGGTACACAGTGTCGAAGGCTGCTGTTAAATCAATTAGTACCAGGATATAAGATTCATCATTGTCAAACCCCTGTAGTACAGGGTCCACTAAGGAAATGAGTAAAGTTTGTTAAATGATTTTTTTCTGAATCCAAATTGGTTTGGATATAGAATATTATTGTCTTCTAGGTGATTTTCTATGCGAGACAATACTGCTTTTTCTAGGACTTTTGCAATAAAAGGCAAGTTGGATATTGGTTGATAATTGTCCCAGTCATCAATTCTGCCAGATTTACTTTTTAGGATTGGTTTAATCACTGCTTGTTTTGCCCTAGCAGGGACCAATCCTTCTGATAGCGAGTGGTTGATTATTGTTGCGAATGTCGGAGTGATTACACTGTGTACTATTTTCAGGGAACTTGTGGAGATTGGGTCTAGTGGGTGGATAGCAGGTTTAATTTTTTTTTAATGATCTGGTTAATTCCGAGTTTAGTTACTATGTCAAAAGTGTTCTTTTGTTGGTGAGCAAGTGCAGAATTGTATTTTTAACCTATTGATCTTATCTAACAAAGAAGTGGCATATTCACTGCAGGAATTCTTTGAAAATTAGTCATTACTCAAGATAGAGAAAGATGAGTCTCTATTAAGTTTGACAGTTTCGAAGAGTAATTTGGAATTAAATATTACACCATGGATCTGTTTGGCACCTTTTTTGCTTTATTGATTTGTGCATGGTATTTTGTTAGGAGTGATATGTATTTTCCTAGAGATTCTGCGGACGGGCATTTCCACCATTGTTTCTCTGTTTTTCTCAGTGTCTGTGTTTAGAGGTATTCTGTTTTTTTTGGAATGTTTTTATCTAAACTGGGCCTAGGGAATCTGATATCTCGTTGACTATTTTATCCCATGAGTCAAAAGCTGAGGCGGCATTAGCTTGATTAAAATCAATTAGCTTATTTTTAATTGTTTCCTCAAGTACTTCCGTTTCTATCTTTTTTCTGAAGGTGAAAGTTTGATTATTCTTTGAATTTGCTTGGTTTGTGTTGAGGATGGTTATATCAGCTTTTATTAATTGATGGTCAGACCAGGGCAATATTCTGTGGGATGTATTGATTATATAATTATTATAATTGGCAAATATTAGATCAAGGATATGTCCTGCTTTATGAGTGGGGTTGGTTACAAATTGTAACCATCCCATTGCTTCCATTGTATCGAACAAGAATTCATATGCTGTAGTTTTTGATGTTCTGTCTACATGTATGATAACTTTTCCTACTATTAGAGTAGTGTCAGGTGACGGAAATGCTTTAGTGAATAATTTGATTAGTGGTGAGCAGTCTTTTTGAAGTGTTCCAGGGGGGCAATAGACCATTCCCATGTTTAGATGTGGTGATATCAGTATTGCCACCTCAAAGGGAGGGGTAATCTCTACTTTATAAGGTTTAAGTTTATTTATTTATTTATTTTTTACACTGATTATTAGTAGACTCCCCACCTTTCCTTTTAGGCCTAGGGAAGTGAAAGACAGTCATTCAGCAAGGTTTCAGAAATGTCATTTATCAGTGGGTTTTTTTATTTTATTTTTTTTCACAGTAATTGGACATTTAATAGTAGGAGTGTAAACATAAAGCAGGAAGAAATTGCAGAGGAGTTATTACTTATATTGGTGAGAATCAACTTTGTGTTATCTTGCTTCCTTAGGTTTCCATATATTTATTCCCTGTCCTAGGATGGTTTTGATAGGGTTTGTCAGCTCCATCATTGAAGATATGTGGTCAAAGAGAGATTAAATACTCGCTGAAGGGGCGCACAAAGGAACAGGCTGCCACACTCTTCCTCCCTTGGTAGTTGAACCCAACAAGATGCACATACAACGCACTTGATCCACTGGACACCAAAAACTAAAGGAAAACTTCAGAGACCAATAAATATGCCCCACTTAGCTTGCATAAAAAAGCTTGTGTATCATAAAAATAAAACACAAAACATTCACATTATAAGTAGAAAAAACTACATGACACTAATACAACAGAACTATAATAGTCCTATAAGACCCACGTAAGAAAACAGTTTAAAAAGCAACTCAAAGATAACCAACACACATGTAGCTTACAATGTAACATTCATTCAATGTATTAAAGAAAACTGAAAGGTAGAAATACCTTGTAACAAATTGTTGTCATAGCGCTGGATAGATCAACAGATTGAACTTTTATAATGATATTTCTTAACAATGTTACATACACACTCAGTATGTTACCACAAAAAGCTGGAGAAACTAAAAACAGATGTTCCTCCTAGGTGAATTAGTACAATGTCTCAAGTACAGTGTTACAATATCACATTGATTCTCAATTTGTTAACAATAAGAGCTTAAAGAAATATACTCTTGGGTAAACTGTTACAATGTCCCATACATTATCAATATAAACTAGAAAAAGGTGTTCCTCTTTGGGTAAGCTGTTGAGATATCCCACTGCAACAGCTTACCCAACAGGAACACCTTTTTCTAGTTCATATTGCAAATATATTGATAATGAATGCTGCTGCAATGAATGACCGCAGAGTCTCCATTCGAAAACGAGGAATTTTGAGAGTCACGTTTACCTTTTTTAGGTCCAAGATCAGATGGAAGGCCCCCTCTTTTTTTGGAACCACAAAATAACTGGAATACCTTCCCATTCCCTGTGACTCTGAGGGAACAGGAACAATAGCTCCCAGCATATGTAAGCAGCTAATGGTTTCCTGTACCACCTACCTTTTTGCAATGGAAGTGCAAGGGGAGACCATGAACAAGTCCTTTAGCAGACAAGCAAACTCTAAAGCGTAACCTTCTCTTATCACACTTAAGACCCACTAGTCCGTTGTGATTTTGGCCCACTCTTCATAAAGAAGAGTGTCAGACTACCTATCGCTGGAACTTAGGAGTGAACTGGTCTCGCTTCATTGGCTGGACTTGGCTCCACCAACACTCTGGCTGGAACCATCTCTGTTCGGCTTTTGACCTCGAATTGACTGGTTCCAGGACTGCTGTCTCCCAATGACCTGCCTCTGGGCTCTCCCCCAAAGCTCTATTCTGTCGAAAATGCTATTCAGCTTAAAACAAGAATATGTAGAAAAAGGATCCTTTTTCCCCTTTCAGTTTATCCTCCAGTAATCTATGCCCTTTATTTTCACCTAGATGTTTAATGGGCTGTTCCAAGTCCTCTCCAAAAAGCAGTTTTCTTTAAAAGGCAAGACTTGGACCAAATATCCGCTGACCAGTTTCGTAACCAAAAGGAGTCTCCTGGCTGAGACCACTGACATCATAGTTCTGAAGGAAATCCTGAGGAGGTCATATAATGCATCCATTCCATAGACTATCACTGCCTATAGCCACTCTCTGCCTGCTTTGCCTTGGAAGCAGACATCGCTTTTTCAACCTGCAACATCTGTACCCAATGCAGATCAAAAAAACAACAAGGAGGAAGTTCGTCTATCAAAGCCGTGAGGTAACCAAAAGAAAAAGGAAATTGATTGAAGGAAGGACTTCAGATCTATCTTTAACAACATGCATACGAATCTAGCAACCAAAGCCCGACTCAGGCAGAGTTTTGCCCAAAAGGCTGCTTCAGAGGCTGTAAAAAGTCCATTTCCACAAACAGATATCAGTTACACAATTCTGTTTTCCATAGATATTGTTAAGGCTCAAAAAAACTAGCTCCTTATTAAGCATCAATAATTTATTTCCATAGTGATTTTTGTTTTATTTGCGCACTGAAGGGATAGTATTCTGGTTAATTGATAAAACAGCGTTTTATTGTTTTCTTTATTTTTTCAATTTTCCATCTTTTTTTCAATTTTTATTTTCCAGCTCTTAATGTATTTCTATTTTTTTGTTTTTCTGGTTTTTTTTCTTCATTTTTATATGATTTTCTAGGACTTAATTGGTTTGAATATTTTATATCATTTTAGATCCAATACAATATTGAGAGAGACACATTACCAATGAGGTTTATAATATTCCAGTAGGTAAGTATACCCCCTTTTTTCCCCTCCTTTTTTCAATTTTCTCAATTACCACCTATAAAAAGATTTTTTCATTATTTTAAGGATATCATCAAGACTTTCCTCATTTTGAAGGAATTTATATGACAATAACATTGCCAGTGCAGGTATTTAATTGATCTTTTGCCTACTATCTTTTAATTTTCTCCTGTTTATAGATAATACATTTGAAAACATACATTAATTGGTTGTTTTCGTTGTCATGTTTAATTTTTCTGATGTTGTCTGTAATTTATGTAATATTATTTATACCTTTAATTATTTTTTGAATGTGCTATGCATTTATATTTTAAAATACTTTTATATATTTTAGCACATATGTCGTGTTTTTAATGTTATGTTTGTTTATTTTATTTATTTTCTGTATGCGTTGAGTGTCAGCATTTACAAAACATTTGAACTAGGATGTTATATCGATGTATTTATGTATATTTACTATTTTAAATTTTCTTTTATGTGACTTTTTATAGCCCCTGAAGCAGCCTTTTGGGCGAAACTTGGCCTGAGTCGGGCTTTGGTTGTTAGATTTGTTTGCATGTTAATAAAGATTGATTGAAGGACTTCAGATCTATCTCCTTTTTCTTTTGGTTACCCCAATGCAGATCAGCCTGAAGCATAAAACTGCTGCAAACCGCAGCGCAAATGTCTAGGGCAGACAACCCAAAATCTTTTTGAGATGGGACCTCCATCTTCCTGTCTTGCATATATATTTCAACACTGCAGAACTGGTCACCGGAATAGTCATCTTCTTGGTGACTGCAGAAACTGAGGTATCCACCTTTGGAACTCAACAGCTCAAGTGTGTCCTCTGGTAATGGATAACTTATCCATTGCTCTGCCGATGTTTAAGCCGGTCTCCGGAGTATCCCACTCCCTGACCACTAACTTCCTGACTGACTTATGGAAGGGGAAAGCTTTTGCTGGACCTCTGTCTGGATCCACCTCCTCCTGATCAGATTCTTCTCGTGGAACCTTAATTGCCAGTTCCTTAAGGACATGGGGGAATGAGGGGCTCTTTGTTGTGGAAAAGACGAACCACCTTAGGATCATCCCCCTCAACAGCCGGGGCTTGTCCCAGCCCTTCCTCCGTATCCTGTGCATCCAGAGAAGGCTCCACCTCAGGAGGGTCATCCGTTGGAAGATCCCCATCCTCCGTATCCTCCAAGGCCTCGTCTGCCGCACCTGACCTAGTAGGCCTACCAACGAAACGCCGAATCCTTGTCGCAGTATTAGTCCATGAAACTCTGGATCTCTTCCTAGGCCAAGATCCCATCGACCTCTCACTCCCGGAAACATGCCTCTCCACAGCTTTCCTGGCTATGTATGCTTTGTGCTGCAATAAAAACATCTGATGAAAAAGCTGCAGGATCATCAGAATCCTCCTCCGGGATGTCCTCATCCTCCCCCGACTGAGACCCCCAGGCCCTCAATCCTCCATGGGGTTCTGATCAGCCAGGGACAGCTGAGGAAGGATATCTCTCCCCCCCCCCCCCCCCCCAAACGGCTTCTGAAGCAATCACGAGAGAAGACAAAATGGCCACCGTTCCCACGCTAAATTGGGAAAGGGCCCATGCTGCTGCTGCACCAGAATCACTTGTGAGCCTTCTAGGCTCTTGCTGCTTCTGATGTTCCTGATCTGCCCTCTCCCCCAGAGAGGCAGTGGGAACAAAAACCGGCCCGGGACAGCTGCATGCGTTCCTTGCTGCATGCAGAGCATTTACTGCCATGTGGCATGTCAGTACCCTGCCCAACTGCATGTGTAGGCAGTCACTCAGAGGTCTTCAGTTGGAAAAAAAAAAAAGACCACCACAAGAGATGCTGCTGCAGAGCCCCTGCAAGGCTGCCACACCGGGACAACACGGACATGAAAAAGAAATAAGGAAACTTTTTTTTTGTAAAAACTTTAAAGTTACCTCTCTCACAGAATAAGACAGGCAGCAGGCTCCACAAAGTCTTCCTGGGAGAGAGGAAACTGGCTTCACCAGCTGTCTACCCTGGCAGCAAAAGGACCAAGGTCTAAAAGAGTCCCCTACGCCCTGCTTGTCCATCTCTGTACCGGAAAGTATGGCCCCACCAGGATCTGCCAACTTCCCGGGAGGAAATCTTCCAACAGACTTCATTAGTTCAAAATAAATAAATAAGATTTAGTTTCCAGACTGCAGGTTTTGCACATCTACATCTGCTGGAGACAGAAATACTGAGGGACTGCAGGTGGCACACCAGGTGATGTGGCAATGTCAGCAAAATTTTGTCTCCATCTGCTGGAAGGGAGGCAAAACCCAGGAGTCTGGACTGACCTGGGCACATACAGGGAACATCAGTGCCCTGAGAACCACTCTCGTTTCTAAATGACTGATAGTCACCTACGGAAGCAGCCTAGTCTATCAACCTTGTGGTGTCCATCCTAGACAGACAACCCCCCCCCCCCCCAACCACTGAAGCTGGCATCCATGGTCACCATCATCCAGTCCGGGATCTCCAGATCCACCCCCCTTCTCCAAATTGTGGCAAGATAGCCACCACAAGAGACTGGACCTGGATTCTCCCTGCAAGGGTACAGGCCACTGGTTCTCCTCCAACAACGGACTCCAGTGGGACAGCAGTGCTCGTTGGAGGCGCCGCAGATTGGTGCCATGGGCATTTGCCTAATCTAGCGTAGATGCCTTACAACCCAGTACCTGTAAATAATCCCAGGCCTTGAAAACCGGCAACCTCAAGAAATGTAATATCTCTGGGGTGAGAAAGACATTACCAGCCCAGGTATCAAACCGTGCACCTAGGTAGTTGAATGACTGAATCAGCACCAGATGACTCTTGGCAAGTTTATCATCCATCCGAGTGACTAAAACATCTCCATCACTCGGTGCATCTCCTGAAACATTCCCCTTCAGAATTCACTCGAATGAGCCAATTGTCCAGATAAGTGTGGACAAGAATCCCCTCCCTTCTCAGGGCTGCCGCTACCACCATTATCACTTTCAAAGACGTGCATGGTGCAGTCGCCAACCCAAAGGGAAGGGCCCAAAACTGGAAATGCTGCCCCAGCACCATAAACCACAAAAACATTTGGTGTTCCGACCAAATGAGTATATGCAGTTAGGCTACCGTCAGGACCAATGCCATCAGAAACTCTCCTTTCCGGATTGCTGCTTTACCATCCGCAATGTTTCCATTCAAAAACGCGGCACTCACAGTGCCTTATTGACTTTCTGAAGATCCAGAATGGGCCAGAATGTACCCTCTTTCTTGGGGACCACAAAATATAATACCTTCCTTGTCCCCTTTCAAGTGGAGGAACCGGTACAATTGCGTCCAGCCTTAGAAAGCGGTGTAGCGTATCGATATCGCCTCTTGCTTGGTTCAAGATATGCAATGGGACACCATGAAAGCTTCCTTGATCAGATGAGAAATGTCAAAGGCGTAACCATTTCTTAGCACTTCTAGAACCCACTGATCTGATGTGATCCTAGTCCACTCTGCATAGAAAAGGGACAGCCTCCCTCCTACTGCTTCCAAAGAGTGGACCTGCCAGACTTCACTGCAAAGTCTTTCCTCCTCTGGTCCCCTGAGAGGAACAATCTCTGGAAGTCCTACAGGAATCCCGAAAGGATTGTTGTTGACTTGAGGTCTGCTTTTGCCCCAAACCAGAGGCACTCTTGCCAGACTGAACCGCCTGAAATTGGAAGTGCAGCGGAAAGGTCTTCTTGACAGCTTTTACACTGCGGCAACTTATTCCCCTTGGAGTCTCAGATGTTTCATCAACTGCTCCAGGTCTTCTCCAAATAGCAGCTTTCCCATGAAAAGAAGATTATAGAGCTGCAACTTAGACCACATATCCGCAGATACAATATTGCCATCGCCCCACTGACCTTCAAACCGGCTTCCAGAGTATCCCACTTCCAGTTCACCAGTTTTTCACCTTCTTGGGCAATGAGAAAGCCTTTTGCATACCCCACAGGCCATCCATCACTGAATCCATACCTTCATTATCTGAATCCTCCAGGGTGACCTTGATCCCCAGCTCTTCAAAGACATGGGAAATTAGAAGCCTTAACTCCTCCTTCCAGACAATCGGATGAATCTCGGATCATCTCCTTTGGTCACCGGTGTCTTATCCAGGTTGGTCACATCCTTACTCACCCCTGGGTCATCGACCAGGTTGCCCGTTGCTAGGTCATTCCCCATGTCGTCTCCTGGATCTCACCTGCTGCAAACGGCTAGTCCAGATCAATGGCATCCTCATGGTCTATCCCCTCCACATGACCACAGAAGGGCTCCACGGGTGATCCGGCTAACTATGGACCAGTGAGCCTGACTTCAGCGCTGGGAAAAATAGTGGAAACTATTCTAAAGATAAAAATCATAGAGCATATAGAAAGACATGGTTTAATAGAACACAGTCAACATGGATTTACCCAAGGGAAGTCTTGCCTAACAAATCTGCTTCATTTTTTTGAAGCGGTTAATAAACATGTGGATAAAGGTGATCCGGTAGATGTAGTGTATTTGGATTTTCAGAAGGCGTTTGACAAAGTCCCTCATGAGAGGCTTCTAAGAAAACTAAAAAGTCATGGTATAGGAGGCAATGTCCTTTTTTGGATTACAAACTGGCTAAAAAGACAGGAAACAGAGAGTAGGATTAAATGGTCAATTTTCTCAGTGGAAAAGGATAAACAGTGGAATGCCTCAGGGATCTGTACTTGGACCAGAGCTTTTCAATAAATAAATAAATATATATAATATATATATATATATATATATATAATATATATATATATATATATATATATATATATATATATATATATATATATATATATATATATATATATATATATATATATAAGTAAGTGATCTGGAAAGGAATAAGACTAGTGAGGTTATCAAATTTGCGGATGATACAAAATTATTCAGAGTAGTTAAATCACAAGCAGATTGTGATACATTACAGGAGGACCTTGCAAGACTGGAAGATTGGGCATCCAAATGGCAGATGAAATTTAATGTGGACAAGTGCAAGGTGTTGCATATAGGGAAAAATAACCCTTGCTGTAGTTACACGATGTTAGGTTCCATATTAGGAGCTACCACCCAGGAAAAAGATCTAGGCATCATAGTAGATAATACTTTAAGAATCATCGGCTCAGTGTGCTGCAGCAGTCAAAAAAGCAAATAGAATGTTATGAATTATTAGGAAGGGAATGGTTAATAAAATGGAAAATGCATTAATACCTCTGTATTGCTCCATGGTGAGATCGCACCTTGAATACTGTGTACAATTCTGGTTGCCGCATCTCAAAAAAGATATAGTTGCGATGGAGAAGGTACAAAGAAGGGCAACCAAAATGATAAAGGGGATGGAACATCTCCCCTATGAGGAAAGGCTAAAGAGGTTAGGGCTGTTCAGCATGGAGAAGAGACGGCTGAGGGGGGGATATAATAGAGGTCTTTAAGATCATGAGAGGTCTTGAATGAGTAGATGTGAATCGGTTATTTACACTTTTGGATAATAGAAGGACTAGGGGGCATTCCATGAAGTCAGCAAGTAGCACATTTAAGACTAATCGGAGAAAATTCTTTTTCACTCAACGCACAATTAAGCTCTGGAATTTGTTGCCAGAAGATGTGGTTAGTGCAGCTGGGTTCAAAAAAGGTTTGGATAAGTTACTGGAAGAGAAGTTTACTTAGGGAATAGCCACTGCTATTAATTGCTTCAGTAGCATGGGATCTTCATGATGTTTGGGTAATTGCCAGGTTCTTGTGGCCTGGTTTGGCCTCTGTTGGAAACAGGATGCTGGGCTTGATGGACTCTTGGTCTGACCCAGCATGGCAATTTCTTATGTCTCCTTGCTGCTACTGCAGAGATCATATTCCTGACTGACATCCGGACCAAGTCATACAGCACATCTGCCACATAGGCCAGTCCAGCCTCCAGCCAGGCTGCCCATTTGGAATCCACTGCCATAGCCTCCTTTCTCCTGTGCCTTCTGCACCCAGTACAAACCAGGCCCTCTGCATCAGGCTACCACAAATCGCCGGCTGAAGGCTGAAACTTTAAACATCCTCTTCAACTGAATTTCCATCTTGCAGACCTGAACATCCTTCAACGCAGCCAACCTTGCCATTGGATAGTGGTCTTCTTTGTGACCATTGTCACTGCTGCATCCACCTTAGGTAGCTTTACCAGTTCTAAAGTCTCTTCTGTTAGCAGATACAACATTGCCATCGCCCCACTGACTTCCAGTTCACCAGTTTTTCACCTTCTTGGGCAATAGGAAAGCCTTTTGAGTACCCCACAGGCCATCCATCACCGAATCCATACTTTCATTATCTGAACCCTCCAGGGTGACCTTGATCCCCAGCTCTTCAAAGACATGGGAAATTAGAAGCCTTAACTCCTCCTTCCAGACAATCGGATGAATCTCGGATCATCTCTTTTGGTCACCGGTGTCTTATCCAGGTTGGTCACATCCTTACTCACCCCTGGGTCATTGACCGGGTTGCCCGCTGCTAGGTCATTCCCCATGTCGTCTCCTGGATCTCACCTGCTGCAAACGGCTCGTCCAGATCCCTGGCATCCTCATGGTCTATACCCTCCAAGGCCTAGTCAGCCCCAGGCAATGAAGCAAGGACCAGAACCCCCCTGACCCAGCTTGAACCTCTTTGTAGGGCACTGCAGCTTTGCCACCACTCCCTGTCTAGCCAAATAGGGCTCGTGGAGAAGCAGCACAAAATCACCAAGAACTCCTCCCCATCCGGATTCCCCCCACACTCAAATCCTCTCCTGAAGACAGCCCCATTGGGGGAAAGAGGAGAAGGGGTATCCTTGGGTCCTGTGCGCACTAGAGAATTTCTGCTGTGTCTCAATAAAGCCATCTTTTCAGCCCCTCTGGGAGCCTCTGACACAGGCCCTGCCGAACAGGTGACCTTCTGGCTTCCCACAGCCTCCATGGAGGTTCCCTCACCTCCCCAAGGCACAACCAGTGCAAAGCGCACCTGCATTCAAGTGCATCCGGTGCGAGCTGCAGGCCCGATAAAATTTTGCGCACTGTAATGCAGAGTGCCATCAAGTCTACCACTTGGCACAACTGCCCTAAAATCACTCCTCTGACCAGCCCCAGAGACACCCAGCATCGGACACTGTAGGCAACTCCTCCCCAACACTATTGCTGCCCTACATGCGATCGCAGCTTCTGTCCTATAATTTTTTTTATTTCTTTTTAATAATATCACTCAGACTGCAGGTTTGCACCTGTACCATCTGCTGGAGACATAGAAATAATAAGGAACTACAGGTGGCACTCTCGTATATGAAGCAGTGCCTCAAAACATTTGTTCTCTTCCTCCATTTGCTGGTAGGGATGCAAAATCTACTTGTCTGGACTGATCTGGGGTATGAAAGAGAGTAAGAGTTACCACCTAGGAAAAGGACTAGAGTGTCACTGGGATTAATACATTGAAAATCTCAGCTCAGTGTGCAGCAGTGGCCAGAAAAACAAATAGAATGTTAGGAATTATTCCAAAGGAATGAGGAATAAAACAGATATCATCATAATACCTCTGTAAAAATCTACAATGCGACTGCACAGAGTACTGTATGCAGTTTTGGTCACTATCTCAAAAAAAAGATAAAGAGAACTAAAAAAAAAAAAAAATACAGAGACATGCAACGACAATGATAAAGGGGATGGAACAGCTCCCTTATGAAGAAAGGCTACACAGGTTAGGGATCTTCAGCTTGAAGGGGATAGGACAGAGGTTTATAAAATTATAATTGGTGTGGAACAAGTAAATAGGAGATGGTAATTTACCCTTTCAAACAATACTAAAACTAAGGGATGTGCCATGAAACTAACTGTAGCAGATTTAAAATAAATTTAAGAAAGTATTATTTCAATCAATGCACACTAAAGCTGTGGAATTTGTTACCAGAGGATGTAGTCAAGGTTAATAATATAATCAAAGTTAAAAAAAAATTTTGAACAAATTTCTAGCCAACAACTCCATTAACAATTATTAATCAGGCAGACATGGGGATCACCACCTCTTAGTTCTGGGAACAAGCAACAGCGAAGAGATATCCTATTAGAATATAGTTCACTTGAAAATATCTGGCATATTGGCCACTGCCTGAGACAGGATGATGGGCTCAATGCACCACTAGCCTGACCATGCATTGTAATTCTTATGTTAAGTGTTATTGCATCGCTGTCTGAGGCCATGTGCCATCTTCTTTGGCAATGAAAGTTTTTTCACGAGGAAAGCCACCCCACCAGAATGTTGTGATCCAGACTGGGTATTCCGTTTGCTCTTCAGACAGCTGGGAATGCTGTCAGAGAAGAAGCACTTTACCATAGGCATCAGCTTCTGCTCTTACCTCTCTCGACATCCTTATAAAGCTGATCTATGAAAGCATCCAGCTGCTCCCGTTCTTGAGGGTGGAGCTCCAGAGAATCGCAGCCATGCACCCACTGGCTCAGGGAGCTGCAGCAAACCAAAGCAAAAAAAAAATGACGAGCGCTAGCAGCAGGGTCCCCTATGATCTGAAGTGCATTTCCCGTTACTTACTGCTGCTGTTACTAGAACACATCCTCTTACATACAAGTGGGTCTTTAATACTCAAGGATGAGCAGACCTCTCCTGTGGTGACATTTGGTCCAGAGGGACCTCTAGTCTTGTACACACAGGACCCACTGTCCATAGAGAATGTATTGCCACACAGACCAAAGACTTTCTGGGGGCTCAGAAAGTAGCTGCATTAAAAGTTACTCAGCTCCATTTGCACTCTGTGGGCAAGTCACTCAAGGAGACCATTAGCCAGGTATTCAGGCTGGTGGGCAGGTTTGCAGCCATGTCAGCCTAAGTGCCCCTTGCACCAGTGCTGAGCTATTGATGCCCAGGCAAGACTGTTTTCTCGATGTGGACTGAGATGGGCAAAATTTACCTTTGGCTGGTGCGAGTGTCTGAGACTATTGGACTCCTATTGACCTGGAGCTGGTGCAGCCTGGATCTTCCTCAGCTTCAAAATAGGCTGGACCATTGCCCCTTGGCAGTATGAAGCTAATTTAATTGGTCCAGCATCACGACGTGCCAATTCCCCCTCCCTCCTTTGGCCTTGCTACTTTCCTGTGCTCCTCATTCACATGGTGCAGAATGGAGCTCCCATTCAGATGGGAGCCACATACAGGCTTCTTCCCTTTCTGATCCTTCCCTTGAAAGGAAGGACAGCCACTACCCCAAGAGAGGAGATATACTTTGCCACATCCGTCCATATAGAGAAGATGGTGAAGGATCATCCTGAATGGATTCTTCAAAAGCTGATCATCATTCTTCCTTTGCGCTATTGATTCCTCTTTTAATGTTATCCCTGGGTCTCATTTGTTTGTCTTAACATATATTGATTTTTTTAAATCTATTTTTGTATTTACATTTTTTTTAATTAAAAAAATAAAGGCCTGCACTTTTCTTCTGAGTCCACTCTTCAGCCATTCGTGCCATACTTGTGCTTTACATTTGTTTCTGATCAGCACAACAGTACCCCCAAGAGAAGCTTCCAAAGCTTTACTCTCCAAGGACTGACCTGGTGGCTCAGCAGTAGTACTACGCTCAGCCAAGTGGCAGGACCTAGGTTCCACTCCCAAGCCCAGCCTCTGCTCTAAGGGGCGGATTTTAAGAGCAGAGCCCCGGGACTCGCGTAAGTCCCGGGGTTTTCTGAGGGGGGCGTGTCGGGGGCGGGCCCGAACCACGCGGCGTTTTCGGGGCGTGTCGGGAGCATTCTGGGGGCGGGCCCGGGGGCGTGGCTGCGCCCTCCGGACCCGCCCCCAGGTTGCGTCCCTGCACGCTAGCGGCCCGCTGGCGCGCGGGGATTTACGTCTCCCTCCGGGAGGCGTAAATCCCCCGACAAAGGTAAGGGGGGGTTTAGACAGGGCCGGGCGGGTGGGTTAGGTAGGGGAAGGGAGGGGAAGGTGAGGGGAGGGCAAAAGAAAAGTTCCCTCCGAGGCCGCTCCGATTTCGGAGCGGCCTCGGAGGGAACGGGGGTAGGCTGCGCGGCTCGGCGTGCGCCGGCTATACGGAATTGATAGCCTTGCGCGCGCCGATCCAGGATTTTAGCGGCTACGCGCGTATCTACTAAAATCCCGCGTACTTTTGCTTGCGCCTGATGCGCCAGCAAAAGTACGCCAAATTGCGCGGTTTGAAAATCTACCCCTAAGGGTGGACCATGGCTGGGAAGGCAGCCAAGGGCCACAGGAGGAAACAACTTGACCCAAAATACTAAAGATATTTTGTTACCTTAGTTTTTACTTTGTAATGTGTCAAAACTGCCAAGGCCAGTTAGGGGTAATAGGCACTAAATTTTCTTGTAAGGAATACAAAAAAGTACTATATGTTTACAGTTAGAATTAGGAACTTTCTTATGAGGCCACAAGGAACCACCTAGAGTATTGAGAAGGTGAAATTTATACTAACCAGAGAATTTCTTTTCCTTTAGTCCTAGCAGACCAGTTAACACTTGCAGGATTTCCCTGCTTGCCAGTAGATGGAGGCAGGGAAATTTTTCCATTTTTTTTTTTTTGCTTACCTCACTCACGCTATATATTCTGGGATAGCTGGGAGGTTCCTTAGTAGCCTCTTGCCCTAGCCTATTAGGTTGATGTCCTGCATTTCTCTTTTTTTTCTCTCTTTTGGAAGGGTACTTGGACTGGTATGCTAGAACTAAAGGAAAGGAAATTATCTGGTAATGGAGAAATTTCTTACTGATAATTTTGTTTTCCTTAGTGTAGATAGATGGACTCAAGACTAACAGGTTGTGTTCCCCTGCCAGCAGATGGAGATGGAGTCAGGTTTCAAAGCTGACATCACCCTAGATACGCCCTGAGATATTCTCTTCAAAAGCCACTGTAGACATACTATCGAAAAAACGATTAAAAAACTCGATTAAAAACTGAGCCCGAGTAAGATTATAGATGCCCTGGATCTAGGGACTGGATGACAGCTTACCTGTAATCTCTTGAAATCTATATCCATGCCATGGGCGGGATGGTGAGCACATCTGTCTACACCAGTGGTTCCCAACCCTGTCCTGGGGACCCCCCCCCCCCCCCCCCCAGCCAGTTAGGTTTTCAGGATATCCACAATGAATATGCATGAGAGAAAATTTGCATGCACTGCCTCCATAACATGCAAATTCTCTCATGCATATTCATTGTGGATATCCTGAAAACCTGACTGGCTGGGGGGGGGGGGGGGGGTCCCCAGGACAGGGTTGGGAACCATTGGTCTACACTAAGGAAAACAAAATTATTAGGTAAGTAATTTCTCCATTTCTTAGCGTGTAGCCAAATGTACTCAGGACCAATGGGATGTACAAAAGCTACTCCCGATCAGGGCAGGAGGCAGCCTGAGGTCCGGTTAATACCACCCCTGCAAAGGCTGCGCCGCCCAGGCATGAACATACAGGTGATAGAACCTGGATAAGGTGTGCAAGGAGGACCACGTCGCCGCTCGGCAGATATCGACGAGGGACAGCAGTCTAGCCTCCGCCCCCATGAGACTGCCTGAGCCCTGGTGGAATGAGCTTTAACTTGAGAAGGTAATGGCTTTCCTGCCTCCATAAAAGCTCCCATGACCACCCTCCTTAATCCAGAGAGCTATGGTAGCCCGAAGCTGGTTCACCCTGCTTCCTTCCCCCCATGAAGGACAAACAGGCAGTCTGTCCTGCGGACCAGTTCTGAAACTTCCAGATACCGCACCAAAAACCTACTGACGTTTAAATGGTGGAGGAGGCGGTATTCTTCCAAGTCCTTGTGCCTATTTAGGGGTGGCAATGAAATGGACTGATTCAAATGAAACTCCGAGATTGCCTTGGGCAAGAAGGATGGAACGGTTCCTGACACAATGTCTGTAGTTCAGATATGCGATGAGCCGAGCATATTGCCATAAGGAACACCGTTTTCAGGGTTAACAAGTGCAAGGACAGCAACTGAAAGGAGGTCCCTGCCAAAAACTCCAATACTAGATTAAGTTTCCACAAGGGAACCGGCCACGTCCAGATGAGCTGACAGGGAAGTTCTGTTTACCTCGCCCCTGAAACAGGAGACAGCAGCTACCTGCACCTTCAAGGAGTTAAGGGCCAAATCTTTATTCAAGCTGTCCTTCAAGAATTAGTGGGATTTTGACCACCCAAAGGGGGACATCACATTCCTTGCACCAGGCCTCAAATACTCTCCAAACCTGCACATACGCTAGGGTCGTAGAAAACTTCCAAGCACGGAGTAAGGTGGCTATTACCACCACAATATCCTTGCTTCATCAGACGAGCCCTCTGAAGAGCCAGACCGCAAGACAGGTCCCTGTGCGGTGGAAGGCACGGGGGGGGATGGTGTCTCCACTAGGAGTCTCCGACACCACAGGCGCCTGGGCCAATCTGGAGCTACTAGGAGCACTAATCCCCTGTGGTGCTCGATTCTGCAGATGATCCTGCCCCAGCAGGGGCCATGGAGGGAAGGAGTATAGAACTTTTCTTCCGGCCAGGTCTGAACAAGAGCATCAATCTCCAGGGATCACAGATCTCTTCTGCAACTGAAGTATTGGGGAACCTTCGCATTGTGAGATGCAGCCAGCAGGTTGAAGGACAGGAGGCCCCAGTGATCTATCAGTTGAAAGAAAGACTTTGGCCGACAATACCCACTCTCCTGGATCCAGACTCTCCCTGCTTAGAAAGTCTGCTCTGTCTTTTCCTGTGATGTGTGTGGCTGAGATAGTCTGTAGATGTATTTCTGCCCATTCCATAAGGCGGTCTATCTCTTGAGACACCTTCTGGCTCTTGGATCATCCCTGTTGGTTGACAAAGGCTACCATTGTTGCATTGTCCGACATTATGCGGACCGCTTGACCCTGGAATCTGTGGCTGAATTGCAAGCACACCAGCCTCACTGCCCAGGCTTCCAGCCGATTGATGTTCCAGAGGACTTCTTCCTCAGTCTAATGTCCCTGGGCCGTGAGTTCCTGACAGTGAACTCTCCAGCCCCGGAGACTCACGTTCGTTCTAAGAACTGGCCAGTTCGTGGAGGACAGAGACACACCCCTGCTCTGATGAGCTTCCTGCAACCACCACTTAGGTGAGAGCAGACTCCCATTGGTAAGTGGAGCCGAACTGACGTCTTGACACTGCGGGTTCCAATGTGACAGCAGAGAGTGTTGAAGTGGGCGCATGTGTGCTCTCACCTATGGCACTACTTCAAAGGTTACCGCCATCAATCAGAGAACTTGGAGATAGCTCCACACCGACGGGCATACTGTGTTCATCAAGTGACGCACCTGGGACATCAACTTCCATAATCGTGTGCTCAGGAGGAAGACCTTGCCCTGCCTGGTGTTGAACCAGACTCCCAGAAACTCCAACTGGGAAGGCTTGAGACTACTCATGATCAGGTTTACTACCCAACAGAGTTCCTGAAGCAAGGAAGTCACCCTGTTGGTCACCCAGAGACTTCCTTCCACGAACTTGGCCCAGATCAACCAGTCATCCAAGTATGGGTATACCAGGATTCCTTCTCTTCTCAACGCTGTTGCCATGACCACCATAATCTTAGTAAAATGTTCTTGGGGCAGTGGCTAGACCAAAGGGCAATGCCTAGAACTGATAATGATGACCAAGTACGGAAAGCGTAGAAAGCATTGGTGTTCTTGACTGACTGGAATATGTAGGAAGGCCTCGGATAGGTTCAGGGAAGTTAGGAACTCTCCAGTTTGTGCGGCCATTATCACGGAGCATAATGTTTCCATGCAGAAATGATTCACTCGTAGGTGATGGTTGATACTCTTGAGGTCCAGGATGGGGCAAAACGAACCTTCCTTCTTGGGTACAATGAAATAGATGGAATAACGCCCTATATTTTCCTGGGATTACAGCTCTCATCCTGAGGAGCCTTAAAAGAGTAATCACTTCCTGCTTTCTGTGCTGGGAGTGGTAAGGGGACATCATGAACACATCATGAGGAGTGCTGCGAATTCCAACGATATCCTTCTCATATGACTTCCAGTACCCATTTGTCCGAAGTCATCTCAACCCACCTTTGGTAAAAGAGACAGTCGACCCTTATCTCCTTGTTCCAAAGGTGGGTCAGTAAAATTTCATTGAGAGGCTTGGGACGATCGGAACGATCCTGAACCTGCCGCTCTCTTGGGCTGTTGACTATGAAAGGACAAAGTTCTTCCAAAGGGCAGAGACCTCTGAAATGTTGAGTTTCTGTAGAGGCGGAAATGTTGAGAGCCCCTGAACCGGCCTCCCATAGGCAAGGGGTGCTGCAACTGCTTTCTCTTATCTTCTTTTAGCCGGGGGATTGGAGATTTGCCCCATTTACTGGCCAGTTTTTCCAATTCATTTCCGAAAAGAAGTGATCCTTTAAAGGGCATCTGTGTAAGGTTGGCCTTAGAGGTTGCGTCGGCTGACCAATTCTGCAGCCATAGCTGTCTTCTGGCCGCGACCACTGAGGCCACTCCTCTGGCTGAAGTATGGACTAAATTCGAGCCCACGCCTTCTAAAAAGGCGGTGGCGGGTTCCATAGCCACTCTGGGGTTCACCACCAAGTCATCCACCTCTTGAGAGAGAAGTAGGCATGAACGCGCTACCAGGGCACAACAAGAAGCAATCTGTAAGGGCATTGCAACTGTGACAAAGGCTTAAGGATAGACTCCAACCATCTATCATGCATAACCTTTTAAGGCTGCTCCTCCCTCCATTGGGATAGTTGTTCGTTTAGAGACAGTGCAGACCAGTGCATCCACTTTACGGAAACGCAAACGTTCTCTTACTGCTGAATCCACAGGTATAGAGCTTCTAATGCACAGTCCCCTTTAAAACTTGCTTCTGGGACATCCCATTCCAGGTCAGTCAATTCCTGGATGGCTTCCAGTACTGGGAAGTAGCAAGAGGCTTTGCGCAAGGAAATCAGAATGCGATTCTTCTTTCATTCCATTATAGATTCCGCTCCTCCCAGCGTTTTCAGGGTCTGGGAAACCAAGGCCGGCAATTCATCTCTATGAAAGACCTGTAACAAGGTTCGATATGGTTCTAATCCCGGGGAAATTTCCCCTTCTAAGGGATCTTGATCTTCATCTGTGCCATCAGGGTCCCCACTAGGGATACCCTTGGTCAGGCGGGGCATGCCTCAAGGTCTGCCAACAGGAATGGGGGGGAGAGAGAGAGGGGACTAGCTGGGGTTCCATTCAGGCAGGGGCAAGCAATGAATTAGACTGCACCTGTACAAAGGCCTGTAGTCCCTGGAAATTCCACCCAAGAACTAGGCTAGGTCCATACCTAGCCCAGGGGGAAGTGGGGTGGGCCCAGCTGAGTTTCCTTCTCCCATGGAAGTCCCAGCCAAGGGGGTTACTCAGATCTGGAGTACTTCCAGTTAAGGCTATCAATCTATCTGAACGAGAGGAGCTGGGCGCAGCAAAGTCTGGGGAGACCAAATCCCCTTGAGCTTCCTCATAATGCTGACTCAAGTTGGAATCCAGGTCAGGCTGGGAAGCCCTAATATGACAAGCAGCGCAGAGAGCTAGGCGCTTGTGTTTCTTGGCCGCGGTAACTGTGTGTTCAATTGACTCACACTTAAAAATGTATGCACACAAATTTTGAGTGCCTAGGTGGAGCACGGCAAGGTGCATGTGCAGCCCGAGTGCCCAGCTTTTCTTGTATCCTGCCTGGTGCATTAGCAAGATAAATTCCGTGAAAAACAGTTTCCTGTGCTATGCCTTGCCTTCTTCCCTCTACCTCTATCTCGGGGCCTGCCTGCACTTCGGCTGCATATCCCCACAAAGGGCCCTCTGCCCAATCAAGCTGCTCTCGCAGCTCCCTCTGAACTGGCGTCAGCAGCGCATCTACTTGCTACCCACCCCTCCCCCTTCCTCACCTGTTCTCCGCTGTCCATTTTCTGGCGATTCACAGCCATCACAGCAGGGGCAAAAGGAGCCCACAATGGAGCTCCTCCTCCTTGTCCCACATTGTGCGCATTTCCGGCCCCTCTCAGCCATGCGTCTTGCCACTGGAGGTGAAGCAGCCTCTGTTCCTGCCACTGTGGCTAAGAATGCCAAACCGCTCTCTATGAGCGTGTGCTTCCCCCACCTAGAAATGCCCTCTGCATACCACGGCTTGCTTAGGACTACTCTGTGGTCCATCCCAGAGTCTAACTACCTTGCCCTGTTAGTTCTTTTAGCTTTTTTTTTTTTTTTTTTTGATAGTTCGTAGTTATCCCAGTATACACTCTCAGCTAACTGGAGGCAAAAAACTACTGAAGAACCTCCCAGCTCTCCCAGGATATATAGCGTGAGTGACGTAAGCAAAAAAAAAAAAAAAAATAGAATGTGGAAAAAAAAAAGTTCCCTGCCTTCACCTACTGGCAAGCATGGACTGGTCTGCAGGACAAAAAGGAAAACAGCATTAAATCTTTGAGAAAGTCACACCTACTATCCACAACTCCATGCACAAACTCGGAAGGTCACCTTGGGAGCGACTGCTACCATACATACAAAGGAAAGCTATTTTAGCTTGGAAACCCCTATAAACTTTTTTTTTTCCCAGTTGGGTGTTGCTTTCTGTAACTGCAGATAGACCTTGCTGGGGACGAAGGGATCTGTAATGGGGGCGAGGAGGCACCCACACAATAAAGTTAGCGGCTACCTGGTTCCTATTCCTTGTCCATTGGTCCCAACCAAGGCAAAGAGAGATTGGAATCCCTCTGGAGTAAACCACTGCAAGAAGAAAACATGCAAACATTATAAAGATTGAGATTTGTTTATAGTTTTGGTAAAAGTCTCTAAAATGAGACACTCTGCATATCTATCTTTCTGTATAAGTGGTCTTCACTAATTTTTGAACAGGGGTCACTCTGGGTCCAAAGAAGGGCCAACACATGTTTCCATGCAGGGCCATGGCCCAACGCTGCTAAAGACCAGCACATTCCAATGACATTATGTCTCCAATGTCCCCACCTTTCTCCATCTCTTAATCCCCTCTACCTTGTGCCTCTCTCAATCCCCACCCCAAAACACAGTAACGGCTTCTCTCCTCATTCAAAAGAAGTAAGCTCTCTCACCACCAACCCCCAGCCCTCACCTCGTATACACAATCAAACATGGGTCGGATAAGTTACATAATCGAAGGTACCCAGACCATCTACAGACGAGGCTCCGGGTGGACCTGGGTGAGGTGGCCTTATTTAGGTCTGTAATCCAAATAAGCAGCAACAGCAGCCACGTGCAACAGGGAATCCACCAGAGCACAGCCACCTACCGGCACTGTGGAGAACAATGGAAATGCCTGCAGTGTTTTTTTCCAGGTAAAGTTGCCAGTCGACCTGCCTCTTCCAGTGCAGAGAGCAGACCTAACAGGGTGGTGACATCTTCTGTGACCACAGCACTCTTACTGCCATTCCCCAGGACGAGACACCTGGACTACTCGTTTGTTTTGCTTTAAAGATAAGCCCCATGGGCAGGGATTATTCTAGCTACTAGAGTGCAATTCACTGTAGAGCCTAGCAGGGGCTGATCACTTCTTGTCACCATGGCTGTGGCTTGTGGTCCCACACCCGCCCCCCACTCCTCTCTGGCTGTGGATCAGTGGCTGCATTTGGGATCTGCAGGAGCTACCAGTGGTCCCCAGGCCTTTCCCTTGAAGAACAGACACATATAGATATGTAAATATCTATAGATGTCTCCATCTGCTGGCAGGGATGAATAAACCCTAGGAGTCTGGACTGATTCGGGTACGTACAGAGAACAGACACATATAGATATCAACATATCTATAGAGATAGATAAATGTAGTGAGATACAGATATAGAGATTTCTATCTCTATCTCTCTCAGATAGATAGATGTAGTTACACACACACACATATTCTATACAAAGAGAGAGATGGCTTCTCTGTGACCTTCAGATCCCACCACCTAAGTTCTGAGACATTTAAGATCCAGCAGGTATATAGGCCACTGACAGAGGCACAGCAGAAAGGACAAGGGCCTATGTTTCACACTATTGGGAGCATTCATTTCCAAGGCTTACACGGCATCAGAGGATCAAACTGCTCAAGCCTTACTGCCTCATCCCCCCTTCCCACAGACTTCCATTTATTTATTTTTTTTTTAATCACTGGGAAAAATCCGGGGTCAGGTTGCCCCTCACTCACCCGACTAAGCCGTTCTTCATAAAGGACCTCCATGAAAAGCTGCCGCAGTATATCCAACTGACCCTGCAGGAACAGGATATAGGGATGGGAGAGTCACACAGTGCAGAGACAACACATGTGTGAGAAAGAAAACAGAATCAGAGGGCCAGCCTCAAAGCCTTTGCAACAGTCTAGGATTCTGCTCAGGACATCTGGGATGGGTAGCGATGCTCTTGGAGGCCTACAAGCATTTCCTTCTTAACCTTCCATATAAATGACTGTGCCCCTGTCTTCCAGGCCTAAGAGAGTAGTTTCATATACAGAGCAATGCATGACTCAGGCAGAATGTAATGCACTAGCATCTCTAGGCTCCGACTCATGTTGGACAGATTACAGTATTTTCCTTTCAAAACTAAAAACAGTTTTCCAGCCTTTGCTGTATGGGTCTGGTCGATTTCACCTTTTGTTCTGATTCATTTTAATCCCGATTCCTTGCATTTCCGCTCTCTTCCTTTCAATTCTTCTTACCTTTTATCCCTTTCTCCTCTCTCACTCTGTCATATTGTTCGTAAGACACTCTGCTACTCAGCCTGACAGATGTGGAAGATTACTTAGCTAGAGGCTAGAAGATAACTGTAGGTCTCAGTCAAACGTGGCCAAAAACGAGCAAAGTGGTTGCAGACGGGTACGAGCAAAGCAATACTGCCGTATCCTGTCCTGGAAGAACCTTCCTGCACTCAGCCAGACTTTAAGCTCCTGGGTCGCTCCTGCCTGCAGGAACACGACAAGCCAAAGCCCCAATTTATTTAATTTATTATTTTTATTTATTTAAAAGTTCTTATATACCGCACAAAGGATAAATATATATCCGTCTAGGCGGTTTACAAAATGGTCAAGCACATACATAATTTAAGAACAAAAACACAGACAATTTTAAAACAAAAGTTAAATACAATGCAAGGGATCATGAAAATTATTACAGATGAAATTATTACAGATGAAAGCCCCAATATGGCAATACCGCATTTATTTAAAAAAAAAATTAAAAAAAATTAAGAGGGGAACAGATACCATTTCCAAAACCAGTGCCTCCTATGGAAAGCAAGTCTTCTAGTTCCTGCATCGCACTCTTAACAAGAGAGAGTCGGCAGTGCTCCTTCCTTGAAGGATGCTGAAATCTCTTCAGACAGAACCTGAGAGACTGGGTCATTTCAGTAGCTCGATAGGTCTTCAACACGCCAAGATACATCATTATCATATGTAATAGTAACCAAAGCTCACCTTAAACACGTCCCCCAGCAGTTTGTGGACAATTTCTTTTTCTTCATTGGCTGTTTTACTGCAGAACTGGGAGAAGAGATTCACCCACCAGTCTTTGTCTTTTGCCTGAAATCAAGAGAGGGTGGAACAGAAAATTGTAACACTTCATTTATAGAAAAAAAAAAATAAGGAAACAAATCAGTGGAAAAGTAAGCACTATCATATTTTGGGGAGGGGAATCACTTGATTCAGCTGCATGGATCATTCTAGAACTTCCTTCTGGTGAATCGATGTGGCAGTTGGTTAATGGCAACCACCACTATCTGGAAACCCAGACAGGAAGAGGGCTGTGCCGCTGCCGAATTTCCTGCGCTGACAGGACTCATTCGGCATGCAGATTGATGCAGAGAACCTTGGCCAATGGGGGAATGCCAGACCCAGACTCAGGACATGGCTTGCTAGGAATGATCACATGGTTTTCTCAGGCGGGGCTTCGCAAACATCTAGAAAACTGCTAGGGGGCCAGCAACTTTCTCAAATGAATGTGGCCCTTGGCCAAAAGAACACAGACAGCATGATTTTCAAGGCCAGTTACATAGATAAAATGGAGAAATTACTTACCTGATAATTTCGTTTTCCTTAGTGTGGACAGATGGACTCAGGACCAGAGGGTTCTTCTTCTAGCAGATGGGAGACTGAGTCAGATTTCAAAGCTGATGTCACCCTAGATATACCCCTGCAGTGAACTCAACTCTTTAGTATTCTCTTCGAAAAGCCATTGTGGATATATATTTGCTTAAATAACTTGATTAAAACTGATTCAAATAGTTTCAAAAACTGGTTGAGTGCACTGGTGGTCTCCAATTAACAAAGACACCAGACAAACTGCGGTTGTCTTGAACTAGGGGTAGGCAATGGCTTACCCATATTTGCTTAATCTCGAGGTTCGCTTTCCGAGGTCCTCCTTCTCTGGGGCAGCCGTGGGTGGGATGCTGAGTCCATCTGTCTACACTAAGGAAAATGAAATTATCAGGTAAGTAATTTCTCCATTTCCTAGCGTGTAACCAGATGGACTCAGGACCAATGGGATGTACAAAAGCAACTCCCGGACAGGGCGGGAGGCTGCCCGTGGCCCACTTAGTACTGCCCTTACGAAGCCTGTGTCTTCTCGGACCTGAACATCCAAGCGGTAGAACCTGGAGAAAGTGTGTAAGGAGGACCATGTCGCCGCCCGACAGATCTCGACGGGTGACAGCAGCTTGGTTTCTGCCCAAGATACCACCTGGGCCCTAGTAGAAAGAGCCTTAACCTGCAGGGGTAAGGGTTTTCCTGCCTCTAAGTAGGCTGCCTTGATTACTTCCTTGATCCAGCGAGCTATGGTTGCCCACGAGGCCACTTCTCCTTGATTCTTCCCGCTGTGGAGAATGAACTCTGAAACCACTTTCGGTAGGAAGGAGGAGTGGTGCGCAGCTGTATCATTCCAGGAGTGAACCTAAGGAACGGTTCCAGACAAGATAGTGCCTGTAGTTCAGAGATACAACGAGCTGAACATATTGCCACCAGGAATACCGTTTTCAATGTTAAGAGGCGTAGTGACAGACCACACATTCGTCTGAAGGAATCCCCTGCTAGGAAGTCTAATACCAGATTGAGGTTCCATAGGGGCACTGGCCACATTAGGGGTGGCTGGAGTTGCTTAACCCCTTTTAGGAATGAGCTGATGGACTGATTCGGTTCACTTCGGCTCTGAAGCAGGAGAGGGCTGCTACTTAGACCTTGAGGGAGTTGAGTGACAACCCCTTCTTCATACCGTCCTGTAGAAACTCCAGAATCATGGGGGGATCTTGGCCATCCGCAGGAATATCCCGCGGTCCTCGCACCAGGCATCGAATATTCTCCAGATCCGTATGTATGCCAAAGATATTGAGAACTTGAGCGTGCAGAGCAGGGTGTCAATATGGCCTTCGAGAACCCGCGCTTCTTCAGGAGAGTCCTCTCAAGGCCCAGACCATAAGAGAATAGAGATGGATCTTCGTGAAGAATCGGGCCCTCTGGAGAAGGTCCCTGTGTGGAGGTATGCACAGAGGGCTCCCAGCCAGGAGTCTGCATACCATGGGCATCTTGGCCAATCCGGTGCCACTAGTAGAACTAGTCCCCTGTGGTGTTCTATCTTGTGGATGATCTTGCCCAGTAGTGGCCATGGGGGGGGGGGGGGGGGGGGGGGGGGGGGAGATGGCGTACAGTAAGTCTTCTTCTGGCCAGGTTTGGACAAGAGCGTCGATCCCTTGGGAGTGTGGCTCTCTTCTGCGGCTGAAGAACCTGGGGACTTGGGCACAGAGAGGTGGGCAGTAGGTCCATGGCTGGGAGGCCCCAGCGATTTACCATCAGTTGAAAGGCTGTGGTTGACAGCATCCATTCCCCCGGAGCCAGGCTCTCTCTGCTGAGGGAGTCTGCTGAGACAATATCTTTTCCTGTGATGTGGGAGGCAGAGATCCCTTGTAGGTTTAACTCTGCCCATGCCATGAGAGGGTCTCTCTCCAGAGACACCTGCTGGCTCCTGGTTCCTCCTTGATGATTGATGTAGGCAACCGTTGTAGCGTTGTCAGACATTACTCGAATCGCTTTGCCTCGGAGTCTGTGGCTGAATCGCAGGCACGCTAGTCTGATTGCTCGAGCTTCCAGGCAGTTTATGTTCCATCCCGCCTCTTCCTTGCTCTTCCTGACAGTGGGCTCCCCACCCTCGTAGGCGCTCATCAATGGTGAGCACGAGCCAGTTCGGTGGGGATAGGCTTACTCCTTTGCTTAGGTGGTCTTCCTGTAGCCACCACTGAAGCTGAGAACATACCTCTGCTGGTAGTTTGAGGCGAATTGAGTAGTCCTGGGACAGTGGGTTCCAGCGTGACAGTAAGGAGCACTGGAGTGGTTGCATATGAGCCCTTGCCCATGGAAAGACCTCCAGGGTTGATGCATTAGCCCGAAGACTTGAAGATAATCCCATACCTTGGGGTGTGTATTGGTCATCAATCATCGTAATTGTTCCATCAGCTTCCTTCTCCTCGGGGGAGGGAGAAAGACTTTGTTCTGTTTGATGTCGAAACAGGTCCCCAGGTACTCCAGAGACTAAGAGGGCTGCAGACTGCTCTTGACCATGTTCACGACCCAAGAGAGTTCCTGCAGTAGGTTCTTGACTCTGCTGGTCACCTGCTGGACCTCTTCTGAAGACTTTGCCCTGATAAGTCAGTCATCCAGGTAAGGGTGAACCAAGATCCCTTCCTTCCTTAGTGTTGCCGTCACGACCACCATAATTTTGGAGAATGTTCTGGGGGCGGTTGTTAGGCCGAAGGGTAGTGCTCGGAACTGGTAATGGTGTCCCAGTACCACAAAGCGTAGAAAATGATGGTGATCTTGATGGACTGGGATGTGAAGGGAGGCTTTGGAGAAGTCCAGGGAGGTTAGGAACTCTCCCGGTTGTACCGCCATTATTATGGAGCGGAGCGTTTCCATGCGGAAGTGTAGTACCCGCAGATGACATTCTTGAGGTCCAAGATGGGTCGGAATGATCCTTCTTTCTTGGGAACAATAAAATAGATGAGATAATGCCCTGCATTTTTCTAGGGCGTAGCTACCGAAGTTATGGCCTTCAGACTGAGTAGTATTGCCAGAGTGGATTCCACTGCCAGTCTCTTGATGTGGGAGTGGCAGGGTGATATCAAATTTGTCCCGAGGGACGCTGCGAAACTCCAGAGAATAACCCTCTCGAATGTTTATTACCCATTTGTCCGACGTGATTTCGACCCATCGTTGGTAGAAGAGGGAAAGTCGACCCCCTATTTCCTCTTCTTGTGGATGGGTCGGCCCATTCTCATTGGGAAGCATGGTTCGAGCCTGCCCCCGGGCCTGTTCCTCGCTTGGTTTGTCGGTTCTGAAAGGGCTGGGACCTTCCGGAGGGTCGAGGTACATGGAATGATGAGTTCCTGTAGGGTCGAAAACGTTGGGAGCCTCTGCCCCTTGTTCTTCTGGGAGAGGGGCATTGGGATCTTTTACCCCTGTCTTCCGGTAGCCAAGGCTCTGGGGATTCGCCCCACTTGCTGGCTAACTTCTCTAATTCGCTTCCGAATAGGAGAGATACCTTAAAGGGCATTCTTGTGAGATTTGCCTTAGAAGTTGCATCTGCCAACCAGTTCCGAAACCATAACTGCCTTCTGGCCGCCACTATCGAGGCTACACCTCTGGCTGAGGTACGCACCAGTCCATCAGGAAGGCTGCTGCAGGTTCGATTGTTTCACTGGCATACGTTCCGGAATTATCTGCCTCTCTTGATAGGAACAAGCAGGAACGTGCCACCAGCGAGCAGCAGGAAACTATCTGCAGTGTCATACCTGTTGCATCGAATGCTTGCTTAAGGATGGATTCTAATAGTCTATCCTGAATATCCTTCAATGCCGCGCCCCTCCCTCCACAGGAATGGTTGTTTGCTTCAAGATGGCGCAGACCATGACATCCACTTTCGGGAAATGCAGGCATTCCTTGGTTGCTGGTTCCAGAGGGTACAAGGCTTCCAAGGCCCGACCTCCTTTTTTATTTATTTTTTTATTTTTTTAATTCTTTATTTATAACATTTTCCAAAATACATATCAGAATAGCGTTAATTAAACATTATCAGAGATAATAAGAGAAATGGAAAAGTCAAAAAGAAAATATCTAGAGAAGAGAGAGAGAAACCTATCTCTTCCTTATGAAGAAATCTAATAATTAATTTTCCATTTTTAGACAAATGGTCGAGCATTTGCTGAGACTGGATAACCACAAGGAGAAAACTTAATTCTTAAAGTGAAAAGGAATAAACATTTACATAGCTCACAACTGTAAATCTATTTGTTGCCCTATTCGTTCGAAATCACAGGGGATGACGTGACTGGTACTTGTGCCTCCAAAAATTGTTGAAGCTGTTCAAGAAAGGTGAACAAATATTTGTCTTTTTTCAAATTGATCTCACATTTACATGGATAGCATAGAAGAAATGAAAGTTCCTTTCATTTTTCCTCTTGCTCCAAGTTGTACTCATCCCTGTTTTATTGTAACTATTTTATGTTTAGCACCTATTACTTATTTCGTTCATTGTTCCTTTTTTCACTCCACTGTTTATTGTAAACAGGCATGATGTGATACCCTCACGAATGCCGGTATAGAAAAAACTAAAATAAATAAATAAATGAATGAATGAATGAATAACCCAAAGACTGAACATTTTGTCTTATAGATAAAAATTCTTTCCTTCTTGTCCTAGTTATAGGTGCTAAATCTGGGTAAAATTTCAATGGTTGGCCATAAAACTGTATTGGGAATTTCTGAAATTATCTATGCATAACTTTGTTAACATCTAATTGTGTTATGAATGATACTATTAATGTATTCCTTTCTATAACATCAGTGCTAGAACTTTCTAAGAAACTAGTTAAATTGGCAGGGATGTTTTGAGATTTAGCTCCTCTTCTTTCTAAGTTATAACAAGTGTTAATTGAAGGAAAATCTGTTTCATTAAACATCAAGACTGCTCTAAGGAGTCTTTTCAAAGTTATAAAAGGAATTTCTCCTGCCACTTTTGGGAAATTCAATATTCTAATATTGAGATGTCTAACCCTATTTTCAATTATTTCCAACCGTTTTGAGCAATATAATTGATCTTTCGCTATCACTGCACCTAATTTCTGACAAGTTTTTATAGCTTTATCATCATTTCCATTTACTTTAGTTGCCATATCATTAATTTGTTGCTGTATATTATACGTCTTTACTTGAAAATTTGAGGAAACATGATCTATTTTGCTTTCAAGCCTATTAATGGACGCACTCAGACCAGACATAACATCCCATATGGCTTCCAGTGTTACCGGTTCAGGTCTAAGTAACAAGTGGTAGTTGACTTATCTGCTCTGGTGGTTTCTGTTCACCCTCTTGCACATTTTCTTCCCCTCTAAATGGTTCACCATTTTTCATAGATGCTATCACCACTTTTACAGAATATTCCCCACCAGATACAATTTCAGAGAGTGCTCCTTCTGATCCACAAACTTCCCCTTCTTCTTGGGGAGATTGATGGGTCAGTTCCACTCCTGAACCACATTGTGCCGGTGGTAAGCGTACATTAGGGCTTAAGGATGCCTCTTCCAGGGTGGACACCCGTTCTCCTCCACAAGTTCCTCCAATGGATTCACCGGCAGCCTCATTTTCCAATTGTGTGAGGAAGCGATCAATATCCAGTTGGGTTAATGCGGGTAAGGGCTCCGTAGGAAAAACCCTTATTTTCCCTTTTCTCTTAGGTGGCATATTTACAGACAAACTATTTCAACTATGATGACAACATGCTCCTCAATGCTATGCTGTTATCGCTCAGCTCCAGAGATGGAAATTATCAAATGAGATATCAGAGAATAAAAAATTTTAAAAAGTCATTCCAAGCCACTCCTAGCTACTCCGAGCAAAGCCGCGAGTCCCTTAGGCGTGCACAGCTTTGGCGGCACGCCGGCAACGGTGCACCGTAGGAGTGCCTGTTCTTAACGCTCTTCTGGCCCCTCCCTCTGACGTCGGGTACTGCGCTCAGGTCTCACCAGCATGTAATTATCCATAAAGAAGAAACAGTTCTCTCGAGAGATGGGAAATCAGTAAATTCTCTGGGTGCTCTGGCCCGACCTCCTTTAAAGCTTGCCTCTGGGGCATCCCACTCCAGGTCAATCAGTTCCTGGATGACTTCCATCATTGAGAAATAGAATGAGGCCTTACAAAGGGACACCAAGATGGGGGTTCTTCTTCGGTTCCGCCATAGGGTCCGTGCCTGGGATCCCCAGAGTCTTCAGGGTCTGTGAAACAAAGGCAAGTAATTCATCCCTGTGGAAGAAGCGAAGCATTGTTCTGTATGGTTCCAGGCCTGGAGGGATTTCCCCTTCCTCCAGTGAGGCACCATCATCGTCTGAGGTGTCCAGGTCCCTGTCAGTAAAATTCTTGGTGAGGCGAGGCATGTCTCGTGGCACCCGAGCAGGGCCAGGAGGGTCAAGTGCTCCTTGCTGGGGTTGGACCTGGGTCGCAGCCGGGGGCTGATTGCACCTGAACGAAGGCTTGCAGTCCCTGGAAAAATTCTAATCAGGAGAAGGCCCTTGGGTCCATGTTTATTTATTTAATTAATGTGTTTTGTATACAGTCATTCGGTTTCGCCATCAGGGGGAGTCTGAGCAGGAGCCCCTGAGATGCCCTCTTGTGGAGATGCCATTTCAGAGTTACATAGGTCCTGGGTGCTATCATATGTAGTAGTTCCGGACCCATCCTCAGATCATGAGGGACCAGACTTTGGTATCCCTTGGGCTTCTTCGTAATAATGGCACAGACAGGACTCTAGTTCAGGCTGTGTGGCTCTGATGTGGCAGGCTGTGCAAAGAGAATGCCTTCTGAGCTTCTTGGATGCCGGTGCCACTGCCTCTGTATATAGACGCACAGGTAACACGTTTCAATATGCGTACAGTTATGCACATGAGCACTGTGCGCACGTGTAGTTTTGCGCGCGTCTATATTGGATGCGCACAAGTTGGGCGCATTGGCCATCTCACCTGTCCTGCATGTACCGCTGGTCGAGAAGGGAAGATGACGCCGATGCCCCCCGCACATAAGATGGCGCCCCCGAGGGTCTCCATGTGCCTGGACCCCAGCCCAACCAAGGATGCTCAACCAGATCGGTGCTCCCTTTTTATCTTGCAGGAAGAAAAAAAAATGTAATCTGTACGGCAATCCGAGCCC
Source organism: Rhinatrema bivittatum (assembly GCF_901001135.1). Lineage (NCBI taxonomy): Eukaryota > Metazoa > Chordata > Amphibia > Gymnophiona > Rhinatrematidae > Rhinatrema > Rhinatrema bivittatum. Next base: position 271,381,912 of record NC_042615.1, on the reverse strand, counting down.
CGGAGACCTTAAAGTTTTCAGCTTACCTGGTTTTGGCGCTTACTAATCGTGTGCCGGGACGGGAAGCGGGCTTTACCTTCACCGCCATGCTAGGTTGTGCACCCGCTGCCTTTCAGTCACTCTGGGGGCTAAGTCCACGCCAGGAACCAGCTACCAGACCAAGGCACACCTCTGAGGAATATCGAAAATCACCTCAGAAATTCTCAACTGGGGGAGGGACCCTTAGGTATCACCACAGGAGAGTGGGGCTCGATCTTCTTTAAGGTAAAAAATATTTTCTTCTTCGTTGTAATTCTTAACACTATTCTAGTGTGTGGGATAGTGTCCGCATCTGTTAAGAGACAGAGAGATACTGAAGAGCTGAGCTCACTGCAGGGATATATCTAGGGTGAAGTCAGCTTTGAAATCTGACTCAGTCTCCCATCTGCTAACAGAAGAGCACATAACCCACTGGTCCTGAGTCCATCTGGCTACACGCTAGGAAAATGCAGTTTGCCTACATAAAGTCGGCTTTCTGAAAACTGCTCATGCAGACTTTTAGCAGCAGCGAGAGGAGGAGTTCCAGAGGGTGTATTTATGTGGGGGGGGGGGGGGGGGGGGGGGGGGGGGGGGGGGAAGGACAAGCACAGGCATAAATTGTTTATCTGGATCTATGCAGGCACTTTCCCACCAAACGTCTGCCTGCACACAAAGGAGGTGCAGGTGACAGCATGTACTATGTACCGGTGGCCAGTTTCAAAGCAAAAAAGTACTCGTGGACTTTCCCTCTCAAACACTAGGCAATGTCCAGAGGTAAAGAGGTACGTGGCCATTTTTGAAAATTGCCCCCTTGATGTGTACCACTGAACTCAAGGGCCCTGATATATACTACACCCCAGGTCAAGGCACCCAACAAAAGCCTCCTCACATTACGGCAAGATCACGCCACCACCACGTGGGTTGCCAATGTTTGCCCCAATGGAGTTGGTTTGGACTTGGTCCCTTGTCAGCCTCTAATTAACTTAAGCTTTCGTCCCAGTCAAGTCACAGGGTCCATGGCCAGCCCCACGGCCTAGAAGTGATGCTGTGCACTGCCATCGAGGAGATCTGGATTTAATTCCTAGATCATGCTTCTGATCCTTGGCCTGGCAAGGCAAGCTGCAGAGGCAGAACTCATTGCCCCCAGGTTCCAGCCTGTGCACAATAGCAACACTCACAAGCAAGACTCAGAGAGCAATTATCTATGGCTGCAATGGATGGGATACTGAAGAAGAGTGAAGAAATAAATTAGAGGGTAGGTGGACCCACAGGCACCTCATGGCATCATTGCCTTAGACTGGGCAGGTTTCAATTGAAGCGGAAACCCTGGACCAAACACACACAAAAAATATATATACAGTTTTAGTTATATTTTTCGTATTATGGATTAAGTGTAATGATGATTTTGTTTGGTGTGTTTCTGTATTTTTGGTTATCTCTGCTGATAACTCGGCAGAGGCGTCTAAACGCCATGTTGAGATCCTGAAAGATGTGATTTTTCATCCCGGATCTTTGAATATGTTGCCGGTAGTAAAGAGAATTTATACATCTGTTTCCCTTGAAAAAGACTCTGTAGAGTTGAAACATGGCCCATGTCGGGTTGGATGACCACATTTGGCTAAGTATTCTCTACCTATTGAAATTTTGGTAAAAAGCCAGTTTAGTAATTTTTAAGATGCTTTGCATTAAAATTGGTTGAAATTTATTAAAAATAAAAATTACAATAGTTATTTGATAAATACATCTTAGAAAGACATGAGACAATAAATAATTAAACAATCTTTGCTCATAAGGCTGACTACTGCCTGGGGCCCATTGAGGGCGAGAGACAGCAGATTAAACCTGTTTTTGAGCACATGCTGATGATATTGTCTCTAGTCTAATCTATATTTCTTGTGGTAATAGTTGAAACACTATTTCCCTCTCTAAAGTCTGTCGCTTTCGTTTTGAGTGATTAACTGAGAGGTGTTTGCTTCTGATTTGTGATCATATATTTAAAACATGCTTTAGATATCAAAATCGTTTAAAGAGATAGATAGATAGAAATAGATAATATTTTGTAGGGTTTTTTTTTTTCTCAGCTCTGAATATGTTTCTAATAGATTGTCACTTATTTTGAATTCAGATTGCCAAAACTGGTGGTTTTATATGAGAACTCTTCATAACAGATACCTAACAGCCGTCATAAATTGCCACAAGGTGCTTGATGGCTTGTATGATAAAGCCTAAATAGCACTGGGCTTGTCTAATCATAGGCTGTGTAGATTCTAGATATTCTCCTTACGGGGCTATATCAAGGAGGCAGGCACTGTATATTATGAAAACACTAATGCTTGCACTTATCTCAGTCCACAACCCTGGAAATTGTATGTGCAGTCCCAAAGTTCTTCCTCCCACATACAATTTCCAGGGTTGTGGACTGAGATAAGTGCAAGCATTAGTGTTTTCATAATATACAGTGCCTGCCTCCTTGATATAGCCCCGTAAGGAGAATATCTAGAATCTACACAGCCTATGATTAGACAAGCCCAGTGCTATTTAGGCTTTATCATACAAGCCATCAAGCACCTTGTGGCAATTTATGACGGATGTTAGGTATCTGTTATGAAGAGTTCTCATATATAGCTGAATTTATATGTTTATGGTTTTCTCCTATTATTTCAGCTATTTTTGGGTCATTTATAGTGCTATTAAATATATTATCAGCAGAGATAACCAAAAATACAGAAAACGCACCAAACAAAATCATCAACACTTAATCCATAATACGAAAAATATAACAAAAACTGTTTAAAAAAAAAAAAAAAAATCACTGGTAAAAATTACTACGATCAGAAATTCCATCCCAAAGAACCATCAAAACATGAAATCCATATGGTCATCCCACTACTGACATAACATAACTCACATCATGCAGTTGTAAAATGTGCTCACAAATCAGCTGGATATCTCCAAAGATGAAAAGTGGAACGTCACAAGAAATAGAAGAGTCAATCTTCAATTCCTATCAGATGTCAAGCCAAAAGCGTTGAATCCACAAACTAAAGAGATCTTCACAAACTTTGAAATCCAAGAAAATGAAATAAACAAGCCCCAGATGTCTCATCATAGGCTGTAAGTTCATGCCTACCGTCTATCTAATGTGTTAAAGGAGCATCTGTACAAAGAATGCTTAAAATTACTACGATGCTTTTCAAGGAACATCTAGTTTTCCCAACATACATCAAAGCACAGTTGTCAGAAAATATTTTATTATTTTGTGTTTATTGATAATTACCTATATTCAGTGTAGTCAGTAATCAACAGGCCATAAGAGAAACGAAGGCATTAATACCCATATGCCTTTTCTGTTTTCAGAAACCATAGCACTAGTCAAAGCCTCTGCTGGATACATTCCAGCCCCCCCCCCCCGCCCCCCCCTCCCTCCTTCCAAACCTTGAAAAGCTAATTCTTTATCTATAGTGGAAAAGGAATGTTCAAGGTTTGAATTTTATGGCCTTGGGCAGCCTCAACCATTTGGTTGCTCAGGCATGTAAAAGTCCAATTCCTTTAATTAAAATGCACATGGCACTTCCTAGGATAGGAAGAAATATGTAATCACTTATCTCTCAACTGTTAGAAGAAAGAAAAAACAGTAAGAGTTTTTTGCCTGGCACTGCATGAATGAAAGGAAAACAGGCAACATTTTAATAGGGCAAGAAAACTCCTATATTTTATTTTTCATATCCTGATATTAATTACATTGTTTGAACCTTTTCAAGGTTTCAAACCATTTTCTTCAAAGGCTAAATATTGAAGTACTGACAGAAATAATACAGTTGCCCCAGATTAAAGGATTTTGGGGATTATAAAAATAGGAAGCAGACAAAGGAAGGGACAACTGTGACTTTGGCTTTTTCCTGACACGTGAAAAGCTGAGAGAGACAAAGAGCGGGACCGCTTCAGATATCTGGTAGATATTTTTATTTTTAGCATATGAGAACCTGTATTAAACGAATTGCTATTGTTTCTAAATTGGCATATATATTAGAAATGCATTAGTTATTTATTTAGAAACTTTTAATATACCGATGCTCAAGATAATTATCTTATCGTACCGGTTTACAGCATAACAGGGGATAACCAAAACGAGTAGAAGGAAGTTACAAAAAAACAGGGTGTTGCAATTGGAGATAGGAGAGCAAGGAAGAATAGGCTAAACATAGTGTTAATATAGAGAAAACAATAAGTAGATTATAAACTTAACTTGACAAGTAACCAAGTAGGAGATCAAACAGTTACTTCTTCGGGGTGCGTAAATCTACACAGGATTGATGGTGGTGGTGTTAAGGGTTGGAAGGGAAATGACGGGGTCAGGGCGGGGGGAGGAAGAAAGAACATGGTGTGTGAAGGGGGGGGGGGAGGGGAGGGGCTGCAAATCTATCGGGGTGGCTTGCCTAATAATAGGTAGGCGCCGGAGGGTAGCCAGAGTTACCGAAGTTATAATGTAGCAGAGTAGAACTGACAGGGGGATTATGAATTGGTTAGGGGAAGGCTAGTTTGAAAAGCCATGTTTTCAGTTTCTTTCTGAAGGTGAAAGGGCATTGTTCCTGTCGAAGCTCTGGTGGTAATGAGTTCCATTGGGAGGGACTGGCAGTGGACAGTGCACGTTTCCTAATGGAGGGGTGAAGTGAGGATTTCGTGGGGGGTTCGTGTAGAGATCCTTTATATGCCGCTCTGATCGGTCTTGCAGAGGAGTGAAGGTTGAGCGGAATTTTGAGTTGGAGTGTAGATTGAAGGTAGATGGTTTTGTGGATAATGGTCATGGTCTTAAACAGGATTCTATAGTTGATGGGAAGCCAGTGTAAGTTTATGAGGATAGGGGTGATATGGTCTCTTCGCCTGGAATTGGTTAAGATCCGAGCTGCGGCATTCTGTATCATCTGTAATGGTTTAGTTGTGGAGGCAGGAAGGCCGAGGAGTAAAGCATTACAGTAGTCAATTTTTGAAAACAGTATGGCCTGGAGGACTGAGCGGTAATCATGATGGTGTAAGAGGGGTCTGAGCTGTTTTAGCACATGTAGCTTATGGAAGCATTCTTTTGTGGTATTGTTTATAAAAAAATTTTAAATTCATTCGGGTGTCTAGAATAGCTCCTAGGTCTCTCACGTGGTTCACTGATGGGATGATGGGGTTGCAGTCGTTAGGAGAGATGAAAAGGAGCTCAGTTTTGGAAGTGTTGAAGACAAGGTTGAGGCTGGAGAGGAGACGGTTGATGGAGTGAAGACAACTGTTCCAGACATTTTGGGTTTCGGAGATGGGAATCAAGATCTGCATGTCGTCAGCATAGATGAAGTGGGTCAGTTTAAGAGTTGATAGAAGCTGGCAAAGGGGAAGCAGATAAATGTTAAACAGTGTAGGGGAAAGAGATGAGTGGCAGAAACAGGGTGGGATTCTTTATTGTTTATTCTGACCTTATAGATCCTGTTATTGAGGAAAGATTTAAACCAGCTGAGGGCGGTGCCAGAGATGCCGATGTCCGAAAGTCGGTTGATGACAATTGAGTGGTTCACGGTGTCAAATGTTGCTGAGATGTCGCGTAGAGCCAAATAGATAGGATTGGCCTTTATCTAGGCCCATTAGGATGTTGTTTGTAAGCGAGATTAGAAAGGATTCCGTGTTTAGGCGTTTCCGGAATCCGAACTGGGAAGGGTAGAGAATGTTGTGGACATAGAGGTAATCTGAGAGTTGATTGTTGACTACTTTTTCCATTAGTTTGGCGATAAATGGTAGATTGGCAATGGGCCGGAAGTTAGCGGAGTTATCTGGATCCAGGTTGGGTTTCTTGAGTAGAGATTTGAGTGATGCAAGTTTCAAGGAGTCAGGGACAGATCCTTGGGAAAGGGAGCAGTTTATAATATCTGCTAGAGGCTTGGCTATGGTGTTGGGGATGGTAAGTAAGAGTTTAGTGGGAAATGTGGTCAGAAGGATGGGACGAAGGCTTCATGTTCTTGAATATGGATTCAATTTCATGAATTTAATTCATTTATTAAATTTAAATTTAATGAATTTAAATTTAATGAAATAATGGATTCATTAGTTAAATAAAAATGTCGTTAGTTGATATATATTTAATCTTAATATCTGTCACCATACTAATGGTTTTCACACTGATTGTAGTGTATCGTTTGATGAAAATAAGGTTTGAACATCGAAATGTTTCTTAGAATCATTTAGAGATTTTAAGATTGATATTTTTCTTTATCTGAAATAAAGAAAATATTTATACTACATATTGTCTGGTTTTATTTATTTATTTAAGTTCTTTTAATATACCGATGCTCAAGACAAGGTCTTATTGTTCCAGTTTACAATAAACAAGGGGGGGAAACCAGTTAACACAGGAAGCGAAAGTTACATTAAAACAGGGAAGTAGAACACGGCTGTTTGAAGAAAAGGGATAGATTAACAATTTCTATTCTAAATGTATAGAAGAGCAGGTAAGCAAGGAGCGGTTGCTTATCTGGTAAACTTAAATACAAATTTACATAGTGGAGTTCAATTGAAAAGTTAATATACGTGAGCGGTTCTAGAATAGCAGATCCTTAGTGAGGCTGAAAGAGGACTCAACCGAGGGGTGAGGTCCTTGCAAATACCATGGGTTTCCTTCAGCGATAAGCTTGGGCGAAGAGCCATGTTTTCAATTTTTTTCTGAATGTGAGATGACAATGTTCCTGGCGTAGGTCTGGTGAGAGAGAGTTCCAGTGATGTGGTCCAGTGGTTGATAGCGCTCGTTTTTTGATGGAGTTGTGTATAGTGGAGTTGCTAGGGGGAACCTGGAGGGAGCCTCTGTATGCAGATCTGGTTGGCCTTGATGAGGAGTGTAATTTGAGGGGTATGGTGAGTTGCAGAGAGGATTGCTGATATATGGATTTGTGAATGATGGTCAGAGTCTTGTAGAGTATTCTGAAGTGTATAGGTAGCCAATGTAGTATTTTTAGTATCTGTGTGATGTGGTCCATCTGGCGAGTGTTTGTAAGGATCCTGGCTGCTGCGTTTTGCAGCATCTGAAGAGGTTTAGTGGAGGAGGCCGGGAGACCAAGCAGGAGAGCATTGCAATAATCAATTTTTGAGAATAGTATGGCTTGAAGGACAGATCTGTAGTCATGGAAGTGAAGGAGAGGTCTTAATTGTTTTAAGGACCTGAAATTTATAAAAGCCCTCTTTTGTGGTGTTGTTAATGAATTTTTTTAAGGTTCATTCTGGAGTCTAGGGTGGCTCCAAGGTCTCTCACTTGACTTACTGATGGTATATTTGTGGTGCTGGCTAGTGGGTTAATATCGTTGGGGGAGATGACCAGAAGTTCGGTTTTGGATGTATTGAGAACCAGGCTGAGGCTCGTGAGAAGGATATTAATAGCGTGGAGGCAGCTGTTCCAATAGTTTAAAAATGTCGGAGATGGGATCCTTGATGGGGATTATGATCTGCACGTCGTCCGCTTAAATAAAGTAGGTGAGATTGAGGTTTTTGAGTAGTTGGCATAAGGGGAGAAGATAGATGTTGAATAGGGTCGGGGAAAGCGAGGAACCCTGGGGTATTCTTTGCTTGGACGCTATGGGGGAAGATTCTTTGTTGATTATTTTTACTTTGAAATACCTGTCGCTTAGAAAAGATTTTAACCAGAGGAGTGCAGAGCCTGAGATGCCTATTTCCATCAAGCGGTTGATGAGGATTGAGTGGTTAACTGTCAAACGCAGCGGAGATGTCTAGAAGAGCTAGCAAGTATGATTGACCTTTGTCTAGGCCCATCAGGATGTTGTCCGTTAATGAGAGGAGGAGAGATTCTGTGTTTCCTGAATCCGAATTGTGATGGGTGTAGAATGTCGTGAGAGTCCAGGTAGTCTATGAGACGAGAGCTGACCAGTTTTTCCATTATCTTGGCTATAAAAGGTAAGTTGGCGATTGGGTGGAAGTTTATAGGGTTGGATGGGTCCAAGTTGGGGTTTTTTTTAAGTAGGGGTTTCAGGGAGGCTGTTTTTAAAGCGTCCGGGACTGTTCCATGAGTGAGCGAACAGTTTATGATGTCGGCCAAGGGTTTGGCGATGGTGTTTGGGATTGCGAGAAGGAGTTTGGTCGGGATTTGGTCTATTGGGTGCGAAGCGGGCTTCATTTTCTTGATGATAGATTCAATTTCCAAGGGTGATGTAGGATCAAAAGATTCTAGAGACTGTTTGTGAATCATTGAGTAGTGGTTTTGGTAAGGTGGAGGCTGGTAGTTTAAAGTAGAATTGGAAGTTGATGGCGGGATAAGTACATTTTTGATTTTGTTATCAAAGAAAATTGCCAGCTCAGTAGATTTGTTTTGGGCCTCTTCTTCTGGGATGATAGGAGGAATAGGGGTGGTGAGTGCTGCCACATATGAGAATAATATTTTGGGGTCGTATAGGAATCCGTGTATTTTTTTTGGCGTAGAAGTCCCTTTTTGTGCGAAGAATGGTGGCCCTATAATATATCATTGCCGTTCTGTAGGAGGCCTGTGTGGTAGGCGAGGGATCCTTCCTCCAGCGTTGTTCTTTGTGTTGTAGGTCTTGCTTGAGTTTTCTTAATTCTGTAGAAAACCAGGGTTTTTTTGTTGGTGCGGGCAGGGTTGATCTCTTTGGATGTTAAGGGACATTTTATCCGCTGCTGAACGGGTGATAGTTAGCCAAGAGTTCAAAGCATTGTCCGGATTTGTGAGATCCAGGTTAGATAGGTCCTTGGTAAGGGTGTTGTTGAGGACTTCCATGGAACATGGTTTTCTGAATTGGATCGAGGATATAGGGATGTTGGTGGTCGTTTTTTTTTTTTATGGATAGTTCAGCTTCTATCATTGAGTGATCTGACCATGGGATGGGGGTACAGGAAGGAGGAGAAGTGGGCGAGATTGGATCATTTGTAAACATTAAGTCCAACGTGTGTCCTGCTTTGTGCGTGGGTTTATTAATAATTTGTTTGAAGCCCATAGCTAGGAAGGAAGAAAGGAGGGCTTCACAATTGGCGGATGGGGAAGGGGAGTCAACATGAATGTTGAAGTCTCCTAGCAGGATGGCTGGTGAGTTTGTATTTATGTGTTTGGCTACGAATTCTATGAGAGGCAAAGGGTCGGATTCTAGGAGCCCAGGCGGGGCATAGATAAGACAGATTTGGAGCTGGGTGGATTTGAATAATCCGATTTCAAGTTTGGTCGCAGATTTAATTGGGCGCTGGGCTAGTCTCAGATCTTTTTTTGCGGCTAGCAGTAGTCCACCCCCTCTTTTTTTGGCTCTGGGAATAGAGAAAAAGTCATATAGTTGTGTCGGTAATTGATTGATTGGGGGTGTATCTGTTTTTCAACCAGGTTTCAGTGATTGCACACAGGTCCGGTTGGGTGTCCAAGAGGTAGTCGTTGAGCAAGTGGGATTTATTTTTTTTTTTGACATGGATTGGGCGTTGGAGGGTTTTATTCTAGTGCATGCTGTGCTGCATTAATTATTGGTTAATAAAGTTCTGGAGTAAAAGAAAACACATCTCTGAAATCAAATAATAAACTTTTTGTCTATAAAGCAAGAAGGGTAGAAAAAGGAGATAGGATAAAGGGTTTACATCCAAGCAGGATCCCCTGGTAAAAAAAAAAACAAACCTTTTAATTATGCTAGTGGTAAACCCCAAAATTTAAATCTCTCTTTTTTTTCCCCCACACAGTGACATCAAAATGACAGACACCACCACATAAGAGATGTCTTCAAATATTACTGCTCAGTTGCCAGAGGGTGAACAAAAATGCAGAAATTACTTACCTGATAATTTTGTTTTCCTTGGTGTTGACAGAGGGACTCGGGACCAATGGGTTATGCTCCCCTGCCAGCAGATGGAGACTGAGTCAGATTTCAAAGCTGTCACCCTAGATACACCAATGCAGTGACCCCAGCCCTTCAGTAATCTTTTCAAAAGCTACTGTGGACATACTATTGAAAAAAATCATTTAAAATGGATAACCGTAACTGTACTCAACCAAATACTGAACCCCAGTAAGAATATAGATGCCCTGATTTAGGGAATGGATGATGGCTTACCTGTAATCTCTTAGAATCTATATCCACTTCATGGGCAAATCCTTGGCACCGTTCTTGGGTAGCTGTGGGCAGGATGCTGAGTCCATCAGTCTACACCAAGGAAAATGAAATTATCAGGTAAGCAATTTCTCTTTTTCATAGTGTATAGCCAGATAGACTCAGACTCAGGACCAATGGGATGTACAAAAGCTACTCATGATCAAGGAAGAAGGCTGCCCGCAGTCCAGTTAACACCGCTCTTGCAAAGGCTGCGTGCTCCTGGGCTTGAACTTGGAGAAGAAGTGCAAGGAGGACCACTTTACCTCTCGGCAGATGTCAACAGGAGACAGCAGTCTAGCTTCCGCCCATGAGACTGCCTGAGCCCTAGTGGAATGAGCTTTAAGTTAAAGGAGTAATGGCTCTCCTGCATCCACACAGGCTCCCGTGACCACCACCTTAATCCAGCGAGCTATGATAGGCCGCGAAGCCAGTTCGCCCTGCTTCCTTCCACTGTGAAGGACAAACGGGCAATCAGTCTTTCGGACCGGTTTTGAAACTTCCAGATACCTCGCCAAAAGCCTACTGACATTCAAACAAACAGAGGAGATGGTATTCTTCTACATTCTTGTGCTTATCTAGGGATGGCAACAAAATGGACTGATTCAAATGAAACTCCAAGACTACCTTGGGTAAGAAGGATGGAACGGTATGAAGCTGTAAGGCTCCTGGAGTCATCCAGAGGAACGGTTCCCGATACAATGCGTATAGCTCAGAGATGAGACTTGCTGAGCATATAGCCACCAGGAACACCGTTTTCAGGGTTAATAAACGTAAGGAAAGACTGTGTAGTGGCCGAAATGAGGGCCCTGCCAAAAATTCCATTACCAGATTAAGATTCCACAAGGGAACCCGGAGGTGCTTCACCCCTTTCAGAAAACGGACCATGTTCGGATGAGCCGACAGGCGGGTTCCATTCACCTTGCCCCTAACACAGGAGAGAACCACTATCTGGACCACCAAGGAGTTAAGGGTCAAATCTTTATTCAAGCTACCCTGCAAGAATTCCAGAATTGGAGAAATTACTTACCTGATAATTTTGTTTTCCTTAGTATAGACAGCTTTGAAATTTGATTCCGTCTCCCATCTGCAATCAGGAGAGTACAATACCCATTGTTCCTGAGTCCATCTGGCTACATGCTAAGAAATAGTGGGATTTTGACCATCTGAGGGAAAACACCGTGATCTTTGCACCAGACCTCAAATACTTTCCAGATCCACACATACGCTAGGGACGTAGAGAACTTCTGTGCGCGGAATAAGGTGGCTATTACTGCCACCGAATATCCTCGCTTCATCAGGCGAGCCCTCTCAAGGGCCAGACCATAAGACAGAGTCAGATCCTCATGAAGGACCTCTCTCTGCTGTAGCAGTCCCTGTGATGAGGGAGGCAAAGTGGGGTCTCCACCAGGAGTCTCCGCATGTTCGCAATCTCAGGCGCCTAGGCCAATCGGGAGCTTCTAATAGGACTAATCCCCTGTGGTGCTCGATTCTGTGAATGACCCTGCCCAGGAGGAGCTACAGAGGGAAGACGTATAGCAGGTCCTCTTCCGGCCAGATCTGAATGACAGTGTCAATCCCCAGGGTTAACTGATCTCTTCTCCAACTGAAGAATAGGGGAACCTTCGCATTGTGAGATGCGGCTAGCAGGTTGATGGATGGGAGACCCCAATGATCTACCACCAGCTGAAAGGCTTTGGCTGACAATGTTGCACTGTCCAACATTAAGCAGTCCACATGGACCCTGGAGTATGTGGCTGAATTGTAGACACAAACTAATGAGAAGTGGAGATGACGAGTGGTATACAAAATGGTTTAAGCTACAAAGATCGATAGTATAGGCTATGAAAGTTCATGGAACCTATTCTTAAATAACTCAATAACTGAAACTTGGAGAGATTAAATCAACATATCCATCATTTATTAACAGTTGCTTGTAGAAATATTTTTCGGTCCCCCGACATGGACCGTGTTTTGCCACATGGGCTGCGTCAGGAGGGACAGAAGCCCAGAGGTTAAACTAATAACAAATGGAAAAAAGAAAGATCAAAACAATGCTGTAGTGAGGAGCCATAAAAACAACAAGGACGTCAACAATGCAAGAAAATATAAAAATAAAACATTCATAACACATATAAATGTGACTATATAAAAATTGGATGACTAACAATTGTAAATAATATAAATAATGAAAATATAATTGTACAAATGTAATCAGACAAAAGTATGATTGACCGTATTATAAATGTTTTATGTTTATATTTTCTTACATTGTTGATGTCCTTGTTGTTTTTATGAGTTCCAATATGACAGCAGGGAGAGTTGAAGTGGTCGCATGTATGCCCTCATCCATGGCACTACTTCCAGGGTTGCCGCCATCAAACCGAGGACTTGAAGATAGCTCTACACCGGTCGGGCGTATCGTGTTCATCAACAGACACACTTGGGGCATCAACTTCCTTATCCGCGTGGTCGAGAGGAAGACCTGCTTGGCGTCAAACTAGACTCCCAGATATTCCAAGGACTGGGAGGGCTTGAGACTGCTTCTGTCCAGGTTTACGACCCGAGTTCCTGAAGTAAGGAGGTCACCCTGTTGGTCACCCAGAGACTCTCTTCCATGGACTTTGCCCGGATCAACGTCATGCAAGTACGAGTGCTGCAGAATTCCCTCTCTTCTCAATACTGCTGCCAGGACCACCATAACCTTATTAAGTGTTCTTGGGGTGGTGGCTAGGCCAAAGGGCAGTGCCCAGAACTGATAATGGCGACCCAGTACTGCAAAGCATAGGAAATGTTTATGTTCTTGCCGGATTCGAATACGTAAGGGAGGTTAAGAACTCTCCTGATTGTATGGCCATTATCAGGAGCGTAGGGTTTCCATGCAGAAATGAATCACTTGTAGATGTCGGTTGATGCTCTTGAGGTCCAGGATGGGGTAAAAGGAGCCTTCCTTCTTGGGTATGATGAAATAGATGGAATAATGCCCCGTATTTTTCTGGGGTGCAAGTACTGGGATTATAGCCCTCATCCTGAGGAGCCTTAACAGGGTAGTTTCTACTCCCTGTTTCTAATGCTGGAGTGGCAAGGAGATATGATGAATATGTTCCAAGGAGTGCTGCGAAATTCCAGTGCTTATCTTTCTCGTACTAACTCCAGTACCCATTTGTCCGAAGTGATCTCGACCCACTGTTGGTAGAAGAGGGACAGTTGACCCCCTATCTCCTTGTTATAAGGGTGGGTCGGCAAAACTTCATTGGGGGGTTTGGGACGAACCTGAACCAAAGCCTGACCCTCTTCTGGTTGCCGACTCTGGAAGGACAGAGACCTCCCAAAGTCTAAAACCTCTGAAATGTCGAGTTTCTGTAGGAGTGAAAGTATTGGGAGCCCCTGGATCAACCCCTCAGCGAGGGGTGCTGTAACTGCTTTCTCTTATCTTCTGGTAGCCAAGGTACTGGAAATTCACCCCATTTACTGGCCAGCTTTTCCAATTCACTTCCAAAGAGGAGTGATCCTTTAAAGGGCATCTTTGTGAGATTTGCCTTGGAGGTTGCATCTGCTGACCATACCGCAGCCATAGCTGTCTTCTGGCTGCTACCACTGAGGTATGGACGAGGTCAGAGCCCACGTTGGCTAAAAAAGCAGCAGTGGGTTCCATAATCACTCTGAAATTCGCCCCCAAGTCATCCACGAAAGAGCTACCAGGCCACAACAAGAAGCAATCTGTAAGGTCATTGGTAGTGGTTCAAAGGCCTGTTTAAGGATGGACTCCATCCACCTACCGTGTGAATCCTTTAAGGCCGCTCCTCCCTACACTGGAATAGTTGTTTGCTTAGAGACGGCACAGACCAGCTCATCCACTTTAGAGAAACACAAATGTTCTCTCGCTGCTGGAGCCAGAAGTTATAGGCGTTCTAACACATATCCTGCTTTAAAACTTGCTTCTGGGGCATCCCATTCCAGGTCAATCAACTCCTGGATGGCTTCCAGTACTGGAAAGTAGCAAGAGGCTTTCTGTAGGGAAATCAGAATGGGATTCTTTGGTTCTGTTAGAGTCTGCCCCAGGAACTCCCAACATCGAGGGTCTGGGAAACGAGGGCCAGCAATTTGTCTCTATGGAAAAACCGTAACATAGTCAGATATATATTTCTAAACCAGGGGTGAATTTCCCCATCTTCCACGGATTCTGGATCCTCTTCTTCTTGCGTGCCATCCAGGTCCCTGCCAGGGATACCCTTGGTGAGTCGAGGCATGCCTCGAGGTCTGCCGATAGGACTGGGAGAGGGAAGGCTTACCGGCTGAGGTTCCATCCGGACAGGGACAAGTGAGGTAGTAGACTGCACCTATACGAAGGCTTGAAGACCCTGAAGAATTCAACCCAAGAGAAGGCAGCCACGTCCATGCCCAGACCAGGAGGTACTGGGGTAGGTGCTGTTAAATTTCCCTCTACCATGGATGACCCCCATCCCAGGGTTACTCAGATCCGGGGTATTTCCACTTAAGGCTGTGGCTGACCCATCCTCTGAATGGGAAGAGTCGGGCTTAGCAAAGTCCATGGAGGCCAACTCTCCTTGGGCTTCCTCACAGTGCTGACATAAGCAAGAATCCAGGTCGGACTATGCAGCCCTAAAATGACAAGCAGCACAGAGAGAAAGGCACTTATGTTTCTTTGCTGCCAGAGACATTGGCAACTGTAACCGCGTGGTCAGACAGCTCGCTCTTAAAATTCTATGCGCACATATTTCAGACACCTACGCAGGCCGCAGTGAAGTGCACACACAGCCTATGCGCCTGGCTTTACTTGTATTCTGTGCCTAGTAGGTTGAATGCATATGTAGGCACAACGTTATGCGCAGGGTGCATGCACAGAGTAGCCACACACTGCACATACCGAAGCTCTACGATGGGCAATACAGGCACAAAAACACGTGCAAGATGGCGCTTCCGCAGCCTATCACAGGATTGGGATAGATGTCGGTATGGCGCGCCAGGCAAGGAGACTGGAAGACGTCTTACCAAAACCCCTCCAATGTTTCTGAATCATTAGGAAATCCTCTTTTTTCTTTTTTTTAAACTTACCTGGGCTCAGCGCTTACTGGCTGAGTACAGAGATGGTCTCCAGCTGCAGGGGAGAGAGGGCTTTGTCCATCACCTCCACCCGTTGCCTTTCAACTGCTTCAGCAGCAAAGTCCACGCCAGGAACTGGCCACCGAACCAAGGCACACCTCTGAGGGATCTTGGAAATCACCTCAGGAATTCTCAACTTGGGGAGGGACCTTTAGGTATCACCGCAGGAGAGCAGGGTTCAATCTTTTCTCCAATTTAAAAGTAGCATTTCTTCTTCCAAAAGGTACAGCAATCCCCATAGGGAAAGCATGTTCACATCTGTTGGAGATGGAGAAATACTGAAGGGCTGAACACCCTTCAGTATTTCTGCAGGGGTGTATCTAGGGTGACATCAGCTTTGAAACCTGACTCAGTCTCCATCTGCTGGCAGGGGAGCATAAAACCATTGGTCCAGAGTCCATCTGGCTACATGATAGGGAAACAAAAAAAAAAAGGACACATTCCTGGAAGAAAAGTCCATTGATCATTATTAAGGTGGAGTTGCAGAAATCCACTGCTTATTCTTGGGATAAGCAGTATGGAATCTACCCCTTGGGATCCTGGCTTGGCTACTGTTGGAAACAGGATACTGGGCTTGATGGACCTTTAGTCTGACCCAGTATGGCAAGTCTTATGTACTTACTTCATAAAAAAAATTGGGTGACCAGAATGTTCTCCTTCATCCGTCCATCTGGGATGATAATTATTAATATACACTTTCCTTATAATACCGATCCACCCTTGTCTCTCTATATTAATGCAACATAAATCTAAGACAGGGTATCAATTTCTGCTCACTAAATACAATACTCATTTAATTCTTACAATACATCTTTTATTAATTTATCTGTTTTTTCAACCATATAAATACCACATTGAATAGTGATCCTTAATTTTTCTGATATTTTAAAACTCACAATCATTCATTCATCTCAATTCATACCACACACCATTCATACACCCCTCAACCATATCAACCAATAATCCCCAACCCCTTTAAACATGAAACATCAATATTGCACATCAATTTCTTAAATTGTATTTTCTCATCATCAATCGAAGAATATTCTGAATCATCCACCACCTTATTCACGTATTGCCGTTGTATTTGCACTTGCATAGGTCCATTGTCATTCCTGATTAACTCTGTTCGTGTCCTGCACTCTTATAAATAATATTCCTGAGTCCGTTTCTTTCTTCTTATGCAAAGATTGTAGTCCTCTTTTTATAGAAATCGCATTTGTTTTCATCAGACCATGTCCCGTGTCACCGATCTTGGCAATGCCCCACTCTCTTATAGATTATATATCAAAGTCCATTTCTTTCTCTTGTGCAGAAATTTATAATCTTATCCCACCATACCCCTTTGCCGCCTGCATCAGGGGACAGTTCACACATGGACTCAACATTCCCAGTAAATCCGAATGTCAATGTGCCTCTCAGTTGAGCATTCAATTCAATCTTATGAACACTAATTTTCATGGAAAATCCGAATTGTGTTCTATTCTCATCTCTACATCTCAGACGCTCACTGTTAACAATGATACTTATCAAACCAAAAAGAGCATTCCTGTCTGCGGGCGTTCTAAAAATAGATGTAACAATTCCACCATCCATCAACTTAATCCTCATATCAACAAATACATTTCTGAAACATATGACGAAAAAGCAAATTGTAAATTTCAATCACTTGCGTTTAGAAAAACATGCAACCATTTAAAGGCTAGCCACAGTATACATTTAGTCAATAAACTGAGCCATACTGCCACATGGGTACGAAATAAAGAAGAATCAACCCAGCGGTTTTTATAAAGTATCAATGTTTGGACCGGTGGTTTGGTGTTACGTGTTATAAAATGTTTGTATGAAGAGTCTATGAAGTGCTGTGATAAGGTTGGTAGTTCATCTCTTTTTTTTTTTTTTTTTTTTAGATCTTCTGAGTATTTTTTATTTAAACAAAGGTTTATATTTTAAATGCTGTATAATTCTTTAGTTAATTGCTCCCCCTGAAGCAGCCCCCTTTTGGGTGAAACAAGGACCATGTCAGGGGTTTTTGATGCTATGAATACAACATGAAGAGCCTATGGTGCAACATCTGGGCTTTTTTTGTTTAAGATCTCCATAAGCTTGGGGACTCAAGGCTTTGGACTTATGTTTGAAGAGAATTAGTGACCGACTCTTCTATTTCTGTGGCCTTGCACAGCGTTCCCTGGAGATTTACATCTTTGGAGATATCCGAGCTGATCCGTGAGCAAGTTTACAATCCTTCAGGATACTCTGATGTGGAAAACAAAGCTCAAACATAATCAACCAAGAGCAGAAAGAGACCTGCACTGAACCTCAGGCAGCAATCCCTCAACTCACCTGTCTGACAGTGGCAACCATCCGAGTCATAAGCATAATGCTGGCAGTCTCCGGAGGGTAATGGATGCTTCTGTCCCAGGAGAGAGAGAGATCATCAAATATTTATCTAAGTGACAATGGTCAGCATAAAGAGCATTTCCTGCCAGAGTGGTTGAAGCCTCAGGAAAAAACTGTTAACCAAGAAGGAACGAATGCCTAGCAAAACACCAGATTCCAAGGTCATTTACTGCACATTACCAAGCCATAAACGTTTTGTGCTTTCAGCAATCTCACCAACATTGGGGGGTTTCTGCAGCATTCAGTCCTTCAGAGCGAAGAGCTCCCGCCTCTGCAGTCTGGAGCAGGGGGGTTCCCAAACCCTGGAACTTGTTCGGCCAGCTTGCCATGCTCTTCCTTCATATAAGCTGCATTCAGCTTAGAGAGGAAGCTTCCCCACTCCCCCAGGACAGCAACAGAAAGATTGGCATCCAGAAATTGGCTAGAAGGTCAGGCCTCACCAGCAGGAAAAGACGACGTAGGAGCCTCACCCACTGAATGGCACCGCCTGTGGGGGAGGCCAGGCCCCCACAGTGTTAAGGGCAATGGCGAGTGAAGCAATAGGAGAGGTGGTGTGGGAGGGGTTAGAAGCGAGTGAATGAGAAGGGTGAGTGAAGGGAGGTGGGAATGAGAGGCATGAGAGGAGGAGGAGGAGGAGTGCCGGATGAAAAGGAGGGGAGAGTGGGGTTCTCAGAAATGGGACAGAGTTGCCAACTTCTAAGAAATATAACTGGCATTTTATCTGCCACACCTCTGGGAATCTTCTTCCCTCCCATTCCACAGCATTGCAGGGAACATTCACTCATTCCCACCACTCACGCTCTGCACTAGCCATTTCCCAGGATGCATCACTCTCTGTGGATCCCATGCTCTCCACTCATCTCCTTACAGCCACCAGCTAGGGGCTCAGCCAAGCCTCGGAGAACCAACAGACTCAATCCATAGGAGGTCAAGGATAGATCTGTGCTTCACACACAGCACCACCCAACCTGGATACCAAACCAGAGACCACCTTCCTCCTCTTATCAATACTCTATTTTAAAATATGCATCTAAGCCGCACTATACAGAGGTGATCTAAGTTAGGTTTACAGTGTTATTTGCTTAACTTGCTGGTACTGAACTACTCTCACTAACTAGTCAGGAGCAGACAAGATATTTTCTTATGCCAGTAGTGTGTGCTCCTACCTCCAGGCATCCTGCAGCTTGTTGATAGGGTTTTCAGGGTCCTCCTTGGAAGGTCCCAGGCACAGAGTCTGGTGGTACTGCTCATAGGCTGCCTTCCGACACTCGGCGCTACAGTACTGCACCTATAGGTGACAGCAGCAACACTGACACAATGTAGCTCTCAGGCACAACTAACAGCAGCACCAAGGGGACGGAAGATGTCGGCTACCAATGTTGGTGCCTTATCTGTCTGCCAGCTTCCGAGAAAGAGGGCAGAACAAGCAATGCTATTACTACAATCATCCCAACACAGTTCAGTACCAAGGCATGGGGGAGAAAAGTGCTTTTATCTTAGGAAACACAGAGTCAGGGGAGAGTGGAATTTCAATTCAAGAGTCTCAAGGGCTAAAACTTCTTAAGCAGCAATTGCTGTTTTAAAAAAAAAAAAAAAGAAAGAAAAAAGTCTGTGTGCTCCCAAGTCATGTGTTATGAAGGGAAACTGCTGAGCCAAGCCTAATATGGCAAGAGCAGCTCCATGGTTTCTTCTCAATGATCCCTCTAAGATGCATGTGTGCACAGCTGCAAGGCATACCTCCAACATCCATGTTCTCCCATAAGCCAGTGCGGCGGGAGCCCCGCCCTCCATTATCAAATGTTCTGCACTGTGTTAAAAATAAACAAAAAAAACCTCGCAGGCCAGCACTTTCTGGCTGCTGATCTCAAGCATCGTACGAAGCACCAGCCTGCGAGTTTTGAACACGTTTTTGCTTGTGGTGTTGGTGGAGTGGTCACCAGCAGCAGGGCATGCTCCCGCCTCTCAGTGTCATTAGCTGAACGAAACAGGGGAAAGGAGGAAAAGGGTGGATGAATGCTAGAAAAAAAAAAAGACTAAATGAAGGAAAGAGGCATGGAGCAGATGCTAAGAAAAGGGGTGGATAGGGAAGAGAGGGAGAGAAATAGATGGAGGGATAGGAAAGGCGGCACTATCAAAATGAGGGGGTGATATGGAAATGAAGAAATAGGAGATGGGAGGTGGAGTGGATAAGAATCAAAAGTTACAGAAGGATAGGAGAGAGCTAAAAGACATGAGAACAGAAGGGATGTCAAAGGGAAGAGACAGAAATTGAGAAAGATGGAAAGAACAAGAGAAAAAGGAGGAGAGAGAAGGAGCCTGGGTCCCTGGTGGCAGCAGTGCTAGGGTCTGTAGCACTACAGTAGAAACAGCACATAGAGGGGAAGGGTGAAAACAGCACATTCCCTGTACGTACCAGGATCAGTCCAGTCCGTGGGTTATGTCCCCAATCCAGCAGATGGAGTCAGCCCAAAACTCTGAGGGGGCGTCACCATAAGTACTACTACCCCCTCTGCAGGAGTTCAGTATCTTCTGACTCCAGCAGATGCGAGTAGTGGAATCTGGGCTTGCTCCCGATTGCCTATAACCTTCTTCCTTTACTTCTCTTGTTTGGGACTTTATTCTCTGCTCTTTGTTAGCTTTATTTGCTTGGATCAAGTTGGCCTTCATTTAAAAAAAAAAAAAAAAAAAAAGACCAAACTTAATTGCTTAATTGCTCCATTTTGGTTCATTTTGTATTTCTGACTCCTGTTTCTGCTATTCAATGTTATTTTTTTATCTTGTTATATTATATTATTATATTGTTTATATTGTTTTATTGTATTTCCCGCCTGAGTTCTTTGTAAACCGGCATGATGTGTTTCACGAATGTCGGTAAATAAAAGTTAATAAATAAATAAAATAAATAAAATAAATAAATTGGGGAGGCGTGGCTTCTTTGTTGTGAGTCTCTGTCTCTCTCTTTCTTCTGTCCCGGCGCCTGTTGTTGCTTCACCGGGGTAAGTTGCATTTCTTCTCTGTTGGTATTTTTATTTTGCAGCTAGGTTGGACGCGACTGCCGGGGGCACCGGCCTCCTAGCGGCCATTTTTGCGTTTCCACGTGGGCTGCAGCGGGGAGCAGGGTGATCACCTCCAGCGGGTTGTGCGGCCAGGAAGGCCCCCCCGCGGCGCCGTTTTGTTCTTCGGCGGGTAGTGCAGGCCATCCGGGCCCCCCCGCAGCGGCGCTCCGTATCGCGGGGGGCCCCCCCCCCCCCGAGGTTACCAGGGCGTTTTTGGGCTGCCGGGGACTGTTTTTGCTTTTTTCACGATCCCGATGCCGCGGCCGGCGCGTTGCTCGGCCTGCGGCAAGCCTGGATCGCGCATCTCGAGGGAGGGGATCTGCGCTCGGTGCCTCCCCGGGGGGGAAGGCATGTCGCGGCCCCTCACTCGTTTTTCTCCTCTGGCAGCCTTGCCCGGGCGGCGTGGGCCGGCCCCATCCCCATCACTGGCGGGAACGGCGGCCATCTTGCATGCGCTCCGTCCTGAAGGAGCTCAGGCAGCGCAGGGGGACGGGGAAGCCTCTGAGGGCTCTCCCCCGAGCTTACTACCAGAAATAGATCCGGAGGAAGACCCGCAGGGGCAGTGTCCCCCGGGGCCCCCAACAGCGGATGTCCCCCCGATTAGGCCGGGGTTTTCACCGGAGTTCATCCGCCTGATGCACACAGCTTACCTTCAGGACCTGGCTGCTCCCGCGGAACCGCCACCACCCAAGCTGCCGCGACCTTCGTCCCTCTATACGGCCCCCCCTGCTCCGGCGGACGTGGGGGCCTCACAGCTCCCCGTCCCCACCCGGCTCCCTGTGGGCTCGGGTGGACCTGGGTCGGCCCCAGTTTCCCCTGGGTCGGACCCTGCAGCTTCGGGACAAGGGGACTCCACTTCCGAGGGGGAGGATCCACGGACGCTGCGCCTCTTCCAGCGGGAAGAGCTGGATGATCTAATCCCGCAAATCATTCAGGGGTTGGATCTCGATCCTCCGCCGGACCCGCCGGCTCCTGTTGCGCCAGCTGTCGTCACTTCCTCAAAGAAGGGGGATCCGGTACTGGCAGCCCTGCGTCCGAGGGCTCGGGCTTTTCCCATTCACGAGTCGTTCCTGCAGCTTCTCACCAGGGAATGGGATGCCCCGGAAGCTGCCCTAAGGGGCAGCCGCGCCATGGAGAGGCTGTATCCGCTGCCGGAAGATTTTCTGGATCTCATCAAGGTGCCCAGGGTGGACTCCGCGGTGTCGGCAGTCACGAAGAGGACGACCATACCGGTGACGGGTGGAGCGGCGTTAAGGGATATGCAGGATCGCAAGTTGGAAGTCTTCCTCAAGCGGGTCTTCGAGGTCTCCGCGGTGGGGCTGCGGGCGGCGATGTGCAGCTCGCTTGCCCAGCGGGCCAGTCTTCTCTGGGTGCAGCTACTGCTCACGTCTCAGGTGTTGCCGCCCGAGGAGGCCGCCCAGGCGGATAGGCTGGAAGCAGCGGTGGCATACAGGGCTGACGCCTCCTATGATCTGTTTAGGGTCCTCGCCCGCTCCATGGCCTCGGTGGTGGCGGCACGTCGTCTCCTATGGCTACGCAACTGGGCGGCGGACACGTCCTCCAAGTCGAGTCTGGGTTCCCTGCCATTCAGGGGAAAATTCCTGTTCGGGGAGGATCTAGACCAGATCATCAAGTCTCTGGGGGAAAACGCGGTCCATCGCCTGCCGGAAGACAGATATCGCTCCACCAGGGCATTCCCGTCCTCGCGGACCAGAGCCAGGGCGCAAAGGCGCTACAGGAATTACAGACCGGCGGCGTCTCGGCCCGCTGCTCCCAGGTCTCAGCCCTGGTCCCGTTCCTTTCGCGGGCGACGCCCAGCGCGTGCCACTCCCACGGCGGGACAGCCCTCGCCCAAGTCCTCTCAATGATGTTCAGCTCGCCCACTCCGCCGTCCCCCAGATTGGGGGGCGGCTGGCGTTCTTTTACGAAGAGTGGGCGCGGATCACCTCGGATCAGTGGGTCTTGGACACCATAGGACACGGCTACGCGTTGGAATTTGCCCGCGCTCCGAAGGGACGGTTCATCTTCTCTCCCTACGGCTCTGCCATCAAGCGAAGGGCGGTGCAGTTGACGCTGGACAGACTGTGGGAGATAGGCGCCATTGTGCCCGTACCCTCCGGAGAGGTGGGCTCGGGCCATTATTCCATCTACTTCGTGGTACCGAAGAAAGACGGTTCCTTCCGGCCCATACTGGACTTGAAGGAAGTCAACAAATCCCTTCGGGTGGTCCGGTTCCGCATGGAAACGCTACGTTCGGTGATCGCAGCGGTACATCGAGGGGAGTTCCTGGCCTCCTTGGATCTGACGGAGGCCTACCTTCACGTCCCCATTCGCCGGGAGCATCACCATCTGCTACGGTTCAAGATTCTGGATCAGCATTTCCAGTTTGTAGCGCTTCCGTTCGGATTGGCAACGGCCCCGCGCACCTTCACCAAGATCATGGTAGTCGTGGCGGCTGCCCTTCGGAAGGAGGGGATTCTAGTCCATCCCTATTTGGACGATTGGCTCATCCGAGCGAAGTCTTTTCGGCATGGACAGGCGGCAGTGGCCAGGGTGATAGAGTTTCTGCAGTCCCTGGGATGGGTGGTGAACTTCTCCAAGAGCTCCCTCGTGCCCTCGCAGCGCTTGGATTTCTTGGGGGCGACCTTCGACACCCGTCTGGGCGCGGTTTTTCTACGGCAGGACAAGGCGCACGCCCTACGGGAACACATACAGCGATTCTCTGCATTACCAGCTCCCACCTCCTGGGACTATCTGCAGCTCCTGGGGGTGATGGGCTCCACCATTGACATGGTCCCTTGGGCATTTGCACACCTGCGGCCTCTGCAAAGAGCACTTCTGTCCAGTTGGAAGCCACTTTCGCAGGACTACCAGGTGATACTTCCGCTGCCCCAGTTTGCCAGGAACAGCTTGACCTGGTGGATGGTCCCGGAGAATCTGGCTCGCGGCGTGTCCCTCGATCTACCAAATTGGGTAGTAGTAACCACCGACGCCAGTCTCGTAGGCTGGGGAGCAGTCTGCGACCGAAGCACCACGCAGGGGACGTGGTCCGCGGAGGAGTCGAAGTGGTCCATCAATCGTCTGGAGACCAGAGCGGTCAGGCTGGCGCTTCTCCACTTCCTGCCGCTCCTTCGGAATCGGGAAGTCAGAATCTTATCGGACAACGCGACTACGGTGGCCTACATCAACCGTCAGGGCGGCACTCGCAGCCCACAGGTCGCGCTCGAGGCAGCGATGCTGATGCAGTGGGCGGAACGGCATCTGCGCCGCCTGGCAGCCTCGCACATCGCGGGCGTGGACAACGTCCAGGCGGACTTCCTCAGTCGCCAGCTTCTGGATCCCGGAGAGTGGTCCCTCTCCGACGAGGCCATGCAGCTGCTCGTCCGGCGGTGGGGCTCCCCCCACCTGGATCTCATGGCGTCCGCCCAGAACACCAAGGCTCCTCGCTTCTTCAGTCGCCGGAGAGAACGGGGGGCGGAGGGCGTCGATGCTCTCGTGCTCCCGTGGCCAGCCGATCTGCTCCTGTACGCGTTCCCACCATGGCCGCTGGTGGGAAGACTACTCCGACGGATAGAAGTTCATCAGGGGACTGTGATCTTCGTCGCGCCAGAGTGGCCACGACGACCTTGGTTTGCGGACCTCCTCCACCTGGTAATCGACGGACCCGTCCGGCTGGGACATCTTCCCCGCCTCCTTCACCAGGGACCGGTATTTTTCGACCAAGCAGAACTCTTCTGTCTTGCGGCCTGGCTTTTGAGAGGCGCCGTCTCAGACGACGGGGGTACCCGGAGGCGGTAGTGTCAACTCTGCTTCGTTCTCGGAAGACTTCGACGTCGGTGGCCTATGTGCGAGTCTGGAAAGTGTTCGATCTGTGGTGTACCGGCCTGAACACAAGACCCACGGAGGCGTCTGTCCCGCAGATCCTCCAGTTCCTACAGGCGGGAGTGGACAAGGGGCTCACTTACAACTCACTTCGGGTCCAAGTGGCAGCTCTTGGCTCCCTCCTGCGGGGCGAAGGATCTCTGTTGCAGCACCCGGACATCGTCCGTTTTCTCAAGGGGGTCAAGCACTTGCGGCCCCCATTGCGGGATCCTTGTCCCTCCTGGAGCCTCAATCTGGTACTACGTTCCATGTCGGGTCCTCCGTTTGAACCACTGAGGAGTGCGACGATCAAGGACCTCACCCTCAAGGCGGTGTTCCTGGTGGCCATCTGCTCCGCTCGGCGTATTTCGGAGCTGCAGGCTCTGTCCTGTCGAGAGCCTTATCTCCGGTTCTCCGATTCGGGTGTGTCACTTCGTACTGTGCCCTCCTTCCTCCCGAAGGTGGTGTCCGCCTTCCATGTGAATCAGACGGTGGAATTGCCATCTTTCTCTTCGTCTGAGCCGCGGTCTCTCCGTCTCCTGGACGTCCAGCGCGCTCTGCGGCTCTACCTGGAGGCTACGAATGATTTCCGGACTTCTGACCATCTCTTCGTTCTTTGGTCCGGTCCCTGGAAGGGATCCCAGGCCTCGAAGACGACTATTGCCAGATGGCTGAAGGCCGGCATTGCCGCTTCCTATATTGGGGCGGGGTGGACTCCCCCACCCGGTATTGTGGCGCATTCTACACGCTCTCAGGCGGCCTCCTGGGCGGAGAGTCACTCGGTATCTTCGCAAGAAATTTGTAGAGCGGCCACCTGGAAATCGTTGCACACGTTCTCGAGACACTATAGACTACACCTCGCCTCGTCCGTACATGGACACTTTGGCGAACAGGTTCTACGAGCAGGCCTCGCAGGACCCCACCCGGTTTAGGGACGCTTGGGTACATCCCATGGTCTGGACTGATCCTGGTACGTACAGGGAAAAGAAAATTATTACTTACCTGCTAATTTTCGTTCCTGTAGTACCATGGATCAGTCCAGACGCCCACCGCATTTGGGTTCTACTCCTGCTCAGCTGTATTGGGGGGCTAACTCTGCTCAGCTATTCCGTCTGTTACAGTAGTGACTTTACTGCTGTTGTTTTTCACGTGTTTCCAGTTTTCTTTGTCTGTCGCCATTCTCTTGGTGGTTGACACGCTATGTTCGTGGCCTCCCACCCGTTGGTGGGACGGTTCCAGTTCTCTATTTCGATCCAGCGGCTTATTGTTGCCGTTTTGTTTAAACTTGATCCAATCAAGGGGTTTCTGTTTACTCGGGCTCTGATATACTCGATACTGAACTCCTGCAGAGGGGGTAGTAGTACTTATGGTGACGCCCCCTCAGAGTTTTGGGCTGACTCCATCTGCTGGATTGGGGACATAACCCACGGTCTGGACTGATCCATGGTACTACAGGAACGAAAATTAGCAGGTAAGTAATAATTTTCTTTTTAGAGGGACAACCCCCTCCTCCCTCCCCCCACACATTTGTAAAGCTCTATGCACAACAGCAGTATACACCCACACAAATCCCCCCCAAAAAAGAATTAGAGGACAAGGACTTCCCCCCTCATCTCCTTACCTGGCAGTATGGGCAGTCCCGATGGAGGTCCGGCCTAATGCGACATTGCTCAGGGTGAGGCAGGACCAGGGATGGATTTCCCGACAGCCTCCGAGCATTCTCCTGGGCAGTTTCCAGGGCTCGCAGGCAGTGGTCACAGGCTGGGGATACAGAGAGCACAGAGAAAGGGACAAATCAACACCACTGTGGTTCTACCAAGAAATACAGCACATGAGGAGGTAACCCTTGCACCATAAAGAGCCAGCGAGGCTTCAAGGCTGCTAAGACGGTTAAAGGGGGAACTGACATGCTCAAGACTGAAGGCATTTTAGTGGCCCCTGAGGGTACCAAGGGATAACAAACAGCTATTCATCAGCACTTAGCCAGAATTAGGAGGCTACTGAATAAACCTGCCTCAAGTTATCCAGTAAGTTCAGGAGGATGATTTCTCCTACCAGACTTACCGGATTAAATTTAATCGGTGCTACCCCAGATAACATTAAGCCAGGCCCCCTACCATGCCTCTTTTTACCTGGTTAAACTTTAGTCAGGTAATCAGTTTCTGGGCTAAAATGCAGCTGTCCGACAGGGAGGGAAATTTAAAACTCAGGGTTTGTCCGGACATCTCAAGCCCCTTTGAATCTTACTGTCCAGCCAGATGATCCTGTGCACAGCAGCAACACAGCAGTCAAAGATGTCCTGCCCCAGTGCCAGAAATATGACAACACGCAGACATCACTGCCCTGCTGCTGTAGAATAAAATGTCTGCTCCCAGCAGAATCTTCTTCAGCATAAGCTAGCTCAGGACCCACAGCCTGACGACTGCCCCTTGCCCCCACCTCACCATGTCACAGTGCATGTACTTTTACCTGCAAGAAAAAGCTGGAGGAATCAGGTTATAAAGAGGGAAAGCACACACAGTGCAACTGCATTTTCAAGTCACTGTGTGTAACTGCATGTCGGTGCAGGCCACATTTTCAGAGGAAAACATCACAGGGAGTTTTCTCTTTGAAAATGAGCTTGCAGGCCTGCAAGATCCCCAGAAGCATCACTTATCCTCGTCCTGCCCGGTCAGGAGTTTCCTCACACCAGGCTCGAGCCACCTTGAATTCTGAGCACGTGCGCACTCTGTACAACCGCTGTGGTCTAATCCGAGCAAGATTAAAAGTTAAAGTACTTCTTTAATCCCAGAAGTTTTCTGTATTTCCCCTTCAGTCTGGGGCTGCCCTACTTCTTTTCTCTGCGCCTACCCACTTCATCTGGGATTATCCTTGGCGCTCTTGCTGTTTCCTCCCTGTTCAGCCACTACATTCCACAGTGCAGAAGCAGAAGTCAGATCTCAAATTGGGGGGCGGTGGGGGGGGGGGGGGGAAAATCGGTGATGTATACAGACAGTCATGTTTTTAAACAGAGGTGCAAAAATTATTCTTAAAAAGGTATTTTTCTGCTAACTCTCTGAGAAGCACAGGGGTGGAAGGAATGACTCAGATATACTTAGGGACAAAAAAATTGCATTCTGGATGGGAGTCGAGCAGTCTGAGGGTTTCTAAAACCACCTATAAAATGAAATCTTTTAGAAGAAGGATTTGAAAATACATTTTACCTTAAAAATAAAGAAATACATACACACATCCGTTGGCCAGATAGGAAAAATTGGTTCTTTCCTGCTAATTTTCATTCCTAAACAGGAAATGTTATCCCAGCACTATAAACTGAAGAAATTTCTGATGTTCTACACGTATGGGTATGTGTAGATAGCCTCCGTCAAGTCCAGCGAAGCCAAAACTGCCCTCAACGGACCCCACTATTACCTTCCGCAACGCCTTCATATCAAAATCGGGGTACTTGTAGCGCCGTATTGAATTTCTGCAGTTCAAGATGGGCTGAAAAGTCACCTCTTTCTTGGGAACCACAAAGTAAATAGAGTAGCTCCCTCGACCTTGCTCCAATGACGGTACCGGAATGATCGCACCTAACCGCTGAAGGCAACATAGCGTATCCTGAACCGCCTCTCACTTGCTGCTGGAAATGCAATGCGACACCATGAAGGCTTTCCTGATGGGGCAAGAAAATTTTAAAGCTTAGCCATCCTCTTATGACCTCAATGACCCACTGGTCCAAGGTGATCCTGCTCCTCTCCTCGTAAAATCATGACAGGCGTCCCTTGACAGCTTCCTCAAGCGAGTGGATCATTCTGGCTTCATTGTGAAGATTTATCACCTCCTGTGCCCTGACCAGAACTCTCTCTAGGGGGGTCTTCGGGAACCCCGAAAAGGACTGCTGCCTTCCAGATCCCTGCTTCTGCAGCACTGAAGAACTCGTTAGGATGAAACAGTCCCATATCCCAGAAACAGGCACAAGCCAGGAAAGTCTTCCTGCAGTTTATTCTTCTTCGACTCTCCCAAAGGTTTCAACTGCTCCAGGTCCTCACCAAAAATGAGCTTCCCTTTAAAAGGAAGATTACAGATCTGAGACTTGGACCACATGACCAATTCCATAACCACAGAAGACTGAGTGCAGAGACTGCTGTGATCATACTCCTGGCCAAAGTTCGGATCAAATCATATAGCGCGTTGGCCACATGGGCAACCCCGGCTTCCAACTGGGCTGCCAGACTAGCGACACTAGAGTTGGCTAAGTTCTTCACCTGAGACCTCTGTACCCAGTGTAAGCAGGCCCTTGCATCAGACTACAACAGATCGCCGCATGGAGGCTCAAGGCCAAAACCTCAAATTCCACTGAAAAGTGTATTTCCAGCTTGAGATCCTGAGCACCCTTTAGCACTGCCGATCTCACTACCGGAATGATCATCATCTTGGTGACTGCTGAAGCCGCCGCATCCACTTAAGGCAATACTAGCAGCTGTAAAGTGACCTCTGTCACCTTGAGACCCATGTCTAGAAAATTCAGGTCCCGGTTCACCAGCTTCTTAACCTTCTAATGCAGTGGAAAAGCCTTCGGTGGACCTCGTAGCCCATTTAGCACCAGGTCCACCCCTTCATTATGGGATTCCTCCTGGAGCACCTTAATACCCAGCTATTTTAGCACTTGGGGAATAAGATGCTTCAACTCCTCTTTGCAGAAGAGCCGAACCACTCAATGGTCATCTCCCTCCACAATCGGAACCTACTCTGGGTCAGAAAGGTCCTTGCTCCTGTCGTGGTCCACCCCTGCCATGCTGTCTGATCTCCAAGATGATCCCCAGATCATCACCCAACCCATCCTGCAAATCATTGGATTCTTCTGCTTCATCGTCCAACAGTATGGGCAAGGCCCAAACAGTAGAGCAGGTCAGCTGCCCCCTGGTCGGAGACCCCTTAGGCCTCTTAGAGTGACGCCGGGGCTGCTGATTCAGGGGCCATTTACCTCCTGCACCTTTCCTGACCAGAAAGGCCTTGTGCATAAGACAGACAAAATCTGTGGAAAAACCTTCCACATCCTCGACCCCACCGACTGGCATGGGCTCATCCAACTGACTCTCCTCCCCCTGCTCTTCCAACCCAGTCTGAATTGCAGGCAAAAGCAGGGGAGGGGAGACCCTGGACCCCTGAGAGATTGTCTGCCTCTTGCTGTGTGCTGCTCTCCTGCCTGTCAGGCCGCAATCATCCCCCTGGAGTTTCTCTGACATGCCCTTGTGAACAAGTGGCCCTCCTGGTGCCTGCAGCTCCCGCGGAGAGTCCTTCCCCTCTACCAGCACACTCCCTGCACAGCGAGGCCAAACTGAGCTGCACGTGGTTTGAGCCACAGGCCCAAACCACTTTCCCGCGCTCGGAGGCGGCACCATTATGCACACACGCGGATGAGTGTCTACCGTGCCAAAATGTCGGCCCAATCGCGGTGCGAGACGCCAGACGATAACACTGACCTGAAACTCCACCAACTTCAAAAACTCAAAGCTCCGGAAAGCAGCAAACCCTCAGCCTCTTCCTCCCCGATGACCCTTCAGCTGCTAAGTTTGATTTTCTTTCAAAAAAACAAACAAACCAAGTGTCAAGCCAAGAAAACAACCCAGCCAGAAGAAATAAATACTTCCTTGCCACTGGAGCAACCTCAGGAAGAAGCCGTTAGGAGGAAAGAGTGAACCAGAACCCCTGGTTTTTGGACCCCTGAATGTTGCAGGCTAAAGCTGATCAGGGATTGCCAACACCCCATTCGCCCAGCTGAACCTGAGGAATGATCTACGAAGAAACCTAACACCTCAGGGAGTGTCGCCTTCAAATCTTCTCTTTGTGTCTGTTCTAACCTAAATTCTCTCCAAATTTTTTTTTTTTTTTTTTTTTTACACAAAGACTGCAGGTTTGCACATCTGCTGGAGACAGAGAATTACTGAGGGACTGCATGTGGCACTCTCGGTTATGTAGCAGTGCCTCTCTGCCTCCATCTGCTGGTAGGGATGCAAAACACACTTATCTGGATTGATCTGGGGTAATGACAGGAAACTCCATTTAAAGTTGGCAGAACAAAAGGCAGCAAATGCCAGCTTCTGACCAGGCAATGGTGAGCAGCTGCAGCTCTCTGGCACACTGCAGGATGCAGGTCTGGATGCCACAAATGCCGGGAAACATCAGGACAGACTGAACAGGCACATGCACCAACATCTTGTCACGCTGAGATTTCCCATTTTACAGATCATCACCCCTCAAGTGTCAGAAAAGTCCAGGCAATTAACAAAGGAGGGAAAATCAGCATGCCACACTTGTCCGCTGGAGCATGGCGAAAGTCTAATGCCGCCACGATGCCAGGTGATCAGCTAATCAAATCTGTCCACATCAACTTTTCTTTTTTCTAAAGGGCTGGCACTTTTCTTCTGCACCTTTGGATCTCCAGTTCAACCAGAACTGGAGCTGGGGCTGGGTCCCAGCACCATGAGCCTTCACATTCATTCCTTTCCACCGATTCTCTCCCCCACCCCCAAACTCACTTTCCCTGGTCATTGTAGTGACAGTCCTAAGCTGGGAACCCTGCAGTCATGGGCCTTAAATCCAGCCACCTGGCAACTTCTTTCCATGAACTCTCCCTCTGTAGCATCCCCAGCCTGGAAAGACCCAGGGAGTAGAAGATCTTAGCTGGAAATCGAACATGTGTCCTTCTACCACCAAGCTACCAAGCCAGCCTCAACATTTTGCTCAAAAAAAGAAAAAAAAAAAAAAAAGCAAGCTCCTTCTGAGCAGAATCTGCACCACCTGCTCGCAGAGGATGATGCTCCAGTTACCCCTCTCTCACTCACCTTTGTATCTGTACAGCGCATTCCAGAGGAACTGGGAGGCCACCACCGGTTTCTCTTGGAAAATGGTCTCTCCTTTTCGGATGCTTCTCGTGGCGAATAGTCCTTTACCCTAGGAAAGATCACAAAACACTGATGAGGCTCTCAGCTGTGAGACCCTGCCAAACCGAAAGAGCAGTGCCGCTCTCTGCAGCAACGCAAAACTACTAATTACTGGAGAGTAACCAACGAGCCTTTCCCCTCTAGACCAATAAACATGGAACCATGTAGGGTTTTCATTTAACACATTTGAATACCAGAGGACAAAGGTGCATCAAGGAAAAAAGAAAGAAGAGAGAAATGTATAAGGTCAGGCTGTGATAAACCAGGCTGATCCTACATGGGTTTTTCCATTTTAACATATACCCAGTAAGTAAGGAGACTTTAGCACAGATTGGCAGGCAAATGACTAGAGGTTTTTTTTTTTTTTTTTAAAAACAAACAAGCACATCTTCTTCCATTTAGGACACTTCATTATTATTTTTTTTTTTTAATTGCTCACAGGGTATCCGTATATCATTAGTTTATTGTATCCTGTGGGCCACTGGTTTCCAGCACCTGCATCAAGTAAAACCTCTGCTAAAAAAGTCTGTGTGGTTTTTATTACATCAGCGCCTAAATCTACTAGGCTGCACCACTGGGGACGGCATACCTGTCGGCGGTAGGGTAGCACTGGTGAAGGCTAGTGCAGCACACTCCTAAATCTAACATAGTCAACAGGAAAAGGACTGGTACGCAGATCCCTCTCCAAGGTACTGCCATGGCCCAGCAGTCAGAAGAGGTGCACACAGCAGACTTTTGTAGGGGAAAGCTTCATATGCACTTACAGGCCGATGCAATATCGGGCATTCAGGTCGGCGCGTCTCAACACGTGGCTGGACGTGCATTTTGGAAACGCTAGACTTACGCCAGAGCAATACAGGAATTAGCACATCTAAATGTGTGTCCAATCTAGCGCGTAGCTAACAGCGCTCATCACATGCAAATTCCACATAGATGAGGCTATTAGCTATCACCCTGCAATGCCCAGAATTGCCCTGTAGCCAAGGCGCCCATTTTAACGTGCCAAATTTAACGCCTGCCCACGAACAGGTGTTAAAAGCATGTGGCGCTCAAGGGCTCACGAAAAAAAAAAAAAAAGAATCCTGCTCTCTGCGATTCCTCCCATTAGTATCATCACGATACAGTAGAAGAAACCACAATAAGCAGCATCCCCAAGTTCTGGCCCGATTGAAGGAGTGGAGCATCAGGCATTCAATGGAGAAATTACTTACCTGATAATTTCGTTTTCCTTAGTGTAGACAGATGGACTCAGGACCAATGGGTATAGCGTACTCCTGATAGCAGTTGGGAGACTGAGTCAGATTTCAAAGCTGATGTCAGCCTACATATACCCGTGCAGGAAGCTCAGCTCTTCAGTATTCTCTTCTAAAAGCAATTGTGGATATATGTGTGCTTTAATAACTTGATTAACTTGCTTAACTAGGACTGGTTCAACTGATTTCCAAATTGGAGACCGCCAGTGCACTCAACCAAATAACGCAGACACCCGGCAACTATGAGTGTCTTGAACTAGGGGCAATACCTGTCTTACCTGTGTTTGTCTTGTTCTCGGGGTTTGTCACCCGAGGTTCCCGGATTCTGGGGCAGCTGTGGGTGGGGTGCTGAGTCCATCTGTCTACACTAAGGAAAACGAAATTATCAGGTACGTAATTTCTCCATTTCCTAGCGAGTAGCAGATGGACTCAGGACCAATGGGATGTACAAAAGCTACTCTTGAACAGGACGGGAGGCTGCCCCTGGCCCACTTAGTACTGCCCTTGCAAAGGTTGTGTCCTCCCGGGCGGTATAACCTGGAGAAGGTGTGTATGGAGGCCCATGTCGCCGCCCGACAGATCTCTACGGTAACAGCATCTTTGTTTCCACCCAGGACACAGCCTGGGCCCTTACTGAATGGGCCTCGACTTGCAGAGGTGGAGGCTTCCCTGCCTCTACGTAGGCTGCCTTGATTACTTCTTTGATCCAGCGGGCTATGGTTGCCCGCGAGGCCGCTTCCCCCTGTTTCTTCTCGCTGTGAAGGACAAATAGGTGGTCCATCTTTCACACAGATTCCAATCTTTCCAGGTATTGGATTAGGAGTCTGCCGACATTTAGATGACGAAGGCGTGAGTCTTCAGAGTTCTTATGTTCGCCTGGAGATGGCAGCGAGATGGTTTGGTTTAGATGAAATTGAGAAACCACTTTCGGTAAGAAGGAGGGGACAGTGCGTAGCTGTATGGCTCCTGATGTGAACCTGAGGAACTGTTCCCAACAAGATAGTGCTTAAAGCTTGGAGATGCGATGGGATGAACATATTTGCCACTAGGAATGCAGTCTTCAAGGTCAGGAGCCGTAATGACAGGCCACGTGTTGGTCTGAAAGAAGTTCTCGCTAGGAAGTCTAGTACTAGATTGAGATTCCATAGGGGCACTGGCCACTTTAATGGTGGTCGGATTTGTTTGACCCCTCTCAGGAAGCGGGAAACATCTGGATGGGTTGATAGACTGATGCCGTCCACTTTGGCTCTGAAGCAGGCCAGCACGGCCACCTGAACCTTGAGGGAGTTGAGAGACAACTCCTTCTTCAAGCAGTCCTGCAGAAATTCCAGGATCATAAGGATTTTGACTGTCGGCGGGAGGATCTCGTGGTCCTCACACCAGGCTTCGAATACTCTCCATATTCGTATGTACGCTAGTATGTGGAGAACTTGCGTGCTCGAAGCAAGGTGTCAATCACTGCCTTAGACTATCCGCTTTTCTTCAGGTGAGTCCTCTCAAGGGCCAGACTATAAGAGAGAATTGAGTCAGGTCTTCGTGGAAGATCGGTCCTTGCCGGAGGAGGTGTCTGTGTGGAGGTAGGCACAGAGGGTTACCCGCAAGAAATCTTCACACCATGGCCTTCTTGGTCAGTCCAGGGCCACTAGAAGTACTAGTCCCCTGTGGTGTTCTATATCTTGCGGATGATTCTGCCCAGTAGTGGCCATGGGGAAAAGCGAACAGCAGGTCTTCCTGTGGCCAAGTCTGGACGAGGACGTCGATTCCCCGGGATTGCGGTTCTCGTCTGCGGCTGAAGAACTTGGGAACTTCGGCATTGGACCGGGTTGCAAGTAGTTCCACGGCTGGGGTTCTCCAACGGTTTACTATCAACTGGAAGACTGTGATCGACAGCATCCATTCCCCTGGGTCTAGGCTCTCTCTGCTGAGGTAGTCCACAGAGACGTAGTCTTTTCCCCGCGATGTGGGAGGCAAAGATCCCTTGCAGGTTTGTTTCCACCCACACCATAAGGGGGTCTATCTCCAGGGACACCTGTTGGCTTTTGGTTCCTCCCTGGTGGTTGATGTAGGCAACTGTTGTGGCGTTATCAGACATGACTGACAAACTCACCCCAGAGTCTGTGGCTGAATTGTAGACAGGCTAGTCTGACTGCTCAGGCTTCCAGTCGGTTTATGTTCCATCCCGCCTCTTCCTTGTCCCACTGTCCCTGGTCTGTCAGTTCCTGACAGTGGGCTCCCCACCCTTGCAGGCTTGCATCCGTGGTGAGCAAGATCCAGGTCGGTGGGGATAGTTTTACTCCCTTGCTCAGATGGTCTTCCTGTAGCCACCATTGGAGCTGGGTCTGAACCTCTGGTGGTAGCTGGAGGTAAATGGAGTAGTTCTGGGATGTCGGGTTCCATCGTGACAGTAGAGAACGTTGTAGTGGGTACATGTGGGCCCTTGCGCATGGAATAACTTCCAGGGTTGATGTCATAAGACTAGGGACTTTGAGGTAGTCTCATACCTTGGGGCAAGCATAGTTCAGTTTTCGCAGCTGACCCATCAGTTTCCTTCTCCTTGGAGGGGGAAGGACAACCTCGTCTTGCTTGGTGTCGAACCAGACTCCCAGGTATTCTAGCGATTGGGAGGGCTGCAGGCAGCTCTTGGCTGTGTTGATGACCCACCCGAGATTCTGCAGAAGATTCTTGACTCTGTTGGTCACCTGGTGACTTTCCTCTGGAGATTTTGCCTGATTAGCCAATTGTCCAGGTAAGGATGTACGAAGATTCCTTCTTTCCTCAGCGTTGCTGCCACTACCACCATGATTTTGGTGAAGGTCCGAGAGGCAGTAGCTAGTCTGAAGGGTAGCACCCAGAACTGGTAATGATGGTCCGGTATCTCAAAGCATAGGAAGCGCTGATGGTCATGATGGACCGGGATGTGGAGATAGGCTTCAGATAGATCCAGTGAGGTCAGGAATTCTCCAGGCTATACTGCCCTTATGACTGAGCGTAGGGTTTCCATGCGGAAGTGTGGTACCCTCAGGTAACGATTGATGGTCTTTAGGTCCAGGATGGGCTGGAACGTTCCTTCCTTCTTGGGAACGATAAAATAGATGGAATAGTAACCAGTATTTTGTTGGTGCGTGGGCATTGGGGTTATCGCCTTTAGGCTGAGGAGTCTTGTCAGTGTGGTTTCCACTGCCATCCTCTTGGAGAGGGAGTGGCACAGTGATCTCACAAATTTGTCTGGGGGGAATGCTGTGGAAGTCCAGATAGTATCCCTCCCGAAATATTAATTTATTCACGCCACTTACTGCCGATTGGCCTTTTTCACTAACGTGGCAGTGAATGGACCAGTCGGGAACAGCAGCTCTGGCTAGGCTGTTGTGCACACAGAGCCACTCTCTCCTAGGCACTCAATGCAGAGCGCTAGGAGCGCACAAATTATCCACTACACATCTCTTTGAGCGCTGAAACTCATTTGCCTACTGCATCGGGTGCCCAGGAGAGGTGGATGTGCATGCGTTCAAAAAAAATGCACACCCAGTTTGGACACACATTTCTTTTAAGCAATGACATTGCATCAGCCTGCTAGATCCCTCTCCCGTGATCCCCTTCTTCTTCGCTCAGTCCCAGTGGGAGGAAATTCTGCCAGAATTAGGCGGTCACGGAAGCTGGGATGGGTTGGGAAAAAGAGCTCAGGCAACTAGATTAAAAGGGTTTTCCCTCTTCAGCTGTTGCCCCAGATGGCTGCAGCAGGTTAGTGAGGTGCCCCTTGATATCCCCCAAAATGTCCTGACCCTCCACTATAGCATTGCCCTGGAGGATGCCAGTGTACTCTCTCAGTGTAACCTAATTAGAGCAGTCCAGCATGGACAATTTTTGTAATTCAAAAGAGTCAGTTACTTGCATGAAAACTGGTGAGTTCTGCAAAACTATAACCTTCAGCAGAGATGGATTCTAATGACAGCCTAACTTCCCACTTCTACCCTTGCTGGCTCAGGAAATCGATGCAGAGCCACGACCCTCGCTTACAGAAAGTTATGTCATTGATATAAGAACATAAGATATGCCATACTAGGTCAGACCAAGAGGCCACTGTTGGAAACAGTATCCTGTTTCCAACAGTGGCCAATCCAAATCACAAGTACCCAAACATTAAATAGATCCCAAGCTACTAATGCTGGCAACAAGCAGTGGCTATTCCTTATTGATTAACAGTAGTTTATAGACTTCTCCTCCAGGAATTTATCCAAACCTTTTTTAAACCCAGTTACACTAACTGCCTTACCCACATCCTCTGGCAATGAATTCCAGAGCTTAATTGTGATTTGAGTAAAAAAGAAATTTTCTCCAATTTGTTTTAAATGTGCTCCTTGCTAACTTCATGGAGGGCCCCCTAGTCTATTGTCTGAAAGAGTAAATAACTGATTTACATTTACCCAATCAAGTCCTTTCATAATTGTGAATCCTAAGATAGAACCTAACATCTTGTAACTACAGTATGGGTTATTTTTCCCTACATGCATCATATTGTATTTGCTCACATTAAACTTCATTTGCTATTTGGATGCCCAACCCACTTAGGATTTAACTACTCTGAACAATTTTGTGTCATCTGCAAATATGATCACCTCACTCATCATATCCCTATCCAGATCATTTATAAATAAAAAAAGCACTGGTCCAAGTACAGATCCCTGAGGCACTCTATCATTTAAATTTTTCCACTGTGAAACAGACCATTTAATCCTACTGTTTCCTGTCTTTTAACCAGTTTGCAAGCCACAAAAGGACATCACCTCCTATCTCATGAGGGACTTTGTCAAACGCCTTCTGAAAATCAAAATACACCACATCTACTGGTTCAACTTTATCCAGATTTATTCACCCTTCAAAAAAAAGTGTAGATTTGTGAGGTAAGACTTCCCTTAGGTAAATCCATCCTGGCTGTGTCCCATTAGATCATGTCTATCTATATATTCTGTGATTTTATTCTTTATAATAGTTTCCACAATTTTTCCTGGCACTGAAATTTGGCTCACCAGTCTATAGTTTCCTGGATCACCTCTGGAGCCCTTTTTACATTGGCCACCTTCCAGTCTTCAAGTACAACCGATGATTTTAATGACAGGTTACAAAATACTTGTAATAGGTCTGAAACTTAATTTTTGAGATTTTTCAGAACCCTTGGATGTATACCATCCTGTTCAGGTGATTTGCTACTCTTTAATTTGTCAATCTGGTCTACTATATCTTCCAAGTTTACCATAATTCGGGTCATTCATCTGAATCGTCACCTTTGAAAAAGGTCTCCGGAATGGGTATTTCCCCATTAATTTAGTCTTTCCGCAATGGCCTTATCTTCCTTAAGTGCCACTTTAATCCCTTGATCATCTAACAGCCCAACTGACTCCCTCACAGGTTTCCTGCTTCAGATATATTTTTAAAAGTTTTTATTATGAGTTTTTGCCTCTATGGCCAACTTCTTTTCAAATTCCTTTTTAGCCTGTCTTATTAATGTTTTACATTTAACTTGGCAATGCTTATGCTTTTTCTTATTTCCTTCAGTTGGATCCTTCTTCCAATTTTTGAAGAAAGATATTTTGGCTAAAATAGCCTCTTTCATCTCATCTTTTAATCATATTGGCAATCACTTGGCCTTCCTTCCACCTTTCTTAATGTGTGGTATATAACAAGGTAGAACAGCACACAGGATTCTCAGGGGCAGAAGGGGCAATGGGCAACAAATCAAAGGGAGAGGTAAGGAGAACAATTACCTTGCAGACTAACGGATACTCACCACCAGAATTTGCAGATTCAATGCAACAATGCTAGGCCCAGAGCCACAGCTTAAGTTTCCTCCTTCCCCATCACAGAGAACCACAATCTCTAATGCTTCCTTCCTACAATCAGCAAAGGACTGGGAAGGAAAGGTTCCAAATGGGCAAGGGCCTTGTTCAGTGCCACAAAGGCAGAATTCACTGGGGTACAGAAGCAAAGAGTTGTCCAGATTGTCATATAAGGGTTGAGAAGTCCATTACCTGCTATTAATTATCTTGACTTAGAAAATAGCCACTGCTATTACTAGTAACAGTAACATGGGATAGACTTAGTTTTTGGGAACTTGCCAGGTTTGGCCACTGTTGGAGACAGGATGCTGGACTTGATGGCCCCTTGGTCTGACCCAGTATGGCATGTTCTTATGAGTCAAGTGATAAGGATGTGAGAGAGGGGAAGTGAGCACACCATGATCTCGGTGGGCATTTGGAGGAGGCAGGAGGGGGTGGACAGGGGAAGGTAGCAGCGTAACAGCCTTTCAGCTGCACTTCCTGTATGGGATAGCCCCAGCAGTACCACGGCCTTAAATAACCCTGTCCAGAATCCAGTCTCATCTACTGGTCCCAGTTCCAATGTGGACATGCCTTTTAGCAGAAGTATGCTCCCAAAGTTCCAGAGCCCTGTGCAACCATGCCCCTCTGACTGATTGTACTCCAAGCCCTTAAAAAGCGATAGATAGTTAGATAAAATTTGCACTCTTAGGAAGAAACCAACCGGAGCAAAAAAACAGGAAGGACTACAAGGAAAAGAACAAGATGAAAGAGAAAAAAGTGAGGTCAGCCAGAAATATTACTATTTGGCTTCAGGCATTTTGTCAGCGAATTGAGTGTGGCGTCCATATTGAACCCCTGCCAATGCTAAGTGCAATGCAGCTACTTCAGTTTTATTTTAATAGCTTACAAGGACGTGAGGGGGCTGGGCAAGGCTAAGCTAGTCTGAGATATTTGGAGGCAGGATGATAAAAGGTAACAGCAGAACTTAGGCCATGAAAGACCCAAGATGAAGATGGGGACAAACTGTGGTGCTTTCATTCAGGAGCAGTCATTTCAGTGGTAGATTCTGCAGCGCATTCCCAGTCAGGTGTGTCTGGGAAGGATCCGTGTCAACGCTTCAGCAACAACGCTTGTCCTTTCCATGATAACTGCAAATGCAAGCACCTCTGTTCCACCTGCAGAGGGAAATCACTCTACAACAAACTGTCCCAGTAAACTCTCAAAAAAAGATCTCAAGCCACCAAACAGCGCCTGCTCTAGTCAAAGTGAATAATTTGGCCCCAGGTCTGGCAAATATACCAGGGGTGTTCAAGTCCAATCCTCAAGGGCCAGAAATCAGTCAGATTTCAGGATATCCCTAATGCATACGCATGAGCTGGATCTGCATGCACACTGCCTCTAGCGCATGCAAATCCATTTCCTGCACATGCATTAGGGATATCCTGAAAACCAGACTGGTTTGTGGCCCTTGAGGACCAGAGCTGGACAATCCCGTGATACACCCACAAACTCACAAAGTAAATATTCCTTCTGAGGGTTTTATGCATGGATTTCAAGAACACTTGTGAGTGCCTCCTGCTTAATACTTTGGCAAGAACAATCAGGCTGTGCCTCACTTTTCTAGCACAATAATGCTACAATAGAGCTGTAGGTGGGTAATGTGGCGACTATAGCCAACTGAAAACTGCACCCTCACTCATTACATGACACAAAACACCATGAGATGGGAGACTCTGTTAAAGGTTTGTACAGCAATGCCCACAGCCAGTGCAAAGGGATTAGGCACCATAGGCAAGGCTTACAGCTTTGCACTCCCACCCCATCATACTCAATTAAGCATATTAGATTTTATATGAAAAAGGACATTCAAAGCTGTCTTCTGAGGTAAAAATATCACTTACAATAAGTATATTATATTTACATGCACTGCTTATGGTGCCACCCAGAAAACCCTGCAAAAAAAAAAAAAAAATCAAGACATTTGCAACTCATGTGGCTTTAGGCCTACTGTAATGCATCTTGGGCATGGGCTTGACCCTCAGAAAGTTACAAGAAAACACAATCATAATGCAATAAACTTTCTATATCAAAATAGCACTAACTGTCAGCACTTAAACAGCACAGCACTACCTATGAAAAGGTAACACTGCAAATATTACACCAGGCCTAAAACAACAATACACCCCCTATTAAGAAAAGATAAGCCAAGCTACTACAGATCCCTACACAGAAACTATACACTAGATAAAAGAAAAAAAAAGAAAATTTGGATATTACTAATTCCTAGATTATATAATGGCATAAAGAAATTTGGAGATCCAATATATACTTTCAGGACATATCATTCATGAAATAAATTGCAAGAAAAAAGGGAGGCAGAGCTTCTAAAACATACAATAACTAGAGACAGGTTTTCAGACTACTTCTGAGCGACTATCTAACAGTTGTTTCAATTGGATTGGGTCGAAGAAAATATATTTATTTTCCCCTAATTTCAGGGAACATTTACACGGATACCGAATAATCATTTGGCCCCCCAAACTCCTAACAGCCTGACTCATATTTAGAAACTCTTTTCTACGTTTCTGTGTTTCTTTTGTGAGATCTGGATAAATCCAGACCTTCTGTTTTAAATACAACTTGTCGCGATTGCGGAAATACATCTTCAAAATATTATCTCTATCCTGTGGAAATTTAAATGTTACCAATAATGTCCCAACAAATTCTACTTGATCTTCCATAGATGTTTCAAGAAACATTGATAACCCATCTCCAGCTGGCTGCTCCAAAATTGTTTGATCCTGTTATATTATTTTCTTGGTGTTATAGAAAAATAAATGTTTACAATAGGCGGTAGATCTTCGACTGACATCATTAATATCTCAATCATATATTTCCTAAACGTCTCTCGAGGAGATATCATTTTGACACTTGGAAAGTTCAAAACTCTCAGGTTGAGGTATCTTGATTTATTTTCTAAATTTTCAATTTTCTTTACTACTGTTTCTTCAGCTTGTATCATTTTCACCTGAATCTCTTTCACTGATTGTACCTCTTTAGATATTTCTTGTATCTTTTTCTCTTGATCTTTTTTATGTGTTTCAAGCTCCTTTATAATACCTTGAGAAGAATTTACGGCAACCACGAGAGTGGATATTGTTTTCTCAAGCATTATTATTGCATTCCAAATAGAGTCAAGTGTAATAGTTTTAGGGTGTACAAGTTTCTGCACCGAAAGAGTCTGACTCACCAATCCTTGCTGGCAGACTTCTGAAATCCTCATGGACTCGTCTGTCAGCGTCTCTCTACTCCTCTGCTGGCTGGTATTCCTGCTAGGCCCCGGCGCGTTGTTAATCGCCATGCTCGGAGGAAAACAAATTCCCTCTGATCTGGCCATAGCAGCTTCAGGCTTTTGAACTCCGGAGTTTTCGCCCGTATGATCCTCCATTACCGCCTGTCCTTCGGTATCCAAACCTTGTGCAGGCAAGTATTCATGCGAGCTTAATCCTTTGTTGGGAGGAGAGAGAATCTCTAATTGCCGTGGTGATAATGATATTTCGTCCAGGGAAGCTTGCGCGTGTCCCTCGGTTAAGCTCCCAGCGGACTCAACCACGGGGCTAGAAGCGTCAGTCGGAGTAAAGAACCCCTCGATTCGTGGCTGAGATAGGGTAAGGCGTCGAGGGTAAGGAAGGCTCCGCTCTCACCTTACCCTTTTTTTTTCTTTTATCTATGTTTCATACTATGGAAAATTTAAACTTATTATTTCTTTATGTATGTTTAAAGTATGATATTGGCAAGATAATGTTTGGAGAAACTGATCCTGTATTTATATTATTTGAAAATAATAATAAAGAATTAAAAAAAAAACAAACTATACACTATTGGAATACCTCACCTCAGTCACACATGCAAAACACAGACAGACCCTCAAATACAGAATAAAGAAACCATTAAGTATAAATAGAAATGTACAGACAAAAACTGAAATGGAAACCGCAATAAGCCAAATTCTATATGCACTGCAACAATTGAAAAACAGAAATATTACCATGCCTCATAAAACAAAATTAGTAAAACAATGCTAATAAAAAGAATAATTTAAAACTAATGAATAGAACATTCAATAATTAAAATCATACAAGTTTTCCAAAACACCCAATAATTACAACTTATAAAGAATTAAAAAAAAAAAAAAGATCCAAACCTAGGAACGTTTGAGAACCAGATGCCCTGAAATGGTCATGGATTAGCAGGCAGATAGAAAGTGGGTTCTTGGGCGCACACACACACACACACACACACACACACACACACACACACACTCTCTCTCTCACTCCCACCCTTGAAGAAGAAGTCTTCTTCTTCAGCCCTACAGCCAAGGGAACAATTTCAGGCCACGGGGGCTGACCTAGCTTTGGCCATTGGCTCCTTCGGGCAGGGCAGGGTGTACTGCTCCTCCTCAGGCCCACCAGCTAAGCTGCTGATTCCGTCAGGGCCACACTGCTTTTCCTTCCTCTTACTAAGTCCCTGCCGTAAACATGCTATGACTCGGTGCTACAACACTGAACCCAAGCAGCATCTTGGTAGAGCTTCAGGCCCATTCATGGGCAGGTACTTCCTGCTGATGTGGAATCATCCCCTGGAAGTAGTATAAAAAAAAAAAAAAAAAAAAAAAAAGAACCAGGAATTTTCTGTCCAGTTCAAAACCTAATCTCACCTAGAGAGCAGCTCTGTGGACGATGGTTACCACCGGATGCCTCCTTTGCCAGCACTGTTGCACTAATCTGGGAGGGGCACCCTAATAACAAAGTCAGGCCCTTTGACGGAACAGGAGGCCGAAGAAAGGAAATGACTTTGTAAGGTACATCTGGGGCATACTGCTTTGTCACCATCTCATGTCAGCAAACTAAACTGGTTCCTAGAAGGTTGACATGGTTAACCTGATACAGAAAATAATCAGTTGAATGTGAAGATGCAAGATGCTCGAGAGACCGCAGGGAGGGGGTTGTCAGAGTACAAGAATGTCACATTCTCAATGGTGCTGGGAGGAAAGATAAGGGCAAATATAGAAGCCACTGCCTTTTGCAATGACCAGAAGTAGGCTCTGTGCAGAGACAGCAAGAAACACACTAGCTGTTGGTTCTGGGTAGCGATGGTAGCAAGGTGGACCCTGTGGGACGTTGCTTGATGGCTAGCACACTGAACGCTGGCTCAAAGTAGCAGCAGGAACCACAAGGTGCTCCTCAGTGAGCTGCTGAGGGGAAGGATGGCCTAGTACCCAGCAGTGGCACACAGGGAGTCATGTATCACAATCTAATTGACTAGCCGATTAGTGGTGAGTGAGTAGGGGAGGGGAGAGTAGGCAGTGACCTTTTTACATTTTATTGATTGCAAAAATCAAGCTGCAACATTGTTTTTTTCCCACACTTTTACCTTGGTCTTCTTGCGGGATCTAGCAGCAGTGGTTAGGTAGGAGGGAGTCTGAGATAAACCTGATGGGTAGGAAGGGCTGATCAAGATGCCAGGGTCAAGGGTGGCACTGTTTAAAAGTACAGTGCTATACCCTCCAAAATGGAGATTAAAAAAAAAAAAAAAAAACCCAAACTTTGAGCAAAATACGATTCTCTTTGGAATTTAAGGATCGATGTTAATCCAGCAACAGTCACCCTGCTCACCCAGAGGCCGAGCTCAAACAGGGGTGGCATTTATGGACAGCAAGACCCATGCTACATAAAA
Source organism: Rhinatrema bivittatum (assembly GCF_901001135.1). Taxonomy (NCBI): domain Eukaryota; kingdom Metazoa; phylum Chordata; class Amphibia; order Gymnophiona; family Rhinatrematidae; genus Rhinatrema; species Rhinatrema bivittatum. The sequence goes on along the minus strand of NC_042615.1, from coordinate 271,337,619 downwards.
ACGATAACTACTCCTTTCAGCTCTGTGTTTTGTGCTAGCCATCTGCAGGAAGCCTCGTTAACACTTCAGTGATTTCACAATGCGTGCCTGTAACAAGAGGACTGCCTGTGCTCTGATATGGCTGGAAATGAGCTGGGTGAACTAGTCATGTTGCCGCTAATTAAAGAAATACCAGCCATGCAGACTGACACCCACCTGTGGTGAGAGAGCGATGGATCTGGAGAACAGATCACATCTTCTGCTGTCATGTTACAGAGAAACCCTGCTGGTGTCAGACTCTGTGCTTCAGGATACAGACTGCAAAGATGTGGTCTCTTTCTCCTACTGCACATTTTTTTAGGCAGCATCTCAAATGGATAATTCTGAAGTGGCATTTTCGGTATTTTACACCCTCCATGAAACTGTTTTGAGCATTTCCTAAGTCCTGTTGCCACTATGTGCGGGGGGTATATTAAGAAACTGACCCCTTCAAATGACACAGTGCAACTGGTGGGGTTAACTTTTCATAGAAAGGAAACAGGTTTGCTCGTTCCTAGCACCACCAGAAGTGCAGGACCCAAGTTCACTCTGCTCCCAGATGTAAGTTTTTCTACTTGACAAAGGGGAGGCAAGATGGCGGCGCGATCCACACGCGAACAATCGCTCTCAGCTTTCTTTTTGATTTCCTGGAAGAATGCAGTCTAAAAGGAAAGGAAGGGTCCATGTATACCCTCCTGACACCTCCCTTCCCACTGGACAACAATTAATGACGACGCTCGCTGCTGGGTCAGCAACATTAGAGGGGGTACCTGTCCCCGCTGCGATATTCAGCGAGGGAGCATCGGAGTCGCTAGGGGAAGTCACTCTCAGTCCCCCGGATCTTTGGCTCCAGCAACTACTGGCTCTCTGTACCTGACCACGGTACAGAACGATGACGCTGCTCACGCATCCGCGGAGGAGGGTCGAGACGGCGTCATGCTGGCATCTCCTATGCCTTCACCAGGCTCAAGGGAGACCGCGGGGTTTTTGGATCCCACAGTTTGTGCTGTCTTCTCTTCCCCAACTGAGCCTTTGCGAGAGTGCGAAAGGCAAGCAGCAGTGCCAAGAGAAGGTATTTCTGGAGTGGAATCTCCAGGACATGTGGGTGAGTTGGGTTTTTTTTTGTCTTCCACCCAAGCCAGCAGTTGTTACACTCGATGTTCTGTGGGACCTGATAGCTGGTCTTGATTGTTCAATGAAAGACCATCATATGCAAATAGGAAATCTTACCAACGGGGTAAACTTAATGGAAGGTGAACTTGAAGGTCAAATTAATGATATTAAATCACAAATGCATCTGTAACTAAGATCCAGTCTTGTAACATTAAAAACGAGTAAGGATTTGGCTAATTGCTCCCGTAGGCTGGAATTTCTTGAAAATTGCACGAGATATTTGAATCTTCGCTTTTTGAGTTTTCCCCAGTGTTGTGGGAGAAGAATCCTACCACACCCTGAAAAAAAAAACTTTTCCTGGATGTTTTGAAATTTGAAGAAGGGAAAACCCCCTGTATTAATAAAATGTTTTTTCTCCCAAGTAAAGAAAGGTTCCCTCAGGAACAACGCTCCGATGCCCTAGCAAATTTAATGCACTTTTTGGAAGATTCTACAATGGAGATTTATGAACCATCAACTCTCCTCGTCTCCTTTATTTCTGAACAGGAACTGGTCGAAGTGATGAAAAGATATTTCAAGAACATTTCTGCCTCTTTTTATGGACAGCCTGTTCGAATCTTCCTGGATTTTGCCCGTGTGTCACAAGAGAGGAGACGTGACTTTCTCCTTTTGAGACCACAGATTATAGCTTTGGATTTTTGTTTTGTATTAAGATACCCATGTAAATGTGTCATTTGATTTTAGAAGGAATGCTATGCTTTTTTCTATCCTGAACAACTTAAATCATTTATTAATTCAAGGAGTATATCAGCTATTTCTATCTCTCCTAGTAATAATTAGGTCTTAAGATCCAAAAAAATATATAGTTGCTGACCACATGTTAAGCCTTGTTTCTTTTTAAATACTTTTTCTTCTATTCTCCTTTGTTTTCTGCCTTCCTCCTCAACTAAAATTTCCTTATTGGAAAATTATTTATTATTATATTTTATCTCATTTGTATATGCTGCTGCTTTCTTGTTTTTCCTCTGATATATCATTTTTGTTTTCCTAAGTAAGAATTATCTTGCTTGTCTAATATTGAAAAAATAAAATTAAAAAAAAAAAACCAAAAACGTTTTTCTAGCTCACTGCACTAAGCCAGTCCGGGACTCCAGGCCTCATTCTTGCTGCACCGGACATGGGTCTCTCGTCCAGCATGGTACTGGATGACCTCAGTTGTTGGGCATCATGGGAACCTATGCTCATGGCCTTCCCACTTCACTCCTCTGTAAAACTGTAATTTGAAATAGAAAGAATTAAAAAAAAAAATTATGAAAATACCTGAGACTCAAAACATACAGAAAGAAGTTTTTATTTGTAAGCTTTGTAGTTCATAAGACTTCCCATTTTAAGACTAACTAAAGAACGCCAGACTTTAATGGCAAGTTACAGGGAAGGAAAGGGAATATAGCCGACACAACAGCAAGATAAAGAGAGTCAGAAAAAGCATAAGCTAAATTGCTGAATTAAACTCAGAAGTGATTTTTCAATTAACCTGACAATACTTAACCATACAAGAACACAAGGAGAGGAATAAAGAAATTGCACAAGACAAAGGCCATTCCAAATCCAGAATCTGTCAGCTATATCTACAAACACTCAATATAAGAATTGGGTTAATTTGCATATTTTGATTATTCTAAAAACAAGACCTCTCTGCAGCCTTCAAGAACCAGAGTTAACATCTTCAACTATGGAACATGAAGAATAGGTGGGATATCAGAGAACATTCAAGTATCTAGCATGTTTCAATAAAACGATAAGAGGATAAGCTCAAGAACATAGGTTGATAAAAAGCTGAAAGAAGAGAAGATCAGAGGAAAGGTGGTCAAACCCTTCTTTACAGAGGACATAGGAGATGCTGGAACAGCTATCCAACAGAGGCAGTTGTAACCAAACTACTGACAGAATTCAAGCAAGTGTAGGCCAGATACAGCGCATGATGAGAACACCAAAGCAAAGATTTGACCAGAGATTGCATAGGATCTGCAGTGGCACAGCAAGCTAGTTTAATAGGCTTTATTTTCCTGCCTTTTTGAAAAAAAAAATTTAATTTACCTCCTTTTTAAAGGCAATGCGGAGGGGGTTGAGTCACGTTCTGAAGATATTTTCTGGAGCTGAGTTGTGGACAACTCTGGTTGAATTAAAGCCCTGGATGTGGTTAAGCATCAATCACACAGTTAAGCAAACAGTTAATTGTAACAGGTAGCATAATACTTGTGGACACAAGGACCTCATTATCCTGGCCTTCATTCAGGGACCAGTCTGGCAGTAAATACATTTCTTGGTGCCACCTTAAAAAAGCTGGATGCAAGCTGCTTTCAATCCTGCATGCACACACAGCAAGAAGGCAGACAGGCCAATGCAATAATCTGAGTATTAAGAAACTGTGTGCTGGTTTTCAGAGCACATTCTAATGCTCAGGTTTATTTTGTTTACCTCCCCACGCAGTAAGCTAATGCCATGCAAATACATAGAGTTAAAAAATAATAACAACAACAACAACACACAATAACTGTAAAATGTGCATTTGGCACAGACCGAATGCACATTTTAACCCGGGAAAGGGGATGTGGTGGTGGTGGTGGGGGAGAATCCCTGACAGGCAGATCGCGACTGCAGCAACAGCCACCGCTCCTCTTAGCCGGATAAATCAATACTTATTTCGTTATCTGGCGCAGTTCACAGCTGTTTAGCCGGCTAAGTAGAGTTTGCCACAAAAGCTCCCAGTCAGAAAGAAAGCACTAGTTGTATGGGCTAGGAAAGAAGCTTCCACTCAGGACACAGCACCTTTTGCTGTCCACACTATGCGCTTGAGAAAATGGCGTTTCAACCCACTTCCTATATCCAACAACAACTGTTTTTCCACAGGGCTTTCGTAAGTAAATATAAAACAGGCAGCGCTAGTGTGAAGGAACTCAAATCGAGCTGGGTGGGCACCACTGGATTTTTGGCAAACGTGACACTGTCAGAGGAGAGTGACCGCGGGCGGTCAGCAGAAAGACTAAAACGGAGAGGAGGAAGATCAATTGTGTGGGAACTACACAACCACTCTATAAGAATTTAAACCCTATCCGTAAAAACATCGAGACACAGTGGAGCGATACTTATTTCGTGAAACTTTGACAAATGCCACGGTTCTCATAAAATCTATAATGACCATGGACAAAACAAAGCTGAGTCGCTCACACTGCAGGGAGCAAAGATTAGCCGCCAGGAGCAAAGCAGCCCAGCCTATAGGAACACCTCCAGTGGCTATTCAGGCTGTGCATTATCGCGATCAGAGGCAGGTGACAAGATCAGTTGAGGAAGAGCAGCAGTGCAGGGGCAACCCGACACTATAGAGTCATGAGCCCCATTTATTGCCCAGACAGCGGAGTCTGCAGATGGAAAGAAGCGCGATGTAATCGAACACGGGACAGGAGTTGGCTCCGCCTCGGGACGGCAATACCGCTGGACGAAAAGTCCTCAGCAGGGAGCCTGAGGGACGTTAAAGAGAGACACAGTTACCTTCTGGCTGTTGATAACGCGGATCTCCGCCGAGCCACGGGCCGGAGCTGCACACAGAGAGAACACGTCGCACATGGAGGCCGCCATATTGAATCGACCTCTAACCTCCGAATGTTGATATCTGCGGAAGACTCCGCCCCTCGCGTCCTGACGCGCGCAGGAAGTATAGGAGGGACTGCGGCGGGCTGTCAGACACGTTGTCTCGGAGCCCGACGTGGTAAGTGGCTTGTTATGACTGCGCTTCCCCTTCCTCCGGTTCTTGGGAGAGGGTTGGAGGATGAGACCTTTGAGCAGTTTCGGACCACCGCCATCAGAGCGTCCATTCACACAAAGACAGTGTGGAGGTTCGCCATCACCCCCACCTACTCCAGAGGTTTGCTGCTCTATTGCTTACGGAGCACAGCAGTAAACCTGTTTTCTTCTGGTTCTGTGCGGTCCTGGCTCTCAAATTTAATTGTTTTTTTTTTATCAGTGGCCCCACTTGAAAAATAGTAAAGGTCACTGCCTTAAAAACCACAAAAAAAAAAAGTATGTGCACTACACACCAGTGGCGTAGCCAGAATTGATTTTTTGGGTGGGCACAAGGTTAACATGGGTGGGCTGTAGGCATGCAGGTCTACTAGTTGTTTTTTTACTGATAAATAATGCCAAATTATGCAGCATAGCATTCACATCTACACCTAAGTATGAGGTTTACTTAATGATACAAACATAATTCACGGTGATTTGTGGTACTTTAGCCTTCTTATTATTACGATTTTATACACGGCTCCTACCTGTCCATAAATTTTGAGAGAGCGGTTGTGTTGCTTATATTTAAATTGCTAACATCTCAAAATATAGATATATATTTTTACCTTTGTTGTCTGATCTTTGTATTTTTCTAATCAGTTGGTCCTGGTCTCTTTTTCCCATTTTTTCCCTTATAGCTCATTTCCTAATTCCTTTTCAGTGTCTTTCTTCTATTACTGTCTTCTTCCCTTCCACACACACACACACACACACACACACATACACGCTTTCTCTCACAGACTCCCTCTCACACACTCAAGCTGTCACTCTCATATGCTCTCCCCCCCCCCCCCCCCCCCCCCCCCCCACAAGCTCACATTCAAGTTCTCACTTTCTCACCCTCCCCAGGCTTATATTCTTATGCACACACAGACGCACATCCAGGCACCCATTCTCACCCACACACATAAACCCAGACTCCTATTCTCACCCACAAACCCATGCTCCCAGTCTCACCCACACATATTTAAGCTCCCATTCTCATCCATACATATACACATTTAAGGTACTATTCTCACCCACACATACACACATTCAAGCACCCATTCTTATCCACATATTCAAGCTTCCATTCTCACCCACCCACACAAACCCAGGCTCTCATTCTCACCCATATATACACACATTCAAGCTCCCATTCTCACCCATCCACAAACCCAGGCTCCCATTCTCAACCACACATACACACATTCGAGCTCCCATTCACCCACATATTCAAGCTTCCATTCTCACCCACATACACACCCAGGCTCCAGTTTTCACCCACACACACTCCCATTCTCATCCACACATACACATTCAAGCACGTGCACAGCTTCCGCTTTCTCCCCCAGAGCTGGAAGATCAGCTGCCTCTCCTGCTGCCACCGGCCTCCTGCTATCTTCGGGCGTCGGGCCGTACTGCCCGCCGAACTTCCTGTCAGGGGGGGGAGCGGAAGCGCAGCGCACAACGTCCGCTTCCTCCCTCCCCCCAAGCAGGAAGATCGGCGCGCAGTACGGCCCGACGCCCGAAGAAGATAGCAGGAGGCCGGTGGCAGCAGGAGAGGCAGCTGATCTTCCAGCTCTGGGGGAGAAAGCGGAAGCTGTGCGCGGCGCTTCCGCTCCCCCAAACAGGAAATTCGGCGGGCCGTTTGGTCCGAAGATAGCAGGAGGCCGGTGGCAGCAGGAGAGGCAGCTGATCTTCCTGCTCTGGGGGAGGAAGCGGAAGTTGCGCGCGGCGCTTCCGCTCCCCCCCGAACAGGAAGACCGGTTGGCCATACGGCCGCAGCAGCGCTTCCCCACTTGTGCTGTGATGGCGCGCGAGGCGTGGGTTCTCTTGTTCGCTGTCGCGGGGATGGGATCCCGCGACAGCCTTGCAGTTCCGGTGCCAGTTGGGTGGGCCTGGGTCTAAGTTGGGTGGGCACCTGCCCACCCAGGCCCACCCGTGGCTACGCCACTGCTACACACAGACTTCCACCATTCACCAATCTCCCAATTTTCCAGGGGGGCAGATGCTGGGGAAGGGTGGGAAGAAAGTGGTAGAGTTCATAGGAGTGTGGTAGTGTTGCCAGCAACTAGAAATATCATCAATGATATTTTATCTGCCACTGTTATGGGAACCCTGACTTTGTTCTCCCCACCCCACCCCCTACCTTCTCCAGTATTTGAATTCTCCAAAAAGGCCAGACTCCAAGCCACCCCCTTTCCCCCAGCCATCTCTTACTTATTTGACCTTCACAATGCCATGGGGGGGAGGGTTCTATCTCATCCCTCACCTCAGGCAGCAGATTGACTTCAGCCACCTCTGCTCCTGAGCATATCAAAAGTGATCGTGGCTCTGGGGGAGAGGGTGATGCAGATAAGTGTGTAAATGGTTTTCTAATTTTTCCAGTTGAGGATAAAGGCCAAAGCAAGGAAGCTAGTATTGTGGAGGTGAATGAATGGTTGCATAGATGGTGTGGATGAGTGATTCTGGACCATAGAAACAAAGAAATATAGAAATGACAGTAGAAAAGAATCAAATGGTCCAGTCTATCCAGCAAGCTTATGGTAGCATCACCCACGCCATACAGGTCTCCCCTATAATGGTAGCATCAGGGAGTGGCATCTGCCATGACATGCAAATTACCCCCATACTTAGTTTCCCAAAATATTAAAGACAGGGCCTTTGTTGGTTATTGTCTGAGTCCCAGTTCCCCGTTATGTCTTATCTCTTGCTGTTGAAGCAGAGAGCAATGTTGGAGTTACATCACTAGTATAAGGCTTAATGGTTAAGGGTAGTAACAATCACATCAGCTAGTTACCCCCATGCTTATTTGTTTTCCTAGACTGTAAAATTCAGTGTCCTCCTTGTTTGCTGTCTGAAACTAATTCCCCTTTTCCTCTTTCCCCTGCCGTTAAAGCAGAGCACAATAATGAGTTGCACCAACAGAAGAAAATAGGAAAATGCATAAGCGTTGGCAAGTTAAATGTAAGACATTGATAAGACAGGCTAAGAGAGAATTTGAAAGAAGTTGGACATAGAGGCAAAAACTCACAGTAAAAACTTTTAAAAATATATTCAAAGCAGAAAGCCTGTGAGGGAGTCAGTTGGAATGTTAGATGATCGAGGGGTTAAAGGGGCACTTAGAGAAGATAAGGCCATAGCGGAAAGATTAAATGATTTCTTTGCTTCAGTGTTTACAGAAGAGGATGTTGGGGAGGTACCCGTACTGGAGAAGGTTTTCATGGGCAATGATTCAGATGGACTGAACCAAATCACCGTAGGCCTGATTGACAAACTGAAGAGTAGTAAATCACCTGGACTGGATGGTATATACCCTAGGGTTCTGAAGGAACTCAAAAATGAAATTTCAGACCTATTAGTAAAAATTTGTAACCTATCTTTAAAATCATCCATTGTACCTGAAGACTGGAGGATAGCTAATGTAACCCCAATATTTAAAAAGGGCTCCAGGGGTGATCCGGGAAACTACAGACCGGTTAGCCTAACTTCAGTGCCAAGAAAAATAGTGGAAAGTGTTCTAAATATCAAAATCACAGAACATATAGAAAAACATGGTTTAATGGAACAAAGTCAGCATGGCTTTACCCAAGGCAAGTCTTGCCTCACAAATCTGCTTCATGTAGATAAGGGAGAACCGGTAGACGTAGTGTATTTGGATTTTCAGAAGGCATTTGACAAAGTTCCTCATGAGAGGCTTCTGGAAAAGTAAAAAGTCATGGGATAGGTGGCGATGTCCTTTCGAGGATTACAAACTGGCTAAAAGACAGGAAACAGAAATGGACAATTTTCTCAGTGGAAGGGAGTGGGCAGTGGAATGCCTCAGGGATCTGTATTGGGACCCGTACTTCTCAATATATTTATAAATGATCTGGAAAGAAATACGACGAGTGAGGTAATCAAATTTGTGGATGATACAAAATTATTCAGAGTAAATCACAAGCGGATTGTGATAAATTGCAGGAAGACCTTGTGAGACTGGAAAATTGGGCATCCAAATGGCAGATGAAATTTAATGTTGATAAATGCAAGGTGATGCATATAGGGAAAAATAACCTATGCTATAGTTACACAATGTTTCAACCTCATAACAGTAGTAGACATCTCCCCTCTGTAACTTCTTGCAGCCTTCCACCCTTTACCAAAGCCTTAATAACCTTCCTCCTAACTGCTAGATCTGCAATCTTTTGCTCTTATTTGTAACACATATTACCTTCCCGCACTGTAATATAATGTATTTGTCTATATTTCTATTGCATTTGTTCCTTCCTCGCAATCATCGTGCACCCCCTCCGCCTGGATTTTCCCATTACCGTCTGACCCTTAACAATCCTTCTGTTCATATTTTTTTGCAACCTGTTTTTCACTTATTTAAATGCATTTTACTCTGCTTCTAAAGCATTAGCATGTACTTTCTAACCCCTTCAACTGTGCCTTAGATGTAATTAGACCTATAATTTGATATTATTCTATCTAGTTCAATTGTTCAATTTTAAAGCACTGTTGCTAGTCGTTTTGTTAATTGTAAACCGATGTGATGTTACTAAACGAATGTCGGTATATAAAAACTGCAAATAAATAAATGTTAGGTTCCATATTAGGAGCTACCACCCAAGAAAGAGATCTAGGCATCATAGTGGATAACACATTGAAATCGTCAGTTCAGTGTGCTGCGGCAGTCAAAAAAGTAAACAGAATGTTGGGAATTATTAGAAAGGGAATGATGAATAAAACGGAAAATGTCATAATGCCTCTGTATCGCTCCATGGTGAAACCGCACCTTGAATACTATGTACAATTCTGATCGCCACATCTCAAAAAAGATATAGTTGCAATGGAGAAGGTATAGAGAAGGGCGACCAAAATGATAAAGGGGATGGAACAGCTTCCCTATGAGGAAAGACTAAAGAGGTTAGGACTGTTCAGCTTGGAGAAGAGGTGGCTGAGGGGGGATATGATAGAGGTTTTTAAAATCATGAGAGATCTAGAATGGGTAAATGTGAAACAGTTATTTACTCTTTCAGATAATAGAAGGACTAGGGAGCACTCCATGAAGTTAGCATGGGGCACATTTAAAACTAATCGGAGAAAGTTCTTTTTCACTCAACGCACAATTAAACTCTGGAATGTGTTGCCAGGGGATGTGGTTAGTGCAGTTAGTGTAGCTATGTTTAAAAAAGGATTGGATAAGTTCTTGGAGGAGAAGTCCATTACCTGCTATTAACTGAGTTGACTTAGAAAATAGCCACTGCTATTACTAGCAATGGTAACATGGAATAGACTTAGTTTTTGGGTACTTGCCAGGTTCTTATGGCCTGGATTGGCCACTGTTGGAGACAGGATGCTGGGCTTGATGGACCCTTGGTCTGACCCAGTATGGCATGTTCTTAATCAAGGAATATTCAATCTGGATAAGTGCTGGTGCAGGGTTTGCCAGAACTGGAGCTGAGACTGAAGCTGGACATTGAACTTGTATTAAGTCTAAACGCTTTGACGAAATCCATAATGAGTCTTTTACTTGATCAAGTTGCTGCTGGGCCTGTTACATGAACTGGTGCAGGAGACCAATCAATTCTGGTTTTTGCTCCTGCATCTGGGTGATTAAGGCAGTGATGGCCTGTTGGGATGCATTCACCGGGCTCATGGCCTGTTGGGATGCATTCACCGGGCTCATGGCCTCAGCAAACTGTAAGGAACTGCGCATGTGTGAGCCCCTCTTGCTGTGATGAAGCCTCATAGATAGAGTCCTGAGACCCACTCCAGTGGTGGGAGAGTGAGTCTAAAAGTCTATACAAAGACCAGGCTGCAGCTGAAGTCAGGAAAGGAGAAAACTGATGGCTTGAGAAAAGGCTGAGGCATAGATGAAGGCTGCAGCGGAGCCATAGGCGAAGAGAGAAGCAAAGTTGAAGGCTGAGAAGACAGAACTATGCTGATGCTGAAGGCAGGAATCAGGCTGAAGGGCTTGAGTAAGACAGAAGACTGGAACCAGGAGACCATCTTATTAAGGCAACAAATCCAACTCCAGGCAAGCTAACTAGTCTTGAGCATGTGACATCATCATTGGGGTGGGTACCCGACTCTCCTGCCAATGTGCAACGAATCGTGCGCACGGATATGCACGCACGCCCTAAACATCTCTGCCGGGTCCTAGTATCACACTTGTCAGAGCTTCCAGTGGGGGCTCCCTGTTGCACAGAGAACATCCGCCACCGAGGAGTCTGGGAATGTGGCTGGATTCTAACATAATCCTTTGAATTATTGTCCGATGTTGTAGCTGGCTTGGTGGCTACAGTATTTGGACAGATATCCCAGCGGCTTGCAAAATGGTTGCTTCTTTTGGAGCCATTTTGATTCTAGATGTGACTCCACTAATAGTGAAAGCAAGAGCAAAAGAAAGAGCCATCGATATTTTATATTCTCTTTCTGTAATACCATAGTGATGTCTCTGAAATTCCTCCTTTTGTAAATAGTTTTTGGTGATAAATCAGCATAGATAGCAACTTTATGCCCTGTATAAAGATTACTTGTCCCTCCTTTCTTGCTGCTTTCGTTACTTTTTCTTTCACTTGATAACTCTGTTAACATGCCATTCTGGGACCTATGGCTCTGTGTACTTTTTCAACTCCCACTTTTAACAAATCTCCAGTATAGATTCAGGGAGGAGCCAAGGCCCTGCTAATCTGTTGCACCACTGTAACAGGATCAGCAAATTCCTAAGATTCAGGTAAACCTCGAAATCATAAGTTGCACCTCCTTGCCTATTTTCAAGGTCTTCCATTTTCTCTTGGGAGGCCAGTTGTGTCACTTTCAGGTCAGCCACCTTATGTTTACAGATGAGATAAAGCTGTACCTTGCTCATCAGAGTGAGTCTCCAGCTCATCCACCCGCTGACCAAACTCACCCATGTTACATCGCAGCTCTACCACCATTTGCAATATTTCATTTCCTAGCATGTGGATAGATGTATTCAGGACCAGTTTGTTATGCACCTCTACCAGCAGATAGAGATGGAGCAAACTGATGTCACAGTATGTATAGTCCTGCAGTGACATCAGCCTGCCAGTATTCTCCGTCTCCAGCAGACGGTGGATGTGCATCTCCCTGTTGGGGATTGCTTCAGATTTTGGAAGGAGAAATAAAAGAAAAATTAATTCGCCCTGCTCTATTGAGGTGATACCAAATGGTCCCTCCCCCAGTTGAGAATTCCTGAGGTGATTTCTGTGGTCCCTCAGATGTGTGCCTTGGACTAGTAGTTGGTTTTTCAACTAGTGTGGACTTAGCTGATTGTACAGCTTAAAGGCAGTGGGTTCAAGAAGCCAAGTTCAGCGGTGATGGCAGATGCCCTCTCCCCCCACAGCCAGAGACCTTCTCGGTACTCAGCCAGGAAGGGCTGAGCTCAGGTAAGTTTTAATTAAAAAAAACCAAAAAAACCTTAGAGAGACAATGAAGGAGGGCTGTTCAGGGATTCCCCTTCCCTGATCTCCGAGCATGATGCGCCATTCCGACGTTTATCCTGCCCCGAGGGAGGTTAAGGGACGGGGAAAGCCTCTGGGTTGAGCAGCCCTTTTTTGGCTTGGTCCCACTCCGAGTCTTTTCCACTGCATGCCACATTGTAGGTTACAACAGTGTTTTCATGCGCTTTTGCCTACACGTTCGGCTGCCCTCTATTGGATATCGGTTCAGCGGTGCATCTCGGTGTGCGTCCAGGTTTTGGACACTTAGTTGAGAGTCAGCTTGGGCATCCAGGTTAAGTGGCATTTGGCTTGGTTGTGTTCTTATCCTGTGTGCACAAATTGGGTTACATTTGTGTACGCTTAAGTTGAGATGCCTAGCCTTGTGGCACCTAGTCTTGGGACGCCTAGTTCTTGGACACCTACATTTTGGACAGGCACCTTGCCATGTGTGCCGCCTGTCATATTTGAGCATCTCAATCTGGCGTGCCCTCTAATTTGTGCCAGCACTGTTTAGAGGCTCAGGGAGAAATATCTTCTCTGATTGCTAAGCCTAGTTCTTCCCAGCCTCATGAGGTTATGAGTAAAGATGTGCCAGGAGAAACACCTGATATTGGAACTCTTAACTGGTTCCTCAGCAGGGGACAATAGCTCAGTGGACACCGCACAAGTGCCTTCTGGTTTTGGCATGGATCTTTCTGCCTTTTCTTGGGTAGAATTCTTTCAAGATTGCAATCCTTTCTTCAGGCACAGTCCTCAGTCCCGTCCATTCCTGTCAGGTCAGTTCCTCAGCGGTGGCCTCTCCCTCTTCTGGTATTACTAGAAGCAACTTGGCTCTTCCACCAGGCATTTCCAGACTAATTCCACGTACCTCTTTCACCCTCTTCTCCTGCTTCTCTGTTATCTTTGACTCGCTCCAAGTAATTTGCATCATGTAAATATGTAAATATGTTACCTTTCAAGTTATTGTTACTTCTCTAGTTCAATTTTCAGGCTCCCCCTAGAGCCTGCTGCCCTCGAGTTTCTACTGTTCTCCCTCTCCCACCCCTGTTCATTGTATTTTCCACCTACTGTTGAGATGTAAACCGATATGATGTGCATTCTAATGTCGGTATAGAAAAGCTGTTAAATAAATAAATAAATAAATAAATAAATAAATAAATACTATGTTTAAGCGCCAAAGTACTTCTCAAGCAGCAGGTGTTCCTGACAGGAATCCAGAAGGCACTGATGATGAGGCAGATCCTGGCTCTCTGGAGGATGGGGAAATTCCTCCAGGATTAGAACTGTATAGGACTATGTTGTGGTTCTTTCATAGAGATGAATTGCCGACCCTGATTTCCCAGATATTAAACATGCTGTGAGTTCCTGGAGCAGATTCCATGTCTGATCCAAAGAAAAATCCCATTTTGATCTCTTTGCATAAGGTCTCTTGGGTTTTTTTTGCAGTTATGGAGGCCATTCAAGAATTGATTGATCTTGAATGGTACACTCCAGAGGCAAATTTTAAAGGGGGTTGACCTTGGAAGGTCTGTACCTCCTGGATCTGGTGGCGAGAGAGCATCTGCATTTCACGAAAGTGGATGCACTGGTCTATGCTATCTCTAAACGGACAACTATCCCTGTAGAGCGAGGACGAGAGCGGCCTTGAAGGATATGCATGATAGAAAAATTGAGGCCATTCTTAAGCAAGCATTTGAAGCAGTGGCAATGACTTTGTAGATAGCTTCCTGTTGTTCCCTGGTGGCTTGCTCTTGTTTGCTTCTCTCGCAGGAGATTGATGACTCTGGAGTGTCTTCCAGGGAAGTTATGGAACTCGCCACCACCATCTTAGCAGATGCGGGCTGCAATTTGTTCTGCACCTCAGCCAGTGGAATGGCTTTGGTAATAGTGGCTAGATGTCAGTTATGGCTGAGGAATCGGTTGGCCGATGCAGCCTCTATGGCTAACCTTACAAAATTGCCTTTTAAAGGCTCGATGTTGTTTGGGAGCAAGTTGGAGAAGCTGGTCAGTAAGAGGGGCAAATCTCTGGTTCCTCGGTTACCAGAGGATAAGAAGCAGTTGCTGCGCCCCTTTGGTATGAGGGGTTGTTTCAGAGGTTCCAAGCATTTTCGTCCCTACAGAAGGATGACCTTTTAGAGGACTCAGCCTTTTGGCAGGTCTCAGTCCTTTCATCCCTCATAGCCCAGGTGAGGCGGGGGTTCGGGTAGTTCCTAATGAAGGTTTGCCAGCCCACCCTCGAGAACAAGAGATAGGGGGACACTTCTCTCTCTTTTATCAGAGGTGGGTTGAGATCACATTGGATCAGTGGGTGTTGGAAGTGATACGAAAAGGATATGTGCTGGAATTTCGCAGTGTTCCTCGGGATGTGTTCATGGTGTCTCCCTGCAGAAGAAGCAGGCGGTGGAGCTTATACTGTCAAGGCTCCTCAGTCTGAGGGCTGTGGTTCCAGTCTCAAGAAAATACAGGTTGATATTCTATTTATTTCATTGTGCCCAAGCAGGAGGACTCCTTTCATCCCATCCTGGATCTCAAAGGGATCAACCATCATTTGCGGGTGACTCATTTTTGCATGGAAACATTATGCCTAGTGATAATTGTGGTGCACTTGGGGGAAATTCTGACTTCCTTGGATCTGTCCGAGGCTTACCTCCATATTCTTATCCAATTGAAGCACCAACATTTTCTGCGTTTTGTGGTGTGCCATTATCAGTTTCAGGTGCTGCCTTTGGTCTATCCACCACTCCCAGAACTTTTTCCAAGATTGTGGTGGTGGCGGCAGAACTGAGACAGAATGGGATCCTAGTACACCCCTATTTAGATGACTGGTTGATTCCGGCCAAGTCTCTGGAAGAGAGCCATCTGGTGATCAGCAAGGTGATCTCCCTGTTAAAGGATCTCAGTTGGGTGGTGAACCTAGCCAAGAGCAGTTTGCAGCTATCAGTTGTTGGAGTATCTGGGTGTATGATTCGACACGATGCAGGGCAAATGTTTCTGCAGAAGCTCGTATTCAAAAGTTGATGTCTGATGTACGTCTCTTGGTGAGCACTATATGCTCAATAGTGTGGTCCTGTCTACAGGTACTCGATTGATGGTGGCACCCTGGAAGTGGTGCCATGGGCGAGGGCGCGTATGCATCCACTTCAGCACTTCCTACTGTCTCGTTGGAACCCGCAGTCTCAGGACTATTTGATTCAGCTCCACCTGCCGATGAAGGTCTGCTCTCCCTCCAGTGGTGGTTGCAAGCGGATCATCTAAGAAAGGGAGTTTCCCTGACATTGCCAGACTAGTTGGTACTCACAACAGATGTGAGCCTCCAGTTTGGGGAGCTCACTGTTAGGAACTAACAATGCAAGGGCGCTAGAATACAGAGGAGTCTCTCTGGAACATCAATCGGCTGGAAGCCCAGGCAGTCCAGTTGGCATGCTTGCAGTTCAGCAGCAGACTGCAGGGTCAAGCTGTCCAAATAATATCAGACAACGCAATGACTGTGGCTTACAACAATCAGCAGGGAGGAACCAAGAGCCAGTGGGTATCACAGGAGATAGACCAAACTGGTGGAATGGGTGAAAATACATCTTCAGGTGATTTTGGCATCACACATTGCAGGAAAAGACAATGTAAGAGCAGACTTTCTCAGCAGGGAGAGTCTGGATCCAGGAGAATGGGTATTGTCAGACGAGGCGTTCCAGCTAATACTAGATCGCTGGGCTTTCCGTTTATAGACCTGCTATCTACTTCTCGCAATATGAAAGTTTGTCAATTCTTCAGTCACAAGAGAGATCCAAAGTCCTTGGGTATCAACGCTCTCGTGCAAGTCTGGCCGGAAAACAAACTGCTATATATCTTTCCCCCATGGCCTTGCTGGGCAGAATAGTTCAAAGGACTAAAGGCCACAGAGGGATGGTGCTCCTGGTGGCACCAGATTGGCCCAGAAGACCATGATATGCAGACCTGCGAAGACTCCTGGTAGAAACTCCCCTTCACCTTCCGCCGCACAGGAATTGTGTTGCATCAGGGGCCTGTCCTTCACGAAGATCTGACTTACAGTATGGCCCTTGAGAGGGCTCACTTTTTGAAGCGTGGTTATTCTTCTGCGGTGTTTGCCACCTTGCTACAAGCTTGAAAGTTTTCCCACTTACTTAGCCTATGTGCGGGTTTGGCGAGGGTTTCAGGCTTGGTGAGAAGATCGAAGTGTTCTTCTTCATTTAGTTAAGATCCTGCTCATTTTGGAATTTTTGCAGGATGGGTTAAATAAAGGGTTGGCCCTTAATTCCTTGTGAAGGTACAGGTATTGGCTTTTGCCTGTTTCAGGGGTCAGGTGAATGGTGAATCCTTTTCGTCTCATCTTGATGTGGCCCGTTTCTTGAGGGTAATGAAACATCTTCATCCTGTCTTGCAGTCGATGGTTCCTTTGTGGCATCTTAACCTGGTGTTGGATTTCTAGGGTATACAAATTTAGATCTTTAAGTCTATCCCCATATGCTTTAGAACAATGACCCCTGACCATTTTAGTAACCACCCTCTGGACCGACTCAAACCGGTTTATAATCTTTTGAAGGTGCGCACTCCAGAACTGTACACAGTATTCCAATTAAGGTCTCACAAGGGATCTATACAGGAGCAATATCACCTCCCTTTCTTAGGCTGACAATTCCTCTCCCAATGTAGACAAGTACCGTTCTGTCTTTTGCTGTCGATTCATTCACTTGTTTGGCCACCTTAAGTTCATCAGACACAATCATCCCCTGATCCCACACTTTTTCATGCTTAGAATTTCATCCCCTATACTGTACTGCTCCCTTGGACTTTTGCAGCACAAATGCATAATTCCACATATTTTAGCATTAAATCTTAGCTGCCAGACTCCAGACCATTCCTCAAGCTTTGCTAGATCCTTCCTCATATTTTCCACACTTTCCTGGCTGTCTATCCTGTTGCAGATTTTGGTATAATCTGCAAAAAAAATAAACTTTTCCGATAATTTTTTCACGATTTTTATGAAAATGTTTTAAAAAATACAGTCCAAAGCACATCACTAGTATTGTCCCTCTCCTCAGAGTGAGCTGCATTTACCACTACACTTTGTCACCTCTTTAGTTTCTAACCTAGTCAATTTAGAGTCCATACCAAGGAAGCTTAATTTATTTTTAAGTCATCTATGCAGAACCATGTCAAAGATCTTACTGAAATCCAAATACACTACCTTCTAGCTCTCTTCCTTGATTCATCTGGTCATCAATATCAAAGAAATTGATCAGATTCATCTAACAAGGCCTACCTCTGGTAAAACCATTCTACCTCTGATCTTGTAATCCATTGGATTCCCGAAACTGCACTTTCCTCTATTTTAGCTGTTACATTTGCTGACTCGCGGGACGTCCCTGCAAGCTGGCACACTCATCCCAGGACCCGCCAACGCCACATTCCTCTTCACGGAGGCAAGAACACTGCCACCATTATGCCCTAGAATTCTTCATATGTGTGTGCACCTACTCTAAGTATCCTATCTGGCCCCATCACTTTTTCTACTTTTAAGTTCAGCTAGCTTCTCACAAACACAATGTTTTGAAAATCATTGAGGTTTACCTCATTTCCAGTCCTAGTTGTGTTCATTTCATGTGGTCCTTCTCCTGGCCCTTCCACAATGAATACCGAACAGAAATATTTGTTAAGCAATTCCGCTTTTTATTCATCAGCCTCTACATATTTCTCCCCTCCTCTGAGTCTCACAATTCCACTTTTGCACTTCCTGCTATCACTAAAATATCTAAAAATAAGAGAAATATTTGCATACATTTCAGGATATCCCTACTGAATATGCATGAGAAATATTTTCATACATAGGAGGTAGTGCATGCAAATAAATCTCATGCATATTCATTAGGGATATCCTGAAAACCTAACTGGCTGGGGAGGCCATAGGACCAGTTTGAGCACCCTTGCCATAGACTAACACTAGCCCTGGAAACTTTATTCCATTGCTGACCAGGGGTTAAATTGCACGCATTGAGAAAACATGTAAAGCTTATGCAGCTCTCTGCATTGAGGGTGGGGGGATCCAGTACTGGCTTATTTATTTAAAATATAGTCCACAAGTATTAAATACGTTTTCCTTGTGAGGTTCAATAAAAAGTATATATTTTAAACAAGTATACGTATGCAAGACACTGGTCATAAAATGGATACACATAAAACACAGGAAACATTAAACCTGTAAAAATAAGTATATTTATTTATTTAAATTATTTTCTATACAGTCGTTAAGCTGGGAGCCTTCACAACGGTTAACAATGAGGCACGTAAATTAATGTTGCTAAAAGCGTTTATTATAACGACTAGACAGGTCCTAATTTCAGCATTCATTCATATCCAAAACCCTGAGTAAAAGGCTTTTACCTTCTTTCTGAAAGTTAAATACTCATCCTTTAACCTCAGGGCATGGGGGAATAAATTCCTGAGATAGAAAAAGCTCACGCGCTACTCCTTCTCAAAAGGGCATAGCCAACTGATGGATTCTCGGAACAAACATTTCTGGAGGGAATATAAATCTGAATTAACTCACGCAGATAAGATAGACCCACGTTATGTATTCTGAAAAAAACTACCAACACCAATTTGAACTTAGCTCTCCATAGATCAGGTAGCCAGTAAAGGTCATGGAACACTGGAGTAATATGTACATGATATAGCACACATGAAATGAACATAGCTGCCATATTCTACACGATTTGCAACACTTGCAAGAGTTTAGCAGAAATTCTTCTGTAAATGACATTACAATGATCTATAATTCTATACTAGGTAACATCAAAGCTTTCACTACAGCTTGAAAATCTCAGAGGGAGAATAAACTTCTCAGTCGCACAACTGTTTTCAATATTAAAAAAACAGCATGAACTTGGGCCTTCATAGGAAACCCTGATCTAACATAATCCCCCA
Source organism: Rhinatrema bivittatum (assembly GCF_901001135.1). Lineage (NCBI taxonomy): Eukaryota > Metazoa > Chordata > Amphibia > Gymnophiona > Rhinatrematidae > Rhinatrema > Rhinatrema bivittatum. The sequence goes on along the minus strand of NC_042615.1, from coordinate 271,318,273 downwards.
AATTCCACTTACTTCCTTACACAAAGGGAGGAGAGCATTTCCAACCTTCACTTAAAGGTGAATTTTAAAAGCCTTCTGCCTGCCAAAATCTGGAGATGCGCACCCACCGAATTGTAAAAGCTGCCCAGGTGCGCACGTGTCTCCCGCTGTGTGCACATCTCACTCGATTTCTAAAAAGGGGCAGGGTGTGGGCATTTTGGGGCATGGCCAAGAGATGTGTGTATGTAAATACTTATGTGCCCTGTCACACGCCCAGGTCCACCACCGCGTAAGTTGACTTCTGCTATGGAGGAGATGTAAGTTGTAAAACAACAACCCAAACCAGTCATTTTGGAGGGGTTTAAATGGTCTGGGGTAACTGGGGAGAGTGCAGTCTATCAAACCAGGGCACTTTGGAGGACCTAGCTCTTAACTGGGCAAACTGGTGAAACTGGCAATGGCGTGGCCGCATGCCCGGTATGCCCTGACTTACACAGTAGAATTAGGATTTGTGCACCCACTTAAAATTAGGCACACATATGCACACGCTCAGGCTATTCTTCAACGTTTGCATATGTGCACACAAGTTATAAAATCTCTGCGTCCCTGGGTGCGTGCCAATGAGCGCATGCCGCTTTGAAAGTGTTACAATGGGCGGCTTATGGGACAGCTTCCATGAGCTGCCACACTCACCCGAGGCGCTGCAAGGCATCCTTTGTGGCAGGGTCACCGCCAGTATATGCTCTCAGCTGGGACGCCATCCTCCTGCTCCTCCCCAGGCCTCTCTACATGCACATGCTCTAAAATTTAAAGGGTCCACAGTGGAAAAAGTTCCCTCAGCCCCCTTTGATGACATCAGCAGCCTCTGCTATTTAAGGCACCCCAGGACCTTGCATCAGTGCCTCAGCAACGGGTCTCCTGCCTTGTGCTATTGCGTGTTGCTTCTGTGTTCCTGATTGTGTCTGCTTTCCTGTTTGGTCCTGCCTCATCGAGCCTTGAATTGCCCAGCCTGCCTCTTCTAGCCTTGCCTTGCCCAGCCTGTCTCGTCCAGTGTTGTCTCCTTGTCCCGGTCTCGTCCAGTGTCTTTCATGTGTCTTCGTCTATCCTTGGCCTGACTTTGCTTTGGACCTGACCATGCTTGCCTGCTGCCTGGATCTGACCCCTTGCATTGGATCTGACACCACTTGCCTGACACCTGTCCTGACCTTGGCCTGCCTCCAGCTTCTCCAGTCTGCTGCCTGTCCAGACCCCAGAATGCCCTCGGACTCTTGCTTTCCTTACGGTCCTGCCGGCCATCAAGGGCTCAATCTGCAGGGAGGCAGCTGGTATAGGTGAAACTCCAACTTGTCCCATGTTAGGGTTTGTTAGACAGCTGTTGGCATAGGCCTTGTAGGTTCACCTATGAGGTAGCGTCAACTACACCACAGCACCAAGGACTCACTTTCACGCCACTCATCACAGAAAGTTACCATCCCTGTCTCCCAATACATCATTAGAAGAGCAACTGATGATAATAGTCTCACTGTTTATAAGGTTCAGTTTCAAATAATTTGTATTAAACCAATCCTGGACACTTCTAAAACACATTTTTTTTTTTATTGGTTTTTATTACACCGGAACATTCTTTAACCTTTAATGGTATACTAGTGTCAGAGCAACAAAAGGGAAAACTGAATATCATCTGCATAGATTCAAAATCCCACAACTAAAGATATTAATAGATGACAAATTAAAATAAAAAGGGTGTCAACTAACACACCAGATAGCGATGATCTTTGTGGGATCCCAATTTCAAGAGATTTTGATAAAGACAACTATGAACCAAACTGAATTTGTTCAAACCTATCTGACAAAAAAGACCTAAACCAACAAATAACATGAGGGCCTATTCCGATTAATTGGAGCCACTGTAAAAATATAACAGGGTTAATTGTGTCAAAGTCCAGATTGATAGCTAGGAAGACTACAAGCACAGGTCCGACCATCCAAGTTTATCATTCATGAGGCAAAAAGTGAGACTAACAATGTCTCAGTGCTATTGTTTTTTCAAAAACCAGATTGAAACTGATGTAAAACATCATCATCATCAAGGTAATTTTGACAATGTCAAAAAACAGCACACTCAATCAACCTTCCCAAAAATGGGATGGTAGAAAATCAGGTGATAATTACTAGGATCAGGTATCTAATTTCACTTTCTTAATCATGAGGCACACAACAGCTTTTTTAAATAATAAGGTCATACCAGCTCTCTTTCAAACATGGCTTCACAAACTAGTGGCTTGATTACGATTTGCATGAAGATGTGCTAATGCGTATGCACATGTTACTGCCAGGTTGTGCTCATATTTATTTTATTTATTTATTTGTTTGTTTTTATATACCGACGTTCAAAATATATATCACATTGGTTTACAATAAAACATAAAATAAACAAGTAAAACTAAGCACATTAGACATTAAAATAGTTAAAATATTTCAACATATCATAAAATACAAATTAATATTATAAAAATATGGTACAAGTAAGTAAAATTCTTTAAAAATTCTGTAATATGATTAAATGAATTATGGGCAAAATGACTGTGAGGCAAGATGTAGAGGCTAATGTTAGGTGAAGGCTTGTTGAAAGAGCCAGGTTTTGAGTCCCTTTTTAAATGTTCTGGTGTTGGGTTCCATTTTAAGCTCTTGAGAGAGTGAATTCCACAACTGTGGACCTGCAATTGATAAGGCTCTTTGTTTGACGATGTTTAAGTGTGCTGATTCAGGTGAGGGTATAGGCAAAGTTCCATTGCTGGCAGATCTTGTGGTTCTTTGTGGAGTGTGAAAATGAAGTGCTGCATATTATTTTGTACTCAAAGCTCCAACTTAAATCGGGAGTAAAGTCTGTGCACAAAAATGTCCGCAAAACCAGGCACTAATATGTCTGCGCATTAGCACTCCACCTTATTACATCGGGAACAATGCTGGCCTGCGACTTTCCCAGCTCACCTCTAGATGTCACCATTACACCAACATTAGACAGCAAAAGCACACATGCTACAGATAGTGGAATTAAATGTTTTTGTTTTCTGGTAGACAGATGCGTAACATGTATGTAGATAAAAGTGAGCCGGTTGGTATAGGTTATTTGGATTTTCAGAAAACATTTGACAAAGTCCCCCATGAAAAACCGCAGGAAACTACAAAGTCATGGGTTAGGAGGCAAACTGGTTAAAAGACAGGAAACAGAGAGTAGGATTAAATGGTCTGTTTTCACAGTGGAAAAAGGTAAACAGGGATCTGTACTTGGATCAGTGCTTTTAATATATTTATAAATGATCTGGAAAGGAATATGATGAGTGAGGTAATCAAATTTGTAGATCACACAAAATTATTCAGAGTAGTTAAATCACAAGCGGGTTGTGATAAATTGCAGGAGGACCTTGTGAGACTGGAAGATTGGGCTTCCAAATGGCAGATGAAATTTAATGTGGATAAGTGCAAGGTGATGCATATAGGGAAAAATTACCTTGCTGTAGTTACATGATGTTAGGTTCCATATTAGGATCTACTACCCAGGAAAGATATCTAGGCTTCATAGTGGATAATATATTGAAATCATTGGCTCGCTGTGCTGTGGTGGTCAAAAAAGCAAACAGAATGTTAGGAATTATTAGGAAGGGAATGGTTAATAAAATGGTGGATGTCATAATGTCTCGGTATCATTTCATGGTGAGACTGCACCTTGAATACTGTGTTCGATTCTGGTTGCCGCAGCTCAAAAAAGATATAGTTGCACTGGAGAAAGTACAGAGAAGGACAACCAAAATGATAAAGAGGATGGAACAGCTCCCCTATGAGGAAAGGCTAAAGAAGTTAGGTTGTTCAGCTTGGAGAAGAGACGGGTGAGGGGAAGATATGATAGATGTCTACAAAATCAAGAAAGGACTTGAATTGGTTATTTACTCTTTCGGATAATACAAGGCTAGGGGGCACTCCATGAAGTTAGCAAGTAGCTCATTTAAAACAAATCAGAGAAAATTATTTTTCACTCAGCGCATAGTTAAGCTCCGGAATTCATTGCCAGAGGATGTGGTTACAGCAATTAGTACAACTGGGTTTTAAAAAAGTTTGGATAAGTTTCTAGAGCAGAAGTCTATAAACTGCTATTAATCAATAAGGATTAGTAGCTTGGGATCTATTCATTTAATGTTTGGGTACTTGCCAGGTACTTGTGACGTGGTTGGCCACTGTTAAAATAGGATATTGGGCTTGATGGACCCTTGGTCTGACCCAGTATGGCATATCTTGTGTTCTTATGTTCTTAGGTGCTCTTTCAAATAATATTAAAACAAGGGGACACCCTATGAAACTAACAACCAGCAGATTCAAAACAGATCAGAGAAAGTACTTTTTCACTCAGTGCACTATCAAGCTGTGGAATCTGTTGCGAGAGACTGTGGTCAAGATGACTAGCATAACGGAGTTTAAAACAGGTTTGGACAAGTTCCTGAAGGAAAAATCCATAACACATTGGGGCCGAAGAAATACAGTTCGCTCAGCCGAGTGCACTGTGTAACCCGCAGTTGGACACGGGTTGTGTAGGCGCATCCACAGCCCCTTAGGCTATAAGGGGATTAGTGCCTCCACAATGTGCATCCAGTGTGCTGCGAAACTAATAGTGCTCATCACATGGAAATGCAGGTTGATGAAGCTATTAGTTAGTCACCCCAAATGCAAAAAAAATGTGCATCCAGTATACACATTTTTGCACTCAGAAATTGTCTGCCCAGAGCAGGCGTTAATTTCTGAGCCCCCCAAAATGTTGTACAGAAAAGCAGAAAATACTGCTTTTTTGTACATCCTCTGACTTAATATCGTGGCGATATTAAATTGGAGGAACGAAAGATTTAAAAAAAAATATATTTTTTTTTTAAGTACGGGCAGTCAGGTTCAGGAAACGGACACTCAGTTAACCAGCGTTCATTTTACGAACCCGTGGCTATGCGCCGATTAGGAAAATGGATGCTGATAAATTCACCGTCTGTTTTCTTAACCGACGGACAGCCGACCCCCTCCCAGGTGCCTGCTGTCAAGGAGGCGCTAGGGGGGCGCAATCAAATCTAGCACCTCCTTAACAGTGCAAATATTGCAGGGCGACCCCAGGAGAGGTGCCTGAGGGTGCGTTAGGAAAGCTGGTGCTGAACTCTCAGCGCCCTCTTTCAGCGCATTTTATTTTATTTTTGCATTGGCCCCATTATTAGCCAGGTAGATTAAAGAAAGCTATTGCTATCCCTGGGAGTCAGTAACAGGAATTAGAGCTGCTTTATAGCATCTGCCAGGTATTTGTCACCTGGATTGTCTACTGTCAGAACAGGATGCTGGGCTCAATGGCAATTCTTATGAGGTCTGTCATGTCATACAAATGAGTTTCAGATCATTGTCATCATCGCTTTTATTTATAAATCACTTTTCCAGCTCTACAGTTCCCAAGTCAAATTTACAACATTATAAAATAAAATGTAGCAGAAATATGCCTTCATACTATTCATGCCAGTGGCCTGCTAGTAGTTTCATGGAAGAGTTCTGCAAGTATCTTGAGGGGAAAAGCATTGTGAGACACAAGTTGCAATACATAAAGATCCACAAACAAGTAGCAGGCAATTACTTTGCTTTGAAATAAAAAGTATCACCTATAACTTGTGTGCTGACCTTTATTTCTACTTTTCTAAATGGACGGGCAGACTGGATAGGCCATATGATTCTTTTCTGCCATCATGTTTCAAATTCTAACACAACAGTCACAGTACTTTATTCAGGCTGTAATTCAGACTTCTTGTAGATGTCACTGCCTGCAAAGAATCCAGTGCTTGTTTTACAGTGACATCTAGTGGAGCGATAAAGAGCCACAACTGAAGTAGTTTGCAAGAGAGCCACATCTGTGCTCCTAGTCACTAGAGGTTACTGTAGTATCTTAACCCAGGACTTCCCAAACTGTGGGTCAAGACCCCAAATGGGGTCACAAAACCTTCAGCTGGGATCATACTTGCCTCAAATGGTAGCAGTCTTCAAGTGCCAGAAGCAGCAGCATTCATAGTAGAAGACAGCATGAGGCCTGTAAGCCAGCAGGTACTCACAGGCCCTCACCCTAGCATGAGTTTCAGTTATAACGGGAAGCCTTGTGTAAGGAGATACCAGGGCTGCTGCAGGGCCTGTGAGCTTGCAGTGGCTCACAAGCCCTGTGCTGACCTTCATTTCTAATGCTATTGCCACTTGCAGATCACCATCAGGCTTGAGAGCAGCCATGAAGGGGGTGAGAGAGGGATTGGTCTGGGGAATGAAAGAGGGGTTGAGCTGGAGGCGCAGAGGTTGAATGAGGAGGTCAACTGGAAGGGGGTGTTAGGTTAAGAGAGAAAATTGACTGGAGAGGGTGGAAGCTGAGAAAGGAGATCAGCTGAACTGTGGAGAGGGTGAGAGAAGAGTGGAGGGGGGAACACACTCTTGATAATTAATTTTGGTCGTCCTCTGGGGCCATGAGAATTTTCAAGTACTAAAATAAGGTCACATTGGTTAAAGTTTGGGAAGCCATGATCTAATCTTTCTATGGGATAAAAATAGAATATTAGTGATGGAATATGTACGACTAAAGCAATGTTGGTTCAGCTGTAATTTCTCCTACAAACAGAAGGGATGGGTGCCATTATATGTGTAGAGACCTTGATGTAAACTCCAAATATTCGTTTCCTCACAACCAGCAATTCTGAGTATCTCCTTCCTCATGAAAGAGGAGAAGTTGAGACATTAACAGTGCATTCCTCCACTTACACTGTCTGATACTTATTCAGGACTTGAGATGGTCAGAGCTTGCAGTGGCCCTGTGGAAGAGGCTGCATGTGTAATACTGCTGCTATACTATTGTTAGCATTTTCTCAGTGCCTTTCATTCAAACAGGATCCCAATTAGCTTGACAACCAAACCTCTTCAAAAATGTGCATGCAGCCACCTCTGGGAGGACAGCAGAGTTTCCCTTTTTAAAGATACTTATGTGACAGTTTTAGCAGGGGCCGAGGGCCATATAGACAGTATTACTATCACTGCAGCAAGCAAATAAGCCAGACTGAAGCAGGAAAAGAGGTAAGAAAGAGAGGCAGAGCAAGGATTCAAGCTCAAGACTGAGCTTGCCTACTGCAAAACACCTGGGGATAAGTCACTGTTATCTAAGCAATGGCAGACCATGTGTCATTATTATTATTATTATTTTTATTATTATTAATAACCATTTTTTACAGCACATACCAGATGTATGCAGCAGAGTACAGCTTGGAGCTCAGAATCCGGTCAAAACAGACGAACAAGACACGCAGACCAAATAATAGGCTTTAAGTAACAGGGAAGCCATGATTGTGAAGACATCGAGCTGGGTAGATCATAGGTAGGAACAATTGAGGAAAGTTGCAAGAAATGAAGCTTCTTAAGCGTTTATATAAGAAAAAGCCAGTGGGGTGGATCATAGGGATGTGCATTCATTTGAAATGAAACGAGGAAATTAACCATGGACCCTCCTCACCTCCCACAAAACTAAAAGGAAGAACAAAATCCTTTTTGTTTTAATTTTATTTCCTTTTACAAATGTCACTGATGATGACAAAAAAAAAAGCCCCCCTCCTGCTGCTCCTCCTCTCCAGTCCTCCCGATCCCCTGAACCCCTCTTACTCTATTTTTCTTTTTCTTCATGGGGGCAGGAGCGATCGGCACAAGCAGGACCAGTGCCAGCACCATGAGGGCAGGAGTGACTGGGGACAGCGGGTGGGAGGTGAGGAGGGCCAGAGAGGAGACCCAGCAGGCTTTGCTGTTTTCTCCGATGTGGCCCATCTAACAGTTGTGTGCTGATTTGCTTCAGTTATTAATACGAATGCTTAGTTACGTTGCATGCAGAAGTGAACACCCGTTAGCTGCACAACTAGACTTTCCCTTAGGGCTGCTGTTAGACACACTAGGGCCCAAGGCAGAAACGAAGGAGCGGTTCCTGCCCTTGCCCAGTGCCCTGAGGCCCTGCTTTTGTGATATCACTCAGCTTCGCCGCCCCGGGAGCCCCCTTGAGGTGCTGGGGGCCATGGGCAATTACCCTGCTTCCCCCTTCTCTGCAAAAAGTGTTGAACGTTGTACAACGATGGTTCGCACTTCAAGGAGGAAAAAGCAGTAAACTTTCTCTGCCCGGGGAGAAATTAACCACTAGAATTGGGATGTATTGCAAATGTTCACCTTATGGGCCACGGTTTGCTGCTGGTGCAAGCCGAGAGCCTGCGTGCCCCAGGGGTGCAGGATGGGGAGTAGCATGTTTATTGCAGAGCGCCTCGGAGCATTCTGACAGTAACCTGTCTAGCATCTCCACAAGGAGGGGGGCCCCGGGAATTCCCTTCAGATTGTTTACAAGAGAATGGCAGCTCTGTTGCGGTGATGAATCCCTAGGCCGGAGCCCCTTCGTAGGACAAGAAGCTTCTTATTCTGGAAATTCTGAGCTGCCCCTGCAAGACAAAAATTTAAAAGGATACATCTAAAACCGAAAAAAGCAAACATTATTCATCTCAGCAGTGCCGTTTCTTTTGGGGTATGGTTTTTGTCGCATGAGAGGTGCAACAAACATTCTGTCTTCTCCACACCAGCAGCAGGGACTAAGGCCAGCCCAATGCCTCTCTGCACGGAGAACTAGCCCTAGGAGGACAGTTTTCATTATTTTATTAAAAATGGACCTTCCTGTCATCTTTTGTGGTGGCACGAAGCGCTCCTTGCTTATGTGCACCTGCACAATAAGTGGGGCCTGGTGTTTGCTTTGGGGGCAGGTGCATGTGGAAAAACTTGCCCTGCCTTTGACACAGGGGCCTTGGAGCTGCTTACACAGTTTTGTGCAAAGAGAAAAACTCACTGCAGGAACTGCTAGCATATCAGCAAACACTGATCCAACTGTGATCATATCCACTCTTGAGTATTGTGCTGTATGACAAAGTGTTTTATCAAAAGAGAAAATGTGCGGCACTCAAAGTCAATCACTGATCAATACATTAAACCCCAAATTCTATTGGATCAGAGACAACAAAGGGAACATTTAAGACACAAATACTTATAAATATTCAGAATAACCCCAACCCGGCCGTGTTTTGTACCAAGGCTGCGTCAGGGGGACCGGCGGGCATTCATGTTGTCTCTATGGGAATAAATCTTCACATAGGAGAGATCTCAAAAGGACTCAAAATTCAAAACACCCGTGGTACGATTCTTCATTGAATGAGTAGAAATACAAAGAACATCTCATGCGGGCTCAACGGGGACAAGATATTGATTTTTAACAAGGGAAGTTAGCGGGCAAGAACCTGGCAAACAGAAAAATAATGCTTACAAATATCGATACGGAGGGTTACATCTGGGGACTGCTTAAAGTAACACCGATAGAGCAGGAGGCAACCTGTATAATCCAACTGGGGAAAATAACCATGTAGAAGGGACAAAAACCTCAACATATAAGATACAGATGGCACACAGTTTTCAAAAACTATTTACCTGCATTAAGTGCCCTTACACTTGGAAAGGCACTTAATGCAGGTAAAGTAAAACCTACTGACAATTCAATGGCATATTATAGCAATTTTCAGAAGCCCACTTGCATAAGTAAGGTGCATTTATTTACATGTGTAAAATTCAGTTTTAAGTATGTAAATGCTTTTGAAATCCGGCCCTGTATGTATAATAAAATAAATACAGCATTTGGCAACGGTCCTGCTGGACTTGTAGCAGAGTAATTAGAAAAAGATCTGTGAAAAAGTGTTTACTTTCTAAATAAATATAGCTAGGACTGAAAAAACAGACAATAATCAGATTAACTATACAGCATCAGTAAAATATCATATGGCTCTATGGAATACCTGCCGGAGGACCGATTTAATAAAGAGTGCCTGAATTCTGCGCTAGATTTCTGGTAACCTCTAGGAATATATATATATTTTTTTGCTTTTAATTTTGTAACAAAGTAAACATGCCAGGGCATGTCATGGTTTACTCTGCATCCAGATTATTTGCAAGGTGCCCCATGCTATCCTTGCTAATGACACCCAATCAAGATAACTTAGGAAATCCAAAGGTCTAGTTAACATACCAATAAAGCCACCCATATTGATCAATGTGTCACGTAGACTAGATGACATTTTTTTATTCTGGTACAATGTAAAACAAATAAATGACACTGAGACTGTAAGTTAGTATTTAAAACAAATCGTAGAAAACTCTTTTTCACTCAATGCACAATTAAGCTCTGGAATTCATTGCCAGAGGATGTGGTTAGGGAAGTTAGGGTTTAAAAAAGGTTTGGAGAAGTTCCTGGGGGAGAAGTCCCATTACCTGCTATTAATCAAGTTGACTTAGAGAATAGCCACTGCTATTACTGGCATTAATAGCATGGGATCTATTTAATGTTTGGGTATTTGCCAGGTGATTGTAAACTGGATTGGCCACTGTTGGAAACAGGATGCTGGGCTTGATGGACCTTCAGTCTGACCCAGTATTGCAAAATTGAGCGTCGGCTGTCAAACCCGCTGACAGCCGCCGCTCCGGGCCTCCTTTTGCCCATTTCTACCGCCGGGCCTCATTTAAATACTGAATCGCGCGCACAGGCAAGTGTGCGTTCGCCCATTCTCCCGCGGACTTTACTGAATCGGCCCAATAGTGCTGAAAGAGGAGGCAGCACTCAGCCCCAGCAAAGTCAACTGGACACTCACAAACTATTTCGGAATGAGAGGGGCTGACCTGATCTGTTTCAGTACTTCCTCCCTGGCTGATCTCGCATCATGATTCCAATTACCAGTTTATTACAGCCACGATTCCACCTACATGAAATGAGCACAGTTTTGGCTGGGTTGATCCTTCCTGCCCTCGGATCACAGACTAGTGCTGGGACAGAATGGTCTGCAACCTTAGAGCCAAGAAAAGCAGTGACTGAGTCGCTAACACTAACCCTGCTAAACTTAGCCTAGCGCTTGTAAAATACACAAGCCCTTGTTCCAGTACCACTTTTGATAATCATTGCATGTTTGACGAAAGAAAGCCAAGCTTTATCATACCTTCCTATGGCAAAGCTGGGGCAAAAAGATGCCAGCATGCCTAAAAAGCCTGCCAGCATACCAGCGTGAATAGTTTAGTGCTGGGGGAAGATCTTTTCCAGCACTAAATTGATGAGCATCAATGCAATTCAGGAATGGCCACTAACTAATTTCGCTCCCCTCCCGAGCGGCCCAGCGCCGATAGCGGGCGATTCAAAAAGTTAAAAAAAATTCAAAATGCTAAAACCGAAGAAGAACCCCGCCGAGACACGCCCACCGAGCCAGCTCCAGCCTATCAGAATAGGCCCTACTGGACTTTAAATTAGAGCTCTTCCCAGCGCCGCGCGCCGAGCGTCACGCGCCGAAGGAGCGCGACAAAGGGGCCTGCCCCTTTGTGCGCCCCTTAGTGCAGCCCTGCAGGGCAGCTCCTAACAATTTAAGTCTATTCTAAGCTAGGTTAGTTATAAGTCAAAACTTATCTTTAAGTCAACATAGTATTCAGCTCCAGAAATTTCATCTCAACACTTGTAGTTTATCCTAGTTCCAAGCCTGTTCTCTATCTACGTATTCAGCAATCAACCAGCTTTCAACCAGCAATCAAATTTTCCAGCATTCATCTCTGCATCCAACAGCACCCAGCATTCATCCAGTAACAGACATCAACTTCCCACCTCTGCAGGCAACCATCATTCATCTCTATCAGCAGTCATCTCTCCATTCAACCAGCACGCAGCTTTAGTCTCCCAGCACTCTAAAACGTCTAGTCCATTACCCTTTTCCTTCATCATGCTTTCCTACAACATCCCAATCATTCAATACCGAAGGAGATCCTACATAACCAATCCCACCAACATCATTCACAAACGAATTATCCCAATCATGACCTCTCCTCTGAACCAACTACTAGGCCTTACGCTTCTGTCAGTAACCCTCTTTAACTCTCAATCCCTAATTAAAAAGACACACATCCTCAATGATTACCTCCAGGACACCAATCCAGATATCTGTGCTATCACAGAAACCTGGCTAAAAAATTCCGACATTGCTCTAATCAACCAACTTCCTATCCATTTATATGACATTTTCACCTTCCACAGACACAAAAAAAGAGGGGGCGGCCTTCTTTTAGCTACCAAGAAAGATCTCAAGCTATCTGCACTCTCTATTAAGACTGAGTCCAAGTTGGAATTGGGTCTAGCCAAATCAAAGCAGCTACAAATACTTCTAGTCTACGCTCCCCCAGGAGTTTTAGAAACAGACCCTTCTTCGCTCATTGAATCCATCATGAAACATATCAACTTAGACCTCCCAACTATGATCTTAGGTGATTTTAACCTTCACACTGATACCATACCTCGCTCCTCAAATTGTGAAGCGCTACTCACCACCCTCAGTGCTATGGGATTCACTCAGATCATCAATAGCCCCACGCACAAAGCTGGACATACCCTGGATCTAATTTTTATCAACTCCAATTTCTCTTGCACTTCTGAACCCTCCTGCAAACCAATCCCCTGGTCAGACCATTTCCTGATAGAATCCTCTTTCTCCATAGATAATCAGACACACTCCTCTCCTCAACTTTCAACTATTCAATTCAGGAAATCATGCCCATCCGATATGCTTAGTGATCATCTTTCCAAGGAACTCATAAATCTAGACATGTCCAATCCTGACTCAGCCCTATCCACCTGGCATAAGATCACGGAATCAGTAGCTAATAAATGGTGCCCAATTGTTTCCAAAACATTCAATCCTACTAAGAAAGGAAATCAACCTTGGTTCACCCTCAAACTAAAACAGATGAAACAGGAGTTACGTCACAAGGAGAATTTATGGCGTAAAACCCCCAATTCTTCTACCCTGTCAACGTACAAAGGCTTTCTACATCATTACAGGACTTCTATTCTTCAAACAAAAAGGGAATTCTATGCCAATAAAATACATCATCTCCAGTATGATGCACAAGCCCTGTTCTCATACGTTTCTCAAATCACGAAATCAACCCCTCTGCCTATTCCAGATGAACAAGCACTTTCCAAGGCTAATGAACTTGCCTTATTTTTTCAACAGAAGATCCTGAATACGCTCGCCCTTCTACCTCCTAATACTAAACCTCTCACCTCAGACGAAAATCCTCACTCATTCTTGAGAGCCAAGCTCGACAGCTTCGAATCAACATCCTCCAAAGAGATTGAATCCCTTCTAAAAAGACAAAAACCTTCTAGCCATCCAGCAGATAACATCCCATCGAGACTATTGCTTCTCATCCCAAACACGATTGCAGGACCTTTGACTATTATTATAAATTGCCTTTTAACTCAAGGAAGGTACCCAGACAGTTTAAAAACCGCATCACTCAAACCCCTCCTTAAGAAGCACAACCTAGACCCCAATGAACCAGCCAACTTCAGACCCATCTCCAATCTCCCTTTCCTAGCCAAACTAATTGAGAAGCTGGTAAACTCCCGACTATCAGAGTACTTAGAAGATCACAACATCTTATACCCTTCACAATACGGCTTCCGTAAATCACGTAGCACGGAAACACTCCTCATCTCACTTACAGACCATATCATTATGGGTCTAGACAAAGGCCATTCCTTTTTATTAGTCCTACTAGACATATCGGCGGCATTTGATACCATCAACCACTCCATCCTCCTTGACCGTCTAGCAGATATCGGCATCTCCGGATCAGCCCACAGTTGGTTCAAATCCTTCCTTTGCAACAGAACCTTCAAAGTAAAAATTAATAATATAGAATCGCCCTTAACAAAATCCACCCTAGGTGTTCCACAAGGATCCTCCCTATCTCCTACCCTTTTTAATATTTATCTCCTCCCCCTTTGCCAATTGCTAACTGATCTTAATTTAATCCATTATCTCTATGCAGACGACGTGCAAATTCTAATCCCCATTACAGAATCTATTTCTAAAGCACTCTCCCACTGGAATAGCTGCCTTTTATCTATCACTAGCCTCCTAAATAGATTAAACCTTGTCCTAAATGCTTCAAAGACGGAACTCCTCCTCATCTCTTCAAATGATGAAAATTTTCTTCCATTATCCTCTCACAACTCATTCATCACCCATAAGCATGTAAGAGACCTGGGGGTTCTTCTAGATAATCGGCTAAACCTAAAGAAAATGGTTAACAACACTTCCAAAGACTGCTTTTATAGACTTCAAGTTCTAAAACGTTTGAAACCACTACTATTTTTCCAAGATTTCAGAACAGTTCTCCAAGCGTTGCTATTTGCTAAGATAGATTACTGCAGTGCCCTTTTCCTTGGCCTCCCCAAATCTACTACCAAACCACTGCAGATGATTCAAAACGCTGCGGCAAGATTATTGACCAACACCAGCCGTGGAGATCACATTTCTCCCATCCTTAAAACTCTACATTGGCTTCCAGTGAATTTTAGAATACTTTATAAATCAATTACCCTAATTCACAAATTAATTCATCATCAACTCCAACTCGACCTCGAAATTCTTAAAGGTACTCTGAATTTTCCCCCAACTAAAGCCACACGCCTTTCCTCGACCAAAGTCCGAGCTTTTTCAATAGCAGGACCTTCTATCTGGAATAACATTCCCACAGGCCTAAGATTAGAACCCTGCCTCTCAATGTTCAGAAAAAAACTCAAAACGTGGCTATTTCATCAAGCCTTTGCTGACCCTCCAGACAATCTCTAGTCACCTTTATTCCCACCGAGACTATTTTATCCCCTCCCAGACGAATGGATTGCTATCCGCTCGAAAGATGGACTCTGGCACTTTTAGGTTAAAGCACCTTAAGCTTTAACCCACATCCTTTATTATTATTATGTTACAATACTTCCTGCCTTTTTTCTTCCAGCTATATTTAGCTTCCAAGTTTCTACTCCTTGTTAAATGTAACTTTACCTTATTCTCCTCTATTGTTATTCACTTTATTTATTGCTTCAGTTATCCTTGTTCTATGTAAACCGATCCGATATGGTTATCACTATGAAGGTCGGTATAAAAAAGTGTTAAATAAATAAATAAATAAATAACTGAACCGGTAAAGGGGAAGAGCTATTTGACTTACTCGGATACTGCTATGAAGAAAATAAATGATGAGATCTGGAAAAAGCAAACCGCATGCTAAGGGCATGCATGTAAATTTGCTTTTAAAATAAAAGTCAGACATCAGTGTTAACTTAAACAGCCAGGTTACCCTACATGCTGAAGATCCTGTGTGTGAAAACAAGAAAAAGACTCGACAGTGAAGCTCGCCATTGAATAGTAAGTAGTAAGGGGTCATTTTCAAAAACATTTACTTGCATAAAATGCGCTTTTTCAGAAGTACCCTGGAGGTTGTACACAGAAAAGCACATGTGTACGTGATTTCATGCATATTTGTACATGTACTGCAAAGAGGCATTCCCGGAGGAAATCATTTTCACGTGTACTTTCTATTTTCAAAAATATGCGAGTCAATGTATCTGTTCCCATTGACCTCTAGCAATTAAAAATGTGCATGCCTATGCTGCGTTAGGATACACCCATACTCCTTAATTCGTGAATTTACATGCATAAGTGCACTTTGAAAATTAGGGTTGACGGTACATGTGGACTTCAGCCCAATGTGAGGCTATAAAATTGGGCTCATAGTGAATAACAGCAAATAAAGACCAAAATGGCGCATCTAGTCTGCAAATATGATTTTCATGCACTTGGATAGATGTACATGTGAACTCCCATGTGCCACTGAATTCCAACTTTCTCTCTCCATATCTTTTAAGTGATTTCCTCGCCCTTTTTCCTACTATTCCACATGCTCCTAAGCATGCCCAAAATCTGTTACCATTATGGCCTCCACCATCTCTGCTAGTAGGCCCTTTCCATGTTAAAATCCATCATTCCCATGCTCATTAACGGCCGGATTTTTAATGGCCCGCGCACTTAAAACACAGGGGTTATGCGCGTGGCCGGGCCTTGCGCGCGCCACGCACATTTTAAAAGAGGCCCGGCCGCGCATGTAACCCCTGTTAAGTACATAAAGAGTCAGGCTTTGGCAGAGAGGCTGTCTGGGGGAGAAGGCGGGGCTAGAGGCACCCGGTACAGCGAGCATTTGCCGCTGTGCCGGGGGATCGCACGCCGCAACTTGCTTCTGCTCCTTTGCAGGAGCAGAAAGTAAGTTAAAAAAATGGGGGGGGTGGGGGCGCCAGGGATAGGGAGCAGGTAGGAGAGGGAGGAGGGAACCGGGGAAGCCCAATGATGCGTCGCCTCACAAATTCGCGAAATTCTACCCCCCCTTGCGTGGGCTGATTGGGATTTTATAACATGCGCACATGTTATAAAATTGCGCATCCATGTGCTAGCACTGGGTAGCTCACCCACATGGATGCCCACGTTTTCTTTTTTAAAATCTACCCTTAAAGTTTGGATATTCCATTGTCTCACTGTGCAGGTGCCTTATCCTTCCCGGAGGCCCAATGCAATTATACCATTGCTATTTAGGATTGTAACTACTGCTCCTCTAACCTGAATGCTTTCTAGGAAGCACAAGGCATTGACAATGCTGCTTTTGGGCTGTAACTGCTGCTCTGTACAAGTTATCCCCAGTGCCTTCTTGGAACTACAATGTTTTTATGGGTTATACTCACCACTCCTTACAGGTTATCCCAATGCTTCATTCTCATTGTCTTGCCACCAGGGATTCTCAGTGTATATCCCACACTTTTTAAAATTCTGTTCCTGTTTTAGCGTCTGCAACTTCCTGTATGAGGGCATCCCAGGCATCTACCACTATTTCAGTGAAAAAGTATTTTCTGACATTGCTTTAGAGCTTACCCCCGTTGGAGCTTCAAATCATGAGAACTTTTCCATTGACAAAGGTATGTTTCTTATGAATTAATACCTTTCAGATATTTGAATCTCACTATCAGTGCCCACGTCTCTTCTAGGATGGGATTATTTAGATCCTGTCCATCAACCTTATCTCATAGAGTTTTTGGTGCAGGCCACACACCATTTTGGTTGCGTCTCTGGATGGCCTCTATCCTATCTATATCCTTTATGAAATATGGCCTCCAAAACTGAACACAGTATTATAGGTGAGGCATTATCACCTCCTTTTTTTCTGCTAGTTATACCTCGCTCTGTGCACCTAGTATCCCTCTGACTCTGGCCACTGCCTTATCATATTGTTTTATTTCCTTGGAATCATCAGGATACTATCACCCCAATGTTTCTCTCCTGGTCTGTGCATAGCAGGCTCTCACCTCTTAGCCTGTATTGCTTCCTTGAATTTCTATTCCCCAAACACATGATTCTACACTTCTTTGCATTGATCACATCCCATTCTTTCTACTCCTTCATGCCTGTCCACTCTGTTGCAGATCTTTGTCATTCACAAAGAAGAAAACTTTTCCTTCTAACCTATCCACAATATTGCTTACTAAGAGGCAGCTATGGTTCCTCTTCATAAAATAAGTAAGGAGAAGACTTGGAACTACAGACCCGTTAGTCTGACCTTGGTAGTAAGTAAATTAATGGAATTGCTGCTAAAACAGATGATAGTGCAGTTTCTGGAATCAAGTGGATTACAAGATCCAAGGCAACATGGTTTTATCAGAGGTAGATTTTGTCAGATGAATCTGATATATTTCTTTGACTGGGTGACCAGAAAGTTGGATCAGAGGAGAGCATTAGATGTAGTGTACTTGGATTTCATTAAGGCTTATGACATGGCTCCGCATAGGTAACTTATAAATACACTGAGCATACTTGGTATAATCCCTGAAGTGTTCTAGGTTAAAAACTGGTTGAGTGGGAGGTGGCAAAGGATAGTGATAAATAGTATACCCAAGGATGGGTGTTACCAGTGGTGTACTGCAGGGATTGGCCCTTGGTCCGGTTCTGTTTAATATTTTTCTAAGGAATATTGCAGAAGGGCTCAAGAGCCACAAACAGGTTTTGTTTTCAGGATATCCACAATGAATATGCATGAGGCATATTTGCATACAATACAAATCTATCTCATGCATATTTATTGTGGATAGCCTGAAAAACAGGCCTGTTTGTGGCTCTTGAGGAACAGAGTTGGTTACCCCTAGGCTATTGGGAAAAGTTTTCCTTTTTGCAGATGATACCAGAAATCTGTGCCAGGGTAGAAGTCCTGGAAAGGATGTAACACATGAGGAGGAAACTAGTGAAGCTTGCATAGTGGTTTAGAGTTTGGCAGCTAAGATTTAATGCTAAAAAAAAATGCAAAATCATACATTTGGGATGTAAAAACAAAATGGAGCAGTCAGGGGTGGATTCCTGGTAAAGATCGGCCCAGGGATTTTCCCCAAAACAAGCCCAGGAGATACCTCATGGTCTGCCGAGCACGGCTCTGTCGCGGCCGTGCTCGGCAGACCACATGACCAGAGCAACCGGCCCACCGGGGGATGCCTGATCCCCCGATAAGCCAATCCGCCCCTGGGAGCTGTACAGTCTAGGGGGTAAAATTCTGTGCACAAAAACAGGAGCAAGATATAATGATTTTATGATTTTAAGGTTGCCAAACAAGTAGATAAGGTGATAGCAAAAGCCAGAAGGATGTTCAGTAGAGTAAGAGAGGAGATATTGCCCCTCTATAAATCTTCAAAAGGATATAAACAGGATGGAGTCTATCAGAAGGGTGGCTACTAAAATACTAAGTGGTCTTTGTTCAAAAACATGCAGGGACAGATTTAAAGATCTAAACGTATACCATAAAGAAAAGGTGAGATGGGGTAATACGATAGTGACATTTCAGTACCCCTGAGCAGCCACAGGAATCTAACAGACTGTGCCTTACACCTTCTGCTCCTTGTTGTTCTCAGGGAGAGGGGAGTGATAGGGGGCGACAGCACCAATGGTGCTCCCGCAAACCGTTGCTCTCACCTATGTGGCCGAGTCGGTCGCTCTTCTTCCCTGTACAGCAGGACGCCGCCAACACTTCCCCCAGTGAGAGGACGCTGGGCACCATGCAGCAGGACACAGCCAGCTCCAGCTACCTGTGCCTGACTTCAGGCCATTTAAAGGGACAGCGGCAGGAAAGTCCATGAGGCCCCTACTGATGACATCACCAGCATTGCTCTATATAAAAGTAGCTTCCCTGATGCACCCTGCCTCAGCAACAGGTCCAGCTAACATTTGAGGAGCGTGTTGCTTCCTGCCTTCATCTGCCCAGCCTGTTCCTGCCTTCTTCTCCCTGCCTGCTCCTGCCTTGACTGCCCAGCCTGCCTTCGCCCTATCCGTCCCTCTTCCTCTCCCTCTCCCTCGGATGGATACCTGGTTTTGACCTTTGCCTGGACTCTTGATGCGCCTGATCGCTGCCTGCCTATGACCCTAGCCTGGCCTTGGACCCTATCCCTAGGCATCAGCAGAGACCCTTGCCTAAGTCCTGCTGGCCCCAGCATCCAAAGGCTCAACCCGAAAGGAACATGGGCTGGTAAAGGTGAAGCTCCAGACCTGTCTCTGCTCCGCCTGGGTCTGCCTGCTGGCAGTGAGAATCTGCAGGGCTCCTCCCCACAGGAAGAGCCAATTTCACCCAGCCCAAGGGTCCACAGATACAACAATAAACATTTAAAATGAAATAATAATTGTGTACAGGGATTTCTTAAGGTCTATATCAAATCTATGTTTAGTATTTCCTAAGAGGAGATGACAGGGTATTTAAGAATGCTCATACTTATTTGATGAAGTATTAAGGATGATAAAGAAAACGGAAGGGAAAGCTGTTGAATACTGGAGAACAAGATGGTGGTATGGGAATGAGCTGCTATGGCTGCATCTCAGCCGAGGCTTTGAAGGCATTATCTTTCTGACTTCCTATTTGGTGCATCGCTTTTATCTTTCCTTCATTAGAATGGATAGTGAGTATATTAACCTAAGAACATAAGAAGTGCCATGCTGGGTCAGACCAAGGTCCATCGAGCCCAGCACCCTGTTTCTGACAGTGGCCAGACCAGGTTACAAGTACCTGGCAGATCCCCAATAGTTGATCTGTTTATTGTATCTCACTTTCGGGATAAGCGCTGCCTTTCCCAAGTCTACCTGGCTAATAACTGTTTATGGACTTGTCCTTCAGGAACTTGTCTAATCTTCTTTTGAATCCCACTATCGGGCAGATACAGTAAAGCGCGGCCGCGGTTGTGCAGTTTTTAACCCGCTTTGGACACACGTTTTTTGAGCACATAAGACGGATGCGCGATTCAGTATCAGCTTTTACGCGTCCTTAGCGCTTGCCGAAAAAGATGCGTATCCATTTCTGCCTGCCGCATGTATATGACATGTAAATGATAGGATTAGCTATTCCCCCGATACAGTAATGCGCGCCCAAATTATCGCATTTTTAACCAGCTTATTTACCGCGTCTGTAACCTGTATATTTACCGCCTACCCTGACCCTGGTGTTAGTGTGGTGTTCAGTCAGCTTCAGACTGGACAGCGTCATGGACAACATGCATATATTGGCTCTGGCGATCTTTTTCATTCGGTTGAGAAGCAGAATGAGAAATGCTCGGCAAGTGAATTCTACAAGGCAGATTGGAGAGGCCAACAGGGGAGCCCAGCAGCAAGGAGAACCCAGCAGCAAGACCAGAGGAGGTATGTGTTCAACTGTACCATCCATCTCTGGGTGTCTCTGAGGCTCCGGACATGGATGCCTCTATGGATGCCGGAGAGATGGGAGTCGCGCCAGGCCTTCCTCCGGCGTCTACTAGGCGTCCTTAGGCTCCGGGGGTCCAGCGGATACATGGACGCCTCTACGGATGCCTTCCGGTGTCTGCTAGGTGTCCTGAGGCTCGGGGGGAGGGCCAGTGGATGCCTATACGAACGCCTATTCGGACGCCTTCCTCCTGTGTCTAGAATTAGGCATCCCTGAGGCAGCTGATTGTAGTAAAAGCTTGAATAAGAACGCATAGCTCATTTATGAATACAAACTTGAGAATCCACAGTGTTGCATATCCATGTATGTACTGTTAAACAATTTATATGTGCTGCTAGTAAAACTATGTACACCAGAGAATCCACAGTGTAGCATATCCATGTATATACTGGGAAGCTTTTTCTATTTGCCCTGCTAGTAAATCTAAGTACACCTGAGAATCCACAGTGTTGCATATCCATGTATGTGCTGTTAAACGATTTATATGTCTTCATTAGTGTTTAATTTGAATTCTTGTGTTTGCCTCTGTTGTATTCCATGCAGGCATGGCACCATGCCATCGGCAGGCCAGGATGTTTCATTCGCACATGGACAACTCTGTTTGACATGTGTGAGCGAGATGTTGTCCGAACCTACCGGCTGAGCTCATGGGCAATCCTGTTCCTCTATGAAGACCTGCGCTTCGACCTAGACCCCCTGGCCAATTGCCACCATGCTGTGTCAGGGTTGACAAAACTTCTTGGTGCCTTAAATGATTTTGGTTCAGGAAGTTTTCAAAACCCCGTGTCGTTGTAGGTATGACACAGGCTTCCATTTCACAGCATTTGTCACAGGTGTTGAAGGCCATGATGAAGCAGATGAGGAAGTACATCGTCTATCCTTCGGATCCAGTGGAGCTGCAACAGATCCGCAGTGGGTTCATGGGTATTGCGGGATGCCAAACGTGTTGGGTGCTATCGACTGAGGAAGAGAGTGCGTTCCGGAATCGCAAGCATTTCCATCCGATGAATGTTCAAGTCATTTGCGATGCACGCCTTCGGATTCTAAATGTTGTAGCAAAGGATCCTGGGAGCTGCCATGATGCCTACATTCTCTCACATTCATCTCTGGGGACCCAAGTCCCAGAGGGAAAGTACGGTGAAGGTTGGCTACTTGGTAAGTGACAATGGCTACTGCCAGTGATTCTATCTGTCATGTGTGCAGGTCTGGGATGTTAGGGATGTTCGGTATGCAGTTATGTTTATGATGTTATGTTTATGATGTTAGGCGCTGCAAAGTTGTTTTTGATGCATTCCGGATTATTGATCCTATAGGTGATGGCGGCTATGGCTGCAAGCCCTGGTTGCTAACTCCACTCCAGTCCCTGCGCACAGCCGCCAAAAAACGCTACAATGAGGCTCATGGCAGCACCAGAAACGTGATTGAGTGCACTTTTGGAGTTCTGAAGGGGCGTTTCCGATGTCTGGATCGCTCAGGGGGAGACCTGCAGTACAGTGCAGAAAAGGTGGTGAGCATAATTGTTGCCTGCTGCATGCTACACAACATTTGTCAGAGATTTGGTATGGATGCAGAGGTAGCCGAAACTTGCCACCAGATCCACCTATGGAACCGGCAGCTGAAGCGGACAACACTGCACGGGGTGTTAATTGCTTTGACCACGTCTTCCAGCACCAGATTCCCTAGCTTGATTGTGCACTGAGTGAAAAAATACTTTCTACAGTTTGTTTTAAATCTGCCGATTGCTAGTTTCATGGAGTGTCCCCTAATCCTAGTGTTTGAAAGAGTAAATGACCATTCCTTATTTACCCATTTCACCCCAATCATAATTTTATAATTTCAGTCATTTTCCTTTCTCTTTTCCAAGCTAAAGAGCCCTAATCTATTTAGCCTTTTTCCATAAAGGGGCTATTCCATCCCCTTTATCATTTTTGTCGCCCTTCTCTGTACCTTTTCTATGACTTTTCTGAGATAGGGTAATCAAAACTGCATTCGATACTCAAGGTGTCGTCACACCATGAATCTATACAAAGGCATTATAATATTCTCAGTTTTGTTCTCTATTGCATTCCAAATAATTCCTAACATTCTGTTTGCTTTTTGACCACTGCAGCACACTGATCTGAAGATTTCAAGATATTGTCCACAAGGACTATGAGGTCCTTTTCCTGGATGGTGAACATAAGAAATTGCCATGCTGGGTCAGACCAAAGGTCCATCAAGCCCAGCATCCTGTTTCCAACAGAGGCCAAATCAGGCCACAACAACCTGGCAATTACCCAAACACTAAGAAGATCCCATGCTACTGATGCAATTAATAGCAGTGTCGATTCCCTAAGTAAACTTGATTAATAGCCATTAATGGACTTCTCCTCCAAGAACTTATCCAAACCTTTTCTGAACCCAGCTACACCTACTGCACTAACCACATCCTCTGGCAACAAATTCCAGAGCTTTATTGTGCGTTGAGTGAAAAATAACTTTCTCCGATGGTACCCAATATCATGTACCTGTAGTTGGGATAATTTTCCCCTATATGCTTTA
Organism: Rhinatrema bivittatum; assembly: GCF_901001135.1. Taxonomy (NCBI): domain Eukaryota; kingdom Metazoa; phylum Chordata; class Amphibia; order Gymnophiona; family Rhinatrematidae; genus Rhinatrema; species Rhinatrema bivittatum. The sequence goes on along the minus strand of NC_042615.1, from coordinate 271,295,011 downwards.
CTTTGCATTTGTCCATATTAAATTGCATAAGCCATTTAGAAGCCCAGTGTCCTAGTCTCCCAAGATCCTTCCGTAGTTCTTCATAATCCACTGCTGGTTTAACAACTCACAACAATTTTGTGTCATCTGCAAATGTGGTCACCTCACTCGTCGTTCTTTTTTCCAAATCATTCATGAATATGCTAACTGGCACACATCCCAATAGAGAACCCTAGGGTACTCCATTTGGAAAACTAACTATTTAGTCGTACCCTCTCTTTCATGTCTTCTATCCATTTACCAGTCCACAATAGGACACTGCCTCTGATCCCATACCCTCCCAATTCCCTGAGGAGTCTCTCATGAGGGACTTGGTCAAATGCCTTCTGAAAATGCAAATACACTATATCAACTGGCTCACCTTTATCCGCATGTTCATTTACACTCTCAAAACAATTGTGCTAATTGGTAAGGCAAGACTTCCCTTTCTAAAAACCATGTTGATTCCCCCCATTAAACTATGTCTATTTATGTGGTCAGCAATTTTGTTTTAAAAAAATACCTTCTACCATTTTGCCTGGCACTGATGTCAGGCTTACCGGTCTATAGTTCCTGGCTCACCTCTGGAGCCCTTTTTAAGAATTGGCATCACATTGGCCACCCTCCAGTCCTCTGGTACTGTGGCTATTTTGAATGATAGGATGAAAATCATCAGAAACAGGTCTTCAATTTAATTTTTTAGTTCATTCAGAACTCGGGGGTGAATACCATCTGGTCCCAGTGATTTGATATTATTTAGTCTGTCAATCTGAGTTATTGTATCTGCTAGTTTCACAGTGATTCCATCTAGTTGCTCAGAGTCATCACCATCAAAAAATGTTTCCAATGTGGGGATGACACCAATATTCTCCTCAATAAAGACAGAGGCAAATAATTCATTTAGTTTTTCTGCTATTCTCTTGTCCTCACTGTCATCATCAGGCATTGGAAAAGTGTGTGTGTGAGACTGTGAGCATCTTCTCATGCTTCTTCAGTCTCTTCTGTAGCAAATAGACATGTTCTCCAGGCAGTGCTTCAATGGAGTTCTTTGATAGGATAATATTTTTGGATTCTAGTTATGGTCAAGGATGAAAGGAGCATGAAGTGAGTCCCAGCAGGGCCGGTGGGAGGCATTAGGCAAACTAGAGTGCTGGAAGTGGGCAAGGCATCGCGGGTACTGCGGTCGAAGTGAAGGTGTCACTCAGCATGATGCATACATTGGCAAGATTGCCGGGGAGAGATCACGTGGTAGGGTGATATCAGTGACTAGGGTGGCTGAGCAACTTGCACTGGCAATGGTCCCAGTAAAACTTTTTCTGGTCCCAGAACTCCTGATTTTCTCTGGATCTCAGAAGTACTCTCAAAGATTACCTTAGGTATATTTTTGGCATGCTATAAGAACATGCCATACTGGGTCAGACCAGGGGTCCATCAAGCCCAGCATCCTGTTTCCAACAGTGGCCAATCCAGGCCATAAGAACCTGGCAAGTACCCAAAAACTAAGTCTATTCCATGTTACCGTTGCTAGTAATAGCAGTGGCTATTTTCTAAGTCAACTTAATAGTATGGCATATCTTATGTTCGTATGTTCTAATGGACTTCTCCAAGAACTTATCTAATCCATTTTTAAACACAGTTATACTAACTGCACTAACCACATCCTCTGGCAACAAATTCCAGAGTTTAATTGTGCGTTAGGTAAAAAAGAACTTTATCCGATTAGTTTTAAATGTGCCACATGCTAACTTCATGGAGTGCCCCCTAGTCTTTCTATTATCCGAAAGAGTAAATAACCGATTCACATCTACCCGTTCTAGACCTCTCATGATTTTAAACACCTCTATCATATCCCCCCTCAGCCGTCTCTATAATGGATATAGAAGAAGTTTAATAATTTCTATGTCCACTTCAAAGAAATATTGAGCTTGCATGTAAAGTGGAAGGGCAGGATCAATTGTTTCAAAATTCAAAGTAAAAAGCGGAGGACTGTATTTTGAAAACTGAAGGAATCTCTTCTCTCAATTGGGTGTTGGTCAGAGATAACTTAATGTCGAAAACAGAAAACTTGGATTTTTGCTTTCATGGCTGGGGTAGATGGAAAGGGTTAAAATGGGCAAATGGAGTAGGTTGAGTGAGAGGCTAGACCCAACATAGTTGGGAATGGAAGTTCATAGCAGGCTAGACCCTAGCTGGGGCAAGTTATGATTGAACTGGAAGCCCAAAGGGAAGCTATTAGGAAAAATCAGTATGTGGGCTATCTGATAGCCCCAGATTCAGAAGGAATTACATGTTCAGCTTCATATTCCAGTTCTATGTGAAGTAACTAAGTGCCTCAAATGGGATTTTACAAGTAATCATCTAAGTAGATATCTGTTTGAAGTGACAGAATTGTCCTAAACAGGCACTTGGAAGGACTCATTCTATGCTGTTGTCAGATGGAAAGGCACAATGCACAATCCATCTTGTTCCTTTTCTCCCACAATTCTTTAATTATTCAGGTGCTGATCTGGTGGCTCAGTGGAAGGTGCTGTTTACTGCCATACGGGTTTCATTCTGGACCAGACTTCTGCTTTCTTGGCTGGTTGGGGCTGGGGATTCTGCGGGGGCACTCTTCACAGCTTCTGGGAAGAGGGAGTCTCCACCAATGCTCAACAGTGACAAGTAGTGTTCAGAATTAGGGAGTTCCAGAGGGAGCTGTGATTTGTAACCCCACTGTAATGGATAGTGGTGAATCAAGGCTTCTGGTAGCCCAACAGAGGTCAGCTGTAATTGAGCTGGAAGCTCAAAAGTTAAAAAAAATGCTTGAAATAACCCAACTCATAATTGCTAAGAAATGTTCCATTTTCTTATTGTCTCTTCTTTAAATTCTTCTTGATTCCAGAGAATATCTTTTGGAAATTGGGACCTTGCCCTACCTCCTTGACCTTCACTCTCTGTGGAGAGTTTACAGATGTTTACAGACATGTTAAAATAAGGACACAGAAGCATGCATTATTGTTCTAACAGGGATGGATGATTTTGTATGTTTTGATGGTCTTGTATCTACCTGATGGGAAGGCAGTGGTAAATCTTCAGAAAATGATTGAGTGGATTAATAGTAGAGCTGGTAGAAAGGAAAGACAGTATCAGTCTAGGGATGGTTGAGATATTTTTTTTAATCCTCAATAATGAGGATGGAGTGGGGTTGTCCATCTGATAGCGATACAGATGATAATGTCTGAGCTGCTAAATATATTACAGAAATTCTGCCAAGTTGAATAAAAAGAGGAAATAGGAAATACTAAGAGAATTCAAGGAGTAAATCAAGGATTTTTGATGTGCAATTCAAGCGGAGATTGGGATCAGTTTGCCCCAGTTACCAATGATCTTATGGCCAAGTTCTTGAATAAGGTTAGAGTCTCTTTTTGTGATTTGGACTATGCCCTCCAGTCCTGATCAAAGCTTTAAAAGTCAAACTTGTTAGTAGACTGCTGCTAATAGTAAATGCCTTATTGGAAGAAAGCATCTATCCTGAAAGGTTGAAACGGGTTGTAGTAAATAAATTTGATCATGGTTATTATGGATCATTATAGAATGTCGCCAAATCTACCATTTTTAAGTAATGTCATTGAAAAAGTTGTTGAACATTGTTAGAATTTGTAATGATTATGCAATATTGGATGACTACCAGTCTAGATACAGAAGTGTCTTCAGTACAGAGATCTTATTGATATCTTTATTAGATGACATATATTTATCAGGAGGTAAGAAGAGTCAAGTGATGGCGATGATTTTCTTGGATCTATCCACTGCTTTTGATACAATCAACTATCAATTATTGGTTGACTGGCTTGAGATGGTGGGTATCCTGAAATGGTATTGAAATGGTTTGCCTCCTTTTTACAAGGGCGATCACAGCAGCTGATTATGGGCCAGCATTGTTCCTCCCCTTGGAACTTGTGATGTGGGGTGCAACAGAGTTCAATACTGTCTCTGCATCTTTTCAGTATTTGTATGGACCCTTCGTGTGAGGTTATTAGGGAGATTGGATTGAACTTCCACTGTTATGCTAATGATATTCAAATCTTCTACCCAATTATAGGAGGGGGACTGGAAGAGATGAAGAAGTTCAGTTAGGGATTACAAGTAATAGCATGATGGTTGGAAAAGAACAGATATACTTGCATTTAGTTTCAATCTAAAGTATTCCAGATTGAAATAAATGGAGTGAAGATTTCTTTGCAGACTTCAGTCTGAAATTTAGAAAATGTTACCTGTTCTAATGCTGCTGAAGACTCTACCTCTATATTTCCTGAACTGTTCCTGCAAGTTTGGCCCCTAAGTGCAAGTGATATAATCCAGCAATGCCGCTTCCATACTGCTTAGGGGTCACCCTTAGGCGGGCATTTGCCTAAGGGCCTGCCACTTTGAGGGCTCTTTAGTGGGAGATGAGTAGCAGAGAATGTAGGCTTTAGATATAAAGATTGTTGTACATTATCAGTCTTTTTTTGATGTGATAATGCAGTATTAGAGCATCTTTTGTAGAGCTTGAATGTTTTATTGTACTAACCCAATATGTTAGCAAAGTTTTTACTTTTATTTATGTGGATTTTAGGGAGGATGTTGAAGGAAGAATCCCAATTCTTGTTGGGCAGGGTCGTTCTAATGGGTTACATAAACGCTCGCTACAAAATGATTTCAAGTATAACCACTAGTTGAAGTATATCAAAGTGTTATCCAACAGTGATGACAGATTCAACTAAGGAACTAAAGATGAGCTCTTTGATTTCTAGACCAGCTATGAAGAAAAGAGTACAAATTGTTGAACTAATCACAGAGCATAAGTTAGAAGTTCTGTTTATAAGCAAATCCTGGTATACTGAAAAGCAGAATAAAAATAAAGTAAATGTGCCCACAAAGCTTTTCATTTTAAGGGCGGGCATGATGTAACAAGAATGGGGCTGGGGTACTCATTATATACAGATCAGTTCTAAAACCTGTGAGACTCCCATTAAAATTAACCCAGGTAGTTGATGATATTCTATTAAGAATCCTAAAATGGTCTGTCTAATTTCTCATTCCCCATGTTATCACATCTCCCCTGTAGCTGTCTTTACATCTTGAAACTAATAATTTAATTGTTTTAGGGGATTTTAATTTATATGTACACTAGCTGTACCCGGCCACGCGTTGCAGTGGCAGAGTCAGGTTCTTTACCCTCCCTCCCCCTTCCCCTTGCTCATTTACCTCAGTCACTCATCCTCCTCCCCCTTGGTCACTCACCCCCCCTTCCCTCCCCTGTCCCCACTCCAACTCTCTCCCCTCACACTCACCTCTCCCCTCATTCTCCCTCCCCTGACACTCACCTCCCCCCTCATTCTCAATGCTGTGGCAGAGCCCGGTTAAGTTGAAAAGACAGAACAGAGCCTGGGGATGTCTGTAATATGTTTAATTTTGCAATGCTTGTGGGTATACAATATTTTTGGGTGTTCCATTGTTAGTGCAGATATACAGATTGTCAGGTTTGCCGACTTAGCACTCTTTATTTAGTTAAGTGTTTTGTGGAGGGCTAATTTGGTGCCTTTCCGAGATCAGGGACGTTTTGTGTTCGTGTTTGTGTGTGCCCTCCATCTTTCCACCCCAAAAGAACCTCAGCATAAATGTTGTGTTTAAATAAGCACCCCACACCATTCTGGGCCCTCCCTCACCCCGGCGAAGTACAGTAACCCACCCTCCCACCCCCCGCGTGAGTTGCAGAATGACCGAAACATCCCCTCTCCCTCCCTGAACACGTGCGCAAGAAAATAACTACGGTCCCCCACCGTGCACCCCCCCCTGGATACCTGTGCAAACTGTCAGTCGGTGGAGCGGGTGTTCGGTTCGGCATCGAAGTCTTGGGTTCGGGCCGTCGGCTGTTAGCAATGAAAATGGCTCTGACAGCCCTTTGACCTCACTATGTCACTGGGGAGGAGTAATGGGAGCGCCAAGTTCCCTGACATAGTAAGGGCAAAGGTCCGCTGGCTGCCAGTCCTGAAAATGGCGTCGACGGGCCCTCGCCCTTACTATGTCACATGGGGTACTGACGCCATTGTTGTCTCCGAGTGGCATAGTAAGGGAAAGGGCCGTCGGTGCCATTTTGATTGCTGGCAGATGGCCCTAGTGTACGCGATGTGTCCCGGACCGTTGTTGGCCTCCCGCTGGAGCAGCGCGGACCTGTTTCCAGTTTTGTGTGTGTTCGGAGGGTGTGGGCAGTAAGTAGAACAGGCATGTGCGTGGGGGGTGTGAAGAGGGTGTTTTTGTGTGAGTTTGGAGGGTGTGGGAATTGTGTGACCCCCCAGTAGCAGCCTGGAATTTGGTGCATTTTGGTGTGTTTTGAGAGGGTGTGTGAAGTAAGTCCAATTGGCATATGTGTGTGTGTGTGTGTGTGTGAGGGGGGGGGGGGTGAGGAGTGTGGATTTCTGTGTGTTCTGAGGGTGTGTGAATTAAATACATTTGTCATGTGTGGGGGGGTGTGAGTGTTTGTGAAAGGTGTAAGAGGTTGCGCTTGCGCTGACGTCCACCAGATGTCGCTGTTTTGTGGAACCAATTTTTAAACCTTTTTTACCTGTCACAGGTGTGACATATATGTAATGTAAGTGTATAAGATCCTTCCCGTATGGGAACTGAAGGTTGTGTGCAAATTTGAACGCAATCGGTTAAGTGGTTGCCGAGATTAGCGATTTTGTACAAACTATTTAACATTTTTATTTATATAGATTATGGTGACTCTCATATTGCTAGTGAGTGGATTTTATTCAGTTAATACGCTCGCCTACCCAAATGTAAGGACACACACTAGGTTTATTGTTTTGCCAGCTAGAGTTAGTTAAGATTGGGTTTATTCAGGACATACAAATTTTGCCAATCTTATCGTCTGATCATGATGCTTTGTTGTTTGGTAAGAGGGATACAATTATAGGAGGTATATCTACTGAAGCTAGAGTTAAGAAAGTGATTAGATCAAAAGTGGACTCTGATAACTAAGTTTCAAGATGTTTGGAAGAAGCCCTTTGATAAATAGCACCCTTTGATAAATAGCACCCTTGCTGTCACATATAAAAACGTGGCTCTAGAGAAAATTGTACAGGCTGGGAACAGAAAAATAACCTTCTTGGTTTTCTCAGGAACTAGGAAATAAGAGCCAAAATCTTAGAAAAGTGTAGCAACATTGGCATAAAGAGATCCCAGGAGGATAAAAATGTTACTTATTGATGTTGAAAACTTATAGTGTCTTAGTTCATAATGCTAAGAGATCATATTACTCTAATCAGGTAAAGAATGCTATAAATCAGCCTAAAGAGTTGGGTTTTTGTGATTAATAATGTAATTGAAAAAGTTAATAAAAGACAAAAATGATTTAGATATTGTGTCTTATTCCCAATAAATACTTGCTAATTTAAAATCCGTGAAACCTTGATTCACAGTTTAAGCGAATGGACATCAGATGTTGCAAAATTGATTTCTCAGTTAAAAGCTACTAGATTCTCGTTAGATCCACATACGTTTTGGGTTATTAGGAAGATACATGCAGTTTCTTATCAATATTTTGCAGGCATTATAAATGCCTCCCTGGAAGAAGGTTGTATGCCTAATAGTTTTAAAAAGGCAGTAGTTAGAATGACCTGGCAGTGAAGTATCAAATTACCAGCCAATATCCAACCAAATGACTCTAAGTAAAATGATTGAAAAATGAGTGCCGCGCCAATTAAAAATTTGTATTGAAGAACATAATAATATCCTAGAACAGTGTTTCTCAACCATCAGTCTGTGGTACCGGCCCCCAGCAGCATTTCTGCTGGTCTGTGGAATGGCGGTAATTGAGGAGGATGATGAGAAAGCAAGACATCCCTGCAGCTGCACATGCCACACTGCACCAGGTATCACAGCCAGCAGAGATCTTTCCTAACTCTCTGCCCTTGGTCAGAAGACTTTTTTTTTCACATGGGGGGGGGGGGGCAGTTCCGAGGCCCCATCTTTGGGAGGGGGGCAGCTACAGTTGAATTTTATTGAGCAGATATGAGGCTGAGTTTTCAAGTCCCGCTGTTCATACAGAAGCCAGGAGAAAACAAGGCCACCAAAGGGCCTAAGAGCGGAGCAGATGCTGACTTGGTCTCATGCTGGCTCACTGACATTTATCTTCAAATCAAAGTATGGGATTTAGGTATCCAGCTAGATGAGAACCTTATTGTGAAACAGCACATCAACAAATTCATTAACACAGTTACGCCAAGTTGCAAATACTACATCGGTTGAAACCTTTATTAAACTTTGAGGACTTCCGTACTGTAATTTTCTCAAACCTAGACTATTGTAACTCCTTATTACTCAGTCTTCCAACATGTATTTTAAAATCATTACAATTATTACAAAATGCCTCACCAAGACTCTTGTTAGGAACTAGGAAATTTGATCAAATTACACCTCGCTGATTTCAGTACAATCCCAAATCTACTACAAAGTATTAACGTTAACATTCAAAATCATTCATTCCAGTAACACAGGTATGACAGGCTTGACATTCAACCATGCACACCTCAGCGAACACTAAGATCGCAAAATAAAGGACTACTAACTGCTCTCCAACATTACGGAGCACACATCTGTCGTGTGTTTTCCACAGCGGGTCCAAAGGTTTTGGAATTCTCAGAGATGTTACATTTGATACCAGATGGAAAGAGATGTAAATGCGAGCTAAAAACATGGCTATTCAAAAATACATATAACCTAACTTTAAAACTTCAGAAAGTAGAGATCTAATACAACAAGAAGGACAAGAGATACAAATTGAAGCATGAGGAATAAAATTAAACAAGAGAGTGTAAGAATCTCAACACAACGGATTAAGATGTGAAACTTGTCATACTATTTTATTTTACGTCCTAGATCTTTAGTTGACATGTATCGGAGCATGTCATTAGATGGAGGTCAATGCCTGGTCATGAATACTACCTCTGTAGCCCATCATTATTTGTGGATTTGTAGCTAGGAATGTTACTTTTGTAAACTGTTGTGATCTTCACATGGAACGAGGGTACATAAAATGTCTAAATAAATAAAATAAATAAATAAAATCTTGCAGTTGCTTCTTTCTCAGAGAATGGGTCTCAAGATGGGCCCAACTTGGAAAAAAAAAATCCACGGGGCTGGGGTATTAATTATAGCATTATTGCTGGCTGGAAGGGTGGAGGGAAAGAGTGAGATTTTTTATATATATATATTTTTTTTTTATTGAGCAGGTGACTGACTTGGGGAGGGGGGGGGGGGGAGGAAAGAGAGGGACTCTTTATTTTTTTTATAATTACATAATTTAAGAAAGGTAGCTAGCTAGTCCTTGGCATACAAAAACTTGAGACCTATCCTAAACCTAAATTGGTATGGTTTTAGGAAAGGTTGTGGGACTAAGACACTGCTTATATTTCATTCAATTCTTTTTGTGATATATTAAATAAAGGAGGAGCTGCGTTCTTAATTCAATAGCATTTGACACTATCAATCACTGGATTCTGCTATCACATTTAAGGTGCCTTGGGATGGGTGCTCCTTTTCCTGATTGGTTCTCCTACTTTTTAACAAATCAGATGCAACAATTAAAGGTTGGAGAAAAATGCTTATCCTGGAGGGCTTTGGATTCTGGTGTTCCGCAGGGATGCGCACTCTCTGTAGTATTATTTAATTTGTATTTGCACCACTAGATAGGGTGCTGGCTAGAGGTATGCTGTCAAATATATGCAGATGACATAGAATCTTGTGGGGGGGAACAGCCTGGCTTCTTTTCAGGTTAAAGAGGCAGAGCAGCAGGGGTGATCTCCAGTACCTCCCCTCTAGGCAGCCTGCAGGGAAGAGGGGGAAAGGAGGTAATCTGGAGCACACAGGGAAAAGAACACCCACTCTGCTCCCTAATCCAGCCCCCCCTCTTGTTCTCCCTCCATCTTTCCTCCTGTATCGCAGAGAAAAGAAGGGGAAGGGGTGATACTGAAGCAAACACTGCAGAGCAAAGAACCGATACTAAAAGGGATTGAATTAGCACGAGAAACTTGTGAGCAGTAGTGCCAATTGTCACGGCTTCAACCCTAGCCTTGATGAATGGCGCTACTGCTCATAAATTTCAAATTTGTGCTAATTCAGCCCTTTTTTGTTTCCATCACCGAGAGCTTAAGTTCTGGCAGAACAACCCAGAATGGCATTCTGCCACTTTTTTTGGGACCCAAGAAAGCTGGCAGTGTAAATCGGTTCTGGCTCTGTGTGTGTGAGAGAGAGAGAGAGAGAGAGAGCGAGAGTGAGTGTTCATGCTTGGCCCGGGTCCTGCCCCTTTGCACAGGTTACACCTGACCTGGCCCCCGTCTATCTCACTACCCCTCAACAGTTCTACGTCCTTTTTGTCTACAAATTAAGTCCTGATTCTATGTAATCCAGATGGAAGCCTCCCCGTGCACCGGCTTAATCAATGTTTTACAATTGTAAATAATTGGATGCCTGCTAATAATCTGAGACTGAATCTATAGAAAACAGAGATTTTGTGGCTAAGCGGATCTCCAGTTCCTGAAAATGGATTGATTTTGTCGTATAATGATGTGAAGATTCCAGTGTTTGCTGAAACCAGAGATTTAGGAGTCATTGACGCTAAAATCACACATAAAAAGAGAATCCAAAACTGCATTCCTTAAACTTAGAATGATTTGTCCTTAGGAATTTTTATTTCTAGAGAGGTTTTTAAATTGGTGGTACAGGCGTTTGGCTTAAGCATACTTAGACTACTATAATTCCTTATATATTGGATTACCTAAGAAATTATTAAGAGATTTGCAACTTGTTCAGAAGGCAGCTGCTATAATAATACAGGGGCAAGTTACAGGGAAGGAATAAGTCCCTGGTGAAGGGAGCTGCATTAAGGTTAAGATCCTTACCCTTAGTGAACAGAATTGCTTAAAGCAAAGGGACACATTGTATCTCCAAACGGTTGAAAATATCAAAATTTATTTGCTAAACCTTTAATAAAAAAAAAAAAAAAAAAAGTTATAAGAATCAAGGGCCAGAATATTTTATTTTGCTGCTCCTTCAATGTGGAATGCAATACCAACTGAGTTAAGGGGAGAAATAAATGATTTAAATTTTAGGAAGAAGCTGAGCAAGTGAGAGAATGGCTGTTCAAGCGATTTTGGATCATTTTCATGATGTCTGTAAATCACTACGGGCCTGCTGGTAGCAGCGATTAAGAAATGTAAATTGGAAATAAATGTTCCCCAGGTGCCCTCCCGTTCATGGATAAAATGCATAGTAAGTCAGGAAGTGTATGCTCTGTAGAGGTAGATGGCAAAAATAAGAAAAAGAAAAAAATCCCAAACAATAGGGGGGAAACACTGCTGCAGTAGCTCCTTCAGTGCAGGCCTTGACTGCTTAACCCTAAAGCTTTTTGGGAATGTTTACCCGTTGGAAACTTGTGACTAAAAATACAAGCCCACTGTAATTTTGGCGGACTTACTAGGGGGCCGAAGAACAGTACGTGTAGCAGGCTGCTTTTTCTTTGGGTTCACTGCACATTGTTGTGCACTAAAATAAATTTCTTCCTGTGTAATAATGGTTTTAGCACACAAATCGGTTGTGTCTGTGGCCACGGAGCCTGCAGCATAGAGAGACCAATGTAATAAAAAACTCGATGTAGTAAGGCACGAGTCAAAACTGTGCACAGCACATCGGTGCACGATCTCTATACTCACGTGTCACCAACCCCATGCAGCAACCTAATGGTAATCTAATGCGTGAGAAGTTTAAAAAAAAGCACGCCCACCCAAAAACATGCACGGTGTGCCTAAAACATAAATCCCGAGTGCAGGACCCCCGCCAGCATAAACTCCAGGTTTTATCCCAGTGCTGACCAGTAGTTAAATTTCCAGCTGTAAGAAAGCATGAGTTGAGCCTACGCACCCTTCTCTGCATTGGGGGAGGAAGGAGCTAATGCCGGGATTAACACGGGATTTTTGCATGGAGGAGTGCCGGTTTGTGAACACGTTTTTTTCTCACGTTTGTGGGCACATTTTGTGTGCGTTACACTCCTTGTTAAAATCGGCTGTACAAAGTCGTAAGCAGCAAAATGTGTGCATGGCCAGGTGCGCCTTTCTAGGGGCCCAGAGAACAGTACGTGTAGCAGGCTGCTTTTACTTCGGGTTCACTGCACATTGTTGTGCACTAAAATAAATTTCTTCCCATGTAATAATGGTTTTAGCAGACAAAAAAAAAATGTCCTGTAAATAAAAGTGCATGGAAAGATGAATATCGGTTGTGTCTGTGGCCACGGAGCCTTTTAGTCAGACTGCTGTGGTAGTCTCCTCATCCAATAGCAACCAGGGCACTGGAAACCCCAGATGCAGAACCTCACCCACAACCCCCACAGCAGACAGAAATGGACGGAGGAGCACAGCCTGAACTAGAGATGCAAACCTCAGGATGATCCTTGGAACAAGAAATCCAATGGATTATAAAAAGGGAGGGGACCTTTCTAATGCAAAGCCACGAGGTGCCGAGGGGTAATCAACCAATCAGATCCCAATTAGCAACCAAACCCCTTCCCATCAGCATCCTCTCTTGTGCACCAGGTGCCTTCGCACAAGGCAGGGGAACATTTCCATCCCAGTATTTTTCTTTATTTTCAAACAAACATTCTAAAAATTGCTTACAAATGGGGAAAACGGTAGGTGTTTTATAATAAGTTAATAGGTGCCTCTGGCCGCAGCAGGTCTCACAGTGTTCGGCTGTGTCTCATAGTCCTCTCCCAGATGCACCCAGTGAGATATCGAGGCATGCCCTGTACCATAAAAGAGTTCCATAAACCTGGAAGAACCACCCCAGGTACCCACCAGGGCAGCTCAGCCAGAGACAGCGAAAAAGGGAAGAATACATGAGAGGGAGGTATAGCCCTGCAGTGTCACCAACCAGCTCCTTTCTCTCTGCAAGCTCTGGCTTCTGTTTTGGTCTCTTGTGCCTTCAGCTTATTCAAGTAAAATCAAAAAGTTCCAACTTATAAAGAATTGTTTTGGAGAGGTCCTAGTTTAGAAGCGGCGTGCTCAGATAGCAGCAGAAGGTAGATCAGAGGCAGAGGGTGACTGTAGCCTGTGTACACACACACACACACACACTCAGAGCCAGACTTCTCCCTCCCTGGCTAAATGCATGTCCCGATTCCTTTCACATTCAATTGCCTGCACACTGGTCTCTTGCGGTCGTGAATGCCGTAGCTGGCAGCAGCCTAGGGCCAGACCCGGCTCCCTCCGTTGCGCATAGGATTAAACTTCCAATTGCCACTCTTGCTCAGGTCAGGAAGCCCCAGTCTTTCCTGATCACTTCTAGGTCCAAGCATTGGAAAATGTGGAGGATGTTCACCCTGTGGGACTTCAGCACCCTGGCATGGCTGTCCACCCTCGTCCAAGAAGGGGAGAGGGAGAGAGGCTCCAACACTCCCCGTCACTGGTCCTGATTGTTGAACCCCCCCAGAGAGAGTGACCGCCAGTGGAAATCTTGTTAGAAATCACCCCTAAGACACATCTGCTAAGTTTCCACTTCTATAGGCTCCTCCTCCTCACTGTCCAGACCTTTGGGGGATGGGACCGGCTGTAAAACCCCAAACTGGGACAGCTTGGCTTTCTTCTGCTCCAGGCTCTGCTTCCTCCATTTAATTCTTCGATTCTGGAACCAGACTTTAACCTAGGGAAGCAAATTAGACAGCAAGAAAGGTGAGCAATCGCTAGCCATGCAGCCTGGCCAGCTGAATCGGTCTCACTAGAGCAATCATTTGCAGATATTATTAATATGTGGAACTAAGGATCAACAAACAAGTTATGGGTGATGCCTTCTTACTGGACTAACTTAACACGCCTGTGACAAGCTTTCCAGAGTTATCCTTTTTACAGCAGGTGAGTGAAGAAACAGCACAGACAGTTAAACTGGATCTAAAAGAGTACAGAATCATCAGGGTCTCAGCCTGTCCCCTTCCCTTTACTGAGCTGTGATTGTATATGCAGGCAGCCCGAGTCTTAGATGACGCTGTACTATTGAAATCCAGTGTAACTTTACTGTTTCTTCACTGCCTTGTCGGAAAGAGGATAGCTCTCCAAAGTGTCTCACAGGAGAAAGGTCTCACCCACAATTTGTTTGTTGACTCTTAATTCTACAAATCCAAGTAGACTAACAGGGCAATCTGTTACAATTCTTTCATCCAGGCAGAACCCCAGGGGGCTAGGTGGCAAGAGCTCAGAGAAATCCCACCTGCAAGGAGGGTTCGGTGCATTTGTAATTTAGGGGAGTGCAAAAAATCTGTAAATGAAATAAAGGAGGACCCCCCCCCTATGAAAAAGAATTATTATAATTATGTATATATGCACAAGATAAGTTGTTGTAAAATGCTCAGCACAGCTTGGCCAATTGGAGGGGGGGGGGGGGGTAGTACCCAGCAGGCCTTCAATAAAAAAAATAATGCTGTGGGCAGGAGATTGACTCGAGCTTGCAGTCAGCTCAGGGGTATCTGACACAGAAGAAAATCACATGTCTTCATCCCCACATATATCATGCAACCAGTCAATCTGAAGAGGGGGGCACGGCTGTTCTGAAACAGATGCAAAAACAAAAAACCTAGTGAACCACAAAAAAATAAAATACTATGGAATACAAAATAGAAGAAATTTGGAAGCATATACACTTAGAGCAAGAAACTCCCGTGCCAGGTTTAGCACAGTCCTTGCTTCCTATTCTGACCCCCGGATGGGGAAATATATTATTTTTTACCTGTTCTACATTTCAGTTTACCTTCTCAATAGAAGGACCAAAATAGTCAAGTTTCCTCTTTCTAGTATCCACCCTCACCTCCCACCAAGATCCTCAAATAAGAAAGGCCACCTTGCAGTAATGTCACTGCTGACTGGTTCTGCGCCATCCAAGGTCGAGCCTGTGGCCCCCTTTTCATCCACTCTTGTTCCTGGGCCTGGGGAATTAAAGGCAAGAGTTCCTGTCTCCTGCTGCAGATCTGGCCCTGGTCCCCGCTATTGACATTTACCGGTGGGAAAGAAAACAGGAAGGGCCGCAGTTTGCAGAACTACTGCATGCTGGTTGTCTATGTCTAAGCATGGGAGGGGACATTTTACCAAGAGTTGTGAATGAAAGCAGACATATTCCAGCCTCTCAGGAAACCTACGAAAAGCACCCAGGCTATGGGGCTGCTCCGTTATTAATTTCCCTGTTGTTGTTTTCCTAGCATACCGATACTGGCTGCAGCAGACTAGTGCAAAGTACAATAGTAAGCTGGGGTGCAATACAATTAATGGCAGGTGCCAGGGTTAAAAGAGGGTGGCCCCAGTCTCCCAGGAGTTTTACAGGAACAGCTCTTTGTCCTTATCCAGCTAGTTAATTCTCTCTAGGTCCAGGATGGCAACACTTCTGCTCGTTGTTACGGCTCACATTACAAACAGGATGTATTTAAAAAAAAAAAACCCAACTAGAACCACGTAATCGGATAGATTATTTGCTTCCCGGCATCTCGTCCTTAGTCTTTTGCACTGCAATCATGAAAGAAGCATTCATTAAGGCAGTGAAGCGCGAACGCCGGCCACAAGTGAATGTGATGCTGCTGAACCTGCAAGAGTGCGCAGTGCTAACGCACATCGGAACGCGCTATGGCACTGTGATGCCAATATACAGCGCCAAAGTAACGTGGGCGGATAGCGGGAAACGGCCGCAGCTTCACGGCATGTGATTAGGGCTACCGTCGGCTCTCTGACGTTTCTGGCTCACCTGGGTCTCGGTGAGGTTGAGGTTGGCAGCCAGGTCCACCCTTTCGGTGCCCACCATGTACTGCTGTTTGAGGAACTCCTTCTCCAGTCGCTCCAGCTGCTCGGGGGTGAAGACCGTGCGCACCCTCTTCAGCTTGCAGGCGCTAGCCCTCCAGGGGAGGGGAGGAGCAGCTCTGCAGGGCGACCTCTGCGGCTCTGGAGGAGAGAGAACAGACTTTTCATTCATTTAATTTCCATACCATCGTTCTAATAACAAATACCTCAGAAATGCAACCCTAATGCATGCATCCAATAGTCATAAAACTAGCTCAGGATCCACATAAAAAAAAAAAAAATAACGCAAATAGACATCGCATTAACTAATCCTATTCTGTACAGATAAATAATATAATTGCAATGCGTAAAAATTAGAAGTCATAAAAAACAATCAGAAAGTAAAATAACTATCATTAACAAAACTCCAGCTAAAACCCCAATTAATTACTAAAAGCAACAGTGAGCAGCGCAGACCCATCACAGGGTTTCCCCAGCAAATTCCAGGGCAACCTGAACTCCAGTCCTTGGTTTCGGCCCACCTCCCTCTTCATGCGAATACCAGAAATGAGCGCTACAGGAGTCCGAAAACGGTAACTGGACAGCAACCCCCGTGTGAGCACTTGGCGAGGGGCGGACAACAGCAACGGCCCTAAGGGTGCCTGCAGCCCAGATCTGCTTTCTCCTGCCGCAGAAGGCTTCTCCCCTTCGCCCCATTCGTTTGCTTCTTGCAGATCAAACCCACAGAAAATAAAATGCAGCGAGCACGGTGGCGATAACTGGCAAAAGGCGGTTTTCTGTACTAGATTTGGGAGGTGTGCAAAAATTTACGCACAGAGTTAAAATCAACGCGGGTCCGAGCTGCACAGCATCCAGACCGATGGCGCTTTCATTTTTCTGCAAGATTGGCAGAGATCTCGCCCACTATATAGGAAAGTCGCTAAATTTACAGTACCGAGTTCAAGGTGCTGAAACAAAACACCCCCCCAAACAGAGAAAAAGTTGTACTTTTTGTAAGCGCAAGACGGGGGATATCCGAGTGCTACTTTAAAAAATCGTTCGCTTTTACCAGAATAATATCAAATATTTAAAAAAAAAATCCTTTTTTATGAGAATCCCCTAACGACAGAACAGAAAGTAATAAGATAAAGGCATAAAAGCAAGAAAAGCAAAAGCCGCTAAGTACCGTAGTAGTTGTGGCACTAATAACAATCACAAACTCAGCCAACCAACTCTCTGCAGATGGGAAATTCTTGCAGATCTTTCCTGGGGGTGATCATTTGTCATTAAACATCCCAGCACCTTTCAGCAAACCCAAACCCTACGGAACGGTAAAGGCAACTCCAAAAGTTGGATTAAACTAGCAGTAAGAAAAGTTTAGCGTCACCCAACAATCCCGAGGAGAAGGAAGCCCGGAATGCAGACGGGGGTGGGGGGGCTCTGGGTCGAAACTGCCAGGCTTAACCGAATAAAAATGATCAGTGGCCGTAACTTTGGGGAGCCGATGGAAGCCTGGACCGAAGGCAGTAACATGAGATCGGCTGCTTGGGGTTTGTTTTTCCCTCTCCCTATTATTATTATCTTGTTGTGCCCCCTCCCCTTCCATACCCCCGGATGGTTTCCTCTGCAGCATCGGGGGGGGGGGGGGGGGGAAGCTCACCCCTTACCTTGCCGTGTGCAGCCGGCGTCCGGGCACCGGCAGCCTGGCCCCTGCAGCCAGAGGAGCTGCTGCTGCTGCTGCTGCTGCTGGGCCGGGGGCGGCGCGCTCCTGTACACGTACACGGGCGGGCAGGGCAGGAAGCCCCAGGCGTAGCCCGGCGGCGCCTTGGCGGAGCACCTGGGGAGCGGCGGCGGCTTGGCGAGGATGGCCTCGATGCTGAAGGCCGCCTTGGGCGGCCGGGGGCAGGAGGCGGCGGGCCAGGGCCGCTGGAAGGACGGAGGCTGGAGCATGGCGTGGGGGGCAGCCCTGGTAACCTGGAGGTGTCTCTGCCGGCCGGGGGGGTGGGGGAGGCGGCAGGCAGAAGGGGGCTTTATGCGAGGCTGCACGCTGTGAAGTGTAAATAAGGTATTAGTATGCAAAGCAGGCCGGGCTGGGAGGGGACAAGGTGCAGAGGGGGGGGGGCCGAGTGGCAAGAGAGATCGCCCGACTGCACAAAATCCCAACCCAAATCCTATTAGTTAGTAGGTTGTTGGGTTTTGGTTTGGTTTTTTTTTTTCCACTTATTATTTTCTGTTGTTAAATTATTATTATTTTTTGTTGTTGTTGTTGTTTATTGATTTGCTTGTACGTTTTGTTGCCCATTAGAACCAGTTCCCTGGGGGGGGGGGGGGGGGGGAGCGGATCTCTTTCCCTCCTGTAAACCAGGTGTCCCTTCTCCCGGGGCCCTTTCTGGCGCTGTAAAAATCCGTCGCGGACTGAAAGGGCTGCGAAAAGGCTGCGATGCAGCTCCACCGATCCGTGAGGGGCGCCGAGAAGCAGGGAGGGATCAAAGCTTCGGGGGAAAAGCTGAAAGGAGGCCAATTTCGATGAGTAAATGGTGGCAGATATTTCCGAGAGCGTGGAAGGGCCCCTCACCTCCCCCCCCAGGCCGGGACATCACTGCATTAACTGGTTTCGCTCTCAAGTTTGCTGTCATTGTCGCTTTCAGCGAGAGATAACAGAATAAATGCCAACAATCAGATCAACTGGCTCGCGCTTGCTTTCTTTTCTGTTTTGTAACTTACTTTTTATATCCCCCTTTCCCTTCTTGTATGCGCTTTCTCTCTTATCGAGTCAAAAAAAATCAAATTTTAAAAAAGTTTTAAACCGGCATTCAAAGGAAAAAATTGTGCGTGTGTCTGTTGGGGGCGGAGGAAGTGGGGGTGTTTTTGCTTTCAAATATTCTTGTTTTATTTACTATTATAATAACAGTATGATATAAAATATAATAAATAAAACAAAAGCACCGTACAATTGTTTTAAATATTTTGCTTTAGTTAAGAGGTGGCTTTGTTATGAAATAAAGCAAAATATTTAAAACAATTGTACGGTGCTTTTTTTAATGTATATATATAATGTATATATTTATATATAACTGTCCCAATAAGAACCGCCATTCATAGCTGCTGCTTCTTCCGCATCCTCATCCATGGATTCTGCCCTCAGGGCCCCAGGTCTCTGCCTCGGAAAGCCGCGGACCCCAGGGATGGCAGGACCACGGGCTCCTGCTCCCTGATCTCTCAGCTTCTTGTGTCTCCCATATGTTTGTAGGATCTTTTTCTGATTTGAATTCCTAGCTGATGTGGTGGGTTTTCGCGCTGTCACACCCCGGTTTCTCCCAGTTACCGCACCTACGAGTACCAGCTCTTTGGTTCACTTTCCTCCCCAGCTAAAGACTCGTCGGGGGGATATGGAGAGCTTTTCCTTATCTCCCTGATTCTGTTTATTATTATTATTGTTATTGCTAATTTATTGTCTGATGCTATTATATTGAGAGTTCTGAAAAAGCAAATAGCGCGCTGGTGTATTAATAACCGGCAGGGAGACAGGGACGCGGGTAAAAGGGAACTTTGCAGAGCTGGGGGTTTCTCAGAGAGGAGGCACCTGATTATTATTATTTTTTTTTTTTTGAGACGGAGATAGATTAGATTAACATAAGTGATTTTCCACATTAAGCCACTTACGGCCTATTAATTAGTAAGGTAATGAGCCATTTTGTTTCTCATTAGCGCTGTGTGCTCTGCTAATGCATTTCTATGGAAAAGTTGGAAAATTTCGCTCTGTGATAAGGACTTGGGAAATGTAGCACCAGGCGGCGATGGGGAGGGAGTGTCCTGCTTCACAGCCCGGGTGGCGGGGTGGGCCGGGGCCTTGCCTTGCCTCGCACCCACAAGGGACCCCATCTTGCACCAAACTGCTATAGGGTGTCCCCTGCCATCAGTTCCTGCGCTTATTTACCTTCCCATTCTTTTTTTGAAGCTTCGATCCTGGAAAACCCGACATGGCCCCTGGTGAGGCTGACATCTCAGTTTCTAGCTGGTTCATGTCTTTAACCTTCGCCCACTTTCCTCTCCCACCCCCTCCCAATAACATCATCAAAGAGGCCAACAGAATGGAGGTCTAAAACCGAATAAGTGGGTGTCGATCTAAGAAGTGATTAAGGATTTAATTTCATTACATTTCGGGCTTTCTGTTCCGCCTTTCCTGGCTGGTCAGTCACTTCAAAGCGGGTCACAATTAAAAAAAAATAAATTAGCGAGTCCTAATTGAAAGGGGTGAAGTGGCTGCCTTCTGGATGTGTGATACCAGTAAAAAAAATATCAAAGAAGATGGACAAGCTGGTAAAGAGATTTAAGGCATGCATTTACAATGAAAGAAAAGAATTGACGAAACCTGACTTTGATTTTGTTGAACAAGCAACACAAGTTTAAGCAAAGGTGGTTGGAGGGGTTGCTGTATACAAAAAAAATATATATATATATATATTTTCCAACAAATGACTGTTTGTTATTGCCTGTTTGGCATGCTTCATCGTCATGTATGGCAAATGTTTGTGGTTTCCTTTAATAAACAGTATATACAACTAAGAAAAGAATATAAATGATTGTGTTTTTATTTTATTTATTTTTTATTTATTTGTATTTATTTATTTAAAGCTTTTCTATACCGGCATTCATGATACAATCATATCATGCCGGTTTACAAATAACAGGGGGTGCAATAACTTTGTTCTTTTAACCAGTGCAGAGGAAGCAAAAAGTTACATTAATTAATACATTAATAAATAATTTAAGAATAAACAAATCAAGCGTGTATGTGGGAACAAACGTGCTGTCTCTGAAAACGGAGAACTTTTTGATTGTCAACCTAATGTTATGGCCCGAAAAGTCATTTGACAGAGCAGCGAAGGAAATGTATTTAATTCATTTGTTGATTTATATCTCGCGGATTACAACCGTGGAAACGATTTGGTTTGGGGATTTTTTTTTGTTTTTGTTTAGTTCTGCACCTGGGCCCGACAGCCCAGAGGAAATATCACAGTGCACCAGAAAGACAGGATGAAAAATAAATGTCCCATCCTTAAATGTACGGAAGAAAAAAAAAACCCCACACTTCTCCAAAGCAAACGGCAGGAGACGGGAGAGCAGCCTGGGCGTGGGGGAGAGAAGGGAGCATTTGTGCAAGGGGAAATTCTCCTAGACCCTGAGGTCCGAACTTGACTCATTTCCTATAGGGAGGCCGACATTGCAAACTCTGGATCCGAAGAATGTGAACTGCTTGGGGGTTTGGATTTTAGAGGTTTGGTGGGGGGGATCCAGATGAGCTCGTTGTAACAGGGTCTGGCTATCCTTTAGGGCATCATATAATAGTCTTTTTCGGTACACGACGTTGCTCCGACATAAGCCTTATGGCCCCTTGTCCGCTTCTCTTATAACTCCTGCCTGGGATTTACTCACTGGAGAGGGGACGCTTTGGGGAATCTCCTTCCTAAACTCCCCTTCTTTATTTAATCACCGTCCATGTTCCATAGCTACAGGTTAGCTCAGAAAAAAAAGCAACACGCACTGAAACCCCTTAAAGGCTAAAAAAAAAAAAAAAAAAGAAACGAAAACATGGGGGGGGGGGGGGGGGGGGGGGGAACCCAACCCCTGATTCCTTCCAAGCAGCCTCCTCCCTCCCCCTACTCCCCACCAGAGGGAAGGCATTTCCTGATCTCTCTATTAAAGAAAGAGCTTCGTATTCTCATTCCAAATACCTCGAGGAAAGATGAAAGTGCAGCGCTCCAGCCCATCAGGTCCCTGATCCAGATGTTATTGTGTTTCCCCTGAAAGGTTTTTTTGCAAAGAAACAAAGATGCTTCCTACTTCAAACGATTCTAATTGATGCTAATGACTATTAGATGGAGTGGGGGGCACTTGTTTCCAAAGAAAAGGGGGAGAATAAGAGTGCATTTTACAATCCCCTAATAGAAAGTTCCTTCCCCCAATGGCCTGCTTTAGCATGGATTTTGTTTATAATTTTTTTTTTTGGGGGGGGGGGGGGGAGGGGACCTGCAGATTTCCCACTCCCCTTTCTCCTCCCTCTTTTCGGACACCCTGCCGTTTTCCTTATTTTTACCATGAGAAATTTCACACCTACAGCCTTCTGCTCCTTTCAATGGACTGAATTTCTATCTGACTTGAATTGCAATCCCCTCGGTTCTAGTATTTAAATATATATAACTATATATGGCTACATATGACAAGATCTATTGAAGTATGTATTATATGCATATATATATATGTGTATTATATGTATATATATATATATATATATCAAACTCTATTAAATTATATGTGATATTTAAAAATATCTATTAAATAACATATTATTTGGGGTTTGTTTTTTTTTATAACAAGATCTATTAAATTTAGAAAAGAATAACAACGACTGCCTTTAAAACCTAAAGCAAACTTGTGAGATACAGAACTTAAAAAAATGACACTCGGATTATGTTTCATTAAAAAAAAAAAATACTAAACAAAAAAAATCTTACATATATAGTATAAATATTCTCCAAGAAAATTAGATCGGGAGGCATATGGTTGAACACACACATCTAATGAAAACCTGGGCAAAACCAAGGCGATTGCAATATTCTTAGCTAGATTTTTATTTATCTTTTGGTCCAAGTTTTCATTAGACGTGCTTAAAATATATAATTTACTAAATCTTGTCTATTCATACATACATACATATAAATATATATAAAAGTAGATCTATTAAATGTAGTTTCATGTACATATGTATATTCCACGTTTTACTGGTACAATCAAAATACGTGACAAAATAGCATAAATATAAACTACATAATTCATAACACACCTTCTAAAATACATAATTCATAACACACCTTCTAAAACATTTGCAAGATGTCCTTTAAAACACAAATAGTGATACAACATGCTGATTTAAAGACTCGTAGCAGCCCCCACTCTGTACACCTCTGTCCACCAAAATAATTTTAAGCACCCCACCTCTAAAGCCCAACAGTTAAACCATATAGCACAAGGCTATCTGAGAAAAAGAAACAATGATTTAAAAATGTTAAGCAAATAGCATTGCATTCCTCGGTATCTCTGAGATTCATCGACAGCACTTTCCACAGATAGGGTGCATCGCTTACTACTGCCACTTTCAATTTAGTTAGGGTCTTTTGCCATCTTTAACTAGAAAGAAGCGTTCTGAGCAGGAGGTACTACAGAACCATATATATAATATAATAATCTAATAAATAATTATTAAATGTGGAGAGAGGAAATGCATACTAAGAAATGTCATTAAAATATAGAGCAAATTCGTGGGATACATAGCCTACAAATTTGACACTCCGAGTATATGTATGTGTGTGAAAATAATACTTTAGTAGTGGGAGGAGACAGAGTGAGCGAGAGATTAATCTGAGACTAGCATATCATCAACCTGTTATGCTGTTTTATAAAAAAAAAAAAAATATTCATTACACTCGTTTCAACAAACCATTGCACATCCTTCATAAATAGAAGGCACGCGGGGGAAAAAAAAAGGTTTTCCAACTATCTTTTAATTTGTATCCGTGCCTAGTTTAAAGAGACAAGGAGGACTTAGAACTAATCCGAATGTGTGCGGACATCCCATCGACAGTACTGTGGCCATATTTATAATGGACATTCAAATGTAAAGACGTGCAAAAGATGGTCCTTTCATCCTGCCGGGTGCTGTGCTCGCGGGGATCTTACAAACAATTCTTACCAGAAGAAAGGCCATGTGCACAGAGCGCAGAAAGCGAGTAAAGTATTTATTTTCTTGCCTATGTCGTTATATTATTGCCTTTACTTTTAGATGAAACATTATATTATATAGTGTCACACAATGACTGGACATAAAACGGCAACCCCTTATTTAAATTTAATTAAAAAAAAAAAACAAAAAACTTCCCACTGTTAAACTACGGAAGATACACAACACAAGCGAGGGATCCCGATTACAACGCCTATGAATGGTGATCCACTTGGATAGGCGGAAATAAAGGTCAGCAAAACAGCTGTAGTTGAGACCTGTTCATTGGATTAACTTAATCCATCTCTGACTAACCTTTGAGAGCGCTGCTCCCTTCACCCGGCTTTGATGGAGTGGGGACCTGAATTTGGGATCAACTCTGAAGGGAAAGGAAGAGGTTCCCTACTAAGTTGTGTTTTGTACCTGACCTTGATGTTTGTGGAAGATGAGGCAGGCAATCAAGTTTAAACGAGTTATGGTCATGAAAACTCCTATTTTCCAAAAGCAAAATAGGAGCTCGGGCTGCAGGAAGGATTTCAGCCTTCACCTCAGAAGCCAAGGCTCAGCAAGCAAGGTCTTATTTCTGGCATGACTTCTTGCATCGGTGATTAGCTGTGGAAAGCTGTGCTCCTGTCTTCCAGTTTTTCTCGTTGTCACCGGGGCCTGCACACACAGGACAGCCCAGGGTCGTATTAGTGACTTCAGGCAAAAAAAAGTTACAGCCAGCGGCATCTTCTCCTCCTCCCTCTTGCCCTTGCCTGAAAAATCTAATAAAAAATAGCATGCAGTGAATTTTAGAGCTCACAAAGATGAAGAACTAGTGCCACTTACACGTCACTAGTGCTGCGCGCTACAGTATAGCGCCAGGGCATTAACTTGGCCAGGCGCTACAATTAGTGCACAAGACAGCGCTCACTGGCGCTCTGCTCAGCCGCTTTTAAGAGTCACGTTGTAATTGGAGCCCATTGTGCTTGTGCTTTCTTTCTTTCTTTCTTTCTTTCTTTTTTTGAAGCACAGTGCCCGGTTTGAAGATAAGTATAGGGATCTTTATTTAATTTATAAGCCTTGCAATCCCTTTCCATTCCCATTGGCAGAGAAGTCGCCCTAATAAATTGGGCTGAGTGTACAATTTAACGCAGTTATGTGAACATTTTTTTTTTGTCTGCAAACTTTACTGCCAATGCAGCAAAGACTTTTGTGCAGGAAAAAAAAAGGTGCCCACAAGAAGGTGGTAGAAGTTAGCACCTTCTCAGGGCTTTTCTCCTGTTTTCCTGGGCTAATGTTAATCTATGGGCAGAAGCTGGAGTTCTGGTGCCGGTACTGCAGTCATGATTCATGCACACAAAACATGCTTTGTCCATGTTTTTTTTTTTGTGAATAAGTATTATTTATGTGAGCAACATTTTTTTTCAGCACTGGTGCATATTCACTGGTACCCATAACCCCTTGTACATCCCCTCTTAATCCACCTCCTACCCCCCCCCCCCCCAGGGGTGAGGAGACAGGGAAAACGTGGAGAGGGCACCCTCCCCTAACCCTGACACCACATACACACAACCCCCCCCCCCCCCCCGTCCCTTCCACATATAAACTTCCCACTGGCTCTGGGACTGCCCTGAAGTATCTCCAGCAGCAGGGGCGGCTCTGCTGCTTGAGCCAAGGGGTGAGATGACGCGCCCGGGTCAGAGAGGGCTGGGGTGGGAGGGTGGATGCAGCTCCTTTTGCAGTTTTGCTGAGGAGTCCCATGAAATCTGGCCCCTTTGGGCATTTCAGATACCGGGGAAGGGGGAAGAGTTCCCAGAGGAGTGGCAGGTGGCTATTAGTGATAATATTTCTAGGAAGCAGGCAAACCTTCCACGCTCCCAGGAATCCTAATATCTGCCTCCCACTCTTCTCTCCCTCTCACTCACACCCTCTTTCCCTTCCTCTTTCTTTTCCTCCTTTCTCACTCACACCCCCTTCCTTTCTCTCCCCTTCCCTGCCCCCCCCCCCCTCCCACTCACACTCTCTCTTCCCTTCCCTTTAGGACTGGATTAAAGGGCATGTTAGTCAGGCAATTGCCCAGGGCACCAATAAGAGGCACTAAATATTAGTTTGAAGGCTCGGCAAATTAAATATTGATTTCAAATGGAGTCAATTTATTAGCCTGCCTGGGGCACCTACATGTCTCGGTCTGATCCTGCTCTCCTTGCCAAAATGGCCCCGGATATGAGATTGTGCCCAAGTCGGGATGCACCGTGCCAAAGTGAATATTGCTGGAGGTGGAGGTTCCTGTCTCGGAGCTTATGATTTGATTTTACTTGCCATGCCTTGCCCAAATGGCCTTGCACGTGAGATTGTTGCCAAGTCAGGATGCGCAGCACCAGTCTCACATGCAAGGCCATTTTGGCCCCACTTCTTCCAACTTCTAGGATCTGCCTCCCTTCTCCTTTTTCTAAAGCACTTTGTAAAGTTCTTTCCTACCTTACGGGGCCGATACAGTAAAACTCGCGGGAGTACAGTAATTTAATTTATTTAAATTAGGGCCGGCGGTAAAAAGAGGCACTAGGGACACTAGCGCGTCCCTAGCGCCTCTTTTTGGACAGGTGCGGCGGCTGTCAGCGGGTTTGACAGCCGACGTTCAATTTTGCCGGCGTCGGTTCTCGAGCCCGCTGACAGCCATGGGTTCGGAAACCGCACGCTGGCAAAATTGAGCGTCCAGTTTTCAACCTGCAAGCCGCGGGCCTATTTAACATTTTTTTTTCTTTTTTTTTTACTTTTTTAAACTTCCGGGACCTCTGACTTAATATCACCATGATATTAAGTCAGAGGGTGCACAGAAAATGGCTGCACATTTTACTTACTGAATTGCGCAGGAATACCTAATAGGGCCATCAACATGCATTTGCATGTGGCGGGCGCTATTAGGTTCGGGGGGGGGGGGGGGGGGGTGTTGGACACGCGTTTTCGATGCGCTATTACCCCTTACTGAATAATGGGTAAAGCTAGCACGTCCAAAACGCGCGTCCAATCACGGGTTAACAGTGCGTTCCGGCGGAGTATCACCTAGACTGTCCTTGGAGCACAGGTGCATCTGTCATTGCTTTGACAACAATGCAAAGGTATGCTGGCCACCTCAGCTAGTGTAGGTAGTATAGCATTGTCAGTCCAAATATGACCCTGTCACATCAGGGCAACAAAGGAGCTCCCTGCATGTTATGGTGCGCATCCCTAATGCCTCCTTATTGGCGGAAGCGGCGGCTGTCAGCGGATCTGACAGCCAACGCTTAATTTTACCGGCGTCGGCTGTCAAACTTGCTGACAGCCACAGGTTCGGAAAACGGACGCCAGCAAAGTTGAGCGTCTGTTTTCCAACCTGCGGGCCGCGGGCAGATTTTTTTTTTTAAATAAGTTTTTTGTTTTTTGTTTTAGTTTTTGGGGCCTCCGACTTAATATTGCTATTAATATGGGCTTGGCCGCATATTTTACTTTCTGTATTGCGGGTGACTAACTAATAGGCTCATCAACATGTATTTGTATGTGATGAGCGCTATTTGTTTTCGGGGGGGGGGGGGGGGGGGTGTTTGGCTGCATGTTTTCGACGTGCTATTGCTCCTTACAGTATAAGGGGTAATAGATGCACGTCGGAAACGCGTGGCCAATCATGTGGTAAACGGTGTGCTTGGTCGAGCGCACCATACTGTATCAGCCTGAATGAGTTTCAAATCCTTCAGCTGGGGTCACAAGTGCCTCAAATAGCAGCACTTTTTAGACACTGGCAGCAGCAGCAGCAGCAGCATTAATAGTGGAGGAAGACAGTTTGAGGCCTTCGCACTCGCAGCCCCTGCAGTGGCTCAGCCCTTTCTTCAATGTCTGTTGAGGAGGGAGGGATTTTAGTTACTGCAGGGCCTATGACCTTGCATTGGCTCTTAGGCTCCGCGCTGTCACCTGCAGATCACCTTTGGGCTCGGGACCAGCTATGAAGGGAGGGGGGAAGGGCGGACTAAGTCATGGGCCTGTGGAGGCTGCCACTACTTCTCTCTCCTCACCCAGCGCTTAAGAGAAAAAAATGTTGCCCTTGTCATCAGCCTGCTCTCTCTTCTCACCAAAGGGAGACGTTGCTGCTGGCCCTGGCTCAGGGAAAATGTTTAGAGACAGTTGTTTGAAGGATGAGGAAGGGGGTCTGAGGATTGAATCAGCTGGAGAGTATTGGCTGTGGAGGGTGAGAGAGAGATGAACGAAAGAAGAATGACTGAAGGATGCAAGAGAAGAGGTGGGGGAGATAAGAGGGGGATCAGCTGGAGGGATGTGAGAGAAGGGCTGGAAATTAGTAGGTGAGGTTGGGAGGTGACACAGAGGATGAAGGTGACATGGAGGAGGAAATGGGCGATGACAGAGGATCAGCTTGGTTATATGAAGGGCTCAAGGGTGAGAGGATCAGCTGGGGGGTATGTGTGTGTGTGAAAAGGGCTGAGGGGGTGAGAGAGGGGGTTAGGATGGGGAGGTGAAAGGAACTGGGAGATGTGAAAGGGAATCAGCTGGAGGGATGGGAGTTTGGAAGGGAGGAGGTTAAGAGAGGACGTCCTCTGGACAGAGTGGAGTGGAGGCTGAGAGAGAAGACAACTGGAGTGCAGTGAGGGTGAGAGTGGAGTGAGTGCTGGAGGGGGATACATTTTTTGATCATCCTCTGGGTTATGTGAATTTCAAGGGCTTAAATGGTGGTCACATTGCCTAAAAGCTTGGTACACACAACATCCCTTTTGCAATCCAACACCAACTCCTTCCCCCCTCCTTGTCTTTTACCTGGCCTCTCAATATTTTTCCCTCCACATCTGTCCCTGGCATGCCCAAAATTTGCCAAAGTGATGGGGCTTCAGCTGCTTTTGATAAGAGGCTATTTCAGGCCTTGCCATCTTCAGCTTTCCTTCTCACAAAGCCAACACCCAAGTCAGCACCCAAGCCCCATTCTCATACCTTTTTCATACACCCACCAAATGCTAACGATGCTCTAGTTAAAGAAAGTTAATAATACAAATATCACTGCCAAATTATTCTTTTTTTTTTTTTAGTATATTTTTCTAGATTATTTTTTCTATAGTACCTTTCACTCAAAGAACATAAGAATGTAAAAATTGCCATGCTGGGGCAGAGACCTGGCAGATCCCATAAAGTTACTCACTCCCGGGATAGCAGTAGCTTTCTTTAGTCTGCCTGGTTAATATTCAGGCTGATGCTACACCGTGCGCTGGCTGCAGCACATGGTTTAACCCGCGACTGGGCACGCGTCCATATCCCCCGATGCAAAAACAAACAAACAAACAAAAAAAACGCGCGTCCTATCACGCGCAAAGGTAATAGGGCTCATCACATGCAAATGCATGTTGATTAGGCTATTATCGATTCCCCCTCCATGCAAAAAAAAAAAAAAGTGCGCCAGAGCTCACATTTTTATTCACAAAAATTAACACCGGCTCTGGAGCTGGCATTAAGTCTCGAGCAGCCCACAAAAAGTGGCGATATTAAGTCGGAGGAACTAAAAAGCTAGAAACATTCCCCCCCCCTCAAAAAAAAAGTGTGCTGGCGGTCAGGTTAGGAAAATGGATGCTGTAAAATTGAGCGTCCGGTTTCCTAAGTGGCTGACAGTCACCTCTCCTGGGTGCCCGCTGCCAAGGAGGTGATAGAGGCGCGCAATTTTCCCTAGCGCCTCCTTTTTACTGCCGTGGCCCATTTGCACGAAGCACTGAGCGCTCTGGAGAAGTGGATCGGCGCACATTAAGGGAGTGAGCGCTCAATCATGAGCGCCCCTTTAACGCAGGCCGATATTGCATCGGCCAGAATGTGTTTTAGACTTTTCCTCCAGGAGCTTATCCAAACCTCTTTTAAACCTGGCTACGTTACTCGCCTTGATCATGTCATCTGACAACACATTCCTCAGCTTGATAGTGCGCTGAGGGAAAAAGTACTTTCTCCAATCTATTTTGAATCTGTTCGTTGTTAATTTCATAGGGTGTCCACTTGTTTTAGTAGTATTTGAATGGGTCAATAGCTGTCCTTTATTTATCTATTGTACCCCACTCATAATTTTATAAGCTTCTATCATGTCCCTTTTCAGCCTTCTCTTGGTGTAGACACATTCATTAATATTTTAATGCATTATTCTAAAAACAAATTAGAAGGTCCTGATTTAGTTTATTGGAGTTGGTAAACTTTACAAGCTGCAAAAGTGAATACCTGAACAAATTATATACAACTGTTAATATACTGTAGAACACACAGTGAATGTGTTATTTAATTAAATTGCATTAAATTGGGTTAGATTAATTGCCTAGTGGTCTAGGTACTAAGTATTTTTTCCCCATTGATGCAAAATGACAAAAAAAAAACCCCTTTAGTATCTTTGGCTTATAGTCTAGAGAAAAACATTGAGTGAACAGTTTGATCTAGGAAGGGTAAGTTCTTTAACGTCATTAGTACCTTTACCATAACAACAGAGGACTGTCAACAATCAAGGACATTAGGTGAGGACAGGCTGCCTTTAAGGCTGATTCCTGCCATTCCTTAGCCCATGGGGAGTTTGTTTCTCTTCCTGATGCTTGGTGTAAGAAGAAGTATGCTTCTGGGATGGGAATGATTGCTGCTGGGTGTGGGCCTGCTTCTCCCATATTGTACAGGATGCATGAGATTATCACCTGCTAATGGGAGCTGCAGGAGGTTACCAAGATTTCAGTGTACTTACCAAAATTTACCTGACAATGCAGCATGCTCTGACTCTTGTCAGAGTGTCTGAAATGGTCTTAGTTTGTGTATTCGCTGTCTGGGTTTGTAATGAAAACAGCAGATTCATTTTACTATCTATCCATCTAAAGAGGAAAGCTGAGCTTATGGAGAACTGGTGCACCATAGTTGCTAATCTTAATATTGAAGAGGCCACTTGATAAGGATGATGATGATGTATAGGGTTATATATACAGTAATTACTGTATGTACTCTCTGTTCATGCATATGTGTCTTTAAACATAAATATTCTCTCTGTCTTTTTATCTATGTATTAATTGCAGTCTCAGGTGTATGTACTAATGCAATTGTAGGGCAATTGCAGTGTCCTGAGCAAGGTGTCCAATGAAAATCTGGAACAAGTAGGTTGGGAAAATTAAAAAAAATAGTAATTTAACCAAAAATGATACCCAAACTTGAATAACGAACAAAACTTGAAGTAAACACAGTGGCCTCTTTCTGTCAGGGCTCCAGTCAGGCCTGGATTTTGGCACAGGCACACTAGGCCTCTATCTAGGGTATCTATGCACCATCACGTGCTGTGTGTCCTTTGTATCTGTGCAATCCTCCGGTTTGTCACTAAGGGGCTCATTTTTTAAAGCGATAGCACGCGAAAAGGGGCGGCATCAAGACCGGAACAGGAGGAGTCGGGGCGGATGCCGCGAAGACATGGCGGACAGCAAAAAGGTAAGAACCCTTTTCGCTGCCTATTTCGCACCCAATAGCACCACCTTTTATGATGGCGCTATTGGGTGCGAAAGCCGGCAGTGATCGCACCGCAGAGTTGCGATCGCTGCCGGCTTTCACAGGCCCGCCCCCCCCTCCGCTTCGCCCCCTCGCCCCCCTGTACCACGCGATTCACGAAGCCGCGGTAGGCTAGAAAATCTAGGCCTAACTTTGTAAAGGTGGGATATCAAACGTTCATAAATAAATATCTGGGAGCTTCATGTGGGGCTGCCGACTCTCTGCTTCTTTGGCTGCGCCTGGTTTACCCCGGAAGCCTGTGCTGCCCATGGGTCTGACGACCAGCCCCCCTCCCACACTGCTCCTCGGTCTTCCCCTATGGAGGGATCCAAACTGCTGCCTGCTCCCAGCTGCTGTGGGAATGGAGATGCGCTACTTCCTGCCACCGCTAGGGTTCCCAACCTTTCCATGGAGCGGGACTGCACTCTTGGGGGGGGGGGGGGGCTTCAAAACCGAGCCGTCCGGTCCAAAACCAGGCAGTTGGGTCACCCTAGCCACCGCAGGTCCATGAAATATGAGGGAGGGAGGGGATGGGCGGCGCTGGAGGTCTACCAGGGTGGTGGTGCGGTGAATTGGTGATTTGGGGGAGGGAGGAGGGGGAGGGAAAGGAGGCACAGTAGGCACCAATATTATTTATGGGCAGCTGACAGCTAAATCCAGCACTGGATTCAGGTTTACAGGAGATCAAACAGGACCAGACAGAACCAAAAGGAATAAGGCTTTTTCCTAATCCGAGCCTATAGGGAAAAACAAGCCTAGAAAATCGGGCCCCTCAGTGCAGGGTTGGAATAGGGCATCAGGACACCGGGAACTTTTCTGTGCAGTAGACTGAAGGAGTCAGCAGGCACTCAGCACTGGGTCTAAAACCAAAGCCCACGGCCTGGTGAGGTCAGATCCTGAGGTATTTACAAGCTGTGACATTCAAACTGGGGCCAGTCCACAGCACTGATACCCACATACATCTGCAATTACATACAGCCCTCAGCACCTTTCCGGCCCCTATGGCAGGATGCAGAGCAGGCAATATTGTGGCTGCTTTCTCATTTAATGCTTCCGACCCTGTAACTCTTCAGTTCCCAAACCCAACTCAAGAGGTTTTTTTGTTTTGTTTTTTTTAAGATGCACTCAAACAGCGCAAACTGCGATTGGGAATGTAAACTCCTCCTGTAATCCAGGTACGTGGCTTTGGGTGGGGTTTGCTAGAGCGTGAATTCAAAGCAGGGCAATATCTATCTGTGACTATGCGCATGTGTGTGTGTATTTGTATATTATATTCAGTTTGTAACAGCATTCCCCATGGTGGAAACAACATAGACTCAACATAGAGCGCCCAAAAGGGATGGACTGGTGATATCAAATTTCTACGCCTAAGTTTCGGGCCCTGTCACAAAGCAAATATAGATTCTCACAGCCGTCCCCCAAGAGCAGCAACAAATAAGCTTGAAGCACATACACCTACGTTTCGGTAAAGCCAAGAACCACTCATGATTCCTGCACCCCGTCTCTGCTCTTGTCTTCTCCTGTGAGGCTGCCCGCGAAGGCCGGACAATGCTGATGCTCCACCGGCCTTCACTGCTCTCTCGCCAGGTCACCTCTGAACAGAGCACAGCCATCTCCGAAATGCTCATCGGATTTTAATAAGGGGCTAATAAAAGCAGGACCATAAAGTTCTGAAACCTCACATTTTAAATTAATTGGGAATTATGGAACAAAATAACCATTGATTTAGCATTAGTACAGTCATGAGTGACAAATAATCCCGGTGCTCCTTTTAATTATCTTTTTCTTTTTGGGATGCCACTGTCCACTGCTAATTGGGATGCTAATGGCCAGAGGAAAGTCCCTAAGTGGTTCACAGGCTCTCCTTGCCCAGGGCAAGCAGCCTTCCAACAATGGGATCACAAATTGTAGGGAGCAGAGCGTGCTGATCACATCAGAAACGGTCTGCGGATTTCTCTCTTTCTGTCCTCTGCCGCCCCTGGCAAGGACATATGGTCTAATTGCTGCGCCAGTGGAGGATCTACAGTACTACCTCATTAAAAGCTGCAGCAGCTTTCACTTTGCCCTCTTGTATTCATCTTTCATTATTTGGTTCCCTCTCTACTTATCTCATATTCAGTCGGTGGATATTGGGGGGTAATGTGGGCCATGCGGATCATTTATTTCTTATTTTTACAGCTTAACTGTTACAAAAAAAAGGGGGAAGGGAAACAATGTCAAAATGTAATCCCCCCCCCCCCCTTTTTTTTTTTTTACCTGTAAGTCAATACTAACAATATTAGAAAAAAAAAAGCCAAAAGCGAAGCATAATGAAGCTGATGAAAAAGTGGAAAGCGGGAACACCAGGAGATTATTTAAAAAAAAAAAAAAAAAAAAATCCAAATCTGTCTGGAAGTTCCAGAATAGAGCATTAAGTGTTGGAAATCACGTCTCCAGAAAGAAATGCGCTCAGTGGTAGGAAAAAAGCGGGCATTTAAGATCTTGGAGCCCATAGGCAGGAGCAGAGAGCAGGGTCGAGGAGCAGACTGCAGTGGTGCCCCTTTGAAGTGGCCTTAAGAGAGCAGGAGCAGGTTCCTCTTTGGGCTGACTAGGGTGCCTTCAAAATTTGGCACCCTAGCCAGTTGCCTATGCCCAATTCTGGGACTTGAAAAACTCCACTCCGTTGAGTATTGGCAATCTGGTCTGTTTTAAAGGTACAAATCACAAAAGACAATTTACCCTTCCCTTGATCTCTAGCCTTTGTCCATGTTCAACCACTGAATATGCAAACTGGATAAACCATAGAATATTATAGACTGTGTGCAAATTTACATGTTTCTTGTTTTTCCCTCGATCTCCTGGTTTTCACTTTTTTTTTCACTCATCATTGGCTGTTTTCTTTTTACTTGTTTATAAGACCTCTATATGACTACCCTATAAGGCCTGTCCAAGGCAGTTTACAGTAACACACCAAGGTGTTAACCTATAGGTAAAAAAATTAAATATTATGACATTAAGATTTTTTTCCCTATTTTGTTTTGTGTGTCTATTTAGTAGCCTTAGTGAATATGTTTCAACTGTATTTTTCACTATGATATTGCAAATGGTGGTGTATAGCTGGTGATGTCTGCATTGGGCATTATACAATAGAGCCAACGGTGATATGAATGGTTTATTCTTATTCTTGGTGGCTACATTGTGCAATGTTATGCTTTTATAACTATATGGGGTTGAACAGATAGAAATGCACACAATCAAAAGCAGGAGGTTTATTTTCTAAATTGCTCCCTTGTACTTGTCCTGTTTCCTTTGGAGCAGCCGTGTGAGCAACAGTCATTAATGACATCACGCACACTGGATTTTCACTCCACATTTAATGTGTGATGTCATTAATGATTTTCTTTACAAAATGGCAGCTCCCAATAGAATGGAACTGCAGAGGAGCTGCTTCAAGAAATAAAATTACAAAAATAAAAATTAAAGTGACTATCTCAACATTGGAGTCTACAGCCTTGCAAATTAAATCCCTCAATCCACTAACTTTGCTAGTTTCACATTTTTTAATGACTGCTGCTAATGAACTTCTGTTATAGAATTAAAACCTTCACATAGGCATTTAAAATGAAAATACTTGCTTTTCTTTATCCATATATCTTGGCAGCTCTATAAGGGAACTTCATACAACTAGCATAACATTTCCAGTATTTCTGCTTTATAGTGCTAAGAAATTATGTACAATCATCGGTCCATACAATTGACAAACTTGATTTTTGGTACTTATTGGATTGCATATAAAAATAAAAAACACAACATTTCCATTTTCTTCTTAGACACAGCCCAACATGATATCATGTTTCAAGACTTGGGTTATCTGCCTACCTGATGCGAACGTGGCGGACCTCACGCGTCACCTAGATAGGATTTTAGACAGAGCTGGCTGTCGTGGTACATGTGGGCACCAATGACATAGGAAAATGTGGGAGGGAGGTTCTGGAAGCCAAATTTAGGCTCTTAGGTAGAAAGCTTAAATCCAGAACCTCCAGGGTAGCATTCTCTGAAATGCTCCCTGTTTCACGCGCAGGTCACCAGAGGCAGGCAGAGCTCCGGAGTCTCAATGCGTGGATGAGACGATGGTGCAAGGAAGAGGGATTCAGTTTGTTAGGAACTGGGGAACCTTTTGGGGAAGGGGGAGTCTCTTCCGAAGGGATGGGATCCACCTTAACCAGGGTGGAACCAGACTGCTGGCACTAACCTTTAAAAAGGAGATAGAGCAGCTTTTAAACTAGAACAAAGGGGAAAGCCGACAGTCGCTCAGCAGCGCATGGTTCGGAGAGAGGTATCTTTAAAGGATACTAATAATGCATTAGAATTAGGGCATCCCGACAGTGAGGTTCCAATAATTAGAAAAGTAGTCCAAGTGCCTGTAACTAAAAACTCACCTGAGCTAAAAAATTCTAACTTATCCCTATCAATTAAAAAGCAGACTGAAAATACAAACAAAAAACAAACTTTGAAATGTTTGTTTGCTAATGCCAGAAGTCTAAGAAGTAAGATGGGAGAATTAGAATGTATAGCAGTGAATGAATGACATAGACCTTAATTGGCATCTCAGAGACATGGTTGAAAGAGGATAACCAATGGGACAGTGCTATACCGGGGTACAAATTATATCGCAATGACAGAGAGGAGCATTCGGGAGGAGGTGTGGTGCTTTATGTCTGGGATGGCATAGAGTCCAACAGGATAAACATCCTGCATGAGACCAAATACAAAATTGAAATCTTTATGGGTAGAAATCCTTGTGTGTTGGGGAAGACTATAGCGATAGGGGTATACTACCGTCCACTTGGTCAAGATGGTGAGACGGACAGTGAAATGCTAAGAGAAATTAGGGAAGCTAACCAAATTGGTAGTGCACGTAATAATGGGAGGACTTCAATTACCTATCAATATCAAGGTGGAAAGCAAAATAATTTACTATGTATAATAGCTTAAGAAGGTGTCAGCAAGCCTGACGTTGTGTGACTTTCTCAAAGACACCAAACGGATAGTTTTGCAAAATCGATCAGACTATGACAACGAGATCCAAAGGCAGTTAAATGATACTAGATTTTACAAAGGTTTGGATTCCAATCCAACCACCGAAATACAACAAGAAATTTCTCAGATTGTGAAAGATGGTGTCAAGTCCGGTTTTTTAACTTCAAAAGAAGCTAATTTTTTGACCAAAAAATGTCCCCGGGTACCCGTGTTTTACACGTTACCAAAAATTCACAAAAATGCTGAAAGTCCTCTAGGGCGTCCAATAGTGTCCAATTGTGGGTCACTTTTAGAACCACTCTCTCGATTTATAGATCATTTTTTGGCACAGTTTGTTCCTTTGATAACATCATATGTGAGAGACTCATCGGACATGATTGTTTTTTTAGAACAACTCAACATAGATACTACGAATTTGAAAATGGCTACACTGGATGTTGAAGCACTATATACTTCAATTCCACAAGATGAAGTCAT
Organism: Rhinatrema bivittatum; assembly: GCF_901001135.1. Classification (NCBI taxonomy): domain Eukaryota; kingdom Metazoa; phylum Chordata; class Amphibia; order Gymnophiona; family Rhinatrematidae; genus Rhinatrema; species Rhinatrema bivittatum. The sequence goes on along the minus strand of NC_042615.1, from coordinate 271,258,399 downwards.
AAAAATTGCAGAAACATTTTTTGAAAAACGTCCGAGACCGCACCAGATTCCAAGTGTTCTTTTATTACAACTATTGACAGTGGCTTTAAAGAAATTTTTTTTGCTTATGATCATCAGTTTTTCCAGCAGATATGTGGTACTGCTATGGGGGCCACGATGGCCCCCGATTTGGCAAATCTATATATGGATTTTTTTGAGACACAATGGTTAACTCATCATCCCTTTCAACAATATCTAATAACGTGGAAGCGATATATTGATGACGTTTTCATTTTGTGGAGGGGAGATGAAGATACTTTTAAATCTTTTGTGCTATGGTTAAACTCCTGCAACATACATTTGAAGTTAACGCCCAATATTGAATCGATTTCCATTACTTTCTTGGATATACAAATTACTCTGGTTGAAGGGAAGTTCATGACGTCACTCTTTCGTAAAACTGTCAGTTCGAACACATATTTACATTATACTAGTGCCCATCCTAAGAATTTGAAGACAAATTTGCCAGTAAGTCAATTTATTAGAGCGAGACGCCTGTGTACAACTACAGCGGATTTTGAGATTCATTCCAAAATTTTACAAGAACGTTTTTTGGCACGCGGGTATCCTCGTAAATGCATTCGCAAAGCTTATCAGTGAGCCAAATACTGTCAGCGTGAATGGCTTTTCTTTCCCCGTTCTACAGACGTAGATTCACGTCACACCTGTGTTCTACCATTCTCTCATTTGCCTTTAGAAATTCCGCCGTTCCATTTTGAAAAATTGGCATATTTTTACAGCTGCATGATGTTTTCAAGATACCACCTCGCATCACATTCTCCCGGCCACCAATTTAAAAATGTCTTCGTGAAGTTGGACAGTTCCATTGACCCTATACAGTCTGAAGATTTTATTGGTTCACATCAACCATGTCACAACTGCTCAGTATGTGGGTCATCGATGTCAATTCAACATTGCCTAACAGTAAATTCTGGTTATAAGATTATTTTAAAACATGATACGACTTGTAATTCCTCTATGGTTGTTTATTTAGTACAATGTTCCTGTCTATGTCTCTACCAAACGGATACTGAAAACAAGAATGATCGAACATCGATCGAACATTAATAATGTAAGACAAGATGAACCCCTAGTGACACACTGTACAGAATTTGGACATTCTTTTTCTGATTTACAATTCTGTGCAATTGATCATGTTCCTTTGCATTGGCATGGCGGAGATCGAGAACGCCTTCTGTTACAGTCTGAACAGCGTTGGATTTTCCAATTAAACACAGTTGCACCTATGGGACTGAACGCTGAATTAGATTTGCATCCATTCCTAGGATAATGCAAATTCCTAATTATCACTGTCTATTATGATTGATAGAACATTGTAAGAGGATACGTCATGAATATTTTACGTAACTAGTGACGTCATAAAACAGTTGAACATTTAAAGAGATGCAAGCCTCGGCTTCAATTCCTCCTCCTTGTTCCGGTTACAAAAGTTGAGACGTTACGTCCTTGTGAACGGGTAGCTTGATTTACTTAAAGATAAGTATATATTCTTTCATCTTCTATAAGATAATATTCTAAAGGGTTTTATTTATCGTGTTGCAGGATAAAGACTCTTATCTGTATGTTCTTCACTTGCCCCTGAAGAAGCTTAACAGTGAAACACTGGCCGTGTTGGGCTATCATATGTAAAAGTAAAATCTCTTAAGAGTCTACTTTTCACAGATGGAGGACTATTTTTAAAGAAAAAGCAAAAAAATATTAACAAAAAATTCTTTTGAGAAAAATTAAAATTAAAAGAAGGTGAATGACTGAGAAGACCGGTTGGTGTCTTTGAGAAAGTCACACAACGTCAGGCTTGCTGACACCTTCTTAAGCTATTATACATAGTAAATTATTTTGCTTTCCACCTTGATATTGATAGATTTTGGTTGCGGTGGATAATTGGTGACTCCTTTTGGTAAGAGTTGTGTAGACTTCAATTACCCCAATATTGACTGGGTAAATGTATCATCGGGTCATGCTAGAGAGATAATGTTCCTGGATGGAATAAATGATAGCTTTATGGAGCAATTGGTTCAGGAACCGACGAGAGAGGGAGCAATTTTAGATCTAATTCTCAGTGGAGCACAGGACTTGATGAGAGAGGTAACGGTGGTGGGGCCGCTTGGCAATAGTGATCATAATATGATCAAATTTGATTTAATGACTGGAAGAGGAACAGTGTGCAAATCCAAGGCTCTCGTGCTAAACTTTCAAAAGGGAAACTTTGATAAAATGAGAAAAATTGTTAGAAAAAAACTGAAAGGAGCAGCTACAAAAGTATAGAATGTCCAAGAGGCATGGTCATTGTTAAAAAATACCATTCTAGAAGCACAGTCCAGATGTATTCCACACATTAAGAAGGTGGAAAGAAGGCAAAACGATTACCGGCATGGTTAAAAGGGGAGGTGAAAGAAGCTATTTTAGCCAAAAGATCTTCATTCAAAATTGGAAGAAGGATCCAACAGAAGAAATAGGATAACGCATAAACATTGGCAAGTTAAATGTAAGACATTGATAAGACAGGCTAAGAGAGAATTTGAAAAGAAATTGGCTGTAGAGGCAAAAACTCACAGTAAAAACCTTTTTAAATATATCCGAAGCAGAAAGCCTGTGAGGGAGTCAGTTGGACCGTTAGATGATCGAGGGGTTAAAGGGCACTTAGAGAAGATAAGGCCATTGCGGAAAGATTAAATTATTTCTTTGCTTCGGTGTTTACTGAAGAGAATGTTGGGGAGGTACCCGTAATGGAGAAGGTTTTCATGGGTAATGATTCAGATGGACTGAATCAAATCACAGTGAACCCAGAAGATGTGGTAGGCCTGATTGACAAATTGAAGAGTAGTAAATCACCTGGACCGGATGGTATACACCCCAGAGTTCTGAAGGAACTAAAAAAATGAAATTTCAGACCTATTAGTAAAAATTTGTAACTTATCATTAAAATCATCCATTGTACCTGAAGACTGGAGGATAGCAAATGTAACCCCAATATTTAAAAAGGGCTCCAGGGGCGATCCGGGAAACTACAGACCGGTGAGCCTAACCTCAGTGCCAGGAAAAATAGTGGAAAGTGTTCTAAACATCAAAATCACAGAACATATAGAAAGACATGGTTTAATGGAACAAAGTCAGCATGGCTTTACACAGGGCAAGTCTTGCCTCACAAATCTGCTTCACTTTTTTGAAGGAGTTAATAAACATGTGGATAAAGGTGAACCGGTTGATATAGTATACTTGGATTTTCAGAAGGCGTTTGACAAAGTTCCTCATGAGAGGCTTCTAGGAAAAGTAAAAAGTCATGGGATAGGTGGCGATGTCCTTTCGGGGATTGCAAACTGGCTAAAAGACAGGAAACAGTAGGATTAAATGGACAATTTTCTCAGTGGAAGGGAGTGGACAGTGGAGTGCCTCAGGGATCTGTATTGGGACCCTTACTTTTCAATATATTTATAAATGATCTGGAAAGAAATACGATGAGTGAGATAATCAAATTTGCAGATGACACAAAATTGTTCAGAGTAGTTAAATCACAAGCAGATTGTGATAAATTGCAGGAAGACCTTGTGAGACTGGAAAATTGGACATCCAAATGGCAGATGAAATTTAATGTGGATAAGTGCAAGGTGATGCATATAGGGAAAAATAACCCATGCTATAATTACACAATGTTGGGTTCCATATTAGGTGCTACAACCCAAGAAAGAGATCTAGGTGTCATAGTGGATAACACATTGAAATCGTCGGTTCAGTGTGCTGCGGCAGTCAAAAAAGCAAACAGAATGTTAGGAATTATTAGAAAGGGAATGGTGAATAAAACGGAAAATGTCATAATGCCTCAGTATCGCTCCATGGTGAGACCGCACCTTGAATACTGTGTACAATTCTGGTCGCCGCATCTCAAAAAAGATATAATTGCGATGGAGAAGGTACAGAGAAGGGCTACCAAAATGATAAGGGGAATGGAACAACTCCCCTATGAGGAAAGACTAAAGAGGTTAGGATTTTTCAGCTTGGAGAAGAGACGACTGAGGGGGGATATGATAGAGGTGTTTAAAATCATGAGAGGTCTAGAACGGGTAGATGTGAATCGGTTATTTACTCTTTTGGATAGTAGAAAGGCTAGGGGGCACTCTATGAAGTTAGCATGGGGCACATTTAAAACTAATCAGAGAAAGTTCTTTTTTACTCAACGCACAATTAAACTCTGGAATTTGTTGCCAGAGGATGTGGTTAGTGCAGTTGGTATAGCTGTGTTTAAAAAAGGATTGGATAAGTTCTTGGAGGAGAAGTCCATTACCTGCTATTAAGTTCACTTAAAGAATAGCCACTGCCATTAGCAATGATAACATGGAATAGACTTAGTTTTTGGGTACTTGCCAGGTTTTTATGGCCTGGATTGGCCACTGTTGGAAACAGGATGCTGGGCTTGATGGACCCTTGGTCTGACCCAGTATGGCATTTTCTGATGTTCTTATGTTCTTAGAGGTACATATTCTTTTAAAGCCACTCAATTATATATAGTACTGACAAATTCTTCCATCTTGTTCCCACAATACACAAAACAGGAAGCACTGTTGGTTGCCTACTTTAGTCAATGTGGGTACACTTTTCAGGGTATAAAATGGACCTATTCTTGATCATATAAAGGTGGACTGGAGGGGTGAAACAGATTGCAATGGTTAAGTTAACAGGGACAGGAATGGATTTTCTGTATGCAATCTGTACATCCATTGGGATTAAATGCAGAGACAGAGTGGAATGTTCTACTGTGCATCTCTGGATAGGTAGCTGACAGCCATATTCATTACTGGAAGCCTATGTTCAATCAGAGATAGCCAGACATTGATATAAGTAGTGATAGGTGGACTTCCTCATTCAGATATGTCAGGTGAGCAAATTATTTTCCATTCTACTTATGACAAACATTCATCCGAAGATAAAAGTATCCAATATCCTTCTGTTACCTGATGTGCTCTCTCTCTCTCTGTGTATGTGTGGAGTTTTTGGCCTGCCTTAAGACCTGCAGCCTAGTGGGTATCACTATCTTCCCTGCTCACATGCAGTCCTTCATGGCCACCAGAGATTTCTCTCCTGATAGGTCCTATCCTCCTCTCTTCGTAGTCCAGCCACCACAGCAACACCCTAGGCAAGTGGCAACAAGCCACGTCTTGCTTCAGAATGGGATGTGCATGCATCCTGAATTGCTGTGCAATGGCTGGGATTCCCTTTCAACAGGGGAGTTTGAATGTTGCTTCTGCAGCCACTGCTGATCCGCTGAGCAAAAGACAGGCCTGGGAATCCCACTCCTGGAGAAAGGGGGTGCCAGCATGGCCATTTGGCTAGGGTCTACAATGTTCAAGGGGCCTACTTTTGTTGGGCAAAATTTAAAAAAAAGCTAAATATATCTATTTTTAACATGTATAAATAAAAAATGTCTTCAACGTATTGTACTAACTTTTTTATGCAAGAGAAGGATTCAGTCGTTTTGTTCTTTAAATTTAAATATGACGGTTTTATTTTATAGAACTTCTATAAAATAAAACCGTCATATTTAAATTACCTGAGCAATTTGTTGGTGAACACCTCTACGTTGTAACAAACCTGCATGTAACTGTAATGTTTGTCATATGTTTTAGACATTTATTACAATTGTTGACAAAGTTATGACAACATTATTTAGAAGCGATCTTATTTTTCACAATAATAAATTAATGAAGACAATGGTTTTTTTTAATTATTATTATTAATAAAAGAATCAGGTAATACTAATTTTTAATTTAGAAGTTAAAATAATCTATTTTACATAATTTTGTATCAATTCTTTTTCCGTTTAGTTTTGGGTGACAATGTAAACTGAAAGTGGCACGGCAAAAAGAAAATGAGCCAAATTACAGGAAGAAGCAGTCAAAAGGTCAAAATTGATTACAGGATTTCTGATCAAAAACCAAAAAATACACGAGGCTGGGAATGATCAGATTAGTAGAGACAATCAAGTGGTTGTATTACGTTCCGCACCAGACAATGACTGTTCCTCACAAGCATTCGATAATGAAATAAATCAATGAATCGATTTGGAACAACCTTCTACAGGGGGAAAAAAATAATGAAATGGAGTCTGAAGTCTAAAGAGGTTAGGACTGTTCAGCTTGAAGAAGAGACTGCTGAGGGGGGATATGATAGAGGTGTTTAAAATCATGAGAGTTCTAGAACGGGTAGATGTGAATTGGTTATTTACTCTTTCAGATAATAGAAAGACTAGGGGGCACTCCATGAAGTTAGCATGGGGCACATTTAAAACTAATCGGAGAAAGTTCTTTTTTACTCAACGCACAATTAAACTCTGGAATTTGTTGCCAGAGGATGTGGTTAGTGCAGTTAGTGTAGCTGTGTTTAAAAAAGGATTGAATAAGTTCTTGGAGGAGAAGTCCATTACCTGCTATTAATTAAGTTGACTTAGAAAATAGCAACTGCTATTACTAGCAACGGTAACACAGAATAGACTTAGTTTTTGGGTACTTGCCAGGTTCTTATGGCTTGGATTGGCCACTGTTGGAAACAGGATGCTGGGCTTGATGGACCCTTGGTCTGACCCAGCATGGCATGTTTTTATGTTCTTATCACAACGCGACATTGGATTGATTGATAAGAGGAACACGTTTCACACTGAAAGTTTTCTGAAAGTTCCAGCTTTTGAAATACCAACCAATGTTCCTAATGATAAGGATAATCATTCTTTTCCAGTTAGACTTTTTACAGTGACCCTTAAGAATGGGGAAAATATAAAAGACATTGGCTGTGTTTGAGAAGTATGCCTGAACAGAAAACAGAAGGAAATCCCCAGAAGCCTCTGCGTGTCTTTGGCCTGCCTGGGCTGAATGGACTCTAAGTGACTTTCTGAGCATGACTTACAGGATGTCCCTGGATATCTGTAGAGGCAGGCAAGCTGGCACCAGACAGGTGATGTCTATTCATAGAGTCACAAAGAAGAAACTTAAAGAAAATATTTCTTTGTATTGTGCTCCTTGTTTTTTGTTCAATAAAAGAGAAGTTTCTTCAAATGTAAGCACATTAGCTGAACATCCAGGTTGGGATATTGCAAAAGGATGGCGAAGATTGAAAGACATTGTACCAAATCATGAAAATTCCAATATACATAAAGGAAAATATATAACTTGGAAGGAAGCAATGAAAACAGTTACATGTAATTCTACAATCCATAATTTTGTTGTTAATTAGCTTAAGGCAGAAAGTGAAAAATGGAAGATGATCCTTTGTCAAATTTTAGAAATTATTATTTTTTTGGCTGAAAGAGGACTTGCATTATGTGGATCTTCTGAACAAATAGGAGAGAGTACTAATGGTAACTTTTTGGGCCTAGTTGAGCTTTTGAGCAAGTATGACCAGGTACTGAGTGATCATGTTGCACAAGTTCATAATTCACAAGAAAATAACTCCCGTCTTCAGGTGCATTATCTCTCTCATCATATTCAAAATGAATTTATTGAAATCTGTGGCTCTTTTCTTCAGAAAAAAATTATAGAAGAAGTTAAAGCAGCAAACTATTTTGCTATTTCTGTGGATGGAACATGTGACTATGCTCATCAAGAGCAGCTGACATTTATCTTGAGATATGTTAACGTTACAGATACAAGCTTTTCTATTGAAGAATGCTTTATTATGTTTTGTGAGTTCCCTAAAAAGACTGGTGAAGAAATTGCTGAAAAAATGTTTAAAGTCCTCGATAGTTTTGACCTTAACTTTGATGACTGTGTAGGTGTTGTGTCCGTTGGTGCCTGATGCCCTCTCTCTGCCCTCCTTACCTCTCTGGTGCCTCCCTCTCCGTCCGCGGGAAGATTGGCTGCCGTGGCGTCCTTCTGCCGCAAGTCTTCGGGCGTGCCTGGACCGGCTCGATGCTGCTATCCGCCATGTTCCTGGAGGCCTAGGGGCGCACATGGGGTGCGGCCCCGACTGAAGTACCGGCTATGGCTTGAACCTCAGGGGCATCCCCCGAAGATGATGTCACCCGCAACGGATATTTAAGGTCTCAGTATTTGTAACACATCGAGTTAGCAAGGGTTTCGCTACCTAAGCTACTCTGCCTTCTCGGACTTACCAGAGGTACCTGCTCCTCAGGGGCCTCACTCTCTCCTTTATTTTTCAGGTGACAGTCTGGAACCGGTACTTACTCCTTGAGGGCCCTTGTTTCCAGACTTGCTTCGTATACTCTTCTGCCTGGAAGTCATCACTACCAACTATCTCAGCTACATCAGTGAGTTACCATCGTTCTCGCTGAGCTTTCCCTGGAACCAGGGACTCGCTCCTCGAGGGCCTATACATTCCAGCTCCTGGGCTTTATTGGGACATTGTGTGAGTGTGACCATCTGCATACCCTGCCTACTCACTATATCTCCGTTTCCCTACAGCTCAGCCTCCAGGGATCACTGTTCCAGTATCTGAGGGACTACAGCCCAGCTGGGCTTTCCAGCTCACTACTGCCATCTCTGGTAGTTCAATATATTGTTTAATAAAAGAACTAGTGTGTGTCTGTCATAAGAATATAAGAACATAAGAAATTGCCATGCTGGGTCAGACCAAGGGTCCATCAAGCCCAGCATCCTGTTTCCAACAGAGGCCAAACAGGCCACAAGAACATGACAAACTCTGAGCCTGACCGGTGGTCCCTCTTGGGATCTTCCTCTGGGGGCATGGTCAACTGCCACCGGCTCAAGGATCCACCCACAACTATACAGAGACTGCTAACTCCCTAGCAGATTCACATCAGTAGGTCAATCGTATGACAATGGTGCCAATATGGCTGGCACGTACAATGGTGTTCAAGCTAAAATGAAAGAAAGAAATAAGAATTGCTTGTTTTCAAGCTGTGCAAACCATACGTTAAATTTAGTCGGTGTTGGAACGATTCAAAAAATGTATAATATCTTCAGCTCTAGTTCACAAAGATGGGAAATACTGAAAAAACATGTTCCTGTATCCCTCCATCAAATGTCCAAAACGAGGTGGTCAGCCAGGATAGACTGTGTTCGACATATTGCTCGACTTTTGGGAAGTATTAGAAACGCTGTAAAAGAGGTGAGCAAGCTTACAAATTTAACAGCAGAATGTAAGGCTGACCTTAGTGGTATTGAAAAGTATCTGGACAGTTTTGAATGTGTTTTAATGGCTTCAATTTGGATTAAAGTGCTAACAATGATACATGAGGTAAATCTACTATTGGAATGTCGTGATGCAACATTGGACACAGAAAGAGACAATCTCAATCAATTACAAGAAGATCTTCTGAAGCTTAGAGACAAGTTCCTCATCAGAAGCTTCTAGGAAAAGTAAAAAGTCATGGGATAGGTGGCGATGTCCTTTTGTGGATTACAAATTGGTTAAAAGACAGGAAACAAAGAGTAGAATTAAATGGACACTTTTCTCAGTGGAAGGGAGTGGGTAGTGGAGTGCCTCAGGGATCTGTATTGGGACCCATACTTTTCAATATATTTATAAACTAGCAGTACCCCGCCACGCGTTGCAGTGGCAGAGTCAGGTTCTTTTCCCTCCCTCCCTCTTCCTCTTACTCATTTCCCTCAGTCACTCATCCTCCTCCCCCTTGGTCACTCACCCCCCCTTCCCTTCCCTGTCCCCACTCCCCTCACACTCACCTCTCCCCTCATTCTCCCTCCCCTGACACTCACCTCCCCCCTCATTTTCCCTCCCCTCAGTGTCACCTCCCCCCCTCCTACTGCCTACCCTGCAGATCAGAAAACTTTTGTCTTTCTATTTCTGTGGGAACCCCCCCCCCCCAATCCCAACCCTTTAAATCAAATAATAACCCCCCACCCTCCTGCCCCCCCCCAAGACCTGGGAAATTAAAATTGTTGGTGCTGCATGTGGTCTGTCCCTGGGCGTCTGTGCGCATTATGTAGCCAAATAGGGGAGTGCCTAACCAAATTTGCACTTCCAAATTTGTTTTGTGGTCTGGGGAGGGCTATTTTGGTGCGTTCCCGAGATCGTGCAAGTTTAGTGTATGCATTTGTGTGTGAACCTCCCCCTTCCCCCAAAAAACAACCCTATGAGAAACGTTCTCTTAAACTAACCACCCCACACTCTCCTGCCCCCCTCCCCCAGCCCTGCGAAAAACAGTAGCCCCCCTGCCCCCTCCCAGAGTTGCCAAATGAATGAAACCTGCCCCCAGCTTGTGACCCCTCCCCAAGATGTTTGCAATAAATTCATTACCACCCCCCACCCTCCAGATCCCCCCCGAGACCTGATAAAAATGTCAGTCCGTGGAGCGGGCGTTCAGGAGTGGTCCGGGAGCGATGTATTGGCGTTGGTCCGTCGGCTGCGAGCACTGAAACGGGTTCCGACGGCCCTTTGCCCTTACTATGTCAGTGGGGTGGAGCAATGGCAGCGGTAGGTCCTCTGACATAGTAAGGGCAAAGGGCCGCCGGCTGCCAGTCCTGAAAATGGTGCCGAGGGGCCCTCGCCCTTACTGTGTCACATGGGCTACTGCCGCCATTGGTGTCCCCGAGTGGCATAGTAAGGGAAAGGGCCGTCGGCGCCATGTTGATTGCTGGCAGCCGACGGCCGTAGTGCAGGAGATGTGTCCCGGACCGGTCCTGGCCCCCCGCTGGAGCCTCCCGGACTTCTGTCAGGTTTTGTGTGTGTTGTGAGGGCCTGGGAAGTAAATAAATTTGGCATGTGTGTGGGGGGTGTGAGGAGGGTGGTGGGTGTATTTTATCTGTAAAGGAAATAGTTATCTTCCAGCGAAAAAAGTGCACGAATATGTTAAAATGGAAGTGAAACGTGGACCTGGACTTGCGAAATGATTAGTGTAGCGTGTGTTAGTGTAAGGTGTAACAGATGGCGCTTACGTCCAGCAGATGTCGCTGTTTACTGGAAAAAATCTTTAAACCTATTTTACCTGTCACAGGTGTGACATTAAGTACAGAAGAACCTTCCTGTATGCGAAATGAAGGTTGTGTCCAAATTTGAAAGCAATTGGTTCAGTGGTTTCTGAGATTAGCGATTTTGTCCAAACTATTTAACATTTTTATTTATATAGATGATCTGGAAAGAAATACGACAAGTGAATCAAATTTGCAAATGATACAAAATTGTTCAGAGTAGTTAAATCACAAGCAGCTAGTGTAGGTTAGGTAGTATAGCATTGTCAGTCCAAATATGACCCTGTCACATCAGGGCAACAAAGGAGCTCCCTGCATGTTATGGTGCTCATCCCTAGTGCCTCCTTATTGGCGGAAGCGGCGGCTGTCAGCGGGTCTGACAGCCAACGCTTAATTTTACCGGCGTCGGTTGTCAAACTTGCTGACAGCCACAGGTTCGGAAAACGGACGCCGGCAGTTGAGCGTCTGTTTTCCAACCTGCGGGCCGCGGGCAGATTTTAGTTTTTTTGTTTTTTTTTTTAGTTTTTGGGGCCTCCGACTTAATATTGCTATTAATATGGGCTTGGCTGCACATTTTACTTTCTGTATTGCGGGTGACTAACTAATAGGCTCATCAACATGCATTTGCATGTGATGAGCGCTATTAGTTTCGGGGGGGGGGGGGTGTTTGGCTGCGCGTTTTCCACGCGCTCTTACCCCTTACAGTATAAGGGGTAATAATAGAGCGTCAAAAACGAGTGGCCAAACGGGGGCTAAATGGTGCGCTTGGCCTTTATAAGTAGGAGGATGGAATGTGTGCATCTTTTTCATGAACCAGACATTAAAATAAATACAACACAATTTTATTTCACTCTGCCTAATGCTGGAAGAATTAAATCTATTAATAGAAGAAAGAACTCAGATAACAGAAAATGATTTTTATTTCTTCTTACTTGGTACCACTTTTCAGCGATGCTCTTAACACTATTTTCTCTTTTACAGGTATCAATTCTGACTAAACAGCAGGTAAGTAATCAACTTTCAAAATGCAGTGATCTCCTAATATATGTACTTTTACACATTTATTGACCCTTTTCCTTCTAAGAACATAAGAACATAAGAAAATGCCATACTGGGTCAGACCAAGGGTCCATCAAGCCCAGCATCCTGTTTCCAACAGTGGCCAATCCAGGCCATAAGAACCTGGCAAGTACCCAAAACCTAAGTCTATTCCATGTAACCATTGCTAATGGCAGTGGCTATTCCCTAAGTGAACTTAATAGCAGGTAATGGACTTCTCCTCCAAGAACTTATCCAATCCTTTTTTAAATAGAGCTATACTAACTGCACTAACCACATTCTCTGGCAACAAATTCCAGAGTTTAATTGTGCGTTGAGTAAAAAAGAACTTTCTCCGATTAGTTTTAAATGTGCCCCATGCTAACTTCATGGAGTACCCCCTAGTCTTTCTACTATCCGAAAGAGTAAATAACCGATTCACATCTACCCGTTCTAGACCTCTCAAGATTTTAAACACCTCTATCATATCCCCCCTCAGTCGTCTCTTCTCTAAGCTGAAAAGTCCTAACCTCTTTAGTCTTTCCTCATAGGGGAGTTGTTCCATTCCCCTTATCATTTTGGTAGCCCTTCTCTGTACCTTCTCCATCGCAATTATATCTTTTTTGAGATGTGGCGACCAGAATTGTACACAAGAATTCGGTGCACAATATCAGAAAACTTTTACACACAAAACCTTTTCAAAACATAGCAGAATTTACTGTTCATAAGTTCTGATTCTTTTCCCTATGTAACATTTGGTTGGTCGTGGGGCAGTCCTGCGACTAGCCACACTCAATGCAGAACACCATCGTCCCCTGCTTGATGCCACGCTGCTCTGATGTGGCTGGGACGCCGCCATACTGATTCAGGTCTAGGCCTCTCTAAGCATGCATACATACCACTCAGAGCTCCTTAAAGGCAATGTGGTGGGAACTCTTCATTCAGTAGCAGGTCCAGGAATGTGGGCCCTCGAGGAGCGAGTACCGGTTCCAGACTGCAACCTGAAAAGCAAGAGAGAGAGCGAGGCTCCCGAGGAGTGGGTACCCCTGGTAAAATCCGAGAAGGCAGAGTAGCAAGGTAAGCAGAGAGAGAATCCCATCCACAGCGATACCTGGAGGCAGCTAGGTAGGAAACCCTTTGCTAACTCAATTAGCTAGCAAAACAAGAGACCTTAAATATCTGTTGATGATGATGTCATCTCAGGGGGACGCTCCTGAGGCTCACGCCACAGCTGGTACTAGAGACGGGGCTGCGCTGTGCGCGCGCCCTTAGACCTCAGGAGAACATGGTGGAAGGCAGCGTCTAGCCGGTCTGGGGACTCCGGAGGAGGCTGGCAAGATGACGCCGCGGCAGCCAAACTTCCATCAACCAAAGAGGGAATCGCCAAAGAGGTAAGGTGAGCAGAGTGGAGACGTCAGGCAGCGATGGTCGCAACAGTACCCCCTTCAAAGGGCGATCTCCTCTTCGTGTACCAGGCTTGGGTTTTGAAGGATGCACGAAGTGGAACTGACAAAGCATCTCTTTGTCCAGGATATTGGTCTGAGGCTCCCAAGAGTTTTCTTCGGGGCTGAAACTGTCCCATGATAGAAGGTATTCAAAAGTATTGCCTCTTTTTCGAACATCCAGAATCTCTTCGACTTTGAACTCTAATTTGACTTCTGCATTGATGACAGGTGGGTCTTGAGATCTGGAAGTAAATTCGCTGAGTATGAGCGGTTTCAGAAGTGAAACATGGAAAGCATTATGGATGTTGAGACCAGGTGGTAGCTTCAGACGGTAGGTGTCTTTGCCAGTACGTTGAAGGACTGGGAATGGTCCCACGTAGCGAGGAGCAAACCGAGAGGAGGGTAGTTTAAGTCTGAAGTGCTTGGTTGACAACCAGACCTTGTCTCCTGGCTTGAAGACTGGAGCTTACGAATGGTGGGCATCGTAGTACTTCTTAGCACGGTCACTCGCTTTGATTAGCATATCCTTTGTCTGAAACCACAGATTATGGATATCATCAGCAGTGGATTGAGCTGCTGGGGACATCACTGAGAGCTTCAGTGGAAGTGGCGGTGTTGGGGAACGTCCAAAAACCACTTCAAAAGGTGACAATCCAGTAGATGTTGCTGGATGAGAGTTGATGGCGAATTCAGCCCATGGAAGCAATTCGGCCCAGTTATTCTGTTGGGATGTGACATAAGCTCGAATAAACTGCTTCATTGTTCGATTCATCCGTTCCGTCTGGCCATTCGACTGCGGATGATAGGCTGAGGTGTAGTCTAGAGGGATGTCAAGCAATTTGCACAAGGCCCTCCAGAATTGTGCTGTGAATTGGGACCCACGGTTGGATACAATGTGAGAAGGTAGTCCGTGGAGGCGGAATATGTGCTTTATGAAGAGCTTTGCAAGCTCCAAGGCTGAAGGTATGCCAGGGAGCACCACAAAGTGTGCCATCTTGCTAAATCGATCCACCCAGATGGTATTCATTCCTCTGGAAGTAGGTAAATCGACTACAAAGTCAGTAGCGATGTGCGACCAGGGCCGTTCCGGAACTGGCAGTGGTTGCATCTGACCCCATGGTTGTACAGAAGCGGGTTTGTTCTTAGCACAATTGGTGCAGGATGCCACGTAGGAATAGGTATCCTTTTTGATGGTAGGCCACCAATACAGCTTCTGTATCTTGAGCAGGGTATGGTGTTGGCCAGGATGGCCAGCCAGCTTGGAATCGTGCACTCAAAAGAGCACTTTCTTCCTAAGTCTTTTAGGAATGATAGTTTTACCAGCGGGTACAAATTGAGTGGATGCTAAGAGCATCTTCTTTGGGTCAATTATGTGCTGTGGCTCATCAGGTACTTCCTCTGAATGAAAGGAGCGTGACAGAGCATCTGCTCTGGTGTTTCTATCTCCAGGGCGGTACTTCAACACAAAATCTAAATGATTAAAAAATAAGGACCATCTGGCTTGTCTGTAATTCAGACGTTGTGCATGGCGGAGATACTCTAGATTTTTATGATCCGTGAATACGGTTATTTGATGTTGAGTGCCTTCAAGCCAAGGCCGCCATTCCTCGAATGCAAGCTTTATTGCCAAGAGCTCTTTATCGTTGATCTCATAGTTTTTCTCGGCAGGAGAAAATCTTCGTGAGAAGAACGAACAGGGACGTAAGGCTTTCGAGCCTCCTGTTTGGCTCAACACAGCCCCTACACCCACATCTGAAGCATCAATTTCGATGACAAAGGGCTTGTTTGGGTCTGGCTGCCGCAAGCACGGTTCTGTGGAGAAGGCAGTCTTCAATTTCTCGAACGTGGAAATGGCCTCCGCTGACCATTTTGAAGCATTGGCACCCTTGCTGGTCATCGCAGTCAAGGGTACGGTTAAAGAATAGTTCTTTATAAAGCTTCGATAATAGTTGGTGAACCCCAAGAATCTCCTTAAAGCCTTCAGGCTGGTAGGTTGGGACCAATTCTTGATACTTTCAAGTTTGTGAGGGTCCATTTGGAAGCCTTCTTTTGACACGATGTAGCCTAGAAAAGGCACTGAGTCTTTGTGAAATTCACACTTAGATAGTTTGGCGTATAGTCGGTGTTCGCGAAGACGGTGGAGTATTTGCTTGACATCTGCAATGTGAGTGTCCAAATCCTGGGAGAAGATTAGTATGTCGTCCAGGTAGACCACAACATTCTTGTACAGCAGGTCCTGCAAGATGTCGTTCATCATATTTTGGAAAATGGTGGGTGCATTGCACAACCCGAACGGCATTACTAGATACTCGAAGAAGCCGTCTCGCGTGTTGAAGGCCGTTTTCCATTCATTGCTGCTCTGAATGTGAATGAGGTTGTAGACCCCCTTCAGGTCAAGCTTTGAAAATATATTGGCCCCTTGCAGCCGGTCAAACAGCTCTGAGCTTAACGGCAAGGGGTAACGGTCTTTGATCGTGATTTCATTTAGACCTCAGTAATCGATACATGGATGTAGGGTCCGTCCTTCCCCACAAAGAAAAAGCCTGCACCAGCTGGCGACTTTGATGGTCGGATAAAGCCCTTCTGGAGATTTTCTTCAATGTATTCTGACATTGCTTTATTCTCAATGGCTGAGAGAGGGTACACCCATCCTTTCGGTGGCTCAGCATTGGGCTTCAGTCTTATGGCACAGTCATAGGGCCTATGTGAAGGAAGAATATCAGCTGCTTCTTTGGAAAATACATCTCCGAAGGAAGCATATTGGAGCGGCAGTCCTGGCATCACTGGATTCGTAGGCATGCAAATGATAGGCGAGATTTCCTTAAGGCACCTCCCATGACATTCTGGGCCCCAGCGGGAGAGATCCAATGTTACGATTCCTCCTGTAGCTGCGCCACAGGAGGCATCTCACCTTTTTCTGGAGGCCGCTCTGAAGCCAGGGCCTCACCTGAGCAATTGCCTGGATCCTGCTCCACGGCCTGGGAGGCCTTCGGTGTTTGGGGCCTACTCGAGGCCTGCTCCACTGCAGCCTGGATGCTCTGGTGTGGGCCACACCCTTCTCCTAAGGGGCGGGCCCGCGGCTCCTCTCCACTCTTATAGAGCCAGCGAGGGACGGCCCATCTGGACTCCTCCCAGGGAGTTGCCTGCTCCTGGGCTATAAAAGCTTTGCTCCAGCACTCATGCTTTGCCTTGCATTGGAGTTACACGATTCTGGATGTCTCCTCTTCCAGCGCTCCATCAGGCCTTCATTGTTTGTTTCAGCTTGGTGTCCGGTGTCTTGCACATCCTGATGTTTCCTGATGTTTCCTTGATGTTTGTTCCTGATAGGGATGTGAATCGTTTTAGGACGATTAAAATTATCGTCCGATAATTTTAATATCGTCTTAAACCGTTATGGAACACAATACAATACAGATTCTAACGATTTATCGTTATAAATCGTTAGAATCGTGAGCCGGCACACTAAAACCCCCTAAAACCCACCCCCGACCCTTTAAATTAAATCCCCCACCCTCCCGAACCCCCCCCAAATAACTTAAATAACCTGCGGGTCCAGCGGCGGTCCGGAACGGCAGCGGTCCGGAACGGGCTCCTGCTCCTGAATCTTGTCGTCTTCAGCCGGCGCCATTTTCCAAAATGGCGCCGAAAAATGGCGGCGGCCATAGACGAAAAAGATTGGACGGCAGGAGGTCCTTCCGGACCCCCGCTGGACTTTTGGCAAGTCTCGTGGGGGTCAGGAGGCCCCCCACAAGCTGGCCAAAAGTTCCTGGAGGTCCAGCGGGGGTCAGGGAGCGATTTCCCGCCGCGAATCGTTTTCGTACGGAAAATGGCGCCGGCAGGAGATCGACTGCAGGAGGTCGTTCAGCGAGGGTTCCGGCGCCTCGCTGAACGACCTCCTGCAGTCGATCTCCTGCCGGCGCCATTTTCCGTACGAAAACGATTCGCGGCGGGAAATCGCTCCCTGACCCCCGCTGGACCTCCAGGAACTTTTGGCCAGCTTGTGGGGGGCCTCCTGACCCCCACGAGACTTGCCAAAAGTCCAGCGGGGGTCCAGAAGGACCTCCTGCCGTCCAATCTTTTTCGTCTATGGCCGCCGCCATTTTTCGGCGCCATTTTGGAAAATGGCGCCGGCTGAAGACGACAAGATTGAGGAGCAGGAGCCCGTTCCGGACCGCCGCTGGACCCGCAGGTTATTTACGTTATTTGGGGGGGGGTTCGGGAGGGTGGGGGATTTAATTTAAAGGGTCGGGGGTGGGTTTTAGGGGGTTTTAGTGTGCCGGTTTTTCGATTTTTCGATTTTTAACGATGTTCCGGCGAGGGATGGGGTTCGGGAGGGTGGGGGATTTAATTTAAAGGGTCGGGGGTGGGTTTTAGGGGGTTTTAATGTGCCGGTTTTTCGATTTTTTGATTTTTTGATTTTTCGATTTTTAACGATTTTTAACGATTTTTCACGATATTTTACCCCCCCAAACGGCAACAATACGATTCCCTCCCCCTCCCAGCCGAAATCGATCGTTAAGACGATCGAGGACACGATTCACATCCCTAGTTCCTGATCCTGATGTTTTAATCTTGCTTCAGACTGCCGGTATGCAGCCTCCTGCTTCAGCCTGCCAGTGTGCAGTAAGCTACTTCAGACTGCCAGTGTGCAGCCTCCTGCTTTAGACTGCCGGTGTGCAGTACCTTACCTTGGACTGCTTGTGCAGCGCTTTTCCTTTCCTGTGCTGGTCCCGCTCCTGCGGGTGTAGGACAGGGTGGTCCGTGACCAGACCAGTGGTACTGGCTGTGTAGGACACCCTGAGGGACCGTGCCAATGTCTCTACCTTCCAAGTAAATCACTTCCAAGTAAATCTACTTCCAAGTAAATCACGGTAAATCACTCACAACTACTAGAACAACTATCAAACATAGGAATAAAAGGCTCAGCCCTCAGTTGGTTCAAATCATTCCTATCAAACAGGTTTTACAAGGTCAGAATTAATAACAAGGAATCTGACCCCATCCTATCAGACCAAGGCGTACCTCAAGGTTCATCCCTCTCTCCCATCCTGTTCAACGTTTACCTCCTCCCCCTCTGCCATCTGCTATCACAACTCAAACTTACTCATTACCTCTATGCAGACGACATCCAGATCCTCATCCCCCTCACAGAATCCATTCAAAAAACCTTCGCCTACTGGGAGAATTGTCTTCAACCAATTAAACAACTACTCTCCAGCCTGAACCTGATTCTAAACTCCAGCAAAACAGAGTTGCTACTGATTTCACACAACCCGAACACCCACCCACCTAGCCAGGCACAAACCACATCTTTAAACATGGAGCTCTCTGCTGACGTCAGGAATCTAGGAGCATGGCTTGACAACCAACTTAACCTAAAAAAATTCATAAACACAACCACTAGGGATTGCTTCTTTAAACTACAGGTCATAAAGAAACTAAAGCCACTCCTTCACTTCAATGACTTTCGCTTCGTTCTTCAATCCATTATTTTTTCGAAACTTGATTACTGCAACTCAATCTTACTTGGCCTCCCCTCCAACAGCATCAAACCCCTACAGTTGGTACAAAATGCCGCAGCCAGAATCCTAACTAACACCAATAGAAGAGACCATATTACCCCCATCTTGAGCAACCTCCACTGGCTACCCATCAAACAGAGAATCCTATATAAAACCTTAACCATCATTCACAAAGCAATTCATAACGTCGCACCTATATCTCTACAAACTCAACTTCGCCCACACTTATCTTCCAGACCCATCAGAAGCGCCTACAAAGGCACATTAGTCGCAGCGCCTGCCAAATCAACACTAAGAAAAAGAGCGCTCTCCACTGCGGGACCACACCAATGGAATGCACTCCCACCAGACCTACGACTCGAACCCAATCTACCAGAGTTCAAAAAAAGGTTAAAAACTTGGCTCTTCAGGCAAGCGTTCCAATTCCCAGAGTGTAACTAGGCACCTACTCCTGACCTTCAGACCCAACCATTGCAGGATGTCACTAACACCTTGACACTTAATTTCATTCCCGTACTTGCTTATTCGGATGTCTATTTAACAGTCTTTATTCACCTTTATATAACCGCTTACTGTAGACCATATACGCTACTAAAGTTGCTTGAAAAAAGGTGAACACACACATACTTTTCAATACACGAATAAGGTTATTTGTTATTTGTTATTTGGTTAAATATTATTATTACTTTCTATGTTCCTTGTAATAATGTTCAATGGTTGATTGTTATTGTTTCAATGTTCTATGTAAAAAAAACCCCGGTCTAACCTCCCAGACCAGGGCAACCTTCTCGTTACATGTAAACCGGATTGATTTGTATTGCATACAGGAATTCCGGTATATAAAAATTAAAAATAAATAAATAAATAAGTCCCTACTTGTTTCAGAGTCTACGTCTACAGTACCTTGTTTTAGAGTCTACGTCTACAGTCTATGGTTCCCGAGTCTTCGTCTATTGTTTTGAACCTTCGTCTGCCCACGCCCTGAGTCCGGCCTGCTACCTCTTACCATCTCAGTGGCAGGTCCGAAAGGGCCGGGAACGGTCAGAGGACTGTTCATCACCAACACTCCACAGTTGGTTTCAGAGGCATGCAGGTCCAGCTGGGGGTCGGGCTGTCTCTTGCCACCCACGCTACACCTACCCTTGGTGCGGGATCGTGCCAGGGGCCCAAGGGCACACTCTCTCTAAGGGGGACCACTCTTCCAGCGCTTCCCGTAACATCCAAGGATGCCCAGTCAAATTGGGGTTGGTGCACTTGCAACCAGGGTAACCCCAGGACGATAGGGTGCATGGCCCTTTCCAGTACAAAGAAGGAGAGTGATTCTGTATGGAAAGCTTCGGTGCGGAGAGTAACTGGTACAATTTGGCAAGTCACATCGCCCGGGAAGGGCTCTCTATGAATGGAGGATAACAGTAGTGGATCTTTCAACTTGATGAGGGGAATCCTCAAGTATTCCACTAGACATCTGGGAATGGTTTAATGGTTTATTAAATTTTATATACCGACACATTGGACAGGCCTTCACATCGGTTTACAGAGCATAAATAAATCAGAAATACAATACAATTCATAAATAGTAACAGCTAAAAACTATATAGAGTAAAAGAATAAATTAGCTGTTAAGAAAGATAAAAATCGTAAAAATAAACAATTAGACATAGTTATAAAAAACATTAAAATAAAACTTATTAAATTAAATGGCGTACTTATAACATAAGAATGGTGGCTCCTCAAAGTGGTTTGCAGATAAAACATGCTTATATTAGGAAATAAGTAAAGTTTATGCACCATTATTTCTTTATTATTACAATGACTTTGCTCGATATGTGGTAAATCAGTTAGTCTCTTTTTGCTTTATAACAGGTGATTTTCTTCTTTTTCTTTTATTCTTGTTATATGTAACCAAATGCGCCTATTCTTTAAACAAGCGGATATTGCTGTTTGTATTGTTTATAAGATGAATAAAATATAAATTAAAAAAAAACAAAAAACATGCTTATACTATGTTGCTAATTTCTGACAGTGCTGGTTAACTAAATCATACTCTTCAAATGCGCATTTGAACAGCCAGGTCTTTAGTTCGGCTTTAAATTGCTTCTTTTCGGTGGTAAGTCTCAGTGAAGTAGGTAAAGAATTCCAGATTTTTGTTCCTGCGATGGATATAACGCGCTCCCTTACATGGGATAATCTAGCTGATTTAATGGTAGGGATTGAGAGAAGTCCTTTGTCTGCCGATCGCAAGTCTCTTTGGGCTACATGAAGAAGTATTGATGTGTTCAGCCATTCAGTATATTCGCCATAAATAACATTATGGATTATGCAAGCCGCTTTATATTGGATTCGGTATTGCACTGGAAGCCAATGCAGTTTAATCAATGTTGGTGTAATATGGTCACACTTTCTCTGACCAGTTAAAATCCGTGCTGCAGCATTCTGCAGGACCTGCAAGGGGCGGATGCTGGACTGTGGCAATCCAAGAAGCAAAGCATTGCAATAGTCGAGATTTGCAAATATAAGACACTGTAAGACAGATCTAAAATCGGTAAATTCTAAAAACAGTTTTAATCTTCATAGCGTAAGTAGTTTAAAATAACCGTCTCTCAACTTTAAAGAAATATGTTTTTTAAAAGAAAATTCAGTATCAATGATAATGCCTAAATTGCGAGTATTAAAGCAAGGATTTATCTTTACAGTATCGGTGAAAGACAATGACGGGATGCTAGTAAGGTGGCATTTACGTTTGAGAAATAATATTTCCGTTTTGTTTGCATTTAAAATTAGGTGTAAGTGATGAAGCAATTTTTTTAAAGATGACATATATATTTTAATTAAAGCTAACGTTTCTTCGATAGATGTTTCTATAGGTACTAAAAATTCAATGTCGTCTGCATACACATAAAATTTTAATCCCAGGCCATTTAAAAAGTGACAAATTGGTAAAACATAAATATTAAAAAGTGTGGCAGACAACGTAGATCCCTGTGGAACACCTGTAGCTAAGATCACCTTTTCTGATAAGATATTTATTTTTATTTGGTATGAGCGGTTAATAAGAAAAGAAGAAAACCATTTAAAAACTGTACCGTTTATCCCAATCTCAGTTAATCGTTTCAATAAGATAGTATGATCAACAGTGTCAAATGCTGACGACAAATCTAACAAGACCAAAAAGTAACTTTTTCCAGTATCGAAGCCTCTTAAAACCGTGTCCATAAGAGCAATAAGCAAAGTTTCAGTGTTAAAATCTTTTCGAAACCCAAATTGATTGGGGAACAGAATATTATTAGATTCTAAGTAAGTATCAAGTTGTTTTTGAGAAACCTTTTCTAAAATTTTTGCTAAAAATGATAAATTTGAGATAGGTCTGTAGTTACTTAATTGTTTACTATCTAATGTCGGTTTTATTAATATAGGTTTAACTATTGCGTTTTTTAGTATATCAGGGACAAAGCCTTCATTTAGAGAAGCATTAACAATGGTAGTAATAGCAGGTGCTATGGTTTCAGTAACTGATTTAAGGTAGGAGACTTGGATAGGGTCCAAAGGATGTTTAGCAGGGTTTAGTTTTTTGATATAACATTCAATTTCTAAACTGGAGGCAGATTCAAATAATGACCAATTGATGTCAGGTTTTGTTGGCATAAAAACTTCTTGAGAAGAACAAATATTATTATTTAGAGTTAACTGCTCAATTTTTTCTTTAAAAAAGATTGCGACTTGGTTGCATTTATTCTCAGATAGAGCTTCAACAGTAGTAGGGGGTTTGGTTAAGTTTTTAACAATACTAAAGAGTTCTCTAGGATTGTGCATTGAAGCCTCTAATTTTTTCTTGAAGAAGTCTTTTTTTGCCCTTTCAATAATCTTTTTATATCGATGAAGAGAAGATCTATAAACTGCTAAAGTCTGGACAGTTTTTTTCTTTCTCCATAATATTTCTAACTTTTTTAAACTTTGCTTTTGCATTTTAATTTCTTTATTATACCATGGATTTGCGACTTGTTTGGGTTTAATTACTTTGGTTTTGAATGGGCATAGTTTTGTTGCGATGTTAGAACAATTTGTTAACCAGGTAGAAGTTAAAGTAGAACAATCCTGATGTCTAGAATTAACACTAATATTCTGAAATTCTGCAGATAAATCTTCGATATTAGGTTTAAGTTGGAAGGTAATAGGAATAGGTTTCTCAAATGAGCGTGGGGAAGTTGCCTCCTGCCCCTGAATCCACCAGGACAGGAGTCTGAACCATGACTGGTCCGTAGGTCAAGCAGACTGGGAGAGAGAGGGAGGGCATAGTGAGGCCTAAGAACAGTCCTCCTGCAGGACTTAGGCCTGTCCGTTTTCCGGACGAATGGAGCATGTAGAGACGTCGTGGCCGGGCTGACCACAGTACATGCAAAGGCCGCGCCTCTTCCGAAATCTTCTCTCTTTGGAAGTCAAACATCCATGACCAAGTTGCATCGGTTCATCTTTATCAGCAGCAGGGATTACTGGAACCATCCAAGATGCAGGTATAGCACTAGCCTGTTTCAACACAGGTAACCCCTTAGGCCGGAATTCTTTCACCTTGTCCCGGAGCCGGTGATCAATAAGAACATAAGAACATAAGAACATAAGAAAATGCCATACTGGGTCAGACCAAGGGTCCATCAAGCCCAGCATCCTGTTTCCAACAGTGGCCAATCCAGGCCATAAGAACCTGGCAAGTACCCAAAAACTAAGTCTATTCCATGTAACCATTGCTAATTGCAGTGGCAATTCTCTAAGTGAATCTGAGTGGCCAAGGCTACTAATTCGTCCAGCTAGTCAGGTGTTTCGCGAGCAGCCAGCTCGTCCTTTAAACGGTTATCCAGGCCTCTGAAAAAGAGAGTCTTGAGACATTTGGGGTCCCAGCAGAGTTCTGCCGCATGAGTTTTGAACTCTATGGCAAATTCAGCCAATGATCTGTTGCCTTGCTTCAATTCAACCAAAGCAGAACCGATGACAGCAGTTCAGGCATTGTCATCGAAAACGGATTTAAATAAGTCCATAAATCCTTCTATGTCCTGCAAAATGGGGTCCTTGCGTTCCCAAAAGGTAGATGCCCAAGACAAGGCCCTACCATCCAGGTAGGAAAGGATGTAGGTAGTCTTGGAGAGAGCCATAGGAAGTAAAGATGGCTGTAAGGTAAAATGCATGCAGCACTGGTTTAAAAAGCCCCGGGTCTTCTGGATTTCTCCGGAAAAATGGTTTGGAGACGCCAGTGGTACAGCAGCCTTTAAAGTTACCTCCTGTAACTGACCTTCATGGTTGGAAGCTGTGCCTTGAACCTTCTGTGTGTGTAGCTGATGGAATGCTGAAGTAAGTTTCTCCAAGGCGTCTTGCTGCTTCGAAATGCGCAGGGCCAGGCCTGGTATGGCCTGCAAGACATTGAGCTGTGCCGGATCCATGGAGTTAGCAATCTGTTATTATTTGTGATAATTGTGGGTGGATCTTTGGGCCGGTGGCAGATGACCACGCCCACGGGGGAAGATCCCGAGAGGGACCACCAATCAGGCTCAGAGTTGGGAGCAGCACACACTAGTTCTTTTATTAAATTGTTTTAGAGAATCACCAGAGGAGGCAGTAGTGAGCTGGAAGAGCCCGGCTGGGCTGTAGTCCCTCAGGCACTGGAACAGTGATCCCAGGATGGCTGAGCTGTAGAGAAACTGAGATAGTGAGTAGGCAGAGTATGCAGAGTTCAGAAACAGAACCTTGATGGTAACACTCACACAATAGTCTCTTGAAACAGCCCAGGAGCTGGAATGAAGTAGGTCCTCGAGGATCGAGTACCTGGTTCCAGGGAAAGCTCTGAGAGAGAGATGGTAACTCACTGGTGTTGTAGGCAGCAGTGACTTCCTGGCAGAAGTTATATTTGGTAGCAGGTCCAGGAACGTGGGTCCTCGAGGAGCGAGTACCGGTTCCAGACTGCGACCTGAAAAGCAAGAGAGAGAGCGAGGCCCCCGAGGAGTGGGTACCCCTAGTAAAGTCCGAGGAGGCAGAGTAGCAAGGTAAGCGGAGAGCGAATCCCATCCGCAGCGATACCTGGAGGCAGCTAGGTAGGAACATTTTAATCTTCCTGATTTGGTCAGAGTCAAAATATACAGGTCCTTAATTTCAAGCAAAAGGTAAAGAAGGAACTGGCTCAGACCATACACTTCATATTAGCTAAAAGGAAGCCAGCAAAAAGGAGGCCTCACAAATAAGTATGTCAATGACATTTAGAATGGCACAGAATATTTGGCATTGTTTTAGAAATATGCTAAATAGATAGGGTGACATGATTTTGTGGTATTGAAAGAACAGTATTCAGAAAGCTACAGGAGTTGTTTGTTTAATTCATTTGTTCAAAGTTGAAACCAGTTGACTTGGTAGCGTTCAGGCAGTCTCTTATTTCTATTATCTTGGTTTTAACGGATCAAAATGCAGACAGCTGTCTCTCAGCATCCTTATTGCGGGCTCCCATCAGGAATAACGGAAAAAGCTTCCTAACCATTTAATAAGATTACATGACAAGACAGAGACAGGAGCAAGGACGATTGACCTCTTTCCCCTTTGATGCACATATCCAACCAAATCTGTTTCTTCAAGCCTGGAATCTCTGCCAGGAGTCTGTCACCGACAGCACTGACAATCCTGTAGTGCAGCTCAAGGGAATAATCTCATCTCTCCAAGCACCAAAAGTCAAACTGGGCGGTGCTATTGGAAAGTGAGACTGACAACTCCTTTTTGTTTGAACTTGAATGTCTACAGAGAAACTGTTAGCTCCATAAGTGAAAGAGAGGGAATATAAATACAGACTTTCTGTGCTTATACTGTTTCTGGGTCAATAAAGATCCTGGTCTGCAATGTTGCATACTATTGAAGAGTACCAAGCAATTAAAAGGAGGCAAAGAAACAGGCAGAAAGGACAAGGCAAGATACGTTATAGAAACTTAAGAACTGGAGTACAGTATTTGCAAACTGTGATGTGTATTTTCAACAGTAAAATAAATAAATAAATAAATAAATATGCCTGCACTTCAAACCTCAACAAAATAACTCTTTAGAGAATTTCCACTGCAATGTGCATTTTTCAAATGTGTTTGACATCTGTACTTTCTACATGGAGATTTACAATGTCTGATTTCTAGAGCACCTGCTAAACAAAAGCCCATTCCAAAGAGACATTAATGTACATCTTTTTGATAATTTAGTAGACAGTAAAAACTCCTACTCAGTATTTCATTTTTTTCTTTACAGTATATATTCTGCCATTCATGACTGGTCAGCCACTTCAAAGCAGATTACATTCAGTTACTGTAGGTGTTTCCTTGTCCACAGAGAACTTCCAATCTAAGGGACTATTCACTAAGGGATAGATTTTATAAATGTACGTGCGAGGCCGCGTGTATCTTATAAAATCCGGGGTCGGCGCGTGCAAGGGGGTGCAGATTTGTGCACCTTGCGCGCACCGAGCCCTGCGCGCGCTGCCCGTTCCCTCCAAGGCCGCTCCGAAATCGGAGCGGCCTTGGAGGGAATTTTCCTCTGTATCGTTCCGAAATCGGAGCGGCCTCGGAGGGAATTTTCCTTCGGCCTCCCCCCACCTTCCCCTCCCTTCTCCTCCCTTCCCCTACCTAACCCACCCCCCCAGCCCTTTGTACCGCCCCCTACCTTTATCGTGAAAGTTATGCCTGCTCCAGGCAGGCGTAACTCGCTCGCGCCGATCGGCCGCCGCCACGTGATTTCCCGGCCCGGGAGTGATTTCGGAGGCCTCGGCCATGCCCCCGAAATGCCCCCAGGCCGGCACCATGCCCCCGACATGCCCCCCGGAACGCCCCGAGCGTCGCGCCGCCCCCCAACACGCCCCCTTAGCAAAACCCCGGGACTTACGCGCGTCCCGGGGCTTGTGCGCACCGCCGAGCCTATGCAAAATAGGCTTGGCGCGCTCAGGGGGGGGTTTTGAAAGGGTTACGCGCATAACTTTTAAAAATCTACCTGTAAAGGTTTTCTCCCATTCTGTGTGATTCAGAAACGAAGCCCTAAGTGACTTGCCCAAGATCACAAGGAGACGCAGTGGAACCTAAACTCTGGTTTTGCTGGTTCTTAGCCTGCTGCTCTAATCACTAGGCTACGCCTTCATTTTTCTCCTAGTTTGTTCTCCCCATTGGTTTACTGTACTTCCCTGGAAGCATCAGAGTTCACAGTTTTGGAAAGCCTCTTCCCAACTTTGCTGCTCTTATTGCCCATGGATGTAAGTAACCCTGGGGCGCTGCTGGGGCTCATCCTTCGCAGAACTCCAGGTGGGCTGAACACACTGACACATGGAAGGTATGGACACAGTCCAAAGCACTTAAGAATGCATTTGAAGGAAGGAGATTATTTCAATGTGTGGCGGCGGTCAAAAAAAAGCAAACAGAGTGTTAGGAATTATTAGGAAAAGAATGGAGAATAAAACGACAAAAGTCATAATATCTCTGTATCGTTCCGTGGTGAGGCCATACCTGGAGTACTGCATGCATTTCTCGTCACTGCATCTCATAAAAGATATAGTTGGCATTAGAAAAGGTACAGAGAAGGATGGCCAAAATGATAAAGGGCATGGAATAGCTGCCCTGTGAGGAAAGGCTAAAGAGGTTAAGGCTGTTCAGCTTGGAGAAAAAACAGCTGAGAGGGGATATGATAGAGGTCTATATAATCATGAGTGGAATAGAATGGGTAAATGTAAATCAGTTATTTTCTCTTTCAAAAAGTAAAAAGACTAGGGGACTCTCCGTGGAGTTAGCAAGTAGCACATTCAAAACAAATTAGAGAAAATTATTTTTCACTCAATGCACAATTAAGCTCTGAAATTAATTGCCAAAGGATGTGGTTAAGGCACTTAGGGGTAGATTTTCTAAGTTGTTTTCTAAGTTGATCTTAGTTGTTTCATAATAGATTTTTTGATTATTATCCATTCATTATATTCGATATGTTCCATGTAAACCGCCTCCCCGGCGATAGTTATTTCTGTTAAATGTGAACCGGAGTGATATGTATTGTATACAGGAACTTCCGGTATATAAAAACAAAAAATAAATAAATAAATAAATAGATTTTATAATTTAGCGCGAACGCGTACTTTTGTTCGCGCACCAGGCGCGAACAAGAGTACACGGGATTTCAATAGATACGTGCGTAGCCGCGCGTATCCATTAAAATCCGGGATCGGCGCGCGCAAGGCTGCCAATTTTGGGCAGCCTTGCGCGCGCCGAGCCGCGCAGCCTGCCTCCGTTCCCTCCAAGGCCGCTCCGGAGGGCACGGCCATGCCCCCGGAACACCCCCGGGCCGAAACCACGCCCGCAGCCACCCCCGAAATGTCGCGTCACCCACGCCACGCCCCCGAAACGCTGCGTCACGACCGACACGCCCCCCCGACACGCCCCCGGCACGCCTCTCCATGCAAGCCCCGGGACTTACGCGCGTCCCAGGGCTTGTGCGTGCCGCCGAGCCTATGCAAAATAGACTCGGCGCACACAGGGGGGGTTTGGGGTAGGTTTTCGGGGAGTACGCGCGTATCCCTTTGAAAATCTACCCCTTAGTGTAGCTGGGTTTAAAAAGGATTTGGACAAGATCCTGGAGAAAAAGTCCATAAACTGCTATTAACCAAATAGACTTATGGCCAGATTTTAAATCATGTGCGCTCGTAAAAAACAGGGGTTATGCATGTGGCCGGGCCCCTTTGAAAATGTGCCTGGCGCACGCAAAGCCTGGCCATATGTGTAACCCTGTTATGCGCCGAAGTGCCGGGCCCAGATAAAGGGGCAGTCCGGGGGCGGGGAGGGGCGGGGCTGTAGACGGCCAGTACAGTGGCCATTTGCCGCTGTGCCGGGGAAGCGCGCGTCAGCAGCCTGCCAGTGTGCGCAAGTTACTACTGCTCCAGAGGAGCAGCAACTTGAAAAACAAAAAAATAAGGTAAGGTAGGGTAGGTTTAGGGGATGGGGAGGAGAGGGGAGGAGAGGGGAAGGAGAAGGAAGGTTAGATAGGGGGGTAGGGAAGTTTCCTCCCAGTCCGCTCCAATTAGGGAGCGGACTGGGAGGAAACTGGGGATGCATTGCCATGTGGGAATCACCTAAATATTCTGCACGCAGATTACAAAATCCGGCTCAACGATTTTATAACATGTGCGCGCCAGCACGCACATGTTATAAAAACCGCGTGTCCATGTGTGCACACTGGGTAGCGCACGCGCTTCTTTAAAAATCTGCCCCTTCGGGAATAGCCACTAATTATCTGTGCGCAATAGCAGCGTGGGATCTAGTTACTCTTTGGGATCTTGGCAGGTACTTGTGACCTGAATTGGACACTGTTGGAAACAGGATGCTGGGCTTGATGGAGCCTTATGATTTAAAATAATAATAAAGTGCATTTATAATATAAGGTGCACACCTTTAGTTCCAAAAAAAAGTGTAAGAAGAGAAAAATAGGACTAAAAAGAAAGTAGACCCAGGAATAAGATCAAAAGATTACTCATATCCGCTAAGAAGCAATCATCTAGCCAGGTCCTATCACTTTAATGGGCATTTGGTTCACCTCAATGACTGCTCACCTTCACTTTCCATCATTGCAAACAAAAATATAAATGACTGTTATCATTTAATAATTCTTTCATGAAGCACTTGGGGTATCTATACTGGGCCATATCTTCATGGAGATGTTGCACTTTTGCTGCTTGCCTCCATTTCTTTAACGTATCTGCGGTTTATTATTCGGTGTCTTAATTGGTAATTGTGAGATGTATTTGCCGGAAGGATTAGCAACGGGAATGCAGACAGGTTTGGGAATGTAAGCGAAACACTTTTATGAAGTTCATTCCAGTTTTGCACACCTACTTTCCCCTGAGGAAAAAAAAAAAAAAAAGATTTAAAAAGCAGCAACCAAAACGGGGATTTAGAGACAATCAGATTACAGAAGCAAAACTTCTGTTTGCACAGCTTCAAACAATTCCAAAAGGCTGTTCAATAATCGCATCTCTCCGCTGATACAGATCATGCCAGTGCTACAGCTAATTGAAACGGTCATGAGGTTGGCTGGGTCCCCTCTGCTCCAGCTGAAAACATTAGTACTGGCAACAGAAGCCAGCGGCATTGTCTGATGCTCGTTGCTACCAGGGCCAGATTTTAAAATGGCGCCACCTGTAGGCAATGGGAGGTGCTGACCCCTCAATAATCGTAGGATTTTTTTTTTGGAGGGGGAAAGGCCTGTACCCCTCTTCCAGAAGTCATTGGCGGTAAGGAGAGGTCAATCCACTCCCCCGCCCCTAATCGCCTCTATCCGGAGCTTCCTCTACATCGACGTACCCCCCCCCCCCCTCACCTCCGCTTCTTGGTCTGTAGAGAGGCGCCTACCTCTCGGCAACAACTCCAGCAAGAAAATTCAGTACGGGCCCTGCAAGCCCTCCTGGGTGGACAGACCCTGTGGCGCTTCGCTACTTCCTTCTGCATAGGCTTCCTGTTACCATGGAAACCTATAAAAGGGGTGGGGGCCCCACAGGGCCTGTCCACCCAGGAAGGCTCGCAGGGTTTGTACTGAAGGGACAGCACCGTGGGGGGAGCAAGCCTAGATGGGGACATGGCAATGGCAGTGTAGCTCCAGCACCTATGAACATTTGGTGCCTGAGGCAGTTGCCTAGATTGGCTGTGTCTAAACCCAGGCCTGGGAACCGCAGAGTCTCACTGGTAATGAGGCCCTTGGGGAGGAAGTACGGTCTGCACAGGGTTTACGTATGTGCATCCTAACGTAGCTGTGACTGCTAACAGCGGGTTTCTTTTTATCGGCTGGTCAGATTCACTTTTAAAGTTACTTTCTTTCTAAGCTAAAAGAACAGCAGGCTCACAGTCAGGCTGCGAGAAGAAAGACACTGGGGGTAAGGGGATCAAGCTGCAGAGGAAAGGGACTGGTGGGGCCAAACTGGGGGTGGGGGAGGATGAGAGAGGGACTGGTGTGGACAGACTGAGGGGGAAAGACTAGGGACAGACGAGAGAGGCGAGTGGGGACAAGCTTGAGGGAAGAGAGAGAGAGACTTGTGGGGGAAGAAAAAGACAAGTGTGGACTAACTGGGATAAAGGGAGAGGCTGGGGAGGGGGATAAGAGAGAAAGTGTCGGGGATGTACTGGGGGTCCCTGAACATTTTGGAGGTTGATGAGGAGTTTTTTCACACAGCCCAAAAGATTGGGAAACCCTGCTGTATTTAAATCATAATTTGTTTTTACAGCACAATTAATACACAACTCCTGAAGCAGGCAATTTGCTGAGATACCAGTGGTGTTAGCTCTGCAGTCCAGCACGCCTACACAATATTCCCAAATCACTGTCATCTCAGGCTCCAGTGTTTGTTATGGATCACCACAAGCCTAGCTGCATAACCTATTTTGCCTGATATCTTCGGTCCATCTCGAAAGCTGTTATTTATTTTTTGACAAAGATTTTATTAGAGTGACAGCTCTCTGAGAGACAACTGATTAAACAAACAAACAAACAAAAACAAAAACGAATATGATCTAATGAACATGTCCCTTGGTATATAACTATAATTGTGCACTTGTTTGTCAAATTGATTTTTTTCAGTTTTTGACAAGACTTGGCACCTTGTGATACCACAATTATGTAATCTCCTGAGCTTTCAGGTGCCTCCCATTTTTTTTGTATTCTGTTGTAAGAGCCAGACATTCCCTACTAGTGGCTTGTGCTGTGAGATGCCATGAAAATCTGGCACCATTTAAAACCCGGGGCAAACTTCAGTGCCCAGCCTTAGAAAGCCAAGAATGTTCCAATATTTTGATTTCTTCTTAAAATGTAAATTTTATGGCAATAGGACTGTAGTATACAATTAAAACAATAAATCTGTTTTTGGTTTTGATCACCATTAAAACCCAATTGGCTCTCCCTCCAGAGACCCATCTTTTGCTTCAGAGATATGCTCATGCCACCTAGGGATCGTGACCCATAAGCTAAGCTGTCTCCGTGACTCTCGGGTATGGGGTACAAATCTTGCGCCTGAGCTGTTTCAGCTGAGTAAGACCAAGAGCCATCGAGCCCAACATCCTGTGGCCAATCCAGTCCACAGGTACCTGGCAGATTCCATAAAGCAGATCTAATTCGTGTTACTGCCTCCCAGGGATAGCAATAGCTTTCTTTAGTCTACCTGATTAATAATGTGTTATGGACTTATCCTCCTGGACTTGACATAATCTCTTTTAAACCCTGCTATGCTAATTGCCTAGGTCACATCCTCTGCAGTGGCGAAGCAAGGGTCTCCGGTGCCTGGGGGCCAACACATTTCTGTTGCCTCTCCTGCACCCCCTCCCCCTTCCCACCTCCACCACCACCAGCACCATCCTCATTATAGAAATGCTGAAGTTCATAGAAGCAGTAGACAGTTCAACTACCACCCTCTTCTTCCCTTCTACCTGCATCTGGCTGAAAAAAAAAAAGAGGCCCCAGGCACCCCCTACAGCCCAGCGCCCAGGGGCTTTGACCCTTCCCCTCGCTACACCACTGGTCCTCTGGCAACAGCTTGACAGGGCACTGAGTGAAAAAGTACTTAAGAACATAAGAACATAAGAAATTGCCATGCTGGGTCAGACCAAGGGTCCATCAAGCCCAGCATCCTGTTTCCAACAGAGGCCAATCCAGGCCACAAGAACCTGGCAAGTACCCAAACACTAAGAAGATCCCATGCTACTGATGCTAGTAATAGCAGTGGCTATTCCCTAAGTAAACTTGATTAATAGCAGTTAATGGACTTCTCCAAGAACTTATCCAAACCTTTTTTTTAAACCCAGCTACACTAACTGCACTAACCACATCCTCTGGCAACAAATTCCAGAGCTTAATTGTGCGTTGAGTGAAAAAGAATTTTCTCTGATTAGTTTTAA
This sequence comes from Rhinatrema bivittatum, assembly GCF_901001135.1. Lineage (NCBI taxonomy): Eukaryota > Metazoa > Chordata > Amphibia > Gymnophiona > Rhinatrematidae > Rhinatrema > Rhinatrema bivittatum. The sequence continues at coordinate 271,225,532 of NC_042615.1, read as the reverse complement.
ATGTGCTACATGCTAACTTCATGGAATACCCCCTAGTCCTTCTATTATCCGAAAGTGTAAATAACCGATTCATATCTACTCGTTCAAGACCTCTCATGATCTTAAAGACCTCTATCATATCCCCCCCTCAGACATCTCTTCTCCAAGCTGAACAGCCCTAACCTCTTCAGCCTTTCCTCATAGGGGAGCTGTTCTACATTTTGTTTTGAATCTGCTGGTTGATAGTTTCATAGAATGACCCCTTGTTTTAGTATTATTTGAAAGGCTGTTTCATCCCACTTTTATTTACCTGTTTCATCCCACTTTTGATTTTATAAACTTCTATCATGTCCCTTCTCAGCCATCTCTTTTCTAAGCTGAAGAGACCTATCCTGCACAGCCTCTCATCATAGGAGAGATGTTCCATCCCTTTATCATTTTGGTTGTCCTCCTCTTCACCTTTTCTAGTTCTGCTATGTCTTTCTTTCTTGAGCTGGAGTGACCAGAAATGTACAGAATACTCAAGATGCAGGCGCACTATGGCATGATACAGAGACAATGATATTTTCCATTTTATTCTCCATCCCTTTGTGGATTATTCCTAACATTCTATTTATTTTTTGAGCCCTGCTGCACACTGAGCCAAGGATTTCAAGATTGTGTCCACAAGGACTAGACTGTCCTTTTCCTGGGAAGTGACTCCCAATACAGAACCCGGCATTGTGCAGCTGAGTAATTGGGATTATTTTTCCCCATGTGCATCACTTTGCACGTTTCCACATTAAATTTCACCTGCAATTCTAGTTTCACATGGTCGTTCCATAGTTCCTTGCAATTCACTGTCGTTTTAACAACTTGGGAATAATTTTGTGTCATTTGTAAATTTCAATCACCTCAGTCGTTTTTGCCTTTTCCAGATCATTTTTGAATATGTTAAACAATCCAGATCCCAGTACCGATCCCTGTGGGACTCCAGTAATGACCAGTAATGACCTTTCTCCGTTTTGAAAACTGAACATTTAGACCTATGCTCTGATTCCAGCCTTTTAATCAGTTATTAATCCACAAGAGAACATTGCTTCCTTTCCCATGACTCTGAAATTTCCTGAGCAGTCGTTCATCGGGGACTTTGTCAAATGCCTTCTGAAAATCCAAATATGCTATATCAACCGACTCACCTTTATCTGCATGTTTATTTACACCTTCAAAATATTCTGAAAGATTGCTAAGACAAGACTTCCCTTTACTAAGACCATGTTGACTCTTCTCCATTATGCCATCTGTCCATATGGGGAGTGATTTTGGGGTAGATTTTAAAAAGGTTACGTGCATAAATCCCCGGGACGCGCGTTTGTCCTGGGGCATCGGGGAGTGGGCAGGCAGGGGGCGGGGAGGTCCGGGGAGGGGTCTGGGAGAGAATGGGGGAAGACTGCGGGCATCGGCGCACAAGTTGAACAACTGTGCACCCCCTTGCGCGTGCCAACCCACAATTTTATAACATGTGCTCACCTGCGCTCGCATGTTATAAAATTGCGCATCCATGAGTGCACGCGTGCAACTTTATAAAATCTACCCCTTTGATTTTAAGAATGACTTCTACCATTTTGCCAGGCACTGACATAGGCCTCACCAGTCTATAATTTCCCAGGTCACTCCTGGAGCCTGATTTAAAAATTGGCATCTCACTGGCCACCTTCCAGTCTTCAGGGGTCATGGCTGTTTTAAATGATAGGTTACACATTATTAGTAACAGGTTAGTGATTTCATGTTTTATTTCTTTTAGAACTCTGGGGTGGATGTCATCCGGTCCTGGTTAGTTGTTACTTTTTAGTTTGTCAATCTGATCTTTTTCTTCCTCCATTGCCACAGATATTTGTTTTAGTTGCTTAGAATCTCCACCATTAAAGAATATTTCAGGTGCAGGTAGGGTCCCAACATCCTCCTCTGTAAAGACTGAAGTAAAGAATTAATTCCGTTTTTCTGCTGTTTCTTTGTCCTCCTTGAGCACCCCTTTTGCTCCTCGGTGATCCAGCAGCCCAATTGACTCCCTCACAGGCTTTTTGCTTCAAATGTACTTGGAAAAATTTTTTTATTATTAGTTTTTGCTTCACTGGCAAGCTTTTTCTCAAAGTCCTTCTTGGCCCATCTAACTACTGTTTTACCTCTAACTTGCCAGCCCTCTTGCCTGTCTCCTTCATTTGGCTCTGCTTTCCATGTTTAGAACGATGCCCTTTTAGCTTTAACTGCCTCCATTACCTCACCATTAAACAACACTGGAGGTCGTTTGGCCTTCCTTTGACCTTTTATAATGCAAGGAATACATTGCATTTGGGCTTCCAAAATGGTATTTTTAAACAATATCCACACCTCATGCAAACTTTTAACCCTAGCAACTGCTCCTTTTAGATTTTTTCTAATTAATTTCCTCATAGTATCCCTTTTTAAAGTTATATGCTACTGTAGTAGTTTTACTTAATGTCCTCCCTCCAGTGAACAGGTTAAATTTGATTGCATTGGAATTGCTATTGCTTAGTGGCCCCACCATACTAACCCCTCACACCAGGAACGCATTCCACTGAGGACTATAGATCTAAAGTAGCTGCCCCTCTCATCAGTTCTAGTACCAGCTACTCCACGAGCAGTCATTACAGCATCTAGAAACTTAACCTCTCTAGCATGTCCCAGTGAGCTATGCCCCATAAACCTTTATTAAGGTGGACTTGGGGAAATCCACTGCTTGTCCCTGGGATAAGCAGCATGGAATCTATTTAACTTTTGGGATCCTGCTAGGTATTTGAGACCTGGGTTGTGTTATGGTTTTGAGGTGTTTGGGTGGATTCCTGGGTACTGTGGAGATGACCACGCCCACAGGGAGGAGCCCCGTGGGGAGCCACAGTACTGGGCTAGACTCAGGACGCACAAACACAGAGATTTGTCTTTTATTGTACAGCTGTTGTATACCACCAGAGGTGGCAGTAGTGAGTCCAGAGGTAACAGTCCAGGGCCCTCGGCAGAGGGAACTCGTCTCACCGAGATGGTATAGGGAGATCCAGGTGTAGGTTTGCCAGCACAGGAGAGCTGTAGATGAGACAGACTGAGAGTTAGATTACTCACTACATGGTAGCTGTAGGTTGACGATTCCAACAGGCAGAAGCAGATGGTTACAGGCACCGAGGCAGGGAGAGCAGACCCTCGATGAGCGAGTACCTGATCCCGGTAAGGCACCTGAAAGAAAGCAGAGGGCCCCCGAGGAGCGGGTACTCAAGTTAGAGAATAACCCCGAAGGGCAGGGAGAGCTTCCAGCGGCAGCAAGGAAGCGGCAGAGTAGCTTAGACCGGACGAGTCCAATCCTTGCTAACTCAATGAGCTGGCAAACAAGCGCAGGCTAAATACCTGGATGGCGAGACGTCACTCGAGGGGGACGCCCCCGAGGTTCCCGCCATGACATGGATAAAGACGGGGTGGCGCGTGCACCCTAGGAGGCCCTTAGGAGAAACATGGCGTGAGGCTTTGCCATAGCCGTTCCGGGGACGCCGGAGAATGCGGCTTGCAGATGCGGCGGTAGCCATCTTCCCAAGGCTAGCGGGGAGAGCAGAGAGAAAGGTGAAGCATAAGGGTCGAAGCCGTCTGAGACCGACGGATACAACAGGTTGGCCGTGCTTGGAAACAGGATGCTGGGTTTGATGGAGCTTTGGTCTGACGCAGTTTGGCAAATCTTATGTTCTCTCTCTCACCAGCCTCTGCATTACTTCTTCTACCTCACTCATCCTTTCTTGATCTCACCTTTCTCATCTGCCCTGTTCCCTCCCCCACCCCCACACACTATCCAGTGTTGCCAACTATCAGCACATTTATCTGAGAGTAAATAAAGAAGTAAATACACCATGAATGATATGCCCCTGTCTCTGGTACCATGAGCCCAGGATCTGTGAAGCTACAACAAACTTGGGAGTCAGGAACTATGTCTTGGTGCATCATAGGGTGAATCTTGGTAGAGTAACCTCCGCTGTGCACAAAATGGTGATGACAAAAATATGCATGTCGGTAAACATCCTGAAAACTGAGATCCAGCCTCCAGAACTGAACTTAGTACTCCAGGTGAGGCCTCTCCAACAACCTATAAATAGGCATTGTTACATCCTTTCTTCTACTGGTTATCTGTCTCTCTATTCATCCAAGCAGTAGTATAGCCACGGGTGGGCCATGGCCCCACCCACTTTGGGCTCAGGCCCACCCAAACAGAGCTTCCCGACATCATAGCAGCGCCCCTGTGGGTACACAGGAAGAACCACAGCGGTGCGATGATGGCGGGTCTGCGGGGATCCCACCCCCTGCGGGCAGATGAGCAGAAACGCAGAGGTGCATTGAAGCTTCCTCGCACTCCTCCCCTGTGGGCTGAAGAGGACAATGATGATCGGACGGCTTGGTGAAGACCGGACTGAAGAGGACAAAGATAATCGGACGGCTTGGTGAAGACCAGCCACAGGAGATGAGGGAGGCACGCTGTGAAAGGGAAGGGAGGAGGAGTGAGAATGTCTCACTCCCTCGCCTCTCTCCTCATCCCTTACCTTTCCATCTGCCTCACTCGCTCAAATTCCCTTTCCTTCCCTTCCCTCTTACTGAGAAGGGAGGGGAGGAAAAGGGAACTGAGCTAAATAAATGGAAGGGAAGGGAAGGGAACGGAGGGGATTGTGAGTGAAAGGGAAGGGTGAGAGGGAAGGAATGGAAAGGGAATGGAGGAGGGGGAGAGGGGAGGAAAGGAATTGAAATGTAGGAGGAGTAGTGAGAGGGAAGAAAATGGGGTGAGTGAGTGAGAAGGAAAGGGGAAAGGGAAGGGGAGAGAGTAAGAGGGAAGGGGCAGGAACAAGGTAGGTAGTGAGAGAATGACTGAGACTGCTGGGGATGGAGGGGCAGTTAGGGGTGAGTGTAAGACTCATTTCTCTTGTGTGTGAGAGTGTGTGGGAGCCTACGAGCGAGAACCTGTGTGTGTAAGTGAGGGAAAGCATGTGAGAGTGAGAGCCTGTTGTGTGTGTTTGTGTGTGTGAGAGAGGTTAGGTTCCATATTAGGAGCTACCACCCAAGAAAAGGACCTGGGCAACATAGTGGAAAATACTTTGAAATCCTTTGTTCAGTGTGTGGCATCAGTCAAAAAAGCAAATGGAATGTTAGGAATTATTAGGAGAGTGGGAGCTTTTTGTGAGAAAAGAGAGCTTATGAGTGAGAGGGAGAGAGAATGTGTGTGTGTGTGTGTGTGTGTGTGTAAGGCAGGAAGAGAAGAAGATAGGATGAGAGAGAAGAAACAAAAAGAGAAGAGTGACCCTGGAGAAAGAATTAGGAAAAGACTGATAAGGGAAAAGTAGAAAAAGGAGACCAGGACCAACTGATTAGAAAAATGAAAAGATCAGACAAATGTTAAAAAAAAACCAGATTTTTTTTTTTAATCAGTTGGAATATGCCATCTTTGGGAATGTGCATTTCTTATGTATTTGTATTTTGCTCTTTCTTTAGAGTTCCACTGTTCAGAGTCTGGTTTCTTAGGCTTTCTATTTTGGTGTTGCCTGCATGTTTTGGTTAGAACAAATATAAATTTAATATTTCATATCTTTGGAAGCACAGTTTCTAATTTGCAGTCCCTTATTTCTCTATTAGATAAGGGTCGGTCTGTGTTCTGCCAGTTTGTGACTGAGGGGCAGTATTTCTGTTAATGTGTATTTTCTCTGTAGGGATTTGTACCAGTCCGACTTGTTCTCTTTGCTGAGTAGATTGTGTATTTGTGTTCTGGGGCCTGGTGTAATATTTGTATTGCTGCCTTTTATAAATAAGAGTGCTGATTTGAGCATTAGCGCTGTGATTGTATGGAATGGCAAGGTTCTAGGTGTCTTTTTTTTGGCAGGGGTTTGTGCTACCTCACAGGATTTTGTTTCACTGAGGTGATATCAGAATTTGAAAATGTTTGATTGTTTTTCATGTGAACTGTCCTAGTTCTGCTCTGCACTCATTCTTATGATTATTGTTATTTTATTGTAGTTACAATGATTTCTGCCTTTCTAGAAAGGGGATCCATGAAAGAATACATTGATATCTGTTTTATTACATGATTGATTGGGTCTGATGTTTGAGGTGTTTGCTTTTTACACGATATTCTTGTGTATTTATAACTTACAATAAAATACAGATTAATAAAGCATATATAATGTTGGTAAATGTTATAATTAATATAAACTATTTTAAAGTTTCACTCATGATGTATAGCAGCTGTTGCAAACTACTCAGAAATTCTTTGTCAGGTGCATTATTTATGGATAAGAGTACAACTAGTAGGGCTCAGACCTGTATGTCTACTGCCCACTCATGTTAACCATGGGCCCTCCCCCCCCCCCCCCAAAAAAAAATCAATTCTGGCTACGCAACTGCATCCAAGCAAACTCCTGACTTTGGCCACCACCTTATCATACCTTGAGATCATCCAACACTATCACACCAAGGTCCCTCTCCTGGTAGGTGCACATCAGTTCTTCACCACCTACCACATATGGCTCCTGTGGACTCCTGCACCCCAAGTATATGGCTCTGCACTTTTTGGCATTAAATATTAACTGACAAGTATTAGACCGTTCCTCAAGCCTTCTTAGACCACCTTTCATTCTGTACACTCCTTGAGAGGTGTCCACTCTTGCAGATCTTAGTGTCAAACTTCCCTCTAACTCCTCTGCAATATCTCTAACAAGGATATGTATGTCTATCTCAACTAGATTGTAAGCTCCATGGAGCAGGGACTGTCTCTTATGTGTACCTGTACAGCCCTGCGCATGTCTTGTAGCTCTTATGAATGATAAATTGTAGTAGTAGTAGTAATACCCTTCTTATTGCCCTGTTCGGCCTTCTGTGCGGCTTCTCTTCCGTATAGATTTTTGCTTGTCAGTCCTCTCGAATATAAATACTGTCCACCTCCGTCTCCTTTCCAGCCTCAGAATGGAGAAATAGGGCACAGTTCTAGTAGCTCTGCTGGTCCTGGAGGAAACTGGAATTGTTTGGCAGGTGGTGGCATCTTTTACTGAACTAATGTAAGCGTTATCCAAAGGAGTTGTGGCACATGAGCTTCTGAGACTCCATTTGTCTCAGTTAAAGAAGCAATCGACATGGCCACAGAAGCCCCTATTTTCCAAATGAAACTCTGGTAAGGTGAAAAGTTGTTTTAACTGTTTACGTTGCAAATGATGTAGAGGTTGGATTTCAGCTTTATCCTGAAAAATAAAGATCAGCAAACCAATTGTGTATACCTTTTAACTGGGCTAAATGAATACATTTGGGACTACTTGTGGCTCTATCAGGTCAATGCAGAATAAGCCCCTTTATTCCAACATAACCATGTGGGCTAACACGGCAGCCATACTGTATTGTGTTGCGAATCATTGGCCTCACCTCTCTGGCTGGGCCCCCCAGATGCAGTGACACCCCACCAGCAGTCTTCACGGCAAGGTGCTCCTTCTCTTCGTGGTGACACACCACCGGCTCACTTCATGACAGGATGATGTCGACTCCCTCCTGCCGCGCTCCTCCTTAGGCGCACTCATGCCCGACACTGTTGTATTTAAAGGGCCTGTGGCAGGAAAAGCCCCACGGTGCTTCCTGATGACCTCATTCAGTCAGGCCTATAAAAGGCCCTCTTGACCTCTCTCTCATTGCCTCAGCAACAGGTCTACCTACTCCTGAAGTAGTGTGTGTTGCTCTCAGTGTCTTGTCTTCAGTTCCAGCATCTTGTCGTTGTTCCTGCTTGCCTTCATTTTTTCGTTCCAGCGTCCTTGTCTTCGGTTCTTCAGCCCAGCCTCGTCTTCAGTTCTTCAGTCCAGCCTGTCTTCATTTCCGTTCAGTTTGTTTTCTGTTTTCATCTGCTCATCTCCAGATTTGTTCCTGCTGTGCTTGCCCTAGTCTTCCTGCCCTGCCTACCTGTTCCTTGTCTTCTTTCTTGGACAGATACCTAGTTTGACCTCAGCCTGATCTCAGATTCTCCTGACCGCTGCCTGCCTCTGACCATCGCCCAGACCTTGAACTCATCTGACCTACGCCTGGCTATGACACAGCTATCCAAGGATCATCTCTTCTGTCAACAGCAGAGACCCCACCTAAGACCTGCTGGCTCCGGCATCCAAAGGCTCAACCCAAGGGGAACGGGGACTGGAATGGGTGAAGGTCCCGCTGGGTTTCTGCTTCGCCTGGGTCTGCCTGCCGACGGTGGGAACCTGTGGGGCCCCTCCCTGCAGTTTGTGCCAGTCCTGCCTCGGTCCAAGGGTCCACAGACGCAACACACTGCTTTAGTCATCTCTTACCCGAAAAAAAGCTGATGCTCAAAGGCAGACCTTAAAAAAAAAAAGATTTTACTAAATACTTTTCAGTAAACTATTCCAAAAACCATTGTTTCCAGGAGCAAATCCATTCAAATCAAGCGCTGCAGATACTTAAATATTTCTCTGACCCCAAGGACCAACAGATTTATTTAAACCTCTTTCTACTCTCTTTCCCCTTTCCCACCATATACATGTACAATAGGCACATTACAAATTTAAAGCTGAGTTACCTCCAGCTCTCCACATCTCTGACTCTTTGCTCTGTTGCTTCCTCTTCATTACTATTCTTAGGTCTAAATGTCATCTGCTTTGATGTGCCTGAAACACGAAATATAAATCAAATAAATAAATCAAATAAATACATTCTGTATTAATAGTTTTATTATACTTGTACCCCTTTTTTGGCTGGTTGGGGGGCACATCTCGTTCTCCTTTCAAAAGTCATTCCTTTGTTGGTGCTTACGGATATTGGCGCAATACCTGCGTAAATTATGTGGCTAGGTTAGACCTGCTCAATAGCAGGTGTAAACTGAACTCAGCCATATATAGCTTCATACGGTTAAGTGCGCACATATACACGTATTCAGTGGCTTAGCCATGCCGCTGAATATACCTCATATCTTAGTCAAATAAGTTCAATCCGGCTAAGTTACTTAAACAGACAGGTTTGAATATTGATCTCAGCCAGTATAACAAAGCAACAGTGAAAGCATGCTTATAATAATGTTGCATTGCATGTAGCAAATGTATTAATTAATATTGCTTTTACAGATCTCTTTAGGAAGGGGTGGATATGCACCTGCAACATAAGGTGCTTAATACAATATCAATTATTCTATGATTATGTTAACATCTTGTCTTCTGATGTCACAGATAGAACTATATCTACAGAAATTTGAGAATTCAGATAAAGGAGCCCCCCAGGATTAGTCTAACCAGACACTTGAAACATTAACGCAGTTTGCATTCTTTGAAAGGGAACTCTTAGTTCCATCTCTTAAAACAAGCATAACAAATGCAGGATTCCCAGTTCTGGGAAACTCATCTCATTTCATTGGTATTCTCCAGGCTGTGTAAATCCTTAATCCAATTGTCATCCCATCTTTGAAAACACAGATCATTTTGCTAATTAAAATTGTATTTATTGGTACTTCTGAGTGTTTTGCTTGCATTCCCCGCTGCCTTTGCTCTGTTACATCCTGCTTCTCCTCCCCTGCAAGTCCCCTCTCCTGAAATCTTCCCACCCGGCTCTCATCAGGGAGCTTCCTTGTTGGGCCTTTCCTGTTCTTACAGCACAGAGTGCTAACCCATAGGGCTGGGCTCCTCCCCAAGCCTCCTAATATACCTGATGATTGAAAAGCCCCTGTGCAAATCACAAATATGCCATAGACAGCAGCCCTATTCTTTGTGGAAATTTACTCCTTGGATTTTTACTAGGAGTGTACAGAGACAAAAATTCATTTCAGTTAATTTGTTTCATATGTCACACTCATTCCTCTAGTTCATCTCACACAAAAAAGAAAATTTTCTTTGTTCATTTCATCTGTTTTTTAGTATTACATTGAAGACAATGGGGTAAGCAATCCATAGACTTTATTGATTTCACTATAAAAGAAAAACAGCCAGTCGCCGAGGCCTAGGCCCAGGCTCAAAGCTGAGGCTCAAACCTAAGCCTAGGCCCAACACCAAGGCCCAGCCTGAGGCTGGGTCCCAAACCTGATGCCAGGGCTCAGACAAAAAGCCAGATCCTGTGGCCAAGGCCTAGACCCAGGCCCAATACTGGGGCCTAGCTTGAGGTCAGGTCCCATCGCTTAGGCCTGACACTGGAGCAAAATTCATAGTCAGATCCCATCACTGAGGCCCAGCCCTAGGCCTAAGCCTTAAGCTGGGGCTCTGCTCGAGGATGGGTCCCATTGCTAATGCCTAGACCCAGGCATGAGGCTGGGTGCATCGCCTAGTTCTAGGGACACGCCTGATGCTGGGGACCGAGATCCAAGGCCAGGTCTGATCACTGAGGTCCATGCATAGGCCCAAGGCCAGGTTTTGTCACTGAGCCAGGCACGGATTTAGGCACAGGCAAAGGAGACAACTGTCTCCGGCGCCAAATTCAGATAGGTACCAGAGTTTTGCCAACCCTCTCATTTATTTTCCCAATCTTCGACTAAACTGAGCATGGGGATCTTGCACCAGTGCATGTGCGCTCACAGGCCTTGCTGCGCTCCACCCCTAGCAAGGGTTTCCCTAATAACAGGAAGCATGTAGGGTAGCAGGGGATGGAGCACTGCAGGACCCGTGAGCACTGACACAAGGGCCCTGCACTCACTTTAGTTGACAATCTTGCTGCAGTGCAGACCAGACAGGGAAGAAGAAGAAAGGGTTGGCAGACCCAGAGGTGTGGAGAGACTTGCTGCAGGACACCAAGCAGAGAAAGGAAGACCTGGGCGGTGGCCTCCTGCACCCTCTGATTTCTGGGAGGAAAGGAGATGCTCTCTCTTTCCCTCCTCCGCCCCCCCCCCCCCCCCCCCCCAACCTATGATGATTTCTGTGGGAGCTCCCCTGCCCTCCCTCCTCTTACTCACCATGATTTCTAGGGAAGGCCCCCCCGCCTCTCTCCCACTGCCTATGGGAGCCTAAATTATAAATCTTGCCCTGTGCGAAGGCCTAGGCCCAGGATAAAGTCTTCCGCCATCTTCTTCTTTTCTTGACAAAAAATGACACCTTTCTCCCGAATGGACAGTGCCATTTTGCTGTATGACTGGATTTAACTGGCTAAGGGGTGGTGGCTAACCGCTGCCAGATAAGTCTGTACTTATTCAGCTAAGTGGCGGCAGAGCGGGAAATATTTATTTTTTGTGAATTTTATGTGCTCACACGGCAATGGTGCAGGAGTTAAATTTCTAGCACTAAGAAAATCTGGGTTAGGCCAGCGTACCTCTCTGCATTGGGGAGAACTATTTAATGCCCACATTTGCATGGGAGTAGTAATCCCATTTTTCAACACACATTTTTGTGAGTATAAAACTCCTTGCTGCAGTGGCAGTAAGGCATACGCTCGCAAAATGCGTGTTTAAACGAGGGTTAAGCTGTACGTTCGGCTGAACACACCTTTCTGCATCAGCCTGTGTGACAGCAAAGCTCAATATACGGCCTCCTTCCATAATAAAGTCTCAGAAGAAATGCACAGTGTTCTTTGCACGTGCCCAGACTCCAGGATCAGCTTCACTGGATCTAGAGAACAGCGACAAACCGGAATAGAAAAATGCTTTACTGTTATATGTTGTCTCTGTGGTCTCCTTGCCAACATGTCCTTCCCAGTCTATGACAAGGCAGTGAGGTCACACATAACTCACAGGGAAGGGCTGGTTGCTAAGCCTCCTTACACCTATTTTCCCCATTGACTTCACAGGGAAGGTCTGGCTGCTTTAGTTACTTACAGGCCAATACAGAAAAACCCACGGGAGAGCCGGCGAGCACCCGCTCTCCCGACGCGCACCCAGGCCACTCTTCTGGGCGCGCGATTCAGTAAAAAAAATATGTAAATGAGGGCCTGCAGTAAAAGGAGGCGCTAGGGACACTAGTGCATCCCTAGCGCGTCCTTTTTGACAGAAGTGGCGGCTGTCAGCGGGTTTGACAGCCGACGCTCAATTTTTCTGGCGTCAGTTCTCAGACCCACTGACAGCCACGGGTTCAGAAAACGGACGCCGGCAAAATTGAGCGTCCATCTTCCAACCCAAGGGCCGTGGGCAGATTTTAAATATATATATATTAAAACATTTTTTTTTTTACTTTTGGGGCCTCTGACTTAATATCGCTATGATATGATCTGTGCACTTCCCCGGTGCCGGCCGAAATTAACGCCAGCCTTTGGCAGGTGTTAATTTTGGAAAGTAAAATGTGCGGCTTCACTGCACATTTTACTTTCTGTATCGTGCGGGAATAACTAATAGGCCCATCAACATGCATTTGCATGTTGCGGGCGCTATTAGTTTCGGGGGGATTGGTCTCGCATTTTCGACACGCTATTATCCCTTACTGTATAAGGGGTAAAAATAGGGCATCAAAAACGCGCGGCCAAATGCGGGCTAACAGTGCGCTCCACTGGAGCGCACTTTACTGCATCGGCCCATTAGTTACACTTACTAACTGGCACTGCACCTGTTCTCCATTGACTTCTATGGCCCATATTAATGATGGTGGATGAAACAAATTAAACAAATGGGTTATATTTCATACATGGGCTGGCCCCCATTCATTTTGGGGACCCCACAAATGAAACAAATAGGACCCATTTGTATTGGATCTCACATTTGTTTTAAATAAATGAGCATCCCTAAAAGGTGTTTCTAAAATTCACACATGTAAAGCCCATTAGGATTCACCATGGTTTCAAATGGAAAAGTTTCCAGCCACAGGAATTTCCATAGATGTAGACGTCATTCTGAGTGATAGCAAGATTCCATCCCCAGTAGTCAGAGGTTATAGAGGTGACTTAACGAGTCACTAGGAGGACTTAAGTGGAAATGTCTTCCAGCAAATGAAGGAAGGACAACTAAAGGGCTGTGCTCTTCGAAGGTCCTGGGAGCGAAGGGACAGCTGACATTTTTTCCATAGGGATAATGTTGACTCTTTCATCAACCTGGTTATTGGAGCGAACTCCAGGAGAGACTTTGAGAGTTATTCTAGGAGGGTTCCTATCCCTAGGTCAGTGGATTAAGGACCTTGTCCAAGAGACAGTGTTTCACCAACAAGATATTTGAGAATAACTCTAGCAGCCAAGACCATGTCACCGCCTTGCCCGCGCTCATCCCCAACCTCATACATTTAAGGTAGCACAATAACATTGATTAGCATACACATCTGCAAACCACACAATTAAAACATAAGCATTAGGTGGGTGAAAAGACCGCAGCTTTATTGAACAGCAGATATAAACTTTAAACACCTGTACTTGAGCCGACCCACAAATAGCCAACTGGGCTATTCCCTGCCACCCGCCATGAACCTTTTTCGATGTTTAAGAGACTGAGTGTGACTCCTTTGGATCTTTTAGGTTAGCCCATTTTCCCCAGCAGATTCCAGAGTTGTACTGAGAGTGCTCTGCAGCATTTGGAGATGGACCCTAGGAAAAGAGAGGGATTATGCTCACTCCAGCCCTCACACCACCCCTACTCATTCACACCACCACTCATATACCCACACCCACGCATACATACCTTCTCCACGCACACCCCACAATCAACTAGTGGCATCTCTAGACAAAAATATTTTTTGGGAGGGTAGCAGAGAGAGAGGTAAAGCTAAGTATGAAGGGGGCAAGCCAAAGTGACATTTCCAAACATCACGTGGCCTCCTAACTTTAAAACGGCTATAAAATACATGATAAGAAAAAAAGTCCAAAGGACCTTCTGTGCCTGGTGTCCCCAAACCTGGTCTTTGAGAGCCACAAGTCAATGGGGTTTTCAGGATTGTTACAACACAAATGCATGAGATCTATTTCCAGGCGTTGCCTCTACTGTATGCAAATAGGCCTCAGGCATATTCATTGTGGAAATCCTGAAAACTCGTCTGGGTTACAGCCCTTGAGGACTGAGTTTGGGGGCCCCTGGCATCCTGAATTTTTGTTTGGGTTTTTTTTAGCTGCATTGCCTCAGGGAGCCTCACGCAGAAATATAGACTATGACAGCAGATAAGGAGTGTAAGGCCCATCTAGTCTGCCAATTTACTTCCTGGTACACTGTCGTAGATGAGGGCATCCAGAACCTGTGGTATTCTCACAGCCAGTCAGATCTTCAGTATATCCATACTGAATATGCAGGAAGTAAAGTTGCATACGGCAGAGATCCATTATATGCACATTTATCTCGTGCATGGCCGTTATGGATATCCTGAAAACCCGACTGGCTGTAGGAATACCAGGACACGTTTGGGAAGTCCTGCCATGGATCTTACTTGATCTCTGGTTTTCCCTTTGCTTCTTTATATGTAAAGATCCCACTGTGCTTTTCTCAGATTTTCTTGAATTCTGTTGCCCATTTTGCCTCCATCAACTCCCATGAGAGGCCGTTCAATGCGTCCTGAGTCTGCTCTCATGGAGGTTCATAATATGGCCTCGTGTTCTAAAACTTTTTTTCCACGAAAAAAAAAATTGCTTAGATTCCTCACTGAATTTTGATAGAAATGTTAAGATACACTTGGTTTGTTTTGCATTTATTCTAAACTCATCCTTGGAGAGAAATTTTGTTCGGCTGGAAATCCTGTTGTATTGACATTACGGTGTCTTGGTTTATTGTGGTTCTGACCAGTTCATCAAATATCATTAGTCCCATGCCTTAGTGTCCCTGCCTTCCTCCCAAACAAGGGTCAGATGTCTGCATAGCAGTGCTAGCTTGTTCAAACCATTATTTATTTTTGTTTCTTTATTCCTTCCTTTTTTGTGTTTATCAATAAACATCCATTCTGTTTGTTTATGATTTTATATTACCTGGTATTGCAATTATTTTGGCCACACCAAAAATCTCTCCAGAGTCTCCTTTTTTTAAAATACTTTTTATTTAAACAGTCCTTTTAAGGATGTTCATGATGTATGTATGGGCGTGGTGCCTGCAGAGCATTCTGATAAGACTTATCACAACAGTGCCCCCCTTTATTTAGGTTCGTAATAGTGAGGCCGGATCACTAGAAGGAATTTTCAAAATATGTAGCCATTTATTTCTCTGAAGGAATGAAAGGAAAGTCAGAACCAAACAAGTATGTGCTGTGCACACTTCAGTTCCAGGGCCAGCAGAGTTCTGTGACTACAGAGCACACAGCCAGAAACAGAGCCAGGTGTTCACATGTGCATGCCTGCCAGATGTGCGTGGACAGGCAAACACTGCAAAGACAAAAGGAACATTGGCTTTGTTCTGAAGGCACCTGAAAACAGAAATCTGTAACTATTTTGCTTTAAGTGAATTTGGAAAAATGAATTTGCAAATGTTCTAAATTGGTAGTTCTGCTATGTGGAACTAATTAACCTCTATTCAGTATGAATAATCCTTTCTTTATATTTATTTCATGCCAGCTATATACACTCCTGGCTCTGGCTACTTTCAGGGCCACACTAAAAGCAGATTTTAACATGGCTTGTAAGACTCAGTTCCTGCATACTGGGGAAGCCCAAGTGCCAGTGCCCCAGTATCACTGCTCCCAGCACAGGGGCACACCTGCAGTGTGGTCATCAATAACACTGAGGGCTGTCCTCTTAGGAAAGAAAGTACTGAGAAAATAAAATGCATTACCAAATGTTCACTTAATGAACAAGTGCATCCCTCCCCTCGTGAAGAGGGCGAATGCTGCGGCATAAAATATGTTTTATCTAAAATAATTCAACTTCCTTAATGTTTAACCTTTATTTTAAAACAATCACATACATTAATATGTTGCTCTGCAAATAAATAAGCTGTATATATTATATACATCTGAGATATTTTATATTATATGTACATAGGTAATAAGAACACATCGTATTCAGTTTTGGGACATCAAATGTTTCACTTCTGCAGAGTCCTTTGGAAACTCCTCCTCCTGAGTGCTAGAATCTGAGCTCCTAGGCGCAGTAGTGACTGTGCCCCTCTTGGCCAGTCTGGCTTGCTGCTGTTCTAGGCTCTGCTTCCTCCACTTGATCCTCCTGTTTTGGAACCAGACCTTAACCTTGGGAGGAGGCGAACAGGTAAACATTTAGCAGTCAGTCAATCTCCCATCGGGGTAACAGAAAGTTTTCTAGGCACGCAGCTTAAAAAAATTAAGCCCCTTCCACCAGGTACTCCAAGAGAAATGGGCCCTAAATTCATGAGTTGATCTGGTTCTCTTCTCCCTCTCACTTTATAAATATATATATATTTTTTTAACATTTGTAAATGAAAATTGCACAGTATTTTTAACATTTGTAAATGAAAATTGCACAAGGTTTACTTTGCTGAGCAAGCACTGGGTTTAGCTATAATAACCAGAATTTATTATAAAGAGGAGTCCACTGTATACAAGGTTTTTCTGTGGAAAATTCCTAGGAATCTGGTCACTAGGGCACCTAAAATTTGGCAACAGGTAACTAAAATTCAGAAAAGAAAAAAGAAAAAAGAAAAAAAAGACACTAACCAGTAATAATAATAAAACCAGGAACAAGCAAAACAAGAAAGAAATACAAACAAAATACTATGCAAAAGAGCTACAACGAAAAAAGAGCAAAAAGGCAAGGGGAAAAAAAAAGTAGAAGCATCTGTCAGCAGTAACATGGGATGCTACTTCTTGCAGAAAAGGCGCCCCAGCTTTAGGATGTGATGGCGTCTTGGCGAGAGATGAGTGGGGGTGGGGTGCTGGTGCTGCCGCCGCTGCTGCATTACCTGGGCCTCGGTGAGATGTAAGGACGATGCCAGCAGGAACCTCTCGGTGCCCACCATGTACTGCTGCCGGGCAAACTCCTCTTCCAGTCGGGCCAGCTGCTCGGTGGTGAAGATGGTCCGGGCCCGCTTGCATTTTGCAGGTGCGGATTTCAAGGCAGAAAAGTAGTTCTCGGGGACAGGATACTCTGAAGCGCAAAGAAAGCAAAAGAAGGAAGGATCAGAGGCGCAGGCGTGAGGCAGAGAAGGAGTGTAGGGAAACCCGTCATTGATCACAGCTGGACAGATCTGCGTTATTTAACAACCGAGTGCAGAGGTTTAAAAAAAAAAAAAAAAAAGAAGGAAAATGAAAGTGATAACGATAAAATAAAGGAGAAAGGTAAAAGAAAATGCGAATGCCCGTGGTTGCGAGCGGGGGTGGGGAGTCATTTGTGCGGCTCTGGGGACGCGACAGGGATCGAGACAGGAAAGGCAGAAAGCTGCCGCGCCCGCACCTGGTCCGCAGAGCCGGAGTCCGGCGCACGCCTCTCGGGCGCCCCCTGGCGGCGGCCAGCGGCCGGGGTAGAGCAGCCGGGGCTGCGGGAGAAGGGGCAGCGCCTGCCACCAGGCGGTGCGCGAGCTGCTGCTGCTGCCCCCGGGGCCCCGCGCCGGCTCCTCCCTGCTGCCGCCCAGCAGCGCCTCGATGGTGAAGGATTTGCCGGCGGCAGCCTTGGCCGGGGCGAGGCTGTGCAAGGGCTGCGGTGGTGGTGGTGGCAGCAGTAGCATGACAGCCTCGGGATCCAGAGCCTGGAACAGAGCAGAGGGGCCGGGGCAGCACCTCCCCTTATATCCCAGGCCCGGACCCTCCAGCTCCCGCTGCGCTTTTGTTCTCTCTAGGCGCAGATGCAAAAGTTACAAAAAAAAAAAAAAAAAGAAAGAAAGTCTGGCTCCAGCCCGGAACAGATCGTCGTTAATTGCTGCCCCCGATCACCCGCTGGGGGTGTGAGAGCTCCGCTGCTGGAGCACGGTCCCAGGGCTGAGACACTGCCTGCAGCGGCCGCCAGGGGGAGCTCTGCAAGGGGACCGGGGGCAGACCAAGGGCTCTTGAGTCACGAGGAGCCAAAAGAAAGTTGGGTTGTCTGGTTTTCAGGGGGAAAAGCCATCTTGTTTGAGACACCTCCCCCCCGTCAAACAAACATCGCATATATAAAGTCACATTTTACTTAACCTGCCACATTATTCAGATCTCTCAAAAAGCGGAAATGGGAATGCAGCCTCAGGAGAAATGTGAATCTTTGGACAGTGACCTCATTTGAAAGAACAGCAATACTGGAGAGTTGACGTATGGTACGAATGGTGTTTCTTGGTTCTCTGTGGCCATAAATCTTTCTTTCTTTCTTTCTCTAGGTATATACTATTCTCTAACCGTGTCATACTTTTGCCTTGGGTGATTATCCATGAAGCTGTTAAATGCACCGGGAATTTGCCTTCTCTGTAATTTCCTTTCCCTAATGTGTCGATGTAATGGAGTCAATCACAGTGCACCTTACATGGTGCAGGATTGCTTTAGGATGCTACTTACTGCTACCTGCTCATCTATACGACAGTCTTGATGTGATTCAGATAGTCATTAGTTTTCAATTCTAAAATCTTACACCTCCTCCTAATGAGCTGGGAAAACTCACACCTCCCTCCTTTGCCCTGCAGGGAGCAGGTCCGAGTCAAAAGAAGCCAACATTTTTTTTTTTATTGAAGAGGAAATGGGACTAGAGGGAAACCAATGCTAGAGCTAAAACATGTGCAAAGGCCTCCTCTCCAGCCAAGACAAAGATCTGGCCATATCCCTTCTGCTAAAACAGTCTCCGATAACCTGTAGCTTCAGTGCAGGTTATTTGGGGGGAGGCAGGATGAGCCTAAGGCAATAAAAAAAAAAAAAAAAAAGTCCAAGGCCTGTGCTGCAAAGCTGAGAAAGTCATTATTGGCTCTCATTTGCGGCAGCGCTGTTTCTTGATGACTTTGGTCGTGACACGTAGGTGGAAAGTTTCTTCTTCTGCAGCTGGGACTGCCGCTTTGCAAGTGGGAAAACACACAGAAAGGGTGGCGGGTATCACAGGCACGGGAGGAGAGGGGCCTGATGTACTAACTGCCTGCACGCCTCCAGCCTAATCCAGGGGCTTCATCTGATCATGAAAGTGCCCTGGGGTTAATGTGGCCTCTTTTTTTTTTGTGTTCCTCTTACTTATCTCCTTGACTTCTGTGTATGCTCCGGTGCTCGCTGAGAATGACTTGCAAATATTGATATATATATATATTTTTTTTTTTAAATTGTTAAATCGGAGCTATCTTTAACCTTTTAGGAGTCATTATAAAACTACCTCATCACTGTTGTGGAACTGGGCGTGTAAAAACATGGAAACAAATACATGAATTCTTGCCATCCATCAGAACCACTTTCTCCTAGCACATGCCACCCAGTTTAAAGCAAACATACCGTTATGAATAGATACTGGAGTAGAAAAGCAAGCTAGGTATATGGGTTTGATGCACCACTCCTATCCTTGCTGTTGGACTGCATAGGTTCTAAAGCAGTAGTTCTCAACCTTTCTAATGCCGTGACCCCGCAATACAGTTCCTCTTGTTGCGGTGACCCCAAACCAAAAAATAATTTTGGTGGCTACTTCAAAACTGTAATTTTGCTACAGTTATGATTCGGAATGTAAATACCTGATATGCATTATGTATTCTCATTGCTACAAATCAAACATAATTATACATTGGGGAACAGTGTGAACTACATCTTATAGTGGTCTCATAGTATAAGACCGATGTAGTTCACATTTTTAAATGTATGGTGCTTTGTGTAAGTGTAAGCTGCTTTGTGTACTGTGTAATGATTACACACAAAGCACCTTACACTTACACAGTATTGTGTGTATGGTGTGTGTACTGTTTTTACATTATTAACCTTTTTTACACCAGCAGGCTGTCTCGCAGGCTCTCTGCCTCTTGCCTCTCCGCCTCCTAGGCTTCTGTCCTCCGGCGCTTGCTGCGTCCGCCCACTGATGACGTCAGCAAGCGCCGGACACATGTAATGCGCTGCTATGGACTGTGGAGTGTTCCCCCCGCTTCCCCCGCCCCTTAGGCCCCGGACGGATGATGCAATCACGTCTGTGCATGCGCGCAGGCATTCAGTTTGGAACGCGCATCCATAACTGCGTGCGTTCCAGCTGAATAGCGCTGCTGCAGACGGTAGCGCGACTTCTCAGCGGCTAAAGCCATCAGAAATATGTATTTTCCGATGGCTTTAGGCGACCCTGGTGTTTTGGTCGTTCGACCCCCGCCGGGGTCGCGACCCACAGGTTGAGAACCGCTGTTCTAAAGGAACGCATTCAATACTATACATTCATTTTCTTTTTTATCTGTAGGCAGATGCTTGATATTTTTTACTTGTATTGCAGGTTGATTTTAATTGGGGGAGGAGATAGAGGGAGGGTTACACTTGAAAAAACAATCGGTATAAAATCATGTATTCTGCTATACCAATAATTTTTTTCCCCCCCCATAACTGAATGTTCTAGATAGACCTGTACTGCAATACTGTTCTCCAAAGGATAGTGCCCAAAATAGACTCACACAGCTATTGCACAAAAAAATGACCACATAAATAGAGTTCGAGAAAGAAGACTCACATAGGCAATATTTTACAGACAGGTTTCTCGCTGACTGTAAAACATTGGTTACACTTATGTTCTTCTTGTTGCTATTGCCTTGATGAGTGTTATTTCTCGCTGTCTGTTTAGGTGGCAGCACTTTTCTGACATGCTATTAAAATTATATTCACAAAAAGCCTCACACTGCTGAGGTCTGTCCAGTACAGTGTTCGATGCCATATATCCGACCGCACTGAGCCTCTTAGGTGGTTTGCAATATCTATAGAGAGACTCTTCCACGAATAACTGTAATACCAGACTGATAATCAGCTCATCTACTTCCCTCTGTCTTTTTTTATTTTTTTATTTTATTGATTTCCAAACAGCATTTCACAGGATCTATGATGATTTTAAGGCGATTTCCCAAAATTGGGAGAGAGCCATACAGAGATGGGTTCATTTCAGTTCATTTGTAGTGACCTGATTGAAGATTAAACTTGGCTTTTTTTTTTCTCTCTTTCTCTTTCTTGGTGAGGTCCATGGTACTCAAAAGTCATGCCAGATGCAGATTTATAAGTCACTAAACTGCGGTTGGTTTGGGATCAGTGTAATCTGATTTAAAGTACTGAACAAAATATTGGAAATCAGGGCTCTGAAAAGTCCAAAGCGGAGAAGAATGCTGAATTCCGGAATCTCTCCAGGGAGCACTGCCACCAAGAAGGTGCAATAAATAATCAGAATAAAAATGGATTCATTGGTTAATCTAGGTTTTTTTTAAATAGTTCTGTGATTAGTAACTGTAATGATCCCCCCCCCCCCACCACAGTTATTCCAATTTGCTCCCCCTTGGAATATTTCTGAAACTTCACCACTGGTGGAGAAAGTTTTGGAAGGGTTTAGTCTAAGAAGCCTCGGCATACATCTGGGATGGGGATGCATACAGGAAAGGCTTTCAAGGCGAGATGAAAGAGGCCTAAATTGCAGAGCAGATTTGGTCATTATTAGTTCTTAATTACAGACTTGAAAGGCCGAGATAAAAAGCCTTGGCTGCCCTCTGTTAAGGAAGAGGCCTGCTTGCCCAATTTCATTATTAAGTTACTTTCCCTTTGCCTCCCAACGGCTTTTTTATTTTGAAGAGTCCTTCAGGCCAGCTCAGCAAACTTTGGCCAGCTCATTGCTGATTGTAAAAAGCCACCCCTCCCCGAATCCAGGCTCCCATAAAGGCTTGTTAAACACGTTCAAACACGTCTGCAGGTTCACTGCGGCTCCCGCACTTTCAAATGGCTTTCCCTCCCTGACACCCCCTTGTAGAAGGAGAGAGCAAACACAGCAGTATTTGGCCTGGTCAACAATGGCAGGCTTTTCCTTGCATCCCTGGGCCCAGCCCCTTCCTGGGTCACAGATTCTTCCTAGTGAAAGCAGGGAGCGGGGCCCAGTGCTGGGCTTGTTTACACCAGGTATTACTGCTGCCGTCCCCTCCTCCTGCTCGCTGGATTTCCTGAACATCTGCTCTGCTCTGTTTCCTTCCCCTTGCCAACTCTCACCGAGATCCCCTCTGCATAGGGAAGGGCAGGGCGTGCAGGCTCCAGGACAGGCAGTGGTGACCGAGTGAATAGAAACATCTGCCCCGCCATGAACACCTGAGATATTTTAAAACCTTCCACATCGATAAAACATTAAGGGGTGGCCGGGTAGGAAGGAGAATGATTTCATTAGGTCATTTAAACACTGCTATGCACCCAAAATCTGGAACGGATGAAAAGTAAAAGCTTGCCTGGTCAGCCAGGCCTTTCCCCAGCCTGTTCGTTCGTTACGTATTACCGTCTCCTCTGTGCCAGGACATGTATGCAAGGCTGACTGCCCACGACCTCGCAAGGTTTGTTACTGCTAACGTATCTCTGTTAGTCGAGTTTAGCTGCTGGAGACCATTCTCGTAGAAAAGCGGAATATCGAATATTTCTAAGTAAAAAACCAAATAAATACTTGGCCGTGCCTTAGGCATCATGAGGAGACAGGCATCTGAGGGTAATCCGCTTTGATGTACACTTTGAAGTGCTGAAAAGTAGAATCTAAAAATCTAAAAAAAAAAAAAAATAAATCTAAATAAATAAATACCTCATGCACCCCAAATGTGTTTTCAAGGATTTAAGGGGGACTGGATTTAAGAATCTGGCACCCAAAGGCAGTACCAGAGGTGAGGCAGAGCTCAGAAAGGGGGCGCTTCATTTCTGGAGACTGGAAAATAGGGGGAGAGAGTGTTAGACCAGAGTGCCAGGGTGGTGCCTCCTTGAGATGGCAACCATGCACGGCCCTAAAGGAGGAGGGAACAGGTCCGGGTACTGGGTGCCTTCACAATTTAATTTGGTGCCCTAGGCAGTCTCTTGTGTTGCCTGTGCCTAAATCCGGGTCAAGGCGGTGACATGGTCTTGGCTGCTAGAGTTATCCCCAGATATCTTGTTGGTGAAACACTGTCTCTTGGACAAGGCCCTTAATCCACTGACCTAGGAATAGGAACCCTCCTAGAATAACTGTCAAAGTGTTATGCTTCGGCTCCTGAGGAAGGAGGAGTTAGCAATCTTGTTATGATCTACTCCTCAAGAAGGGAGGAGTTAGCAAACTGTAATGAATCTGCTTCTGTGGAAGGAGGAGTTAGCAATCTGATATGCTCAGCTCCTGTAGAGGGAGTAGTAAACAATCTGTTAGGGTATAGACTGCGGAGTAGCAAAGTCTTATGAACCTGCTGCTGAAGACTCCTGATGGAGAAGGAGTAGCAATCTGTTACCAGCAGAGTGCTGGGAGAGGCCAGGTTTTCAAAGGGAGAATAAACTAAGGGGCTGATTCACTGAAGTGCACTCAGCATTCTCTTACTGCGGAGATGCCTTTGCTAAATTGTGCTCTGTGCGTTCTAAAATCCCATTTGCTAAGATAATAAAAGGCAGAGCCTGATGGCTAAAAAAAAAGTTCAAAATGTTTGCAGTGTGTGCGTGCTAAATGTTTTAGCTTGCATGCTAGCAGAAACTGAATGTATGAGCATTAATATTTATTTATTCTGTTTATGGGTTGAGGGGGTAATTTTCAAAGCCATCCAGGCGCATAAAAACCGGGTTTCATGCGCATCAGTGGCTGTTACAAAATCAGCCAGGGCTCTGTCGCCTGTAAAAGTAAAAGTGCCAGTTTCATGCGTACTTTTGCGCAAACTGAGCAGAAGCATCTGTCGGGTTCTTGCAACCCAGACTGGCCAGCTGGAGACAGGATGTTGGGCTCGATGGACCTCGCTCTGGCCAGGCATGGCACTTCTTATGTTCTTAAGGCATTTCCAAGGGGGGGGGGGGGGGGGAACTGGAGTTGGGGACAGGTTTCGAAACCACTGCCTTAGGTTCTTCAGATCCACAAGTTTCCCCCCATGAGATTTTGATAATTAAGCCCTACAATCATTATGTCCCCCACTACCATCCCTCCCAGAACAATCTTGTAAAATCACATAATTGGTTTTACTTTTAAATATTAAATTTTATACACATATACAGATAGAGATATAGAGAGATATAAATAGATATAGATATATAATACAAATATGTTTCAGAAATTATGAAACATGGAAAGCATAGAAACATAGAAATGATGGCAGAAAAGGACCAAACGAGTATTGGTTAAGGGTAGTAACAGCCGCATCAGCAAGTTACCCCCACTTATTTGTTTTTCCAGACCTTAAAATGTAGTGTCGTTGTTGGTTGCTGTCTGAATCTGATTCCCCTTTTTTTTCTTTTCCTCCTACCATTAAAGCAGAGAGCAATATTGGAATAGTATCAACAGTAAGAAATCTTATTGGTTAAGGGTAGTAACCGCCACACCAGCAATTAAACCCCATGCACTTTTTTTTTTCATTTAGTCTTTAGGAATTCACAGTGTTTCTCCGTTTTTGTCTTTACCATCTTCTTCGGAAGGGCATTCCAGGCATCCACCACCCTCTCTGTGAAGAAATATTTCCTGATGTTGGTTCTGAGTCGTCCTCCCTGGAGTTTCATTTCATGACCCCTAGTTCTACTGATTTCTTTCCAACGGAGAAGGTTTGTTCATTGTGCATCATTAAAACCTTTCAGGTATCTGAAGGTCTGTATCATATCTCCCCTGTACCTCCTCTCCTCCAGGGTATACATATTTAGGTCCTTCAGTCTCCTCATAAGTTTTTTTTTGATGGAGACCCCCACCATTTTGGTCACCCTTCTTTTGACCGCCTCCATCCTGTCTCTGTCCCTTTTGAGATACGGACTCCAGAACTGAACACAGTACTCCAGGTGAGGCCTCACCAAGGACCTGTACAAGTGGATTATCACCTCCTTTTACTTACTGGTTGTTCCTTTCTCTATGCAGCTTAGCATTCTTCTGGCTTTAGCTATCGCCTTGTCACATTGCTTCGGCGTCTTCAGTTCGCTAGACACTATCACCCCAAGGTCCGTCTCCTGCTCTGTGTACAACAGCTCTTCACCCCCACCCCCCATCACATACAGCTCTTTTTGATTACCTCACCCCAGATGCATGACTTTATAATTCTTGGCACTGAATCCCAGCTGCAATATCTTTGACCATCGTCAAGCTTCCTTAAATCACGTCTCATTCTCTCTACTCTGTTGCAGATCTTAGTATCTTCCACAAATAGACTTTAGCTTCTATCCTTTCTGCAATGTCGCTCACAAAGATATTGAACAGAACCAGTCCCAACACTGATCCTTGTGGCATTCCGCTTAACACCATTCTCTCTTTAGAGTAGTTTCCATTTATCATCACACGTTGCCTTCTATCCGTCAACCAGTTTGTAAACCACTCCAACACCTTGGCGCACACTCCCATTTTATTCATAAGCTTCCTGTGTGGAACCGTATCAAAAGCTATGCTGAAATCCAAGTAGATCACATCGAGCGCTCTTTCTCAGTCCAATTCTTTAGTCACGCCATGGTGTCTGATGAATGTGTCATCTCTGATTTTTGGGGATAGACTACAAAACCCCCTAAAATACGAGAAATACCAAATTTTATCAACTAAAAGGTAATCTCTGAAATGGCCGACTGGGATGAACTGGGATGTTTCCCCTTACTACTCACCATCCAAAAATATTCAAATTATGTTGTCACTCCATTGCCAGGCAGTTTGTGAAGTAACACAAATCCCTGCAAAAAAGTAATTTTGAATATACAGAGCAAAACTGCCACACCAAAATGGCACCCAGAACTGAAAGAGCAACAACCAGGTATGGAAAGACAACACAGCAAATATTCCATCAGGCCCTAAAACACGAATACACTTCCTATTGTGAAAAAATGAACAAGTTTGACTACTACAGATCCCTACACAGAACCTACACGCTAGTAGAGTCCCTTACCTTTCCCACACACCCAGAATACATACCTTCACAAAATACAGGATAAAGGATCAAAAATCAGGAATAGAAACGTGCAGGGGGATCTAAGATGACGCTTTAACTGAGCCACACGGATTCTGAACTCTGACATTGGTGGCTTAATTTTTCATTATAAATTATGTTTCTGGTTCCTTATAGTGAGGAAATGCAAAGGGAGGGTTCAGGAGGGTCCCTCCTCAACCCTGAGCTGTTAGGCGCCCCGGCCCTAGGGGAGTCAGGCCCTGTCCCCTCACCTGTGCGGGTAGGAAACCCACTCCAACGTTCCCCTCTGCTGCCGTGTCCCAGCGCAGTTTACCACCGTTGCGGTCTGCTTGCTGTGCTCCTGATGCCGCTGATGCCAGAGTGATCCCTGGGCCCCCTAGGTGCATGCGCGTGCGCCTGGGCTAGATTTAAAGGGCCAACGGCGGGAAAGTTCCCCACGGCCCGGGATGATGATGTCAGGCAAGGCAGGTGTAAATACCCTGCCTTGCCACTTCCTCTTTGCCTTGGCAACAGGTCCAGCTCCTGGTGAGTGCATGTTGTCTGTGTCCTGATCCCATGTTCTTGTGGTTCTCCTGCCTCCTGCTCCGGATTCTGCCCCAGTCCTAGTTCCAGTCCCTGCTTCCTTGGATTGATCTTCTGGCTCCGACCCTGCTTGTCTCCTGGTTTCTGCTTGTCCGCCGCCTGCCCTGATCTTTTATTTATTTTATTTAACGAGTTTTATATACCATCATTCGAAAACGTCAAAATAATGCCATCATAACGGTTTACAAAATAAGGTTATAGGGATAAAGGGGTTGACAAGGGGTGTAAAAACATAACATGTTATTAGGCTTAGTAGTAAACAAATTTATGCTTAAGATCAAAACGAGTTCATTCTTATTTTAGAAAAGTATAGTTGTGCTGATATTCATTTAATCATGAGGTTGTAATGGAGGGTGGTGATGATTAGTTGATTCTTTGGGTGGTTTGATATGCTTTGTTGAACAACCAAATTTTTAATTCTTTTTTGAATGTTTTTAGGTTTTCTTGAATTCTGAGTTTAGTTGGGAGGGAGTTCCAAAGTTTTGGGCTTCCAAGGGATATCGCTCTATTTTGAGTAGAGATGAGTTGATTTGAGTGCGTTGGTGGTGTTTTTAGGAGTCCTTTATTTGCTGACCTCAGGTTTCTACTTGGGGTATGGAGTTGAATGTAGGGGCTTAGCCAATTTTTCTGTTCTTCATATATAATTTTATGTAGGATGGAAAGGACTTTATATTCAATCCTGTATTTTATTGGCAGCCAATGAAGTGATATGAGGGTTGGGGTGATGTGGTCATGCTTTTTGGCACCTGAAAGGATTCTTGCAGCTGCATTCTGCAGGATTTGGAGAGGTTGAATGGTGTTTAGAGGTCAGCCTGGTTCTTCATTTCTGCTTGTCCGCTGCCTGCCCTGACCTTGGCCTGGCCTTCACCCTGTTTAGCCTGCTGCCAGCCTCAACCCTAGGTACGTCCGACCTGTCTCCTGCCTGCCGTCTGAGAGACCCACGCCAAAGTCCTGCTGGCCCCGGCACCCAAAGGCTCAACCTGCGGGGAACGTGGGCTGGTATAAATGAAGGTCCTGTTGGGTTCTCTCTCCCGGAACCACCTCCCGACGACAAGGACCACCAGGGGCCTCCCCTTGGTGGTGGCAACAACCTTGTCTCGGCTCAAGGGTTCACCTCCCTTATATGAACTACCTGTCACATATCAGATTACAATAACCAATTTCATGCAACCTACTTCTCAGATGAGGTCCGAGGAGTAACAGGAAGCAGAGGGTTTGTGTTCCATTTCAGGGACTGACATCTCTCTCAGCCAGGATCTTCAAGTCTTCCCCCTCTAGCCAGCTCTTGAAAGCAGAGATGGGATCCCAACACCATTACTTGTTGCTTCACTATTAGAAAAGAATGTGATGGTTGAGGGATCAGGAGTCTCAGACCACAGGAGAGAAGAATATCATAGTGGCTTAGAAAGGAAGATGCTACAGGAGCTGCAGGGGGGAGAGAGAATAATAGACCAGGAGTAAAAGGAGTAGCTGAACAGGAGGAGGGTTTGACATTGAAGGTACATGAGCTGGAAACTTCCTTTCCCCAATAGATGTTTGTTCCCTCATGGTCCCCTCCTTGGTCAAGCCCGACATCATAACACTAAGTTCCGTTTGAAGTTTGAATGGATTTTTGAGCAGATTGGCCAGATTTCTGTCATTCTAGCTTCTTTGGTCCAGGATAAAATAACTAGTAAAAAACTGAAAAATATGGAGAATTTTACTAGCTATCTAATTTTGAGATTAATGAATTTTCCTAAAATGCTTAAGAGTTGGATCTATTTAAATGGTATTTGATGGAAATTCTGAAAGTACTAGAAAACACTGTACTGTTTCTTAATAAGATATATTATTTGCCCAGAGAAAGGAGACTGGTAGGTCAGAGGAATGAGCAAGCAGGCGATTTGTCCATGGATAGCCTTGATTTGACATCTTTACTGGAGAGATCTGTTGAAGTTGAAGTTAAGAGGGCAACTGAATTCATGTCCCTTTGTTTTTGAACAAGACAAGGACTCTATAACGTGCCTCTATTTATGTATTCGTGAAAGTTTGTTTCTTGGTGCAATGGTATGGATCATAGAAAGAAGATTCTGGAAATGTGGTAAGAGATTTTATCTCATGGAGACTTTTTTGTGGTTCATTATACCTATAAATGTTTTGTTAAACTACAGAATGTATCCTATACTTTTTTTGAACCTCCAGAATTCCATTTTTTTCATGCTTAGAAGGCAGGTAGTTTGGGTGGTTCCAGTAGTTTTTCTCAATGCTTATTATATTTGATAGTGGGTTTAACTCAATGTTAATTTTTCTTTTTCCTTTTCCCAATTGCTAAACCTTCATTGGTCTTGTACTTATATCCCCCTCCTAATATTGATGTTGCTGTATTGGATGATGGGCTTGATTTTTGTGTTTCTTGAACTATTATTGGATATCAGTAGCTTCTTTTTCTTTTCTTTTTTTATGTATTATTTTGAAATTTATAAAAATAAAATTTAAAAAAGGAATAGAAATATGCAGAAAAAAATGAATTCTTCTTTGTTCTGCTAGACACTCCAGCTTCACCCCTTCTTTCCTGTTCCTTGCAGACAGGAGGAGAGGAGGGGCTGGATTAGGTTGTAGAGGGCTTTCCTTTGCTTTGTAGTGTACTCTGTTAGATCTGCTGCAGGATCTGCCTACCACTCTTTCTTGCATCCTGCCTGGGAGGGGAGGGAATTGAGCAGGAAGAAGAGGAATGTTCTCTACTGTCTGAGATTTAGGGGCACTGCCAGTAGAACGCAGAAACATGAAAAAGACCGTATGCCCCATCCAGTCTGCCCATCTGTCCAATGTTTAGCATTATAATTCTCATCACTTCCTTAGAGATCCCCTGTATTTATCCCATGCTTTCTTGAATTCAAATACTGTTTTTGTCTTCACCACTTCCACTGGGAGGCTGTTCCACACATCCACCACCCTATCTGTAAAGAAATATTTCCTAAGATTACTCCTGAGTCTACCCACTTTCCACCTCATCTCATGACCCCTCGTTCTAGAGCCTCCTTTCCATTGTAAAAGGCTCACCTCCTGTGCCTGAAAACCTTTGAGATATTTGAATATCTCTATCATATCTGTCCTATCTCACCTTTCCTCTAGGGTATATATGTTTAGATCTTTAAGTCTATTCCCATATGCTTTAGAACAAAGACCATTGACCATTTTAATAGTCATCCTCTGAACTGACTCCATCCTGTTTATATCCTTTTGAAGGCGTGATCTCCAGAACTGTGCACAGAATTCCAAGTGAGGAATCACCAGGGACCTATACAGGAGTAATATCACCTCCTTTTTTCTGCTGACCATTGCAGCCAAGCATCTTTCTATCTACCTGTTTAGCCACCTTAAGATCATCAGATACAATTACTCAGAGATCCCACTTTTCTTTGTGCTTAGCAGAATTTCACTTTTGATACTGTACCTTTCCCTTGGGTTTTGCATCCTAAATGTATTACTCTGTATTTTTTAGCATTAAACCTTAGATGCCAGACCTTAGACCATTCCTCGAGCCTTGATAGATCCTTCCTCGTGTTTTCCATTCCTTCCTGGCTGTCCACCCTGTTACTGAATTTAGTACCCCTTCCGTTATGTCTCTCACAAAAATGCTGAAAAGAACCGGTCCAAGGAGTGATCCCTGAGGCACCCCACTAGTAACAAACCCCCCCCCCCCCCCCGAGAAATCTCCATTTACCACTACCCTTTTTTGCCTCTCACTCAGCTAATTTCTAACCCAGTCAGTCACTCTAGGATCCGTACCAAGGGCACACAATTTATTTATAAGTCTTCTGTGCAGAACCGTGTCAAAAGAATTCAAATACACTATTTCTAGCACTCTCTCTTGATCCAGCTCTCTGACTACCCAATCAAAGAGATTGATCAGATTCATCTGACAAAATTTACCTCTGGTAAAACCATGTTGCCTTGGATTTTCCTATCCATTGGATTCCGAAAATTGCACTATTCTCAGTTTTAGCAGAGATTCCATTAGTTTTCTCACCACAAAGGTCAGACTTACTGGCCTGTAGCTCCCAGCTGCCTTCGTGCTTCCACTTTTATGAACAGGAACCATATCCACCCTTTTCCAGTCCTCTGGAACTACTCTAGACTCTAAAGAAGCATTGAAAAGATCAGCCAGTGGAGCTGCCAGGTCATCTGTAAGTTCCCTTAGTACCCTTAGATGTATCCCATCCGGCCTCATTGCCTTATCTTCTTTAAATTTAGTTAGCTTCTCACAAAGACACTGTAGAGTCATTGAGGTAGAGACCCCTGCTGTGCCCAAAGATAAAAGCAGCACTGTTGATGACACCCCTTTTGGGTCTGACACCTGGGGCAGCCAACCCCAGTACCAGCATTGCCCTCCCTCTCCCCCACCACCAAACCACCCACCACCAGGTGGAAGGCAGGAGGAAAGGGGGAAGATTGAACCAGGGATTTATGGGGAATGGGGATGAAGATCCAGGGCTAGTGCTTCATTAGGCAAACTAGATGGTTGCCTAGAGCACCAAGATTTTGGAGGCGACAGAGGTCCCAGAGAGATGCTGTACCAGAATCAATACTGCCAAAGAAGGGAGTGCAATCCTTGAGCCACTGCTGTGAGCAGAAGGGAATCCTGGGCTGGAGCTGCCGTCAACAGAGAAGATGGGGGAGTGGGTGTAGATAACCAAAGATTTGCCTAGGGTGCCAAATAGGCTTGTACTAGCCCTGTGAGGATCGAGCCAACATAAATGTCGAAATGTGGAGCCCCCTAAAAAATCCACAGTATCCCAGGTGGCAGAGACCTGCTGTGCCCTTTGGGAAATTCAGCCCTGACTTTGGCACATTTCTTTGTGTTTCTAGCCATCAGGAAAGGATTTGCCTTTACACAGTACTGTGTGATGAATAATAACCCTCTTAAAAGGGCTGTGAACTGATTACCTCACTCCCTGTATAAGAACCTGCAGGTGCTGGTTCCATTGCAGAAAGTGTGATGGTACCAGTGGCGGTTCATACGTTGATGTGATGGGGCAATGACAACACCAAAAAATAAAATAAGGGACATAAAAAAATGTAACTGTAGAACATTTCTGAGAGGGACGGGGCAATGGAGAAAGGAAGGTGGAGAGAGGGTTACGGGAGGAGGTGAAATGGAGGAATGGTTTTTGGCCCACCAGTTGCCACTGTAAGTAAGGCATCTAGTTAAGTGACTGTGAACGTTGCATTCTTTTTGGGTCACTCCACAATGCCGTAGCCAATTTTTCCAACTGGGGATGCCAGGATGTAAACCTGCTACCACCAGGCACTCCACCAGGAAAACTGCTGTATTAAAGAAGCAGCTTCCTTAGCCGTGGGCCCTGCGTGAGTAAAAAAAAAAAAAATGTCTGCTGAATTTCAGTGCACGCTTTCTTTACTCGTGCACTAAAGAAAATGTTGGCTCCTACCGCAAGATGCTAATAGGGGAATCTTAAAAGCCCGGAGTGCACCAAAACCAGGAGAGACGCGCACAAGTAGGGCCCATGCTCACCAAGCATATTTTATAAGCTGCCCATGGGCGCGCGTATCCCCCGCTGCACGCACAAATAAAAAATTAACAAAAATGGGCCCGGGCATGGTATGGGCAGGGGTGGGCGAGTCAGGGCCTGGCCGAGAGTTGAGCACGTAAATACGCTCACTGGCATGCGCCAGGGTCCCCTGCTGTGTAACTTTATTTTGCTATGGATGACGAGTAAGTGTTAAAATAAAACAATTTAGGGAAGTCAGTGGGGTTTTAAGGGTCAGGGCTAACAGGGGGGAAGAGAGGCTATTAAACTAGGGGGGGGGGGGGGGGGAGGTTTGGAAGTCCTATCCCTTAACTGGGTGAACTGGAAATGAACTGGAAAAACTGCAAATGGTGTTGGCGCCCATCCCTTGTAAAATTTCCCCACATACATGGTAGATACGGGATTTGTGCGCAAGTGTGTGTGTCCATTTAAAATTGAGTGAACATGTACGTGCGTCCAGGCTATTTTATGATGTGTCATATACACTTGTGCATTACCTCTGTTCCTTACGTACACATGATACTAAACCAGAGGAACTCGGCAAATTATACTGCCAAAAGTTAATTATGTATTCAATTTTATTTAAACAATTATTTCAAATATTCATATTACATAAGTTCCACTATGTGCTACAAGAACTCCCAGATTAAGACCATCATAAACATATTTCACCCTACACACATACCATTCATACCACTCATACCACACATCCCAGTTATACTCACTAAAATCAACACCCCCTATATACTAACAACCTGCATCTCTTATGCCTCCACATCTAATGTTGACATGGACATGAACCACAATATAATTATAATGGTTTCATTAAAACATATTAAACTGGTAACGAGTACCTACAAAGATTTTAGAACTTATATTATCATGTCAACAGTATAATGATATGACTTCCATGTAATAGTATGACTCCCAACGAGATACTCGTTTCGCCCGTACTGCAGGGCTTCTTCAGGGAAAATTGATGACTTCCACGAATTATATATTCATACTGGCATCTCCATGATACAATTATCTTCATATCCATACATCAGTTAGAGGACTTTGCTGTCATTGATGCTTGCATATTATAAAAATGGCATACGCACATAGCACTGGACTCTATAACCCCAAAAATAAAATTCATTAACAATTCAAATAAATGTCATCTATACATCACGGGTATACTGTTTGATTTTTGGTGATGGTGCACAGGGTGTGTATACCCGTGATGTATAGATGACATTTATTTGAATTGTTAATTAATTTTATTTTTTGGGTTATAGAGTCCAGTGCTATGTGCGTATGCCATTTTTATAATATGCAAGCATCAATGTGGAGGCATAAGAGATGCAGGTTGTTAGTATATAGGGGGTGTTGATTTTAGTGAGTATAACTGGGATGTGTGGTATGAGTGGTATGAATGGTATGTGTGTAGGGTGAAATATGTTTATGATGGTCTTAATCTGGGAGTTCTTGTAGCACATTGTGGAACTTATGTAATATGAATATTTGAAATAATTGTTTAAATAAAATTGAATACATAATTAACTTTTGGCAGTATAATTTGCCGAGTTCCTCTGGTTTAGTATCATGTGTATTTTATGATGTGTGCATATATATGCACGTATGTTATAAAATGGACATTTTGCACATGTGTGCCCACATATCTGTTTAAAAGATACCAACTAATAGTATGCAAATACATCAGGAGTTAAAAAAGCAGGCTAAGCTAAAAACGTTAGCACAAAAAATATACTTAGAATATACAAAACATGGTTTAAGCACGTTGTTGCATGCAGAAAATGATTTGTGTGCACAAAAACAGTGCTCCTAAAAGTTATGTGTACAAAACATTAATTTGGAGCATAAAAGTCGTGTGCACAAAACCAAGTCCAGGACCCAGCCCAAACTGTGTCTAGGTTTCAGGAATTCCAGGTCCAGGACCACACTGGGCACATCACCTTGACTAATGCTAACCCCAGGTATGAGAGTCAACTTTACTCCATCTCTGACCAGGAGTTACATTTCCATTGTTAAAAAGCACTTGTGTTAACTCTTTAGGGCTTTAATGCACTTCCTTGCATCTTCATTAACATGGGATTTGCATGGAGGTGTGCTAGCATTTATTTACATTTTAGTGCGCAAAACCCCTTGTTGGATAGGCAGTAAAGTTGCATGCATATGAACCCGCACACAGCCTAGCACACCTTTTTAGAGTGGGGCCTGTGCTAGTAGAAGAATCCTATCTACCTCAGCCCCCACCAGCAGGATACACCCTCCTGCCTGCCTGATATAAGAACCTCCTCAAACACAGGTAGCCCCCATCAACATGAGACATCCTCCCACCTGATATAAGATGCCTCAGACTGGATCAGCTTTTCCTCATGTTTCTGGCACTAGTTTAGCAAGGGGTGCTACTCTCTGTTATGTGCATATCTGTGTGTTCATGCTCGCATGTGTCAATGTGTGTTGAGGGTGTTTTATGAAAAAACAGTTAACAGTGTTTCAGGGACACTGTCCCATAGGGCTGAGCTACTGTGCGACTTCATAATGGCACAGGTTCTCATATGGTCGGTGACCTCATAGTTTTTTTTTTCTGATCTGCTTTCATGCCTACAAGACAGTACATCCCCAGTTGTTCTCCTATGAGGAAAGGGGATGGAGCTTTGTGATGCAATTTTATTAATATTTTTCAAAATGGAGAAATTAGTTTACATCACTGTAAAGGAAAAAAAAATGTAGAAAATAAATTTACAGGGAAAAAGCTCTCTTAAAATTCTGTTTGGATTTTGCTAAAACTAACAGAAGCTTGGTTGTTAAAACTGCAGTGCTATCTAGTGCCCAAAGTATCAATTTGCCTATTGCTTGCCTCTTTGGCATCATCTTTACATCTTATTCCAAAATCTCCTCTCTTTATTTCCTTAAAATTCAAATTTTTAAGTTTTATACTTTTTTGTGCGCTAATATTTCTTAAGGAATTAAATAAAAAGCAGAAATGAAAAGGGGAGATCTTAATGTTTTGTTCCACATTAATTATTATCAACATTTATTTTTAACCAGTACTGCTGCTGTAAATAGAACTCTTCTGACTTTGCCTTGGAAACTGCTGGATTGAAGTTTTTTGTTTTTGTTTTTTTTAAGAAAAAGGTGTAACTTTTGATATTCATGCCTCATTTGAAAGTTTTCCAGACTTAAATTCTGATGCTCAAGCTTTGTCAAAGACCAAGGCAAGGCTCTGGCATTGCCAGAGGGGTTTTGAATATGGGATCTTCATTACAGAGTTGAATGGCCTATCCCAGGTAATAAAACATCTTCTGAGGAGCATTCAGATCACTGGTCATCAGACTCGCAACTAAAAGAACTGCAGCTGGAATTAGACAGGAGCCAGATGGGAGGCCAGCACATTACAGTCATGAGTGTATTGGGTGTCTGCTTTCGGTATCTAGGTCTGTCAAGTGTCAAATCAGCTTGAGTTGGAAGGATTGTCAAGGGGGAGTGGAAGAAGGGGGTGCAGAGCATTATTTTTGACCCTTGTATAATGGAAGACTGCACTCTCAGGGATTGCTGCAGCGTGCCCAGCACCCCTAGATCCAACTCCCCTACCAGTGAATCCTTTCTTGGGGTATTACAATAACTCAAAAAGAAGTTCATTCAGATGATACCTTAAAGACTAGACTCTTTTGGTCAAATCCGTTCTTGTCTCTCACATCTGCGCTCAGGTTAACCTGTCCTGTCCTGGTGACTCCAAAACCAGTCAGCTTTTCAAGATATGGACCATAAATATGTATGAGAGAAAGATGTATACTCTGGAGACCCAGCATATGTAAATTTATTTCATGCATATTCATTGTAGATATCCTGAAAACTCGACTGGCAGAACAGAAGTTGTGCCATAAATCTCTTATTCCAGAAGCATAAAGACATTTTGAAAGTAAAAGAGCAAAATTAGAGACAGTATTTAAGAAAATAATGGTGGCACTTATTGACATGATATTTATTTATCATTTATTTATTTGTATTTTTCACTCGTGCCTTTTTATTGGTGGTTCAAGGCAGGTATACTCTCAGGTACACCATAAAGCCACTGGGTAAACCAGAGACCTTTTGGTTGTCTTTGACTTTCTGTTCTACCAGATTCAATGCATCACCACTCATAAAATCTTTCTTCAGGCAGTGTTATTGCACAGCTAATCTGAGATACTTAGGCCAGGATGTGCTGAAAGCTTCAAACTATGGGGAAACCATTGAGTACTGTATGTAGATAAGCATTTTAAGTTTGAATAAAACCATTTTAAAACTACATACTTCGGTTTTTTTTTTCTTAAGCTATAGCCAACTACCAAGGTCTTCCATTAGTCTGAGTAGAAATGGTCTTTACTAATGACATTGGATGATAATGGGTGATGATTGCCCTGCTGTAGCTTTATCCATTCTGAGACACAGGGTCAGGGTTTGAGAGTGGGCTCATTTGCGACAGCAAACATCTCACTATTGAATTACCAAATCCCCAAACAGTGGTCTTCATTAGATTGCAATTAGGGAGTAATCTGGTTGAATATCCTTAATGGCCCTGTTGATTCTTCCTGAGGTGTAGCCTTTTGCTCCCAGGACCCATGTGTATGGGAGGCTGATCAGAAAAGCCCTTTTGTGATTGATAAAAATTAGCACAGTAGGTTACCAACTAATTATTAAGAATGAAGGTCATTTGCAAACCAATCACCTTCTGGATTTGGCTTCCAGGGAGGCAGTCTGGAGGTGAAGCACTTTGTATATTGCCTGTCTGGTTTGGATACACAGGGCTGATGGGAGAACTGGTGCACAGAATAAGCCTTTTTTTGTCCTTTCTTACATTTTCTCCGTTAGCCATCTGGCCCGAGGGGGAGCCAATCCTGTCCTGCACAACGCTGGAGCAGAAGCACTGGGAATCTTAAGCTGTATTCGCCTGGATCATCTCCTCTAGAAACCATTCCTTTCAAAGGTTCTTATTTGCCCCCAAGAAAAAGAGACAGAGCAAAAGGCCCTGGATATTTTTTATTTTCATTTATTTATTGACATTTGATATTCCACTCTTTACAACGCATGGTCTCAAAGCAGTTTGCAATAGATGAAAGCAGGTTACAATAGTGTTAAAGTAACAGACAATAATGGTTGAGCATCTATACATTTAAAGACAGATGCATTCTGCTCTAGAACAGGAATTCCTCTGAGGAAATGTTCTCAGAAAGGGCAGTCTTCAAGACAAAATAGTTTTTTGAAAAATGTTTTCAGCTTCCATGATGGCTCCTGATGCTGTCTTTGGATTGCTGAAGGACTGTGGCCCATGGAGGAGTAAGTTTGCCTCCGTGGTACAAATGGGTCACGTCAGGGTACACAGGCACAGCATACAAAGGGATATAAAGGCCTCCAGGCTCAGGCAGTCTGCCCATTTTCCATATCTGGACACTGGAAGAGAACACGTGTGTATAAAAAGTTTGTGTGAGTCATGCAATTATAATGGTGCCGGTGGTGGTGGTGGTGGGATTACGGCTGCCATAGGAAGTCCCAGGCTGGGTGTACAGGAGACACCATTAACCTGTTGTTGTTGCCTCTCCCCTTATGGCTTCCCCCTTCCTCTCTCCTCTGCTCTTAACCTGCACAGCGATCTTCCAGCAGCAAAGCAGTAGGTAGTACCTGACAAAAGACACTTGTGCTAACAGCTTTCCACAAACACCTGTAAAGGCTGTAGGAGACAAGTCCTCGCAGGCTGGCTGGTGTTTGCAACACATATCCAGCAGGAAGTACATTTGCAATACCCCCCAGGAGCCAGTTTACTAATGGGCATTAGTGTTTAACGCCCATATTAACACGGGAGTTAGCTAACACCCATGTGCTATCAGCATTAACATGCGCTATGAGCATTAGCATTATCACTGGTACTCCAACGGTAACAGTAACGCACACGCAAATAACTACAAAAAAAATTGGAAATGGCCTGATTAGGTTTTACCATTGCATGTTCAGTAGTATCCTGGATAAACACCCAATGAGGGCTAACACGGCTCAGCTAACGCACCAACGTTAACTGCACCTTAGGAGGAAATGTAGTTAACCTTTCTGGTTTTGGATCTCCAGGGGGGGACCCAATACACCACACTTCCTGCCCTACAGCTCCTCCCTCACCCCTGAAACACAAATGAGGGCCACATGTGCTTTGGCGTGCGAACCAGTGACATTTTTGTGTGTTGTGTTTTTTAAATTTTTGCCCATGTACATGTATAAGCTCCGCTTCATCTCTAATGCCCCCAACCTTAATATGTTTCAAGCAATATTGTATCTGTATTAACCCTTTAAAGCCCTGAGACAGAGACAAGATCACATTTCTCAGCAAGACTCAAAAAGGACACATTTTCCCTGCTCTCCAATGGATATTTTAGAACTTGGGAGCCGTAGTGACTAATTCGCAGATGTTTTGTTATGTTTGAATGAAGGATTGAACCAAACTGAAACTTTAATTGTGTCTTTCCAGGACACAAACGGCATTTGTTCTAATGCACATGAACAGTTTTATGTGTAGACTAGGTAGAAGGAATATTTTTCAGTGGTTTAGGTTAAGCCATTCGAATGCAATAGAGACACTAACTCTTTCCCCACTGCCAACCAACTTGGAGGCAGCATTGCCTCAGCACTTCTCTTAAGCAGAGCAATGAAAGCTTGATGATCCAGAAGAAAATCCAGAAAACCAACCACACTTTTTTTGTTTTAATGTCTTAAGCTTGCAAAGAGCAATTGTAGGGTGCCTTCCCTGTCTGCGGACATTTGGAGAGGAGGACATTTGGATTTAAGGTAGAAATCAGAAGGGAACTTGATCTGAGGAGCAATGACCGTTTTCGCTGATCCAGATGAACCCTACCATGTCACACGCAAGAGTGACCTTCTCGCTGAAATGTTATGAAGTCGTGTGAAAACCCCGTCCGTGTTATCTGAAGCAGGAAACATCAAGTCACTGTAAAAATAAAAGCCATACATATTGATTCCCATAGGGAGGGTCACTTTCAAAGCCACTTGTGCAAGTAGGTGCTTTGCCCATGGAAACGGGCTTTTAGTTGCTGATAAACTTGCCCGTGTGGTGCCACTACATGGGAAACTTTACCCGCAGAGAAAAGCGGGGCACAGGTGAGCAATTTGCCCCAATGCCCAGGCTTTTGAATTTCCCAAGGCATGCAAGCAGATTTTCTTGGGGAAAACTATCTGCACAAATTAGCAGGTGGAAGTGTGTGCTGGCAGTTTTCCTGGGGTAATTAACGAAGCGAGAGTGGGGGCATATTGATTCCGAACCGATGATGTAAACTAACATACCATCTGACTTTACAGTCAGCATATTGAAAGGTAAACCCCATTTCCCCGTTACTTTTGAGGCAGAGCAATTAATAAGGGCTCAAGAGCCAAATTTAAAACCAGAGGGAGGCAGCTCTGCAGGGTTCCTCTGCTTAGTTCAAAATAATCTAAAGCAGTGGTTTTTTTTTCCTTTTTTTTTACTATGCAGGTAAAAAGAGTCCCACATCCAAACCATTGTAATATTCAAAAGAAATATTCCCACGCTGACTACAGAAAAGCCTTTTCTGCATTCAAGGAAAAGGTCAGGCCCAGTCACACTTAATTTTGCTTGCATGAATGGGGTTACAAGACAAACAAGCATTATCCACTGCAGCAAATCTCTCCCTTAAAGAAATCTGGCTTGATCACGATGAAGCAGCCCACCTGTTATTTCCTCTCACCTGTGTATCAAATTGTTTGCGCAGATTTTGCTGACGACATATTGAAACGGATCTGCAATGCACTCCTGATCTAGAACGGGATCTCCGCCCGGCTTTTTTTTTTTTAAATCAAGACAACGATTACAGCTTCGGTGAAGTTCCCCTCAGCTTTTCCCCTCTGCTAAAAAAAACCCAAAACAAAACAATTTTTGCAATTTAAGAATACGATGTCAACGGGGAGGGCAATTCGCAAAGCCATTTTCTGCACATAAAACAGTGTTTGGTGAGTAGAAATGGGGTCTCTGAAGACGGCTCCCCCTTCACGCGCGCGGACAAGAGAGGCGTTCCGGGGAGGAGAGGGGCAGGTTAATGGAGGTGTTAGCACTTTTGCACATATGTTTGAAGTTTCAAAAGCAAACTCCCACATATTTTCCTTGAAAAAAATACCTGTGCAAATAACTGGACCAGGGCTGTGCGACTATTTCTTCTGACCCAATTTTCAATGGGAAAGTTCTCCCTGTGAAAACAGATTAAAAAGTCTGCAGATAGGAAGTACCTGCAGACTTTACACTTCTGCACACAGTCTGAAAATGTAAGAACATAAACCACCCTAAAATAGATTTCTGCCCCTCATATCAAATTGCATAGGAATGAAATCTTGCATTCGGACTGCAGCATGACTGAAGCAAATCCACAATCTTTCTGCAGAAAGATCAGATTGCATTAAACAAAACCTAGACGTCTAGATGCTTTCAGCAACTCCTCCTGAGTATCTGTGTGGCACAGAAATGGGCGGCAAGGCTCTTTTTTTTCTCTTTGAAAACATTATCTTCAATGCAAATAAACCAACAGTATTCCACATTCACAAATCCAACTTAATAATACAAACTCAAACAGGTCAGCTATCTTGAAGGGGCTACTTTCCTTTTTAACTCAGTTCAATCCACATGCTGTTCTCTCCTAGAGTCAGCGGGCCTTTCTTTTCTGTCCTCTCAGCCTACATTATATCCCCAGGCCAGAGGAAACAGCTTGTATCCAGAATTCCCTATCTTAAGGTGGACCGCGTTCAGATAGCCAAACCCTGTTCTTAAGGTGTTCGAGGACTCCTGTATATATACCCTGTCACATACCCTCCCCCTCAGCTCAACCTTACAAGACTGAGTGCTTGCTAGTGCCATGGCTACCTCCCTAACCAAGTGAGGCTCTTTGCCCCTCTTGCTGGGAGTCCCATTCCCCACAGTCCTTGAACTCTGGATTAGATTGGGATTCCTCCTTTGTTTGTTTTTTTGTGGTGACCACCTTAGTTCACTTGATGTTTCTTATAATCTGTTCTGTTCAGGTTAGTCCTGAAGTGGTCCCAAATTGCCTCAAATTGTGGGTATTCCCATCCTATTATCATTGGGTACAGGATTTGAGGAAGTATTCTGCCCTCCATACAGGCC
The DNA here is from genome assembly GCF_901001135.1 of Rhinatrema bivittatum. NCBI lineage: Eukaryota > Metazoa > Chordata > Amphibia > Gymnophiona > Rhinatrematidae > Rhinatrema > Rhinatrema bivittatum. Next base: position 271,184,524 of record NC_042615.1, on the reverse strand, counting down.
TGCCCTGCAGTTGTCAGTATCACCTGAACGATGGGGTACTGATGTTGATCCCTGTAGACACATGCAAGGGTTACTTTTCTCTTATGGCTAACCCCTAATCTTATACTTAAGTCTTTCCTCACAAGTGTCTTGACACACCCTGAATCTATCAAAATTTGGATGGGGACTTCATTTAACTCGACTGGGATCATGAATTCCACCAGCCTTAAATGTGGGCTATCCATCAGGTTGCAGCTTTAGGTGTTCGTAAAGAAGGGAAAGGTACAGGCCCACTCCCATTCCTCCTCCTTATTTTCAGGTTGGGAGTTGTCCTTGTTTATCTTCTTTACATTCAACAGTACCCATCAAGGGTTCATTTTTCCCTTCCCTTGGTTAATTGCAATCTCTTTTGCTCTGCTCTGCTAGGCAGCTCTCCTATTCCAGATCTTCCAGCCATAAACACTCATTTGATGGTCTATAGTCTTTTATAATAGGAGCATTCCTGGAGGGCTTCTTTCACTTTGCTCTCATTGCTTTGCTTATGGGTTCCTCTACCACTGGCTTTATCACAGGGACAACACTCTTCTTAATGTTCATTCACCAAACAGAGGGCACAAAAGGAAAAATGATCTAGGCCGTCACCACCCAGGTGGAGAAGTACCTCCCTCACCCCTTTCTTTTCTCTTTTCCTGAGTCATTGCTTCCTTAAAGGTTTTCTCTGCTAAACATGTTCTACAGCCTCTCGGTTAGGCTGGAATACAAGGCTAACATTCATGGCCCCACCTCTTGTATATCAACAGTTTTTAGCAAAATGGCCTTGTCTGCCACAAGTGAAACAATTTGAGGAGGTTACTGGCTGTCCTCTGAATGTCAATGCGGGGTCTTGCTGCTCAGAGGACGGTTGCTGCATCTGCCTATTCTCCTTGTCAGGATCAGGCATCTGGACAGGGCATTCCTCTATTCTCAGTCACACCCTAGGATATGCTGTTGTGAGCTGAGCTTGATTGAAGGCATCAGCCAATTCTGTGGTTGAGGTCTAGGGTAAACTTGGTATGTTGGCATACCCATTGTTGCATGGGCGGATGTATGCTTTCTATGAATTGTTCAAGCTAGACTAAGTTGGCCATTTCTTGACCTGACTTCTCATTAGGCTGTAGCCATTTGCTTTCAAGGTCCTTGAGATGATGGAAAAAATTCCTGGGGCTTTCTCCAAAGCATAAGGTCCCTTTCCGAAACTACAGTCGATATGCATCTGAGTTACATTCAACCCTTTTGAGTATAGCTGCTTTGACCTCTGAATAGCCAGCCCGCTGTCCGAGTTTGCAGGCTGATACAGTGCTTGGCTGAGCTCATCCTAGATGTATAGACCAGCCAGCCTCAGGCCATCCGGCAAGACGAACAGTCCACTCTGAGTTCAATAGAAAAGCTTCTGGATCTTCTTCCAATCCCAACTTTGGTACTATGGGAGTTGTCATGGTATGCCATTCAGTAAAAGCTTGAAAACTTCTGCAAATGACATATGTTGCTTGAACACACCTTCCTGCAGTGCAATCAAGGTTGCTTGTAGGATTTTCAAATCCTCTAGAAGGCACTGTCATTCCATCCCTTGGGCTTGATTAATGGTTTTTAACTATAATTGCCCCTCAGCAAGGGTGCGAATCACTCATTATAGTCTTCAAATGTTCTTCTTTATTTCTCCAGCACAGGGAGGGGAAAGAAAAATAAAACCCCTCTTTCTATCTTGCACACAAAATAAACTGCTGCCTGTTTGGTTCTAACTCACTTACTGGTCCCCTGGCTAAACTGGGCAGGGCTAACCCTTTAGCCTGCTGTACAAAAATCCTAAATTGCTGCAGTGAGGCCCCAAACCTAAGAAAACAAAAAGTATATATTTTTTTTCCTTGAGCACTGCTCTGTGCTGCTATACTCCCCAGGGTTCTCTGTAACTCAGCCTCTATCAAATATTAAACACATCTTTTCTACCTTGAAGCCTGGACTTCTGGCTATATATATATATATATATATATAATAAGAACATAAGAAAATGCCATACTGGGTCAGACCAAGGGTCCATCAAGCCCAGCATCCTGTTTGCAACAGTGGCCAATCCAGGCCATAAGAACCTGGCAAATACCCAAAAACTAAGTCTATTCCATGTTACCATTGCTAATGGCAGTGGCTATTCTCTAAGTGAACTTAATAGCAGGTAATGGACTTCTCCTCCAAGAACTTATCCAATCCTTTTTTAAACACAGCTATACTAACTGCACTAACCACATCCTCTGGCAACAAATTCCAGAGTTTAATTGTGCGTTGAGTAAAAAAAGAACTTTCTCTGATTAGTTTTAAATGTGCCCTATGCTAACTTCCTGGAGTACCCCCTAATCTTTCTACTATCTGAAAGAGTAAATAACCGATTCACATCTACCCGTTCTAGACCTCTCATGATTTTAAACATCTCTATCATATCCCCCCTCAGTCGTCTCTTCTCCAAGCTGAAAAGTCCTAACCTCTTTAGTCTTTCCTCATAGGGGAGTTGTTCCATTCCCCTTATCATTTTGGTAGCCCTTCTCTGTACCTTCTCCGTTGCAATTATATCTTTTTTGAGATGCGGCGACCAGAATTGTACACAGTATTCAAGGTGTGGTCTCACCATGGAGCGATACAGAGGCATTATGACATTTTCCGTTTTATTCACCATTCCCTTTCTAATAATTCCCAACATTCTGTGTGCTTTTTTGACTGCTGCAGCACACTGAACCGACTATAAATTTCTTCTTGCACAGCTGTATACAGCTGTATACTTCAGAATTCCCCTCTTGAGGTGTGGATTTCTGGCTATGGAATGCTTAGCACATAGAATCTCACTTCTGACACCATATGTGGCACAGAAATGAATGGGCCAATGCTTTTTTTTCTCTTTGTGCTCTTTATTTTCAGCGAAAGAAACCAATAGTATTCCACATTCAGAATTCCATCTCAGTATTACAATAGGTCAGTTATCTTGAAGGGGCTTCCTTCCCTTTTTGCTCACAGTCAATCCACATGTTGTTCTCTCTTAGACCGCGGCCTCTCTTAGATCTCTTTGTTGTGAGTGAAGTGTTTAGTGGACCCTTTGGACGACCTGTGAGAGACTGGGGAGAGGCGTACTATAGTCTCTGGAGAGTGACAGGTCGGGAGGCAGATACCAGGCAGGAGGAGAAGGTGAGGTTCACCCTGGAAGCCGGTACTCCCCCGGGAGGAGCCCGTAGGAGCCCGGCCGCTGGGACTTAGGAGATTACTGAAGCTGGAGCTGAAGCAGGCAGGCAGAGCTCTGGTGACAGGCAGGAATTGAAGCAGGCTAGGACTGAAGCAAGCAGGAACTGAAGCAGAACTGGCTACTGGAACCAGACAGGAGCTGAAGCAGGAGTGGCTACTGGAACCAGACAGGAGATGAAGCAGGAGTGGCTACTGGAACCAGACAGGAGCTGAAGCAGGAGTGGCTACTGGAACCAGACAGGAGCTGAAGCAGGAGTGGCTACTGGAACCAGACAGAAGCTGAAGCCGAACTGGCTACTGGAACCAGACAGGAGCTGAAGCAGGACTGGCTACTGGAACCTGGAACCAAGCTGGAACTGAAGCAGAACAGGTTACTGCAAGCAAGCCAGACAAAAGCAAGACTTGAGCATGGAGAGAACACAAGTCTCAGGCAGGAACAGAGTTGCTAACGCAATAGCGCACTCCAGGGCACGGAGCAACTGAGAACCGCAAGGAACCCTGTTGCAAGGGAAAGTCCTGGGCTCCACGGCGGCCTTATATAGGCTGCGGCATCTGATGTCATCAATGGGGCGGAGCTTCCAGTGGCGGGAAACGGCCTTTATAAGCGCGGACAGGGAGAAGGCATCCAGGCAGGGCTTCTCGGCAGCACCCCCCCGCGGGGAGGTCGCGAAACAGGTCGCAGACCCTCGGAGACAGACCGGGACCAAGGAGGTAAGGGCCCAGTCGCGGCTGCCGCGACTGGGACCGCAACACTCTTCTCAGCCTACTTTATATTCCCAAGCCTCGGGAGACAGGCTGTATCCAGAATTCCCTGTCTTAAAGTTTTAGCCAAGGGAAGTCTTGCCTCACCAATCTGCTACAGTGTTTCGAGGGCATAAACAAACATGTGGATAAAGGTGAGACTTAGAAAATAAAAAAGTCATGGGACAGGGGGCAGTGACCTATTGTGGAGTTGGAACTGGTTAAAAGACAGAAGACAGAGAGTAAATCTAAATTGTACATTTTCTCAATGGAGAAAGGTGAATAGTGAAATGTTCCAGGGATCTGCTTTGGGACCATTGCTTTTTAACATTTTTAAAAATGACTTGTAAATGGGAACAGTGAGTGAGGTGATCAAATTTCAAATGCCACAAAATTATTCAAAGTTGTTAAATTACAAGATGATTTTGAGAAATTGCAAGAGGACCTTGCAAAACTGGGAGACTGGGCATGCAAATGGCAAATGAAATTTAATGTGGACAAGTGCAAAGTGATGCACGTAGGGAACAGTAACCCAAATTATAGCTACACAATGCAAAGTTTCACATTAAGAGTCACATGTCAAACAGGATGATGTCATAGAGAAAGTCTATAGGTCCTTTAAATGAGAATTAAATAAATTTGTAACAAAATTCTTTTACTGTTGGAAGAAGCTCCTAATGTTCAAAGTAATAAGGTTCATATCACATTCATGTCTCCCGAAACGGTCCTGTGTTTTGCCCGAAGGCTGCGTCAGGAGGGACAAATCAGATCTACATTCGGAAACTTAGACGTGGAGATAGGAGGATTAGGAGCTCTTCGCATTAAGGGGTAGATTTTCAAAGGGTTACGCGTGTAAGATACGCGTGTAACCCCCGAAAACCTACTCCTGCGCGCGCGCAAGCCGCAGGAAGCACGTATGTCCCGAGGCTTCAAAAAAGGGGCGGTCCGGGGGTGGGGAAATGGGCGGGGCCACGGTCCAGGGGCATGTCCGGGGGCATGTCTGCGGTCTGGGGGCAGTCCATGGGCGGGGCCTGGCGCGCCAGCAGCCAGCCGTTGCGCACAAGTTACACCTGCCAGAGGCAGGCGTAACGCAACAAAATAAGGTAGGGGGAAATTTAGGTAGGGCTGGAGGGTGGGTTAGATAGGGGAAGGGAGGGAAAGGTGGAGGGGGACCAAAAAAAAAAGTTCCCTCCAAGGCTGCTCCGATTTCGAAGTGGCCTTGGAGGGAACGGGGAAAGCCATCGGGCCTCCTCTAGGGCTTGGTGTGCCAAAGGTGCACAAGTGTGCACCCCCTTGCGCGCGCCGACCCCGGATTTTATAACATGTGCGCGGCAGCGCTCGCATGTTATAAAATCGGGTGTATATTTGTGCGCGCCGGGTAGCGTGCACAAATCTATCCCCACGTGTAATATTAAAAATCTGGCCCTAAGAGTTCCCATTGAGGAACAGGATCTAGGCATCATCCTTGATAATATGATGAAATCTTCTGCTCAGTGTGCAGCAGCAGCAGCAGCCAAGAAAGCAAATAGAATGCTAGGGATTATTAGGAAAGAAATGGAGAATAAAACAGAGAATATCATAATGCTTCTATATCATTCCATGGTGTGACGTCATTTGAGTATTGTGTGCAGTGCTGGTCACCACATCTAAAAAAAAAAATAGCAAAATTAGAAAAAGTACAGAGAAGGATGACCAAAATGATCAAGGGGATGGAACAATTCCCCTATGGGGAAAGGCTAAAGAGGTTAGGACTATTCAGCATGGAGAAGAGACGGATGAGGGGAGATATGATAGAGATCTATAAAATAATAAGTGGAATGGAATGAGTAAACATGAATTAAATGTGTACTCTTTCAAAAAATACAAAAAATACAAAAAAATACAAAAATACAAAGACTAGGGGACATACATTTAAGAGAAAATATTTTTTTACTCAAAGCATAATTAAGCTCTGGAATTCGTTACCAGAGGATGTGGAGGAAGCTATTAGTGTAGCTGTGTTTAAAAAAGGTTTGGACAAGTTGCTGGAGGAAAAGTCCATTAACTTTTATTAAGGCAGAGATACAGAAATCTACTGCTTATTCTTGGGATAAGCAGTTTGGAATCTATCTACCCCTTATGATCCTGCCAGGTACTTGTGACCTGGATTATCCACTGTTGGAAACAGGATGCTGGGCTTGATGGACCTTTGGCTGACCCAGTATGGCAATCTTATGTTTTTATTTTCTTATGTTCTTAAAGTGAACTGGGTTCAGATAGCTAAGCCCTGTTCCTAAGGTGTTCCGGGGTTCCTGGATTTTTACCCTGTCACACTCTACTGTAAGATTACATTATCAGGAAGTAATCACTAATCAGTACTGCTTCATCCATGCAGAACTAGTGGAGATTAGTTCTCTGAATGCATGTATGCACATATAAATTGACCTAAAACAATATTCCTTTCACGATCCCTTTGGATCCTCTGACATTTATTTAAAATATGGTGTTGATAGTACATGAAATACAAAAGTTATCAGAAGAGGACACGTGGACAATCCCCCACCCTCCTCACACACATACCTAAACACGGTGATATTCACAAGCCAACCAAAGTGTCATAGGAAAACCCATGCATGCATATTAATTGCAAAATCCAACAAAAAGCTAGAATGCAAACTTACCAACTGATACTGCTATATCAGTACATCTTTAGATGGGACAAAGATTTTAAAAAAATAAAATAAATAAATAAATAAATAATAATCTCCCATGCACACAATCACAGTGGCATATGAAGTAAGAGGAGTCAGCTTCAGAAGCAGCCTCATGCTATGGTACAGCCCTCACCCCCATTTATAATGCTGTAAGGTTTCATGCAAGTATCCTGTGCACTTCCGGTAAACAGCAGCTCTGGTTAAAAAAACACAAAATAAAACAAAAAAAAAAACAGTACCAGAAATTGAGCTAAAAAAGACATATAATCCAAGCACTCCAGTACTTTGCATTTTATTTTAACAGGCCGTGCAACAGGATCTTTTACTCCAATTAAAAGTATAATACGAGAAACAAAATATATTAGGAGAAAAAAAGAAAGGAGACCCCGGCAGAAGATCAAAAAGAAGACACAGTAAATTACAGAGATGGTACAGTCATATTTTCAAGGCTGGCACGGCTACTTTAAGAAAGAGGCTGGGTTTGCTTCTGTTTTGCAGTTTTTGTACAGCTCCCTTAGTGGGTGAGCTTTGCAACACAGAATGAGCACAGACCTGCACACCATCAGGGGATGAGAAATGGAGGGTAGGTAGGTATGTATGTATGTATGTATGTATTTATTTATTTATTTAGAATTTTTATATACCGACATTCTTACATTAAAATGCAAATCATACCGGTTTACATAAAACAGAAAAAGCAGGAAAAAATATTTCCATAGTCAAATACAGAGAACATTTATAATAAAATTGTTAACAAAGGCATAAGGTAGGAACTTGAAAAAAGGTTACTTAACAGAAAACGTAAAAGAAAAAATAGTAAATGAAGCACAAAGAGTTGACGTCGGGGTAGTGGTCACAAAGTAAGGTTGGTGGAGGGGGATCCTGCAAACAGGAAGGAACGAGGAGCAGGTTTCATTAGCCAACCAGTGGAGTCAGTATGGCCAAAATGTGGGAATAAAAGTGACTTTAACTTCTCACCTCCGCTTCTGCCGCTACTGCTGCCGCTGCTGCTGAGTACCCGGGGAGAGAAGGCCTGCGCGATCGGCGCCCAGACCCGTCGGGGTAAGGCCTTCCTTTTCCCCTGCCCCCGGCGAGCCCAGCCTCCGATCGCGCTGCCTGCCTGCTTACCAGCCGCGCCGCCCATCAGACCCTCCCACCAGCAACTACCAATAGCAATCGAGAGGGTTTTTCAAATTTTTGGCTTCACAATTTAAATGGACTGTACTGCAGGCGCCGCATCCCTTTAACTTCTCACCTCCGCTTCTGCTGCTACTGCTGCCGCTGCTGCTGAGTACCCGGGGAGAGAAGGCCTGCGCGATCGGCGCCCAGACCCGTCTGGGTAAGGCCTTCCTTTTCCCCTGCCCCCGGAGAGCCCAGCCTCCGATCGTGCTGCCTGCCTGCCTACCAGCCGCGCCGCCCATAAGACCCTCCCACCAGCAACTAGCCAATAGAACTAGTCGGGACCCTGAATTGCACATAACTGCCTAGAGAGTCCGTTCCCTTGATCATAGAAGGGAACCGTGCTGAGCATTTGTCAGAGCTTAAATCCATTCAAACAACGTCTGAGAATTTGAAGCGGGAGGAAATCGAAGCTTTATTGAATAAGGAATAACCTGAGGAGTGAAACCGAAGAATTCAAAGCGGTTAGTTTAAAAACAACGCCCCCTAAAGGCTATTGACCAATTAGAGGGCGGCGGCAAGATCCTTTATTTTAAACCTTCAGTGACGGCGTCACGCGCCGGGCGTCGCGCGTCCGAAGGGGCGCGACCTAAGGGGCTTGCCCCTTAGTGTGCCCCTTTGTGAGACCTTTGAGAGACCCAAGACCCAGACTCTGAGCAGCGATCAGTTATACCGATTCCATCTACCTCCTTCCACCTTTCAACACTTCAAGCTGCTTCCAGCTCTCATCTCCTGATTTACACCGCAACTACAACGTCTTCCAGCTCTCCTTTCCCAGACCGCAGACAACCTCAATCAACTCTCATCACTCCTCTTCCAGACCTCAGGCAACCTCAATCAACTCTCATCACTCCTCTTCCAGACCTCAGGCAACCTCAATCAACTCTCATCACTCCTCTTCCAGGCCTCAGGCAACCTCATTCAGATATCAACATACAACACCTGATTTCACTCAACATATAGCTCAAGCTCTCGTAAGATGGGGAATCCACCTTACCTTCAACCCCACAACAGTCACAAGCACCTTATAAACATCCCACTCACGAAAAATAACAAAAACTTTCTTTGCCTCACCTTCCTCCTCATCAATGCACAATCTTTAACCAAAAAATACATGTTAATATCCGACTTATTACAAGAAAAAAATCCTGACTTCATTGCCATCACAGAATCCTGGTTCAAAAACACAGATCAAGTCCTCTTGAACCAACTTGACAACAATGCCTATGACACTTTCTCAATCCCTCGCAATTACCGAAGAGGAGGCGGTCTACTCCTAATTATTAAAAAACATTTTTCCATGAAAATGATTCCACATAACCTCCCAAAACAATTCGAAGTGGCGCTCTTTGACTCGCCAAACCTACAAATTTGCCTGGTCTATTGCCCTCCTAAGCTTCTCGATAGAGACATCTCTCCCCTTCTCGAGTTTCTTACTAACTACATTAATCTGAAAAAACCTACAATCATTCTTGGTGACTTTAACCTCCACATAGATGCCAACCCTAGATCTTTAAACTGCCAAACCCTTATAGATATGCTTTCAAGCTTAAACTGCTCCCTACAAGTGAACAATCCCACTCACAAAGCAGGTCATACATTAGACCTAATTTTCACTAATAACTACTTCTCCAATACTTCAATTCTCCATAATCCAGTTCCCTGGTCTGACCACCATCTTATTCTTTGCAAAACTCAATTAAATTCCAACAATACATCTGTCACCAAGGACACTCAAAATTTCATCAAATACCGACCTCCATTTCAATCTGATCTTCTCCTACAAGAACTGGGTTATCAACTTTCTAATCTTGACCTATCTAACATAAATAACGCCATCCAATCCTGGCATCAAATTACGGAAGTAACCGCCAACAACATTAACCCAGAGAAAATCAAACGGCTAAGGAACAAAAGGGAACTCCATAACCCTTGGTATAACTCCACTCTAAAAAATATGAAATCGGCACTCAGGAAAATCGAAAAAGAGTGGCAAAAAAATAAACAGCCATTATTACAGCCTTTATTGCAGCAGAAATACCGCACTCATCTAGCCATCTACAAAAAAACCATCCAGATCACGAAACGTAATTACTATAGTAAAAAAATAAATAACTCCGCCAACAAATCTAAATCACTGTTTAACATAGTAAACAACCTCATCGCCGATAACAACATCCCCAACTCTACTGTAACTAAAAATTTGAGCCAAGACTTAGCCATCTTCTTTAAGAACAAAATTTCAAAAATTACTGATGCCTTCAACACCCCTTCAATCATAGAAAAGCAATCATTATTAAACATAAGTCCATGGCATGAATTCAATCCTATCTCCAACTTGGAAACAGAGAAAATGTTGAAAAAAATTAACCCTGCACGTCATGACATGGACTCCATCCCAACCCGAGCTTTAAAAGAAATCGCTCATCCCATTGCCCCAACAATAGCAGCAATCATCAACAAATCTCTTTCTGAGGGTGAGCTTCCCCCCAAACTAAAAATCGCTACAGTCACGCCACTACTTAAGAAAAAGAACCTCAACCCAGAAGATTTAAACAACTACCGCCCAATATCAAACCTTCCCCTCTTCGCTAAATTGACAGAAAAGGCCGTTCTGAAACAACTCAACGAACACCTTGATGACCACAAAATTCTATTTCCTACTCAACACAGTTTCAGAAAAAACCTCAGTACAGAAACCTTATTACTCAATCTTTCTGACACATTATTAAGAGGCTTTGATAACAAACTAGATCACCTTCTGATCTTACTCGATTTGTCTGCAGCCTTTGACACAGTGGACCACAAAAGGCTTATTTTTAGCCTGGAATCCATTGGGCTCGCTGGAAAAACCCTTAATTGGTTCTCTTCTTTCCTTAAAAACAGATTTTTCAAAGTCTCCCACAACTGCATTTCTTCTGATGCTATCCCTCTGGAAACTGGAGTTCCTCAAGGGTCGGCGTTATCACCCATTCTTTTTAATATCTACCTTCTTCCTTTATGCCATCTTTTAACAAGCCTTAACATCATTTTCTACATGTATGCTGATGACATACAACTTCTCATTCCCATTACTTCGTCTTTAGAAGAAGCATTTTCAAAAGCATCCTCACACCTTGATGCAATACGGAAACTGCTAAACAACCTAAAATTATGCTTAAACATGAGCAAAACAGAATGTATACTAATTACAAGAAAAATCTCCGGCATTTCTTCTACTCCTCCCTTCCAATTTGACAACATTCAAATTCAACTCAAGGAAAACGTTAAAGACCTTGGATTTTGGCTAGATAATGAGCTAAATTTTAAAAAACTCATCACAACAAGAACAAGAGATGGTTTCTACAAAATTCAAATACTCAAACACTTAAAACCCCTGCTGCACCCCAAGGATTTCAGAACCGTTCTTCAATCCCTAATCTTCTCCAGCTTGGACTACTGCAATTCCCTTTTAATAGGCCTTCCTAATTCAACCTTAAGACCTCTGCAGTTACTCCAAAATGCAGCTGCCAGAGTTTTGACTGGTAAAAGAAAGTCCGACCATATTTCCCCAATACTCTACAACTTACATTGGCTACCAGTTAAAAAAAGAATAGAATACAAAGTCCTCACTATCCTACACAAGTCAATTCACAAAGCAGGCTACACTGCCCTGAACAATATTATACATCTACACACCTCAGCTCGTACAACAAGATCAGCTTATAAAATTCAGCTGGATATCCCTTCACTTCCACAAGCCAAATTATCCTCCACTAGAAATAGAGCCATCTCTATCATCGGCCCAAAATTATGGAACTCACTACCTCAACACCTCAATTCTCAAGAAAATTTTAAATCTTTTAAAAAAGATCTAAAAGAATGGCTTCTTTCACAGTCTTACAATGGCTGTGCACCCAATGACAGCAGAACATAACTCCTTTATCTCATCCTCTACACGCTCTTTTTACTTGCAATCCCCTCTTCTTTCATTCTCCTTGCATCGCAGAATCCTGTCTTTCATGTACGGTTTTTACTGTCAACTTCAAGTGCTGCACACTCTCATATCTAATGTTATAATGTTCAATGTATTTACTTGTTCTTAATGTTTTGTATTAAGTTATTGTTCTGATTCCTTTTTTGTCACTTTATTATTATTATTATGAATTTAAATGTAACCGGTTGTTGTATTGTAAACCGGAGTGAAGGCAATGTATGCTATACCTCAGTATATAAACAAATGCTAAATAAAAAAAATAAGAGGTATGTCAGTTAGTCAGGAGGCCGGTGCTGACGAGCCAGATGCCCTCCAGTCACCTGCCATCCTCTCAGCTCTAGGTTTCCCCAAAAACTGTCTCATATTCCAAAGGAAGAAAAGTATCAATTAATAATGCATAAGCCCCTTCAGTGGAGTGACCCCCGCTCACTGTCAGCCTTCAAAGGGACTTGTGCATGGCATTCTGGGTGGTCCCCTGGCTGTAATGTAGCCAGCTAGTAACATACTTTGTAGCACTCGTTCAGGTTTTCTCAACAACTCTCCAATGTCTACAGAGAGCCAGGAAAGGCCATAACCTGCTAATGAGAGTCTTCACGCTCAATGGACTTTCTACAGACTGACCCTTGTTCCTCCAGGTTCAGAGGCCCACACGTGTCATGGCTTCATGTGTGTGTGTGTGTGTGTGTGTGTGTGTTTGTAAGGTTGGCATGGAGATCAAGCCTTTATCCATCCATGCTCCCTCCATTCCCTCATTCATCCTGTTCAATACTTCCTCTCCAGGACTTTTCTGCAACCATTTGCTTGTCCATTTCGTTGAATTTATCACGTTCTCCCCTTGCTTGCTTTGCCACCGCCACCTCCTGGACATTGTTTATGGTGTTCCTGAATAGAAAGCAGCACTATGGTAGGCCGGGGGATTCAGGCATAGGCAACTGCCCCGGGCACCAAATTTTGAAGGTGCCAAATATCCAAGCCAAAGAGGGACCTGCTTCTGCTTGCTTCAGGGCCATGTGCTGGCATGGCTACGAAGGGGCGCCGTTGTAGCATTCTGCCTATGGGCGCCAAAATCTTAAGTTCTGTCCTGGGGCCAGGCACTGTCAGAAATCTGCACCATTACTTCATGTTATCACAGACAATCCTGAGCTGAGCCCAGCTCCCGCCTTTTTTTCAAGGCAGAGCCTTCAACTGCCCATCTCCTGGAGATTTTGTGACTTCCAGACAAAAACATGAAAATTTCATAGTAATAATAATTTACGTGTATACTATGTCTTTCCTTCTATATAGGATCCAAATTTTAGATCTATGGGGGGATGTGTGGCTTCCCTGGCAATGAGGCTCAGAGAATGCTGCATACACAGATGTGTTTAATTCTGATGAGTATTTGACAAATATTTTTCAAGTTTATGAGAGATGGAATCAGTACATGTTTTTGGACCCCAAAAACCCACAGTGTTCCATTTCCCTATTAATTTGCCCCCCTTTAGAGCAGCATTGCTTCCAGGTTACTGTCAACATTATCTTAGCAGAGAGTAGACGGATAACGGGAGAAGAAGCTTAAAGATTGGACAGAAATGAAAATATTTTCCCCGGTCTGTGGAGTTTATTTTGTTCCCATCGTACCAGTACTTAAATAAGGAACCTCAGTGAAGCAAATCATTTGGCTCTGAGGAAGCATCAAGCCAATAGTGATAGAGTTGCCAGCTGGCTCTATGAATCGCTGACTCCCCTTTGGAAGTTTTCCTACAATGCAGGTGACATAAATGATCCGGCAGCATGTGTTCTTCTGAACTGTTAAAGCTGCCTCCAGCAATTCCTGGTGCTTTGCCACAATGAGGCCACCAGGTGTTCAATATGAGGCTGTCTGTGGCTCCCAGCTCATCTCTGCTCAGGTGAATGCTTAGGACTTGTGGCCATGCTTAGGACATGTTAGATCTTTGCATGGCTCATGCAGAAGATGACACCACTCACTCTACAGCAACTGCCTGGTCTCTGATGATGTCACTTCCTGAGTTGTGCAATTCCCATGCCAGGGACTTTCTTTTTCTCCAGGGGTCTACTTTAAATCATAAAAGTACAATGATATCCTGTTGGTATCTAATTCAGATGATCAGATGAGGCAGAGCTGCCACGGGACACAGTTTCTGGAGGGAGACTTTTAGCCGATCCTGGTTTTAGAACTTATACTCCCAATGTCCGTGTTTTGGCAGCAAACTGCCTGCGTTAGGAGAAAAACCCAGCAAGATGCTAATCCAGAAAGTTCTCCTGGCAGCTGTTTTGCACCATTGAAGTCATCGAGTTAATGTTATTTGAAGATATTTTGCCAAAGTTGTCCTCTGTTGCAGGCATTTTGGTGCCAGGACTGGGGCTGTGTCTGGCTGGTATTTTCTCTGGAAAGGAGCTATCCACTCGAATGAAGACTGCTTTACTCACCGAATGATTCAGTAAAATAGCACTTTGATTGAGTTGTATTGTGGAATGTTGAATTTTGCTTCAGTTGTTTGCAGTATTTTTGAAGAGTTTCATCCAATTTACGGAACAGGCACAAGCACTCAGAAATGCTTCAGCACTCAGCTACCGTATGCATGTCTTTGAACCATTTAGTGCGCACATTGTTTGAATGCATTTGAGAGATGTTTTAGCATTCATATGGGGGTAATTTTGCAACATTGTGCTTACATTAGCTGACATATCTGCACCTAAACCAATTTTCAAAGCAGACCTAAGTACAGAAGTCCGCTTTAAATACTATCCTGGTAAAATTACCTGAACAGAATTATACCTACTGTTTTGGGGGGTGTAGTTCTGCTGAGAGAATTAATGTGCATACTTTCTAAACCCAAAATATGGGTGCAGAAGTCTCAATCCTGCCTAGACTCCACCCCCTGAAATGCCTCTCCCCAGTATGGGTAAGAGTATGCAGTATGTATGTGCGTAATTTTACACACGCATCACTCACACACCCCTAGATTCATCATTCTGCTATATTTATATATTTATATTTATAGCAGAATGATGAGTCGCGAAAAAAAAAAGGAGCGGGGGCGATAGTGCGCGGTGCGGCCGGCTGCCCCCTATTACCCCCATAGCACCACGGGAAAAGATGTAGTTATTTCCCACGGTGCTGCTGGCAATAATGTGAAAAACATTAACACCCGCAGGGCTGCTGGGAGATAACTCTGCCCAAACCCCACCCACACTCCTCCCCTGCACCTAATTTTAATAAATACCACACACGATACTGGCACATCGCAAAATAATAAATGACCCTGACAGTTTTCTAAAGGGTCATTTCCATGGGTAAAGCACTACTTTATCCACTGAGTTTCCCTTTGATAGTTCTGGGGGAATTATGCGCTACTGCGGAGTGCAGAATTTGCACAGAATTCCCCTCTGCACAGAATTTCCAAATTCTGTGCAGAAAATGGCAGGGGAGACCCTGGCATGCTGTGAACGGAGTGCGCGCCGTTTGCGGCGAAGATGAAGGCCCAGCATGCTATTTGCAGCAAAGATGAAGGCCTTATCATGCCGTGAATGGAGTGCGCGCCTTTTGCGGTGAAGATGAAGGCCTCGGTGAGCCGCGGGACACGCTCTGCTTGTGGTGAAGATGAAAGCCCCGGTGAGAGTGAGTGTGTGTAGCGAGGTGTGTATGAGAGAGAGGAGGGGGAGAATAAGAGTGTGTAAGAGAGGGGAGGGGGAAGGGATGCAAGAGAGGGGAGGGGTGTGTGAGAGAGAGCAGGGGGAGGGGGTGAGAGAGTGGGAGGGTGAGAAAGTGGAGGGGAAGGGGAGAGAGGGGAGGGGCTGTGAGAGAGAGGGGAGGGGAGGGAAAGGGAGGAGTAAGAGAGAGAAAGAGCAGGGGGTGAGAGAGGGGAGGGGGAGGGGTGTGAGAGAGCAGGGGGAGGGGTGTGAGACAGAGGGCAGGGGGAGGGGGTGAGAGAGAGTGGGAAGGTGAGAGAGGGGAGGGGAGGGGAAGAGAGGGGAGGGGTGTGAGAGAGAGCAGTGGGAGGGGTGAGAGAGAGAGAGAGAGTGGGGGGTGAGCGAGCAGGGGGTGAGCAGGAGGGTATGAGAGAGAGCAGGGGTGTGTGAGAGAGACCAGGAGGGGAGAGGGGTAAACAGGTGGGGTGAGAGAGAGCAGGAGGGGGGGGGGGTGCTTGAATGTGATGCCAGAGAGAGGGAGCCTATATGAAGAGACTGTGAAGGAGTGTTTATATGTGTGAGAGATTGGGAGCTGGTGTGTATGAAAAAGGGATCGTGTGTATGTGAGGATGCTAACCCATGTGAAGGGATTGTGTATGTGTGAGAGAGAGCCTGTGTGAAGGGGTGTATGAGAGAGAAAGGGAGCTTGTGTGGGTGTGTATGCAAGAGAGAGGGACCCTGTATGAGGGGATGTATGTGTGCAAGAGAGTGAGGGAGCCTGTATGAGGGTGTGTGTATGAGTACTAGAGAGAGGGAACATGTGTGTGAGAGAGGGAGGGACAGAGGGAGCCTGTATGAGGGGCAGTACTGAGAACGGGGTCAAACTCTGGGACTGGCAATAGAGTGGAAGGGTTTGAGCCTAGAGGTGGAGGGGAGAGATACTGGCAGGTGGAGGAGCTGGGGTCTGAGAGAGAAAAGTGACCAGAGGAGTAGGGAGAGCGAGTGGAAGGGACACTCTTACAGTGAATTTCTAGGGAAATTCTGCTCAAAATATTTAAAATTCTGCATCTTTAAGTAATATTTTTTTCTGTATTAATTTAAAATGCAATTACTTAAAGACTGTCATGTAAAATGTGTTATTTTGACCAATATATAGTTTGCAGAATTTTAAGGTTTTTGTGCGCAGAATTCCCTCAGGAATACCTTTGAATATTATCTTCCTGAGATTTTTTCCTGATCATTCAGCACAAGTGCACTTTATAGGATTATTTCTCCTATTTAGCACATAAAGATTTTAAATGATAGTTTTGATTGGCATAGCATTCGAACACTTTATTAATGTATTCTGTAGGAAAGCATTTTGTGAACTTCTCGTAACTGATGGATTGTTTTGGTATATCTCAGCTAGGACTGCGTGTTAATACCGTAGTATATGAATGGACTTTTAAATATGTATCAGCTTTATGGACTGCATACTTAGTGATTAATCTCATACAGAGAACTGCACTTTGTCCATAAGCACAACTCGAATGATGGGACTTGCCTATCTTTCTGTCCTGGTTCTGCTGTCATGGTCAAGGACTTCCTGCCCCCTGCTGGCGAGAAGCATTTAGATTCTCAGACCAGAGAAAGATGAGCGAGCGCACACATTGTACACACATACACACTGCGCTGGGCCCTGTTCTGAGAGTTATATGGGTTGGGATATGAGTGGCTGCCATCTCATCTAGGTCAAACCAAAACAGGGTGATTCCCATCCTGGTTTTGCTTCTTTGCAGGCATGGAAATGTGGTTCTGCTTTCTCTAAGAAAAATCGGATAGGATGACACCGCATCTCCCTGCCTTCAATAGGGCAACATCAGGCCCAGAGCAGCCTCTTTGGGTTGACTTGGGTAAGGTGTGTGAGTGTAGGGGGGCTATTAATTGCTATATTCCACAATACCAAAATCCATGGTTTGGTTGCAGCCACAAAAACTTGAATTCATGGATTTTTTTTTTTTTTTTTTAGGAGAACAAGACTTTGCTTTGCCAATGGCCATTGCCTTTAAAAGGTGTGCATAGAGCAATTGTTTGTATTGATTTTCATTTCATTTTCTATTTCTTGTTTAGTTTCTTTTTTTATTTCACTTCTGTGATTTTAGCTTGTGTTAAAATGACAGAAATGAAACCGAACAACATTTTTTTTTTTGTGTGTGTGTCATTTCAGATGGGAAGCAACAGAAAACAAGACAACACATTTTGTTGTTATTTCCCTGTCATTTTAAAACAAGAGCACCTATGTAACGGACACTAGGGTTTCCATGAAACAAAATGGCACAATGCATTGGGGCTGCCAGTTTACACAATTCGGGTACGGGATCCAGAGCTAATCAGGTATGCAGTGTCTGAAGGAAGAATTTGGGTCCATCCTGGTTTTCAAGCTTACACTCAAAGCATTGTTGTATTTGCAGCCCTCCTTTATTTATTTATTTATTTATTTATTTAGCTAGTTAGTTAGTTAGTTAGTTATTTATTTTTTCCATTTGAAATCAGCATTAAAAGTACTGTGATGCATCTGGAGGGGCCTCAAAAAGCCAGGATGGCCTGAAAATCTCCATCCAGGATCCGGATCAAGTGGCAGGCTCTGGGAAACACAGGGCTATCACTGGGGTTGCAGTTGCATGCGGTGTGTGCCAGTGGCAGAGGAAATGCACCTAGGGTCTTGGGGGGGGGGGGGGGAGGAGGGAGAGGGAGAAGGTAAGTGGAATTTGGGGGGGGGGGGATCTTCTTCTGGCTTTCCATACAGAAGAACATGTCCACATGTCCATCACACCATTAGTGGTACCATCGTATCTAGCACACAGGTCTGGCACATACACTGGGCTAGTAAAGATGGTGTGGAGTAATATACTAAATGTTTCGCAGCACTAACGCATATGCTGGGGGTGCCTGTTTTCTTTTTCTTTAGGAGAATCCTGAAATTGAGTCTGTGGCTGCTCAATGTCCATGTAAAAAGAGATCTCCAGAAACTCATCCTTTCACGCCAGAAATAGCTAGGAGTTCTTGGCTAGCATCACTAATCTGTGAGTGAAGAGGAACTGCACCCAGGGAGATAAATGCTGGCTTTTTGAAGCTTGGTGATGGCTCCACCCACTTGCAGATGTAATCTAGTGGGCAAATGTTAATATTTGTCACTGGCCATTTGAGCATAGGCTTTTAGCATAAACATACAAATTTAAAATTTCAGTTCCATGCTCAGATCCCAGCCACAGAACAAGGCTAAACCTGAGCTCTGCCGTGCCATTGACTCACAGCAGTGCACCCAGCATCATAGACCCTGGTTTGCTTCGAGAGGTTTGTTACTAATCAGTCCCTTTCTCCCAGATCCCCTTATCTGAATCCCTACTGATAAAAGTGGGCGGTTGCTGTTGGCACCAGGCTATGCTGGTTTTCTGCTACTCTTTTCTTTTTTTTTAAACTGTCATGCCTTAGAACATTGAAACACTTCCAAGCAAGGAATGGAGCAGGAAGCACCAGCAGTTCCTGAACTTTGGAGTTGCCCATTCATTTACACTGGTTTAATCCCTGAATCCAGCCTAGCAGGACAGAGAGCACCAAGCCCTCGTGCAAGTATGCTGTTTTCATGTGTGACCATGGTAGATGGAAAGACAGAGTCATGACTGCATGGCATTATGAAGAACTAGGCCAATGTCTCCATTAGAAGTCATAACAACATGGGCCGTTCATAACATCATGGGAGGTTCAGTGGCTTGCTGAGAGAGCTGCCATGCAGAGGCTTCCCAGTTTGATTTACGGATTGGGGTTGCCATACTCCTAGACAGCTGGGGATGCTGTGGGGCAGCGTTCTTAGCCCCTGGCAGGGGTGACACCTGCGTGGCTGAATTTAGATCCCATGCTATTGAATTCTGGAAGGAGCCCTGATGTGCTGCTCCCAGCCTCAGGACCATTGCTGCAATGATCAGACTAGGGACAGTGGGGAGGGTGGCTCTATTAAAAATTAAGGGAAAAGTTCTCCGGGTAGTTTTGAATGACGTTTCATGGCATCAGAGTCCCAACACTGATTCTGACTGAGCTGGAATTAAAAAGGGAAAGGAGGCACTACTGGCACTCCTCCCCCCCCAAAAAAGTCCAAATATATCACTGATCAGTCATTCATCAACTTGAAGTGTTTTGCAATTTTCCACTGGGAGCAGAGTTTCTGCCATTAGTTGACAGCAGTCTCCTGTTAACTTCACAGTATAGCAAATGTCTTACTACTGCAGCCTACACATTTAGCATTCACTGGACTCTACTTTATTGGAGAAAATTGTCAGAGAACTCAACGGGATGAAACAAGAGACAGCAGTAGAGAGACAATAAGAAACCATGGTAAGATTCAGGCTGCGACAGATGCAATACTTGTTTCTCTGTGCACGCGCCAAATGAACACCACATGCTGGGTGACGTCACTGACAGTGCCAACAGTGGACCAATGAACTCTTCCTTAGCTCCAAAGTCTCTAGAAGAAACTTTTGAGCATGCACAGTAGTGCCTAGTGTCAGTTACCGCTCGAATCTAGTCAGTCAACGTTTTCCACTGACGAAGGTGGACGTTTTATTAAACGCTCTTCCAATAATTACTGCAAAAAAAAAGTAGAGAATAAGTAGGAGAAAATCATGGAGACTAAAGTTAATGCACCATTTAAGCTATGGCAAAAATGCCTCAAGCAAATGAGTGCTTTAGACTTGCATAAAGTCTGTATAAGTTGTCTAAGAGCAGAGCATGACCCTACTAATTGAGGGCCTTGTGGCAGAATGTCACCCAGGGCTTTGAAATATAGATTTTATAAACTAATTTTATAAAGAGGAATGGGGGGCAAAGAGTCCTGGTGGGCCCGCCGAGGGCATGGGACTGGAGGATAGCACCTCTGCCAAAGAAGCTGAAACATCCGTCCATTCCATGACACCACGTCAAGTGATGTACCGTCCCAGAAATCAAAAGCACCTTCAAAAGATAGAGAGTCAGAATACTCGCAGACATCCCGTAGGGACTACAGAGTGGACAAACGGCCATTTAGTTCAGAAAAATAATTAGCGCTGTCTTAAGAGCTGGGCGCCATCACTACACCATAATAAAGAAAAGGCGACATCGTGATCATTGAGACAGGAGGACCATAGGTCTACATCATCTTATAGTTATGGAGCGTAGTCACCGCATCAAACATATCCAACACCGACACAGCGCCGTAAACATAGGGCACCATCATTGCATCATGAATGCAGGCCATCCTCACCATCATCATGCCATGAATACACCGCGCCATCACTGCACCATGAGTACACCGCGCCATCACTTTGCCATGAATACACAACATCAGGAAGTAGTCATGAAGATTCCATTAGAGGTAATCCTTCCTTTCCCAAAGCAATTTGTTCAGAAGTTGTGGCATACATTCTTACAAAATCATTTCAAGGACATAGACCTGATGAAACCAAAAGAAGACAACTTTCCAACACTGGAACCTAGAGAATCATCAAAAACAAATCCTCCTACAGAGGACAAACAGAAGGATACTATATTAGTAGACACATATACTATATTAGTATACATGGAGGATTGTAATACCTCAGAATCAAATATTGACATTCTACCTGACACATCCCCTTCAGACAAGCCAAATTCCCCTCCTCCAGATGTTTCTTATCCAGTCTTTTTCAACTCAACCTGAGGAACCTTCCCAGGAGAAATTGCCAGGAATACTAAAATGTATTCAGCCAAAATAAAAATCTATGGACTACTCCAAACATGATTCCATCAGTAGAAAAGGCAGCAGACTTAAAATACAGAGTACAAAGCAGTCCTGGTTTTCAAAAAACACAGTTACCTCATGATTTGGTTGTAGTTGAATCTGCGCTTAAGAAGAACAAAAAACTAAGGTATTTGCATCTGTACCTCCTTCCCGTGATATGAGAATCTTGGATAATATTGGAAAGAAGACTTTTCAATCTTCTGTGCTCACTGTGGGGTAGATTTTTAAAAAAAGCGCGTTCGCGTACTTTTGTTTGCGCACCAGGCGCAAACAAAAGTACGCTGGATTTTATAAGATACGCGCGTAGCCGCGCGTATCTTATAAAATCCTGGATCGGCGCTCGCAAGGCTGCCAATTTTGGGCAGCCGGCGCGCGCTGAGCCGCGCAGCCTGTCTCCGTTCCCTCCGAGGCCGCTCCGAAATCGGAGCGGCCTCGGAGGGAACTCTCTTTCGCCCTCCCCTCCCCTTCCCCTCCCTTCCTCTACCTAACCCACCCCCCCGGCCCTATCTAAACCCCCCCCTTACCTTTGTCCGTAGATTTACGCCTGCGAGAAGTAGACATAAATCTACGCGCGCCAGCAGACTGCTGGCGCGCCATGCTCTGACCCGGGGGCTGGTCCGAAGGCCTGGACCACGCCCCCGGGCCGGCACCATGCCCCCGATCCCGCCCCCGAAACGCCGCGTCATCGGGTCCCGCTCCTGACATGCCCCTGACACGCCCCCTTCCAAAAACCCCGGGACCTACGTGCGTCCTGGGGTTCTGCGCGCGCCAGCGGCCTATGGAAAATAGGCACGCCGGCGCGCAAGGCCCTGCTCGCGTAAATCCAGGGGGATTTACGTGAGCAGGGCTTTTAAAATCCGCCCGTGTGAGAATATCAAAACACCAATTGCAAATGGTGCAATATTTATTTAATGTAATGCAAGACATAAAGAATGATTTTCAGCACTTACTGAAGGAGGACAGGCAAACATTGTTACCCATGTAGCTTTACTTGAGGAGACTATGGGACACAAGGTTGGCATACGATATTTTTGATTCAGCAGCCAGGACATTCGCAATTTCTATTGCAGCTAGAAGAATCGCTTGGCTAAGATCATCAAGTATAAGGGAGGATCTTTTTGACAGAATTGCAGACGCTCTCTGTGTAGGTGATAATTTATTTGGTCAAAAAGTACAAGAGGCTATAATAAAAATGAAGGAAAATTGTACAGCATTACAATCTATAGCGACACCGTCCTTTGACCCTTTTCAATCAAAAAAGCGAGTACTTTGTATAGAGGAAGGTCCCTCAATTTCTATCATAGAAGGAAATAGCCGTACTTTCAAAATTTCAGACAGAGAGCTTATTCCCAATCAGGTCGACAGCATTCACAAAATTCAACCTCTACAAGAGGAAGAAGAAGACCCGTTCAGAGGTCGACTTCTCAAAATCTAGGGAAAGTCTCAGTCTTTTTGGCAATCTGTTTTCACAAATTCCAGTAGGGGGGAGAATAACTTTTTTCTTACACAAATGGAGAATAATTACACTGGATTCCTGGGTGCTTTCAATTGTACAAAGAGGTTACTTTCTAAATTTTTACACATTACTAGTGGAGAACATACCTCCGAAGATGAATTTCTCTCAATATCATGCTCAACTCCTAAAAACAGAAATTTGAGATCTTCTCGAGAAGAGAACAATATAGCCAGTTCCTTTCTCAGATCAACTACTGGTTTTTTTCTCCTGTTATTTCCTTATCCCAAAGAAGACAGGAGAAATGCACCCTGTATTGGACTTAAGAAATCTCAACAAGTACATCTTGAGGGAAAAGTTCAAAATGAACTCTCTAGGAACAATATCAACGTTCATAAAGAAAGGAGACTGGTTGACCTCTCTAGATTTAAAAGATACCTATCTACACATCCCTATAAGACAGGATCACAGAAAATACTTGCGCTTCCAGTTCCAAGGCAAAATGTACCAATACAGAGTACTCCCATTCGGTCTTTCTACAGCTCCCAGAATCTTTACCAAATGTTTAGTGGTAGTAGCAGTATACTTAAGGAAACAAGGTATATCCATATTTCCATATCTAGACAATTGGCTGATTGCAAGTCAATCATTCAATGGTGCTATCTCAGATCTACCTCGTGTAATCACTATCTTACAATCCCTGGGTTTGCTAATAAATTGGGAGAAATCATCATTAGTCCCATCTCAGAAATTGGAATTCATAAGTGCAATACTAGACAAGTCACAGAAAGGCTTCTTACCAACGAGCAGAATTCATTCACTACAGGCAGCAGTGAAATTTGTCACCCAGAAAGAACAAGTCTCAGCGAAAAACTTCATGAAGATGTTAGGCCACATGTCAGCAGCAATACATACTATTCCCTATGTAAGATTGCATATGAGAATAGCTCAGTGGACCTTGTGTTGTCAATGGAGTCAGAACAAGCACAGCCTCTCAAGTCCAATACAAATAACAAAAAATCTAGCTACCAGAAACCTTTCAGGCCAGTCCAGCCAAAGAAATTTGTAACAACAGATGCATCATTACACGATTGGGGAGCTCACATAGAAGATGTATGCACCCAGAACAGATGGTCACAGAGGGAGGCTAAGATATATATAAATCTATTAGAATTGATGGCAATTTACAGGGCGATTTAAAGCATTCAGTCACATAATAAAAGGAAATGCAGTACAGATCAACACAGACAATCAAGTAACTATGTTTTATGTAAACAAACAAGAGGGAACGGGTTTCCAGAGACTATGTGTGGAAGCCGTCAAACTATGGAAAACAGTTATACAGAATCGAATAGCAATAACTGCAGTTTTCATTCCAGGAGAACAGAACCATTTAGCGGACAACCTAAGCCATCAATTCAAACAACACAAATGGGAATTGAATGAGGAAATACTTTAGGACTTATTCAATCGATGGGGCAGACTAACAATAGACCTGTTCGCATCGCCACAAAACAACAAATTAGAAATCTTTTGTTCCAGGGTATACGCAGAAAAAGCAATATCATGGCATGCCTTCCTGATCAATTGGAAACAGCAATTTCTTTATATGTTCCCTCCAGGCTCCTTCATACCAAGAACAATACTCAAGATATAGGAGGAAAGAGCCAATGTTATCCTCATAGCACTGGCATGGCCACATCGGGTATGGTTCTCATTGCTGCTAGCGCTAGCACACAAGGGTATCCAGACACTGCTGTTAATACCGATTCTAATCATGCAAAATCGGGGAACCTTATTACAACCCGACCTGAAAACCCTCAGGCTCATCGCATGAAGGATCAAGCAAGGAAAATGATAGATTATCCTGAAGAGATAAGACAGATAATCCAAGTTTCAAGAAAACCAACAACCTGGAATGCCTATAGTTTAAAATGGAACCATTTTTCTGCATGGTGCGATAAACTACAGATCAATCCACTTATGCCAGAGTTAATGCATGTAATGACATATCTTTTACAGCTATTGAAATCTGGTTTAAAGACAAATTAGATAAAGAACCATTTAAGTACAAGATCTGCTTTTCACATACCATATAATGAGAGATCATTGGCATTACACCCACATATATCCAGGTTTATGAAGGGTCTGTTGTGATTCTGCTCGCGGGCCTAACCGCAAGCAGTCTCTTACCTCCAGCCTGTCTTCTCTTCGCGGCCTGGAGGCCGCTGACGTCTGCCCTGCTTTCTGTGGCCTGGAGGCCGCAGTCTTCACCACTCCCATGGCTGGCCAGAAGCCGTCCTGTCTTCTCTTCACCACGGCAAGAAACCGCAGACTTTGATCTGC
This sequence comes from Rhinatrema bivittatum, assembly GCF_901001135.1. Classification (NCBI taxonomy): domain Eukaryota; kingdom Metazoa; phylum Chordata; class Amphibia; order Gymnophiona; family Rhinatrematidae; genus Rhinatrema; species Rhinatrema bivittatum. Next base: position 271,159,478 of record NC_042615.1, on the reverse strand, counting down.
CCCTCAGCGGCATGGACGCCGTCATCGCTCCGCCCTTGCCTCCTCCATGCGGCAGGGAGCCGCCTCCTCCGTCAGGGCCTGTTCCTTGGCCCAGCCCTCCTCCTCAGCATCAGTGGCAGCATGGTCACTGTCCATGGTCCTGCTTCCTGTTTCCTGCTTCCTAGGCGTGGGCCACGCCTCTCTCAGTGATTTAAAGGGCCTGCGGCCGGATATGCTTCAGGCCCCACCTGAACTCCTCCCAGGGCGTCTCCTCATCTTCAGCCCTAATTAAGGGCCCTGCTTCCACTTCTGCCTTGCCTTGGCAGTGGGCTAGTCCTCCTTAGGACTCCTGCTTCTTGCTCCTGCCTGGCATTTCCTTGTTCTTCGTGGGATCCCTCATCATCTTGTTCTTGGTCTCTCCTGATGTTCCGTGTTCCAGTCCTGATGTTCCTGATGTCTGTGATCCAGTCCTGATGTCCCTGATGTTCCATGATCCAGCCTTGATGTCCTGTACCTCTGGTTCCTCGTCGCCACCCTTCCTGGCGTGCCATCTCGTGGTCTGTGACCAGCCCCACGGGTGGGCTGTGTAGGGTGCCTTGTGGCACAAGGCCTGCCTTCTCGTCTGCAGCACAAGCCTCCGGAGGGTCATCCTTGCCTGAAGTCAAGTCCCGTCTTGGTCCTGTGCCCTGAATCTTGTCCTGACCTTTGGATTCCTTTGTGTCTGCTCTGTCCTCAACCTAGTACTTGATCTTGAATCCTCATCTGAGTCTTCCTAGCGCTCAGAGTTCTTCCAAGTTCCTCGTCTGAGTCTCCACGTTCCAAGTTCCTTGTGTGAGTCTTCATGCTCCAGAGTCTTTGTCCGCCCTTGTCTCCTGTCCGGCCTGCTGCCTTTGCCGTTACCCAGCAGGTCCGAAAGGGCTTGGAGTGGTCGGAGAACCACTCAGAGACCAACCTTGTGTGGTTGGCCTCACCAAGGTTGTACAGGTTGGCGGGGGCCTGGGCTCCCGGTCTCACCCCAGACGGGACTTCGTCTCACCTTCCTCTCCCAGTTCGCCGAGGTCCAAGGGCACACTTCTCTTGTTCCCACGCAACAGCTGCCCATGGCCTTCTGTACGCAACATCTTGCCAAAGCCTGTGTGCGCAACAGGGTCTTTATAAGTTAAAAACCCCTCTGAAAAAAAGCTATACCTCAGTGGGATCTATCCTTAATATTATCCTCCCTTAGGAAACCTCCATTTGAACCAATCTAATCAAGCAGTCTACAACACCCAACATGGAAGGTATTGTTTCTGATTGCTATAACGTCTGCAAGAAGAATAGGTGAATTGCAGGCACTGGTGGTTACACACCAGCCTTACACACAAATTTTTCCAGAGAAAGTGTGCTTAAGAACCAACCCACAATTCCAGCCCAAGATACTATCTCCGTTCCATATTAATCAGACTATTGAATTGTTTTTACCTTGGATTGTAGAAAATCGTTGTTAATCTATCTACAAAGAACTAAATCTATAAGGAAAACTTCACAACTGTTCGTGTCCTCTGCTCCTGTATTATTAGGTAAAGCAGTTTCAAAACAGACACTCTCCAAATGGATTACAAGATGTATCACATTTTGTTACCAAAATCAATTTACATCCCTGAATTCAGAAATTACAGCACACACGTTAAGAGCAAAGCCTACTTCTTTGGCATACTTAAATGGCGTTAGCCCCTCTGATATTTGCAGAGTGGCTACTTGGTCCTCCATTTCTTACACATTATTACATATCCTCCAAATCAGAACCTAATAATAATCTGGGAGTAGTTGTGTTGAACAGCTCATTGAGATAAATATCAACTATCCATAAGATAAAAAGAGCTGAGCTTTTCTGTCCCATCATGTGGGGCTGTTTTGGCACATCCACGGAGAAATCAAAGTTGCATACCTGTGACTGGAGTTCTCTGTGGACAGCAACACAAAACAGCCACACATTCCCTCCTTCCTCCCGATAGTTGATATTAAATTCACTCAAGATTAGGACAAGATTTTAAGTGCATTCTTTTCAGCTTTTAACATACTGACTAGATTTGAGCAGTAACTGGCGGTAGGCACTACTGCACATGCTCCAAAGTTTCTTCTAGAGACTTCGGAGCTAAGGAAGAGTTCATTGGTCCACTGACAGCACCCTCAGTGATGTCATCCAGCATATGTGGCTGTTTTGTGCTGCTGTCCAGGGAGAGCTCCAGTCACAGGTATGCAACTTTGATTTCTCCTAAAATGTAACAATTCCTTAATTCAGTCACCAGGGGGCGCCGTTTAACCATTAATCTGCTGGAGGCACGGCAGCAATGTCTGGGATAAGTTCGTGCACGCTGAAATGTATCTGTGCAGAAAACACATCAGCATCTGTTCCGTGAGACGCAGGCCACCCTGTGCCAGCTCCATGTCAGGAGGGAGGCTTCTCGCCATTATAAACAGGTCCTTTCCAGCCTGCAGATGTCATGCATAGTCAACCAGAAAAAGGGTCCCCTGATCCATGAGCCACTCACTTGTCACTGCTGGGGGCTATTTATTGAACCCTGAGGGTGAGCCTTGCTATGTATACAAGAAACAGCACCACTGGGTCCCTGCCCAGAACAGCTTGCAACGTAAAAGGGTGATGAAAAACATTTTTAAATATTTATTAAACTACAGCCTGATAAGAGAACTTTTCAAATATGCACTGTGACACAGAAATAACATGCACAGAAAAGTAATGGAAAATTCAGTGTCTCCGAAAGTGCTTCTAATGTCAGCCTGTGCACACAGAAATACACGGGTGCAACGTGTGTCACACCATAGGCGCAGAATATGCATGCATCACACATGCGTTCAGAGCTGGTGCAAGGTTATTTAGGCACCTTAGGTGAACCTTCAGCCTTGCACACTCCTCCCTGCTCCCTCACCACCAGCAATTAACTTTCAGGCCCATAGGCCACCCTTTTCCCTCCAACCATGTTGATGATCCTACCCCCCCCCCCCTTCAAAAACAATCCTGTAAAAATATATAATTAGAATTTGCATTACTTTGGCAACGTATGTACAAATTGTAATGCTAGTAATGTTTCCTGACTCAATCTCTCTCAGGTCTCAACACTTATCCCCAGCGATGTCTCTCTCAATGCCCCTCCTCCCCATGATGAAAGAGACAGAGAATCAGTGAATCTAGTGGGGAGACTTGAGAGACTGCTGGGAATAGGGGGAGCATCGGGGATGAGTGTATCATCCACTATATCCTCCCATTCCAAACAGTCTCACTTTCACCTCCCAGCCTCACACTCACTCGCCCCCATCCCCAGCAGCCTCATATTCACATCCCAGCCTCCCAGCCCCACTCACAACCGTAGACAGGCTATTTGGCACCTACAGCCAATTGAAAACCTGTGCCTTCACCCTGAACACAAAGTACAGCACCATGAGCTGAGAGACTCTGTTAAATGTAGAATGCTTTAATTTATATTTTGACTTGGCAATTTCTGCCCATTTGCCTGGGTTTCCAGCTCAGTCGGAACGAATATAGGGATCCTGGAGCCATGAGCCTTCATTCACAAATACTGTGGCTCTTGTTTTCCTTTATTTTATATCCTCTTCCCAACTTTTATTTATTCCAGTCATTGCGGAGGCAGTCTTAGGCTGCAGGCCATATGCCAGGGCTCCCATCCGATCCCTGAAATCCTGGGCTCCCAACCCAACCAGCAGATGTCACCCTTAGGCAAAATGAGGACCTCTTCCTCCCTGGGGGCTGTGAACATGGCCGACCTAGGGATAGGGTTTCCAACCAATCCAGATTTTCAGGACAGGTTAATCCAGTCCTGGTTTTACCCTTTTGCATGCATGAATCTTTACTTCTGATGTCCCTATTGATTTACCTGAGAAAAGTAAAGACTACAGGTCCATGCAGACAGTGATGTAAAACTAGGAATGGTCCTGAAAATCTGAAGCCAGTTGGTAACCCTACCTGGGGTGCAGAAGTCCCAACCTGGGGATCAAACCATGGATCCGCATGGCAATGCACAGCACTTACTAACTGGGTCACTGAGCCTACCCTGGATTATTTTTAATTTAAAACATAACACTATTTATAATCTATGTGTGACCTGAGTCCCAAATCTGTGTCCCTTCGGTCTGTATAGATGTGCTCTTTAATTTCTATTTATAACTTACCATTATTAACCTTCATTAAACTGATTAGTAATCTCTACTTTGTTCATATTTATTTAAAAATGTGTTACTCAGTTCCTCAAATGTTCAAAGCAAGGAACAACAACTCATCCATCAATATATAAAACGGTATAAATGGCACATCAAATTACAGATAATAAAACTATGTTTTTAAGCCATGATAATGTGAACCACAAACATCAACAAATACAAAATAAGTGACCACAAATTAGAAATACGGAGACAAAAACTGAATTGGAAATCCCAAGAAGCCAGACTCTGCATCCCATGCAACACCAGAGAAATAGAAACAAATGCATTTACTCCTATATTGTGAAAAATAGAGATATCATGAGCCACACATGAAAATGGGGAAATCAGTGAATAAATGACTTGTCAGTTTTCTGGGTAAATATCATTTTTGTTTATGTTATAATAAACATTGATAAATTCCTGGTTAAAATAAAATTAAAACTGAAAATAAAGGTCTCTAGGCCTATGGTAACATGTGTTGGGTGTGGGCTTGACCCTCAGAATGTCCTGACTAAACTGAATTATAATTACCAAACAACCATGATACCAAACCAACCCTACCTATGAAAAAACAACACTGCAAATATTACACAAGACCCTAAAACACCTCCTATTAGAAAAACAAACAAGCCAGGCTGCTATAGATCCCTACACAGAAACTACATGCTGGCAGAATATCTCACCTTAGTCATACATGCAAAAAACAGACCAAACCTCAGCAAATACAGAATAAAGAAATCATAAGGTACAAACAGAAATGTGCAGCCAAAAACTGAACTGGAAACCACAATAAGCCAGACTCTGTTTGCAGCGTAACAATAGAAAAACAGAAACATCACCAATCCTCATAAAACATCAATCAATAAAATCAAGAAATATAAAACTTCAATCAAAATAGAAAAAACATACTAATAAAAAGAAAAAATATTTCAAGAGAGCTGATAAATAGAACATCCAGTAATTAAAAACTCATAAAAAAGTTTCCAAATACCAATAAAATATTTCAAACCAGCAGATGCATCAAATAATACCCAATAATTAAAATTAATAAGGATAAAAAATGTGTAACACCCTCAATCATACACACACACACAAACACAAACACATATACACACAAATAAATTCACACATGCTCATTCACTTTCTTTCACTCATACCTTCAGTCACATGCTCATTCGCTCTGTCTCTCTCATTCATACATATAGACATACACACACACACACACACACACACACACTCATTCACGCTCGTTCACTGTCTCTCAATCGTAGATAAACCTTTCCAAATGCCAATAAAATATTTAAAAACAGCAGATGCATGATATAACAACCAATAATTAAAACAAATAGATTTTAAAAATTCCCCTGCTTTCCATACCTGGGAAATTTTGATTTCCAGATGCCCTTAGATTGTTGTGGTTTAGCTGGGTGAGGGGAGGGGATAATTGTGCCCAAACTTTCTCCTCTCTCTCCACTCACACCCTCAGTCATACACACACATATACATACTTGTTTGCAGCCTCTCTCTCAAGCACGCACACACACCCACAAGCTCATTCGCTCTCTCAATCACACACATACATATGCTCGTTCACTCGTGCTCAATCACTTATACACACATACACATGCTCAGTAATAGACACACACACACACACACGCACATACACATATGTTATTTCATTTGTTTCCCCCTCTGGAAGCACAAGAACAGCAGCCTCCTTCTTCACACACCCCCCCCGGCCTATCACATACTTCTAGCCTCCAGGTGGTGCTTCTTCTTACAGCCCATGGCCACACTGCTCCTCACTGCTGGAGTGGGGAGGTGGAAGGAGGCTGATGCTTCTGCAGCCACACTGGTCCTCACTGTAGATGCTTCTTCCAGCCCTGCTGCTCCTGGGGGAGGAGGCTGCACAGGCTACCTCTGAGCTGAGTAGCAGTGTTGATCCTGAATTTCCTCTCCCCCCGCCCTGAATGGAGAGGAGATACCAGGAACAGGTGCATTCTTCTGGCCATCCCTGGTGCAGAGCTGTCTAGGGGTAAAGGTTTTATCGGTGGAGGTGAGATGGCTCTTCAGCCAAAATGTGGAGTGGTGATACCCTCCCAGGAAGATGGTACCTATTGACCAAGGTCTAGCTATGGCTTTGGCCCCATCCCATCAGTCTCACACCCCCAGCTCCATCTCCATCCACCTCTCACTCACACACTAGACCTTCACCCCCACCGTAGCCACCTCATACCTAGAGACCCCCCAGCAGCATCAAACTCACCCCCCTCCAGATTCCAGCCCCCATCCACCGCAGCCTCACACTCATACTCATGACCTCCGGTCCCATCCCTGGCAGCCTCTCACCTTCAAGACTCCCATCTCCCACCCCTACCCCCATTCTCAGAAGCCTCCCACTCACTGGCAAAGAGACAGAAGAGCAGAGCAGAGGGAGCGGCTGCTGTATGCTTAAACTAGCAACATCACGCTACCTTACCTTTCTGTCTCTGTCATTGCCAGACTCTCGCCAACAGTGATGTGCCCTCATAGCTCCTGCTCAGGTTCCCTTTGCTATGTGCTGCATCACAGGCCATGCACATAGCCTGCCACAAATCTTCTCCTCACCTTGTTTACCGTGGCCTCTGCACAGGCTCCTCTCTTCCTTCTAGCCTGAATCTTATTTATTTATTTTACATTTTTATATACCGGCGTTCATGTGCAAAAATTACATATCACATCGATTTACAGTGAAACATATTAAATAGCATATAAGGAATTACATAAAACAAGGGTTACATAGAACTGGGATCCAGTAAGATAAATACAGGAGATATAAATACAAGCTGCTAGTCTATGATGCAAATAACGAACAAAACATTTAAATTGGATATAAAGAACCAAACAGATAATTAAAAGGGAGAGGGGCATACATAAAAGGAGGCGAAATCGAGATGAAGTGAGATCAACTTTTGAGAAAAAAGTTTTGAGAAAAAAGTTCAACGTTGTTTCCGAAAAGTGACGGGGGAGCGGAACTAGGGTGGTACTAGTGTGAGATTAAGAGGGGGGAATTGTAATGGTAGGTTAGTGTGACAGGAGGATAGGAGGGGGGGGGAAGAGAGATGAAACAATAGGAATGCAAAGGGGGGGCTTCGGGACTAAGGGATGAGGGGAGGAGTAGGGAGAGGGGGAGAGAAGGGTAGGCTAAGATAGGATAGGGAAGGAAAGGGTGGAGAAATTACACCAGACAATGATGACAATTTTGATGACATGTAGGATATAAAGAGGCATATCCTGCCATAAGGGGGTATGCCTTGATCAGAGTCTGTATCAGTGTCCCGTCCTGTCCTGAGGGAGGGCGTGTTCGTCTGTTAGGGAGAGACGATCTTCCTGTTGCCTTGGTTTTCTTCTTCTTCTGCCACTCCGCTCAGTGCTGCTGCCAGTTTTGACTTAAGCCTGCTGCTATGACACTGCTATGGGAGAGAAGACACTGGCAGGGGAGGGGACACTGTCAGACCACAACGGTATCATGGGTCCATAGTGGGTTCGTGGTGCCCCCCTCAGTCATGATACCCCGTGGGGTCGCATGTGTCGCACACCCCAAAAGCCAGCTATGTTTTCAGGGGTAGACTGGAAAAAATTAAGAAATAAAAGAAATTTAGAAATTAAAAGAAATCCATATTTCATAGAAACATAGAAATGACGGCAGAAAAAGACCAATCGGCCCATCCAGTCTGTCCAGCAAACTCCCACTCTTATTTCCCCATACTTATCTGTTTCACCAACCACCAAGTTCAGGGCCCTTGCTGGTAACTGTTTGATTCAAATTTCCTGCCCTCCCCTGTCACTGATGCAGAGAGTAATGTTGGAGTTGCATCAAAGGTGAGCATAAGGCTTAATGTTTAAGGGTAGTAACCGCCTCCTCAAGCAAGTTACCCCGATGCTTTTTTACCCAGACTGCACAGATCAATGCCTTGTTGGATGTTGTCTGAATGTAAATCCTCTTTTCCACATTTATCCCTGCCATTGAAGCAGAGAGCAATGCTGTATATGCATTCAAAGTGAAGTATCAGGCTTAATTGGTTTAGGGTAGTAACCGCCGCAATAAGCAAGCTACCCCCACGCTTATTTGTTTGCCCAGACTTTGTAGCTCAGTCCTTGTTGGTTGTTGTCTGAATGCAAATCCTCTTTTCCTATTTTCCCCTTTCCATTGAAGCAGAGAGCAATGTTGGAGTTGCATTAACCGTGTGAAGTCTTATTGAGTAAGGGTAGTAATCACCAGGTAGTAGCCACCATTCCAGCAAGCTAACGCCACCTCCATGGCTCTTCTCTTCATTCCCATCCTCTAGCCTTTATGGATCCACAGTGTTTATCCCATGCCCCTTTGAATTCCTTCACAATTTTAGTCTTCACCACTTCCTCCGGAAAGGCATTCCAGGCATCCACCACCCTCTCCGTGAAGAAATACTTCTTGAATATATTGCATTGGCTGAAGCCACAAAGGATTCCGACTCAATTTTTACAGTCCTTATTGCAGATAGCTCTCACACAAAATTTTTTTGCTTTTGAGGGCTCTTTTTTCAACAGATTTGTGGAACAGCCATGGGGGCCATGATGGCCCCCAATTTGGCTAATTTATATATGGCACATTTTGAAAATCAGTGAATTTATATGAATAATCCTTTTTCGCACAAAATTGTCACGTGGAAACGATATATCGATAACATTTTTCTTTTGTGGTCAGATACTATTGAAACCTTTTCTCAATTTTTGGATTGGTTAAATGGATGTAATGCTCATCTGCATTTTACGGCTGATATTCAGATGGAAAGAATTCATTTTTTAGACATTATCATTATTAAGACCTCTGGAAAATTCATCATCACATTGTACTGAAAACTGGTTTCCAGTAATACTTTTTTACATTTTTCAAGTGCCCACCCTCATAATTTAAAAGAAAATTTGCCTGTCAGCCAATTTTTTCGAATACAACACTTATGCACTACTGCAACCGACTTCAAACTTCAAGCACGTTCCTTGAGTGCCAGATTTCAGGCTAGAGGCTATCCTTTATGCTGCATAAAAAGAGCTTACACCAGAGCAAAATTTTCTCACAGAGAGTGGTTATTTCTACCCAAATCAGACGATCAAGAATGCACTCTTACCTGCGTACTTCCTTTTTCCTCCATGATATACAAATTGAAAAATATCATCTCCAATAATTGGCATATTCTTCAGCTTCATCCAGAATTTCAACATGTTCCATGGTTCACTTACACACGTGGGACAAACTTGCAAGATCAGTTAGTCCATTCAGACTCTACTATACAACAGCGCATCGCACCCACAGGGTCACATAAAGCATGTGGCTCCTGTTCGGTATGTAACATAATGATTGATACATCTGTCATTTTTTTCTCAAGACTTAACTTTACCCTCCCGCTAAAGCATAAGACAGATTGTACATCTGCTGGAATTATTTACCTCATACAATGTCCCTGTAATCTCTGGTACGTGGGGAAGACTAGACGCCCTCTCAAAACCAGGATGATAGAACATAGGTCTTGTCTGAACAAAGCACTACTTACAGCGCTTTTGGTATCTCATTGTCTGGAACACTCTCATGGTTTTGATTCATTAAAAGTATGTGTCCTGGAACAGCTCTTTCATCCTGGCGCGGTGGAGATTTCAACACAGCCCTGTTACAAGAGGAACAACGTTGGATTAATTTGCTGAAAACCGTGCATCCCACTGGCCTTATTACTGCTCTGGAATTACAAGTTTTTCTGTGACAATTTCTCTGGAACCAACACGTTGTCTGTTTACATGGTCGCCATGACAACGATACATCATGATGCCACCACGTTCGATTATATGCGGGCTATTTAATTTTCACAACCTGTTCAAAGCGGTCTTTTTCCCACTTCTATGAAGAATCATTGCGAGACGTGGCGTCCGAAAGAAGGAGGTTGGCTCTTCTACTTTCATGGGTAATGATTCAGAGGGACTGAATCAAATCACGGTGAACCTAGAAGATGTGGTAGACCTGATTGACAAACTGAAGAGTAGTAAATCACCTGGACCGGATGGTATACACCCCAGAGTTCTGAAGTAACTAAAAAATGAAATTTCAGACCTATTAGTAAAAATTTGTAACCTATCATTAAAATCATCCATTGTACCTGAAGACTGGAGGACAGCTAATGTAACCCCAATATTTAAAAAGGGCTCCAGGGGCGATCCGGGAAACTACAGACCGGTTAGCCTGACTTCAGTGCCAGGAAAAATAGTGGAAAGTGTTCTAAACATCAAAATCACAGAACATATAGAAAGATATGGTTTAGTGGAACAAAGTCAGCATGGCTTTACCCAAGGCAAGTCTTGCCTCACAAATCTGCTTCACTTTTTTGAAGGAGTTAATAAACATGTGGATAAAGATGAACCGGTAGATGTAGTATACTTGGATTTTCAGAAGGCATTTGACAAAGTTCCTCATGAGAGGCTTCTAGGAAAGGTAAAAAGTCATGGGATAGGTGGCGATGTCCTTTTGTGGATTGCAAACTGGCTAAAAGACAGGAAACAGAGAGTAGGATTAAATGGACAATTTTCTCAGAGGAAAGGAGTGGAGTGCCTCAGGGATCTGTATTGGGACCCTTACTTTTCAATATATTTATAAATGATCTGGAAAGAAATACGACAAGTGAGATAATCAAATTTGCAGATGATACAAAATTGTTCAGAGTAGTTAAATCACAAGCAGATTGTGATAAATTGCAGTAAGACCTTGTGAGACTGGAAAATTAGGCATCAAAATGGCAGATGAGATTTAATGTGGATAAGTGCAAGGTGATGCATATAGGGAAAAATAACCCATGCTATAGTTACACAATGTAGGTTCCATATAAGTGCTACAACCCAAGAAAGAGATCTAGGCGACATAATGGATAACACATTGAAATCGTCGGTTCAGTGTGCTACGGCAGTCAAAAAAGCAAACAGAATGTTGGGAGTTATTAGGAAGGGAATGGTGAATAAAACGGAAAATGTCATAATGCCTCTGTATCGCTCCATGGTGAGGCCGCACCTTGAATACTGTATACAATTCTGGTCGCCGCATCTCAAAAAAGATATAATTGCGATGGAGAAGGTACAGAGAAGGGCTACCAAAATGATAAGGGGAATGGAACAGCTCCCCTATGAGGAAAGACTAAAGAGGTTAGGACTTTTCAGCTTGGAGAAGAGACGGCTGAGGGGGGATATGATAGAGATGTCTAAAATCATGAGAGATCTAGAACGGGTAGATGTGAATCGGTTATTTACCCTTTCGGATAATAGAAAGACTAGGGGGCATTCCATGAAGTTAGCATGTGGCACATTTAAAACTAAATGGAGAAAGTTCTTTTTTTACTCAACGCACAATTAAACTCTGGAATTTGTTGCCAGAGGATGTGGTTAGTGCAGTTAGTATAGCTGTGTTTAAAAAAGGATTGGATAAGTTCTTGGAGGAGAGGTCCATTGCCTGTTATTAATTAAGTTGACTTAGAAAATAGCCACTGCTATTACTAGCAACGGTAACATGGAATAGACTTAGTTTTTGGGTACTTGCCAGGTTCTTATGGCCTGGATTGGCCACTGTTGGAAACAGGATGCTGGGCTTGATGGACCCTTGGTCTGACCCAGTATGGCATGTTCTTATGTTCATATGTTCTTACTTCACTAAACTAAGTGATATGATATAATTCTGATTTCACGTCTGATTTTGGTTTTCTATTATATTGACAGATTGTTTGCTCCCAAGGTTATTTGCCCCTGATGAAGCTACAATAGCCTTAGTGAAACACCGGCCGCTGTCGGGTCTAGAGACAGACACTTTACAGTTGGGACAGACGAATCACCTGGTTCATCTTGTTTAATATTTTCACAGGCTTTTGAACCGTTCCAGATGGACTATAAATATATTTCTATATCGTTCTTTTCTCAACATCCTTACAGGCTTTGAAGCAAATGATTAACAGACCAGAAGGTTCTACTTTTTATGGTTGAACACGTCGCCAGGCTTGCTGATGCGGCATCTTAAAAAATAGTATATTTACTCATATACATATTGATTGTTATATCCTTTGCTTTGTTTGGTACTGATAGAGCCACAAAAATCATTTATAGCTGGTGCCTTTTGCCTATTAGTTCCAATTAATATTCACCATACAAAAACATTCAAATTCTGTTGTCACTTCAGTAATTGTGGCACAAACTCTCTCCATTATTAGGCATTGTGAAGTAGCACAAAACCCTTCAAACATACTCAGATGCTATATAGCAAACCTGCCATACTAAAACAGCACTAGCTACCAAAACATAAACAACAACAACAACCTTACCTATGAAAAAAGCAACACTGCAAATATAGACCAGGTCCTCAAAAATGTATACCCTACCAGCTGGACCGCTACAGATACTTACACACAAACTACACACTAGCAGAATATCTCCCCTTAATCACACAAGCCAAACATAGGCCCTCACCAAATATGGAATAAGTGACCACAAATTAGAAACATAAATATGCAAACAAAATCAGAATTCTTCTTTGCTCTGCTATCCACTCCAGCATCACCCCCTGTTTTCCTGTTCCCTGTAGACAGGAGGGGAAGGGAGGGAACAAGAGGAGAGGAAGAGCTGGATAGGGAGCACAGCAGCTCTCTTTGCTGTGTGCTTTGTGCACTCCAGCACACCCTGTCCCCTACTGTTGCTTGAAAGCGCCCTGGGAAGGGAGGGGAATGAGCTGTAAGCAGAACTGTAGTTTTCTGCTGCTTAAGATAATAGAGTAGTTCCTCCTGTCACGTCCAAAATTGCTATGAACCTTACAGTTTCATTTTTTTATTTATTCCCAAAATATCACAAACTACCTAGACAATTAAAATCTATCTATCTCATACATCCCCATACATTCACCACTCATACCATGTAAAAACGCATAACCATGAGTTTCAACATCTCAAAATTCACAATATATATTATGATTCATCAACTTGTTATTCATCTGCTTATTGTGTTTAATTCCAATTTGAATATTTGAAATACTCTTCACGATCATGAGATAAGTCCAACAAAGATATCTTCGTTTCACCCTCTTGCATAAGAGCTTCCTCAGGGACTAACTCGAAAAGACCAAAGTCTTCAAATCTCAATTTCTTCCAACGTAGTTCAATATATCCACTGTGTAATCTCACCACATATACCCGATCACATCAAAAACATAATCTCTGAATAGCTTTTCAAAACATTTCATCACATCCTCACATATCCACTTCTTCGAAACCTGAATTCACCGTTTACCCAGAACTGATACACTTCATCGTCATTCATAATACGTAACCGTATTAAGTATTGCTGGGCAAGTGATGGCCCCAGGCCTGCTCCTGAACTCTACAACAGCCTTTGTGTTTGTCACATTCTGGAGCCCTCACTTCCTGGATAAGATGTGAGAAAAATTCAAGGTCAAACTTGAACCAAGTGAATTTCATTTTGGTTCAGGGGAGATTTTCAGGACATCCCTAATGAATATGCATGAGATTGATTTGCATACAATGGAAACATTGTGCATACTATTCTGTAGCTTGAAGACGTTAAGAGGTCCGTATTCAGCTTCTGTGTGACTCGGCAAGTTAGTCAGATAAACTTATCCAGCTAATGTAGTCCATATAATCACAGCGCAGCCGCATTGCTGAATATGTCCAGCTATCTTAAAGTTAGCCAGACAAGTTTATCTGGTTAACTTTAGGACAGGTCTAAGGGCCAGTCAGAGATAGCTGGATAAGTTATCCGGGTAACTGAATATCAGTTAGCCAGCTAACTTATCTGGTTAATTCAACTCTTCCCAATTATACCCATTTCCCTCCCACTACTCAGCCAGACAGATACTTAGCCGGATAAGTATTAATCTAGTTAAGTGGTGGCTGCTGAGAGCAGCTGAATATTTAAAGTGCACAGCTTTTCTTTTTGTTTAATATCTATTTATACCATTTATGTATGTGCTGCTGTAATCTGCTTAGAACTGAAAATAGGTGGGTTATAGGTTCTTTTAAATAAATAGCATAAAACTCTGGGAAAAAACACTCACAACCTTATTTTATCATATCGTAATAACATCACCTAATAAAACTCAAACAGCACCAACTCTGCCCAGGAAAAGGAGCACTGCGAGTATTATACCAGTCCTAGGAAACAGAAAACAGAACAAGCCAGACTGCTACAGATCCTTACATAGGAATTGCATGCTAGCAGAATTACCCCTCAGTCACATACACAAAGCACAGACCAACCATCACCTATTAAAGAATACAAATAAAAAAGAGAAATATGCAGACAAACTTTCTGTTACCAGTGAAAAACTGAAGAAACAGAAATGTACTGAGTGAAATGTGAAAATATAAGAAATACACATTCCAAAAGTTTTCATATTCAACTCTCTAGAAATAGAAAATAAAATCTTTCTTATACCATTGTTATCTGATCTCTTGTCAATCTTCTCCTAAGACTTTTTTCAGAGTCTTGTTTCCATTTTCTGTTTTCTCTCTTCCCATCTTCTTCCCTTCCTCCCAACTGGGTTGTTGCCCTTGAAAACCAAGTTTGGGTCCCATCTTATGTTTTTCTCCATCTATCCCCTCCCCCATCTCACCAGGTTCTTTTCTGTCTCTACTTTCTTCCTCAGATTGCTCTCTATTGCCACATTGCCAGTTTCTTCTTCATCTTCCACCCCTCTTCTTCAGATCCCTCTCCATTTCGTGGGGCACAGTACTATGGGCAGAATAGTGGCAAGCCAATACGATGAGGAAATAGCAAGTTTGTGCTCCCTGTACCTTCAGATGCTCTGTGTCATGATCTGCTATGCTGATGGGAGGAGCACGCAGATGGGAGTTAGC
This sequence comes from Rhinatrema bivittatum, assembly GCF_901001135.1. Lineage (NCBI taxonomy): Eukaryota > Metazoa > Chordata > Amphibia > Gymnophiona > Rhinatrematidae > Rhinatrema > Rhinatrema bivittatum. Next base: position 271,144,383 of record NC_042615.1, on the reverse strand, counting down.
AATCTGTTATGAACTGGCTGCTAGATACTCCCGTTGAAGGAGGAGTTTAGCAAACTGTTATGGTCTGCTCCTGCAGAGGGAGGAGTTAACAATCTTGTTATGTTCCTTAGGCAGAGTTAGTAACGTAGTTAGGATATAGACTGCAGAGTTAGCAGTCTGTATCAGCGGAGTGTTAGAGAGGGCACTCAGCTGTAGAGAAATGAAAATAGGTGGATCCTTGGGCCGATGGCAGATGACAGCGCCCCCAGGAGGATATCCTGAGACGGACCACCAGCTAGGCTTGGTTATGGAGACAGACACAGATAGTTCTTTTATTAGACAGGTTAGTAGAACCACCAGAAGTGGCAGTAGTGAGCTGTTGTGCCCGGCAGGGCTGAAGTCCTTCAGATACTGGAACAGCGCTCCCAGGGTAGCTGAGCTGTAGAAAGACTATAAATAGTGAGTAGACAGGATATGCTGTATACATAGCCAGAACTAGATGACAATCTCACATAAGGTCTTAAGGAGGCTCAGTAGCTGGAAAGAGTTAGGCCCTCGAGGAGCGAGTACCTGGTTCCAGGGAAAGCTTTGAGCGAGCGAAGGTAACTCACAATTGTTTGTAGCAGTGATAGCTTCCAGGCAGTAGAGAATCTTTAGAGTGTCCAGGAACATGGGCCCTCGAGGAGCGAGTACCGGTTCCTATCTGCAATCTGAAATAGAGAAAAGAGAGCGAGGCCCCCGAGGAGCGGTGTTATGATCAGGAGGGGTCGTGAACCCTTGGACCGACAGGAGATGGATATACCTTAGGAGATGGCTCCTTTGGTTCCCCTGTTGGGTGGCGAGGCGGAACAGAAGATGGGACTGGCTGGTTCTTCGGCGCTGAAGACTGGGACGGCCGTTGAGATGGCGAAGAGGCGTGATGTCGGAGCAGAGCCAACTGGATCTTCGCCACTGGAAGTCCGCGGTTCCCCCGGTAGAAGCCCGGACCGCTGGGACTTAGGTGGACCCTTGAAGACGGGTGGTCCGGAAGAAGTCCGAGGTCGAGTACCAGAGGATCGCCGATTGCCAGTCTGAGATCACACACCGAGGAATCACCGCTTGCCAGTCCAAAGTCACACACCGAGGAATCACCGCTTGCAAGTCCGAAGTCACACACAGAGGAATCACCGAGAAGAAGCAGGAACCAGGAATCCAAGGCACCGGAAGACTCACCGAAGTGAGCAGACTCGTTGCCAAGTTGAGGAGTGAGCGGAGGAAGTCTCCTTTTATACTTCCCCTGGTCTAGTCCATTAGGAACAGGTGCAGGCAATTTGGAGGACGAGGCCCCTTTAAATCAGCAAAGGAGGCGCGGCCTCGCGCCTAAGGGCAGGGTGGCCATCTTGGATCCCGGAAGCCCTGCAGAGTGGCCCTACGCCGCAAGGAGAGGCCTGGGGCGCCTCCCCCGCCGGCAATCACCTCAGGGAGGTGTGGCGAGGTGCGGGGATGAACGGCCTGGATTCCATGGCACACAACACCTGGTAAGTCCAAGGAGGCAGAGTAGCTTGGACGAATTCGTAGCAAGTCCAAATCAAAGTCCAAATTCATGTCTGATTTGTAGTCCTTGCTAACTCAATCTGTTAGCAAAAGTTTGAGATCTTTTATACTGGAAGTGGGTGACGTCATCTCAGGGGACGCCCCTGAGGTTCGCGCCCTTGTTGGTACATACATTGGAGCGTGCGCGCGCGTCCTAAGTCATCAGGAACATGGCGGATCCACAGTGTCGAGTCGGTCCGGGTATGCCGGAGAGATGCAGCATGGAGACGCCGCGGCAGCAAGCTGTCCATCAGACCCGGAGGGAGTCGCCACAGAGGTAGAGAGGGTGGAGTGAGAGCGTAGAGCAGCCATGAATGCAACACTATGCTCCCTTGGTATGAGCTTCCTTTGTAATCAGGAAACATTCGAGGGGAGGAGGAGCAGCCACAGAGACTGGACGTGTATGCTTACTGTGTCCCCATGCTGTCAGCCTGACATCACTGCCACTAATGTGACTACCAGGAAAGAAAGGAAGTGGATGAAAGTCAGCCCTTTAAATGTGGTAACATTTGGTACAGCTTGTACCAAGGGAATGTCCAATATTCTGGGGATGCATCAGTGGCCACCCAAACACCATCACTGTGGCTGGATATTGTACTAGATTATGGTGGGTACCAGGTAGCAGTGCCAGACCAGTTTGTGCACTCAAGAGCAAGAGTTCACCATCTCTGGTCTAGGGTGATGCCAATAGTGGAAGGAATCAGAGTTATTGTCATTAGATGCATGTTTCATTCCTCCTAAGCAGGGGTTCTCAACCCAGCCTTCGGGATACATCTAACCAGTCAGGTTTTCAGATTATCCACAATGAATATGCATAAAATAGATCTGTATACCATGGAAGCAATGTATATCTCATACATTTTCATTGTGGATATCCTGAAAATCTGACTGGCTAGGTGTGTCTCAAGGACTGGGTTTAGAACCACTGCTCCAAAGGTTGGTAACAGAGTACTCTGCAATGAACTATACAAGAAGTAATCAAGATGTACACAGAACACAATGACAGATATGAGAATATCGCCTCCTCTCACTCCTTCACTTCCTCATCCTCCCTATCTAGGATCCCCAAACTCACTCCTCAAGAGCTGCTATCCAGTTGGGTTTTCAGGATTTCCATAATGCATGTGCATGAGACAGCAGCATTTCTTTCCTACTATGTGATTCTGTTGCCTCTAGCTCAGGGGTCAGGAACCTTTTTGGCTGAGAGAGCCATAAACGCCACATATTTTAAAATGTAATTCCATGAGAGCCATACAATATGTTTAAAACTAAATACAAGTAAATGTGTGCATTTTATGTAAGATCACACTTTTAAAGTACAATAAGTCTCTGAAAATATTACACCAGGCCTTAAGACACCAATACATCTCCTATTAGGAAAACGGACCAAGTCAGGCTGCTATAGAGTCCTACACAGAAACTACATGCCAGCAGAAAACCTCACCTGAATCACGTGCTGTCCCTCACCTAACGTAGAATAAAGAGACCAAAACGCATAACAAGAAGCATGCAGACAAAAACTGAATTGGAAACTGCAACAAGCCAGAGTCTCTGTATGCAGTGTAACAAAGGAAAAAAGAAACATCACACATCCTTATAAAACAAATCAAGAAATATAAAATCATCAGCAGTAAAACTGTACTAACAAAAAGAACATATTTCGAAACAGCTGATGAGTGGAATATCCAATAATTAAAAACTCATATAAAACATTTCCAGATACCAACAAAATATTTCAAAATAGCAGACACAAAGATCCAGTAATGAAAAATAATAAGGATACAAAAATTTTTTTGCTCTGCATACCTGGGAACGTTTGATATCCAGGTGTCCTGAGATTGTTCTGAATTAGCAGGAGGTGGGGTGGTTTGCTTGGAACTTTCTCCTCTCTCAGTCACATACCAGCGCTCTCTCTCACACTGGCTCTCAATGACACACCTATACACACATGCTCTCAGTCACTCACATATACAAATGTTTTTTCTCTCTCACTTATATAGGCTCTTAATTACACATTTACACACATGCTGTCTATCTTTTCACGCTTACACACACACAGGCTTTCAATCACATAAATACATGCTGTCTTTTTCTCTCACACACAGACTCTCATTCACATGCTTACAAACATGTCCTCTCTTTCTCTCATTTACACACAGGCTCTCAATCACATACTCACATGCTCCCTCACCTAAATCAGCTCTCAATCACACACAGACACACATGGTCTCTCTCTCTCATTTAAACACAGGCTCTCAATCACATACTCACATGCTCCCTCACCTAAATCAGCTCTCAATCACACAGACACACATGGTCTCTCTCTCTCATTTAAACACAGGCTCTCAATCACATACTCACATGCTCCATCACCTAAACCAGCTGTCAATCAGACACAGACACACATGATCTCTCTCTTACTTATACACACAGGCTCTTAATCATACATACACATGATCTCTCTCACACACAAAGGATCTCAATCATACACACATACTCTTTCAAACAAACAGGTTTTCAATTACAAACTTACACATACAGGTTCCCAATGGTAAACTTACATTCATGCTCTCTCTCTCACAGGCAGGATCTCAATCACAGACATACTCTCTTTCACATATACAGGCTCTCAATCATTCACATACATGCAATCTCTCACTCACACACACAGGATCTCAAACACACATGCTTGCTCGCTCATTCACTCTCTCTCTCCCCCCCCCGGAACTCGCGGCAGCAGCAGCCACCTCCCAACGCTAACCTCCTTCATTTTCAGCCCTCGCGGAGGCGAAGGCGGAGTCCCATCGGCCGCGGTTGAAGATTTTCATTTTCCTCCGAGCCGCGCTGCAGTCTTCTTCCCGCGCAGGCACCCGATGCTCTCCACTTCCTCTTCCGGGCCGCGGGAAGAAGAGAGCACCGGCGTGCTCTCTTCTTCCCGCGGCCCGGAAGAGGAAGTGGAGAGCATCGGGTGCCTGCGCGGGAAGACCCGCGCAGGCACCCGATGACTCCAGCGCTGGCACCCGGCTGACACCCGATGACTCCCGCGCAGGCACCCGGATGACTCCAGTCGGCGTGCTCTCTTCTCCTCCCCCCCGCGGCCCGGAAGAGGAAGTGGTGAGCATCGGGTGCCTGCGCGGAAGAAGAGACCACGCTAGTGTGGTCTCTTCTTCCCGCGCAGGCACCCGATGCTCTCCACTTCCTCTTCCGGGCCGCGGGTGGGGGGGAGGAGAAGAGAGCACGCCAGTGCCGCTGACTCCAGCTGTCCTGCCGCGTTCCGCCCGGGCTGACAGCATTTTAAGCCCGGGCGGCGGAGGACCGGGGAGCAGCTGGGTCAGCGGGGAACCGCGAAGTATGGCGACACGTGTCTGCGAGCCAGATGCAGCCCTCAAAAGAGCCATATCTGGCTCGCGAGCCATGGGTTCCCGACCCCTGCTCTAGCTGGTGCTGGCACTTCTACTGTCACCAAAGAACAGGAGCTCCAGACTGGAGAATGAGAAATGTGGGCCAGAGAATGGGAATTCCATGCTGGAGACTACCCAACACAGGGTTGATTGCTGGATTTTGGGCTTCCTTGCTGGCCTTCATGACCCAGCCTAATGGATTTATTGTTATTCCTTCCACACTCTAGATAAATGCGGAGGTGAAATCTGGACTGTAGAGTGTTTGATGAAAGCATTGGCTAAAGAGGCATTCTTATACCTAGTGCCCCAACCATCGCCAGAGCAAAGGTCGCAAATCAGGCCCTTGCTGAAGAATTGTTGGATCAGAAGCCAGGTTGAGCAGGTGCACATCTCTTCCCTGATCCTACACCTTCCCTTCGCTCATTCACCTGCCACTTCTGATGCCCCTCTTATCTTTTGTCCAGCTGGCAAGAGGAGGAAAGCGTTGGTAATCTGAGCTAGCTGGATCCCAGCAGCAGAGGAGCAGAACGTGAACAAAGGCACTGCCGGTCTCCTCTTCCTCTTCTCTTTCTCACTGGCCAGATGAATTGGTACAGGGGAGGGGAATGAGCTGAAAGGGAGAGAAAGAGAGGGTGGGGATAGTAGGGATCAAAGGGGAAGGGAAAAGAGAGGATCAGAGAGGTGATTTGGTGAGGACAGTGATGCTGGGAAATTGAGGAGAACCTTGAAGCATGTGAGAGAGGGGAATTGCTGAGGTGATGTGAGAAGGGGGCCTGGGGGATGAGTGAAGGGATTGATTGAAGGGGGTGAGAGAGGGGATCAGCTCAGCACTGTGTGTGTGTGTGTGTGTGTGTGTGTGTGTGTGTGTGAAAATATCAAACCAAGAATCAACCAGCAGAGTTTCTCTACTTACCCAAGATCTGGGAACTTCTTTCTCATGAATTACTTTAAAAAAATTAGAATTCCTGTATATTGAGACCAAGAACATCTTATTCATCAAAGCTCTTACAGAATCTATATCACTTTAGTTCCAGACCGGGACTGTGTCCTAGGGTTAGAGATGATCCAAGGGGGTATGTGAGCCTTGGGGAGATTAATCCCCAGTGGCCCCTCCTCCCCAAGATATTGAAGAGCATGTCGGAAGAGTGGCTACCTGAATGAAGAGCAGGGAGAGGGAGGGTGCTGTACCTTCTGGCTAGGGGCAGAGATCTCTGTGCACGGTCCACCACAATTCCTGCCCCACCGGCACTCCCAAGGAATAAGAAATGGTGTTAGACATTAGGGATGCAAGGCTACCACGGCAGCATGGGACCTCCCAAAGCCCCAGTAGGCGCCCCCCCCCCCCCTCCACCTCTTTAAGGGTGGCTTGCCCAAGGGTGTGGAGGGGGAACTGGACCTAAGCCAACTTATAGCATGTTTTACAATGATAGTGTTTTTGTTTTATGAAAAAAGTGCTCATACCAATTGATCAGGCAATTCTTTTCTTACTTGTTTCTCTTCCTATTCTATGTTTCTCTCCCCTTCTCTTCCCCACATTGTCACCGTCTCTTTCCCCCCTCTCCTTCACGTGCTCTCTTGGCCTCTCTCTTAGCTTCTGTCTCTGTTGAACTTGGACGCTTCTTCATCTTCTTTTTTCACACGTTGCACATAGACTCAGCTAGCACTTCCCACCAGCTCACTTGCTGTCTTTCTGGCTACCACATTAGTTTAAATACCTGCTCTGTGACTGTAGGGGCAAAAAATACTTTATACACCACCTCCGTCACTCAATATTTCATGTGCTCTTCAATTTAAGTAAAACAAATATCAGGTATTCTGTCTATTGACTCATCCCTAGAATCTGTTCCTTATTGAATTAGGATGCCTGTAGCCTCTTCCATGCCATCTTCTCCCTTCCTGCCTTGATTGCTGTAGCAGCCTCCTAGCCGGCTTCCCAGAATCCTCTCCCTGACCACGACAAGTAATGCAGAATTCTGTTGCTTGCCTGTCGTACTATCAGCCCTGGTATTCCCACATCTCCTTGGGCTTGGCCTTTCTCTAGAGGTTTCCTGTCAGATTTCATTCTATCTTCTGGTCTTTAGCTGTAAATGCATCCATACTCTGGCCCCTGCCTATCTTTCTGCCCTCATTCACCATTGCTCTGCTTTTTGGTCTCTTCTCTGTCAGACACGCACTCTCTATGAACTTCTTATGAATCTTTCACTAGTTCACCACTAGCAGCGCCATAACCAGGTAATTTAGCACCTATGGCCAAGTGAAAAAGTGCATCCTCACCCTGCGCACAGCATATGACTCCATTAGCTGGGAGACTCAGTTAAAAGTTTTATTTGGTATTTAAAACATTATGCTATTGTTATTTATAATTTATAAGTAGACACAAGTATGACCCTGATCCCAAAAATGTGACCCTCATGTCTGTATAGATGTGATTCTTAACCTCTATCAGAACTAACCCTTAACCTCCACCCAAATCATTAGTATTCTCTACCTCGTTATGCAGCAGGGGTTGAAAAGGGATTGTGTGCCTTTCAGCCAAGATGATATCATTTATTTTATTTATTTATTTGAAGCTTTTATATACCGAGGTTTAGCACATGCCTTCACCCCGGTTTACATTGGAACGAAACAATGATACATAGAACAATTTGAGAAACAAAAGTATATGCAACTAGCATATGGAGAAGGAAGTAACAGGAATAACTAAAAAATAATTTAATTCAAATAACGAAAAAGAAAATAGAAACGAAAAACGAGGAAGGTATGTACAAACTCGTGCTCTGAATACAAGATAGTCTGAATGGGAAAAGTAGGAAATGAGGGGGGGATGGGGTAGGTAATGGAAGGAGGAAGGGGTAGGTAAGCGGAGAAGAGAAGAGGGGAGAAGGATGGGAAGCATGAGGCATCACAATTGTGGATTGCTTAAATCATCATTGAAAGTCTGGCTGAAGATCCAGGTTTTCAGTTCTTTTTTGAATGATTTATTTTCGATGATAGTGGTGAGGTAGCATGGTAGGGCGTTCCAGAGTTTAGGCCCCGCTATGGAGAGAGCTCTATTTCTGGTGTTAGTAAGCTTAGCCATGGGATATGTGGGTATTTCGAGTAGACGTTTATCATACCTTCTTTGCTTCTACTGAATCTTGTAACTTTATATTATATTAAACTAATTAGGTTCTAGATCTCATTAACAGCCAAGCAAACTCCCTCTAATCTAAACCAAGCAAATTATGATGCACCACAAAACCTTGCCAAAAAACACACTCAGAACCTTTAATAGCAAATCTTCTGCTCAGTGTGCAGCAACAGCCGAGAAAGCAAATAGAATGCTAGGGATTATTAGGAAAGGAATGGAGGATAAAACAGAGAATATCATAATACCTATGGATCGCTCCACAGTGTGACCTCATCTTGAGTATTGTGTGCAGTTCTGGTCATCATGTCTCAAGAAAGATATAGCAGAATTAGAAAAGGTACAGAGAAGGGCGACCAAAATGATAAAGGGGATGGAACAATTCCCCTTTGAAGAAAGGCTAAAGAGGTTAAGACTCTTCAGCTTGGAGAAGAGACGGCTGAGGGAAGATATGATAGAGATTTATTAAAATAATGAGTGGAGTGGAACAAGTAAACATTGATCGGTTTATTCTTTCAAAAAGTACAAAGAATAGGGGACAAACAATGAAGTTACTAGGTGATACTGTGGTAACCTGGGCATTAGTGGCTTGGAAAACAACTGGGAGGAATAAGGAGGCAGATTCTGGCCGTTTGCTTTATGTGCAATTTATTTACAGTAAAAAGCAAAATCGAAGAATGCAGCTCACCTTTTTTTTTTTTTTTTTATTTACTGTATTTATTGTCCACTTATAGCCATAAAATGAATCATGCTAAGTGGATCAAAAAATGTATATTAAGAACATATTTAACATCAAGGATCATTAAAATACATAATTAACAAAACAATACATCATAACGTAAAACCACATCTTTAAATGCCTTAAGTTCATAGAATAGGAAGAGAAACAAGTAAGAAAAGAATTGCCTGATCAATTGGTATGAGCACTTTTTTCATAAAACATAGCAGGTCTTTGCATAGACTGGGCTCCTGTCCACTCCCCAGGGCCTGTCTAACCCTCTTAGGCCCTGAGTTCTTATACTCTGGTGAGGGGCTCCTCCCTTCACCCAGGATTCCTAGTGGGTCTGGATCTTAAAGAGGACCGGGTGGGATAACTATGCCTGGTCCCTTAAGGTAGTCTGAGGGAGTTTCCTATAGATTTCTTCACAGATACATTTAAAACTAAGAGAAAATATTGTTTACTCAATACATAATTAAGCTCTGCAATTCATTGCCAGAGGATGTGGTGAAAGTCGTTAGTGTAGCTGAATTTAAAAAAGATTTGGACATGTTCCTAGTCCATAAACCATTATTAAAGTGGAATTGCAGAAATCCATTGCTTATCCCTGGGATAAGCAGCTTGGAATCTATCTACCCCTTGAAATCCTGCCAGGAACTTGTGACCTGGATTGGCCACTGTTGGAAACAGGATACTGGGCTTGTTGGACCTTTGGTCTCACCCCTGTAGTGTGCGGTCAAGGCCTTTAAGGGATTCAGTGAATCTCCAGCCCTGACCAATTTCCTTTATTTAATTTTTTTCATTTGGGTTTTGTTTTTTTTCAAGTCGGGCATGACACCACCTCCGTGGCACATCTTTAGTGATGCGGTTCTCCTCCTGGCATATCTTAAGTGACACGGCTCTCCCCCCCCAGCACATCTTTAGTGATGAGGGCTCCTCTACCACTGGTGGCACATCTTTTCTGACTTGGTTCCCCTCCTCCTCCCCCCCCCCCCGGGAACACATCTTTATTGACTGGTCCCCCCACCTGGTGGTGAATCTTTACTGATGCGGCCCCTCTTCAGCAGATTTTTACTGATGCGGCCCTCTCCCCTGCAGTGCATCTTTAGTGAGGCTGCTCTAGCTACAAAAGAAGAAACTTGACAGGGCGAGGCAAAAAAGATACATAAGAGAGTGGGAGACCTTGTGTGTATATGAGAGAGAAAGAGAGAGCATGTGTGTGTGTGAGAGAAACATAGAGCCACTGAATGTGAGAGAGTGCCTGTGTGTATGTGGGAGAGAGAGCCACTCAGGATGAGAGAGAGTGCCTGTGCGTATGTGTGTGTGTATGTGTTGAGAGAGAGATAGCCACTGAGTTTGAGAGAGTATCAGTGTGCATATGTGTGGGAGAGAGAGCCACTGAGTGTGATAGAATTTCTGTGTGTATAGAGGTGGAGGTGAGAACGGACTATCAATTTCCTAGAGGAGGCTAAAACTGGATGAAGGGATTTACCTAACCCAGCTGGGGCCTCCGGAAACTTTCTTCGACGCTGACGTCATCGGAGTGGGACGGGCCTGGAAGATATAAGGCCGCCCGCTCAGCGGCGCGGCGCAGCCACCGGCGCATCGCCTAAGGGGCGCGCGCGGCTTAGCTTGAGTCCGTTTTAACCCGCACCTCTTCTGAATGTTTCTTCTTTGGTAAGTATTAATCAATTTCCATTTCTTTTGAATTTTCTTCTTGGTGGAGTTATTCGATGCGAAACTGGCAGCGATAAAGGTGCTTACCTTTCGCTGTTGGCACAGTCTTCGCGGCGTCAGCCCCGGTGGTGCCCCGACTCCTCTTCTTCCGGGGCTGACTCCGCCCCGACTCCGCCCCCATCTTGGTATCACACGCGATAAGGGACTTTTCACGTGCGAAACGTCCCTTATCGCGTGCGATTCGCTTAGTAAATGACCCCTTATTGATGGCAAACTTGTAATAATAGATAACAATAAATGAAATACATATTAATTAATGCTAAAGCCCTGCTGAAATCGATGGCATCAGAAGCGTTGCCTTAGTTAGTGGAAATGCAGTGTGGCCCCGCCAGAATCAGCAGCGTTGCCAGCGGGGCCATGCTACTTTCCCACTTACTAAGGCCCCACCGACTATGCTATCGATTTTGGCGGGGCTGCGCTGATTTATCTTCTGCTGAGGACCAGCTGGCCAGACAGCAAGGCCATATTGGTCATAGGCATGCTATGGCTCTGGCCACAAGAAGAGTAATAATAATCATAAATATTCAGTACATATTTAATAAGCTAAAGCATGCTAATAGCATACACAAATACATCCCTCCCCAACCCTTTATGAGAATTTGCTCAGCTACTACAAACAACTGTGGTGCAAATTCAAACTTTAGAAATATAGAAGAGAAGTGGGCTCCCCAGTGCTAGACAAAATTGCTTTCCCTCTGTTTGTGAATTCAAGGAGCAGGGTGTTATATCTGGAGGAGGACTTGGACTTAGGTAGGATTGTGGTGCTTGAGATCCAGCAGTCTCAACCACTAATGAAAAAGTATTCTTGTTTCTCATGGGTCCTAAGGCTGAAGCTCCTTTATTAGTGGAGAGGCCCAGGAGCTTCCACCACCTCATCATCTCCCCCTCCAAAATACGGTCTTACAAAGGTCATTCTGAATCAGCCTTGTATCTTTTTTTTTCCAGCAGAGTTGCTTTGCAGGCCTGATACAAAGTTTGAACATATTGCAACAAGTGAAAAAAACAAAACAAAACAAAACAAAACAAAACCATATTGAGCATTAGCATCTACTCAGTATGTAATGTAAGAACCCCACCAGCCTCTTCTTCATATCTATGCTGGACAGCATTACTGAAGCCATGCCTCTGCCTGACTTCCCCACTTGTTTGAAGGTAGATGTTGTATCTTTGTAGGAGGTGAGTTAGGCGTGTCCAGCAGAAGATTACCCAGCATACTGAGGGAGCTTAGAGATGTGCTGGCTGGTCCGCTATGTGACCCGTTCAATAGATCCCTAGAAACGGGAGTGGTGCCGAGTGATTGGAGAAGAGCGGTGGTGGTCCCGCTTCACAAGAGTGGGAACAGAGAAGAGGCTGGTAACTACAGACCGGTCAGCCTCACCTCAGTGGTGGGAAAAGTAATGGAATCACTGTTGAAAGAAAGAATAGTGAACTATCTACAGTCGCGAGAATTGCTGGACCAGAGGCAGCATGGATTCACCAGGGGAAGATCCTGTCAGACAAATCTGATTGACTTTTTTGACTGGGTAACCAAGGAATTGGATCAAGGAAGAGCACTCGATGTCATCTACTTGGATTTCAGCAAGGCTTTTGATACGGTCCCGCACAGGAGACTGGTGAATAAAATGAGAAGCTTAGGAGTGAGTGCCGAGGTGGTGACCTGGATTGCAAACTGGTTGACGGACAGAAAACAATGTGTGATGGTAAATGGAACTTACTCTGAAGAGAGAGTGGTGTTAAGTGGAGTGCTGCAGGGATTGGTGTTGGGACCGGTCCTGTTCAATATCTTTGTGAGCGACATTGCAGATGGGATAGAAGGTAAGGTTTGTCTTTTTGCGGAGGACACTAAGATCTGCATCAGAGTGGACACGCCGGAAGGAGTGGAGAGAATGAGACGGGATTTAAGGAAGCTGGAAGAATGGTCAAAGATATGGCCTCTGAGATTCAATGCCAAGAAGTGCAGAGTCATGCACATGGGGTGTGGAAATCCGAAAGAACTGTATTCGATGGGGGGAGAAGGGCTGATATTTACGGAGCAGGAGAGAGACCTTGGGGTGATAGTCTCTAATGGTCTGAAGTCGGCGAAACAATGTGACAAGGCGATAGCTAAAGCCAGAAGAATGCTGGGCTGCATAGAGAGAGGAATATCGAGTAAGAAAAGGGAAGTGATGATCCCCTTGTACAGGTCCTTGGTGAGGCCTCACCTGGAGTACTGTGTTCAGTGCTGGAGACCGTATCTCCGAAGGGACAGAGACAGGATGGAGGCGGTCAAGAGAAGGGAGACCAAAAAGGTGGAGGATCTTCATCGAATGACTTATGAGGAGAGATTGAAGAATCTAAATATGTACACCTTGGAGGAAAGGAGGAGCAGGGGTGATATGATACAGACTTTCAGATACTTGAAAGGTTTTAATGATCCAAAGATGACAAACCTTTTTCTGTTGCAAATAAATCAGCAGAACCAGGGGTCACGATTTAAAACTCCAGGGAGGAAGACTCAGAACCAATGTAAGGAAGTATTTCTTCACGGAGAGGGTGGTGGATGCCTGGAATGCTCTTCTGGAGGAAGTGGTGAAGACCAAAACTGTGAAGGACTTCAAAGGGGCGTGGGATAAACACTGTGGATCCATAAAGTCTAGAGGATGTGAATGAAGAGAAAAGGCAAGGGGGTGGCTTGCTTGTGGGAATGACGGCTACTACCTGGAGATTAATATCCTTATTCAATAAACATACACACAGTTAATGCGACTCCAACATTGCTCTATGCTTCAACGGCAAGAGGAAATGTGGAAAAAAGGATTTGCATCCACAAAAAAGCAGGGGAGTAGCTTGTTTGTTACGGCGGTTACTACCCCAAACCAATTAGCTAGATACTTCACTTAGATGCAGCTCCAGCACTGCTGTCTGCATCGATGGTGGGGGTGGAAGGGAATTGGAACCAAAAAGTTACCAATAAGGGCCCTGACCTCAGTGGTCAGAGTAACAGATAAGTATGAAAACAAATAGGTGTGGAAGCTTGCTGGGCAGACTGGATGGGCCGTTTGGTCTTCTTCTGCAGTCACTTCTATGTTTCTATATTACGTACAAAAAAGAAGGAACACAGAAATTTTGTTTTAAAAAATGTATGGGTCAATCCTTAGTTATTCGTGATTACATGGATAGGTTAGTGTAGAAAACCAGCACTTTTAGATGTGTTATCAAGAAACCCACCAGTTGAGTTCTAAGGCTTTTTTTGTGCGGCTAAGATGAATCTGACTCAAGAGCTGGTCTAAGTCATGAGCTGAGGATAGTTCCTGTATTGACTATATTGGATTTAGGCAATTTTCAGAACTACTTGGGTAGGTGTAAAGTGCACAGGTACTTTACCCACTGGACTTTGCAGCAATTCTGAAAGGGACAATACACATGTACGCACACACGTTCCCTTCGAAAATAGCCTAGAGAAATAGCACCTGCAGAGGTTTGCCTCTGCTCTTTCTATGGACACTTTTTTTTTTCTTCTGAAAAACATCATGCATAGTTTTCAAAATGCAAAACTGAATGCGTTGTTGCCTCCCATGACCTAACCCCACCTCTGATCCCACCTATGTTTCCTGGGGGTATAGGTACCGTAGGTGCATTGTTGATCCCCCACACATACTTGTACCTGTGTGTACAGGGTGGGCAATAGTCACACAGTCTGTTTACCTGGATAAAGGGCATTGCCTTCCTCAAGCTACAAGCTTAGGTTTCCGATCTTAAAAGGGTGTATCTTCTGTACCTCCGGCAGAACTCTTGAAAATGAAACTGTTTGGGGTTTTTTTTCTTTCCCCACAGTAACAGCTTGCTGGTGGCCCACATCCCATTCATCAGTGCCTAGATGGGATAAATGCCTGAGGAGGATGTCCTCCATCAGGTCATCCACTGCCAGGAAATGCCCTTCCCCACAACGAGCATATTTTTTAATGTTAAAATCAGACTGCTGCAGCAAGAGATCCCTAGAAACTGTGAATATGATGACATCAAAACTACCAGGTCCATCTCATCTGCCTGTTTTCCCTACCTAAGGAAATACTGCAGACCCAACTTTGGTGTTACCCTGGTCCCATGCTTTTTCGAATGCTGATAACTGCATCTGTGCCTCCACCAGCCATTCTGTGACGTTCCGTGTTCCTTCACCTCTCTACTCAGGCTATACGGTATATTCAGCCTGCACTGTAGTTTAAAAGCAGGGACAGCAGAAATGTGGAAAGAAATAAAAAAATCTTTTTTTATTTTGAAAATTTGACATTGAATTTCATTATGCAATACGCCTTCTTGCCTATAGTTAGAGGGATTTAATCTCAGCGGTTATCTCCAATCTACCTATGTGGTGGCAAGGGGAGTTATTTTGTCCTACAGGAAGCTCGCAGACGAAATACACTGATCCTAGCTCAGCACAAGAACTTTAAATTTGTGCGTTATTGTTTGTCTCTTATTCATGTTGTTTTCTTTGAATTGTGAAACATGCAGCAGATATGCACAATAGCAAAATAATATGTACATATTGCTTTTCCAGTGGTCTTACGCTCAGTGTTTAAGGTGTAATATAATGTAGGACGTAGAGGAAATTTTTGATACAGTGGTATACTGAGGCTTGTCATCTCACCAAGGCCCTAAAGCTCTGCTTGCACAGAGCTCAGTATTAACACACAGAAGGGCCCTGCCCTTCTTCCCAAAATCTCACCAATATACTTTAATATTTCTCAAATATCTTTTGATAGCTTTTTGAGAAAAAAAATAAATTAAATTATGTACTAATCACTAGTATAAGGGCCCATTGAAAATGCCAAGAAAAAGGCCATTTGCAGGCGGTTTCAGTCCCCCAATATCTCCCCTGGCCCCCAGGATCACACCTTTCCTCTCTGGTGGAAACTGCAGGTGCTGAGGTTCAGAAACTCGTATTCTTTCACCCACGTGAAATACATCCAAAATTGCTATCTTTACCTACTCTATGAGAGAGTCATTTTAATTGTATTTCAGTTACGGTTGTTAAGGGACAATTTTTAATAACATACCATGAGCAAACAGGACCAGATTTAAGATTGTGGTGCCCATAGGCAGCATCGTAGGGCAAGGGCAGGGTAGCCCCCCTAGGAGTTCGGACAGCTGGGATTTCACCACCAGAGAATGCAAAGCAGGGGAGGGCTGTTTGGCCAAAGTGCCACAGAGGTGCATGGCCCTAAAATAAATAGGAGAAGGCACCTCTTAGGCCTGGACATTTGGTACCGTCAAAATTTGGCGCCCCAGGCAGTAGTCTGTGTCTAAATCCAGACCTGAGAGCAAGACTCTAAGGAAATGCAATCAATTAGTAAATCTCCCAAAAAGGCAGGGCAAATCTGGTTTTTAGGGTGTGACGCACAGACAGAGTAAGCTTATAGAGAGAGAGAGAGAGAGGGAAGCTACTTAAAATTAAATATTTCACAAGCAAATGTATTTTGTTTTTGCCAGGTTTTATGAAAGTTGACAGGTTGCAGATTAGAACTGCACAAACAGAGTGCAGCATGAAGCAACAGGAATATAGCAAGACCTTTACATTTATGGAACGCTCATAGAATATTATGGAAGCGTCAAAAAGCACAAACTCGGCGTGCGTGTCCATTCGGTGCTCGTAGCTACGCTTCCTGCATGTTCATCTGTCCCCCCTTGACACAGAGGGCGCGGGCCTCAAGGTTGGGGAGGGGGTGGGGGAGCGGCTCCTCTTTCTCCCTCCCCATCTGCCCGTTGGCCCCCCACCCCGGCAGGCCACAGGCGCAGTCACGGCCACAGGCGGCGCCTCCTGCTGAATCCTAGGCAGGGGATTTGTCAGGTTATTTGTCAACAAGCGGCGGCTCGCCGGCGCCTTAATCCGGGCTGCGGTTGCCGAGTCCCGGCTGCCCTCTGCACGGGGGGCTGCATGCCAAGCGGGCATTTCGGCGGCAGCTCAGCGCTTTGCAAGCAATTGCCCTTCAATAACCCCTAATCCTCGGAACTGAATGGGCTTTTTAACTCTGCACATTATTATCTATTGATTGACTTTTCGAAAGGGTAATAATGTAAACAGAATTATGCTGGCAGGGATTTGCCGTGTGATTGCTTCCTGTGTCCCCGTGTCCCTGAGCCGGCCGGGAGTGAGGAGGTGAGGAGGGAGCGGGGGTGACAAGCAGGAGTTTGCATGTAGCCAGTGTCAATGTAAAGTGCAGGGATTAAGGAATTTCATCTTGCCGTTAATGCAACATAAAGTTGCTTATTCAGAGCTAAATAACCTCGGCTTTGAAAAGTAAACTCTGTGAGCTTTAATGTCCTCTCTCGCTGGCATTCATTCTCCTTTCTTTCCCTTCACTCCCTCCCTTTTTGAATTCTTTGGCCATTCCTCTTCCTCGTGTCTCACTGGCCAGCCTGAGTTACCTTCCTCGCTTTCACCCTCTCTCCTCTCCACTTCTCTTTCTGTCTCAGTCACCCCCATGCTGTGTCACTCCTCTCTTTCTGATTCACGCGGCCTTTCACTCCCCCCCCCCCCCCCCCCCCCCCGCATCATTTCTCTCATCTTCTTTGATTTAATGCAAGCATTTCTAGACGGCCTTTCAGAAGTAATCAAATTACAGATACAAACAATAAATTGCATAATACATCGATAACATAAAAAACGCCCGATTATAAAGCACAGCTACTGTGAAATAACATTTTGCCATGCAACGTTTAAAGCACCATGCAGCTGTTAAAAGCATCTCTCTCTCTCTCTCTCTCTTGACCCTGTCTTGTGTTCCTAATCTGCCAGTTTTTCCGTGTGGGAGCCAGGTAGAGCCAAGGCGATGACCCCCCCCCCCCCCTCCCCACACATTTCCTGCCTCTTCAGCCACATGGTGATGCTCCCTGGGTGGGTTCCCTCTTCCAAATCTGTTGGACTGGATTGTCCCCATCAGGCATAGTGCAAGGCACATGATAGAGGGAGGACTATGTCCAGCAGAGGCTACAGGTTCCCCTGTGAATTTCTCAGCTCCTGGTTTTCTATCACCGCTTCCTACCTTCTTGATGCTATAGAAGTGGGTCGGCATCCCCAAAGTCCGGGTCATCGAGGACGGTGAGCTTTTTCGCCAGTTTCTGCTGACCAGATGGCAGCACTGAGCATAACATACTGCTTATAAAGCCCCAAGTAGGGAGCTGCCAGGAGCCTGCCAGCGAGTTTGTGAAGTGGAGAGGAGATGGCAAGTGCCAGGAACTCTTAGAGGTAGGGGCACAACAACAAAAGCACCCAAATAAGGCACCGCTTTAAAATGAGTTCATGGCCCTCGGATGTCAACAGTATTTCTGGTCCTTCCTCCTGCTACCAGGGATCTAGTTCAGCTCTCAGTTGTTACTCCTGCCTTGGGGGAGGGGGTTGTCAGCTTTAACTCAATAAAAGTTATCATGCCCCCTGCTGAAAAATGTCTTACCTAAAATTCTGCATGCCCTCCAGCAAACGTAGGCACATACACCTGATACTGACCCCCTCTGTTGCTGTCCCCACAGCTAATCTCCTCTTTCTACCTCTCCCCCAACCCCATCTCATCCCCTTCAGCCCTTCTCTCACATCCCCTCCAGCTGATCTCCTTTCTCATCACCTCCAGTTGATTCCCTCTGTCACTCTCAAAGCAATCCCCTTTCACCTCTCAGGCCCTCTTCACTCTCTCCAGCTCTACTCTCACATCCCTCAGTCCTCATCCTCCCAGCCAATCCCTTTTCTCACCTTCTCAGGTCCTTATCATCTTCAGTCGATCCCCTCTTTCACACACACTGACTCCCCTCTCCCGCACCCCATATAACTGATCCGGCTTCTCTCCCTACCTGCTGATCCTCCTCACACCACCAGTCAATTCCCACAATTACTACACAGCCCTTCCTCCCACCCCCAAGCCAATCTCTCTTCCCATCCTCTCAGATCCTTCTCATTCCCAGCCAATCCCTCTCACCCTCCAAGCAGATCCTCCCCTTCTGCCCACAACCTGCCCTTCCTCTTACCCTCTCAGCTGATCTTCCCCTCACATCCCCTAGTTGACCCCCCTCTCACTCTCAAAGCCCCTCTTAGCCAATCCCCCTTCTTACTGTTCTGGACCTCCTCACCCCCCCCCCCCCCCACATTGATCCCTCCCTCTTACCCACCACTGATCAGACTTGACAGTAGGAGAGTGTTGGGGCCTCGATCTGTTCTGTTTAAGGACTATATGTATATATTTGTTTCTTTGTTACACTGCCACTTGCGTCAGCTCATGAAATTGCTTAGCTTAGGCTCTTTGTGTATGTAGAGCTCCTTTTCTTGACTGGTTATTTTTTGAATGATTCTGAGCTCCCTATTGCCAATTATCGCCTAGTGGTTCTGCCAGCCCTGTTAGAGACTAGGGACCAATAGGAAAAACACAGAGAGAGGAAGTAAACAGGATAGATCCAATAGGGAGCTCAGACTCATTCAAAAAATAACCAATCAAGAAAAGGAGCTCTACATACACAAAGAGCCTAAGCTAAGTAATTTCATGAGTTGACGCAAGTGGCAGTGTAACAAAGAAACAAATATATACATATACTCCTTAAACAGAACAGACCGAGGCACCAACACTCTCCTACTGTCAAGTCTGATCAGTGGTGGGTAAGAGGGAGGGATCAATGTGGGGGGGTGGTGAGGAGGTCCAGAACAGTAAGAAGGGGGTGGCGGCATGCAGGGGGGGCGTGACAAGGGGGTGTGGCGCGAGGCAGAAGGTGCCTAGGGCGCCTAAACCCCTTGCACTGGCCTGAGAGAGTTAAGTTGAGAAAAGGATCTTGACAAACTAACAGCTCTCCTATAGCCTCTTCAGGCTCCTAGAAGCATTACACTTTTCACCTTTTTATGTATTTCCCATCCACTGCTAGTCCCTGCTGTACACTAGTAGTTACAGCTTCTTTATAGCTGCAGTTGTCTGCCTTTGACTGAGCTTTCAGAGATTCTCATCACAGCTATAACAGGTCTGCTGTTTGTGCAGCTGTCTTTGATAGCATGCCGTTTGCAATGAGTATTAAAGTGTTTATCATTCAATAAATGTTTGGCATTAAGAACTGAGTCTTCTCTGGTATTTAGAAGCTGGGAAAGGAAAAAAGGTTTAACTGACTGTTTAACCACTCAAACAGAGGCATATGAATTATGAGAACAATGCACAGTTCATGACCTCCTTCTTTGTTGCCTGAAGCCAGATTGTCATGCTTTGAGCTGCACAGCCTTACGGTATCCCACACAGTTCAAATTGCCGCTGCAGCTCTCAGCAGCAGAGAAGAAATACATGGCCTAAGGTGCTGCTGCTGTCCTCCACTTACTGAAGCTTCTGATTGGCAGCAAGGGAAGGCCCCTCTCACTACTGGGGTTTTCAAGTACTCACAGCGTCCATGGGAATGATATCTATGGCTCCTGTTGGACTAGCTTATATCCTGCAGCACTCCTACACCTGGGAAACGTGTCCTAGTTGCCCTGCCCTCCCTCCTGTGACAAACTTGTGTATAGAGTTGCCAGATTGGTAGGGTAGAATGTTCTGGGTTTTTGTGCACTAGTCATATTTATAATACTGAATTTTTTTTTTTTTTAATAAAATATTTTACAAGCAAACTCATTTCATATTGCCAGGTTTATGAAAGTTGGCAGGTTGCAGACTAGGGCTGCACAAATGGTTTGAATGCAGAGTCAAGCAACAGAAATATTAGCACATTTGCATTTGAGGAAGATCCATGGAATATTGTGTAAATTCCAAAAAAAATAAAATAAAAAAGCTCGTGCCAAAATTCACACTTTTTTGAGACATTCACACTGTTTTTTTGCATTTCTATCAATATTTACCTTGGCGAAAAATCCTTAACAGTATGGTGAATTTTCATGAGCTTGATGAATCAAAAAATGTGACCTGCTCAAAATGCAGACCACACTTCAAAGTGGTAACAGAGAAGAGTGGCTCACAGGGGAAAAGGAGAAATTACTAAATTACCTGATAACTTCCTTTTCCTTAGTACAGATAGGTGAATCAAAAACCAGTAGCTCCAGGTGAATACAAACCAGTGGGTTATGGACCTCTACCAGCAGATGGAGACGGAGCAAAGCTGACATTACGGTATATATACACCTGCAGTGACATCAGCCCACCAATATTCTCTGCAAAAGCTAAATGTGGACAAACTAACAAACTTGCCTCTAGATTCATCATTCTGCTATGAGTCACGAAAAAAAGGGTGGGGGGACGATAGTGGGCAGCCGGCCGCATTGTGCTGCTGGGAGATAACGCCACCCAAACCCCACCCACACTCCTCCCCTTCCCTTAATTTTAATAATACTGCTGCAATACTGGCACATCACAGAATAAAGAATGACCCTGTTGATTATTAGCAGATAACCATTCCAGCACTTAGCCAACAGGAAAACATTGAGCTCAGACAAGGAGTGTAATAATACTAGTCTAGGGACTAGAATGACACTTACCAGTACTCCCTGGAACACCCAGCCACACAGGAGGTCCATAGCACAACCATTCAGCAGCCAAGGCTGGGAAGGATTCACCTGTCTGTAGTAAGGAAAAGGAAATTATCAGGTAAGTAGTAATTTCACCTTAGCGTACAGACAGGTGAATCCAAAACCAGTGGGATGTACCAAAGCTACTCCCAAACAGGGTGGGAGGCTGTCCGTGGTCCAGTCAAAACTGCAAGTGTGAAGGCTGAGACCTCCCGGGCCTGCACATCCAGGCGATAATGCCTGGAAAAGGTGTGTAAGGAGGACTAAGTCGCAGCTCGGCAAATGTCGACGGGAGACAACAATCTAACTTCCACCCATGACACTGCCCAAGCCCTAGTAGAATGAGCCCTAACCTGACTAGGCAATGACTGCTCAGCATCCACATACGTGACCGTGACTACCTCCTTAATCCAGTGGGCTATTGTAGCCAGCGACACTGGCTCACCCTGTTTACTCCCATCACGGAGTATAAACAGCTGGTCTGTCTTTCTGAGAGTTTCAGAAACTTCTAAATTCCTCAAAATATGCCTCTTGACATTCAAGGACCTTAACAGGCAATATTCCTCCTCATCTCTTGGTCTGTCCAGAGACGGCAGGGAAACAGACTGATCCAAGTGAAAATCCAAGACCACTTTTGACAAAAAAGAAGGAATAGTACACAACTGTATCGCCCCTGGTGTCACTTGTAGAAATGGCTCCCAGCAAGACAAGGCTTGGATACTCGACATGCAGAACAAATTGCCACAAGAAACACCGTTTTCAAGGTCAGTAACATCAAGGAAAGGTTATGCTTCGGTCGAAAGGTAGGGCCCGCTAAAAAATCCAAAACTAAATTAAGACTCCACTTGGGGACCAGTAACCGCAAGGGAGGACGAAGATGCTTCACTCCTTTCAAGAAACAGGCCACATCTGGATGAGCTGACAAGGGTCCACCATATACCTGATCTCGGAAACAGGCAAGATCCGCCACCTATATCATTAATGAATTAAGGGCCAACCCTTTACTCAAGCCATCCTGCAAAAATTCCAAAATGAGTGGAATCTTAACCAAACGAGGAAGAACCCCCTCCATTTTCACACCAACTCCCAAACACTTGCCAAACCCACACATAGGCTAAGAAAGTGGCGAACTTTCTTGCTCATTGCAAGGTGGTAGTCACTGCAGTAGAATATCCCATGCTTCAGCAACCAAGCCCTCTCAAGAGCCATACCATAAGACGAGTTGGATCTTTGTGAAGAACAGGTCCCTGCCACAGCAGATCCCTGTGTGCCAGAAACCAGAGGGGAGAGTTCACCAGGAACCTTCGTAAATCTGTATACCATGGTCTTCTGGGCCAATCTGATGCCACCAGAAGCACCATCCCCATGTGACTCTCGATTTACCAAATCATTCTGCTCAACTTGGGCCATGGGGGAAAGGCATACAGCAGCTTGTTCTCAGGCTACTCCAGTACGAGGACATCAATGCCCAAAGATTTTGTGTCCCTCCTGCGACTGAAGAAGTGAGGGACTTTCACATTGCAAGCAATCGCCAGTAGGTCCATAAACAGAAGGCCCCAGTGATCCACTATTACTTGAAACACCTCGCTTGACATAAGAGCATAAAAATATAAGAACATAAGGAATTGCCATACTGGGTCAGACCAAGGGTCCATCAAGCCAGCATTCTGTTTCCAACAGAGGCCAATCCAGGCTACAAGTACCTGGCAAGTACCCAAAAACTAAATATATCCCATGCTACTGATGCTATTAATAGCAGTGGCCATTTTCTAAGTCAGCTTGATTAATAGCAGGTAATGGACCTCTCCTCCAAGAACTTATCCAAACCTTTTTCAAACCCAGCTACACTAACTGCACTAATCACATCCCCTGGCAACAAATTCCAGAGTTTAATTGTGCGTTCAGTGAAAAAGAATTTTCTCCAATTAGTTTAAAATGTGCTACATGCTAATTTAATGGAATGCCCTCTAGTCCTTCTATTATCCAAAAGAGTAAATAACCGATTCACATTTACCCATTCTAGACCTCTCATGATTTTAAACACCTCTATCATATCCCCCCTCAGCTGTCTCTTCTTCAAGCTGAACAGCCCTAACCTCTTCTGGATCCAGACTCTGCTGAGAAAGTCGGCTCTTATATTGTCTTTTCTTGCAATGTGTGAGGCTGAGATCACCTGAAGATGCAGTTCTGCCCATTCCATAAGTTGGGCTATTTCCTGTGACACTTGCTGGCTCTTGGTTCCTTCCTGCCATTGATGTAAGCCACTGTCATTGCATTGTTTGACCTCATCCGGACTACTCGACTCTGTAATCTGTCACTGAACTGTAAGCATGCCAACCAGATTGCAAGGGCTTCCAGCCGATTGATGTTCCAGAGAGACTCTTCTGCACTCCAGCGCCCTTGCGCTGTCAGCTCCTGACATTGAGCTTTCCAACCCTGGAGGCTCACATCTGTCGTGTATACTAGCTAGTCTGGTGATCTCAGGGAAACCCCCTTTTTTAGATGATCCGCTTTTAACCACCACTGCAGTTGAGTGCAGTTCTCTATCGTCAGGTGGAGCCAAATCGAATCATCTTGAGACTGTGGGCTCCAATGAGAGAGCAGAGTGCACTGGAGACTCCAGGGTTGCCGCCATCAAACTGAGCACCTGTAGATAGGACCACACTGTCAGGCATATTTTGTTCATCAATAGATGCACCTTTTGCCATCAACTTCTGAATACAGCCTTCTGGTAGGAACACCTTGCCCTGCTTCATGTTGAACTGACCACCGAGATATTTTAGTGACTGTGATGGCTGAAGATTGCTTTTGGCTATATTCACGATCCAACCTAGCTCCTGCAACAAGGAGATCACCTTGTGCGAGACCTGGAGACTCTCTTCCAGACTCTTGGCTGAATCAGCCAGTCATCCAAGTATGGGTATACTAGGATCCCATCTTTTCTCAACTCCACCACCACCACCACCACCATAACCTTGGAAAAAGTTCTGGGTGCAGTGGCTAAGCCAAAAGGTAGCAATTGAAACTGATAATGATGCCCCAAATTCACAAAATGCAGAAATCGTTGATGCTCTAGCAGATGGGAATATGCAGGTATGCCTCAGCAGATCCAGAGATGTCAGGAACTCCCCCGACTGTACTACCATTATCACTGAGTGCAAGGTTTCCATGCAAAATAACGGTTGACCCCTTTGAGATCCAGGATGGGAAGAAAAGAGTCCTCCTTCTTGAGCATAACGAAATAAATGGAATATTGGCCCATTTTTTTCTTGAAACATGGGCACTGGAACCACCGCCCACAGGATGAGCAGACTTGACAACGTACACTCCACTGCAGAAGCACGACCCAACAGAACTGAAGAGGGTAATCTTTGGCGCAAATAAAATGCGTGAAAACGCTGCCGCAGCCTACCAGACAGCAAACCAGATGAGCCTGAGCGTGCGGCCTAGCCGCAAGGGCTGCTCAACCCGCCAGGCTGCCCCTGTCCCCTGAACTCCACCAGAGGTGGGAATGACCGTCGGATCACTTGCCGAGTACGGAGTCCGGGGTGGGGGTGGAATCCCTACTCAACTCTCCTCTTTATTATTATTATTTTTATTATTATTTTTAAATTACTCTTTACCTGAGCTCAGCCTGTGCCGGCTGAGTACAAGGTCTGTCTTTGGCTGTAGGGGAAGACGGCATATTCCTTCACCGCCGTGCTAGGCTTCCTGCATCCACTTGCCTTTCAGCTGTTGTTTTTTTTTTTTACAGCTAAGCCCACACCAGTTGAAAAACCAGCTACCAGACCAAGACACTCATCTGAGGGACCATGGAAATCATCCCAGGAATTCTCAACTGAGGGAGGGAGCATAAGGTATCACCACAGGAGTGCGGGGTGAATAATCCGTCTCTTCTCCTTAGTTATTTTTTTAAGCAATCTCCAGTAAGGAGATGCACATCCACCAGCTGCTGGAGAGGGAGAATTCTGGTGGGCTGATGTCACTGTAGGTGTATATAATACCGTGATGTCAGCTTTGCTCTGTCTCCATCTGCTGGTAGAGGTGCATAACCCACTGGTTTTGGATTCACCTGGAGCCACTGGTTTTGGATTCACCTGTGTGTACGCTAAGAAATTAATTTTTCAAACTCAATGGGCCATGTTTTCTAGCGAGCTTCTTGTGTGTAAGGGAAAACTGCTCAGTAACTATGGCCCTGCTTTGCCTGCTACTGGTACATGTGCATGAGTCAGGATGCAGGCTGCACCCATATGTCAACAATTGCAAGCTTTATTAAGAAACATTTTGGATGATTTCTGCAAACAGAAAACCTTCATTTCCTTTTGAGGAGAAGGAAACAGAATACTCCTGGGGGAATTCTGCACAAAAAAATTTAAAATTCTGCGCACAAAAACTTAAAATTCTGCAAAATTCTGCATATTTTATATTGGTCAAAATAACACAATATACATGACAGTCTTTAAGTAATTACATTTTAAATTAATACAGAAAAAAAATATTACTTAAAGATGCAGAATTCTAAATATTTTGAGCAGAATTCCCCTAGAAATTCACTGTAAGAGTGTCCCTTCCATTTACTCTCCCTACTCCTCTGGCCACTTTACCCTCTCAGGCCCCAACTCCTCCACCTGCCAGTATTTTTCCCCTCTACCTCTAGGCTCAATTCCTTCCTCTCTATCGCCACTCCCAGAGTTTGACGCTTTTCTCAGTACTGCCCCTCACACAGGCTCCCTCTGTCCCTCCCTCTCACATATACTCCCTCTCTCTAGTGCATATACACACACCCTCATACAGGCTCCTTAACTCTCTCGCACACACACATCCCCTCATACAGGGTCCCTCTCTCTTGCATACACACCCACACAAGCTCCCTTTCTCTCTCACGCATACACCCTGATACAGGCTACCCATGTCTCTCTCACGTACCCCTTCACACAGGCTTTCTCTCACACATACACAATCCCTTCACACAGGCTAACACGCTCACATACACACGATCTCTTTTTCATACACACCAGCTCCCAATCTCTCACACACATACACACTCCTTCACAATCTCCTCATATAGGCTCCCTTTCTCTGGCAACCACACTCAAGCACTCCCCATGCTCTCTTTCACACCCTCTGCTCTCTCTCTCTCACAGCCCCCCACTTACCATCCCTGGTCTCTCTCACACCTCCCTGCTCGCTCACCTTCCCTGCTCTCTCTCACACCCTCCTACTCACCCCCCTGCTCTCTCCCCCCTCCCCCCTGCACTCTCTCACATCCCTTCCCTCTCCTCCTCCTCTGATTCCTGGGGCAGGTCAGCTTTCACAGTGTTTTATATATTTATTTAGATTTTTATATTCTGCTTTTTGGCACTTCAAAGTGTACATCAAAGATGATACTATAGGTATTTCCCTATCCTCACAGGGCTTACAATCTAATTTTGTACCTGAGGCAATGAAGGGCAAAGTGACTTACCCAAGGTCACAAGGAGCAACAGTGGAATTTGAAGCCTGCTTTCTCTGGGTCATAGGCCGCTACTCTAACCACTAGGGAGGGCTAAAGAGAACGCTATAAATTCTACTCAAGCAGCGCCCTCCACCTCCCACAATGTAGTGATTTTAGTGGGTCAGGGGGATGCAGGGAAGGGTAGCAGGTCCAGCAAGAAGGGAGCCTGGTGGCCTAAAACAGGGCTTTCAGGGTTGGTAGAAAATGTCATGCACCCTCAATGACAGTCCAAAAATGGGGACAATT
Organism: Rhinatrema bivittatum; assembly: GCF_901001135.1. Taxonomy (NCBI): domain Eukaryota; kingdom Metazoa; phylum Chordata; class Amphibia; order Gymnophiona; family Rhinatrematidae; genus Rhinatrema; species Rhinatrema bivittatum. Next base: position 271,117,620 of record NC_042615.1, on the reverse strand, counting down.
TTAAATAATGCAAAAGTCCGTAAACCCCACTAAAAATGTAATCAGTGAAAACACCAAGCTTATAAAGCCTGCGATCAAGCCCTGCTTCTAATCATAATCTAATCTTTACATGGAATGACGGTATATAAAATGTCTAAATAAATAAGTCCTCGTTTTCAGTCCATTACAGTGCATTTTTTATTTTTTTCATTTGCAACTAGAAACTGAAGCGAGCATGATACTTACCGCATTACAGAAGTGGTTAGTCCACTCAGAGATACACGGAGCCCCACTAATCCAAAATCCGATATGTGAAACAACAAATGATCCCTAGGGGCTTTATAATACATAGCCTAGCATACCCAGTATTGTTAGTGGGGTTCATCGACTTTTGCCTTATTAGAAAAATTCATGTACATCAACGGAAGGGAAAACCAGCACAAGGCCTGTGATATGGCATACACTCACAGACCTTGATGCAGCTCTGTCCCTTCCTCCCGCCTGGGCTTCCTGTTACCAAAGAAAGCTGTAGGAGGTGCAGGACCACTGCATGATCTGTGAGAGTGCACTGGCAAACACATTCTATGCTTATTTTCCCTTTAATTGCAGCTGCCTCTGCTGCCTGAAGATGTCTGCTGTGGCTGCTGGGATCAATCAAACCAGGAGAGGGCAGAAAGGGGGAGGCGGGGGAGGGGGGAGGACCTGGGAAAGAGCCAGGATGGGCGAAGGAGTGAAAAGACCAGAGGAAGAACCATTGGAGTTGGGGGAAGGCAGGAGGGAAAGGACCCAGGAAGGTAAAGGGAGAGAAGGAAAAAGAGGACCTGGGAAAGGGCCATGAGGGAGGGGGGTAAGATTGAAACGACCCAAGGAGAGGCCATAGGAGGAGGGTAGGAGGAGGGTAGGAGGAAGAAGAATTGGGAAAGGGCCATTGAATGGGCGGAGGGTGCATAAGAGTGAGAGGAACCATGGGGGGAGGGGGGGAAGGAGGAGAGGACCTAAGTAAGGGTAGGAGGGAGAAGACCTGGGAAGGGCCTCTGGCACTTTACTAGCTGCTGCTATATCTTTGGAGTGGAATCCCCTCCTCTGCTTCTGAGGGTCTTCTCCAAAACTTGTGCTTGGGAGTCTAGAAATTGAACTTAGGTCCCTGGGGGAGACTAGGATCTGCGCCACATATAAAGCTGGGATCATGCACGACAGGAATAATGAGGGAGAAAAAAAATAACACTGCGCACATTTCCAACCCTATGAACTGGAAAAGGAAGGCTTCACTCACATAGTAAGAGAACAGAACGCAGGATGCTCGTTCCCTACTCCCCTTATCTGTGGGTATAAATCTCTCTGTCTCTCATTACTATGCCCTTTCTCAGTCTGTTACTTCTCTACTTTAGCAGGCTTCAGCCACGAGCTTCCTTTAAGAAGCGCTGGACCTGAAAGTCTAAGTGAAAGTAATGGGAAACCTGTTAGCTGTTAAAGGCAGCAGAAAGCTGTGGCCATAAGTCGCGGGTGGAGATGGATGCCATTTGATTCTCAGATTTGTGTGGGCGGGGTGAAAGTTTAGGAGGGAGAAGCCCTGCCCTCGTGCTATACAGCTCACCCCACTGTATCCCGTCATCAACCTTAGCCCTGAGCGCTAAGTACGCCCCTCCCACATCAGCCACAAAGTAAAACAAAGGCCAGCGTGCGTCCACTGAGGCGCAGTGTGGGAGAAATCGCGCATTTAAACAAACGTGAAGTTTAGCAAGTAAATACCAACAGGCCCAAGCTGGACGCATGTTTTTTTTAATGCGCATATAATCACCTTACCTGGGCACCCAATGAAATAAGCAAAGGAGCTGCCGCGCTGGGGATAAATCGTGCGTCCCTAGCGCGTCCATGGCATCGGGCTGTGTGCCGGTTAGGAAAACAGACGCTCAATTTGTGATCGTCCGATTTTTCCCACTGCAGCTATTTTACCGGCACAATACGCACCCACAATATGCACGGCCCGGAATGTGTATATTGTGGGTGTATATTGTGCGCCCTGAAAATATTTTTTTATGTCAAGATTTTTTTTTTTGCACGGTGCTGCTTTCTATGGTGCTTCCTACTTAGTATTGCAATGATACTAAATAGGAGGAACCACCGAAAAGCTTTTTTTTTTTTTAAGTTGAGCTCTTGATGGCGGGTAGACTTTACGCCTGCTCCAGGGCAGGCGTAGAATTTTATGGGTTAAAATTCACGCCTAGGGCGCACAGGGATTTTTTGTATTGTGGGGTAATAGCTAATAGCCTCATCTACATGGCATTTACATGTGATGAGCCTATTAGCTATGCCTTTGTTTGGATGCATGTTTTGGACAGCTGATCCCTTATTAGGATCATAAGAACATAAGAAAAGCCATACTGGGTCAGACCAAGGGTCCATCAAGGCCAGTATCCTGTTTCCAACAGTGGCCAATCCAGGCCATAAGAACCTGGCAAGTACCCAAACATTAGATAGATCACAAGCTACTATTGCTTATTAATTACTGTAATAGCTAATAGCCTCATCTACATGGCATTTACATGTTATGAGCCTATTAGCTATGCCTTTGTTTGGATGCGTGTTTTGGACAGCTGATCCCTTATTAGGATCATAAGAACATAAGACATGCTAAACGTGCAATATCCCTAGCTGGTCCATCTTTATGGAACGCCATGCCCACCCACCTACGCCTTGAGAAATGCCCTAAAACATTCAGACAGAATCTCAAGACCTGGCTGTTCACACGAGCCTACGCATGAGCCACACTTCCCTTCTCTGCTATTCTCCCATGCCTATTCTTTCGCCACCCCCACTGAATTCCCCCCTCAATTCTCTCCTCCCAGTATACTATTATACTTTTTCTTGTATTTAAGCATATTTTTTATGTAAATATTTGTACAGTTTAAAATTAGTTTCCCTTACCCCTCCACCCCCCTCCACATCCCCTCCCTTAATATCTCCCCAGTTTCTATGTAAAACCTCCTCCCTCCACCCCGTCCCCCACTTTTTTGCCCCCCTCCCCCCTAGTTCTTTTATCAGTTACACTGTGAAGCCCTGTTGGCCAGTTTGTTGTTCTATGGAAACCGATGTGATGTTTTCTTAACGATTGTCGGTATATAAAAAACTTTAAATAAATAAAATAAATAAATAATAGCAGTTATGGATTTATCCTCCAGGAACTTATCCAAACCTTTTTTAAACCCAGTTACACTAACTGCTGTAACCACATGCTCTGACAATGAATTCCAGAGCTTAACTATGTGCTGAATGAAAAAGAATTGTCTTCAATTTGTTTTAAATGAGCTACTTGCTAACTTCATGGCGTGCCCCCTATCCTTCTATTATCTGGGGGTGGAAGGGAAATAGAACCAAGAGCTAAGAGAAACAGATAAGTATGAGAGAAAAAAACGTGTGAAGCTTGCTGGGCAGACTGGATGGGCCGTTTGGTCTTCTTCTGCCGTCATTTCTATGTTTCTATGTTTCTATGTTTCTATGTTACATTAACTTGTTCAAGTCATTTCATGATTTTGTAGACTTCTATCATATCCCCCCTCAGTCGTCTCTTCTCCAAACTGAACAGCCCTAACTTCTTTAGCCTTTCCTCATAGGGCAACCGTTCCATGACCTTTATCATTTTTGTTGCATTTCGCTGCACTTTCTCTAGTGCAGCTATATCCTTTTTGAGATGCAGTGACCTCACTTGCACACAGTATTCAAGGTGCGGTCTCCCCATGGAGCGATACAGAGGCATTATGACATCCTCCGTTTTATTTTCCATTCTCTTCTTAATAATTCCTAACATTCTGTTTGCTTTTTTGATCGCCACAGCACACTGGGGTGATCAAAAAGCATTGAGGATTATGGAGGTGCATCCAAATCATGCTTCCAACCGCTCTTTAAGCTGTGCACTAGGCTGAACGCATTTTATTGCATCGGCCTGTAAGAGGCTACGCAGTAGTGTATGTGTATGACAAAGCATGCTCTGAGTTCCTCGGATACTCTAACAGGCTGATACAGTAAGGACATGCTAAAAAAGCGCATCCGTTTTCGCTGCCTGCTCTTTCAACACGCACATAGCCCCCTCACCTGGGCGAGCAATATAGTATTCAAATGAGGGGTCACGCTAAAAGGAGGCGCTAGGGACAATTGCGCACCCCTAATACCTCCTTGACCCAGGAGAGGTGGCTATCAGCGGGTTAGGAAAACGGACGCTCAATTTTGTGAGCGCCGGTTTTTCTAACCTGTGGACAGCCATGGACTAGGAAAATAGACACTCATAAAACTGAGCCTCTGTTTTCCTACCCTGACCCGCTGGCGCACTTTTAAAACTTTTGATTTTTTTTTTTTCCTTTGGTTCCTCCGACTTACAATATTAAGTCAGAGGATGTACAGAAAAGCAGAAAATACTGCTTTTCTGTACACTTTTTTGGGCTGCTCAGAAGTTAACGCCTGCCCTTAGTTTCTGAGCATAAAATGTGCGGATCAAGCAAATATTTTTTTTACATAAATGGGGCGAATGACTAATAGCCTCATCAACATGCATTTGCATGTGATGAGCGCTATTAGTTTTTTTTGGGGGGGGGGGGGGATTGGACATGCGCTAAGGCCGCACTAAACCCCATAGGGCCTGATTTTAAAAAGCATTTGCATGCATAAAACTGGGTTTTATTCGAATAAATGCACTTTACTCAAATAAGTGGACTTTTGAAAATTGCTACAATATATGCCATTGAATTGTCCATAGGGTTTACTTCTGTAAGTGCACTTTGTGTGAGTAAATGGCTTTTGAAAATTGCTACGATAGTATGCCACATTTATGCATGTAACTCCTTTGAAAATTACCTCCTTATTGTATAAGGGGTTGTGGATGCACGTCCAAAATGTGCATCCAACCCGGGTTAAACAGCGTGCTCAGCTGAGTGCCCTTTACTGTATCGGCCTGTTTGTTGTTTAATTAAAACATTCCTGTCAACAGACCTTAAATTAATTTAAAAAAATGTATACTGAATATATATATATATATATATATATAGTAAAACTGGAACTGTATCCCTTTAAAAGGTGAAATTAATAACATGCAATGGATGGACTGACATGAAGTAAAGAAATACACGAAGGCATAGAATCTTCTCTCCGCCCCTCACATCCCCTTCTGTTTAGTAATACAATAAACTCAACATTATTTCTCCAATTTCTTTTTTTTCCTTTGGTGAGATTCACGATAAAGCTGTCCATCCCCCTCCCCTCTCTCCCCCCCACAACAAGAAATAGATAAAGTCTCTAATTTTACTTGAAGGCCCAGAATACCATTTCTACGCAAAATAGGTCCAAATAATCAAAATCTACTTTGAATGAATAGACTTTCTCTCGAGCAAGGGCTTTTGATAGGAAAACTGTAACTGGAATGCCCCTCAGCTAGGAACAAAGCACAATAAAGCAAAATAATATTTTAGTCAAAATAGGCAGACGATGCTCCCAGCAAACTTAAATTAGCATATTGAGGGCAAATATGCAGACAATTTAAGATAATGAGAGCTGATTATTCAATTCAATGAATGTTAAATAGGGAGAGTAGGCTGCATGGCCCTTATCTCTCTTTCATTCGATTTAGTATTTTAATCGTTTCACATTTGAACTCTCTGTTTGGTTCGCTCTCCTACAACCCCCCACCCTCTCCTGTTTGTGGAGAAAGGGTAACCTATATTGGAGGATAGTTTGAAAGTAGCCAGTTGCTAAGTGCTGCTATTTTGCCTGGGCAGGTTTGCCTGGGAGAGAGCCCATGGGGGCCAAGGGTCACGCCTCCCTCACCTTTCCCCTGCCTTAACACAGGGCTTCCTCCTCACTAGATGGTCTTTCACACATTAGCTAAGAAAAAGGTGCTACCTCTTGAAGACTTACGCCATCCACAGAATACACACGTTTGTACAGGACAGGTAACCAAAGTTTCACTTAAAATGATACCTTTTTTTTTTTTTTACACTGAAGCTTCCGGCATTTGAGAAGGTTGTTCTCGCCCCATTCGTTGTGCATTCTCATCATGGAAGGCCTGCTATGGTAAGCTTTTCTGCCTTCAGGCTGCTGGTTCATATCAATAACCAAACATTGCTGTCTAATGGCTGATCTGTGCTGATGGACAGCTGTCCATATCCTTAAATAACACGCACTAACTACATGGCCAATCAAACAACACGTTACTGTGAGATTATAGTCCTGTTTTGGGGTTTTTCGTTATTTATTTATTTATTTTTATTTAAACTTGTTATTAATTTTGAAACAAAATTCCATGAAAATATTTTGATTACAACATTATACTAGAGTTAATAAAGACAAGGAAATATTAAACAAATATATGAAGAAACATCCATCAATGGATCTCAGCATGGGGGGGAGCGAGTTAAAGAAGAAAAACGAAAAGAAAAAAAATTAAAAAGATCAAGTTATCAAACAATTAACTCAGCTATACTTGCGCTCATGATGGCACAGCTGTTAGGATTCGTGGGTTAGTAAACCCATGGTCTGAGGTGAGTGTTGTTACAGCCTGAGGGGAGGAGCCCCACAGGTCCTCACCATCGGGAGGCGTGGCCAGCAGTAGTAGGACACACAACTGTAGTATAGTATAGGAACAGTCTCTGGTATGATGATGTAGGGGCTACCCCAAGGTGCGGGGAAGCATCGAGTCAGTCCTAGCAGCAGTGACCTAGGCTGCCCCGAGGAGCGGGGGAAAGCAAAGTCAGAGATACTCGAGTAGAGATGTAGACGCAGCCCGAGGAGCGGGAAGGCGTGCAGCAGGTTACTGATGTAGCGACGTAGACCCTACCCTGAGGAGCAGGGAAGAGCGGAGCAAGTTGCAGACGTGGAGACGTGGGCACTGCCCCGAGGGGCGGGAAGTGCAAAACCAGTTGCTGGCATAGAGGCGTAGGAACAGCCCCGAGGAGCGGGGAAGTGCAAGGCAAGTTGCTGGTGTAGATCTGTAAGCACTGTCTCATGGAGCAGGGAAGTGAAGAGCCAGTTGCTAGTGTAGAGATGTAGGCACTGACGTGGAAGGGTAGACACTACTCTGAGTAGTGGGGAAGTAAGGAGCAAGAGTCTCTGTAAAGAAGTTCCAGGGTGACCCTGGGGAGTGGGGAGGACAACAGGCAGGACCTCTGGAGAGGCGTAGGAACCACCCCAAGGAGCGAGGCGGTCTGGAGACAAGTCTCCCGAGAAGCGCACATAGGCCTCCGAGGAGCGGGTACTCGAGCCAGAGTCCAGGAACTGAAGTAGAGATCCAACTGGAACAGTCGTCTGGGCAGACAGGCATAAGCACCAGTAGCGAAGGAACTCGTTGCCAAGTCGATTAGTGCAGGCCCCGGGCGGTGTTTATGAATCCCGGCTGGTGATGTCATCAGTAGGAGATGCCCCTGAGGTTCCTGCCATAGCGTCCTTAAAGGTAGACTCAGTGGTGCGCGTGCGCATGCCTAGGAAGGCCCAGAGGAGGCATGGAGGTTGGTGGTGTCCTAGCCGCCATGAGAAGTCCTGGGAGATGGGCTGCATGCATGTGAAGCGGCTAGCCACAGCCGCGAGTTCGCCCGGAGAGGAGAGCAGGGTACCACATGATGTAAGTTGGGTCGATCATGGGTGGCTGTAGCCGATAGTCATAACAGTAACACCCTTCCTTAGGCCCCCCCAGGGGTTTCGGTTTTTGAGGATGTGTGGCATGAAACTGCCTGATGAGATCCTTATCAAGGATATTGGTGGCAGGCTCCCAGCTGTTCTCTTCCGGTCCAAAGCCCTCCCAAGACAGGAGGTACTCCCACCTTTTTCCACGTTTCCTTACATCAAGGACGTCTTGAACCTGGTATGTCATGTCGGCCTCTGATAACAGTGGCTGAGGGGCTGGCGGTTTATTAGAGAAGTCGGACAATACCAAAGGTTTCAACAATGAAATGTGGAAGGCATTGTGGATTCTGAGAGAGGAGGGCAACTGAGGTTTGTAGGTGACCGGACCCAACCGGCGGAGCACTGGAAAAAGGCCGATGTATCTGGGAGCAAAGCGAGCCGATGGCAGTTTGAGTCTGATAAACCAGGTGCTGAGCCACACCTTGTCGCCCGGTTTAAACTGGGGAGCTTTACGATGGTGCGCATCAAAGAATTTCTTTGACCTTTGGGCTGCTTGTTGTAGAAGCTCTTCGTGGTATTCCACAATTGATGCAGTTCCTGGGTGGTCGACTGGGCCGCTGGGGATGGAACGGATAGTGGAATCGGAAGTGGTGGCAGAGGCTGACGTCTATAGACCATTTGGAATGGGAAAGAGCCGGTGGATGCGGACTGATGAGAATTTAAGGCAAACTCCACACAGGGAAGAAGGTCAGCCCAATCATTCTGCCGTAGACTCACATATGCCCTTAGAAATTGTTTCAAGGTCCTATTGGTTCTCTCTCTGTTTGTCCATTGGCTTGGGGGTGATAAGCCGAAGTGAAATCCAAAGAGATGTCAAACTTTTTGCAGAGAGATCTCCAAAACCGAGCAGTAAATTGGACTCCATGGACCGAGAGGATATGTTTAGGAAGTCCATGGAGATGGAACACGTGGCGGATAAACAATTTTGCCAGCTGCGGTGCCAAAGGAAGTCCAGGGAGAGCTACGAAATGGGCCATCTTTGAAAATCGGTCGACAGTGACCCAAATGGTGTTGTTACCATTGGAGGAAGAAAGATCCATGATGAAATCTGTCACGATATGGGTCCATGGCTCACTTGGAATGGGCAGCGGTTGCAAGAGTCCCCACGGACGTCCCACCGGAGGCTTATGGTGGGCGCAGGTGGGACAGAACTCAACATAGGCCTGTGTGTCTTTCTTCATGGTAGGCCACCAGTAGAACCAGTGGAGAGTGTTCTAGACCTCCCTGGGTGTCCTGCAGTCAGGGAGACATGAGCCCAATGGAGAACATTCCAGTGCAATTGACGAGGGACCACAGTCTTCCCAGATGGCACCGGAAAGGTGGAGGAAAGGAGAACCTTGGCGGGATCTATTATGTGCCGTGGAGTGTCTGAAACATCCTCTGGGACGAAGGACCTGGAGAGAGCATCGGGTCGGCAATTTTTGTTGGCTGGTCGTTAGCGCAGCAGGAAATTGAAGTGGGCAAAGAAGAGGGCCCAACGGGCCTGGCGATGGTTTAGGCGCTGAGCATGGTGTAAATACTTGAGATTTTTGTGGTCAGTATATACTGTGATCTGGTGTTGGGCTCCTTCGAGCCAGTGGCACCATTCTTCAAAGGCTAACTTGATGGCTAGCAACACCTTATCCCCAATCGTGTAGTTCCGTTCCGCTGGGGAAAAGCATCAGGAATAAAAGGAGCAAAGATGTAGGGTGTGGGTGGTGAGTATTGACTTAGAACTGCCCCTACTCCCTCGTCAGAGGCATTGACCTCGACGATGAATGGTCACCTGGAATCCGGATGGCGGAGACACGGCTCCTGGAGAAAGGTGGCCTTGAGATCCTGGAAGGTGGTCATGGCTTCGAGCATCCACTGAGATTGGTTGGCCCCATTGTGAGTCATGGCAAGAAGTGGTGCAGTCAGTGTGGAATAATGGTGAATAAACGACCGATAGTAATTGGCAAAGCCAAGGCCTTGAGGCCCGTGGGTTGGGGCAAGTCGCGAATACTTTTCAACTTCTGGGGATCCATTCTGAAGCCTTGACTGGAAACCACAAGCCCAGGAAAGGAACAGTCTCCTGTTCTAAAGAATACTTTTCGAGCTTGGCATAGAGCTGATTATCTCGTAGATGCTGATGGACGCGAGTGACGTCGTAGCGATGACTCTGTACGTCTTTGGAGAACATCAAGATGTCGTCCAAGTACACCATGACGCATTGGTACAACATATCCCTGAAGACCTCATTCATCAAATTCTGGAATACCGCAGGGGCACTGCAAAGGCCAAACGGCATCACTAGGTATTCAAAGTGACCATCTCGGGTATTAAACGCGGTCTTCCATTCATTGCCTTTGCGGATACGAACCAAATTATAGACACCTCTGAGGTACAATTTGGAGAAGATCTTAGCCCCTGGAAGTCTGTCAAAGAGCTCCGAGATCAACGGCAAAGGGTAGCGATCTTTTAGGGTGATCTCATTCAGGCTCCGGTAGTCAATGCAGGGGCGGAGAGAGCAGTCCTTCTTCCCAAAAAAGAAAAACCCTGCTCCAGCGGGAGACTTGGAGGGTATAATGAAGCCTTTTGCCAGGTTCTCGCGGATATATTCTGACATGGCCTGAGTCTCTGTAAGTGACAGGGGGTAGACCCGACCCCCGAAGAGGTTCCGTCTTAGGCAGCAAGTTGATTGTACAGTCATAGGAACAATGCGGGGGCAAGGTATCCGCAGCCTTTTTAGAGAACACATCAGCAAATGATGCGTATTGCGGTGGAAGGCCGGTAAGTGAAAGCAAAGAGGTCAGGCAAGGCAGAGGTGAGACAGGCTCCAGGCAGTTGGCTTGGCAGGCAGAGCCCCAGCAAGAGAGTTGTAAAGTGGCCCAGTCAAACTGTGGGGTATGCTGCTGTAACCACGGTAGTCCTAGCACCACTGGATGTATGGCTTTGTCCAGAATGTGGAAAGAAATGGACTCCATGTGCAGCAACCCCATGCGGAGCTGGATAGGAACAGTGGTGTGAGTTACCTCACCAGGTAGTGGTTCTCCGTGGATGGATGAGAGAAGTAAAGGCACTGGGGAGCAGATGGTGGGGATTCGGAGTTGCTCAGTCAATTGTTTAAGGATAAAGTTCCCACCAGCCCCCAAGTCCACTAAGGCCAGGGTATGGAAGTCCTGGTTATCTAATTTGATCCAGATGGGTAGCGTCAATGGAAGAGAAGGCAAAATCAGGCCTAGGAGCAGTCCTCCTGCTGCACCTAGGCCCGGGAGTATCCCGGACAGACTGGACATGTGGGTATGGCATGTCCGGGTCGGTCGCAGTATAAGCAGAGGCCCAATTGCTGATGGCAGCGTTGTTGTTTGGGAGAGAGTCTGCTCCGGCCCATCTGCATGGACTCATGTACTGTTTTGCTTGGAGTCACATCTAGCCTGGGAGAAGATGAGTGTTGACTTCGAGAGGAACTGGGCATAGATATTTTGGACGCTCTAGACTCTTGCGAGCGCTCCTGCAGCCAGCGGTCGATGCAACCAGCAAAGTCTATCAAGGAATCCAAGGATGCAGGCAGTTCCCAAGCCGCTAGCTCATCTTTGATCCGGGGACCCAGTTCTTCGAGGAAAATGGACCGTAAGCAATCTGAGTCCCAATGGAGTTCGGATGACAAGGTTCTGAACTCAATGACATAGTCTGTTAATGGCCGGGTGCCTTGTTGAAGGTGGAGAAGAGTGGATCCGGAAGTGGATCTTCTGCCGGGGTCATTGAAGATGGAGCGGAATAGGACCAAAAACCCGGGCAGGTCCTGTAGGATTGGGTTGGCATGCTTCCAGAGGGGTGATGCCCAGGCCAAGACCTTACCATCCAGGAGGGAAAGGATGTATGTAGTCTTGCTAATCACATCTGGGAAATAAGCTGGTTGTAGGCAAATCCATAGTATTAGCAGCACCTCCAATGAACCTCCAGGAACTTTTGTTGCTCACTGATTCGTTGTACCAGGCCAGGGATGGCCTGGATAGCTGAGATCTCTGCCGGGTCCATGGACTTGGCAATCTGTTAGGATTCGTGGGTTAGTGGACCCCTGGCCCGAGGTGAGCGTTGTTACAGCCTGAGGGGATGAGCCCCACAGGTTCTCACCATCAGGAGGCATGGCCAGCAGTAGTAGGACACACAATTGTAGTATAGTGTAGGAACAGAATCTCTGGTATGATGACGTAGGGGCTGCCCCAAGGAGCGGGGAAGCACCGAGTCAGTCCTAGCAGCAGTGACCTAGGCAGACCCGAGGAGCGGGAGGAAGCAGAGTCAAAGTCACTCGAGTAGAGATGAGGATGTGGCCCGAGGAGCGGGGAGGCGTGCAGCAGGTTGCTGATGTAGCAATGTAGACCCTACCCCAAGGAGTGAGGAAGAGTGGAGCAAGTCACAGACGTGGAGACGTGGGCACTGCCCCGAGGAGCGGGAAGTGCAAAACTAGTTACTGGCGTAGAGACGTAAGCACTGCCCCGTGGAGCAGGGAAGTGAAGAGCCAGTTGCTAGTGTAGAGATGTAGGCACTGGCGTGGAAGGGTAGATACTGCCCTGAGGAGCGGGGAAATAAGGAGCAAGAGTCTCTGTAAAGTAGTTCCAGGGTGACCCTGGGGAGCGGGGAGGCCAACAGGCAGGACCTCTGGAGAGGCGCAGGAACCGCCCTGAGGAGCGGGGCAGTCTGGAAACAAGTCTCCCGAGAAGCGCACACAGGCCCCTGAGGAGCGGGTACCTGAGGCAGAATCCAGGAACCGAAGTAGAGATCCAACTGGAACAGACGTCCGGGTAGACAGGCACAAGCACCAGTAGCGAAGGAACTCATTGCCAAGTCGATTAGTGCAGGCTCCGGGCGGTGCTTATGAATCCCGGCTGGTAATGTCATCAGTAGGAGACGCCTCTGAGGTTCCCGCCATAGCGTCCTTAAAGGTAGGCTCAGTGGCGCTCGCGCGCGCCTAGGAAGGCCTGGAGGTTGGCGGCGTCCCAGCCGCCATGAGAAGTCCCGGGAGATGGGCGGCCCGCGTCGGGAGCGGCTAGCCACAGCCGCGAGTTTGCCCGGAGAGACGAACAGGGCAGCACATGATGTAAGTTAGGTTGACTGCGGAAGGCCGCGGCCGATGATCATAACAACAGCTACTTGGTACTGACAGTCATTTGGGTCGAGCTTGTCAAAAGCATTTCCCTATTACAAAGAAATTTTTCCATCTGAATTGGATCAAAAAACACATACTTGGCTGTACTCATACTAACCAAACATTTACAAGGAAACTGTAAAATAAATGTGACTCCCTATGCCAACACTCTCTGTTTTTTTCGACAAAAATGATATAGAAAATAAGAACTTAAGATTGCCAAAGTCCATCAAGCCCAGTATCCTGTTTCCATCTGTGGCCAATCCAGGTGACAAGTACCTGGCAGAATCCCAAGGGGTAGATAGATTCCATGCTGCTTATTCCAGGGATAAGAAGTGGATTTCTCCAAGTCACCTTAATAATGGTTTATGGACTTTTCCTCTAGGAACTTGTCCAATACTTTTTTAAAAGCATCTACACTAAATGCTTTCACCACATCCTCTGGCGAAAAATTCCAGAGCACAATTATGTGTTGAGTAAAAAAATATTTTCTCTTATTAGTTTTAAATATGTAACTTAGTAACATCAATGTGTGTTCCCTAGTCTTTGTACTTTTTAAAGAATAAACAACCAATTTCCGTTTACTTATTCTACTCCAGTCATTATTTTATAGACCTCTATCGTATCTCCCCTCAGTCATCTCTTCTCCAAGCTGAAGAATTCTAACCTCTTTAGTCTTTCCTCATAGGGAATCATTCCATCTCCTTTATCATTTTGGTTGCCCTATTCTGTACCTTTTCTAATTCTGCTATATCTTTTTTGAGATGTGATGATCAGAACTGCAAACAATCCTCAAAATTGGGGTCGCACCATAGAGTGATACAGAGGCATTATGTTTTATTCTCCATTCCTTTCCTAGTAATGTCTAGCATTCTGTTTGCTTTCTTGTCTGCTTCTGTGCAGAAGATTTCAATGTATTATCAATGATGATGCCTAGATCCTTTTCCTGAATGCTGACCCGTATTGTGGATCCTTGCATTATGTAGCTATATTTTAGGTTACTCTTCCCTAAGCCCATCACTTTGCACCTAGTCACATTAAATTTAATTTCCCATTTACATGCCCACTCTCTCAGTTTTGCAAGGTCCTCTTGCAATTTCTCACAATCCTCTTGTGATTTAACAACTTTGAACAATTGTATTTCTTTGCAAGGCCGATGTAAGAATATTTGGCGCCCTAGGTGAAACTTTGTTCATTCAATCCTCCCAACCTACCCATTGACAGCAGCTCTAGCATAATGCTCGCTCCTACTGGTGGCAGTGGCCGCAGCAGAGTTCTTTCTTTGGTGGTATTGGCTCTGGTACAGCACCACACTGGATCTTATGCTGGCAGGATTTTGCCGCTCCCGAAATCTTGGCACTCTAGGAAATTGCCTAGTTTGCCTAATAGAAGCATCAACTCTGTGTCATTGGCAAATTTGATCACCTCACTCATTTTTCCCATTTCCGGGTCATTTATAAATAAGGTAAAAAGCAGTGGTCCCAGAATAGATCCCTGGGAAATTCCACTATTCACTTTTCTCAACTGAGAAAATGTACCTTTTAGATCTACTCTCTGTTTTCCATCTTTTAACCAGTTCACTATCCACATTAGGACACTGCACCCTTTTCCATGACTTTTTAAGTTCCTAAGAAGTTTCTCATGAGGGACTTTGTCAAATGCTTTCTGGAAATCCAGATATACTATATAACTGGCTTATCGTTATCCACATGTTTATTTACACCCTCAAAACATTGTAGCAGATTGGTGAGGCAAGACTTGCCTTGGCTAAATCCATGTTGGCTTTTTTCCATTAAACCATGCCTATCTATATGTTCAGTAATTTTGTTCTTTATGATAGTTTCTATCATTTTGCCTAGCACAAACATCACTCACTGGTCTGTAGTTTCCTGAATCATCCCTGAATCCCTTTTTAAAAATTGGTGGTACACTGGCAACTCTCCAGTCTTCAGATACCATGGATTATTTGTTGTCTGAATAAAACATTTCTATGTTTCTATAAGAAGAATCCACACCCTGGGGAAAAAGAGTGCAGGAACAATTAACCAGGGTTCCAGCTCTAAGACATTACAAATAAGTTTATGGCCCATCAGAGTGCAGTCTGCTCTTGGGATGGGGGTTACATATTTAAAAAGCATTTTTTTCCATGACTTCTTCCCCAACTACTCATGTTACCAACCTGGTGAGAAAGTGCACTGTCTCCTGAAGTCCTCTCCCTTCTGTGCTTGCAGCGGAAATGATAAGATACAACTTCTGCCTTAAGCAAGTTACACGTAAAAGGGAGCATTCCCAGGTCCTGGCCCTCTTTGCATTGGACCTGCACTCCCTTGCTACTGCCGGATCTCTTTGGTACTGGACCTGCTATCCCTTGCTGCAGCCTCCAGACCTGCCTTCCTTGCCGCTGCTTTGCCTTGCCGCTGCCCACAGCAGTGCTGAAGACCCAGAGCAGGGGATTTTTATATCTTGGTCCATTAACACTCTTCCAGAGACAGAGGATCATGGTTGCTGGACAAAGGATGGGGAGGAGAGTTGGAGGAAAGAAGAAGGGGTGAGAGCAGGAGAGAGAATGAGCAAGAGGAGGGGGGAAGAGCAGTGGGGTGGGAGCAAGATGAGGAGGTGGGAGCAAGGGCAGGCTGAGGGGGCTGAAGAAAAAGAAGGAGGGAGACAGAAGGGAGAGGAGGGGTGGAGGGCAGAAGAAAAGAACCAAGGTGGGAAGGGGGCTGAGGATAAAAGAGGGGGATGGGGCAAGAGGTGGGGCTGTAAAGGGGGG
Source organism: Rhinatrema bivittatum (assembly GCF_901001135.1). Lineage (NCBI taxonomy): Eukaryota > Metazoa > Chordata > Amphibia > Gymnophiona > Rhinatrematidae > Rhinatrema > Rhinatrema bivittatum. The sequence goes on along the minus strand of NC_042615.1, from coordinate 271,102,102 downwards.
AGAGTAGGGGGAAGAGGCTGGTGACAGAGGAGAGGGGGGGAGGTGGCTGAGGAGAGAGAAGAGAGTCCTCATTGATTTTGTGGGGAGTATTATGTTGGGGTCCACCAAGCCTGTGTCATTTTTATTTTAATGAGGAGTTGGGTATTTTGTTAGGGCTGCTGAGCTTTTATAATTTTTCTTGTGGGGGCAGCAGGGTACTATGTTGAGTCCCCGCTCTGTCCTTCTTCCCCCCTGGCTCACGGGCTGTAGTTTGGAGACCCCCTGTTATGACGGGTAGTTGTATGTATTTGTGATCATGTGCAATCCTGAGGCTCTGATCTTGTGTATTACATGCTGTTATTGTCTTCTTGTGAATGCTGTTGGTATTATTTTATTATTTTATCATTTTTCTTGTGGTGGTGGCAATTAGCATTGTGTTCTAATAAGCGCATGGTTTACATGAAGAATGCATGTTAGAAAGAAATTAAATGTAAAGTAAGAAAGTGGCAATGGAAACTGAGGCTGGAGCTTGGTTGATGTGCTTGGGACCCTCCCCCCCCCCAACCAAAAGGTGTCCTCTGCCCCTGGTTTATGCCACCTTTAGTGCTGCTTTCCTGCTAGGTCAGTGCCTTGGGGTTTTGATGCCACTCTTCTTCCTGGTTTAGCCCTCTCTCTCCATGTTTGGGGGTGTTTATAGTAAAACTGTGCTTTTTTTTTTTCTGTCAAGCCTGATAGTTTGCGCTCTAAGGGTGTTTGTGTGTCCACATTACTAGATGACAGTGTATTACTGAAAGACAAAACACTCCTAGCTTTCTACGGTTGGGAGAGGTGGAGGGTTCGCTGCCTTTTTAAAGTTATCGCTGCAGTTCTCTATAATCCTGACTGATTCCTGCCCCATACAAACTCCTATTCCTCAAATCTAAATTGGTGAACAATTGTCTCAGCTATTGTCCTCCAGGTCTCCTTCAACACAACGTTTCTCCTTTTATCGAATCCATCACTTCAGCTGAAGTTAATCTTCAGAACATTTGTGATCCTAGGCGATTTCAGTCTTCAAGCTGATCGCGTCCCCCCCATCTCATGCTTACTTAGTATTCCTAAACACTCTTTCTGCTTGCGGCTTTGAACAACTTTTCACCGATCCTACACATCGTGCAGGCCATACCTTGGACCTTATTTTTATTAATCTGGACCGATTCTCTCAATACCAAGCTAATATTACAATGTCAAAGGTCCCATGTTCTGATCCCTGCCTAATTTCCAGTTCATGAATCCCCTAATACTTTTGAGCCACCTTCTATTTTATTGAGAAAAGGTTTCATTAACCATGATGATTTGCTGTCCAGATTCATTCCTTTATTGATCGGAGATTTTGCCGATTCTCCAAATGCCATTGTTGAGCATTGGGACTCATCTCTGTTATCTGTTGTTGATATTCTTGCCCCCACTAGATCTGTTCCCAAAAAAATGTCATAAGACTCCCCCAAGGTTCACTGCCGAGCTTCAGTCCCATAAGAGATTTCTCAGATGAGCTGAAAGGAAGTGGAGATCCAATCCTACTCCTGAACTTCTTAATGTGTACAAGGCTGGTTTATCATCCTATCAAACAGCAACCCTTGCTGCTAGAAAAACCTACACCTATTCTAAGCTATCCCATTGCTTTAACAACCCACATGAACTATTCCATTCAGTAAAAGAAATAATCACTCCTGCATCTCGCGCCAATATTTTACCTCCTCCTTCTCCCGGCCTCAGTATTGCTGAGACTTTTGTAACCTTTTTTACCCAGAAAATTGAGACAATACACAATAAATTCTTTGATGCAACTAATTCTGTTTCGGACATTCTCCTTGCTGATGGATACATCTGGGATTCTTTCTCTGTTGTTTCATCTACTGAGATTGTTCAGGATATTTCCAATCTTAACAATTCCACTAGTCCATTGAATCTTTGCTCTACAACCCTTAAGATCCTTCGTTGTGACATGAACCAATTCATTTTTGACTTTGTTAATTCCTCACTTTCTACTGGTTGTTTACCAGACTCTCTAAAAAAGGTTTCCATTCGTCCAATCTTAACGAAACCTTCTTTAGATCTGCCTGATATTACAAATTATCAATCCATTTCCTCCCTCCCATTCCTGGCTAAAAATTGTTGAAGATGTTGTGCTGAAACAACTTTCTGTTTTTCTGGATGAGCATCATACTCATGACCAATATCAATTTGGGTTTCGCTATCCAGCTAATGATGATATAGTTAGTGCATGCTTAGTGAGTGCGTGCTTGGGTCTGATAATGGTACTGTCTTTTTTCTAGAGCTAATGATGACATAGTTTATGGAAAAACAGCATGCCACCTGCATACACACTGTATTAATAGTGTGAATTCCTTTTCCACTCCAAGATGAGAAGCAAAAATCCAAACCTGGCTCCTTTGTTGTGTTTTCTAGTTAGTACACTGCACTTCTGCAGTTTAAATCTCTCTGTGTCACTGTCACTTTTTCTGTGTTACACGTTACACTGTGTGTAAAAAATGTTTTTTGAGACAGAGTTACAGAAAACCGATCGTAGCCCAGCTTATAATTCTGTTCCTTTCTCAGTCTCTTTTTGACAATGGGGAACTTGACTTATTGAATCAAAAATAAAAGTGTATTGTTTATGCAATATGGTCATCCTTCTTCAGATACACAAATGAATATTAATATGACATATTTTTTCAATTTCATTTATAAGACACTTCCGTGTCATCCAGTCTTCTCATTCAACAACCTAGAACAGGATGATGGAGCTTAGGCTAAGGAACCTTTAATGCAGGGGTCTCCAAACTTTGAAGAGAAAAGCCCCATAGGAATTTGGAATCATGAGAGGGCCAGAAGGGGATTCAGCCTGGGAATTTGATGAAGGGGTGGGGAGGAAGGGGGGCAGATGTTTAACCCTTTCAATGATTTGAAATACCGAAGAAGGCAGGAGCCACGATTCTCAGGCGTATAGCAGATAGATTTTTTGGAAGTTGGCACTCTGTCACACCTCTGGAAGTCCTTCCTCCTACCTTACCCACTCCCCAAATCTTTCCCTTGGTGGAGAGCAGGGAGGTATAGGTGGATGGATGGTGTGGGGGAGAGCATGGTGCATTCCATACACCTTCTCCTTCCCTTCCTTCCCTCTCTCCTTTCTCTGCTCCCCTCCTTTCCCCTCCTTTCCTCTTCTATCCCTTCCCCTCCTCCCTGTCCTTCTTCTTCTGTCTCTTCCCCTCCTCCCTGTTCTTCCTCTCCCCTGGCTCATGGGCTGTAATTTGGAGACCTCCGCTATAACGGGTAGTTGTATGTATTTATGATCATGTGCTGTTACATTACTGGTGGTTTAGTGTGCCCTTGGGCCTCAGCCCAGGCCCTGACCTTCAGGGCCGAGCCGAGGGTTGACGGTGGCTCCGCATGGCTAACGGGCTGACCTTCTGCCAGGCCTGCAAGCTCCCAAGGCCAACATCCAAGGATGTTGGAAGTTGAATGGTCCTCTGACCATTCCGAGCCCTTTCGGACCTGCCACGAACAGCATGGAGCAGCAGGCCTGGCCTGAGGTTGAGGGCAGATGGAGGCCTTGACATGAAGACAGGACTATGGTCAATGCGGCGGCATCGCAGACAAGACACTTGGTTGATGCGACGGCATCCTGACGAAGACACTTGACAACAGCTGGGTTGATGCATCGGCATCCGGGCAAGGAACATGACAACAACTGGGTTGATGCTACGGCATCCGGGTGGGGAACTTGACAACAGCTGGGTTGATCATTGGCATCACGGGCATGACAAGGAACTTAACATCCAAACAGGCAAAACACAAGGCATGGACATTGGCACTGTCTCTCAGGGCGCCCTACTCAGGCCACCCACGGGAATGAGTTGCGGACCACCCTGTCCCACTGCACGCCCTACACAGCCCTTGCAGGCTGGTCACGGACCACGAGGAGAACGGGACAGCGCAGGAAAGGTCCAGGCAAAGAGGGACTCCAATGCGAAGCCGGTGTCACCCGAAGCTCCCTCTAAGGCTGGCGGGAACGGAGGCTCTGGAGCGCAGGGACACTTCCCACCTGCAAGCCACCCCATTCTCGGGCATACACCATCTGAGAGAATCAGCTCTGCAGGAACAGAAGGCTCAGGAGCACCAGACGAAGATGCAGGGAAGAACATCCTGGCAGGAAGAAACATCAGGACTTGGAGGAAGACGATCATGATGAGACATCAAACATGGACCGGGACCTCAGGAGGAACACCAAGACAAGAAGACGTGGTAGAAGGCATATGAGACAAGGAGCTCCACGAAGAACAGAAGACCTTACAAGGCTCTGGCAGGCAGGAGCCTCCAGAGAGAAGTCATGATGATGCAAGGCCAGGAACAGACTGACGAAGCAGCTCTTTTTAGGGCTAAGGCAGGAAGTCCCATCAAAGGTGGGGCCAGCACACTTCCTGTGCCTGGCCCTTTAAATTCAGTGAAGAGGTGCGGCTGCGTGCCTAGAGGAAGCAGGAGAGCTGTGCAGGACCGCAGACAGCGGCCTGCACCAACGTCGGCAAGCAGAAGAGGCAGGACTGGCCTGAGACGCAGGCCTGACGTAGGCAGCGGCTCCAGCCGCTGCGGGAAACCCTGGGGGCGGCTCCAGCCGCCACTCGAGCCCGGGGATGCGGCCTTAGTGCCGTGAAGAAGCTGGCAATGTCGGGGGCGGTCCCAGCCCTGCAGGAAGGCCGCGGCTCCGACCGCGTAGCAGAAGAGGATCCAGGGCGGTCTCCAGGCCGCATGGCAGAACAGACCGCGGCTCCAGCCGCGCCGAAGGCGGCATCCTGCCACGTTGGGTGAAGAAAGCAGCGTGAGAAAGGTGAGTCTGCTTGCGGGGAACCCGCGGGCAGCAGCGATCATAACATGTGCAATCCTGAGGCTCTGATCTTGTGTATTACATGCTGTTATTGTCTTCTTGTGAATGCTGCCTGCATTATTTTATTATTTTAAAATTTCAATAAAGACAAAGTTTGGAACATAGTCGCATGTTAACATAGTGCAAGGCTTCACAAGCCTGTCCTTTTGACCCCGTAGCCACTGAAGTTTTCTTGATGAGATGTATTTGCATATGTTGCATCTTCAATGTATGCAAATATATCTCATGTACTAGTGGCGTGCCAAAGGGATTGGTCCTCAGTCCGATTCTGTTCAATATTTTTGTAAGCAATAACCAGATGGAGTTGGCCCAGAGGCTATGAAAATTGTCAGTGGTCTTCATTATAAAAATATGGGAATAGATTTAAAGATCTAAACATATATACCCTGGAGGAAAAAGGGAGAAAAGGGAGATATGATAGAAGCATTTAAATACTTCCAAGGTGTCAATGCACAGTAGGTAGGCCTCTTTGCACAGAAAGGAGGCTCTGGAACTGGGAGTCATGGGATAAAGATAAAAGGAGGTAGACTTACAAGTAACCTAAGGAAATATTTCTTTAGAGAAAGAGTGGTGGACACATGGAATAGCTTCCCACTAGAGGTGATGGAGACAAGGCAGGGTATGAATTCAGTAAAGCCTGGGACAAACACAGGGCATCTCTGAGGGAGTGGTAGGGATCGTAGAGCTGAGCAGCTGGTGTAAATGGGAAGACAAGATAAGTTGTATGGTCTTTTCCTACCATCATATTTCTATTTTTCTTTGTTTTTATGAATTTTCTACTGTGAATCCTGTGGATATTTTTGGAATGTCCTTGATTTCTTTCTGTTTAATAAATTTGGTATTATTGGAACCCCAGACTAAAATGTGGACTGAATTCTTATTCCAGGGTTTAGATTCAGCTAAGGTAGAAAAGGGGAAGTGTGTTCAAACCACAGAAGGGAAAGGGTTTTCTCTGTCCAGTAAGAAAAGCAAAATATAAATTAAATACATAAATAAACAAGGATACCTCTGAGCCCGTCCACTGCACTAATTGCTCAATCACTGCTTTCAAGCCCTGAAACCAGTGCAAGGCAAGAAAATTCCCCAGCTCCTGGTTCCTTTATTTTATGTACCCCTAACATGGGCTACGTATACGTTGTGAGTCCAGCACAGAGTGCAACCACAGAAATCATCCTCGATTGGATGTGAATCACTAAGAGTTGTTTTTTTTTTTTCCATGCTAACAATGGGAGAAAAGGCTGATAAATCCAGTGCATTGGGGATGTGGTGCAAGTTTGACACTGTGGTCAGATAACAGCATTATTATTACCTACTCAGTGCAGAATGTCATGGTATAGATTACACCTCAAGGAGGCCTAAAGGCAGCAGCTACCTGCTAAGTCACAAGGACTAAACCCTTCTCACCAGATTTCAATTCCTGCTAGTTTTCAAGAGTAGTTTAGCTGCTGCAGGGTTTGACAAGAACCAATTTGGGATATGCTTGTTTCACATCGGTACCAAAATAAGCACTGAGATCTAGGGTCTAATCTCCTGCCAAGATCAAGAGGACCGGGTGTGGGAGATTGATAACTTAGTCTAATCCAGTGACTTAATTTTGAAGGTTCACGTAGTGAAGCACAAGCTGTCTGGATAAGCGGTCAGTCCTTTGTTTTCTGAGCCAACAAGTGTGCACGATCCAGTGCGTATGAAGAGCACCCAGGCTTAGCCTCAAAAGGAGTATGGGTGCCGGGGCTTGGAGGAAGGGGAATAGAGTAGAACCAATTGATGCAGCTCATCGTGCACCTCGCGCAATCCCTGACCTGTCCAGATCCTATCCTCACACATTTGGGCAGCAACTATTTGACCAGGAAGTTTTTGGCATTCGTCTGAGAGGCATATATAAGAAGGACTTTGTCCTCTTGCAAACAATTTTTCCATCACAACAAGCATTTGGTATGACATCATTCTGAGGAGAGTAAGGGATTCATATGCATCCCCTTGACCAGGGCCAGATGGTGAATAAGTAGATAACTGACTTCAGTAGACTACTGGGAGGCATCCTAGTTAAGCTTATGCTGGCCTGACAATATGCAGTTATCGGACACTGGCAACAATGACCTAAAAAAAAGGAAATCAATTGGCACCCACACCTCACTAATACGGGGCTGCAGCAGAGCATTGTAGGGGGCAAGGGGCAAATGGAAGCCATTGCCCCTTGTGTGTGGTGGTATACCCATGCCGGTAAAGGTAGTTGGGGATGGCTGTTGTAGTAGACAGGGGACTGACTGGATGACTGCACATATGAAGGGCAGCCTCCACCAATCCCCCGAACCTGAGCCCCGGGTGTTTGACACATCAAAGATCAAAGAGTTTGGGCTGACACCCTCCACTGACCAGCCAGCTGGCAGAGGGCTTGATAGGACTGGATCCCTAGGAGGTCACCAGGCTTACATGGTTGCTAGCTAGGCCAGGGAAGCAGAGGGCATGGCTGTGGGGGTTGCTCTTGGGACACTAAAGGGATCTGTGCTGGGTGGGGAGGCTCAATGATTACACCAGGAAGTTGTATCAGGAACTGGTTTCCGATTTTTGAATGGAGAGGTCTAGAGGTTTAGGAGTGCAATGTTTGGGCATAAGTTGTACATGTTTTGTAAGTTGTTGAACATATGTTGTTAGCTTCTTTGAGTTTTTTTTTGTTTTTTTTTAGAAAGGTGGGATAGAAATATGTAGTGAAAATGTCAATGTAATAAAGCTGCAGACCTTTACATACCCTTATCAACTTTTGTTAGAAAATATCAGTTTGTGTGTGTATGTGCGTGTGATTATTTGCGGCTCTAGAAAAAGGGGTCATGTGATGAGATTGAAAGGGGGTAGGAGTAGTCTTAGGAAATATTTCTTTACAGAGAGGGTGGTGGATGTGTGGAACAGCCTCCCAGTGGAAGTGGTGGAGACAAAAACAGTATCTGAATTCAAGAAAGTATGGGATAAATAAAGGGGATCTCTAAGAAAGTGATGAGAATTATAATTGGACAGATGGGCAAACTGGATGGCCATAAGTTCTTTTTCTGCTGTCATGTTTCTATTGGGGTAGAAGGAAGTGGGAGTAGGCTATACAGCTGCCAGGGTCAGATGGCACTTGGAGTGTTAGAAAACCAGATCTAGCTTTTCATTTCATGATGATCTGGAGAGATAATGGTAATTCCTCCCCATCTTTATCCATTTTTATGCTGTGACTATCCATTCCCTTGTCATGGTGAGACTGACTCAGGACTAACTGGTGGGGAACATGCTATGTATAACAAGTTGTGAAGGATAGGGTCTGCCATTCTACCATTAGCCGCTTCCATGAATGGACTTTTACTTCCGCCATCCCCTGTAGGAGGCATTTTCTTTGCCCTTGACCCAACTTATTGTTAGTTGTGCTGCAACCGTCTTCAAGAATACATTCTGCACACCAGGTATTGGAAGCCAGTGGTCACTACCACATGCTAGGTTTCAACCTGATACAGGAACTATGTTCAAGATCATCACAGTATTCCCAACCTCAACTGGCCTGCAGGGCCGGTGCTTCCATCAGGCAAACTAAAAGCAGTCTCTAGAGCACCAAAATTTTGAGGGTGACAAAATCCACCAGTGCAAGGCTCAGAAAGGTGTTGTGCCAGAGTCCATACTGCCATGGAAGGAAGCACTGGCTGGAGCCACTATCACCAGCAGGAGGGGGTGCTTTGCTGGAGCTACCACCAATAGGCAAGGTGAGGGAGGGGTGCAGAGCCGAATGTTAGCCTAGGCCCTGCTGGCCTGATGTGCATGGGACCTCCCCTGAATGTGAGTCTCCCTCAAGGAGGGCTGCTGTGCTGGTCACAGGGCCAACGGGATGGCCCCAGAACCCTTCCTTGACTGTAGGATGGAAGAGACCAAAGGCAGGAGTACATAAGGCATTTCTTCCCTGTATCTTTATTTTTGTGATGACACTCTAGATAGCAATATTCCAATTCCTCCTGGCTACTAACATGACACTCAATGATATCACTTTCTTTTCCTTTGGACATAGGTGTGCCACTGTTTGTTAATTGGTTGGATGCCCAAAAGCAGCAAAGCTCATCCTTCTCCCCCCCTCTCCCCCACCCCACCACCCCCCTGCCACCACTATTACTGCGGTTAGATACTGTATATCAATTATCTGCCAGTCGCCAAGGGCTCTGTAACTGAGACAGTTAAACCCAATACTATGCTGTGAACTCCTTTGGTGCTCCCTTTCAGTGCCTTGTCTGCCAGCAATGTCAGGCAATTAAAGGAGAGTAAAGCTACAATTGTGCATTAAACAGTATCACTGAACAGCCTCATTCATCTGCTGAATTCTTTTTGACATGTTTACCTGCAAGCTGTCACGAGAGTGAGAATCAATCCCAGTGTATGTTTCAGTGGGGGGAAAACTCACACAGCTCTGCCTTAGAATTCCACCAGGAGAGCAAGAGCGCCCAGGATACCTTCTCCCGTACTTTTTATGCATCGTTCCTCCCTTTTCTCCGTGAGAGTTTTATCCCTCTCCTCTTTCCAAAGTATCCCAGTTCCACGTTTCTCAGTACCAAGCCTTACATCGTCAGCTGATGCCAACACTGTGCAGGTAAAGGAACCGACTTGTCACTGCCACGTCTCCAAGAGAAGTCTGTGATTACTAATGCCATCGTGTTTAACAGAACTGCTCTGCATCAACTAGAAGCGCATGAAATCATTTTGTGCAGTCCTTTTGAGACTTTGCATAGGTCCCAACAGTGTGGGTACGCCGGGGGCTTGAGCATGCTCAAACTATTTTGCCAGGTGCTCAGTAGCCAATAGACTCACACCACAAAAGAAATTTCTCCCCTCACCTGTAATATCAGTATAAGCCCATCCCAATCACTCTAGACGATGTACCTCTCACTCCTGCCTCTGTCCTTCATTTCTCCTTCAACCTTTCTCCCCACACGACGATTCTGCCGCTCTCAAAACCATCCTGCCTCTTGCCTCTCTCTTCCCTTTCTCTGCCTTAACCCTTGCACCCATCAGGCGTGAGGAAGACAGGAATAGTGAGGGAGAGGAGAGCTGGAAACAAAATGGAGAGGAGGGGGGGGACGGGACAGAAAGGAAGGAGAAAGAAGTGCAGGAAACCCAAGTCTCCTACATCTTCTGGGAGAACCTTGGCTACTTCTTTTCCCTCCCACCTCCTTGATTTCATGTGGAACTCCAGTCTCAGATGCTGGGGCCACAGGCCCAGGAGATTAGAAGAATAGCTACTTTCTTTCCCTTCCTCTCCGTCCCCCTCGAATAGCATTAGCAAGCGTTGAATGTCCACATGGCTGCTCCCCCTCCTACCATACAGTGATGCATGGTTTCTGTTTAGAAAGAAAGTGCCCACCTTACAAAAAGGAGAATAATTGGTTCTGTCAGTGCCCCCACAACCCATGCAATGGTTGCTAAACCTTTTGAAAGTGGGTGGGAAGGGGGAGATAGAGGCTGAAAAGAGGGTGGGCGGGAGGGTGAAGGCTATAAAGGAGGTTATAAGGGAAAATGGATGAGATAGAAACAGAAAAGGGGATCAAGGGGATATGAAGGTTGAGCAAGGGGTGAGGAGGAGATAGAAGCTGAGAAGGGGTTTACAGGAGAGATGGAAATTTAGAGAGGGCTGGGGAACATTTATGTTGGAGGAGTTTAGAAATAGACAGAAGGAGATGGAGGTGAGAGATATAAATGGACAGTGATAGATGAGGACCATTGAAAGCAGAAAGAAATGAAAAGAGAAAGAGGGATGAAAATGGTGATGATCAAGAGGAGATGATTTGGGAGGGTGTATTCATAGGTGATAAGGAAAGAATAGAATGTTGAGATGGGGAAGGCGTCAATATGGCGGCTGGCAGCATTTCTGTTGTGTTTCATGGCTTACAGGAGTCTCTGGCGAGCCACACTACTCACCCCGATGTGGCTGGGCCTTCCCTGCAGACTTGGCGGCATGCCGCCATCACCTCCGGGATGGCAGGATGACACTGGCCCCCTCTAGCATGCATGCATGCACCAATGCTTCCGGAGTTAAAGGGCTTGTGGTGAGAAAACCCTGCGGCGCTCTTAATGATGTCAGTCACTTGCTCTTATTTAAGGGCAGTCCAGACGCCCTTCAGACGCCTCAACAACAGTTCCAGCTATGTTTGTGGTGTGTGTTGCTTCCTGCCTTCATCTGCCCAGCTTGTTCCTTCCTTGCCTGCCCAGCCAGCTCCTGCCTTGCCTTCCCAGCTGGCCTCCACCTTATCCATTCCTATTCCTTGGATGGATACCTGATTTTGACCCTTGACTGGACTCTCAACTCGCCTAAACGCTGACTGCCTCAACCCTTGCTTGGACTCTGAACTCATGTGAACACTGCCTGCCTTGACCCTTGCCTGGACACACAATATGCCTGACCGCTGCCTGCCTCTGACTATAATCTAACCTTGGATCATATCCTTAGTCTTCAGCAGAGACCTTTGCCTAAGTCCTGCCAGCCTCGGCACCAAAGGCTCAAGCCATGGGGAATGTGGGCTGGTAAAGTTGAATCTCCTGACCAATCTTTGCTTCTCCTGGGTTCACCTGCTGGCGGTGAGGACCAGCAGGGCTCCTCCCTGCAGGTAGAGCCAATCTAATCCTAGCCCAAGGGTCCACAGATAGATGTAGCTTGTAGGCTGCAGGATCAACAGGGTACCTTGGAACTCCTTACTGCAGCTATGGATTGCCTCACTACATGCCTGGATGCCCTGACTCCACCTGTACTGGTGCCACCACCTCCTCCAGCACCCAGTTGGCCTGTTTCTCAGCTGCTAGCACCAACCCAGTATGCAGGGGATCCCAAGCGGTGTTGGGGATTTCTCAACCAATGCATAATGCATAATGCATTTTCAGCTGCAGGCTCCTCTGTTCCTCTACGACCAAGCCAAGACAACCTATATCCTCTCTCTGCTAGATGGAGCAGTGCTGGCCTGGGCTTCCCCCCTCTGGGAATGAGGGGACCCTGTCTTACTCAACCTTCAGCAGTTCATGGAGCAATTCCACTTCATCTTCTAGGAGCCAGGCCGAGCAGCCTCAGTGGCCTCCGATCTACTCCATCTTTGCCAGGGCTCCTGAACCTTAAATGAGTGTGCTGTGAACTTCAGAACCCTGGTGACTGAATTAAATTGGTGGGAGGACGGCCTGGTCACCAACTTCCTGGAAAGTCTCTCAGGGAAATTAAAGATGAACTCGCTGTCCGGGAGCTCCCCACCTCGCTGGAGGTTCTCATTGCCCTAACCGGCAAGATAGACTGACGGTTGCAGGAAAGGGCCCAGGAGACCCATGCAGCATGAAAATGTGCCACATTGGCACCTCACTTCCAACGACCACTCTTGCCTTTTACTGCCACACCATCTTCCTCTCCTTCTCTAGAGGAACTGATGCAATTAGGCCGCTGCCACCTAGCCCCAGAAGAGAGGGTCCATCACAGGCAACAGGGCTTCTGTTTCTACTGTGCAGCTCAGGCCATCTCCTGGCTTACTGTCCTGAGAGGTCATGAAACTTAAACTCCTAGAATCATTCGGGGAGATGACCCTAGTTCTCATTGCCCTGCTCCCCAACTCCTCTTGCTGGTTACACTGGACCTGGGCCCATCGTGTTTCTCCACCCAGATCTTTGTGAACTCCGGCTCTGGGAGGAACTTTATTCTGCAGTACCTGGTCTGCCAGCTACAAATATCCACTATCCAGACATCTCTGCCACTTGTAATATCCTCGGTCAACAGGGATCCTCTTTTGGGACAGGTTACCTGGATCACTGTGCCGCTAATCTTACACACTGGTCTTTTGCACACAAAGAAAATCAGCGTCCATGTTATTCCCAGAGCCATTAATCTGAACATATTAGGCATACCATGGTTCCAACAACATCAACCTCACTTTGATTGGAACAACTTGGAGCTTGCCTGCTGCGAGCAAGGATGTATAGACACCTGCTTGGTGTCCATGGGACCATCTCTCCCAGTGACCGTGGCTTCCGCAATTCCAGGACTTCCACCTCAATAAACAGAGTGCTGAGACGCTGCCACCTCATCGCCCATATGACTGCGGCATCAAGCTCATTCCTGGAGCTATGCCTCCAGGGGACTGGGTATACCCTCTGTCTCCACCTGAGACATTGGTCATCTCGGCCTACATTCAAGAAAATCTGGCCCGTGGATTCATCCAGTCATCCTCTTCCTTGGCGGGAGCCAGTTTCTTCTTTGTCACGAAGAAAAACGGATCAATCAAACCATACATAGATTTACCATGATCTGAATACTATTACTAGGATGGACAGATACCCCCTGCCTTTAATAACTGAGCTTTTTGATCGCCTGCAGGGCGCCAAGATATTTACTTCTTCTATTCAACTCATTATTTTATAGACCTCTATCATATCTCCCCTGCTGGCTGCAGGGTTAGTGCCATGCTGGGCATGCCCAGTAGGGGCCAGTCAAAGTTCTGGAAACTTTGATAGAAGTGTTCCGTGATTGGGCTCCATCCTGTGATGTCACCCACATGTGAGGACTAACATCCTGCTGTCCTGTGAGAACACCTGTTACAGGTAAGCAACATTTGCTATCTCCCCAAGGCCTACTGCCCAGGAGGGAAGGGTTAGGTCAGCCGTCATTGTTGGTGATTCGATTATTAGGAATGTAGACAGCTGGGTGGCTGGTGGGCGTGAGGGTTGCCTGGTAACATGCCTACCTGTGCGAAGGTGGCGGACCTCACGCATCACCTAGATAGGATTTTAGACAGTGCTTGGGTGGAGCCGGCTGTCGTGGTACATGTGGGCACCAACGACATAGGAAAATGTGGGAGGGAGGTTCTGGAAGCCAAATTTAGACTCTTAGGTAGAAAGCTTAAAACCAGAACCTCCAGGGTAGCATTCTCTGAAATGCTCCCTGTTCCACGCGCAGGTCACCAGAGGCAGGCAGAGCTCCAGAGTCTCAATGCATGGATGAGATGATGGTGCAAGGAAGAGGGATTCAGTTTTGTTAGGAACTGGAGAACCTTTTGGGGGAAAGGGGAGTCTCTTCTGAAGGGATGGGCTCCACTTTAACCAGGGTGGAACCAGACTGCTGACGCTAACCTTTAAAAAGGAGATAGAGCAGCTTTTAAACTAGAACAAAGGGGAAAGCCGACAGTCGCTCAGCAGCACATGGTTCGGAGAGAGGTATCTTCAAAGGATACTAATGATGCATTAGAAGTAGGGCATCCCGACAGTGAGGTTCCAAATATAAGAAAAGTAGTCCAAGTGCCTGTAACTAAAAACTCACCTGAGCTAAAACATTCTAACTTATCCCTATCAATTAAAAAGCAGAATGAAAATACAAACAAAAACCAAACTTTGAAATGTTTGTATGCTAATGCCAGAAGTCTAAGAAGTAAGATGGGAGAATTAGAATGTATAGCAGTGAATGATGACATAGACTTAATTGGCATCTCAGTGACATGGTGGAAGGAGGACAACCAATGGGACAGTGCTATACCGGGGTACAAATTATATTGCAAAGACAGAGAGGAGCACCCGGGAGGAGGTGTGGCGCTTTATGTCCGGGATGGCATAGATTCCAACAGGATAAACATCCTGCATGAGACTAAATGCACAATTGAATCTTAATGGGTAGAAATTCCTTGTGTGTCGGGGAAGACTATAGTGATAGGAGTATACTACCATCCACCTGGTCAAGATGGTGAGACTGATAGTGAAATGCTAAGAGAAATTAGGGAAGCTAAGCAAATTGGTAGTGCGGTAATAATGGGAGACTTCAATTACCATCCACACAACAGTGCAAGTAAATGTAGTAGTCCCAAAGAGGTTCAACAAAAGATTTATTGTATTATCACATTGTTATGTGGCAATTCCACTGGCTTCAAACAACAGACTTTGCACAGGGGTCCCTCGACACGGACCCGTGTTTCGCTGAGGCTGCGTCGGGAGGGACATGGGGCTTAAAAAAAGAATCTAAAAAGAAATAGATACATACAGGGACTATATTAAACAATGGACAAGACAGCCAACCAGAATCAGACAAGAATATTATAAAATTCATACCTTAATGTAAATATTTCAGACGTGGCAGGGAGTGCGCCTAATCAATGTTCAAACTGACTTTTAAACATAGCGGAGTCAAAGCGCGTAGGGGAGAGCCAATCACGAGACTTAAGCGAACCAATCAAAACCCTCTGCCGACCCCAAGGCGCCAAACGCAATTCCGTCGGGTCTTAATAGAGAACTTGAATGGTTTTTGTTCGTCTGATTGCGTTTGGAGCCTTGGGGTCGGCAGAGGGTTTTGATTGGTTCGCTTAAGTCTCGTGATTTTTTTCAAACAATCAATGTCCAATATTTTTTGTTGTAAAGAATTACTTCTTGACAATAAGGACTCTGCCGATATCATGACAACTATAATGGCATTGATGTTATATCACAGCTTTACTGCCACGGTAACTTATATGTTCAATGTAAGCCCGTCAACTTTATATCTCTTTGCTTTGAGATGGAAATGTATTAGCGTGTTGAAGTTTCAGAAAGATTTATAACTGAAACCTGCCCGACAACATGAAAGAAAGCACTTATCTTTAAACTTGTTGCCGATTTTTTTCTTTTTTTCAACAAGTCTGTGCTGCACATCGCCGCCAACGTTAACGTTTCGCCTAACGCTTCCTAAGGGCAGGTTGTTCCTCTCTCAGCCTTTGAATGTTCAAGCTCAATTGAGGAAGCTAATATATTTCCATCTCGAAGCAAAGAGATATAAGACGGGCTTACATTGAAGATATAAGTTACCGTGGCAGTAAAGCTGTGATATAACATCAATGCCATTATAGTTGGCTGAAAAGCAGCAGCTTTAAGTTTCCATCTATTGCCGTGATATCAGCAGAGTCCTTATTGTCAAGAAGTAATTCTTTACAACAAAAAATATTGGACATTGATTGTTTGAAAGAAATGAGAAATGAGAAATAATCATGCTTTTATAAAAAAAGAAAAAAAAGGAGACAATAAAGACCAGTGATTGAACTTATTGGCTATACAATTTGTGGTCATTTAGACCTTCTTTTGCCAGTTCTGAGGTCTTTGTCTCTCAATTATAAAATATTGTTAAAATTTATTTAAAAAGTACAATTTTTAATAATGATCAATAATACTGGGTAACTTATGACAGGTCTACACAGTTAGTTTTACCCAAGAGAAGTCTTGCCTCACAAATCTGCTTCACTTTTTTGAAGGGGTTAATAAACATGTGGATAAAGGTGAACCAGTAGACGTAGAGTATTTGGATTTTCAGAAGGCGTTTGACAAAGTTCCTCTTGAGAGGCTTCTAGGAAAAGTAAAAAGTCATGGGATAGGTGGCGATGTCCTTTCGTGGATTACAAACTGGCTAAAAGACAGGAAACAGAGAGTAGGATTAAATGGACAATTTTCTCAGTGGAAGGGAGTGGGCAGTTGAGTGCCTCAGGGATCTGTATTGGGACCCTTTCTTTTCAATATATTTATAAATGATCTAAAAAGAAATATGACGAGTGAGGTAATCAAATTTGCAGATGATACAAAATTGTTCAGAGTAGTTAAATCAACAAGCAGATTGTGATAAATTGCAGGAAGACCTTGTGAGACTGGAAAATTGGGCATCGAAATGGTAGATGAAATTTAATGTGGATAAGTGCAAGGTGATGCATATAGGGAAAAATAACCCATGCTATAGTTACACAATGTTAGGTTCCATATTAGGTGCTACCACCCAAGAAAGAGATCTAGGCATCATAGTGGATAAAACATTGAAATCGTCGGTTCAGTGTGCTGAGGCAGTCAAAAAAGCAAACAGAATGTTGGGAGTTATTAGGAAGGGAATGGTGAATAAAACGGAAAATGTCATACTGCCTCTGTATCGCTCCATGGTGAGACCGCACATTGAATACTGTGTACAATTCTGGTCGCTGCATCTCAAAAAAGATATAATTGTGATGGAGAAGATACAGAGAAGGGCAACCAAAATGATAAGGAGAATGGAACAGCTCCCCTATGAGGAAAGACTAAAGAGGTTAGGACTTTTCAGCTTGGAGAAGAGACGGTTGAGGGGGGATAAGATAGAGGTGTTTAAAATCATGAGAGGTCTAGAACGGGTAGATGTGAATTGGTTATTTACTCTTTCGGATAGTAGAAAGACTAGGGGGCACTCCATGAAGTTAGCATGTGACACATTTAAAACTAATCGGAGAAAGTTCTTTTTCACTCAGTGCACAATTAAACTCTGGAATTTGTTGCCAGAGGATGTGGTTAGTGCAGTTAGTGTAGCTGGGTTTAAAAAAGGATTGGATAAGTTTTTGGAGGAGAAGTCCATAACCTGCTATTAATTAAGTTGACTTATAGAATAGCCACTGCAATTACTAGCAACAGTAACATGGAATAGACTTAGTTTTTGAGTACTTGCCAGGTTCTTATGGCCTGGATTAGCCACTGTTGGAAACAGGATGCTGGGCTTGATGGACTCTTGGTCTGACCCAGTATGGCATGTTCTTATGTTCTTAAGGATGGCAGGCAGGTGATAGGGTTCCCAGGAATATGGCAGCTTTCTAGAAATATTATCACTGACACTCTATCTGCCACTCCTCTAGGAAGCCTGGCCATGCTCCCCCCCCCCCCCCCCCATCCTTCCGCAGCTTTACATATCATCAAAAGGGCCAGACTGCTAAGGGGGACTCCCCTCCCCCCCCCCTGCCCTCTTGGTGATGTCACCTGTGACACACCTGGGGGGGGGGGGGAAGAGCATCATTTCATCCTTCACCTCGGGCAGAAGATTGCCTTGAGCCACCCCTATGCACCATCTCCCACAGGAGAAGGGAGAATTTGCTGTGGTGTGGATGGCTGGATCAGTTAGTCACCTAGGTTGCAGCATGTAGCTGCGAGAACCCCTTTGCTACCTCAGTTCCCAGCATTCAAAGCGAGTCATATCTAATGCTCGGTGCACGTTGTCTCCCTGTCACACGCAGCCTAGGGATAAGACAGAGGCTTGAAGGATTCGAAGACAGGGAGGATGAGGAGGTGCTGCGTGCATTGCGTGTGCTGCATCAGCGGGTCCCAGCTTTACCTGCCCTTCATCCTGCCCATTAATGATCACGTTCCAGAGCTCATGCTGTAGCTGGGAAGAAGAGGCATGCGTGATATCACATGCTCTCAGAAATGAGCTCCTATCAGTTGGTGACTCTTGTTGCTGAAAAGTGCTGAGAGCTGAGCCCAGGTTCTGGCCCGGATCCGGGCATCAGGCGGTGGTGATTTTTCCATGGTACACCAGGTCTGAAGGCACCCCAGTGTGCCATGGCGGACTGGTTGGGAAACACTGTGCTAGATACTGTACTTGAAGAAGTTTCATGGCACATTACCGTATAAACCCCAAAAGGCTTGCAGGATTTTCTTTACAAGCTGTATTCAGCATAATATTTATTTTTTATTTAACAGTTTTATATACCGCAGTTCAGGTAACAAAGTTACTAATCACTTCGGTTCACATTTCAACAAATACAATGACAATATAAAGACTAGTTTATAATGTCTTACATAGAACAGGGTGATTTAACTTGGATAAGAACTAATAAAGAACAGGGAGAGTAAATTTATATACATATGTCTTGTATATACATGTGGGTTAAGAGAATGCTTGGTTGAACATGGCAAATCAACGTGGCATATATGTGCCTCTGGAAGGGGAGAGCAGCAAATCTAATGATAGTGATTCTGAATCTGAAAATGATTTGGGGAAGATACAACATTTCTATTTTAGAAATAGATTGTTCCTACGATGTTTTCCTGTATTTATATGTCATTTATTCATGAATACATATACAAAATATTTTCAGAAAAATATAGTTACAATTTTCAGACTTTTTTGTTTTTGGAAGTCCCACCATCTCTAGAAGTGTGTTTGTGCTTTCCTTCCACCCTGGCACTGCATCACAGTGGGGCCTGGTCTGAGGCCCCACTGCCTTCAAAGACCTCTGCACTATCCCTACTGCACTGCAGGGTAAAGGCAGGCCAAGGCTCAGCCAGGCAGGAGACTGCAGAGGGGAAGAGGGGAAGCCGGCATTTTGACTGGGCTTTGGATGGCTATTTGGGTCCCCAGTTTTGGGTGAGAGTAACCAGAGGTATCTGTTATTCTGATTACCTGATAAGTGAGTTCAGCCTAGATTTGGTTAAATACTCTTAAGTCATGCAGGATGGCATCGTGCTGGGTAATCATATCGGCTTCCCCCATGCTTGGCTCTGCTAATGCCCAGATTTCCTCTGGAGGCTCTTCCTCTCTGCCCAAAGCTGATGTCTCCTCCACATCTTCAGACAGCCTTGTTGCTGAGGATTCCTGATTTGTGAAACTCTCCAGAGGTTCAGTTCTCCATATGCAGGGACTCATCAACTGGGGGAGAATCTTGCAGTGGGTCTTCCTGGAGAAAAAAAAGCTCACAACCTGTATCCATGCCAGAAAGGGGCAGAGGTTAGAGCCAGGGGATGGGGTTACGGTAGGGAAAGGGAAAATACTTTTGGAGAATTCATTTGGAACTTCCCATGGGAACTTTCACAGGTGGGCTTGGCACCTGCTGGGGAAACCAGGTGTAAAGTAAAGTTTGCTAGCACTCCTGTACCCAAGAGCCTTGCTGGCCCACATTTTCAAAGGCAAACTCTGCTGGGTGTTTTCCTTTGGGGGGGGGGGGGGGAAGAGCTTGCAGGTCCCTGGGTACAAAGTAGCTGCAAACCAGCAACCTTCCCTGTCACTGTCAAAACTGCCCCCAGGTGAAATCAGTGACTGAGGACTGCCCTCCCCCACTCCTCCGGACGCAAAAGTGCCCACATGGTTTCACAGCACGAATGCTTTGACTCATGCTCCAAATGGGCACCCGCCTAAGAGCTTTCAAGGACCTGAATGTTTGCCTCTGGATTACATTTCTGCAACCAAAGCTTGTAACTGCAGGTGGGGGAAGCATATTATGCTGGCTACGTGCCAGTCACTACCAATCTGAAGAGACTACACATCAGAGTAAAATGCAAAGAGGAATGTAAGGAGCTAATTGTGCAGATATGTAAACTGCACCCAGTAATAGAAGTTATGTTGCAAAACCACTGATCAGGACCTGCGGTTGAGAGATGTGAAATGATGTTGTCATCAATAACATAAATACAGAGGGGGTGGGGGTGGAATGAAACCTTGTCAAATGAATGCTACCACCATCTTATTTCCCAGTCTAGTATCAAAAGAAGGGGGAGTTCAAAATGTTCAGGACCGGAAACGGTCACATTCCGGAAAACTACTGTCCTGATAAACGTAACCTAAATTAGGATAGGGAACACAGCTCTGTGCACACCCTGGGGGGGGGGGGGGGGGCAAATTTTCAGCAGCCCGGGTTTGCTACAAACTATGCAGGTGCCTTTCACCAGTGGACCTTGTAGCCAATTTATTTATTTATTTTTAAAGAGAAACGACTGGAGCAGGTTCCCTTTGGAAGCTGCCTGCAAGGTGCACACCGTGCGTTCTCTATGGGCAGTGGGACAGGGGGCCAAACCGCCTAGGCCCACCCATTGCGTGATCTCCTGACCTCATCTGCCCGCTGCCCCCTTCCTCCCCAGCTGGCAAGGCTTCTCTTTAATCTGGCTGAAAGCACTGCACATTGACAGACCGATGCAGAAAGGTGCGTTGAGCCGAACGTGCCATTTTGACTGCACTTCACTGTGCATTTTCTGTTGCGCAAAACTTAACTGCTGATGCAGCAAGGAGCTTTGCGTGTAGAATATGCATGTTTCTACATGGGAGCACTGCTTAGCGCCTTCACATGGAAATCCCATGCAAATGAGGGGCGTTAAGAAGTACTGCCCGATGCAGAGAGACTGCATCTGGCCAGTGCACCTTTTATAATGCTGGAAACTTAACTTCAGGTCAGAACTGGAGTTAAGTTTCCAGCGCTACTGCACTGGCCCTTAAAAACCCTAAAAAAAAGGGGGGGAAATGTTTAAGAAGTTTTACAATGTCCACGGATAAGTAGCAGCTGCCGTCAGTTTTGGCCTGTCACGGATGCCTCCCCACCCTTCCTGAGTTAAAATGTGTGTTGGACCTGATCCCAATGCACATTTTACACTCCGTGCGCTTTTTAAAACTCTCAATGCATTTGCATTTCATTAGTTACCGCATCGCGAGTTAAGAAAGAAGATCTGGGCGTTAAAAATGTGTACTGAAAGCCAGCACACATTTTCTTAGAGAGCAGACTATTGCATCGGCCTGTGAGAAAGCTGTGAATGTTCACAGCAACCTTGAGCCACTCTGAATGGGGTGGAAGTTTTCACCAGGCAAATGTAGCTGGCCAGCTATTTATCTGGCTAGATCTCTTTGGAGATTGTCTTTCAGTAACTTCCATTTATCCTGATTTGTGGTTTTGGAGAGCAGGATACATGGCACCGTAACTCCAGAAATAACTGTAATGCCCATGGATACAAAAGGATAGAGGGTTCCGATCTGAGATGCTTTCAAACTAAGTACAAATACACATATTTCTGGCATTGAAATAAGCAAAACATACCAATTTCAATCGTTCCACAAGCTGCTGCTCTTATTTTGATGCAGGGACATAAACCAAATTTCTTGCTCTCCAGAGGCGAATGATCTTACGTGCCAAATGAGATAATTTGAATAAGAACCTGTTGGGCGTGTTGGGCTTGTGTGATTCATTTCCAACAGCAATACCAATTTAAGCAAGAATATAGAAACCATCCTGGGTCATCATTTTGGTGATAATAGGGAAGGCAGGGCCCAAGAAGGATGTCCACAACTTTTATTTATTTATATATTAGGATTTATTTCCTGCCTTTCCGAGCGATTTTTCACCCAAAGCATGGTACAATGGCTTAATTCATTAAGATGCTAAAATCTGAATAAATAACATAGAGCTGCAGTGTGATAGGTGGGTAATCATCAGTAGAGGCAATAAATGCGCAAACAATTAGGTAAAAGAAAAATAAAGCAAACTGAGGTACAGTGTCATAGGTACACAAGAATGCCGTATGTAGGGGTATAGTGTCATTGATAGGTACACGAGGACTTAATAGCTTGCAATCAGTATGACTGGGTGTAATGTGGTCTTGGGCCCCAGGTATGCTGTAGATTAGTGGTCTTCACTAATTTTTAAGTAGACGCCATTTTCGATACAAAGGGGCTAGAAAAGGAGGCTGGCCAAGTTTCCTGTGCAGGGACAGGGGCCAACAACATTACCAGCTGGCACATACCAATGACATCATGATCCTACCATTCTCTCTCTCTCTCTCTCTACCTTGTGCCAACACATTCTCATCCTATCTCAACCCTGTATCCAGTCTTTTTTAAACTCCCCTACCCATCCCTAGCAGTTTCCCTCTCTCTCAATCCTTCCATCAGCCTCCCTCTCTTTTAATCCCTGTCCCCCATACACAGCAGACACAGCTTCTCCCTTAACATCCCAATAGCAGCAGCAGCCTCTGACCCCCCAATCTCCCTGCAGCAACCTCTGATCTGTTCACCCCTCCCCATTTCAGCAATGTATGAATCCCCTCCCATATAGCAGCAGCAGCCGCCACTGAACCCCTACCCCCTTCTGCCATACAGCGGTGTCTCTTACTGTGGTCCGCTGCAAGGGGAATGCAGAAGACCAGCCGTGGCCCAGGATCAATAGCGCTTCCTCTTGTCTTAGTGCATGGAAAATTAAATCATTGCCACTGTCTCTTTTCCCATTGGCTGTCACTGCCTCCTCCATCCCTTCCTGTACCCTTTCAGCCAGCATGGGCCCTTTGAGAAGCCTTTGCGTCATTGGCCCATTCAGGAAATCTCCTGTTCCCTTATGATGATGGAGAAAAATGTGAACTGAAAGCCACAGTGGGGATGGAATTTGTGGTCTGCAGCAGCTTTCAATAGACCTTGGGCCTTACCCGCTGTAGAGTCCTGGAACCATCATTCATAAAGCAATTCACAACGTCGCACCTATATCTCTACAAACCCAACTTCGTCCACACTTATCTTCCAGACCCATCAGAAGCGCCTACAAAGGCACGTTAGCCGCAGCTCCTGCCAAATCAACACTAAGAAAAAGAGCACTCTCCACTGCGGGACCACACCAATGGAATGCGCTCCCACCAGACCTTCGACTCGAACCCAATCTACTAGAGTTCAAAAAAAGGTTAAAAACCTGGCTCTTCAGGCAAGCTTTCCAATAGGCACCTCCTCCTGACTTTCAGATCCAACCATTGCAGGGTGTCACCAACACCTTGCCACTTAATTTTCATACCGTACTTGCTTATTCGCAATTCTAACAGTCATTATTCACCTTTATATAACCGTCTACTGCAGACCATATTCGCTTCTAAAGTTCTTTGTAAAAAAAGGTTAAATCTGTTAAATGCTATTGTTACATTCTATGTTACTTGTAATAATGTTCAATGGTTTATTGTTATTGTTCCATGTTCTATGTAAAAAAACCCAGGTCTAACTTCCCAGACCAGGGCAACCTCTTTCGTTACTTGTAAACCGGACTGATTTGTATTGCATACAGGAATTCCGGTATGTAAAAATTTAAAATAAATAAATAAATAAAATAAACCCATACCTGGGAACTTTTGAATCCTCCTCACCCTGAGATTTCTCAAGATTAGCGGGAAGGTGTGTGTGGGGGGGGGGGGGGGGGGGGGGGGGGGGGGGAGGGAGCAGCCATTTATCACCAACATTAGTTATCATTCATATATTCATCACTATTATTCAATTCGCTATTATTCAATCAATGTAATCAATATCAATATTTAATATTAATCTTCAATCCATCAGGCAGACCAATGAAACCCTGCCCAACCAACCCAACCTGAGTTGAAAGTGTGCTCTTACTGTGGTGTATATATAGTCATCGTGTTTGCCTTCTTATAGTTCTCTTTCTCTCTCTCTCTCTCCCCTTGATTGAAGCCGTTGGCACAGTGGCCCAGAGATTTTATAGTTGGACCTGGAAATTTGACTAAATTTCCAGAGTCTCCGAGCTAAATCCATAGAGTTCCCAGGTATGCTGTGGGGAATACAGTTCATACTGTACCTAGTAAAGAGGGGTGCAGAGTGACTGGGCATCTAGCACTTCCGTAGCTGCAAAGTAGCAAGTCCTAATTTATTTAATGCCACTTCAATAACCATCGAATTAAGAACTCCAGTCCCTATATCTGCACACCCTAAAATGGCTCCCAATTTATCCTGTTTAATCCTTCTCCTTGGGGGTATTCAGATCTCTTTCTAGTTATTAATTAATCCAAATAAAGTAAAAAAAAAACAAAATCAGTCTTCACAAAAACATTAAACAGGTGCTGCTCATATAAATAAATAAATAAATAAATAAATATATATTAAATATATATATATATATCTATATATCTATATATATATAATATGGAGGAAAGGCCTAAAAAATAAATACAGTGTGTAATTGCATATTCATAGAGAATTAAGCAGATAGGGTTTTCATAATTATCGGTCAAAAAAACCCTCCATACAAAGACCCTTTATTAAATCCTTGAGAAAAAGTTGTTTTGTATATTTTTATAATTTTGAAATTCCAAATAATCCACCTCCCAAATGAACAAATAAAACTGAAGAAACTTATCTGAAAAGCTAAAGCACAAAGGGTGCCATTGAACTAGTTTACTCTGAAAAGGTTGCTAAATCCATAGCTGATGTTGGCCAGCATTACAGCTGCTTCAGTAGGGGATGAGAGGACTGATTTAACTGTCTAAGGGCTAGATTCATCAAACTATCACCTGGCTGTGAGAGAGAGAGAGAGAGAGAGAGAGAGAGAGAGAGAGAGAGAGAGAGAGAGAGAGAGAGAGAGAGAGAGAGAGAGAGAGAGAGACTACCCTTAAGGCCTTCCTAGTACTTAAGTATTTATTCCTCTATAGGAGGCCCACCTAGTAGCTCGAGGTGAGGTTTAGGTATTAGTGTAAGGGTTAGGGGCCACTTTGACATTCAGAGTGAGACGTACGAACCATATAGTGCACTCTTGTGAAGGTTTGTTGTCCTTCGGAGTGAGGAAACTCAACCAAAGATGAGATTTGTGCAATGTTTTCTCAACCTAGCTTGATGTTAACCCAGGTAGAGAGAGTCCATCAAGCTAGGTTGAGAGAACATTTTACAAATTCTCATCTTTTCTCAGCTTTTTGCAGCTTGGAAAATAACCCCCTAATTTTTGTGAGTTGTGAAAATCAGATCTTCATGTGCTAACCAAGCTCTCATGCATTGCACTCCAGCTTAGAGTATAGTATATAACTTATGAATCCTGCACCCTGCGGGCACTGTTAGCCTCTCTGAGGGGGTAACAGTTTCAGTTTCGCCAAAACAGTCTACCCAAGTAAATACCCATTCAGCTGAATAAACCGCTTTCAAAACAGTCCTTGGGGATGTTGCACACGCAGTAACTTTTGCTCTTCTTCCTTGCAAACCCCAACCTATCTCCCTGGAATCTGTAAATCAGACTTGGTCTGTCTGAGGAGGGAAGGAGGAAAGGTGAAGGAAGACAGGGAGGCGGGAAAGAAAAGCATTTGCATAGGAGGGAGAAAAACATGGTGGACGTGGATGTGTATGAGAGAAGTATTGATTGTATTCGCAGCCCCTCTCATCTTCCCCCATGCTGATCACCTCTAACTTCCCCCGAAGTCAGTCTCCTCTCCTTTCCTCTCTTCTCTGTCTCACTCCTAACCCCTCTCAGCTGATCTATCAACCTCTCCCAGTTGATATCCTTGCATCACCCTCATCCAAGCTGATCCATTCACATTCACCCCCCTAAGCCTATCCCTTTACAGCACCCCCCCCCCCAACCAATTTCTTCACATCTTCCAGCTGGTCCCCTCTCACCCACCTCTAACTGATCCCCCACATCCTCCCCCCCACATCAGTCCAAGCTTATTCCCTCTTTCTCCCTCACTAGCCCCTGCGCTCTCTCTCTCTCTTTCTCACTCGCTCTTCTCCCTCTACTCCATGCCAATCCAGGCCAGCAGGATGACAGCGTTGGCGCTTCAGGACCCGGCCTCCTCCTCCACTGCTCAGGGATTCAGCTTGCGATTTGAACTGTAGGGCCGTGAGGTTCCTAGCGCAAGCTGGGCCCTGAGGCAAGGGAAGACGATGTAGCCCAAGACATGCCCGTTCTCCTCTTTCTGCTGGCTGGCCCAGATCAGAGGGAGTCAGCCTGGGTGTAAGGGGGATCAGGGACGCATTGCCCGGGCAGGGGTGGAGGGGAAGGAAATGGGGAAAGGACAGCAATGCGTACCCGTGTGCCCAGTCAGCCACTGGTCTCCCTCTCCCCCTCTCCTCTGGTACCACAAGGGACTAACCAGTTCCATAGCAAGGACCAGCATCATGGGAGACCAGGGGCCCCTGATCTTATTTTGTGTGTGGGTTTGGCTGATTGAAATTGATTACATTTTATAAACTAAAGCGAGGGGGGGGGGGTGTAGAGAAGACTTTCCTGCCTGGATGGATTAGGAATCGGCTAGGGGAGGGGAGTGTCCACGTCTAGTGGGGTTGGGAAGGTGACAGACCTATCCTGCCAGAAGGCCACATTTTCTACTGCTCAGGAGGTGCTGTATACTTTACACACCCAACAAAAGCAGTTCTTGTTCTCTGATTGTTTGTTTGCCTTCAAAGTTAGTACCTCTTTTGATGTGTTAATTGACAAGAGGAGGAGGAGACAAGCACAGGGAGGGGGGGAAGAGGAGAGAGTTTAACTCTGGTAAGGAGAGCTGCCCTGTCAGAGGGCCTTTTGTAATTCAGCTGCAACATCTGGCCCTTGTTTGCATGATCACTGGTGAAATCAAAGATCTCTCCTTCGTCTAATCATTAGTCGTTTTAATATTTAACTGTAAAAAATACTTTTCAGCTTGCCCAGGGGCTAAGGACAGAAAAAGAAAGTGGGGGAGAATGTCAGATCAAATTGTGCCGCGCTCCTCCTTAAAAGTGTAATTCAATCAGCATGAGAAAATTAAAATGGTAATGAATTAATTATGCTTTAATTTTGACTGTAAACCTCTATCGTTGGCCCTTGCAATCTTCTTTCAGCAGATGAATATTATTTACTTATTGAACTAGAAGCCACTGTAATTCAGAGAAAGAACAAATATTCCACTGTATAAAGGCATTTTTTTCTGTTTTCTGTACCTGGGAAGTACTCTTACATGCCCTAAGTGTTTTTAGGCTCAAAAAGTTACATTTTTATTTTAAAATTAAAAATGTTAAATTTTAATCTATTTTACATGTATGCCCCCCTCCCCCTTTTGTTGGGGATCTCCTTTGATGGCTGCAGGGGTGGTGAGCGACCCTTCTACGGCTTCAGAACAGACAGAAACCAGAATTCAGTCCAGTGGGGACCAGCAAAAGCCGGGAGGCCCATGGGAAGACTTGCACTTAACCAGAAAAAATACAGATCTCACCAGGGACTTATACAGCGGCGATATCACCTCCTGTGTTTCCTGATCATTCCTCTACCTCTGTAGCCTAGCATCTTTCTGTTTTACTTTTGCCATTGTTTTATTCACTCGTTTGGCCACTATGGTCATCTCCAGGTCCCGCACGTGCTTTGTGATTAGAAGAATTTTACCCCTTATATTGTACTGCTCCCCTGGGTTTTTGCAGCCCAAATACACGACTGCATTTTACAGCCTTAAATCTTATCTGCCGGCCTCATGTTTTTCACACCTTTATGGCTCTCTATCCTATTGCGATTTAGGAAGGGCCCGTGCAAGGGGATTAGGCGCTCTAGGCACCTTCTGCCTTGCATTGCCCCCCGCCCCCAGTCGTGCTGACGCCTCCCAGTCACGGCCCCGTATCCTTCCACTTGGTTTTCTGGGGCCATGAGCAGGTGGCCCCACATGGCTTGCGCTCCCTAATGGCTGGTGCCGTAGGCCCAGGTCTAGCTCGCCTACTGCTTCCACCGGCCCTGGATTTAGGTATTATCTGTAAAAAGACAAACGTTTCCCAACAATCCTTCCACAGTGCTGCTCACTAAAATGTTGAAAAGAACCAGTCCGAGAGCTGAACTTTATGGCACACTGCTAGTAATGCTCCTTTCCTTGGCTTGAACTCCATTTACCACTACCCTTTGTCACCTCCCACTCAACCAGTTCTTAACCCAGTTAGCCACTTCAGGGCCCATACCAAGGGTGCTCAATTTATTTAAAGGTCACCTGTGCGGAAACAAAGGCTTGCTGAAATCCAAGTACACTACATTTAGTGCTCTCCCCTGATCAAACTCTCTGGTCACCCAGTCAAAGAATCTGATTGGATTTGGCAGGTTAGCATGCTTTTTTTTAAAATCCTGATGCATTAGCACACCTTTAGCTTACTGCCATCAGGAGTTAACTCTTCTTTAGCATGTGAGTGAAGAAATTGTGCACTGAAGTTCATGTACATTCTTCACACGTGTCTTATTACATCAAACAAGTCAGCAAAATAGGAGTGCAGAAAAAGTGACACTCCTTACACGTTAGTAATAGGTCGCTTCTTTATTCAAGAGGAAATTCCAAAATCTTAAAAATATCCAAATGATATAGCGAAGGTAGTCCCCTGACATGGACCCTGTGTTTCGCCACAAAGGTTGCTTCAGGAGGGACAGAAATCTGGATTTCATGCACTAAAAAACAAATAAAATAATAATATTAAAGTAAGGACCAAGCACATTGGGATACATAATACAAAGCTTACAAGTACATACCTCTTACAGACACATTCTTCAATTCAAAGGAGTTCGTTTACATTGTAAACCCTAAGTAATTTAAAGATGGCAAAAAAATTGGCGCCAAGAAGCTAGTCAATAAACTAGATCCAAATGTTATCCAAGACAGCCAATCAGATTGAATGATGACCTCAAAGTTGAAAGCGTACGTCAAGTCACATGATAATCGTAGCAATCAATCAGTGAGAGGTATGATGTCATAATCAAAGGTAGGTACATTTAGAGAAACAATAGTGAAGCTGAGGAACCTGCTTGATGCTATAGGTTACATATCTCCAAAAGATGTGGGTTGATAACACAAACCCAGATGTAGATATGTATTATTCAATAAATCAATAATGTTCCAAGCAGCAATGAGAAAAGCAAAGAATAGATGTAAAGCATTATAATGAGATACACTAACATAATTACAATACAGACATGAAGGGTGGCGAGAAAAAGGCGGAAACGTCCATGTTCGCCGGCCATGTAATCTTCCAACATGGCCTTGAGTGCCTGAAAAGTTTGTAGCAGTACGCACATGGCGGAACCAAAGGGACGCCTAATTCTAGGCTTCAGCCTTGAACGCCTGACAAGTTTGTAGCAGTAGGGACATGGCGGAACCAAAGGGACGCCTAATTCTAGGCTTCTTCAGCCTTGAGCGCTTGGACAGTTTGTTGCAGTACGGACATGGCGGAACCAAAGGGACGCCTCAACGGATGCCGGGAGCAGGTGGCAGGGTGCTTGCACGTGTAATGCCATGGCCCGGACGGCCATTTTCTTAATGCTATCCAAGAAGCCCAGAGGGAGAATGCCAAACTTCACCCAAGGCGATGTGAGGCTGCTGGCCTCCCTAATTGTGGAGACCGAACGGCACCTCTACTTCAGCCCTGGGTGCCCGCAGAACCAGGACAGGGCCAACGAGGCCTGGAGGGCGCTCAGGGCCCAATTCAACGCCCAGGCTTCCTACCCGAGGGAGGTAAGTTCGTAGGCCTCTGTTTCTTGTTATCTTCTAACACGCAGGTAAAAAAACAAGTAAAATTACATTCACTATATTTTGGGGGTTGTTTTGTATTGCTGTGGGTGACAATAGGAAAACTGACACTTGACTTGTTTGAACCAAGGAAATTACATTTATTTGGGTGGTTGTTTTGTATTGCTGTGGGCGACAATAGGAAAACTGGCACTTGACTTGTTTGAAGCAAGGAAATTACATTGAGTATTTGAGTGGTTGTTTTGTATTGCTGTGGGTCACAAAAGGAAAACTGACAGTTGACTTGTTTGAAGTAAATTACATTTAGTATTTGGGTAGTTGTTTTGTATTGCTGTGGGTAACAAAAGGAAAACAGACACTTCACTTGTTAGACTTGTTTGTTTTGAAATTTTTTTTGATTGAAAAGCAAAGTAAACGTTTTAATTCAACTTGTGTTTCCTATTTCTATTGTATTACCGCCAGGTTGAGGCATTGAAAACGCGGGCAAGGCGCATCCGGAGGGAGGAGCCGGAGTACCTGCGGACCCTGCGGGCCCACCGCAGAGCGGAAGGTATGTTCTGTTAGCAATTGTCATGGTTGACCTGCAAGCGGCAAGGTCTTCTTTACAAATGCCATGAAGAAATTTAACTTTTGTACCATTCTTGATCGTTGCATGCGCAGCTGTGACAATTTTTCTATTTCTGTTTTCAGAGAGCACCACAGATGACACTTCTAGCGGCGAAGAATACGCTCCTCCTGAAGAACGCCACGGTGAGCCTTTAATAGCATCGGCATACTTAAAATATGTGTATGTTTAATGCCATTTGGCACGCCTATGAAATGTGCATTTGTAAATGTCATACTCTCTGTAATGCTAGAGGTTATGTTCCTTTTAAAATGTTGCTAAGTTCTCCCTCCTACTGTTGTGGATGTTTGCATGTGCGACAGCAGTAACGCTTTTACTTTTTCTCTTTTCAGACACATCGGCAGAGGATGACATGGAGGACGCAGCAACACCCCGCATGTCCCCTGAGCCAGTTATTGTTGCCCCCCCCCCCCCCCGTGATTGAGCCACCCCCCATAATTGATGCACCCCCCCTTAATGAGCCCCACCCAGTTATTTTTCCACCCCACCTCTCTCCTGCCCCACCTGCCCCACCTGCCATGGGAGACGGAAGCCGCGAACTTGGACGTCCGGCCGGGCGCTCAAGGCAGCGGCCATGGACATTGGAAGGCAGCGGGGCCTCTGATCATGGATGCCCGGATAGAGGTGGGAACATCCATGAATGGAAGCTGCAACCTTGCATGTCCAGCCGGGCGCCATGGACGTTGGAAGGCATCGGGGCCTCCGATCATAGATGCCCGGATAGAGGCGGTAATGTCCATGAATGGAAGCCCCGACCTTGGACGTCCGGCCGGGCGCCCGGACGTGGAAGGTTGGGGGTGGCCTCCGAACAAGAGGACGTCCGGATGCTCAGGGCCCTGGTGTCCATATGGGGTCTGTAGAAAAGAACCATCCACTTACCTGGTGGAATGGCATTTGAAATGGCAAGTATGGCGCCAGCGCACCATGGATACTGTATAGGTGCTGTATACCGCTCTATACAGTAAAATGGATTGCGAACGCCTACCGCTTCATAGGCACGCTTTGGACACTCGTTTGCCGCTGCTTGGATTTGCGTCTAATTTGAATACTGAATCGAGCGGCTTGTGAATCAAAATGTGCGCGCATCAAACGCGTGGGCACCCGGCACTGCCGCACTTTTTTTTACGCGTCCATACTGTATCGGCCTGAGAGGGAGGGAGCGGACAAGCCCTCCTGCCCAAATCTTCCTATCAGGGAGTTCCACACTCACCTCCTAGTCCTGGCACCGCTTCTTTCCTCTAGCGGCACGGACTCCAGGTCTGCATCAGCAAATGAAGATGAAGAACATTCAGGTCAGGGGTCATAGGCTGACTGGCTCTGTGGCACCCCGCCCCTTTCTCCTCCACAAGTATCCTGTTTACCAAAGAAACCCGTGCAAGGGCAAGAGCCTCATAGCATGCAAGGGGCTGCAGGATTTGGAGCCGGCACCACAGAGGAGAGAAGCGGCGCCGCAGTGGCAGGCTCGGAATTAGGCATGGAAGTGGTGGTGGCGCCACTCTTCTGTTTATAAATATTTGGTCAAATAGACAGAAAAATCCGGGAATAACTAGTATGTAATCAATATGAAAACATTAACTAGTCATATTTAGAATCTTTGCTGTAAGAAATCACTGCAGTTGCTTTATGTTAATTCTAACTATTAAAATCTATTTCACCTTTATTTATTGTCATATTTATTATTGTCATTATTCAATTTTTATTGAATAATTATGACAATAAGTAAAGGCGAAATAGATTTTAATAGTTAGAATTAACATAAAGCAATTGCAGTGATTTCTTACAGCAAAGATTCTAAATATGACTAGTTAATGTTTTCATATAAATATTTGGTGTCAGAGGCAGTTGCTTACATAGCCTAAGGCCTAAATTTGGCCTGCTGAGTCTCTGGTGTATTGTATATTGATCTCATGCACATTCACTGTTTTAATATAATTGAAAGTGGGAATACAACAGTGATGAGGTAGAAATGGCTCTTCTTCCTGGTTTAGCAATATGAGAATGTTTAGTTAATGCACTGAACATATACTGTATATTTTATGCCTGTTTTTAATTGTGAACTGCTTCAGTTGTTAGAGAACGTGGTTTGTAAATAATTTTAAATAAATAAATTCGCTGTGGATATCCTGTAGAGACCCCAGGTCAAGTTTGGGAAGCTCATTTCATACTGGGGTCTAGAGGGAGCTCCAGTCTGTGGTCCTTGTCTGAAGATTGCTACTGCAGTGGTGGGAGTGGCATATTGGGAAAAACCCTGGTCCTTGCTAGTGAAGGCTCAGAGAAACATGGAAAATGGCAGCAGGTAAAGACCGTGAAGCCCGTTTGGTCTACCCATTCCTGAGGCAATACTACAGAGCCTTAACCGATCCGCACTTCCTTGTATCTAGGGGCTTCCTCTATGTTTACCCCATTCTTTCTTGAATTCTGCTGTCGTTCCTCCACCACCTCTAGTGAGAGGACTATACCCTGTATCCATCCACCGCCCGGTCTGCGGACAAACACTTCCACTTATTTATGTATTTATTACTTGGGTTTAATACCTGCCTTTCTGAATACGAAGCTCACCGAAAGCAGGTTAGAGCACACTAGACTATCAGCTTACAGCCAGGTCATTTGTAGCTTCATGTTACAAAGGCGTAAGCAGGTTTGAGTGCCAGCAGTAGCACAGCGCATTTCAACAAAATAAGGTGTGCCTCAAAGCCTAACTGAATCGATGGGCAATCCTGACTAAGCTCTAACTGCTCTTAACTCGAACAAGAAATAGCTCCATGGTAAAACTCTGGAATGCAGCAGCATGTTTGAAGGCACATTCCCCATAGCCAAGTTAGCAGCTTTGGGTTCTGGGTTCGGAACTGAAGGCTCGATTTTTCTAGAACTGCAATTCCAGTGGAGCAGGCAACCCCCCGACCAAGAAGAAACTGTGGCACCCTTCCTTCCTTAAAGTTTTAACAAACCGTGCTCTATTCGGTTTTGAAGACCCTGGGTAATGGTGCATTGAAAGAAGCTGAGGTCCATGATCTGGGCTAGAGATCACTAAGGTTGGACGATCAAAGGTGGGACAAAAATACAGTATATCGGTGTGCGACTGGATTGGATTTGGGCAAGCAAGCCCAAAGAAAAAAGTGAACCCAGGCTTCTCCTTCCTCCTCACCAAATAATAATGATAAAAAAAAAATAAGGCTTAGTTGTCAGAAGATGCTTCCACTTAACCAGTTTATAATAAGTGAGACAAAGCATGTTAGCTTCTTACCCCAGAAACTGACAGAAGCACTCTGAGCTGCAGCTGCAGTAATATGCTAACTAAAATTTGGAAACCTTTGCGTAGTCTGTTTAGAGGGACCTTCGTTTTCTGCTTTTAGTTTATTTTTTCCTAGGAATTTCAATGTAATAAAAAATAATCAGTGAAAAAATGACTTTTTTATAACAAATAGGAGAAAACGAGTGAAAAAGTCATTTTTCCTCAGATTTTTTTTTTTTTTGTTATAACATTGAAATTCCCAGGAAACATAAGATAAAAACTATAAACGAAGGTCCCTATCTGTTTAATACTGGCATTCAGGCTCACAAACAGCTGAGGCAGCTTTCTAGAGGCTAAAACCTTTGTCTTATTTTGACTCGTTCTTTGCTTGAACTTTTATCACCAAATAAAACAGAACATAGGAAACATAATGTCCCCGTTCCTGAATTTCAGGTACTATGCTCAGGTATGAGCTTTGGTTTTGTGTGTGTATGTGGACCCGGGGGGGGGGGGGGAGCACGTGTGTGTGTGTGTGTGTGGGGGGGGGGGGTGCAGTTATACCATGGTTACTAGAGATGTGAATCGTGTCCTCGATCGTCTTAACGATCGATTTCGGCTGGGAGGGGGAGGGAATCGTATTGTTGCCGTTTGGGGGGGTAAAATATCGTGATATATCGTTAAAATCGTTAAAACCCGCTAAAACCCACCCCGACCCTTTAAATTAAATCCCCCACCCTCCCGAACCCCCCCCCAAATGACTTAAATTACCTGGTGGTCCAGCGGCGGTCCGGAACGGCAGCGGTCCAGAACGGGCTCCTGCTACTGAATCTTGTTGTCTTCGGCCGGCGCCATTTTCCAAAATGGCGCCGAAAAATGGCGGCGGCCATAGACCAACAGGATTCGATGGCAGGAGGTCCTTCCGGACCCCCGCTGGACTTTTGGCAAGTCTTGTGGGGGTCAGGAGGCCCCCCCCAAGCTGGCCAAAAGTTCCTGGAGGTCCAGCGGGGGTCAGGGAGCGATTTCCCGCCGCGAATCGTTTTCCGTACGGAAAATGGCGCCGGCAGGAGATCGACTGCAGGAGGTCGTTCAGCGAGGGTTCCGGCGCCTCGCTGAACGACCTCCTGCAGTCGATCTCCTGCCGGCGCCATTTTCCGTACGGAAAACGATTCGCGGCGGGAAATCGCTCCCTGACCCCCGCTGGACCTCCAGGAACTTTTGGCCAGCTTGGGGGGGGGCCTCCTGACCCCCACAAGACTTGCCAAAAGTCCAGTGGGGGTCCGGAAGGACCTCCTGCCGTCGAATCCTGTTGGTCTATGGCCGCTGCCATTTTTCGGCGCCATTTTGGAAAATGGTGCCGGCCGAAGACAACAAGATTCAGTAGCAGGAGTCCGTTCCGGACCGCTGATGTTCCGGACCCCCAGGTAATTTAAGTCATTGGGGGGGGTTCGGGAGGGTGGGGGATTGAAGGAGGTAGGATTTGGCAAGGAAATGTTTAAGTTATTTGGGGGGGGTTCGGGAGGGTGGGGGATTTAATTTAAAGGGTCGGGGGTGGGTTTTAGCGGGTTTTAGTGTGCCGGCTCACGATTCTAACGATTTATAACGATAAATCGTTAGAATCTCTATTGTATTGTGTTCCATAACGGTTTAAGACGATATTAAAATTATCGGACAATAAGTTTAATCGTCCTAAAACGATTCACATCCCTAATGGTTACTTTCCTCCATCATCCTTTGGCTTTGTGTCCAATTTAAAACTCCTGCTCTCCCGAAGTTAGAACACTGTAGCCCCTCATTTTAGGCTAGCAGGCATTTTGGCTCCTACATTATTCCACATCAGTACTGGGACCAGCTTTCTCTGCAGCCAGGGCAGACATACAGAATGATGCCCCTCCCCTTGACTTGCATTCAGCGCCGGTGTAAGGGAATTAGGCGCCCTAGGCACCTAGGGAGTATGCAGGGCAAAGTGTGGGGGGAGAAATAGGGGAAGGCAAGGCACAGGTTGGATTGGGGGATACAGGGGAAGGAGTGGGGGGAAGTGAAAGGGGACGCTGGCACATGGTGGGGTAAGGGAACGAGGAGGGGTGCTGGATAGGAGGGGCGAGAGAGAGAGGGGTGCTTTGCTGGAACTGCCAGCACCAAAGGAAAAGGTGTTGGATTGGACCAGATGTAAGCAGGGCCAGCGGAAGCATTAAGTGAACTAGGGCCTGGGCCTAGGGCGCTGACCATTAGAGGGCGCGAGCCATGTGGGGCTGTGAGCGGCGGCGCCAAATAGGTGTGGAAATTTGGCAATTTCCACTCCTCTTGGCCGCTACGACGCCCCGCTCGCGGCCCCACATGGCTCACACCCCCTAATGGGGGTAGGGGCGCGACTGGTTCTGCCTTCAGTACTGCACGTAGTATAATGAGCTGATTAATATGTGAATACATGCTAACCAGCTCATTACTACCCTAAACCATGCAAATCAAATAATGTGGCTTGCCTCAAAAATCCCAAGCTGCATTATTTGCGTTGAAATTAGTTACAGTTCAAGAGTAGAAGTTAACTTCCCCTGGGAGCGTCCTAATGCTCCTGGGGCCCTATTTTAAAGAGGCCGCTCAGCTCTGAGTAATCCCCCCTACCCAAGATGCAGAAAACACCCTGGGGGTTTTCCATAGCCCCCCTCCCCCACTGCCCCTGGAGGTTGCCATTGTGTGATAAAAAAAAGAAAATTAAAATTTTGTCTGTGGCAAGCCCCATCCCCAACCCCCAACCATTCCCTTAAACAGTTAATTACCCTCCTGTCTCCGCCCCCCCCACACACACACTTACAATTTCAGCCTTGATGATGTAATGGGGTTCCAGAGCACCCCCTAGGCACAAACCCAATGAAGGCTATATTTCAAAATGGTACCAGCTGCCCCATCATGTGATAGCTGCAAAGGCATGGACCACTTGGCCAGTGTCATTTTCAAAAATGGCCACTGCTGAGCCTAGAGCCTAGGGGGCGCTCCAGGCTCCCATCACACCAACAGAGTTGACATTATAAGTGCAGGAGAGGTCTGGATAGTAGGGGTCCCAGCCTTCAAGGGGGTAATTAGTTGTTTAAGGAGAGGGGTTGGGAGATGTGGCTTGCCACAGACCTTTGGCTGTCTCCAGGGGCAACAGGGGATCCATGGAGATTTCCAAGTCTTTTTACTGCATCTTAGGGGAGGGAGTTTTTTGTGGCCACCTTTAACACATGGTGGCTGCCATCACATTATATTTTGGGGTGAATTACCGCTGCTTTGCAAGTCTCATGACAGTTTCCCCTCCATAAAAAATTCCACAGCTAAGTAAATGAGGTCCTTAGATTGTGAGCCTTCTGGGCCCGGGAAATACCTATAGTACCTGAATATAATCCACTTTGAAATGCCTGAAAGGCAGAATATTAACCAAATCATACTTTTAAATATTAAACTTTGTTCTGAAAAACAAATATACATATCTATATAAATAAAAATGTAAATGTTCGTTTGTTCAAAATCTGAAATCTCCGAAAGTTCTTCACCGATTGCTTTGAAATTTTGACACAATGTTGCATTCGAATACGCGCATGTTTTTATATACCTATATTATATAGATGTCACACCTGTGACAGGTAAAAACATGCTTTTTGGGGGAAAACAGCGCCATCTGTTGGACGTAAAAGCAACACACGCTATCTACAATATAAATGGGCTCTGACCGACGGACCGCAAATGCGCAGTAGAGAGCAGCTCTACCGCGCATGTGCGGACCATAGAGCTCTGTGCTACGTGCCGGGTGTCACAGAGGGGAGGAGGAAAGGGCAGACGAGTCGCCGCTCCGAGAAATGCCTCAGCCCGTTCCTCCGCCGCTGGGGAAGGGGGGAGGGAGTAGGGATTGCTGGACAGTTACAACAGGAGGAGGAAAGGATAGAACAGTCGCCAAGCCAGTCCGTCCACCGCCAGGGAAGGGGGGGAGGGAGTTGGGACGGCCGGAGCAGAGCAAATGCAGTAGGAAGCGGCTGTGAAGAGATCACAAGCAACTGCAGCCTGCAGCAGCCAAAGCGCAAAGAGCTGAACAGAGAACAGCTCACCCTCCTCCCCCGCCTCCTGAGTTCTGCAGATAAGGAGAAGTCAAGTAAATATCCCGCAACTGCGGGGGGGGGGGGGGAGGGGGAAGGCAGTGCTGACAAGCCGTCCGTGGGTCTCAGCCACCACGGGAAGAGTTTACATGGGCATCGCACCAACCCCCACTCCCAGCAAAGCACCGTGATGAAAGTGAAAGCCAGAGCAAAGTAAGCTAGGCAACGTGTCCCAAATCTTTTGCAGTGCTTGCTGCCTGCCCTTTGCGAGGGGGGAAGGACGGAGTGTTTTCCTCACTCTCCCAGACACAACAGGTGTGGGAACTTTGCAAGCTCTTGCGAGTACAGAGCAAAGACTTAGGTGGAGAGGGGACAAAATATCACCCGTTTTAACTGTGTAAGAGAGAAGTGTGTTAATGTGCGCTGAAGGCAAGTGTGAGTGCCAGAGAGAGAGGGAGACTACGTGAGGGATTGTCTATGAGTGTGAGAGGGCTTGGGTGTGCGTGTGTGAGGGACAGAGGGAGAGTGTATGTGCAAGAGAGAGAGAGAGGAAGCCTATGTAGGGGGCTGTATGAAAGAGAGAGTCTCTACCCCCCCCAGCTCTCCACTTATAGGTTAGAGTGGAAGGGGTTGAGTGTAGAGGGGAATGGGAGGGCAAAGGAGTTGGGGCCTTTAAGGATAGAGTGAAAGGGGTCTGAGCCTGTCCCTCCGCCACCGGGGAAGGGGGGAGGGAGTTGGGATGGCAGGACTATTACGCCTCGCGAAATCCCCCTCGGCCACCGCTGCAACTCCTACCACCGCCGCCGCCTCTGGCCCTTCATGGTACTGGGGTGGGGGGGGGGGGAGAGGAGCGGAGCAGAGCAAAGACGTAGGAGGAAAGGGGACAAAAATCTCACCTGTTTAACGGGCTTAACGGCTTGTACTAAATATTTTACGATTCCATTTCAATGTTTCCGATTGCATTGTTAAATTGAATTTTCATAGATTTTGATTTATTTTCATTTTGATTTAATTATTTCGTGTGACATTGCGTTGGAATTGAGCTGTGTAGTTTACCATACCGTTCATTTAGTGAGTATAGTTTATTTTTTTTCTTTTTTCATTCTTTTTCATTTCTAGAATTATGCGGTTTACATCTAGACACAGATTGTTTCTCACATGGACAATTATATGTTGCATGTTCTAGAGTCGGCAAACTAGACAATCTCTATATCTGCACAGACAATGGAACAACAAAAAATATTGTATACCCACAAGCATTGTGAAATTAAACATATTAGAAACGTGTGCTTTCTCTTTTTTTTCTTTTCCATTTAACCAGATTGAGCCACAGCAACGCGTGGCCGGGTACAGCTAGTATTTATATAAAATTTAACTATGTTTCAGAAATCATGTCACAGTGTTTGATGAATGTGTGTTTTGTGATTTTTGGAGATAAGACTGCAAAAAAAAAAAAAAATCCCAAGAAATAGCTACTTCTACCAATTAAATGGAATTCATATTGCATTGAAGGTAATCTCTGAACTAGCTGACTGGGGTGAACTAGAATATTTCTCCTTACTACTCACCATAGGAAAAACATTCAAAGTATGCTGTCACTTCAGTTACAGTTAGAGTACACGATACAATACAAATGCCCATGATTTATCGTCAGGAGCATTTATATTGTATCGTTAAATAGGGCACGGGAATTATTTGGGGGAGGGCGGGAAAACTGGCACACCAAAACAACCCCTAAACCCACCCCGACCTTTTAAAAGAAATTCCTTACCCTCCCGAACCCCCCCAAAATGTTAAGTTACCTGGTGGTCCAGTGGGGGGGGGGGGGGGGGTGTCCCAGCGCGATCTCCCGCTCTCGGGCCATCGGCACCATTTTGGCTACCACTGATAAAAAGGGGCCGATGGCCTGAAAAAAAAACCCCACCCCGACCCTTTTCAAATTACGCCTTTGCTTCTCCCACCCTCCCGACCCCCCCAAAAACCTTTCACATGTACCTGGTGGTCTAGCGGGGGGTCCGGGAGCAATCCCTTCAATCGTGCAGGTGCCGGTGCTGGAGGTTTCAAAATGGCGCCGTTCGCCTTTGCCCTTAACTTGTCACAGGGAGCGACAGTCACTCCCTGTGACAAGGTAAGGGCAAAGGCGATCGACTGCCAGTACGGCGCCGATCGCCTTTGCCCTTACCTTGTCACAAGGAGCGACGGTCGCTCACTGTGACAAGTTAAGGGCAAAGGCGATCGGCGCCATTTTATCAGTGGTAGCCAAAATGGCGCCGATGGCCCGAGAACGGGAGATTGCGCCGGGACCCCCCCCCCCCCACTGGACCACCAGGTAATTTAACATTTTGGGGGGGGGGGGCGTTCGGTGGGGTTTTGTTTATCTGCTCAGGCCTCACTAAAAAATTAACAATGTGAATTGGAATCGTTCCGATTCCAATTCACAATCTCTAACGATCCGATTTTTCCCTCCCACCATCCGAACCTGATCGTTAAGACGATCAGGCACACGATTCACATCTCTACTGTGCAATAGCTCTTTGCAGGCAGGCTAACCCAGCCCACACTCCTCCTATTTTTGGAATTTGCATCGCACCATACGATATGGTGCGATCGCATTCGGTAAACACGTTTTCGCATTCGTTAAGGGCTTATCGCATGCGAAAACGGGGCTTTTCACATGTGATAAGCCCTTAACGCATGCGAAAACGCCTTACCGCATTTTGCAAACTGGTTAAAGATAGGAAACAGAGTAGAATTAAATGGTCAGTTTTCTCAGTGGAGAAAGGTAAACAGTGGAGTGCCTCAGGGATCTGTACTGGGACCAGTGCTTTTTAATATATTTATAAATGATCTGGAAAAGGGAACAGTGAGGTGGTCAAATTTGAAGATGACACAAAATTATTCTGAGTTGTCATTTAATGTGGACAAAATGTAAAGTGATACACATAGGGAAAAGTAACTCACAGTGTAGCTAATAATCGGGCCGAAACAGTACAGTGCGTTTTCGACGCGCTAGCTTTACCCCTTATACAGTAAAATGCCAAGCCGCACATTTTAATTTCAGAAATTAACTCCTGCCCAAAGGCTGGCATTAATTTCTGCTGGCACCGGGAAAGTGTACAGAAAAGCAGTTTTTTCTGCTTTTCTGTATACCCTCTGACTTAATATCATAGCGATATTAAGTCAGAGGCCCCAAAATTTAAAAAAAATCAAAAATTAAAAAAAAAAAAAATTTAAATTGGCCGGCGGCCGCGGGTCGGAAGATGGACGCTCAATTTAGTCGGCGTCTGATTTCTGAACCCATGGTTGTCAGCGGGCTCGAGAACCGACGCCGGAAAAATTGAGCGTCGGCTGTCAAACCCGCTGACAGCCGCTGCTCCTGTCAAAAAGGAGACGCTAGGGACGCATCCCAGCACCCCCCGCATCCCAGCCCTGTTCCACATCACCCGCATCAGGGTTTGGTGTTGCAGTGATACCTGATATCTCTCACAGAGGGGACTAGACTGGTCCACTGTTCTGTTAAACCAGTCAGCATATGTTACGATGGAGCACCACCTGAGATTCTCAGCCTCCCTCCTGCTGGCTGCGAAAGCACGCCACCTTCTCCACAGCCTGAGCTCCTGCTGACCAAGGAGTGGGCAGGCACCTGAGCCAAGAACTGAAACGTGACCCTCTTCCGTGGGGCTATCATGTTCCTCCACTGGAAGTCCAGACTGGCTCCAGATATGAATTTTGAAGCTTGCAGCATTTCACAGCTTGATATGCCTTCTTATCTCGGATAACATTCTAATAATTAGAACACACTATCTGCCCTATTTTTCATGTAATGTTTCTCTCAGGCACAGGACTGTTTGTAACCCAGCCCCAGGAGCATGATGGCAAAGAATGAAGCACATCTTGTATTCCAAATATCGCTGACTGATTCTAATGAAACTCAAACTCTGGTTGGGTTTCATTCCTCACTGCTCTGGGGTAGAGTTCTGGTTTCAGTATTACTAATAGGTTCATACTGAGTCATATCGTCAGAAATAAGCATTATGTTGTCTCTTTGGTCATGCACCTTAATTCCATCTCTGGAGGATTTCTGTACAGATAAACTGAACAATGGAATAATCATTTCGAGATCTAGAACATGATGATTTCGGTCTCTAAATGTATCTCTCTGGTGGGAAAATCTGCAACGAATTTCAAAGACTGCTACGACTACTGGTCATTGCTGCAGCGCGACGTGATGTGTGCGGCGCTGTACAATCACACATGAGAGGCAGCCTTTTCCTCGCAGAGCTTACAGCCTAATCCAGACAGACAAACAGGATCAATAAGAAGCTTAGATTATTTTGTTACGGAAAATGGTTAAAACCAGCAAAGGTATGATCAGGAGAACCAGGGGTTAAGCTTTAAAAGCGGCCTCAGAAAGGGGTGGGGGGTGGGTTTAGACAGGATTTTAAGAAGGCTAGAGCAGAAGCAGGACCCGGGAAGTCTATTGCAGGCATAAGGCGCATCGAAAGGGAAAACCCGGAGTCTGGAACCCAAAGCACAGCCGCCTACATATTTAACAAATCCAGTCCTAGGGTCAAATGCAAATCTCTGTTTTGAAAAGTACTGCACCAGCTTGCTTCTAGTTGCCTCTTCTTTAATTTTCTAGCTCTATATTTTGCGGCTTGTCTCATCTTTCCAGCCCTTTGTTGTTTACCCGCTCACTGTGCCGGCTCCTCTCAATTTCCATACTGAATATACACTTCTCAGTTTTACCTATCCTGCAATAGGCTCTCGCCCCTCCTTGGTTTCTGCCTCTGACCAGCTTGTTCAGGGGCAAACAACTCCTATCTTGGAGTGCCAGAAACAGGCCTGATTTTCAGGGTCTCCACAGTGAATATGCATGAGGCAATATATATCCAGAGCCTTCGGTTTCCTGTGGCAGATTCTTCAAGATTCTGCGGCAAGAGTTAGCAAATTGTGTGGCATGTTTTTCAAAATCCTTTGGCAATTATGTGGCAAATTTATATATGTTTGCATTGTAAATAATGTTTTGGTATTTTTTTTTTGTTGTTTTATAAAAATAAAGTTATTTTGTGACGTTTCTATGTCCAGTTATTTTATTTGGATAAGTTATTGGAGGAGAAGTCCATTAACTGCTATTAATCAAGTTTACTTAGGGAATAGCCACTGCTATTAATTGCATCAGTAGCATGGGATCTTCTTGGTGTTTGGGTAATTGCCAGGTTCTTGTGGCCTGGTTTGGCCTCTGTTGGAAACAGGATGCTGGGCTTGATGGACCCTTGGTCTGACCCAGCATGGCAATTTCTTATGTTCTTATGTTGTTATGAAAAGGGATCTTCGTGTGATTAGGGCTGGGGCAGAAGGAGAGGAAGGCATCTGGGAATGGGGAGAGAGAAGATCTTGAGGGAAATGAAGAACGAATCTTGGGCAGGAGGGGTAGAGGGATAAGGGATGGGGGAGGATAGAGGCACAGAGAGAGGAGAGGATGGGGGAATCAGAGAGGATAAGGAAAGGGGCGAGGGGAGGGAAGAGGATTCAGGAATGGGAAGGGGGAGGGAGGATCAGGGAGGAGGCGGTGGGAAGTAAGGGAGTATTGTGGAATGGGGTGGAAGAAAAGGAGAGACAATCAGGATGAAGAAAAGGAGAACTGGGAATGAGGGTGGAGGAATAGGAGGGAAGATTGGGATGGGATGGAGAAGAAAAGAGGCCACAGCCCCCCCAGTCACAACCCCATACTCTCTTTCCCTTATAGCCCCCTCCAGACTTTGACCCCCTCACATCCTCTCACATCTACACTTCCTCCCATCTTCTCACTCTACATCACACTAATGGTGATCTCTTCATTCACTATCCATACCCACACCACTCTCCTCACTTTCTCCCACATTTCCTCCTTCACTTTCACAATGACACTCTCTCCCATCCCCCCATA
This sequence comes from Rhinatrema bivittatum, assembly GCF_901001135.1. NCBI lineage: Eukaryota > Metazoa > Chordata > Amphibia > Gymnophiona > Rhinatrematidae > Rhinatrema > Rhinatrema bivittatum. The sequence goes on along the minus strand of NC_042615.1, from coordinate 271,058,620 downwards.
GAAGAACATAAGAAATTGCCATACTGGGTCAGACCAAGGGTCCATCAAGCCCAACATCCTGTCTCCAATAGTGGCCAACCAAGTCACAAGAACCTAAATATTAAATGAATAGATCCCAAGCTACTAATCCTTATTGATTAATAGCAGTTTATGGACTTCTGCTCTGGGAACTTATAAAGCTTTTCTAAATCTCAGTTACAGTAACTGCTGTAACCACATCCTCTGGCAATGAATTCGGAGCATAATTATGTGTTGAGTGAAAAAGAATGTTCACCGATTTGTTTTAAATGAGCTACTTGCTAACTTCATGGAGTGCCTCTTAGTCCTTGCATTATTCGAAAGAGTAAATAACTGATTCACATTTACCCATTCAAATCCTTTCATAATTTTGTAGTTCTCTGTCACATCCCCCTCAGCCAACTCTTCTCAAAGTGGAATAGCCGTAACCTCTTTAGCCTTTCCTCACAGGGGAGCCATTCCATCCCCTTTATCATTTTGGTCGCCCTTCTCTATACTTTCTCCAGTGCAACTATATCTTTTTTGAGATGCGGCAACCAGAACTACACACAGTATTCAAGGTGCTGTCTCATCATGGAGCGATACAGAGGCATTATGACATCTACCATTTTATTCACCATTCCCTTTCTAATAATTCCTAACATTCTGTTTGCTTTTTTCACTGCCACAGCACACTGAATCAACAATTTCAATGTATTATCCACTATGAAGGTAACAAAAAAAGGGATAGATCTGAAAGTCCTTAAAATACTTCATTGCAATGAGATAAGTTTCTCAAAAATTGCCCAACTCTGGCAGAGTTTTGCCCACTTACAAGGGGCTGCTTCAGGGGCTGTACGCGTGTATATTGTTGTTCATGTTCAAAATAGGAAACTATGTCATATCAAGTGTAATAACTGGATAGATGGTTGGTAATCCTTGGGTAATAAAGCAGGTAACCTTATCCGATCAATATCGACATATCCTTTCAAAGCACCGGTCCAAGTACAGATCCCTGAGGCACTCCACTGTTTACCTTTTTCCACTGTGAAAACTGACCATTTAATCCTACTCTCTGTTTCCTGTCTTTTAACCAGTTTGTAATCCACGAAAGGACATCACTTCCTATCCCATGACTTTTTAGTTTTCTTAGAAGCCTCTCATGTAGGACTTTGTTGAATGCCTTCTGAAAATCCAAATACACCACATCTACCTGTTCACCTTTATCCACATGTTTATTAACCCCTTCATAAAAATGTAGGAGATTTGTGACTTTCTTCTCTCACTCACTCTTCTCCCTCTACATCCCTGTGATCCCTCAGTCCACCCAACCCCAAGAGCCCTCACTCACTATATCTCATTTACTTTCTCCTGGCACTTTGTCCCCCCTCCTCCCGACACACATTCCCTCATCCATTTTCTCCCCTCATTATCTCCTTTCCACCATGATCCCCTCACTTATTCTTCCACCCAACCCTGTCTCCTCACTCTCCCTCATTCACTATCCCCATCCCCTTACTCTCCCTCTTTCACTGCCCTTCTCCACTATCCCCTCTCTTCTTATTCACTTCTTATTCCTCCATCCCCTCACTGTCCATTATTCATTTCCCCCCACCTGATCCCCTCACTGTTCTTGGTTTACTTCCCTTCTCCCTTCTCCCCAATCCCCTCATTCTCCCTTGATCATTCTCTTCCCCACCACAATCCCCTCACTCACTCTCATTCACTTCCTCCCCCATTCACTTTCTTACGCTCCCTCCTCCTATTCTCTTTTATTCACTCCCCCCCAGATCCCCTCACTCTCCTTCCTTCACTCCCTTTCCCCTACTCACTCATTCATTCACTTTCTCCCACCTCTGCCCCCCCCGATCCCCTAACCATGTCAGGAAAGAGAAGGAGGAAGACCGCAGCCTTGCAGTGCATCAGGCCACATCCTCCTCCTCCACTGCCAGAGCCTGAGTTGTGTTTTGAATGACATGGTTTGAAGTGTGCCAATCAGGCTTCAGGAGCAGAGGAGGGGCATGGGGTCTAAGGTGCTGCAAGGCCGCGAGCCTCCTCCTCTTCCCAGACAAAGAGGGTGAGTGAGGGGATCTGGCCAGTGTTATGGGTTTGTTGCCGGAAGGGGAGTGATGGGCCTTCCCATCTGCCACTAATGACGCTTCTCTTCTGGGAGGGAGGAAAAGAGGCAGGAGGAGGAAGGAGGAAGAAGAGGCATGCGCTGTCCCACTGAATCCAGTGCCGTTTTCATCTGAATAAGATCTGGGTCCCCAGTCTCCCGTGGAAAATTGACCAGTCCTAGTCCATGGCAAGAGCCAAATTTTGCAGCTGCTTCTACAGCGGCGGAATCACGGGAGACTGGGGGGCCCTGTATATATCTCTTGCATATTCATGATGGATGCACTGAAAACCAAACCTGTTTGTGGCACTACAGGGTCAGAGTTGCCTACCCCTGGGCCTATATGAGCACTGACTCCTAATCCCTTCTCTCGGTCTCTGTCCCTTTTCCCTATGACATGCTCTCACTTTCATGCCTTCTGTCTCCTTATTCCCACCCTGTGCAATCCTTTCCTTCTCTCTATTCGCCTTTTCTTCTTCTATTACTTCTTTTAAATCTTCCTTCTTAATCATATTCTTCACTTTATTTTCCTGGACAATGCTCCATAAGAGACAATATGACCCATTCCTGGACTCACTCCACTCTATCTATGGACTTGCACTTACAGTTTCTCTGAGAAATTGCAAAAGGGCAAAGCCAGGACTGGCCCAGACTACCCTTGTTGGCAACAATCCTACATATTTTCTTCTATTCAGAGCTGACAAATGACCCTGGAAACCAGAGGGAAACCATTGGCCAATCCTGGCTTTTTGATTTCACATCTCAGGGCATAAGCACCAGCTCTGTGGGTGCTGGGGGTGTTTGAGGACCCCCTCCTCCCCAAGATAGAAAAGGGCTGGCCTCTTTTTTCCTTCCTCCCCCTTCTAATCTCCCATCTCGCCTGCCAGGGCTGATCAGAGGTGGTAAGAGAAGGAGGAAATTGGGGATGCCTCAGTCTGTTTCTTCCTCCTCTGTCACCCAGACCTGGAGTGTTGCATGTGGAACCCTGAGGTCTATGGTGCCTCTCACAGTTCAAGGTGTAACTGAAGCAGAAGAGGATGGCCTGAGGGTCTGCTGCTATCTCTCTCCTCCCCCTCCTCCTGTTGTCTCCAGCAGCTGCAGATTGGGGGGGGGGGGAATGGATGGGGATGATAGTGGGAGAAGGGGCTTGGCTGAAGGGGTATGGAGAGGCTGGGAAGGTGAGAAGGGGAACTGTTCGGGACAGAGAGTTTGAGAGATGTTTATCAGATGATGGATGTGAGAGAGGAAGTGAAGGGGTCAGGAGAGGTAGGAGGGGATCGCCTTGGGGATGAAGGAGAGGAAAGGCTGGGGCAGAGACTGAAAAGGAGAAAAATCGAGAGGTGTGAGAGAGGAGCTGCAGATATAAGGGAGGGGCTATGGGGGTGAGAAAGGGATTCAGCTGAGGGGCCATATGAGAGAAGGGATGGAGGGGATGAGATGACGGAGGGCTGGGGAGGTGATGAGGGAGAGAGGATCAACTAGGAGGAGGATAAGAGAGAGGAGATTAGCACCCAAGGAGGCTGAGAGCGAGAGGATTGGCTGGGGGAAAAGTGAGAGAGGGGACTGACACCAGAGAGTGTGTGAATGAAGGCAGGATTGCAGGTTTGGGAGGTAATTGGGCATGTGGTAAACAAGGTTGAGTTTCACACTCCCAATCATTTTGAAACGTTGGCTACTATGTCTCAGCGTGTGATGGTATTTGTAGTCCCTACTTTTTTCTTCTGCAATCAGCACTACAGATACTACAGTGCAGCTGCAGGAGATGTCAAGAAAGCCAGAACCAGCCTAAAATCTCTCTCCAGAAAGTGGGGCATTTGGTAGCTCTGCTTATCTAATTTTGTTTCATCCTTTTGTATTTTTTTATTAACTGAATAAAGATATTGCATAAATATAACTAATGAAGTAATGGATTCATTTTTCTTGCTTCTGTGCATTAATAATAAGGTTCTTTTGTTCCATGCTGGCACGAGTTTGAACAGTGAATACTTTACGATGAGGGGAATTTTCAAACTGTTCACTTTTACTCGCATTCTTTACCCCCCAAGTTTCAAAGAAAAACTTACCTCAAGTAAACAGCTGCAGACTTTTACACTTGCTTTTTGTTTGGGCTCTTTCTGCATGGAAAATAAGGCATGTAGAGCTGAACATGGAATCTACATGCATTCGTTTTTCCTTAATAACCTGTGCACGCCCCCAGGAATGCCTCCTCTCTGGAGTTACGTGCTCACGTGCATTGAGGGAGGATGACGGCTGCTTTAGGTGGGTAAATTATCCACGTAAAAGGCTTTGAAAATTGCCTTCTTTAAGAACTAAATAAGACATCTGAATAGTTTCCTGATTTCCCAGGTCATTGAAACCATATATATATATCTATAGTAGTTTTTCAAGAGAAGTCTTTAGTCATCTCATTGCCATTCTTTTTTTTTTTTAATACCCACATACTTACTTTCTTTTGTATTTTAATATCTCACGGGTTTCAGTAATTTCACCACCCATTACCCTTTGTGACACTCACTGCTTCCATTAACTTCTGACTTCTTATCCCTCAGGGAAACTGATCTTATTTCCTTAGGATTCAGGATCCAACTTGTTCATTTTTTGGTAGAGTCGCTAATCTCAGTACATAGTAACGCAGTAACACAATAAATGACAGCAGATAAAAGACCACATGGCCCATCCAGTCCACCCAGTTGCTTCCCTCTCCAGTTCCCTACAACTTTCGTTAGATACGCATACAAATTCCTATACTTAAACCAACAGCAGCTTCCCCGTATCTTTTACTAAATTCGTCAACTCTGTTCCTGCCACTGTTCTCTTAGCTGTCTCAACCATGTTTGAATTAAATTACTACTACCATTACTATTATGTATCATTTCTAAAATGCTACTAGATATACACAGAGCTACATAGATGCACATAAGAGACAGTCCCTGCTACTTGAAGCTTACAATCTAGTCAAGACAAACATACATGACAAGAGTCTATGGCAGTGGTCCCCAAACCTGTCCTGGAGGGCCACCAGCCAGTCGGGTTTTTGGGATATCCTCAATGAATATGCATGAGAGAAAATTTGCATGCACTGCCTCCATAACATGCAAATTTTCTCTCATGCATATTCATTGTGGATATCCCAAAAACCCGACTGGCTGGTGGCCCTCCAGGACAGGTTTGGGGACCACTGGTCTATGGGAAGTGGATTTACTGTAGAGAAGTGCTTAGGATTTAGAAGCTTCTTCAGAAAGATGAGTTTTTAAACTGGATTTGAATATGGCCAGAGAGGGAACACAATGCACCGTCTTAGGAAGTCTATTCCAGGCTATGGCACAGCAGGTTGGAAAAGCGGAGCCAGGAGTTAGTGGTGGAGAAGAAAGGCACAGATAAGAGCAACTTGCTTGACCCATGGAGTTCACAAGGAAGAGTGTAGGGAGGGAGAAGATAGGTAATGAGGGGCTGCAGAATGAATGCATTTATAGGCGAGTAACAGAAGAGTAAACTATTTATGGAAGTGGACAGGGAGCCAGTTAAGCGTCTTGAAAAGAGGAGTTACATCATCATAGTGACACTGAAGGAAGGTAAGTCATGCAGCTGAATTTTAAATAGATTGCCGTCGAGTAAGATGATTCACTGACAGAAACCTGCGAACAGAAAATTGCAGTAGTCTAAGCAGGAGGTAAAGAGAAAGTGGATGAGCATTTTGGTAGCATGCTCAGAAATGAAGGGATGGATTTTAGTGATGTTATAGAGGAAGAAAAGACATGCTTTAACAGTGTTTTGGATGTGCTTAGAGAAGGAGGGAGAGGCATCAAAGATGACCCCCGAGGCTACCGACCAAAAGAACCAGGATGAGGGCCAGATTTAAGATGATGGTGCCCAAAGGCAAAGGCTCAGGAGTGGAGAGTATCACCCCTGGAAGGCAGAGAAAAGCAGAAGGAGTCCCAGTTTTTTGGCACCTCAGAATCTGGTGCCCAAGGCACATGCCTGTTTCTAAATTCGGCCCTGATCAGGAGGATGAGACTTCCATCTTCAGAGACAGAAAAAGAGGGAAGACAGGAAGAGGCCTTGAGGGGAAAAGCAAGAAGTTCCATCTTGACCGTGCTAAGTTTAAGCTTGCGAGAGTTCATAAACCCCTGTGCAAAAGCAGAAACTTTGAAACAATCAATAAACAATAAATTCTGCTACTAATAGCTCATACAATATTACATATGAAAGGTGTGGATGACCATCATATGTGTCTTGTCACTGGCTCACTAGTAAAGCCTATAATGACACTACGACCTGGTATTTGTGATGCAACAGGCTTAATTATATGATATAGCCTTAATGCACAATATCCAGTTTAATCATCGGTCATTCCTCACCACAGTCTTTGTACAGGCTCAAAATCGCTTAGTTATGATGAACATAAGATAGTGCACTAAACAACATTTAATGTGCACTTATCTGGGTCCTGAAGTTAATCCTCCAACTCTGCAGGGTTTCGGAGTGTAAAACACTCCTTCTTCAGGGAGCTTCAGGATATCTTGAATGGATTACTTGAGCTTTCATTAGCCTATAATGCTTTAGATGGCATAAACTCTGCTATGGTTGTTATTGCCGCGTCAAAGGTCTTTGACGCGGCAATAACAACAAGTTTAAGCTTGCAGCAGAACACCCAGATGGTGATGTCAGGCAAACAGGCTAAAATTTGGGACTGGAATCATGGTGAAATTTCTGGTATAAAGAGGTAGATTAGCATAAAATCAGTACTGAAAGTCATGAGAGGACATCAGAGCATAGGAAAGAAGTGTAGAGAGTAGAGGGCCAAGGACCAATGTTCTGTCTAATCTTTGAAAGGCTACGGGAGCAAAAATGCTCTTTTGTGCAACTTTTTATGTTAGGTTCAAATTTGTGCGCTATAAGCCAATATATGCAAATAATATTGTGATTTCTTGTGTGCAGTACGTTTTTTACATATGCGTAGGGTTCATGACCTGTTTTTGTACACATGCGCACAGCTTAGAGGGAACAGTGTCAAGGACAGAGCCTTGATGCACAATGACCAATAGCACAGTGCAGTGGAAGACGAGCCACCAGAAGCTAAAAGTATGTTACATTGGCCACCCTGGCAGCAAGCAACAAGAAATGGATCTACTTTTTTGGAATCTGCTATGCACTTGTGACCTGTTGAGCTTAGTAGACCTTGGTCTGACCCAGCATGGCATGTCTTTATGTTCTTAGTTTTAAATTCACTGACAATAGCAGTACTGACTCATTCAGCCACTATCTATCTCTTTTGCCCAGTCATAAAAGCCAAGAAGTTGACACTGTCCTTACTGTATCACCATTATTCTACAGTAAGGTATATATGTAAGAGCACTAGGGCCAGTAATATCAACCAGGAATCACAATGGCAACAATGGTCTGGACAATAACATTGTACAACTAGCAAATAATAATTTTTAGCAGTGTTTGTAAAGAGAATACACAGTTTGAGCTATAGAAAAAAGGATTTTTTCCAATATTCAACATCCAAGAGCTGGCCTAGTGGCTCAGTGGGAAGTGATGTGCATTGACATACAGAGAATCTGGGTTTGATTCCCAAGCCAGAGCTCTGCTCCCTGGCTAGCTGGTCCTGAGGATACAGCTCCTAGGAGTGAGAGAATTTTAGCCATCTCTCAATGATGATAGCGGTTGGCCTGACTTAGATGAGTTCTGGATGGAGCCTTGGTTAGTGGCTGCCGCCAAGGACCATTGTTGCAATGGTTGGGCTGAATTGGGTGGGAGATATTAAAAACAGAGAAAATATCCCCAGGAAACTACTAGGCAAAAAAAGTGTTCATATTCAATTTGATATTTTCGGTGCTAGATAGGGATCCTTCCTCAGGGATATAGTGAAAGCATTACACTTTAAAAATATAAGCACATCTCCCCCTCACTGCACTGCAACCCACTGAAAATGTTACCAAAACAATGTTGCAAAGTCCTAGCCAGGTTCAAAATACAAAATGGAAATCAAATATAACACATAGCAATGGTTCTAAATGTAGAGTGCCTGGTAGGTGCATGTATTCTGACTTGCTAAGAGCCATAAAACCATTTGCTATAATAAATTGATTTCTGAAAGAATTTCCAGGCTCAGATTTCAAATGAAGTCATGTCACACATGGCTATAAATTGTCTTTTGGTTAAGTTTGTGCAAAATAGGTCAACACCTGACAGAAATGGATGTAGATGAGTAAAGGCATCTCCATGTATCTCTGGCTAGCCAGTATGCAGAAAAAGACAATATGAGGTCCATATTCAGAAGCAGTTAGCTAGATAACTCATATGTTATCTGGCTAAATGCTGACTTTTAAATATTTCCCCCATTTATCCAGCTAAACGTTAGCTGGATATCTCATTATCTGGCTAAAATTTAGCCTGATAATTTAGGGCCATTCCAGGGGCATTCTGAAAGGAGTTAGGTTAGCCAGCTAAGTTATGCAGTTAACCTATTCAGAGTTAGCCAGATAATGTATCTGGCTAACTCTGGTCATGCCATAGAGCTGTCCTAAAGTTAGCTAGATAAACGTATCCGGCTATTTTTAAGATAGCCAGCAATAACTGCAGTACTGAATCTCTCCAGATACGTTCATCTGGCTAACTTTGCAATCTGGCCAGTGACTGAATATGAACCTTCCAAGTCTTGTTTTTTTTTATATATGCATCCTTAGAGATAATTATGCCTCTGTTTAAATAAGCCTTCTGTTTCATAAAATTATTCAAACTGTCTTTCAATGTTGTGCAATTTGCCAAATCAATGCAACAGCTGCACCAGCTGTGGCTTTTAAGCTTTCTTGGCACATTGGGTCTTAGCAAGGCTCTAGCACACGCCCCTCAGATAATAGACTCGCTGATCTGCCGCTTCTGTAATCCTGGAGACCCTGGTCATTTAGCAAATGGCTTATTCCATCTCGATCAAGCCTGTCTGAAAGGATAAACAGTCACACAAGGAAACTATATTTAATGAAGGGTGCTCAATGCCTGTACCTCGACACTAACCCTGTTCTGACCCTGACAATGAGCCATGGCCTCAGTGCACCTGGACGGATCAGTAAATGGACTTTTAACAATCTGCTTTATGGGGTAACCAAGGGCAACAAATATTGACTTTAAATGTATATCATCATCTCTTGGGTAATGAGATGAATTTGAAACTTTAAACAAGAAGGGAAAAATCACTTTATTAATTCCCGAGCACATATACAGTATCTTCTCATATTGTGTAACAAAGGGATTAATTGCGCTGATCGGCATTTCAAGCAGATCAGTTTTCAAACACACATATCTAAACAACTATAGCATGAGGTCTGACTTCTCCCAGAACTGGAATTCAGCTCTTAAGTTGCTTTTGACCTTTTAGCTATTACAGCAGCTTCCAGGTGCTGCCAACTGTCAGTCTATGGATTCAAACAATTAAAAAGATTATTATCAGGGCTTAAGTCTCTGTAATTATTCAAATTTGCAGTTTATTTCCTTGTGTCAGTCCATTTCACTTGTAAGGAATGCAGTATAAATTGATCTCCGATTTATCCTACATATTTTATCTCTTTTCACCCTGGAAAACTAGTGATAAAGTGCAAACCACAGAGGAAAGCTGAAGCCCTTTATTCCAATGCACCGATTCCCATGGAGCAGGGAGAGTCTCATTATACAATGCATAGGGTTAATGTACTCACTAGGAACAATAAACCATCATCACGCCCAGAGCCACGCTATTGAGTCTCACAGTGCCACATTCAAACTTTCTCTTGTCTTCAGCTTTAAACGTGAGTATTAGTTCCATTTGCCTGTAAGAGGTTTGAAAACTTCTGAGATGTAACAAAAGTTACACGTCAGGGGCACTCCCGAGTCCCAAATTAAAGACTGCGGCCATTCACAAGGGAATGCTCAGTCCATTGTTTCTTTAATTCCTAATGCAGTCTTTAATTTAAAATTCTGCTTGGTCTGTTGTGATGCCGTACAGTATGGGATTTACATAATACAAAATGCAATAGAAGGAAAGTAAAATAACTTCTAATTAGAGAAAAAAAAACCCTCCAAAACATCCAGGTGTCATGAAGTCATCTAAGTCCCTCTATTCTAGATCCTTTTGGTCTTGTACTCTGCAGTGAGTCTCCCACTTGTCCAGGGGGTGGGGGGAGGGGGATTAATCCTTTGGATGGGAAACTAATCAATTCAACTTCCTACAAGAAGTGGATATCAGGCACATCCAAACTCTCTGTCTGAGGGTGAGCTTAAATCTGTTTCTGTCATCAGTAGATTGTCACAGTCAAATCAGTTCAGTCTCCTAGCAGGCTGGGAGGGCAAAGCCATGGCACATTTTACTCGGTTACATTCTTGAATATTAGTGTACTCAGCATATCTTCATAATTACGATTTATCCTCATCTCCTCCATCTGTTCGGGTTCCTGCGTAAGTAAAATCTCCCTCTTTCCTTTCCAGGATTTGATATCACATTCCTCTTCAGGGTTATCTGCATTAGGTAAAATCTCTCTCAGTTGTCTCCAGGTTTTCACATTATTTGTCTCCTTTTCCATTAGAAGTCACTTCAGTGTGACTGACTAATCCATCTAGTTCCTCCTAATCATGGTCTATTCGTAGGTACTTCCAGAGCCCCTCTCTGGAAGGTTCACTTTAAATCCACAGTAGAAGAAAAAAGGCTTCTTAGCTCTTTGCATTACTTTATTTTAACCTCCTGCATTTCAATGACCTTTTGCTAAAGTCTTGCAGCGCTCTTTTTTCTTTAATTGAGATGACTATATGTGAGATTTTCTTTCTTATTTTCTTCTTTATTAACTCAAGTTGATCATTCTCCCATTCTTCTAGCTTTAGTGGTCAAATTGTCCACCCTGACATTCTATCCCCTGGCCCAGCACTACCGGGTGTGCATACTGTGCAATTGCACAGGGCGGCACATCCAGAGGGGTGGTGGATGGAAGAAGCAGCCCGTGAGGCCACCAGTAGACTTGTCCCACTGATGGCCGAGAAGAGGAAGAGACCCGTGAAGCCGCTGGTAGATCACATCCCACCGGCGACCCAGAGGTAGAGGAGGCCGGTGAGGCTGCCAGTGGACTCTATCCTACTGGTGGCCTACTGGTGACTCTATCCTACTCGTGGTCTATCCTACTGGTAGTGTGTGTGAATGGGAGCCTTACTGGGGGGGGGGGGGGGGGTTTGTTATATGAATAGAAGCCTGACTGGAGGTTTGTTTGTGAATAGGAAACTGTTTGGGGTGTGTGTATGTGTTTGTGTGTGTGATAGGAACCTGTCCAGGGAGTGTGGGTGCATACCTGACTGGTATATCTGTGTGTGTGGGGGGGGGGGGGGGGGGGGAGAGTAGGAACCTGTCTGGTGTGTGTGTGTGTGAATGGGAACTTATCTGGGAGAGTGTGTGTGTGTGTGTGTATGGGAACCTGCCTGGGATGTGTGTGTGTATGTGTGTATGTATGTGTGAATGGGAACCTGTCTGGGGTTGTTTGTGTGTGTGAATGGGAGCCTGCCTGGATGTGTGTATGTGTGAATGGGAACCTGTCTGGGGTTGTTTGTGTGTGTGAATGGGAGCCTCCTGTGTGTGTGTGTGTATGTGTGTGTGTGTGTGTTTGTGTGAATGGGAACCTGTCTGGGGTTATTTGTGTGTGTGAATGGGAGCCTGCCTAGGTGGTATGCGTGTGTGTGTGAAGAAAACTTGTGTTGCCTCACTAAGCCATGCCTTACTCAGGATGACTGGAAATAAAAAGTTTTCAGGTATGGAGAGCAGTGAATTTTCCATCCTTATTAGTTTACTTATTGGATATCTGTGTCTGCCATTTTGAAATAATTTATTGTTGTTTGGGAAATTTTTAAAATTTTCTATGAACTCTTAATTATTAGATATTATTTTATTCCTTAGATCATTGGAAATATTATTTTTATAAGTATGGTGATTTATTTATATTCTTTGATTTTATTGTTTGATGAATGATGTATGAGGACCAGTGATGTTTCTGTTTCTCCATTGCTGCACTGCATACAGAGTCTGATTTGGTTCGGTTTGCAGTTCAGGTTCTGTTTATTGTTTCTTGTCTCCTTATTCTGAATTTGTTGAGGGTAAGTCTATGTTCTGCATGTTTAATTGAGGTGGGGTATTCTGTGTTAAAAAAAAAAACAAGGAGAGGGGTAGCACAGAAATTGTTTGCACAGGGCAGCAAAAATGCTAGCACCAGCCCTGTTTATCCCATAAGTCGTCTTTTCTTTCCTGGCATGAGAACATAAGAACATAAGAACATGCTATACTGGGTCAGACCAAGGGTCCATCAAGCCCAGCATCCTGTTTCCAACAGTGGTCAATCCAGGCCATAAGAACCTGGCAAGTACCCAAAAACTAAGTCTATTCCATGTTACCATTGCTAATGGCAGTGGCTATTCTCTAAGTGAACTTAATAGCAGGTAATGGACTTCTCCTCCAAGAACTTATCCAATCCTTTTTTAAACACAGCTATACTAACTGCACTAACCACATCCTCTGGCAACAAATTCCAGAGTTTAATTGTGCGTTGAGTAAAAAAGAACTTTCTCTGATTAGTTTTAAATGTGCCACATGCTAACTTCATGGAGTGCCCCCTAGTCTTTCTATTATCTGAAAGAGTAAATAACCGATTCACATCTACCCGTTCTAGACCTCTCATGATTTTAAACACCTCTATCATAACCCCCCTCAGCCGTCTCTTCTCCAAACTGAAAAGTCCTAACCTCTTTAGTCTTTCCTCATAGGGGAGCTGTTCCATTCCCCTTATCATTTTGGTAGCCCTTCTCTGTACCTTCTCCATCGCAATTATATATTTTTTGAGATGTGGCGACCAGAATTGTACACAGTATTCAAGGTGCGGTCTCACCATGGAGTGATACAGAGGCATTATGATATTTCCCGTTTTATTCACCATTCCCTTTCTAATAATTCCCAACATTCTGTTTGCTTTTTTGACTGCCGCAGCACACTGAACCGACGATTTCAATGTGTTATCCACTATGACGCCTAGATCTTTTACTTGGGTTGTAGCACCTAATATGGAACCCAACATTGTGTAATTATAGCATGGGTTATTTTTCCCTATATACCTCACCTTGCACTTATCCACATTAAATTTCATCTGCCATTTGGATGTCCAATTTTCCAGTCTCACAAGGTCTTCCTGCAATTTATCACAATCTGCTTGTGATTTAACTACTCTGAACAATTTTGTGTCATCTGCAAATTTAATTATCTCACTTGTCGTATTTCTTTCCAGATCATTTATAAATATATTGAACAGTAAGGGTCCCAATACAGATCCCTGAGGCACTCCACTGTCCACTCCCTTCCACTGAGAAAATTGTCCATTTAATCCTACTCTCTGTTTCCTGTCTTTTAGCCAGTTTGCAATCCACGAAAGGACATCGCCACCTATCCCATGACTTTTTACTTTTCCTAGAAGCCTCTCATGAGGAACTTTGTCAAACGCCTCATAGCTTTCTTCGTTAGCAGGCTTCTGTTCTCCTCGTTTCACAGAATGACTGGCATAGTGCTGCAGCCCCAGAGAAGGGGACCTAGATAGCCACCCCTCACCCAGCAGACTTGGTTTTCAAGTTATTAAATTAGGCAAAGTAACCTAGTTCTTAGACCTAAATGTATACCCTTATATCTCATGTACTGGGTCTCCTAAAAACCGGACTTGGAAACACTGTTAGGAATAGGTTGAGAATCACTGTTTGTCATGTGTGGAATACATAGTCCTGGGATATATATAGTACTGTGGAGTGTAGAATTGGGCAGAATTTCCCCCCTGTGCAGAATTGCCATTTTCTGCACAGAAAATGATAGAGGAGACCCCGGCATGCCGTGAACGGAGTGCGCGACGATGAAGGCCCCGGCGCGCCATTCACGGCAAAGATAAAGGCCCCCGTGTGCGGTGGGACGCACTCTGCTTGTGGCGAAGAGGAAGGCCTCTGCGTGCTGTTCGCGGTGAAGATGAAGGCCCCTATTTGCCATGAACAGAGTGTGCTCTGCTTGCAGCAAAGATGAAAGCCTCAGCGAGAATAAATGTGTGTATGTGAGAGGAGAGGGAGAGGGGTGTGAGAAAGGGGAGGGGGTGTGAGAGAGGAGAGGTGAAGGAGTGTGATAGTTTGAAGAAAGACACTTGCTTTATTGCCTGAAAGTGCAAAACAAGAGAAGCTGTACTGTGTGGGTGGCTGTCCCTTGGGAGGACAGAACCTGAAGGAAGGATGTCATTTCGCCTACTGATAGGAATGTGGTTTTCTTATTTAATGGTTGGGACCATCACTTTCACTTTTAGTAAAAGTAAAAAAATGCTGCAAGTCTGAAAGCAAGGTGCTTCTGTGAGAGTGTAATGTATATGTGAGACAGGGAGGGTGCTTCTGTGTGTCAATGTGTGTGTGCAAGAGAGATGGAGCAATTTTTTGCTGGCTTGTGGCTGTGAGATAGAACATGTGTGTGATTGAGAGCTTGTGTGTAAGTGAAAGAGAGAGAGCATGTGTGTGATTGAAAGCCTTTGTGTAAGTAAGAGAGAGCGAGAGCATTGTGTGATTGAGAGAGACTAGCCAGAGAGGTGATGTGTATATGTGTGAGACTAATCAGGGAGGAGACTGGTATGGGAGATGATTGGTGTGTGAGAGACAGAAATTGGTCTTGAGGGTATGACTGGTGTGTGTGTGTGTGTGAGAGAGAGAGAGAGAGAGAAGAGATTGGTTGTGGTCCCTAAGGAAGAGGACCGTGAGGACAGCTTCAGCAGCTACTGCTGCTTCTGGTGTGGCCTGCAAGGGAAAGGAGTAGGAGAACTGCTGGAGAGGGTAAGTAAAGGATTAAAAGATTTTTAAGTCGCCCGTATGACATAGTGAGGGCAAAGGTAGCGCCGGCACCATTTTGAAGATTGGCAATACGGCCCGCGTGCAGGAGGTTGCTCCCGGACCCCCGCTGGACTTTTGGCAAGTCTTGTGGGGGTCAGGAGGCCCCCCCAAGCTGGCCAAAAGTCCCTGGGGGTCCAGCGGGGGTCCGGGGGCGATCTCCCACATGCGTGACGTCGGGAGCCAGGAAACAAAATGGCGCCGGCGCTACCTTTGCCCTGTCACATGATAAGGGCAAAGGGCCACTGGCGCCATTTCTCAATGCAGCGGTGGCCAGAGAGCAGGAGGAGATCGCGTCGGGACCCCCCCACTGGACTCCAGGTAATTTAAAACATTTTGGGGGGGGGTTCGGGAGGATGGGGGATTTGTTTTAAAGGTTCGGGTGGGTTTTAGGGTTTTTTTGGTGTGCCGGTTTTCCCGCCCTCCCCCGATTTACGATTTTTAACGATTTTTAGAAAAAAAACAACTCGACGATCAGATTTCCCTCCCTCCCAGCCAAAATCGATCATTAAGACGATCGATTACACGATTCACACCTCTAGTAGTATGTGATGTGTCTGCTGTTTGAAATATTTTATTGGTGTTTGCTAAAGGTTTCAAAATTTGCTTGAGTCTTTAATTATTGGATATTCTATTCATCAGCTGTTTTGAAATTATTTTATATATGATTTTATAATTATGATTCATGATTTATATATCTTGATTGTATTGATTGTTTCATGAGGATTAGTGACATTTTTGTTTTTCCATTGTTGCACTGTATAGAGTCTGGCGTGATACGTTTTACAGTTTAGATTTTGTCTGTACATTTCTGTTTATACTTTAATGTGGCTTTATTCTGTGTTTGGTGAGAGTTTGTGTTCTGCATGCAAAGACTGAGATGAAGCATACTTTTAGCATGTGGTTTCTCTGTAGGGATCTGTAGTAGCTTGGCCTGTTTTGTTTTCCTGATAGGAGGTGTATTGATATTTTAGATTCTGGTGTAATATTTGTGGTATTCTTTTTCATAGGTGGGGTTGTTATTCTTTGAGTTTTGGCAAATAGTACTGTGTTGATACGGGAGGACCATGCCGAAATATAGGGGTGTGTACATATATATGTAAATTATATTGCATATGTAATTGGGTACCCATGGGCCAGTATGGAGAAAAATCCCCCGGGCCACTATTTTCCCTCAATCCACCCCTGTGCATGCCTACAACTCCAGTGATGCCGGAACTGATGCCCCAATACGCATCTTTCAGTGATGTGTTTTCCAAAGAAGCTGCTGACATTCTTCCTCCGCATTCTTCCTCCACATAGGTCCTATGACTGTGCCGTAAGACTGAAACCAAATACTGAACCTCCTAAAGGACGTGTCTATCCACTCTCAGCGATTGAGAACAAGGTGATGTCCGAATGCATCGAGGAGAATTTACGGAAGGGGTTTATTAGACCATCGAAGTCTCCAGCCGGCGCAGGCTTCTGATTTGTGGGGAAGAAGGACAGTACCTTACATCCTTGTATCGATTACCAAGGTCTGAACAAGATCACGATTAAAGAACGCTACCCCCTGCCTTTAATCTCAGAGCTTTTTGACCGGCTTCAGGGGGCCAAAATATTCTCAAAACCTGACCTGAAGGGGGCCTACAACTTATTTTGCATTCGCAGTAGCGACAAATGGAAACAGCCTTCAACACTCGAGACGGCTATTTTGAGTACTTAATAATGCCCTTCGGCCTGTGCAACGCACCCGCTATATTTCAGAACATGATGAACAACATCTTGCGGGACCTGTTGTACAAGAGTGTCGTGGTATACCTGGATGATATCCTGATATTTTCTCAGCTAGCGGATGTCAAGCAAGTACTACGCCAACTCTGTGAACACCGGCTCTATGCCAAACTATCCAAGTGTGAATTTCATAAAGACTCCATGCCTTTTCTTGGCTATATCGTGTCTAAAGATGGCTTCCAGATGGATCCTCAAAAGCTAGAGAGTATCAAAAATTGGTCCCAACCTACCAGCCTGAAGGCTCTGAGACGATTTTTGGGGTTTACCAACTATTATAGAAGCTTTATAAAGAACTACTCTTCTTTAACAGTACCCTTGACCGCGATGACCCGCAAGGGTGCCAACGCTTCAAAATGGTCTGCGGAGGCCATTTCGCTTTTGAGAAATTAAAGACTGCCTTTTCCACGGAACCATGTTTGCGGCATCCTGACCCCAACAAGCCATTTATTGTAGAAGTTGACGCTTCGGATGTCGGCGTGGGGGCTGTATTGAGCCAAACTGGAGACTCTAAATCCTTATGTCCCTGCTCTTTCTTCTCACGACATTTCTCCCCGGCAGAGAGGAACTATGGGATCGGAGATAAAGAGCTCTTGGCTATTAAGCTAGCTTTCGAGGAATGGCGGCCTTGGCTCGAAGGCGCTCAACATCAAATAACCGTATTCACAGACCATAAAAATCTAGAGTATCTCCGCCATGCGCAACGTTTTAACCACAGACAAGCCAGATAGTCCTTATTCTTCAATCATTTTGACTTTGTGCTTAAATATCATCCCGGAGACAGAAATACCAGAGCTGATGCCTTGTCTCACTCCTTTCTCTCAGAGGATGTGCCTGAAGTACCTCAGCACATAATTGACCCGAAGAGAGTCATCTTGGCGACTACACATTCTGTGCCCACTGGTAAGACCATTGTGCCTAAACACCTCAGGAAGAAAGTGCTCTTTTGGGCACTGTTATTATTTGTGATAATTGGGGGTGGATCCTTGGGCTGGTGGCAGATGACCACGCCCACGGGAAGATCCCGAGAGGGACCACCGGTCAGGCTCAGAGTTGGGAGACAGACACACACTAGTTCTTTTATTAAACTGTTTTAAAGAACCACCAGAGGTGGCAGTAGTGAGCTGGAAGAGCCCGGCTGGGCTGTAGTCCCTCAGGTACTGGAACAGCGATCCCAGGATGGCTGAGCTGTAGAGAAACTGAGATGGTGAGTAGGCAGAGTATGCAGAGTTCAGGAACAGAACCTTGATGGTAATACTCACACAATAGTCTCTTGGAACAGCCCAGGGGCTGGAATGAAGTAGGCCCTCGAGGAGCGAGTACCTGGTTCCAGGGAAAGCTCTGAGAGAGAGATGGTAACTTACTGGTGTTGTTGGTAGCGGTGACTTCCTGGCAGAAGTTATATTCAGTAGCAGGTCCGGGAACATGAGCCCTCGAGGAGCGAGTACCGGTTCCAGACTGTGACCTGAAAAGCAAGAGAGGAGGCAGAGTAGCAAGGTAAGTGGAGAGCGAATCCCATCCGCAGCGATACCTAGAGGCAGCTAGGTAGGAAACCCTTTGCTAACTCGAATAGCTAGCAAAACAAGAGACCTTAAATATCTGGTGATGATGATGTCATCTCAGGGGGAAGCCCCTGAGGTTCGCGCCACAGATGGTACTTGAGTCGGGGCCGCGCCGCTCACGCGCCCTTAGGCCTCAGGAGAACATGGCGGAAGGCAGCGTCTAGCCGGTCGGGGAATGCCGGAGGAGGTCAGCAAGATGACGCTGCAGCAGCCAAACTTCCATCAGCCAAAGAGGGAGTTGCCAAATAGGTAAGGTGGGCGGAGTGAAGACGTCGGGCAGCAACAGTCGCAACAGGCGCACGATTCCAAGCTGGCTGGCCATCCTGATCAATGTCGCACCCTGCTCAAGATACAGAAGTTCTATTGGTGGCCTACTATCAAGAAAGATACCCTATCTTATGTGGCATTTTGTACCAACTGTGCCAAACACAAACCTGTTTCTGGCCAACCGTGGGGAATGCTGCAACCACTGCCAGTTCTGGAACAGCCCTGGTCATACATCACTACTGACTTTGTAGTTGATTTACCCCTTTCTGGAGGAATGAATACCATCTGGGTAACAGTTGATCGTTTCAGCAAGATGGCCCATTTCGTGGCGCTGCCTGGCTTACCTTCAGCCTTGGAGCTTGCGAAGCTCTTCATAGAACACATTTTTCGCCTTCACGGCCTACCAAGACACATTGTTTCAGACCGAGGATCTCAATTCACGGCAAGATTCTGGAAGGCCTTGTGCAAGTTATTCGACATCTCTCTAGACTACACTTCAGCCTATCATCTGCAATCAAATGGCCAAACAGAACGGATGAATAGAACTTTAAAAAAGTTCATTCGAGCCTAAGTGAGTTGCCGTCAGAATAACTGGGCTGACCTGTTACCTTGGGCTGAATTCGCCATCAATTCTCATCCAGCAACATCAACTGATCAACACCTTTTGAAGTGGTATATGGACGCTCTCCAACACCATTACTTCCACTGAAGCTCTCAGTGACGTCCCCAGCAGCTCAATCTACTGCTGATGAAATCCATAACCTGTGGACTCAGACGAAAGACATGCTAGTTAAAGCAAGTGACCATGCTAAGAAGTTTTATGACGCTCACCATTCTCAAGCGCCAGTCTTCAAACTCCGTGACAAAGTCTGGTTATCTACCAAACATCTCAGACTGAAGTTACCCTCCACTTGTTTTGCTCCTCAC
Source organism: Rhinatrema bivittatum (assembly GCF_901001135.1). Lineage (NCBI taxonomy): Eukaryota > Metazoa > Chordata > Amphibia > Gymnophiona > Rhinatrematidae > Rhinatrema > Rhinatrema bivittatum. The sequence goes on along the minus strand of NC_042615.1, from coordinate 271,039,084 downwards.
TATGTTGTACCATTTCCAGTCCTCCGACATCTTGGCAACATCACTTACAGTCTGAAGCTACCACCCGGACTAAACATCCACAATGCTTTTCATGTTTCACTTTTGAAACCTCTCATACTCAGTGAATTCTCTTCCAAGACTCAGGAACCACCTGCCATCAACGCAGAAGATGACCTAGAATTTAAGGTTGAAGTGATTCTTGGTTTCTGAAGACGAGGCAAAACACTTGAATACTTTTTTTCTTGGGAAGGTTTTGGCCCCGAAGAAAACTCTTGGGAGCCTCAGGCTAACATCCTTGATAAAGAGACGCTCCATCAATTTCATCTCGCACATCCTTTGAAGCCTAAACCTGGTACCCACAGAGGAGACCACCCTTTGAAGGGGGGTACTGTTACGACTGTTGCTGCCCAACGTCTCCACTCCGCCTTCCTTACCTCTTTGGCGACTCCTCCTGCGGTTGATGGACGTCTGGCTGCCGCGGCGTCTGCCTGCTGTCTTCTCTGGCGTCCCGGGTCCGGCTTGGGCGCTGCATCCCGCTATGTTGTTCAGCTACCATAGAGCGTGCTTCTTATTCCTTCTTTGGCGCTAACCTCAGGGGCGTCCCCCTGTGATGACATCATGCATCCTGGATACAAAAAGCCTACTCTGTTTGCTAGCTATTCGAGTTAGCAAGGGGACTCCTTACGGATGGGATTCGCTCTCCGTACCTAGCTACTCTGCCTCTCCTTAATAATTCATAAGCACCCAGAGTAAGAGATTCAGTAGGGGCAGAGATATGTACAGGATGAAGAAAATCTGAGTTACAGAGGCATACTCTGGAGTACAGGGAGAATATGGGTGTGTCTTATTGTTGGATGTGCTCAAAAGGGTATTTGTGAGCAAATAAAACCTTTGCTTTTAAATACTGCAGTAATGTTATTCCTGGATTTACACACAAGTCACTAGGCCTGTGTCTACAGTGGCAAAATTTGTGTAGGGCAGTAGGTTGGGCAGCAGCAGTAGAGGCCAGTGTGGTGCAGGAGGAAATGTGACAGTGGCCTCCTATCGAAGTCTATCTCCTTAAAAGCACAAGGGTTTGCAGGCCAGTAACATTGGCATGATCACTGAACCGTAAACCCATGAGCCTTTTAGGGGGCAAACTCAGACAGACTTACAACACTGCTGCTTGTTGTTGAAACAGTGGTGACAGCAGATGCAATAGCAGACAGACAGGCCGATGAAATATCAGTTCATATAAAATAGACGCTCATGATTGAGCGCCTGCTCTCCTAACATGCACACAACCACCTCTCCTAGGCGCACAATACATTATTTAAATGAGAGGTCACGCTAAAAAGGAGGTGCTAGGGAAAATTGCACATTCCTCATGCCTCCTCAGCATCGGGTGCCAAAGAGAGGTAGCTGGGAAAGAGCATCCATTTTCTCCCAATTCTGGCATAAGATACATGCACAAGATACATGGCTTAGACCATCTATCTTTTGCGTCTATATTGAGCGCCCAGAATTTTTTTTTCAAGAATTTTTTTTTTACTTCAGTCTGCTTTCTGTGGTTCCTCCTACTCAGCATCACGACGATACTAAATGGAGGAATCACAGAAAACAGGAATTTTTCTTTTCCCAGTGAGCCCTTGAGCATGGCATACACTTTATGCTAGCCCCGGGGTTGGCTAAAATTTGTCACATTGCAATGGGTGCATGGCCAAGTGGGAATTTTTTTGCATCTGTAACCAGGAGTTAAAAATACCATAAGAGGGTTAAGACATTTGTTTTTGTTTTTTTCTGACCTGAGTTCTGAGGCTGTGGAAAGCATTGCTGGCAGGTGGCTTTGCTTCCTTTCCTCTCTGGTTGTTTGTCTGACTGGGGTGAGAGGAAAAGTTGTGGCTCAAAGTAAAGAACCTGAAGCTGTATGACAAGAGTCATTCAGGCCGATTCTGTAAGGTGCGTGGGAAAACGGGTGCTCAGTGTTGAGCGCCCAGTCACCTCTCCTGGGCTCGCAGTCCTGTATTTAAATGAGGGGTCACGCTAAAAAGGAGGGGCTAGGGACAATAGCGCATCCCTAGTGTCTCCTTAGTAGTGGAAACCCAGGAGAGGTGGTTGTCAGTGGGTTCAGAAAACCGACGCTCAATTTATGAGCATCCGTTTTTTTAACCCGCTGACAGCCTCGGGTTAGGGAAATGGATGCTCATAAAATTGAGCGTCCATTTCCTAACCTGACCCCGCCGGCACATTTTAAAAAAAAATGTTTTAAATCTTTTTTTTTACCTTTTGGTTCTTCAGACTTAATATCGCTACAATATTAAGTCAGAGGATGTATAGAAAAGCAGTATTTTCTGCTTTTCTGTACACTTTTTCTGGCTGCTTAGAAATTAATGTCTGTCCTTGGGCGGCACTAATTTCTGAGCATAAAATGTGCGGATCGGCCGCAGATTTTTTCTTCGGTATCCTGGGCGAATGTCTAATAGCCTCAACAACAGGCATTTGTGTGTGATGAGCACTATTAGCTTCAGCGAGGGCTGAACACGCATTTTTGACCTGCTAAACTCCTTACAGCATAAGAAGTAGTAGATGTGCATCAAAAACATGTGTCCAACAGCGGGTTAAACAGTGCGCTCAGGTGAGCGCACTTTACAATATTGGCCTGTCTAAGTGACAAGCTGTAGGGAATGAAGAAACAAACAGACAGTGTCTTGTTATCAGTGCTGGCAGGAAAATAAAACTTGGGGTGGATTTACAAGCCTCAGGGAAGGTGGGGAAAATCAGTTGTAAGGATTTTTTTTTTTCTGACTTCATGTCCAGGTTCAACTGGTGGGCGGGACTGAAGTAGAAGGACCTCAGCAGGAACAGCAAGACTGAAGATTCTGATTGTCAGTTTGCTATGTCAGTCCTGCCAAAGCTAAGGCTTATGGGAACTCCATGCTGAGAAATATGCTAATGACCAGTCCCCATGAGCTAGAGAGGGTTTACACGTGGAGAGATAAGACACACAGGAGCCGATGCAATCAAAAGTGCAGAAAGCGGGCACTGAAAAGTCAGCGCCCGCTTTCCTAATGTGTGCATGGCGCCCGCAAGGGGGGCGCCATGCAATACCCAAATTGCGTGACCTTAGCGCCTCCTTGCTAACGCGACTCCGCCACAGCTGTCGGTTATGAAGACCAACGCCGGTAAACTCGGCGTCGGTTTTCATAACCGGCCGTCTGCCAGTAATAAAAATGGCCGCCGATAAACTCACCTGCTCCAGGCAGGCATTAATATCTGAGAGCAAAATGTGCATCTGAGACGCACACTTTTTTTTTGCATGTGGAATGAATGAGTAATAGCCTCATTCACATGCATTTGCATGTGATGAGTGCTAATGCATTCACTCAGCATCCGACGCTGGTTAAATAGGCGCTAATTCCCCTGTTGCATGGGGGTGGATTAGCACCTATTTAATCTGCGTCAGAGTGCGGGTTATACAGTGCGCTCGGCTGAGCGCACTGTATTGTATCGGCCCCTTAGAGAGAGAGAAGGGCAGATTGCTTCTGGGTCCTTTCATAGTCCCTTGCTGTGTCTGAAAGATTGTAATCCAGAGGGAATTGTTGTTAATATACTCAAAGTAGAGTGTAGGTGACTAAAAGGAAGGAATGAGATTGTGATTTAAAAATTTTGTTCATATTAGAGCAATCCCGGTAAGAACTGTGGCATCATAAGCATAGTATCAGTCAGTTACTTAAAACATTACAGCCAAGATACGGAGATTTCCATTGGCTTAGTTCAGTCAGACTGTTGTAGTGAGAAAATTTACTGAGTGTGAGAAATTGAGGTGAATAAATGCACTGTGTTTAATATTCTTTTTACTTGTTAACTGAAAAGTGTAAATAAACTTTTCAGACTGGCATGACTGTGAACTTTTGCTGCATGAATTGATAGAACCTGAGAGTTAATGGCCTTTTGAAGTTCTACAGCGCAAGTACTTAACTCAGATTCTGGTCTGAGAGTGACTATGAAATTTAAGTGACTATTCAGTGTTCCATATGAAACAGGACTAGATATTTCAGAGTCAGCTTTAACCTAAAACCTCTGAGAACAGTAATAGATCAGAGGAAAGGAACTATAAGTAAGTTTAAGCTGTTTTTTACTTAAAAGTTCTGGGTGTGCCAGTGTGTCTATGAAAAGATTTTTGGAACCAACCTGAACCAAATAATTTTCTCTTTTTTAGGCCTAGATTCACTAATACCACCGGGCTCTTTGAATCGTGCAGTACAGGGGGGCGGGGGGCGGACCTGCGAAAGCCGGCAGTGATCGTACCTCTGCAGTGCGGTCGCTGCTGGCTTTTGCACCCAATAGCGCCATCATAAAAGGTGGTGCTATTGGCGTGAAATTGGCAGAGAAAAGGGTTCTTACCTTTTCGCTGACCGCGATGTCTTCGTGGCGTCTGCCCCGGTGCCGCCCCAACTCCTCCTATTCCGGTCTTGACGCCGCCCCCATTTAGTGATCTCATGCAAAAAGGGACTTTTCGTGTGCGATCGCTTTGGAAAATGACCCCCTTAGTGAGTTTAGGATGGGACTGATTATCTTTTATTTTACACACCAAGTTAAACCAGTTCAATAAGATGTCAAAGACATCACATTTAGAAACATTATTTAAAACCATCTTCGGAAGAGGGGGTCACGGATAGTGTATTCAGGGAACACATGCTTTGATTTATTTAAAGACAGGTAGGACTTCAAACACCTCAACCAGGAGACAGAGAGAAGAGGAGAAGAGACAGACTGCCTTCAGCTATCTGCATCCAGCACTTGGAAAAGACAAAGGGAAAGCTGCAGCGAGGAAAATAGGAACCAGTATGGAAGGATTACAGGTCAACTAAGTGAAAGCATTGTGCACCACAAAATTGTTGGCCATCACAATATAGTATTAATTTGAGAAAGCTACACACACATACCATATAAGTGAAAATAAGGAAACTGTGCTACTACTGATATTTATTTCCTTAGTGAAGCAAAGAGAACATTAAAGAGAATAATATAAACCAACAAACATATTTACCTTCTTTTTTGTATTATACCTGAGGATCAGCTTGAACACCAGAGGAAAGAAAGTTTTGAAAGGATCATTTTCTTTTATAATTAACTTTGGAAAAACTCATATATATATATATATATATATATATATTCCAGAGACAGAATAAGCTATTAAGTTAGCAACTAATAGCGCAATTATTACTTACCTGATAAAGAATTCCCTATTAGCAGGTACCGGTACCAGACAGGGAAAAAGAATCCTAAGAGGAAAGGTGATATGGGAAACAAAATAGTTCTTTAATACTATTTTCTATTGTAAAATAATACTTCCTGCCTTAAATGTTTCTTTTGTGAACTCACAAGAATTGGAACTACTGATTTATGTGATTTTCTTGGTAAATAAACTGTTTTCTTTAAGTTTACATTCAATTTTTCTGAGTATTATACTTTCAAAGACTTTGCCTTCCCTCTCTACCCCTGAGAGACTGGTTGGGTGGGTTTCAGTCCGTTGTTTCCTGGTTTTGGAAGACCCAACAGGAAGGAGAGCAAACTTTTCCTCTCGTAGTTTCTCTAATGTGGACCTAGTAGTTCTCAGAGTAACACCAGAAACCCCATATCCTAGTAGCCACCTTAGCCACTGTAGCGAGAGAGTCACTACCCAAAAGCAGTTGGGTGCGCTATTAACTATGTGCTTGATTGTGCGTGCGTTATGGATGCACTAATCCCTGTATTGCATTGGTCTGCGAGTGGGTTGAGAGATTAGGAGTGTGCCAGGATACGCAGGCCCAGTGGAGAGAGAAACTGGTATTGGGGGGGGTTTGAAAGGGAAGAAGAGGCACTAGTAAAGTGTGAACGGGAGAGGGAGAGATTTCCCTTTTCACATGTCCTTAAGGGGAATGCTGCCCCTGGGCTGATTTCTTGCTACACTTCATTCCTGGGCAGAAAAGCTTTTGCTCGGGTAGCCAAACCCTTCCTTCCCTCTCACCACTGCCACCCCTCCCACTGTCCTCCCAACCTCAAAGTGTCCACTTTAGCAATGGTGTCCTCAGATAAGCAGTGGTCTTTAGTTTACCTCTTAACTAAACATATGTAACTTATTCCCAATGCAGATTCTTCCTTATGCCTACCTAATGTACCCCACTTCTTAAACTGTTTACTTGCAATTTACCTTGGATGTGTGTATCTAGCAGCTATGTATGCAATGTCCTATTGCTTTATGTAATCTTCCTTAGACCTGCTTTCAGGAAAAGGCAGAATATCACATTTATTTATTTATTATCTAATTTTTTATATTCCGCTTTTCGGCACTTCAAAGCGGATTACATTAAGGTAGTGCAGTTATCTCTCTGTCCCCAGAGGGCTCACAATCTAAGTTTATGAATAATATATATAAATAAATAAACAAACCAGTCTCTGCCCATAGGCCCTGCCCCCTCTGGACTTTTGGGGGGGCAGGACCTGTAAGCACAGGCTAACTTAACTCCCTGTGCTCACTACAATCTGAGGATGTCGTCACCAGAGCGCTGCCGTTGAGGTCAGAGGTGGGGGGGAAGGGCGGGAGAAAGGCATAGCACCCACACCGGCAGTGACTCTAGGTGGTGTTAGCCGAAATCTGTCACTGAATATTGGAAACAAAGACTGCATTCGTGAGGTACACACAGTGCTGTAACATCATGGGTTTGAAATTCCACATCTCAGAATGAAAGGATCCTGGCAGGTAATACATTGTCCATGGTGCATAAGAAAATAGAGCATTTAGGTAAGATGGTGATGGATGGTACTGGAGATGCTGATTTACATCAGGCAGAGAATGGCTGGATCTATTGTGTTTGTTTTTGTTGTTTCCATCATGAACATAAATACAATTATATTCCAGGAACTTCAGGAAAAAAAAACAAAAAACTCTAGAGCTGTAAAAGCAGTCACCATATGGCAAAAAATTTAAAAAACAAAGAAAAGTAAATGATCCAATTAGTGCAGGAAGCTATCAGCTTTCAAGCTACTAATCAACAGCAGCATGAATACGACAAATGCGAACTTCTCATCCAGGAAGTACCAAGAGCATAGCAGCAGACAGAGGCACACATATGAGGGTGGTTAATTATGCAAACAAAAATAGAAAGCAATTATTTAATTGAAACTGTTTTAGCCTCCTGTTTCAGTAAATCAGTGACTAAGCAATTCAGGATGTTATTATTAAATAGATTAAGTACCTCCTTTAAAAGTAATCCCAATGAGCAGTGCCATCCTAAGGAATTAGTACGCGGGGCACTGGCCCCTAGTTTGAAAGGATGCCAAGACATATTGGTGAGTGGCGAAGCAAAGCTCACATGCTTTGTGACCCTTTAAGCACCCAGGAGTACACAATGAAGAGAGAGGCTGTAATGAGTTTGGTATCTGTGAGCTGTTTGTGCTGCGGCATGTTTGGCACCAATGTCCCCTCTAAGGATTGGGTTGCTGTGTGCAAAGATTTTTTGTTTCATTACCCTGTGAGCACTACTTTCTTTGATGCAAAAAGCCTGTCAATTTTATGCTCACAGCAACCCAGTCCTTAGAGGGAACATTGGTAGCAGCATGCACACAAACTTTCTCACATACACTAACACACTCATACTCTTTCACACACATACATGCTCATTCTTACAAACATACACACACTCTCACTCTCATTCCTCTCGTTTACTCCCCAGACTCTCACACATATGCAGACTCACTCAGTTCTCCTCCTCTTCCACACACACACACACTCACACTCATCTTAGTAACTGCAAACCCTTCACTGCCAAGTACTTTGAGAAATAACACAAACCCCTGCAAAAAAACAAAAAAACCACCTAGAACCTTGCCATACCATACCACCACTATCTTCGGACTCAAATAAAGCAGCCATATCTATGACACAACAGCAATGCAAATATTATACCATGCCCTAGAACACTAATACACCACCTACTGGGGTTAACAGAACAATCCATACTGCCACAGAGCCCAACAGAAAAACTATATGCCAGCAGAAATACTGCACCTCAGTTACACATGCAGAACACAGACAGACCCTTATCTAATACAGAATAAGGGACAACAAATTAGAAACAGAAACATACAGACAAAAATAAAATGGAAAGCCTGAGAAACCAGACTCTGAACAGTGGAATATTGAAAGAAAGAACAAAATACAAATATATAATGCATATTCACAAAGATAAGATATGCCAATCACTAAAAATTCAAAATATATTTTTTTTTACCTTTCTTGTCTGATCTTATTTTTCTAATCAGTTGTTCCAGGCTTTGTTTTCCACATTCCCTTTCTCACTCTTTTACCAATTCCTTTTAAAGGGTCGCTTTTTTCCCCCTATTTCTTCTCTCTCCACCTTCCCTTCTTTTCTCAAACACACACTCAGGTTCTCATTCTCACACACTGTCTGTCTCTCTCTCTCTCTCTCACACACACACGATCTCACTCTCACATACTTTCTCACACATAGACTCCCGCTCTCTCATGTTGTTTCACACATAGGCTCTCTCTCACACACAGAGGTTCTTGCATGCACTCTCTTTCTCATATGCTCTCTCTCTCTCACACACACACTAGCGTCCATTCTCACATGCTGTCTCTCTCACACACACATATGGCTCTCACTTTCACATGCTATCTCTCTCTCTGTCTCTCATACATATTCACCGGCTCTCCCCATATGCTATCTCATTCATACACACACTCACACAGAGGCTCTCATTCTCTCCCACTCCGAAGCGGCCTCAGAGGGAACAGGGAAAGCATTCTTATTGGACACAATATAAAGTTTAAAAAGCAGTGCCCAGCGCAGTAACACTGAATAGATTTAGAGCTGACACCCTTGCTGTATTGCTCGCTATTCCGGAACAAATTAACTTCCTCTTTTTTTCTTCCTCTTTTTGTCTTTTCATTAATAAAACTTGCCTTTTAGATTACCAACTGACTACAGCTTCATTACTCAGATCTACAGACTGGTGTGTGCATGAGTGACTGGTTGTGGGCCCTGCTGCTTGTGTTTTTGGCCTGCAAGAGAAAGGCATAGGAGAGTTGCTGGAGATGGTAAGTAAAGGTGGCTTTTAAAGTTTATTTTTCTTGATTGACTGCCATTTTAATTATTGGCTATTATGAAATCTGTCTGTTTTGAAATATTTAATTGGTATTTGGACAATTTTTGAATAGTTTTTATGAGTTTTTAATAGTTGGATGTTACTCTGTTCATCAGCTGTTTTGAAACATTTATTAGTATAGTTTTACAATTATTTCTGCATGGGGTTCTCTAGCAGCTTGGCTTATTCTGTTTTCCTAATAGGAAGTATATTGGTGTTTAGGGCCTGGTTTAATATTTATAGTGTTACCTTTTCATAGATAGGGTTGTTACTGTTGGAGTGCATGCCAAATTGCAGGTGTAACTTTGTGCAGATTAGTTTGTATGCATTATTGCAGATTCAGGTTTGCACTGCATGCAGAGTGGCTTTTTTGGTTTTCCATTCCAGTTTCTGTCTTCATATTTATAATTTGTGGTCTTTCTGTCCTTGGTGAAGGTCGGCTTTGTGTGTGACCAAGGTGAGGTATTTTACTAGCATGTAGGCATTGGATCAATCTTATTTGTTGTGTTTTCTCAATAGGATATGCATTAGTGGTCTTTTCAAAAGGAAGGCTATTGTGCCTGGTAGTAAAGGGAGTTTGTTTTGCTTTTACTGAGATGTTACCAGAACATCTTTTTTGTATGGTGAGTTGTATGGGTAATGACCTAGTTCTGTTCTGACCCATTGTTGGGGGTTGAGGGGGTTCCCGTGGATGCAGAGTGTATGTTTTAATATAGCCCCTTGATGGTCACATGTTCAGTGTGTCACGCATGTGAGAACCATTAGTCAGGTGTGTCCCGGCCGAAAAAAGATTGAGAACCACTGTGTTAGAGTAGCAGGTTTAAAGTTAGCCAGATAAGCTTATCCAGCTAACTAAAATTTATATGGGTATATTCAGTGTGTGCCACTGAATATCCTGGCTAAGTTAGCTGGATATGTTTCTAACATATCCTAAACATCACTCTGGGAATCATTACATCATACATCATCCTATTTCCATCAATATTACCATTATATTTCTGTACTACAATTAATACATAGATTCTCATCAAAACTTTTTAGTTTTAATAATAAATCATAAATACATTTTTATTATATTGCACATACCCCACATACCAAATACATATTGTATAATTATACCATATCATACATCATATATCATAAGCATATCAATAATTATACAGAATCAATCAATTCTTTCCAACATATTTAATTGCTTTATTTTATCCCCCGGACATGTCACCCCCAACACCCCTATAATAACAATAAATACACTCACATTCACACATTCATACCACTTAAATACCCCATAAAACCACGTAAAAAAATTCAAATGCTCATTGTGTTATTGGATTTTTCAATATATAATGCTAATTCTTTTTACTCCAACCAATGAATTAATAATTGCTTGTTCACTGTTGAAAAGCTGTAGGTCTCAACAAGGTTCCTTGTTTCACCCGACTAGGGTTTCCTCAGGGGAACTTGTACCCACTTCATGGTATATCACAAAATCCTCTCTCAAATCCGAGCATCTAAAAAATACATATTAGTCAATTTCTCCCCAATACAATGACACAAAAAAAATAACCTCACCAACATTTCCGGAGACTCCCCTTACACCTTACTTCATGCTGCTCACTGTAAAACAATATCTGTATTATTCTTGAAATCTATTAAACACATGTACTCCAATATATATCTTATATAATACCAATCACCACACCGACTATCACAGAACAGCCACAGCTACCCACCAAATTTCAACTCTCCTTGAATCCCAACCAACTTCAGATACCAGACTTTACTATTTCAAACAGTACTCCAAATCCCCGATGTTTCAGGTATCAGTTACGCTCTCTGAAAAATATAAAGAAAGATCCATATAATCCCGTTCAATCCTAGAAGACTCCGTGACATCACTGGGTTAGGGTTCTTAAGCTCCCTGTTAGCCAACTTGGCAACGAGTTCCATCGCTACTCTACTAGCTCCTGTCTCCTCGGACTTGTGGTGACTGTCTCAGACCCTTCTTGGACTCTGGACCCTGGCTCAGGTACCTGCTCCTCAGGGGCCTGTGTGCGCTGTCTCACGACCCGGTCTCCTGGCTTCCCCCACTCCTCGGGCTAGCCCTGCGCCTTCCAGGAGTCCTACCCGCCAGCTTCCCACTCCTTGGAGTTGCCTCTGGGAACGGTCTCACCACTTGGGAGACCTATCTCTGTGCTTCCCCGCTCTTCGGGGCAGTGCCTACGTTCTACACCAGAGACTGTCTGTGCTTCCCCGCTCCTCAGAGCAGTGCCTATGTTCTACTCCAGAGACTGTCTTTGTTTCCCCGCTCCTCGGGGAGTGCCTATGTTCAAATACCGGTGATTGTCGGTGTTTCCCCGTTTCTCAGGGTTGTTTACGTCATTACCTGGAGACCAGACTTGGGCTTCCCTGCTCCATGGGTTAGCCTACATCATCGCATCAGTACCTTCCTCGCTACGCAGCTCCGCCCCTCAGGGTTGCCTCTACAATATACCTCCTGCCCTTCCTGCCTCGCACTTCCCTCTCCTCTGGCCTGCCTAACGACACCCTCTCAGAGGTCTCCACCCAGGTACTGCTCTCCAGCCCAACCTGCTTACTGTGGGGATCCTCATTGCTGTGTCTCTCACCCTGCTCCTTGGGACCTTCCCACAGATTCTCTCCCAGAGCTCCAGCTGTATCTGACCTCGCCTCTCGATGGTGTGGACCTGTGGGGCTCCTCCCCACAGGCGATAACAACTCTCACATCAGGCCAAGGATCCACGAAACCCACAAGCCATAACAGAAGCCAAGGGAAGAAAAGCTTGAAGTGAAGGTGGAGAGGGTCTGGTGAAGAACTCAGTATGAATCTCACAAACCTTGTCATGAAGGAAACCAGTCAATCTCTAGGTAGAGAGTGAAGGAGAGCAAGAGGAGGAAGAGGCAGTTGGAGGAAAGGCATGAGTATAGCGAAGAGACGATATAGTATACTTGGATTTTCAGAAGGCGTTTGACAAAATTCCTCATGAGAGGCTTCTAGGAAAAGTAAAAAGTCATGGGATAGGTGGTAATGTCCTTTCGTGGATTGCAAACTGGCTAAAAGACAGGAAACAGAGAGTAGGATTAAATGGACAATTTTCTCAGTGGAAGGGAGTGGGCAGTGGAGTGCCTCAGGGATCTGTATTGGGACCCTTACTTTTCAATATATTTATAAATGATCTGGAAAGAAATACGATGAGTGAGATAATCAAATTTGCAGATGATACAAAATTGTTCAGAGTAGTTAAATCACAAGCAGTTTGTGATAAATTGCAGGAAGACCTTGTAAGACTGGAAAATTGGGCATCAAAATGGCAGATGAAATTTAATGTGGATAAGTGCAAGGTGATGCATATAGGGAAAAATAACCCATGCTATAGTTACACAATGTTAGGTTCCATATTAGGTGCTACAACCCAAGAAAGAGATCTAGGCGTCATAGTGGATAACACATTGAAATAGTCGGTTCAGTGTGCTGCGGCAGTCAAAAAAGCAAACAGAATGTTGGGAATTATTAGAAAGGGAATGGTGAATAAAACGGAAAATGTCATAATGCCTCTGGATCGCTCCATGGTGAGACTGCACCTTGAATAATGTGTACAATTCTGGTCGCCGCATCTCAAAAAAGATATAATTGCGATGGCGAAGGTACAGAGAAGGGCTACCAAAATGATAAGGGGAATGGAACAGCTCCCCTATGAGGAAAGACTAAAGAGGTTAGGACTTTTCAGCTTGGAGAAGAGATGGCTGAGGGGGGATATGATAGAGGTGTTTAAAATCATGAGAGGTCTAGAACGGGTAGATGCGAATCGGTTATTTACTCTTTCGGATAATACAAAAATTAGGGGGCACTCCATGAAGTTAGCATGTGGCACATTTAAAACTAATCGGAGAAAGTTCTTTTTTACTCAACGCACAATTAAACTCTGGAATTTGTTGCCAGAAGATGTGGTTAGTGCAGTTAGTATAGCTGTGTTTAAAAAAGGATTGGGTAAGTTCTTGGAGGAGAAGTCCATTACCTGCTATTAATTAAGTTGACTTAGAAAATAGCCATTGCTATTACTAGCAACAGTAACATGGAATAGAATTAGTTTTTGGGTACTTGCCAGGTTCTTATGGCCTGGATTGGCCACTGTTGGAAACAGGATGCTGGGCTTGATGGACCCTTGGTCTGACCCAGTATGGCATGTTCTTATGAAGATTGGAGGGAAAAGCATCTGTCCAATGGACAGAGTGGATTTTTTGAATGAATGCAATAACAGTCTGCTGCAGGTGAGCATGAATTTGAAATGCAGGAAGTCAGCATGTATATAGTAATCTTTCTTAGTGAATGCAATAGCAGAAAAGAAGAAGGTGAGCATGCATTTGAAATGATAAAGTATTGGCGAATAAGTGAGATGAGACAGTAGTGGAGAGGATGCAAAGGTCAATGCACTGGAGATTCTTAAAGGTATAAGCAGCGACAGGGCAAGACTGGAGGGGGAGAGGAAGATTGAGTTCAAAGGTTCAGATGGAGATTAGAGAGGGGAAAAACTAAGGTGGAGAAGCCTGACAGAGAGGAGATGGAAGAAAGGACTGGATCAAGGCAGTGACCTAGCTAGTGATTGGAGGTGGTATGGCAAAGCTGGAGGAAAAATGAGGATATTAAGGCAAGTAGCTTTGATGCATAGGAGTTAAAGTGATCATCAATATGGAAATTAAATTACCCTAAGAGGAAGATGAGTCAAAGAAGGAGGAAAGCCAAGAGTCAAAGTCAGTGAAAGAGGAGGGGGATTTATCAGTGAGATGATAGATAACAGCTATGCAGATGGATAAGAGAGTGAATAAATGAATAATATGAACTTCTGCGACAGGGCTTTGCCAGGCACTAACATTTGCTCCCAATTACTTTTTCCAGCAATGGTGCTTGGGAGGGGGGCTTTGATATTTGGGACTCCTCCCATTGCCATAACCCCACCTTTTTGGGGGAAAGTCTACAGCAAAATATAAAATCCCCTGGAGCATGCTCAGTTTTCAGTGGGTTGGAGATTTGTGGGTTAGAAGAAGGAACTTGTCTATTGGATCTTTTCCTCATCCCTGGGGGTCTTGATCATCAGTTGGGAATTTTGGCCTAAAGAGAAGAGACATTTTTGGGAGAAGATGGACTCAGGCTTGAGGGAAGGGTGTTTCCTTGGGATCCTGAAAAGCAGGAATCAGAAAGATCTTAATGCCTAAGCAAACAAATACAGCAACGATGAGAAGAATTTGGGACTCTTGGCTAAAGACCTGCAGTTTTTGGAGAGTTGGATTACAGTTTGAGAGTTTTTGACCAATTGGACTTTTTTTGAGCTTGGGGATCTTTTCCCCACTTTTAATCTGAGCGTGCTGGAAGTACACTCCACTTCCCTACCCTTCAAGAGGTTCTTCGACATGGATGCTGGTGTGGGAAAAAGGAGACCTGTAAGGAGATCTGGAATGGGCAAGGAAACTATGGTTTTCATCACTAATATTGTTTATGCTTTTCTTGATTTTTTTTTCAGTTCTGGCCTGAATACTCATGTTCAAGTTAAAGTAAACTGTTATTTTGAACACTATCCGGGATTCTGGTTATTTTCCTAGTGCCTCTTTGCTGTATAGCTGAACATTTGGTTGATTGATTGCTCCTTAACCCTTTTGTTAGTTTTTACCTACTTGCTCTTATTATGGCCCCTTGCGCATTTGGTGGACATCATCCAGCTGGAGTGAGAGTTTGGGTAATCAAGAGCTAGTGACCGTGCCAAGGAACCAGGAAGCTAACATTCCCACCCCCCTCATCGGACTTGAACTCTTGTAACTGTAGCACGCCTGGAAGATGTAAAAAGCACAAACAGGGGACCGGCTACACTTCAGAGGAACATAAGGAGTAGTATTGAGGAGAACGACGTGGATAAAAGTTACAGCAGTAGCCCAGTATTATCACTGTGGCCTGTAGGAGGGATGATAACCTCCATGACAGGAAGGAGCAACTGAAGCAGAGTCCTCAGGTCTCAGTAAGAGCAAGAACATGAAGGAAATGAGACAAAGGAGGTCATGAATGCAGGCAATTGTGTTTGAACTTAAATGGGTATTCCAAAGAGATGAAAAAGGGAGGGAAGAAGGAGGAAGGAGAGAGGTAGGCATAAGATAGGAGGGGTAAATGGGTTGTTGTTGCAGATGGGTTGAATCTTGCTTTCAAGAACCAGGATTGAAACTGGGATCTCCAGCTGAGAGGAGGAGGATGAGAAGAAGGGTACATAGGAGAGGAGCAAAGGTGTGATGACAGTGATGGGCATGAGGTACTCTGAGGGAGAGTGGTGATGGCTGGATGAGAGGGAGAAAGCGCTGAAGCTCAGAGCTGCCAACACGACAGAAAAGAGAATGGATTGGTTGCTGGAGAATGTAGATGAGGACAGTGGGTTTCATGTTTTTAAAGGTTTGCAGTGGGTGAGTATCAGGGAAAAATGGCATAGTGGAGCCATAAGAAAATTGCAAAGGAAAAAACTATGCTGAGCTGAGGAAGCTGGGAGCGTGTGTTATTCTATGGCGCATGCCTTCTGTCCCATATTTTGAATGAGCATGGATGTCAGAAGTCAAACACAAGCATCCGTAGCTGAGGCGGTAATGTACAACTATGTTGTGAACACACCAGTACCTGATCTGTTAGTCAAAGGAACAAGGGGCAAGGGGCATAAGGTCATTAGTGCAAGGTGGTGCATCTGCACTACCAACTTGAAAATAATGTGTGCCCTGCACTACCAAAATAAACACCTCAGGTCCTGACCGCCACACAAAGTTAAAGAACCAGCAACACCTCAAAACTAATACACAGTTGCAGTAGCTACTGCTTTTCACCAAGGTTTTTATTTATTTTTGTGTTTGGGGGATTTATTGTGGGATGGAGGATGGAAGTAAGGTAACTTGTTTGACTGACTGCATGACTACACCTGTGACAGGACCCCTAACTGGCTACATTTCCTCAGTGCTCTGCATTGTTCCATTTTTTTCCAGGAATTAGTAAGCGAAGTTAAATTCCCCGTAGAATGAGCAAGTGTAGAAAAGTTATTGCTACTGATTTCCTTTTCTTCCCTTTGCCTGCTCCATTCACTAAAGATTAGATGATTTAACAACCTATAGTGCATCTCCTTTTAACTTTCTCCTTTCTCTATAAAAACCCCGGTCTCCATTTCTTTTTTGTCAGTGCCTAACTACCGCAATGCTTTCTTGCCTCTGATGGGGCACAGCTTGTTCAGAGAGACAGATGCTGCTTTTATTTCTCCTGCTGAAGCCATGGGAAGAAGAAGCCTCCGGGACAGAGACTGTTAAAGGCAGTGTGAGAGACAGCTACTGAGTTGGGAGAAGGCAGACAGACAACTAGAGCCTGGTGCTGGGAGGAGGAGGGGGGGGGGGGGGGGGGGAGTCAGCTGCAGACTACGCTTTTTGGTGGCATGAAGAAAGCCCTATTCTGTACCTTTAAGAACCAGCAGCTTTGAGATTGGTTAAGGTTTTACTTTTACCAATAAAAGGTCAGTAATCAAATAGTGTCATTGGCTGACATTTTATTTGGCATAATAAAAATAAAATAATTAGGTTATATGCATTTTACATTTAGCTGTGATATTAAAGTGCTTTACAGTACAATAGACTGACTTTCTGTGCAGATTGAGCGTTATTCACCTTGCACCAGTATGCATAGGTAGGATGCCGCAGTTCCCTGGTTTTGTTCTAATCTGTATCTGCTATTGGAGGCTGTATTCATATGTAAGCTATGGGTATGGTTTGCTGCCCCCTGCTGGCTGATATCAACTAATTTTCCATGCAAGAAGCTCCGACTCTCAAGAGAGGATAGTTTAGCTTGCAGGGCAAAGCTGTAGGGAGGACCAATCTTTCTGTATCTTGTCCAGTTACACATTTTGACATTGCTTGTCAGTGTTGTGACTGCTTGGTAGTCACTCCAAAGGCCCTGAACACAGTCTCTGTACCAGTCCAGACCCAACCAGCATAGGCAGCAGGAGTATGAGCTGAGAATCAAAACTGGTGTCTCTGTGCAGTGCCATGTAGTGTTACCTGTGAATTGCAGGTCTGTCCTGAAATGAGGGGTTTGCTTATGCAAATGAGGCAAAGGGGATTCGGTAACCTTCTATTCAAGCGGCCATCTCTATCTTTTATGAAAGAGCACAAGATTTGTATTCCTGAGGCTCAGGTCAGGGCTGGGATTATGGAGGATTATGGTTATGAATGTAAACAATAAGATCACAGGCATCACTGTTATTGAATAAAACATGCTTTGTCTGTTTCACTTTGTTTCACTCATATGAATACAAAATGCCAAACACTAATCCTCCTATAGCAGGGCTCTCTCCTGGGAAGGAGAGAGGGATGCTTGTCCTTGACCATGCTTTGTGAGTGTCACTGGATTTTAACGAAGCTCAGAGAATTCTGATTATTTTATTATCCCAAGGTTGCTTGCACCGTTAAAAATCACATCACTGATAATTCTTTGCATTAATATAAATGGGCAGGCATTATACTACATTATATTATTTATTTATGTATAGATATTTGATAGTCTGCCTTTTGCGCAGTGTAAGATTTTTCCATGGTTTTGAAGCTTTCATCAGACTTTACCATTTAAGAATAGACTTGGGAAAATCGAACAGGGGACTTGATTCACCCATTTAAAACCCAGAAAGGAGTCTATGGTGAAACAGCTGTTTGAAAAGGTCAAACAAATATTTTATATCCTATTCTGAGTTTGGAAATGTTGGCCTCAGCAAGCCGAATAATAGCAAATGGACAATTGATGGGCAAGTCATGAGGCACTTGGAGCCAACTCATTTCTGAGGTGTGGAATGCATTAAAGTATGCATTACCCTTTTCTGACATGCAAAGTCACTCCGATGATGCAGGTCCAACATGGAAAAATGTGGAGGATATACACATGGTGTACTTGGACCATGGTATCAGCACGATATAAGAACGAAAAAACCCCAAACACTCGCTCGCACTTCCTTCTCAGTGCAGACTTATTTGCATACTGTCTCCCCTGCTCTGTAGCAATCAGTGGGGAAAATCAGCATCATGATTGTCTATATACAGTGCAACTGCATTAAAGTATTATAGCATATATCTCAACTCCGTTTTATCAGCAGAATTGTAAGATCCATAATAGAAAGGGAAAATTCAACAAATATGTACAAATACTAATTTCCCTAAGTGAATCAAGGGCACTGTGAAGAGCCAGGTAAGTAATAAATCTTACGTCAATATTCTGAAAAAGAAGTAAAAATATCACTTGGCTAGCTCACAGGTTATTGACAGGTCAAGCTGTAGGAATACATGTACAGTACATACCGACAGGCATGTGTAAATGGACAAAATAGGGATGCAGTACGCGCAGCAATATGACACCATAATCCATCAGCTAACTACCAATGTATTTGTAAATCGTTCATATTTAGTTCTTATAATGAAGGACATCTTAGGCATGCATCTAGAGGACCCCTGGGGAAAACACAGGCACCAACCTATTCTCCACCTCCTCCCCCACATCACCTCACTTACGCCAGCTGAAAGAAGTTCCGGATCATTCCTTTATACATTAGAGGTGAGAGATGTAAAGTCTCAGGCACAGTACATGCAATGTCTCATGGCTAAGAGCCATGTGGGAATTTGAAGGTCAAAGCAACACTCAGACATAAGAAGGGGAGGCAGACAGTTCGGCTTGACATTTCAGCATGTTTGCAGTCATTGCTGGGTGCCATTTTCGGCTGATAATTTGTGAGTTTTACTTGCCGATTTAACAGTGGATTGTGCAGGATTGCAGAGAAACCTACGGGTGTCAGTTCAGAGTGTAAGAATACAGTGAGGCTTTAACCTTTTGGGAGGGACTTCACAGTCCTATCCATCCCCTCCACTGACTGTTTTGCTTGTGGAGACTCTTAAGAGGCCCGACTCCTTGCAGCTTCACTCAATGACCGTTTCCCCTTCCTCGATTAATCCCACCTATTACCCCACCTGCTTTAGTTCCTCCTAATCATGGCCTCACTGCTTTAACTCTAAGCCCCTTTGCTACCTGTGTCTTGCCTTTCTGTCTTAGCTAGATTGTAAGCTCCAAGCTGAAGGGACTTTCTCTTACTGTATGTGCTACACAAGTAATTATTACTAAATAATAATAAGAGTGAGGCAGATATTCGGCACCATTTAGCTGAAAAGGTCTGACTTATCCAGCTAAGTGGCGCTGTTTGAATATTCGGCTGCGGCTAGCAGCCGCCACACAGAAAGATAACTTTTTATCTAACTAAAACGTTGTCCAGCTAAGTGAGGAGCGGGATGGGGTGTTCTGGGACGCATCTACTTCTCCAGCTAACCTGCCAGATAACTGCTATAAGATAATTTAGCGCTAGCCTGGATCTTTTGCCCTTCCATAAAAACATGCGAATGGCTCTATGTAATTGCAAGATGTCATGACGTGTGAGCCAGATGGGCAACATTTGGAGTAGATATACCCATTTCGGGAGTTCCATCATTTTCAACAAGTGAACCCGTCCCGTTAGTGTAAGGGGGAGACCCTGCCATTGATGCAATTTTTGCTTCGACTTTTTAAGCATGGGTAGTACATTCAGATTATATATGGAATCTAGCCTGTTAGAAATCAGTACCCCCAAGTATTTTATGGGGCCCGAGGCCCATTTGAGTGGAAAAGATGTGCCCCATGCATGCTGGCGATTTCCATAAACTTCCAGGGCTTCCGATTTATCTGTATTTATTTTAAGACCGGAGAAACTACCATAGAAGAGTTGGTGGGACAATACCCTTGGCAAGCCTTGCTGTGGGTTCGTAAGGAAAATCAATATATCATCAGCAAAGGCTGCTGTTTTAAAAATATGTCCCTTGCACTCCAGACCTGGAATCATAGGGTCTAGATTAATTTTCCTCAGCAAGGGATCTATCGCTAATATGTACAAAAGGGGAGAAAGGGGGCAGCCCTGACGAACGCCTCGCTGTGGAATAAACGCTTGAGAGATATGTCCATTTGCTAGAATGTGAGAGGTAGGCTGTTTATAAAGAAGTGAGATGTATGTGAGTATCGGTCCTTGAAGGCCGTATCTGCGTAATACCGAAAACAGGTAACCCCAGGATACCCTATCAAAAGCCTTTTCCGAGTCGAAACTCACAGCCATTGCAGGGATGGAATGGATTTGACAATGTTGAATTGCAGTAAGCAGTTTAGCTATGTGTGTACTGGATGAGCGCCCTTTAACAAATCTTACTTGAGGGGCAGAGATGAGGCCCGGCAATACCCGACTCAGCCTGCACGCCAACAAGTTAGCAAGCAGCTTGAGGTCGCAATTCAGGAGAGAGATGGGTCGATAAGAGGCAGGGAGACTCACGTCCTTTCCCGGTTTTGGCAATACCGTAATATAGGCCTTGTTGAAATCAGCCGGAAAGGAGTCAATGGAGAGGGCATTGCAATAAAAGGACTGCAAGGTATCTACTAATTCGGGACCTAGGATTTTGTAGAAATCATAGGCAAATCCGTCCGGGCCAGGCGCCTTTCCGGATTTACTTTTTGTTATGACAGACAAAATTTCTGAGGAAGTAATAGGGCCATTTAATTGATCCCTTTGAAGATCAGTGAGGGTGGGAAGTTGGAGAGACCGAAAAAATTCATCTTCCTCCTTGGGGCCTCCCACTCTATCCTCCGCATAAAGGTTGTTGTAAAACTTTTGCAATACTTCCACTATCGCTTCGCCGCTATGTACCCAAGTATCTTCAGGGGTTTTTAACCTTTCAATAAAGGTTTTTGACTGTCGGATTCGGACCAAGTTCGCTAAAGTTTTCCCAGCCTTATTTCCAAAGCGGAAGAAGGAATGTTCCTTATAATGCAGAAACTTAACAGCTCTTTGGTGGATCAGGGCATGTAGCTTTCCCAAAGTATCATGGTATTTTACCCACTGTGCCTGAGTATGAGTGCGGGAGAGGAGCATTCTATCAGTTTTAAGTTGTGCGTCCAAATGTAAAATTTCTGCATTTAAAACCTTATTCCTATGGCGAAGGAAGGATATTATTTCCCCTCTCAGGACAGTCTTGCCCGTTTGCCAAAATAGGGCAGGATTATCTCTGTGTTGGGAGTTAAACTCCTGGTATTGGACCCACTTAGTCTTAAGATACTCCTGAAAGGGTTTGTCAGCTTTCATATAAGCGGGGAATTTCCACCATGCAGACCGAGGGACTGTGGTATCCCAATTTATGGCCACCCAAATTAAGGCATGGTCGGACACCCCTGGAGTGCCTATGTCCGCCGCCGAAACAAAGGGGAACAATCTCTCAGATCCCAATATGTAATCTATGCGAGAGAGTGTACGATGTGCCTTAGACACATGGGTATAGTCTCGTTCCTCTGGATGAAGTACCCTCCAATAATCCAACAAGTTTAGGGAGTTACATATCCGAGTGATACTAGTCTTTTGGGGGGCCCGTTGCATGGTGTTCTTTGGATTAGAACGGTCTCTAGAAGGGTCATGAACGGCATTAAAGTCACCTACCAAAAGTAACTCTCCCTCCTTGTGGGTAAGAAGAAGATTAATTAGGTTTGTGAAAAATAAAGAGGAGGGAGAATTTGGGCCATAAATATTGGCTATCGTGATATCTTTCCCATTCAGTTTTCCCACAATAACTATGAATCTACCCTCGGGGTCCACCAGTTCATGGTTTAATTGGAAGGAGAGGTTCCTATGTAAAAGGATTGCCACACCTGCCTTTTTCCCAGCCGCCGGCGAGTAGAAACATTGGCCTACCCAATCTCTTTTAAGTTTCACACTCTCTATGGCAGTTAAGTGCGTTTCCTGTATACACGCAATATGTACCTTTGACTTCTTAAGGTGTTGTAGAACTTTAGTTCTCTTAATGGGATGACCTAGGCCATTAACATTGAGACTCGCCAGTTTTACCCCAGACTTAGCCATTGGTATATACTGATAAGAATAGATAATGTGTATATCCAGAAAGTAAACGGATGGCTCCCCAGCCTGAGCCCTCCGTTGGAAAATAGAGAAACCACGTGGGCGCCACAAGCGCTCTTGGCCTTTCCCCCTGCCCCGAACTTAACGTCAGATGCATAGTGCCTCTGTCTGTAATGAAAATTGCTTTGCTGTGAAGAATAACCCACCCCCCAAGTCCCCCCCCAACCCTCCCCATTCCCAAACTTCTGGTGTCCTGCAGTCCGCATTTATGATCCCAAACACTCTAGGGGCACAAATGCGTGGGGGCACGTTATAGATGCGACGCGCCCCGCCCTCCCCACAGAAACCTCATGATAAAAATAAACAACATTGACAGTAGAACCTCCGTTGATAAACAAGGAAACATTATGGGCCTGTTAACAGAGCCGTACCAACTGATGCACACAATCCATCACCACTGCAATCGCTCCTGCCAGCAATCTAACCAACCTGAAGACAGGCTCGAGAGCCCGGTACATGGGAGGAGTTCAGCAAGAAGAAACGATACTGAGACATCCATAGAGTGGCAGTAGCACAGCATAGAAATAAGGCAGAACTGAAAAGTCCTGGTAAAGAGTTAACCCTAGGACAGTCCATCGCTGATCTGGCCCTAGAATAGAGACGGCTGCTGAACTGACGCCGTGGAGTAGCTCCATAGAACCTGTCTGGTAAGATGGTCAGGACGTCACGAGCCTCCAAAACGGTTGAAATCAGGCAAACTCTTCAGTGTCATAGAAACATAGAAACATAGAAATGACGGCAGAAGAAGACCAACCGGTCCATCCAGTCTGCCCAGCAAGCTTCACACATTTGTTCTCATACTTAACTGTTTCTCTTGGCTCTTAGTAACCTTATGTTCTAATTCCCTTTTCACCCCCACCATTAATGTAGAGAGCAGTGCTGGAGCTGCTTCCAAGTGAAATATTAAGTTTGATTAGTTGGGTAAGCGGCAGCATAGCTCTCTGCCATGAAGCAGAGGGCAATGCTGGAAATGTGTGAAGTATCAGTTTTTCTTTTCCCCTGTCATTGAAGCAAGGAGTCATGCCGGACATGCACCGAAAGTGAAGAATGCCTTGAAAGTCACATTAACTATCATCAAATATTGAAAAGCCTAATAATTGGTAATACCTATAAGCCCATGAACCCATCCCTGTTTTTTTTTCTTTTTTTCTTTTCTTTTTTTAATTGGGAGATGGATGCCCTTCATCCTTCTACTCTGTGAAGGTGGACACCTACCACCGGCCACTGGCATCCCGCTCCGTTAATGCCTCTGTGGCTACTGCCGCTCCATGCAGTGTTTTACTACCTGCTCTTTATATGCGTCCTCTAGAACTGATGGATCCCATCCCTGGGTTTTTTTATTATTTATTTAATTGGGAGATGACAGCCCTCCATCCTTCCGCTCCGTGAAGGTGGACACCTACCACTGGCCACTGGCATCCCGCTCCGTGAATGCCTCTGTGGCTACTGCCGCTCTGTGCAGTATTTTACTACCTGCTCTTTATATGGACACCTACCACTGGCCACTGGCATCCGCTCCGTGAATGCCTCTGTGGCTACTGCCGCTCCGTGCAGTATTTTACTACCTGCTCTTTATATGTGTCCTCTAGACCTGATGGATCCCATCCCTGTTTTGTTTTTTGTTTTTGTTTTTTATTTAATTGGGAGATGACAGCCCTACATCCTTCCGCTCCATGAAGGTGTCGATGCAGTACAGAAGATTTACTGGCGGCAGATGAGTAGCGTTACTGGCGGCAGATGAGTAGAGAAAAAAAAAAAAAACTTTAAGAGACCCCAAACGCCTCAGGAGTCAATAGTAGCAACATAGGTCTTTGCAGGAGCCACTTCGGTGAAAACGCGGTCCTGGCCGCCATGCTTGAAACGTAATGTCGCCGGGTACACAAGCTGAAACCTAATGTTTTTATTGTATAAGTCAGTGCATATAGGGCTGAACAACTTCCGTTTCTGTGCCAAGGCCACAGAGAAATCCTGAAAGAGACGGATATCCGCCCCCTTGTATTTCAATGCCGGTTGGTTTCTGTAAGCCTGCATGATTTTTTGCTTTTGCGCCCAATTGAGTATTTTAGCAATAATAAGCCGGGGCCGTTGATCTCCGTCTCTCCTTCTCCCCAGTCTGTGCGCCCTTTCAATACGGAAGGAGGACCCCATGTCTGTAAGCCCCAAGGCCTCAGGGAGCCAAGTTTCGAGCAGCCCCTCCAGATTCTGTTCCCCTGCCTCCTCTGGAAACCCCGCAAGACGTATATTATTGCGGCGGGCGCGATTTTCTAAGTCGTCGATTTTATCGGCCTGACTTAGGACGACTTGTTCCAGCTCTTTTACCTTATTCTGAGTAATAATCTGGCCGTCCTCCGCTGCGGAGACTCGCTCTTCCACTGCTGTAATCCGCGGAATGACCTCGGAGAGAGAGTCCTTCAGATCTTTAAATTGTGTGGATAGCTCAGTGAATCTAACGTCCAGGGCCGCAACTACTGCGTTGGTGACCGTTGTAGTAAGATCATGGGCTGGAGGGGCGGGCGCCGGAGAGCTCGGTGTTGCAGGCCGCGAGGGTCCGTCCGCCATCTTGGAACCCACGGGATTCAGCTTGTCTTTTTTTCCCCCTTTCAGAGGCATGGTGGTCGTCCCTTTCAGCATAAAATGATCAATAGACATTTGTTCAGAGAGGTCCGCAAGTGGATTGAGTGAGCATCAGCGTGATGGCGGAGATTTTGAGAGATATAGGGAGGGCGAGGCGCAGAGCTCAGAGCAGGAGCGTCCGCTCGGCGTCACCGCATCACGTGACCGCCAGATAACTGCTGATACGCAGCCGGATAGTGACTGATGCTCGGCCAGAGAGTGGCCGAAAATTGAAAATAACTAAAAGGTGACATTTCTTGTAGATTGCATTGACATCCAACTATCTGCGCAAGTGACTGCAGCTTCTGAGGTGGATGACGTCCCTGGCAGCATCAGTATGACTGATGAAGGGATTCCTTTCATTTTCCAGTGATTAACATCACTTCCTAGGCACCCCTTATTTTCTCTTCAAGACCTGTCCCTTGCACAGCCCACGCTTCCTTCATTTCCCAGGTAACGGATGATGAGTGGGGGGGGGGGGGGTGGGGGGGTTACAGGTACGATTACAAGAGACCTCATTTCCCTGACTCCGCCTAACCTCAGAGCTTTTCACCCTCTCGCAAAGTAAGCAGCATGGTTCAATGCTTGGGGGGGGGGGGGGATAATTTGCTGGCTAGCATTGAAATGTAAGTGCTAGCCAGCTAAATTAACCCAGCTACAGTACCTCTGTGGGGCCGGATAACTGATTTAAATCTGACTAGCTACATTATAATCGGCTTTATTATGTGGCACCCATAGGTAATTGGGGGTGGGGGTGGGGATTCTTTCCCCTTGATTGTTCTTGTCCAGATCCTCCCCTCTCTCTTCCAGCATCCTCAAAATCCTCATTTTGGAGTTGCCACCGCTGCCTTCCCTGCCAGCGCTGGCCTCGCAGTGGCACAGAGCCTGAGAGTCCTACAGCGCTCAGAGTCCCTGCATGGCCCTCCTTTCCGAACAAGCCTCCTGATCCCATGGAAAGCCCATGCAAGGGGCGGGACACTGTAGGCCCTTTGAAGTGCTGGGGGGGCTCGCAGGCCCTGCGCTGAATTTCTTTGCTGAAGTTGTGGCTGCTGCTGCTCCTGCTGCTGCTGTGGGACTGGGGCAGGCGGCATAATGGAGGGGCAGTGTCGTGGCTGCAGGCCCTGATCAGTGACACAGTAATGGCAGCACTCCGGTGCCTATGGAAATTTGGAGCTGTAGGCAGTTGCCTAGGACGTATGTGCCTACATCCAAGCCTGACAGTTAAGCTAGATTGAAGCCAATTTTCAGCCAAGACCTGGCTGGCTTGGTTGCAGCTGAAAATGTGCTTAACCTCAGCTGGATATACGATAGTTACATAACTTGCAACTCAGTGGCTTTTTTGAAAATCTGTTCCATAATACGTTGTCAATCCTAAGTTAAAAAAAAATAAATTGTATTTGACTCTTCAGAGAAGGAGATGAGCCCCTCAATATCTACTATGCCAAATTCTTGACATTTAGGTCCTACCTTCAGGGGCGGTTCTATAATGAGGCAGGGTGAGGCACCCGCTTCAGGCAGCAAGATTTTGAGGCAGCAAAATTGCCCCCTGAAACCTTCCTGCCATAGCTGCCTCACCCTTCATTCAGGCAAACTCTGATGGCAGGAAAACCTGCAGTGCTGGCAGCGTGGGGCAGCAACATGCTGGCAGGGTTTCCACTCCCTGCCAGCAAAAAGAAGGACCCAGTAGAGTGGAACTACGATGTGCTGCAGGATTCCCACTCCCCACCAGCAGAAGATTGATCCAGCGGCCAAAGAAGTCACTGTGGTGCCGCCAGTGTTTCTCCTGCAGCCGGCAGCAGGAAAGGGTCTGAGGTGCTGCCAGCGT
This sequence comes from Rhinatrema bivittatum, assembly GCF_901001135.1. NCBI lineage: Eukaryota > Metazoa > Chordata > Amphibia > Gymnophiona > Rhinatrematidae > Rhinatrema > Rhinatrema bivittatum. The sequence goes on along the minus strand of NC_042615.1, from coordinate 271,012,483 downwards.
TTTCCCTGCAGTCAGCGGCAGAAAAGGCCTTGCTGTGCAGCCAGAGAAAAGGTCCAAAATGTGTGTGTGAGAGTGTGTGCCTGTGTGTGAGAGACTTTGTGAATGTGTATGAGAGGGTGTGTATGCATATGAAAGGGTAGGGGGGGGGGTGTATGTGTGTGTGTATATGAAATGGTGTATGTATATATTAGAGGGAGGGTGGATGTCTTTATGAGAGATTGTGTGTCTGTAAGAGAGGGAGGGTGGGAGTGTCTGTATGGGAGGGTGTGTGTCTGTATGAGAGGGAGGTTGGGAGAGTCTGTATGAGAGTGTGTGTATCTGTATGAGAGGGAGGGTGGGAGTGTCTGTATGGGAGGGTGGGAGTATCTGTATGAGAGGATGGGGTAGGGGTGAGTGTGTGTGTGTATGAGAGCGTTGTGGGGTGGTGTCTGTGCATGAGAGGGTGGTGGGATGTGTGTGTGTGTATGTATGCATATATATGAGAGGGTGGTTGGGTGTGTGTGTTTATTAGAGGTTGGTGGGGATGTGGGGTGTATATATGAAAGGGTGCGTGCTTGCGAATGTGTATATATGAGAAAGGGTTTTGTGTGTGTGTGTATGTGTATGTGTGTTTATGAGGGAGAGTGCCTGCACACATGTGTGTGCGTGTGTGAGAGTATATATGTGTATATATGTATGTGTGTGTGTATGAGAGGGTGTGTGCATGTATGTGTATATATGAGAGGGGTTTTGTGTGTGTGTGTGTGTGTGTATGTGTATGTGTGTGTTTATGAGGGAGAGTGCCTGCACACATGTGTGTGCGTGTGTGAGAGTACCTGTATATATGTGTGTGAGAGAGGTTAAAATTTGTTCACTCTCCTCCAATCTACACAATCTCAGGAGGACTGGAAATCTAAAATTCCCAGGTTTGGTGAGTAGGAGATTTTTTTTTTTTATCCTTGTTAGTTTTAATTATTGGTTGCGATGTATACATATTTTTAATTGGCTGAATTTATCAGCAGATTTTACATTCTTTTTATTGGTAAGTTTAAAGTTGTATATTTTTTATTGTGTTTGCATTGCTTACAGAGTTTGGCTTCTTGTGATTTCCAGTTCAGGTTTTGTCGGCAGGTTTCAATTTATATTTTATGATCTCTTTCTTCTGTATTTGGTGAGAGTCTGTGTTCTGCATGTGTGACTGAGGCTTTAGGTATTCTGCTAGTTTGTAGTTTCTGTGTAGGGATTTACAACCACCTGGCTTTAATCTGTTTTCCTAATAGGAGGTTTATTGGTGTTCAGGGCCTGATGTAGCATTTGCAGTATGGCTTTTTCATAGGTTGAGTGCTGGCAGTTATGATTATGGAAGGCTTACTATATTGGAATTGTAGTTCAGTTTATTCCTGACTTTCTGTGGGCCAAGACCTCACCCAGTGCACTTTACCATAGACCTAATACCATATGGGATCCAGTAAACTGCCTTGATTACTATGAGAAAGGTAGTTTATTAAGTCTATTAAACTATTATTGAAAGTGTGTTTTTTGCAGTGTATGCCTATATAATATATATGTTGTTGTAAGTAATATTTTTACCTCAGAAGATTGTGCTTTGAATGTCTATTTTCCATATGTAATCTGCCTTTTAAGTTGGGGAAGTTAATAAATTTTAAAATGGAAAAGAATGCTTTAGTTTTAATTAGGTGGGAAGGAGCGGTAATGGGGAATGTATGACTGTAAGGTTTGTTTAGGGCAACTAATACCCTTGTATCAGCCCTAAGAGAGAGTGTGTCACACACACAGACTCCCACACACACACAGACACATTCATCAGCCTCTCACACCCCCAGGGGGCAGATCCTGGAGAAGGGTGGGAGGCAGGCAATAGGGAATGGGGGTGTCCTATTTCTAGACCCAGGAGGCGGGGCAGTCGCCACACCCCATTAAACATTTTTTCTGGCGCCCTCTAGTGTGGATGCTGAAGACTGAGAACAAACAAATAATAAATAGGCCCAAAAACTGAGTGGTTAGAGCAGTGGGCTGCAAACAAGGGAAGCCAGGGTTCACATCCTACTGCCACTCCTTGTGACCTTGGGCAAGTCACTTCACCCTCCATTGCCTTCCCCCTGCCCTGGCCCTTGGTGATTTCACCTTCACCAGGCTATGGGTGGGGGAGGCAGCATTTCATCCTTCGCCTCAGGCAGCAGATTGCCTTGAGCCACCCCTGCCTACTTGCAAAGCACAGGACGAAGCCTGTTTTCTCTCATGGAGGCTGTATATTGAGGCGGCACTCTCCCACCTTACACTTCATATGCAAATTCATTCTTGAGCTCCTTCCCTTCGCACCAGCCACTTGTGTAAGGCCCAAGCCTTTCTACTTTCAGACAACCCAGCACTAAAATTATTATATGCACCTCTTAGATTCCCCACTAATATATGTGTCCTATTATTTATAAGGAGTATAGGGGGTATGTTCCATTTCAAAGGGCACTCCTTTCTGAGTGTTCCACAATGGAATGTTCTTAGTAAGGGATTATATAGAGACCCTTAGTGATTCTATAACGTTTAGTGAATGTGCATATTAAGGGGGCAACTGCAGATTTAAAGATAGGAGTCTCCTCAGGGAGGTATCCACAGGTGGGGGTGGGGGGCTTTTACCCAGATCTCAGGCTCCCGATGCTTTCCAGTTAAGAATGGAGGCACACTCTCAGTTCTGGCTGTCCCAGCGCTAGTTTACTTCTTGAATCAACCAACCCAAACCCAAATGCATGGGAAATCACAGTTCTTACAGAATGTTCAGTACCCTCCTTTAAACATTGTAATGTATTCTTTAACGCTCCCTTTCTCTCTGATAGCTTCATTAGAGCAGGATTCCAGTGTTCCCTCTGGGTCTGCTCACTGCAGCAACTACACATCACTCGTTCTGTTCATCTCCTTTAACCAACAGCCACAACACCGAGTGGTTCCCCTCCTTATAAACACAGTGGAACATTGCTTTACTGTTACTTCGGGGGTGTCCCTCTTCCAGTGTTCACTCTTATATAACTGTCACGCTTCCTTTCAGCTATTTCTCTTCATAGGTATTACCAGTTAATTAATGACCAGCATTAATGTTGTTTCATGGTATTAATATCATCTCACTTCCTTTATAACACAAGAATACCTCTTCTTCCTTTCCAGTTTTTCCCCCTCCTCTCCCTCTATCCTTCCCTCTATCAACCAGAAGTATCGGGGATTTCAAGCTCTCTCACAAATGTCATTTTTTATTGCTCCAAAATCTTCCAACAGGACACAGATGCACATCTGCATTCTTTTGTCCTTTTGCAATTATTATTTTTTATTTTTCAATGTATCTACCGCCTTTCCAAAAAAATGCCCACGACATAATCAATTCAGCTCATAGAGAAAACCTTTCCCTGTTTTGTCATATTTAACCTTCATCCTTATAGCAGATATTATTGAAGGTGGGAAAACCATCCTTTTAGCAAAACATGAAAGGAACCAACACAAAACCGAAGCTTTCTAGCTCACTAGTATTTCTTAGTGTCCTAAGGGCAAGGACAAATGGAGCAGGAGTTTCCCAAGAGATGAAGAAAGCTCTTCCTAGTATTCAAGAAAGGAAAGGATCCTAACCTTGAAAGAAGAAAATTCTCATTGGGCTGTCAAGAAGGAATCTGGGACTCACACAGCAGTCTGCTGTGATATTACAGAGAGAAAAAGGAATATTCTGACTTATCCAACCAATTGGACCGATTCAGTAAAATTTGCGGGAGAGCCGGCGCTTCGAGGCGAGCGCCCACTCTCCCGACGTGTGCTCAGGCCTCTCTCCTAGGTGCGCGATTCTGTATTTAAATGAGGGCCTGCAGTAATAAGGAGGCGCTAGGGACACTAGTGCGTCCCTAGTGCCTCCTTATTGACAGAAGTGGCGGCTGTCAGCGGGTTTGACAGTCGAGGCTTAATTTTACCGGCGTCGATTGTCGAACCCACTGACAGCCACGGGTTCGGAAAACAGACACTGGCAAAATTGAGCGTCCATCTTCCAACCCGCAGGCCGCAGGCAGATTTTTAATTTTATTTTTTTTTAGAATTAAAATTTTTTTTTTATTTTTGGGGCCTCCGACTTAATATCGCTATGATATTAAGTCGGAGGTTGTACAGAAAAGCAGTTTTTTCTGCTTTTCTGTACACTTTCCTGGTGCTGGCCGAAATTAACGCCTGCCTTTGGGCAGGCGTTAATTTCTGAAAGTAAAATGTGCGGCTTGACTGCACATTTTATTTTCTGTATCGCGCAAGACTAACTAATAGGCTCATCAACATGCATTTGCGGGCGCTATTAGTTTTTGGGGGGCTGGACACGCGTTTTCCTCGTGCTATTACCCCTTACTGTATAAGGGGTAATATTAGCGCGTGGAAAACGCGCGTCTAGACGGGGGCTAGCGGTGTACGTACTGAATCGGCCTGAATGTAAGCAGGTGCCGGCAAGCTGCTATGCAAGAGAGGAGCTGAACCAGCAAGGTATGCAAATGCATGGAGAAGCATCTGTTCTGCAAAGATGCAGAGCAATGGATGCCCGAGTACAAGAGCATCCTGGAAAGTGGAGGAGTTCCCTTAGCAGGGCCACCAAGGGAGAAAGCAGGTCCTGACTGATTAAATATTGGATGAGTGAATGGAAAGTACAAATTCTTTACCATGCAAATGCACTATTTGTCAGATTATCTCTATTGACAAAATTGTGTTAAAATAAAGACTTTATTTGGAACGTCACCGCATGTGGGGAAAGCTTTTGGGGATCCTACTCACTGCACCCTTTAGGGCCTTGAAATTAAATCCCCCCTCCGCCCCCCCCCCCACCCGCCATCCAATATCCCCTTCAGAGCCCTGGGAGGAGATTACACAATACTAATGCTGACTGGATACATAAAAGTATGCAGGGCAATTATGAAAGAGCTTGGGACACAGAGGAAGACATTTTCATCCTTAGGGGAACTTCTTGTAATATACTAGTCTTTGAGGGTACCCTAACCGGTCAGGTTTTAAGGATATCCATGAGCTGAATGAATATGCATGAGATAACTTTGCACACAACCGAGGCAGTGTGCATGCAATGTGCTATTCCAAAATTTTTATCGAGGGTAGAGTAAAAGTGGCCTTCAGAACTATGGCCTCAATACTAATGTGAACGTTAGTACAAAAAAGTTTAATGTCTGTCGGGCCGATACAGTACAGTGCGCTCCGCTGGAGCGCACTGTTAGCCCGGGTTTGGACGCGCGTTTTCGACACGCTAGCTTTACCCCTTATACAGTAAAGGGTAATAGCACATCGAAAACGCGCGGCCCACCCCCCAAAAACTAATAGCGCCCGCAACATGCAAATGCATGTTGATGGCCCTATTAGTTATTCCCGCACGATACAGAAAGTAACGCCTGCCAAAGGCTGGTGTTAATTTCTGCCGGCATCGGGAAAGTGCACAGAAAAGCAGAAAAAACTGCTTTTCTGTGCACCCTCCGACTTAATATCATAGCGATATTAAGTCGGAGGCCCCAAAATTAAAAAAAATTAAAAAATATTTTTTTAAATCGGCTGGCGGCCCGCGGGTCAGAAGACGGCCACTCAATATAGCCGGCATCCGTTTTCCGAACCTGTGGCTGTCAGCGGGTTTGAGAACAAACGCCAGAAAAATTGAGCGTCGGCTGTCAAACCCGCTGACAGCCGCTGCTCCTGTCAAAAAGGAGGCGCTAGGGACGTGCTAGTGTCCCTAGCGCTTCTTTTTACCGCGGGCCCTAATTTGCATCTTCTCCCCCCCTGAATCGCGCACACAGGAGAGTGGGCATTCGCCCGCTTTCCCCGCGACTTTTACTGAATCGGCCCACATGTTAGCTGCAGCAGCATTCTCCATCTCCCTCAGAGGCATTTCCCCACAGAGGCAACTACCCCTGATAGTCATTCCCCTCTGTGCAGAGACTGTAACCCTTCCCTGATACATATCCCCCTCATGATAAAATAATCAACCACCCACCCCTCCAGAAACATGCCTTACCATTCCAGAGGGACTTGGGTCTTCATGGGACAGAGAGAAGGCAGAGCCCTCCTGCCCACACAGTTGTCACTGGTGACTGATGGCGCTGGGGATGCTTTACCCCTGTTGTGTGATGGTGATGAAGTGCTCCCAGCAGCCTCAACCACAAGTGGCAGCAGTATGGGAGAAGATGGCTCTGATGTCCCTCCTGTCCATAAAGATCCAGCCCCACCGAAAAGGTGAGATATGTTTCCAGAAGGATGGGTGGGTGGGCTAGTCTGACACTGAAGTGGGAAAGTGATACCTTTCAGAGAGATGCCTATCGAGGAACATGCCTGGGGGGGGAGACACACATCATTTCTACCCTGGGTTTCAAGGGGCCAAAAAAAAACCCCATGCTAACTGGCTGAAAGTAAAAGGGTCAGTAGGCACTGTGTGCACAGAAAAAAATGCAACACCTGGTCTAAAGCAGGAATTACATCTTTGCCTTCACAGGGCTCACAGCAAATAACAAGCGGAGGGCTGCATGCCATGCTATTTCCCATGGGTCCAGTAAAACCTCATTTGCATATGACTCTCCTTCATTTACATGAAGGCAAGTGTTGATTTTAGCTTTTGCTCGTTAATGTGTTAGGGGACTGTTTTAAGGTGCCCATCATAGCCTTATTGTATAGCAAGCAATGTAAACATAAAAGAGGAAAAGAATTAGAGTCAGAGACTAAACAGAGACATTATTAAGCATCTCTGATGTTTTTATAATGACAATTAAATGTATCAAGTGAGAATGAAACCAAAGAACCCCTCCTTTGCTTCTGAAAGCTATGATAGAATGAAATGAACGGTTACCATTCCTTATGGACAGCATTTGCCCCAAACAATTTGTCATATGGGCTGCAAATAGCAAGAAATATTTGGGATTTTCCAAGTAGCATAAAGGAGATATGCATACGACACTTGACAAAATTAGAAAAATATATATTTGCAACGGCCTAAAAAGAAGATATTTGGAGCATGCAGGAGGAGGCATCACCAAAGCCTGAAGCCAAGGTGTTACCACATAGCCCTTCGTTCAAGAAAACCGCTGGGCTTTCCTTTGCTTTCTCTTTTCCTGATGCCCTCCCCGGCCCGCCACACAATCACACTGGGTCACAGAGACAAGCCCTCTCCCAGGTGAGCACAAGCCCAGGGCGTTACAGAACCCCCGGCTCCAGCACAGCCCAACCCAAAGCTCCTCTGCCTAGCGCTCAGGAGAAGATGCAATCAAAAAAAAAGATGGCCGAGGACGCTCTCTGCTTTGGGTTCTGCCAGCAGTGCCTCCCCAGCACAGGGACACCGGGGTCAGGATGTCTCTGTGATAGCGCATTGCACTGTTGCTGTGTCACGAGGCCGGGCCCTTGTCCTGTACATTCATTTATCAGTTCTCAGTGCTAGACCAAACACACGTGGACAAGTAGAAACTTCGCCAGCTACAAGGTTTACAAAATGAACAGGCTTTAAATGTACCTCCGCTTTCCGTGTAACAGCTGTTTCTTTCAGCTAATAAGGGGGTGCCTAGGATTCAATCAAAACCAGGTGGCGTAATTCACTTAAATTACAACCTGAGATTTGCCTGGTAATGGAGGTACAATTCAAAGTCTTTCAAGCTTTTTGTTTTATGAGGGTACAAGGCTTGCTGTGAAGGATGATCACTTCTGAAGGCCATGCTAATGCACAGGGTGATAATGGTTTTGACACCTTTAGTTCAAAGACCCCCCCCCCACATGGCGCCTGATGCTTTGAAGGGAAGTCTTGCTGGGTGGTTGGGAGGCCACCAATGAATTAACAAGACTGCCACAAACGAGATAAAAATAGGAACCTAATGAAGGGGGAGGCCCTACTGGATGGAGCCTGGGCTTCACAACTCACTAGCACCTCGCACTCAGAAAAAGATGTGGGCACATGGTAACAGATACAACAAGGGGTTGAATTAGCACAAATCTGAAACCTGTCAGCGGTAATGCCAATCATCAAGGCCTGACCACAGTCCATTTGTGCATCTTTCACATACATTGCTAATTCAATCACTTTAACAAATCATCTCTCTAAAGTGGAGAGTAGTAGAGCTCACATTTATTCACTTCCTGCTTGCATCAGAAATTGGTGATTATTCAAGCTGCAAACTCTTAAGGAATTTCCTTGGGATATTTAAATATCAATAGGGGAACAGGTTTCTGGGTGGATGTGATTGTCCAGGGAGGGAGTTGAGAGAAAAGCACAGTTTTAAAAATAGTAATTGGCATGCTGTCCTGAGAATTGAGGTTTAAAATCACAAAAACCCCCCAAAAAGCAAGGTTCATATATTGCCATGTCAGAAATGTTTATACAAAATGATTTCTGCTTAGAGACCTTATAGATAGGATGGGTGGGAGTAAAGGGAGAAAATAAAGACAGAATTGGACAGCATTTATTTATTTATTTATTTAAATTCTTTTAATATACCGATACTCAAGACAAGGTCTTATCGTACCAGTTTACAATAAACTAGGGGGAACCAGTTAACAAAGAAAGCAAAAAGTCACATTATAACAGGGAAAGTGGAACTAGGCTGTTAGAAGAGGATAGGTTAAACAATTTCTAACTGGAGAGAAGGGCATATACGCAGGAGAAAGTGCTTACATGGTAGGAATTATATACAAATTTACATTGTGTGTACGATTAGGTAAATTTTAAATAATTTGTATTTACATGTTGTCTTTCATCTAAATAAAATATCAACCTGAAACTTTTATAGCACAATGTAGGGGCCTACACAATAAAAGTTAATATGCATGCCAAATAACAACTGCCATACAAGGGTCTATTCTGGAAATAAGCAGGGTGTTGAATAAAATTATTTGGCCTGCCTCAAAAAAAAAAAAAAGAAATTTGAGGAATGCAGGAGGTGAATTCACCATAGACCCTCCATTAATAGCCGCCAGTCCACCCACAGATTGGCTTATCAGAGGTTTTTCACCCATAACTATGACCATTTTCATTTGCTGCCCTGAACCTTAAACCTTAAATATATTTCCCCCTGGCCAGGTCAGAAGTATCACTATAAGGCCTCTTGCAGAGCTGTGCTGCACCCATTCTAGCCTATAGACAAATCTGGTCCTTTTTATTATTTTTTCCTCTCCTGGCCTAATGGCAAGCCTAGCTCATATTAGCTGTGCCGTTATACTCAATCACAAGCCAGAGTAATGTCAGAGTAATAATTGCCCTGTCCATAATCAAGCCAGTGGTGCCCAATACAATTGGTACTATTTCTGTATCTTTCTGGTGACTGAGTAATTGACTTCTTCTATACTGGGTTGCTGAAAACGTTCGGCCCCTCAGGCTGGAATCTCCATCCTTTCTGAGACTTTCGGGCTGATTCAGTAAAGTCCGCGGGAGAGCGAACGCCTGCTCTCCCGGCGCGCGCACAGGCCACTTGCCTGTGCGCACGATACAGTATTTAAATTAGGTGGTGCGGTAGAAACGGGCAAAAGGAGGCTCTAGGGACACTAGCGCGTCCCTAGCGCCTCCTTTTGACCTGGAGCGGCGGCTGTCAGCGGGTTTGACAGCTGACGCTCAATTTTGCTGGCGTCGGTTCTCGAGCCCGCTGACAGCCACGGGCTCGGAAACCGGATGCCAGCAAAATTGAGCATCCGGTTTTCGGCCCGACAGCCGCCAGCTCATTTTAAATTTATTTTTTCTTTTTTTTTTTAAACTTTTTTTTACTCTTCGGGACCTCCAACTTAATATCGCCATGATATTAAGTCAGAGGATGCACAGAAAAGCAGTTTTTACTGCTTTTCTGTGCACTTTCCCGGTGCTGGCAGAAACTAGTGCCTACCTTCGGGTAGGCTCTAATTTCTTAAAGTAAAATGTGCAGCTTGGCTGCACATTTTACTTACTGTATCCCGCGCGCATACCTAATAGGGCCATCAACATGCATTTGCATGTTGAGGGAGCTATTAGGTGCTGCGTGTTGGATGCGCGTTTTCCTCCCCTTACTGAATAAGGGGTAAGGGAAAACGCGCTTCCAATGGCAGGTTAACAGTGCGCTCCGCACTTTAAGGGCTATAGTGGCCCTTAAAATCTTGTGAGCCTGTTAATCTAAACTGGTTTAACCTACCCAGGGGCCAAGGCAATAAAGTCCGCCCAGCCTAGCGCTTAGGTTTATACGTGTTTTGGACGCGCTAGACTAGCACCTGAAGCAAAACGTGCACCCAAACAAATGCGTAGCTGATAGCGCTCATCACATGTAAATTCCACGTAGATGAAGTTGTTAGCAATTCCCCCCCCCCCTTCCCTGGTGCAAAATAAATCGCTGGGCGCCCAATGCACACTTTTTAACACAGCAAATTTAACTCCAGCCCCGAAAGTGGCATTAAGTGAATCATGAGAAATTGTGGTTCCTCCTAGTCAGTATCATTGTGTCACTTAAATTTACTGCTTGCAATGTTTAAAAATAAATGTATATTGGCTTGATTTAAAAAAAAAAAAAAATAAAATAAAATAATTCTTCTGGAAGCACAATTTAGAGGTCCATAGCAAGGGGCACTTAGCGATGGGCGTCTTCAGCAACCTCAGCAAAATCGGCCAGAAGAAGCAGGATAAAAACGGACGCTCGTATTGAGCGCCCGTTGCAATTGTGGGCGCCTGATGCATTTGAGTGCTAGGGATGCCCAATCCTTCCCTAGTGCATCCTTTCTCACGCAGCCCCTCATTTGCATACTGCACCGGGCACCCAAGGGTTGGGCCGCTAGAGGAAAGAGCCAAATGGGGAGGTAATGTGTGTATAACTTGGACAGTCTTAGCTCAAGAAGTAATTTCATCTGTCTGTGATGGTACCTGTGATTGTGACTTGTAAATCACTCCTTCATGTAAATAAATTGATTTGATTTTGGAACCAAACAACTTGGAGTGGTCTCAATTCCTGAGCTACTGTAAGTTGCGTGCACCGGCAGGTTGCCGGCGCGCGATCTCCCGTTATGCACATAAGAGCCCAGATCTCTATCAAGGGGCGGTCCCGGGGGGGCATGGAGGGGCGGTCTTGGGGAAGGAGGGGCTGCCTGCAGGGTGGGGCCGAGCTGGAGGCCGCCAGTACAGTGGCCATTTTCTGCTGTGCTGGGGGATTGTGCGCCGGCAGCCTGCCGGCGCACGCAACTTAACACCAGCTCAGGAGCTGGTGTAAGTTCCGAAATAAAGAAAATTACAAAAGATAGGGCCTTCAAAAGGGTCAGGAAGGAGAGGGGAAGCGGGAGGGAGGGTAGGTGGGGGGGGGAGGGAACTGGCGGAGGCCCGATCTCGTTGCCACGCGTAAAGTGGGGAAATCTACCCCCCTTGCACACGCCGGCCTGGATTTTATAACATGCGCGCGCTGGCGTGCGCATGTTATAAGATCACGCATCCATGTGCGCATGCCGGGTAGTACGTGCATATGGACGCGTGTGCGTATTTTTTAGAAATCTACCCATAAGTCTGTCAATCACTCAGGCTAGATAGCTGTTTCTTACCTTTTGTATTAGATGGAAGAATTTCAAGTCAACTCTGTCTCATATGCTTGTTTCTAACAAGAGGAGTGTCATGCAAATCTTAGTTTTGTTCAGAAATGGATCTTTAAAATCTGTCTAGTATCAGCAAAGATTTTAGCATTGCTATTCAGCAATAAGATGGACTTCTAAGAGTATCACTCTATTATATCTTTTCCAGGTTTGGATATCACTGAGATACCTTCTTCTAGCATTATACCAGGTAAGTTTGACTCTTTTGTCCAACACGTTCAATAAGAGTCCTTCTAGGCACTTTTAAGAAGGTCATCTTCTGTTTTGGCTTTGGTTTGTGATGTTTTAACCTCACCTGTGTTCTTCCCCAGTTCCCTGTAGAGCTGCTTTGGGTTCTCTCTAAATGTTTTATTTGGATGTCCTCATATTTATTGTATTTGTAATTTCACAGCTTTTGTGCTTTTGTTGTTATTTGAGCAGTTTGATGTTTTGGATCTTTCTCATTATTTTTGCTGTTATACGGTGTAGAAATCCAGGTAACTGCAGTCTCTTCTCTTATGGGGCCGTTTCAGTCACTGCTTACCATGGGCAGCCAAGCAGGAGAAAGGGGCCTGCTCTCTTTAACCTGAGGGTGGAAAAAAAATGTTCATAGCAAATGCACCTGTCAAAATATTGGTTCAGATTTGCACACTTTAGTGAATAGCTCATAACTTTTCAAGGTGTGCAGAATGGCTTATTTGCACAATTAATTCATCATACACAGGTGTGGAGCATTATTACACCAATGCATTGACTTGCTTTTATATGGCAAAAGTGCCATGCAAAGGCTTTGTTTTAAAGCACAGTGATTTACATGGGCATATAGTTTAATGAATCATACCCTAAATGTTCGCAAATGAATGTTTAAAGCTTCTGTCTTGCTATAATTGACTTTAAAGCTGGAGACTTTGCCTCATAAGGTTTGGCAAGGATATAGTGCAGTTGGTGTCACTGATCATCATCATTTCATCTTCAGCAAAAAGCACAAGCTTTTTGTTCATGGTCTCCCACCCACAGTATATCCCTGAAATAGTCATGTTTACACTGCTTTTAATTGCTAATGCCTCCATCACTAGTGTGAATGAGAATGGAAACAGCAGATGACCATGTCTTGTGCCCTTTCGTGCATCAAAAAGAATCTGATTAGAGTTGTTTATTATAATCCATGATGTCTGACCGTCATATAGTTTTGCCACCTTCCTACAGAAACAAAGTCCTAATTCTCTTTTCTTGAGTAAAAATAATTAGGATTTTGAGTTCAGGGCAGCAAATGAAAAAGAAAGCATGAATATGGGTGAATGACTTCTTGCTGGCCAGTCCATGGATGAAATGGAGGGTATTTATTAATGGAGCATTTATGGTGAATTCACCTCCAGCACTCCTCAAATTTCTTTTTTTGAGTCAGGCTGATTAATTTTTTTAGAAAACCTTGCTTATTTCCTGAACAGACCCTTTTACAGCAGTTGCTCTTTGGAAAAATTGAATTTCCACAGATATTTGCCCTGAGAGGGCCAAAAAAGCTTGGGGGACGATGCAATACAGTGCACTGCAGCCAGACACAGGTTGAATATGCGCTAATGAATCCCCTAATGCAATAAGGGGATTAGCGCCTATTCCACAGCGCAAGGGAGGCGGAGTGAGTCTAATAGCGTTAATCACATGCAAATGCATGTGATTGAGGCTATTAGGCATTCACTCCAGATGCAAAAAAAAAAAAAAAAAAATGTGCGTCTAGGACACACATCTAGCACTCAGTAATTAACGCCTGCCTGGAGCAGGCGTTAATTGCTGAGCGCTCCTTAAACCAGTACAGAAAAGCAGGAAAAACTGCTTTTCTGTACTGCCTCCTACTTAATATCATTGCGATATTAAGTAGGAGGAAAAGTGAAACTAAATAAAGTTAAAAAGTAGAGAAAAAAAACATTGGCAGTAGGGTGCATAAACAGACGCTCGAATGACAAGCATCTGTTTCCTGAACCCCCCCTGCTGTGTGGATGTGCGGCGTTTAGGAAAACCGACACTGATAAACTCGGCGTCAGTTTTCCTAACTGGCGGACCACCAATGCCGACTGGGTTTGCATTAGCAAGGAGGTGCTAGGGGTGCGCAAGCAATCCTAGTGCCTCCTTACTAACGCGACCCCCTAATTTAAATATTGCATGGCACCCCCCTTGGGGGCGCCTGGTATGTGTTAAGAAAGCGGGCGCTGACTGTTCAGCGCCCACTTTCTATGCAAATTTATTGCATCGGCCCTCAAATTGGTGGTGAGGCGGGGAGTGAGTTGACTCCAAGCTGACTATAAAGTCTGTCTTCATGACCTACAAAGAATGAACTAAGTAATATTTTTGCACAATTGAAGTTGACTGAAATTTATCAAACAGAAGTTTTTGGATTAATAAATATCACATTCTAAGTAGCACATTCGAGCAATTTTGTAATATTATGGGAGGTTTTTTGGACCCATGATAGACCACAAAGCTAATGGTGCTTTGTCACTATAGTTGTAAGCTGAGTTATCCTTCCTCCCTTAGGAGGAATCTAACTGTGTATATAAGAATGTTTTAGCATTTTTGACTTCTTATGTTTATACATTCTTAAATTATTTTTCATGCACATTATGCATATTTTTGTGCACACATTTTTGGGTCAGCATGCTTTTTAAAGCTCCCGATGCATTTGCATACCATTATCTTACTGCAGTGGTCCCCAACCCTGTCCTGGGGGCCCACCAGCCAGTCGGGTTTTCAGGATATCCGCAATGAATATGCATGAGAGAAAATTTGCATGTTATGGAGTACATACAAATTTTCTCTCATGCATATTCATTGTGGATATCCTGAAAACCCGACTGGCTGGTGGGCCCCCAGGACAGGGTTGGGGACCACAGTCTTACTGCATCCAGAGTTAACTCAAATTTTATCACTTGTGTAAAGAATTTTTTTTCACATGTTTTCTGACATTGGGCCTAAATAAAGTTATCCCAGTCCTAGCTCCCCCTTCATCTCCCGCTATACTACAGTTATTTCATAGTCAGTAGGAATTTAGTAGAGATGTGAATCGGAACCGGAATCAGTTCGGTTCCGGTTCCGATTCAAATCGTGCATTTTTTTTTGTCTGGTCCGATCGTTTTTTTTTTTTATCGGCTGCGCCGGCCGTCCAGTGCTCCTACCATGTGACAGGGGCCGGCCAATGGCATGGTTACCCTGTTACATGGTAAGGGCAAAGGGCCATCGGCGCCATTTTTATTAGTGGCAGCCAACGGCCCGAGAGCGGGAGATCGCTCCCGGGGCCCACTGGACCACCAGGTAATTTTAAAATGTTTTTGGGGGGGTCGGGAGGGTGGTGGAGGCTAAGGGAGCGGTTTTAAAGGGTCGGGGTGGGTTTTTAGGTTGTGTCCTAACTCCCTTTAGTGTGCACTAACCCGATTAACGATTTTTTTCACGATAAATCGGGGGAATTTCTATTGTATCGCTCTCTTTAACGATTAATGATGATTTAAAAAATATCGGACGATATTTTAAATCGTTAAAAAACGATTCACATCCCTAGAATTTAGCACTTTTCTTTAACAATCTCTCACCAAGACACCTGCTATTCTTGGCAGAAGACCACACATAGAATATGAAATAAGAAGGCCAGGGCATGGTGCTTTCTGGTATTTATTCAAGATTTTGAACATTGGGCCACCATATTTTCTGAAACTAAAAGCACAGCTTAAATTCAATAGCACTATCTCATCTGTAGAAGTAGCTGTGTTATTATTATTATTAATCATTTGTAGAGACCTACCAGATATAAGCTGCGCTGTACAGATGCAGATAAGAGAGAGACATTAATACTTAGAGCTTATAATCTAGTCAAGACAGCTAGACAAGGCACACAGGAAAAACACATATGAAGATCTATGTTAAAAACTACAAGGTCATGATTTGAAAGAATTAAGGTGGATTATAAGTGGGATAATTATTTAAGGAAGAAGTAACTTTGATTTTAAAAAAAGCTGCAAGGAATGAGGCCTCTTAAACGTCTGTTTAAGAAAAGCAGGGAGTGGGGTGGATCCAGCTTTAAGTAAAACTGATTTGCACCTGAAAGCCTGCATCCAGTCTCCCCCAACCCCTTTTTTTTTTAACAGAAAGAGAAACGTTTTCAAGCAGATGGTAAAACCAGAAAACATACCCATTATAACTCAAGGTGAATTGCCAGAGAGTAGGGGCTTTTGCTGAGTTGTTATTATTATTGCCCCCCCCCCCAATCAGCCTTAATAAAACCTTTGGTGCAGTTGGGTATTGCCCCACTAAAAATTTGTATAAGAGAAATAGGAAGTGAGGTGGGTGAATGAGGGGTAGGCTGTATAGGCCTCCCTGTCAGACAAAGTGTTTCCTCCTCTCCTATGAAGAAAAGCATTTTAGAAGTGTGGACAGAAGAAAAAAAATAATAAAAAAGTTTTACCTGCTTGTTGGGGGCCACCCAGGCTCCTGAAGATGCCCTGGGCACAGGCTGGCTGACATAGGTAGGCTAGCGCTGCTTGGGGCTATTATAGTCCATCAGTCAGAAGAAGGGCTGAGAGACTCTTATATTAAAAAAAAAACACGTTTTGTTTTGGTTTTTTTTGCCTTGGGCCTGGTTTAAAAAGGTCCTGTGGCTGGAAAAAGCAAAGGTAAGGGAGGCTGCCACAAGAAGGCCTCCCCTGCCTCCCATGGCAGAGTGAAAACAAGGAGCAGGATTGGTTGGCATGGAAGGCCTTACCTCTGCCTCCCACGGCTCCTCCATGCCTCAGAGGGTGGGGAAGGGGCAGAGTGAGGACTGTGCTGCTACCGCAGCCTGTCCCAATCATGGCAGAACAGAGAGGAGAGCGGAGTAGGAGGCGAAAAGTGCCCAAGAGATCTGGGAAGCTCCTGCCGCTGAAAAACCATTTGCAGCTCAGGCCCGGCGGTGATGACATCAGCTCCGCGACGCTTAAGGGGACTGGATCGCAATGGCACTGCAGAGGTTAGGCACCAAAAAGAAATAAGAAATAAAGAAAAGGAAATAAATAAATAAAAACACCGGAGGGCACAGTGAGCAGCTGGGGGCGCACCAGGCAAGCCTCATCGATCTTGAGGCTTATAACCCCAGGAGGTGCCAGCATGCACCAGAGTACACAAGGGAAATATGTCAAGCAGCAAAGAGTCCTGGGAAAGACCCTGCTGCTTCTGTGCAGTACCAGTGCCCCCACCAGAAAAAAAAATATAAAATTAATGAATTGGGAAAAATTGAGTGATGCAATGCACAGTACATGTCCCCATCACCTTTGCAAGAGTGGTTGGGTGCATTAGGTTGGCCAGGAAATGCCCTGTGCCAGGGCTCCAGTCCACGTTTTACCTGTTGCTCACTGTTTTATCTCCTGCAGCTCTCTGCACAGAGGGGAAGGTTGCCATGGCAACCACAGAAGCTCAAGGAATAGCTTCCTGGCTTAGACAAGTGAAATGGCATAGTAATTAAATATAGGTGTCTGGCACTTATGCTGTGGTATGGACGAGGTTGAGAGGGTCAAGGGTAAAGTACGTGAGAACTTTCAAAATGGATTTTTTTTAATTGCAATTTATGATTAAATACAAGTAAACTTGTTACAGACATTCTTGGTCTACAGACATCTCTAGATCAAACAACCATTATGAAAATGAAAAAAGGACAAACTAGTCCCAAGTCTGTATGACCCAACATCAAAAGTGGAAAAAAAGGAAAAAGGGGGGAACTAAGATTAAAGGAGCAGGGATTACCCAAAAGAAAATGGAAAAGAAAAAAAATAAATGTAAAATAGGACTATTTTTGTGTGATGTTAGCAGATCAAGGATATGTTCTGTGGAGAAAAAAGTTTTCACGTGGGAAACTTGAGCAAAAGATGGGTGGTGCTGGACAAAATTGGAAGTTCTGTTTACCACCCTTGTCCAGCACCAGACTCCAGGCAAAACTTGGAGAAGCCAACCTTCACCACAGAGACTGGTAACACCTGTGTTATTATGTGACTGAGATGAGTAAAAAAGAAAAGAAGTGATTTTGGTAAAAAGTTGCTCCAGTGCCCCGTGTTGAGATAAGGGGACCGTATAGTTAATTGTAAAAGCAGTGAACAGGAACACAGTTCAGTTTTACCTGTTCTTACTAGAGGGATGTGGGAAAGTTGTGCGAGAGTGAGTACTGTTCTCCTAAAGTAACATTAAGACAGGGAATTTTTTGATTACCCTTTTATTTTTCATAATTAGAAAATCAGTTTAACAAGCCAATGCACATATCACTAGGGAAAACTTAGCTGGTGGAAGATTCTCAGTGACAGGAAATTACCGTAGGTATCCCTGGAGGAGAGAATGCCAACAAAGGAAAGATTGACACTCATGGCCTCTGGACTTATCAAACCAGAGATACTCATTGCCACAGGACCTGCCACCCAGGAGATGCCGCTCCACGGAGACCATCATAACAAAGCTTTGACCGCAACATAGGACCAGAGATAAGTGTGCACACTCACATTCAAGAAACAACACACTAGGTCTGGCCAGACTAATAACTCTTTACAGAGCTCAGTAGTAAAGCAACACAAAAGAGAAATGATTGAGAAGAAAAAAAAAACAAACACACAGAAAAAAGGATACTTAATAGGGACTCTGTAACAAAAGAGCCTAAAAAGAAAAACAGTTTCTTAAAAATACAAATTTGAAGTACAAAAACAGAGTTAAGTGAAGGGAAATACAAGGGCAATACTTATCTGACATACAGTTGTTTTGGTTTAAAGTCCAATGAGAAAAAGAATATAATTGTTACCTGTGTTTAAAGTGTTTTTATGCTAAAAGAAAAAAAAGTTGAATATGTTGAAATTTAAATTTTTTGTCTAAGTATATAAAAATCCTTTTCTCAAACTGTTGTTTAAAAAATACTTAATGCAAGATCTTAAGTATTTCCTATATTGTTGGTGCTAGCCAGTTCTTAACTCTTTCCTTTTTCAGTACAATAAAACTGTTAAACCTATTATTACAGAATCATTTATTGCAGAGGTTTTCTGGACTAAAATCCTTTCACAGGACATTTCCCTAATTTTATCCCTGTTTTCCTGCCCTACCCTAGAGAGCCTGACTGGATAGGTTATATTTGACCACACAAAGCCTAGCAGGAAAGAGGGCTTTTTAGGTGTGACCGCTCAATGAAATATCCTGGGTCTCTACTTACCTTTACGTCCTCGGCCCGGGATACCAAAGCACAAGGGACTCTACCCTGAGGTGATTTACAGTATGATCATGGAGTAGAAAGGCACAAACTTTAACACACATACAAAACTCAAATAAATAATATATTAATAGTTATAGCTTCTCTGAAATATTTAAGAGGTAGATTTTAAAAGCATCGCTTGCACAAAAATGGCCTCATACACGCGTATGTGGGCCACGTACGAACAACGCAAATTTTAAGAAGCTGGGAAGTTCACGCATACATACCTGTGCACATGTCAAGAATAATGAAGCAGAAAAAAGGGTGGGGCCAAGACTCTTGCGCGTAACCCCCAAAGTTTGCAAGGCTGACCATGGCAACGCGTACCATGTTACCTGCATAACTTTACTACTGCTCCTGATGAGGCACAAGTCTGGAGATTTTGGGCCAGAGGGATCCTGAACACTTGGGGGGGGGGGGGGGGGTGTTTGGGGGAAGAGACAAAGAGAGAGAGAGAAAATCTGACATCAATATACACTCTATATATCTCCCACTGTAAGAGGGACACTTTCAACTCAGGATGGGTTGGGGGTGGTGGTGTTACATTGATCTGTCTAGGATGTAAGGGTCTATAGATCCTTGTAACATTGCCCCCTCCCAAAAACCCACCCTGTGTTGAAAGTGCCCCTCTTACTGTGGGAGATACATAGAGTGTCAGATTGTCTCTCTCTTTCTCTCTCTCTCCCCCCTCCGCCCCCGGTCACTTGCGAGTATGCGCGAAAAGGCTCCACACATATGGGCGGTAAGGATATTTTAAATGATATGCGTGTACTTGCAATCACGATATAAAATTGAACTTATTTTTGCTCGTGTGCCCAATATGCTCGTTTATGGGTGCACGCTGCGCGCTATTTTTAAAATGTACTTATCTATGAATTTTTATTGGACCATAATATTTTTGATAGGGCACCATCAGGCTTTTGTGCCCAATATATTACTGAAACTACATTACTAGCTCTTTTTGATGCTATGCACATGATTCTTGTTAGAGGATCTGTGTTATTGTTGTCCTCCTGGACTTAACAGTCACTTCTGATATGATATTGTTGATATCATGCCTGGAGAAGATTGGTATTACCAATAACTGTTTACAAAGATTTCAAACATTTTTGAGTAATAATCTCAGAGAGTGGTGTGAAGGGATTCCTATTCCTTTGCATGGTCCCTGGAATGTGGAGTTCCCCAAATGTTGATTCTTTCCCCTATTCTATTTAATGTTTATACCCTGTCCCTGGCAATATAATATGGGATGCAAAGGTCAATTCTTATATGTTAGCAGATGACATGCAATTATTTGTCTTTTTGGAGAAAGACAGGGATGCCTCATTACTGATTTTGAACTGTTTGAGTAAAATTTCAGATTGGACAAGGTCAGACTCAAATTAAACCCCCAGAAAACATATAGTCTATGGATCAGGAAACCAACTAGTAACATGAGTAATCCAAAGATCAGACTAGATGGCATTGTTCTGTCATGCTCTGAGCAGTTTAAAATATTGGGTGTTATTGTGGGTTCAAATTTGAAGTTGGAAAAACAGATCTCTGCTGTGGTCAAGAAAATCACCTTTTGTTTGTATGTGCTGTAGCACTTTTGGCCATTCCTTGATACGAAAGATCTGTGTTTAATGGTGCATTTGATAACTGCTAGGTAAGACAACTGCAATATTTTATATTTGAGTCTTCCAGGCGCATCTTTAAGTAGGGTCCAGCAATTCCAGAGCAGTGCCATTTGCAGGGCTGGTGCAAGGGGATTAGGTGTCCTAGGCACCTTCTGCCTTGCACCGACCCCCCTTCCCTGGTGACACCAACACCCCCCGCCCCGGTCGCAGCTCCTACCTCCCGCGAGTGGTGGTGGCAAACAGGAGTGGAGATTCGAGACCCCACTCCTCTTTGCTGCCGCCGCTCATGTCCCCTAATGGTCGGCGCCCTAGGCCCGGGCCTAGCTCACTAGTGCTTCCGCCGGCCCTGGCCACTTGCCTAATCTCTGGAAAGCACTCCTGAGATCCGATCTTTTCTTCAAGGAATGCAGTGGTTACCTATAATATATCAGATTCAGTTTTAACATATTCAAAGCATTTCATGATGTAGCACCACAATATTTATCAGCTCTGTTGAAAGCATACAGACCTAGCAGGGCTTTGCATTCTTCAGCCATGAAATTACTGAAACTTTCCTGTTTAAAAGTTGTGAAATTGCAGAGAATGCATCAGAGGGCATTTTATTAAGTGGGTCCCTCATTATGGAATTCACTTACCAAGAGCATTCAGTCAGTGATAGACTACATGTCCCTTTAGGAAACAAGTCAAAACCTTTCTATTTTGCTCTTTCTGCTATATGGTTGATTACTGATATTTGATCACTTTATTTTAAGAGATGTAGGGGCTTTGGTCAGTGCATGGCTCCCCTGAGGCTATTCAGGACAAGACATTAAGGGTGTTTATTTTATGTAACATTTCTGCATGGGGGTAACCTGCATAGAGCAGCAGTTCCAACCCTAAACATCTTGCTGAGAAAACTGGATGGACCTTTTTGGTCTTTATCTGATGTCATTTACTATGTAATGGAGTTTTTATAGTGGGTTCAGGAGGATAAGAACATAAGAACATAAGAAATTGCCATGCTGGGTCAGACCAAGGGTCCATCAAGCCCAGCATCCTGTTTCCAACAGTGGTCAATCCAGGCTACAAGAACCTGGCAAGTACCCAAACAGTAAGAAGATGCAGTTTGGAGTTTTGGTGAGATGTACCCCAGGGATGAGGGACCTATGGATATAGGGCTGATTAGGAATTTTAATCTGTTGCATAGTGGGATAATATTATTTCTGCAAATGTATGTGTTTACATCAATTTTCTGGTTAGTTTATTTACAGTGTTAATGTTTTAATATTTTTGTATTTGTGCTCTGCTTGGAAAGTACATAAGCTCAGATAAATAAAACTAATATCTCTGCAATCAGACATTCATGTTCTTACATCCATATAACCTCTCTTATCAAGTCACTACATTGGCTCCCTGTTCATTACCACACAGTTCAAACTGCTCTTGCTCACCTACAAATGCACTCATTCTGCAGCTCCTCACTGTCTCTCCTCTCTTATCTCTCCCCACACTACTTCCTGGGGAATCCAGGCATGCTTATGGGAAAAGTCACACTTATCTGTGCCTTTCTCCTCTACACCAACTCCCAATTCCATGCTTTCCATCTCGCTGTGCCATTTGCCTAGTGTGTCATGACTCCTTTCTGGCTTTATTCAAATCCAGTCTAAAAACTCACCTTTTTGAGGCTGCTTTTAAATCTTAGGCACTATTTCCCATAGTCACAGCCATGCTGACTTTGGCCATTTTCCTAATAAATGAAATCCACAAAATCTCTTTTGCCCTGTATGTTTGTCTTGTCTAAATTGTAAGCACTACAGAAAGATTATCTCTTAGGTGTATTTGTACAGTGCTGCATACATCTAGCAATGCTATAGAAATTATTAGTAGAAGTACTAGTAGAATGTAATTATGCTGTTTTTAGGTGCTCTTTTGGTATGTATACTGTGAAATGCGTTATGTGCTCAACCATGTCCGTCCATTTGATTTTCATCTGCGCATGCCTCAGGCACACAAGGTATTCCACACAATGTGTGTACAATATAGAATGCTGCCTGGACCCAGTTTGGGGCTCCAGGAGAAGACCACATGTTTAGCCACCATCTTGGCCAGGAGAACAGAGTGAACTGCAATGTGGGGCTGAAGTATGGGAGATGAGAGAAAAGGCTGGAAGGAGAATGAGGAGAGTCATGTGGAAGAGAGGGAGGAAAAGGACTGTACCTGGGTATGGTGAGTAGAGGAGGAAGCGAGAGAGAGGGCTGCATAGGAGAGGGGTGGGGAATGTACTCTTGTAGGTGGTTCACCAGTAGCACCATGAAGCCTGGGTGGCTGCTGTGATCTGGAGCCTGTGCTGCTAGAGGAGAAAAGCAGCACCGTGTCAGTAGGGTCAGATTTGGGCATGGCAGTGGCAGTGATGCTCCAGTGCCTATCGGGATTTGGCACTGGAAGCAGTTTCCTATGTTGCCTACGCCTTAACCTGGGCCTACCAGTAGTGTCACGACAGCTCTGGTTCCTCTGGTTCGTGGAACTGCATCACAGCTTTCTCAGCTGTGCAGTGACGGCCCAGAGCCCAGCTGCCCCCTGCAGCCTCCATGCTCACCATCTGCTCCTATTTCCCCCCAGACTCCCAACTTCAGAGCTCCAGCGCAGAGGTTTCTTGGCACCATGAGCAGGGGAGAGCACCAAAAGGAACTAGATGCAGCGACTCCACACCCCTGACAAATGATATCAGCTACAGACACACACGGTCTCAGCAACCAAACGCAGATACAGCAACACACACATACACACAATTTGGAAATTTTCTGTACACAATGGAGTATACCTTTCCAATTGAATTCATTTCTGGTACAGGTCCATTTAAAATGTTCAAATAAAAGAAATTAATAATATTTACATCTTAAACTAATCTTGGCACTGAACTCCCAGAACAAATGCAAACAGCAAAAAAAAAAAAAGAGGTAAAAAGAGGCTTTGGGGAGTGTGGAACCTAGAATGTAAAAGGTATTCATTTATTAAAATACTAGCCGTTAAGCCCGTAACAACGGGCTACATTAAAATATTTTTTTCGGTCCATTTCCTCCCCCCTCCCCCTCATTCTCCCCTCCCCCTCTATTCTCCCCTCCTACCTCTCTCCTCCCCCCTCCCCTCCCTTTCTCCTCCCCCCTCCCCTCAGTCACTCCCTCCCCTCTCCCTCCTCCCCTCTACCCCCCTCAGTCACTCCCTCCTCCCTCCCCCTTCAGTCACTCCCCCCTCCGTCACTCCCCCCTCTCCTCAGACACTCCCCCTCTCTCAGCTCATGGCACAAACGGAAGATCTCCGGGGGAGGTCCCTTCCTCCCTTGCGCGCGCCGCCGCTACTGCTCCTCGCCGCCGCTACCGCTCCTCGCCGCCGCCGCCATGTTTTCAAAGAGCTGACGCTCTGCTCTGACCGACGTGTTCGCCCGCACATGCGCAGTAAAGCTGCTCTCTACTGCGCATTTGCGGCACGTCGGACAAGCCTCATTTATCTAATAGATAGAAGCAAACTGACATCCAAAATATTTTGAAGAGCCTTCTTTTTCATGAGGGTTCTAAACAGAGAAAAAGAGATAGAGACAAAGCGATAGTACATTCAGTTGTAGTCAAGATACTGAGTAGTTATACTCAGCCATAAATGCTACTGGGACAGGTGAATAAAAAAGAATTGGTTTATTAGGTTGAGTTTCATAAAAAAATGTTTTTAATTTAGTTGATGAAATGATTAACCAATCATAATGTCCTGTATTTTTGTAGTATACATACAGTATATATTTTCAACAAGACATCTAACTGGCAATGTTCATACATACTTTTCAAACTACACAAACCCCGTCAAACACAGGATACCCCAGTGCATTGTGTTTGAAAATCGGCTTGTCGTGTGGGATGCGCACACACATAAGCAGCATGCCTGTGACACATGTACAGTTTTGAAAATTAAATGTATGCCTGTAGTTTCCAGCCACGTCCCCAGAACATCCCTAAAACATTTCTTTTCTACGTGGATAAAAGCACATGCATAGTGGAACCACGTGCATACGTTTAGGAAAATGGATCTTCACTTATGTGGGTTCTTCCAATCCACCGCTGTAATTCTGTGGATCCTGACTAAGCCTTCAAATATTTTACACTGGGCAAATTGTTTAGAACCAGAAATCATGAGTGGCTGTTTGCATCTACAACCTACTAAACAGAAAATTTTTATTATACCAAAGATTGAATATTTTTCAAAGCTTTTTTTTTACTTCATTTTTTTACAGTTTCAGACATTTAATGCAAACCTTTCTTATAAAAATCTGCTTTGCTCAAAGACCTGACGATTCTGCGGATTGATGCTAGGCTTCAATGCCTTTCACTTCCAGGTCACCAGTTTGAAATCAGCTTAAGGTTGATAGGAACAGGAAGTAATTAAACGTGAGCTGAGGGTCTCAGTCCCTAACTGACAGGTATTCGCATCACCAAACCTACCATTATAATGTGCAGTAACTTGTACCCTCGCTGAATGTTTATGGAGGAAGGCAAAAGACTGAATTGGCATAGAAACTGAACTACCCTCTTACCAACAGAAAATGTCTATCTGAAGCCCCATTGAGATCAACTATGAACCCCATGGATGCTGTGGGACTCCAGGTTCTAATGCTATCTCTTTCCCAGAAAGACTGTTACAAGATCGCCATGTTCAGGGAGTTCTTTAGTCACCCCCTGTTTCATTCCTTGTACAGACACGGTTCTTCCGGGTCCTAAGCAGCAGATGAGTCAGTCCTGGCTTTTCTGCATCCGCTTCAAAGCTTTCTTTGCATTTCTAAATATGAAAAAAAAACCCCACAAAAAAACATTTGAGGCAGGAACTGTAAAAGCAGGAATGAGTCACCTTATATCGTGGAGCAAGGCTGTCATCCTTTGTGTTCTCTTTTCGGGCAGATGTCAGATGTTCTGTCGCCAAATTTTCTCCATGCCTTGATATTTCGATCCAAACCTAGGACCAGAATGCATCAGAATGAGAGCAAAAAATAAAAAAACAAAAACAAATTCCAGGACCATACTGAAACCTCCCTATAACAGCCTAGGTTGGCAGTGCCACTTTTCAGGGCTCTCACCAGGTCTAAAAAAAAACCAAAAAAAAAAAACCTCTCCAGTTTTTAGCCTAAGGCATTCTTCTCATTTATAATTTCTCCAGTTTGAATAAAGAGCAGAAAATTCCAACAAGCCTGCTTCAAAAGTGGCTGCTGTAGTGCTTTTCGGCTCGGGATGGGATGTGTTTTTGTGTCTGCTCACATCCTGTGGTGCTTCTTTAGGAGGGGATTAGCAGATAATTAAGTTGCTCCCCATTCTAATTGTGCAACCGAAGTTCATAATCAGTGACTAGGACACCAGCATTAAAATGATCTCTCCTTGGGATTATTTGTCTTAAGAGAACGCACAACCCTCCCTTTTCCTCCGCCCCTCCACCCCCCAAAAAAAAGAACACAAAGCAAAATAGGGCTTTGATGGAATTCCTTTTTCAGAAGAACTAATCTGAGCCACTTTACCAGTGTCAGAGGAGAGCTTAAACCAGCAGGACTAGATCATTCTTTAGCTTCCTTTTTTTATTCGGGTGAAGTGTTAGTCATGCATCTTTTCTTCTGTAAAAGAATGTATTCTGTTCTAGTATTCTATTGCTTTGATGTCCTATCCTTTTGCTCCCTGGCCTCGTGTGACAAGAGCTGAGAACTATGACTAAATAGGATGGCAGAGTCTACTGTGCCAGGAAGAAGGCCCTTATAATGACTGATGCAAACCTATTGCTCCTGGATCAGAAGCTTGCTAGTCCTGGTTCTGGCTGAAATACTGCTACTACTACTTATTTCTATAGTGCTACTAAATGTACACAGCGCTGTAAAGATAAACATAAGGAACAGACACTCCTCCCTGCAGCATACTATCTATCCAAGACACATAGACAAAACAAATAGGAGATTTCAGGAGGAAGGTAAGGTAGAGTAGGACCAGCAGATATGCTCCAAAACTGGGGATGGCAAAGGGGAGAGAGCTATTTTTTTTGTGGATGTCACTTCCACTTTTTCCCCACCTTCCCCTATGGCAATGCCGATGCGACAGGGAGAATTGGAGGGGGAGAAAGTGATAAGAAGAAGGGATGAAACCTAGCTATGAATGGATAAAGAGGCAGAGAAGAGAGAAATGGGGAAAATGCGATGAAAGGGAACGATCATTATCAGAGGCAGATGTAGAAGAGAAAGTGAAAAAGACGGGAGGAAAGAGAAGAAATGGAAAGGAGACCCTGGAAAAGGAATTAGCAGACCGACATGAGGAAAGAAGAAAAAAGAGACCAGGCCAAATGTCTAGATAACAAAATACAAAAACGTATTTATCTTCAGTTTAGTGATTGAAATATTTCAACTTTGGAAATATGTGTCTAATGTCTTTGTATTTTGCACAGAATAGGAATAAATGAAATGCATTTCTGTTTCTCCAGTGTTGCACTGCATACAGTATTTGGCTTTTTGGGATTTCTATTTCAGATTTTATATGCATATTTTTGTTTCTAATTTGCAGTCACATATAGGAACCCTAGTATCCCATGATTCTATGGCCTTGGGAAAGGATGCAAAATCTGGGCCTTTCTGCAGAATTGCCCATTCACCACAGAATTTCCACAGAGCATCAAGAGAAGCAGCAATGGCAGTAGAGGATTTGCATCTTATGTAGAAGTGATTCCAGCTTGCCTGCAGAAATACAGCATCAAAGGCTGCCTCATCTCCATTTGCTGCTGGGCCTCAAGTGTGTACTTTTAACCATGCAGCAGTATGATGTCTTGCATGGTTCAAAGCATGACACCCAACCCCAATAGAAAAGGACAACAGCACGGCCTGACCTACTATATATTTGGTGGGATGGTGAGTGGAGGGAATGATTAGTGGTGGGGAAAGAGAGTGAGAACATTCAAGGGGGTAGAAGTGGGGAGAAGTAGGGGATAGAGATGGGGCAAGAGTGAGAAAAAGGTTGGGGTACGGAGAGTGAGGAAGTCTGAGGGATTGTGGAGAGAGAGAGTGAGAAATGCAGGAGGTAAGGGTGAGTGCAGTATGGGTGTGAGAAAGAGTGATTGAGGGGGCAGGAAGGCAATTGTAAATGAGGGGATCTGAGGGGTTTCAAAGACAGGGAGAATGAGTGAGAGATCCTGGAGCAACAATGGGTGTGGGAGGAATGGAGAGGACATGGGGGAAGTGAGTGAGTGAGGGGATCAGAAGTATAGTAGACTGAAGGAATTGGGAGAGGGTGAGAGAGTAAGGCAATTGAGAAGCTCTGGGGTGTGAATGAGATGATTAGGGTGGTTGTGCAGAGTGAATGAGATGGTCCAAGGGGTGTATATGGAAAGGTGTGGGTGAGAGGATCAGCGAGATTGAAGGTGTGAGTGAGAAGATTGAAGGGAATGTGAGTGAGAAAGAGGATCGATGTTGGGAGGAGTGATGTGAGTGGATCATTCCTTCCTCTTCAGATCCCAGATCCCTCTTCGCTCCCCTCCTCCTTTCATTCACTTTCCTTCACCTTCGAGATTCCCCCATCCTCTCCTATGTGCCTCTGTCCTCTACCATCCCTTATCCCTCTACCCATCCTGTCTTCATTTGTCTCCTCTGAGGTCCACTCTCTCCTCATCCACTGATTTCCTCCCCTCCTTTCTTCCCTGAACAAATCACCAATATCCCTTTTCTTCTAATAAAGAACAAAATTTGGAGGTTCTGTCCCATCCTATACAGACCCCACATTTCATTGTTGCTGTCTAACTTTTCTAAGGAAGTAAGGGGATAGGGGTGAGGGAAGGGGAACGGGGAACGGGGGCAGATAATGACACGAAAGGTGCCTAGGGGGCAGAACCCCCCCCCCCCCTAAATCTGTCACTGCTCCTGCAATAAGAAGTTACATAAAGTAATTGATCCCTTGTGAAGCTAGAGATGTTCTGAGGGCATAAGAAACTTTCTTGTTGAGCTGAAGGTATTTTAAGGCAGTGGCAGATCTCTTATTTATTTATTTTATTTTAAATATTTATAGGGTATTTTTATATAAGTTACCTTACAAATGAGAAGAGTACTTTACAATCAAGACGGTGCAAAAAAAACCAAAACAACAACAAAAAACATCAGAGTAACTCAGGAAAAGGTGAGGATAAAAGAATGAGCTTTCAGCACAGATTTAAATGAAGCTGTAGAGGTAATATTTTGAATGGAGGGAGGGAGATTCTTATAGAGAAAAGGGGTGAAAAATGAGAAAGTCAAAAACCAGGAAGATGCCTGCTTATCATGCGGTAGAACAAGAAGGAGGTAAGCTAAGGAATAGCGAAAAAGAAAGGGAGTGTGAGGTGGACTGGAATAACATGACTGAGGAATGGCATATAGGGCGCGGAAAGTCCATGAAAGAATTCATAGGTAAGTGTCAAGAAGACAGTGCAGGCTCTGTAGCTGGGTCAAAGCATGATAATGGCTGAGAATGTGCAAACTAAAAGCGGGCAGTGAGATTTTGTAGAATCGGGAGGAGGTAAAGGGAGGTCATAAAGGCCCAGCCAGAAATCTGTTAGAGTAAACAAGTTCAGACTTAAAAACTATGGGGCCGATGCAATACAGTGTGCTCAGCCGAGCGCACTGTATAACCCGCACTCGGACGCGGGTTAAATAGGTGCTAATTCACCTCTTAATGCAATAGGGGGATTAGCGCCTATTTAACGTGCGCCCGACGCGGAGTGAATGAGATAGCGCTCATCACATGCAAACGCATGTGAATGAGGCTATTACTCATTCACCCCGCATTGAAAAACAAAAGTGTGCATCACAAGACGCACATTTAGCTCTCAGATATTCCGCGTTTAATATAGCATCGGCCCCTATATGCGGATCTGTGGCCTGGCAATTTGGCACTTGTGGCCAAGAGAAAAAGTACAGCTTTATCCTGTACACAACACACGACACCACATGCTGGGAGACTGTTAAATATTTTTAGTTTTTTTTGTTTTTTTTTTAATTCAAAACATAATGGGCTGGATACTGAAAGCGTGTTCAGCGCTCGATAGCTGGATAAGTCAGTTATCCAGCTATCTCTCAGCCAGCTTGAAACTGGGTGGGCAGTGGGCGGATGTGGGAGGCGCTACTTAGCTGGATAACTTATCTGGCTAAGTAGTGATATTTAGCCTTAGCCGGATAAGTTATGCAGGTAAGTTATACCTTCCAAAGAGCAGGTTTAATATAGCCGGATATAACTTATCTGGCTAAGTAGCAGCTTGTATGGAGATATTCAGCGGCACATTTATGCTGCTTAATGTCCCTTGTAACTTAGCCGGATAAGTGTGTGTGTGTGAGAGAGAGAGAGGATTTAGGTGTGTGTGGATATGTATGAGAGCATGATCATTCTTCTTTCTCTCAACCTGTAAATAAGTTAAAAAAAAAGTTTTTACTTACACTTGTGATCAGGGGGAATCCAGGCTGGGCCTCAAGAGAGCAGAGTTTGGGTGGACTTTTGAGTGAGAAGGTCCATGGGCTTGGAAGGCCCTGATGCTTTTATTTCTTTTAATTATTTCTTTTTGCCATGGCCAGAGGATGAGGCGGGCTGGCAGCACAGAAGGGCTGAGGGAGCTGAGATGCATTGATCTGGCGATGAACCAGGCCTGCCTCCTGCCAGCAGAGGCAGGCCTGGTTAAGGGGAGGTGGCGGGAGCATTTTTTTTTGCTGCTGCCACAGGGATGGGAGACTCTAAACTGGGAAACAGATCCACAGAACCATTACTGCCGCTACAGGTACAAGGAAGCAAAAGAAATTGGAGAGCCTTGGAAAAGGCTCCCTCTGTCCCAAAGAACTTCTGCGGAGCCTGGTTCTGGTCGCAGCAGCTCCACAGGCATAGGGCCACTGCGATCAACACCAATCACGTGATTAGCCGGATCAGCCCTCCGGGGCATGCCCGAAGCCCCAATAGGCCAGTATTCCAAAGAATGCAGCTGGTTAAGTGGGCATGCTGAGTTAAAAAAACCAAGTACCTCGTGGGTCTAACTGCCCGAATCACATCTCCTCCAACCAACCCGTTGTAAGCCATGGGTCCTGCTGACCGAGCCTCCCCCCCGCCTCTGCCCTGAACCATTGGAGTACATTTTAACACTAAAACTGCTAGGGGTCAAAATCATCCTTTCTCTCCCCCTACCCATTCCTTGGTTCTCCATAATTTGGCAACAATGTCTCTTCCTCTGCCCCTCCTTCCCCTCCCCCAGCCCTATCTCTCTCACCCTCCTAGTGTATAAGAACATAATATAAGAAATTGCCATGCTGGGTCAGACCAAGGTCTATTGAGCCCAGCATCCTGTTTCCAACAGAGGCCAGTCCAGGTCACAAGTTCCTGGAAGGATCCCATAAAGTAGATTTAGTTCCTATTATTCATTCCCAGAGATAGCAAAAGCTTTCATTACCTGGCTGATAATGTGTTATGAACTTTTCCTTCAGGAACTTGTCCAAACCTCTTTTAAACCCCTCTATATTGGTCACCTTAATCACGTCCTCTGGTCACAAATACCATAGCTTGATAATGCGCTGAGTGAAAAAGTACTTTCTATGATCTGTTTTGAATCTGCTTGTGGGATAGCTGAGTAAACATTTAGACTGGAGCCACAAGCCACACTGACTCCAGCCTTCTTTCTTAAAGATTCCAACTTTCTTAATATACAGAACAGCTTTACAAAAGTGCCAAAACATGGAATATAAATAAATAAAATAAATAAAAGGTATCCTGCTTAGTTCTAGCAGCATGCTCACACAGCATTCACTGTAGCACAGAGATGTGACAGGAGCTGCTTTCTCCTGGAGACGCAGGGCCTGTCTGTTCCCTTCTGGGCGTACGCTCTTATTACTGCTCAGGAGGGTCCCGCCCACAGAGCTCTCTCTCTGGCTTTTAAGGTGGACCAGGCTAGATGCCTGGTCCCACATAGGTTAAGGAGGGCTTTTAGGGACACTCCTTCACAGTGCTGATTATTAGTTTCATGGAGTGTTCTCTTGTTTTAGTATTATTAGAAAGGGTACATAACTGTTCTTTATTTACCCATTCCACCCTTTTCAAATTTCTTTCTTCAGCAGGATCTTGGTACACTGTTACCATGATCCCAGCAAGTGCTTTCTTCATTGCTGTGACCAAAACGCAGGAAGCATAAACTGATGTGCTATTAAGTGCTGCTCCTGCTGGCTGCAAGAGGCTCAAAGAGGAGTTGGGGATACAGTTGTGGGTGGATGAGTTGGGGGAGAATCAAAAGTACAAGGAACTGGGGACATGGAGCAGGGAACTTACATTGTATGAGATAATGGGGGATGAAGGAAACTGTATATGGAATGATGTGGCCAGGGAGAGGGAGACTGTACATGGGGTGGGCAAGCAGGGACAGGGAGAGGATGGAGGCATCGTGGAAAATCCAGGATAGAGGAATAGCAATCAGAATGGGGAGGGAGGGAAATGGAGGACTACAGATAGAGTAAGAAAGACTGGAGGATGGAGAGGACTGGGACTAGTGGATCATATTTGAGTGGATAGAAGACTGAGAGGGGTAGATATTCAAAGCTGGCCTTGTAAGTACCTTAGCTGGTTAGAACTTATCCGGCTAACTTATGATATATATTTAGCGACACGGTGAAGCCACTGAATAAATAAGCATATATATGCAATTAGCCAAATAATTCTACTTGGCCAAGTTTAGGCCTTCTCTATGGGGTGTCTAAACTTACATATAGACTTGCGGCTAACTCACTCCACCCCTGATCTGCCCAGTACATGCCTACTTTTTATGCATGTAACCTTTAGCTGTATAAGGGACTTATAGAGATAAGCGGTGGCTGCTGAATGTAGGAGCATATTTAGCAGCTGCTACTTAGCCACATAGTTCTGCTTATCCAGACAAATAGTGCGAATGCGCTTTGAATATCGGAGTGTACAAGGGATCAGGGGTGGGGTATACAAAAACTGGGGAGGAAGGGGATGCAGATAGAGAAGACATGGAGATGGAAGAAGCTGGAGAGTGAATTAGGGATGGAAGGATGAACTGAGATAGAAGAAATGGACTGGAGCCAGGGGAGAAGGTTAGCAATAAGAAAGGAGCCTGAACTGGTGAGAGGATTAGAGACAGAAGAAAGTAGATGAGGGCTGAGGATTGGGTGAAAGAGAAGGGGAAATGGGAGACTGGAGAAAAAGTGGGAATGAGGAGAATGGGATGAGGTGAGAGAGAGAGAAGGAAAGAAGGGCTAGGAAGAGGTGAGATTAAGAGATAGAAAGCTGGTAAGTAGGAGAGAGATGAAGGAGATTGTGAGAACTGGGAAAGACACTGGGGTAGGAAGTAAAAAGGTAGGATGAGGAAAAGTAAGGTAGGGTGCAAAACAATAAAAAGATGTTGAGAAATGGCAAGAAGAGAGAGGTAAAGAGATAATATAAGAGAGCTTGTTTGGAAAAAGAGTCAGTGTGGAGATGGTGAGGGATCAGAGAATCAGAAAAGAGGCAGCAGTAGAGGCTTAAGAACAATGGAGCCAGATATGTAGAGAATGGTAGGGAGAGATGGAGGGCTGAGAAAAGGCAATGGAAGGGAGAGTTAGGAAGGTGAAAAGTTGGGGCAGTGAGAAATAAAAGGGGAAAAGGAAGATGTGACATCTAGCTATGAATAAACAGAGGCAGAGAAATAAAGAAAAGATCAGTTCCAGAGATAGATGTAGGAGAGGAAGTGAAGCAAACAGGAGGACAGAGGAGAAACAGAAAATAAAAAGAAGACCCTGGAAAGGAAAATGGAGATCAGGAAAGTACTGAAAACAAAAACAAAAAAAATCAGGACCAACTAGATTAAAAAAGTAAAATGCCCAGGCAACAAAGGTAGAAAGCATTGTATTTTAAGTTTAGTGATTAGAATATGTCAGCTTTAGGATGTGTGCATCTCTCCTGTTTTTGTATTTTGCATAGCACAGAAAGAAATGCATTTCTTTCTTTTTTTTTTTTTATAATTCTTTATTTATTCGATTTCCATTACATTTTTCAAGAAAACCATCTTGAATTAGAAAAAGAAAGAAGGAAGAAATAAGACAAAATTACAAATTAAAATAAAGGAAATATCATTCAATTCTTCAATTCATAAGTCCACTATAGAGGATCTAGTGATACTTGAATAAGTAGACCCAAAAGAAAAAATTACAATAAGAAGCGCAGTGGTACAGTGGGTATCTAAGCATATAGGGCACTCATCCTTCTAGAGGAGGATCAGGTTGAGTTAAATTATCAGCCTCAGACTGCAAAACAGGCTTATCACAGAGAAAGAAAGTTAATTGAGAGGGATTGAAAAAGACATAAGAGAGACCCTTATATTTAAGACAACATTTGCATGGAATTTTTAGGACAAATGCAGCCCAAATATGCAAGTCTCTAG
The DNA here is from genome assembly GCF_901001135.1 of Rhinatrema bivittatum. Taxonomy (NCBI): domain Eukaryota; kingdom Metazoa; phylum Chordata; class Amphibia; order Gymnophiona; family Rhinatrematidae; genus Rhinatrema; species Rhinatrema bivittatum. The sequence goes on along the minus strand of NC_042615.1, from coordinate 270,978,688 downwards.
GTCTCATTAAAATAAATTGTCTCCTTTTCTGTGTTGCCCGAGACACATCTAGATAAACTCTTACATTTCAATGAAAAAAGATTTCATTGCAATATTTGAAGTAAAATCTCAAAACCCATTCATGGTCAAACTCAAATACAAAAGTAATCACCATAGTGGTCGCTTGTACAAGTGCACTATCAGAAGTTTCCAACAGCTGAGAAACATCCAAATTTGTGGTCAGAAAATCCATCCCCTGGACAATTTCTGGGTTCTCATCTTTCTTAAAAGGAGGTAGATAGTATGCTTTAGATAAGAGGGGTATTGCTGCGTCTGGGACCTTCAAGATTTCCAGAAGATACTTCTTAAATAAATCCTTTGTTGGTATGTGGGGATGCTTAGGAACTTTATAAAACGCAAGTTCTTCCTGCGTATCACGTTTTCCATATTCTTAAGCTTATTTTGCAATAGTTGGTTTTCTTTAATTAACATTTCCAAATTTAATATCTCTTGTTTCACTTCTACCATTTCATTACAAAGAGATACTTTAGAACTTTCCAACAGAGTATCTCTAGTTTCCACACTGTTAACTCTCTCACTACTGGGTTAAATTGCAAAGTCAGAGAAGATCCCAGGTTCGCAATCGGGTCCCAAATAGAATCCAGAGTGATTGATGGAAGGCTTACCAGGGTAGGTACTGAAAATTTACAGAGTGGGGTTGAAGCTGGAATAGGAGCATAATCATCCTGATCCTGAGCAATGTTCTCCCTCAGTGAGTCGGCTATACCCAAGCCTGGGCCATCTCCAGCGGCTTCTCCTGGTTCTTCAGGGCATCCTGACCCCTCTTGGATCAGCTGAACATTTGCACATCCAGCATATGCCCCCTCCAATGGCTAGTCCCAATTCCTGAAGGCAGCTGGGTTAGCCAATGGAGCCCTGAGGATCGGAGACAAAGATATTGAAAAGTCCAGGGGAGAGACCGGTAGCTCCAATCCAGCCTCTTCCCCCACAGGCAGCCCGACCGATCGTGACCCCCATAGGGACCGAAGTGGAGGTATCCGAGAGAACCACAGGGTTAGCCCTCTCTTTAGTCCTCCATTTCTGAGCAGAGTGAGGTATTTACAAAGCTGAAATTTTGTTGCAAAGGAAAAAAGGACGCCGGCATTCCCACACGCTACATAACAGTGGCGGCCATCTTGGATCTTGTTGAGAAATGTATTTCTGGTTTTCTTTTTCCAGGGTTGCATTGCATGCAGAATCAGGCTTCTTGGGGCTTCTAATTTAGTTTTGTCTACATATGTCTATTTCTAATTTGTGATTCCTTATTCCATATTAGGTGTTGGTCTATTTGTGTTCTGCATATGTGACAGAGGTGAGGTATTTTACTAGTGTTTCGTTTCTTTGTAGTGATCTGCAGCAGTCTGACTTATTCTATTTTCCCATTAGGAAGTGTATTGGTGTTCTAGGACCCAGTGTATTATTTGCAGTCCTGACTTTCATAGGTACTGTTTTTGCCGTTTGAGTACTGGGAGTTAGTGCTGTTTTCATCTTTTCTCATCTTGGCTTTTCTCATCTTTTTGTTTCTTCAGCTGCTATCAGGAGGAGCTCTACTAGCAGCCCCATTGGATTTAGCAAAAGGAAGTCATGCCTTACCAATCTACTAGATTATTTTGAAGGTATTAATAAACATGTGGATATGGGTAGGCCATTTGATATACTGTATCTGGATTTTCAGAAGACATTTGACATAGCCCCTCATGAGAGACTCCATGAGAAATTAAAAAGTCATGGGAGAGGAGGTAATACACTATTGTGAACTGGTAACTGGTTAAAAGAAAGGAAACAGAGAGTAGGACTAAAAGTTTTACAAATGGTGAAAGGTAAATAGTGGAATGCCCCAGGGATTTGTACTGGGACTGGTGCTATTTAACATATTCATACATGATCTGGAAAATGGAACAAGTGAAGTGATCAAATTTGAAGATGATACAAAATTGTTAAAACATGAGTGAATTGTGAGGACCCGCAAACGGACCTTGAGAGACTAGGAGACTGTGCATCTAAATGGCAGTTGAAATTTAATGTGGATAGATGCAAAGTGATGCACATAGGGAAAAATAATCCTAAGTATAGGTACACAATGCTGAGTTCCGTATTAGGAATAACTACTCAGGAAAAAAAAATCTTGGAGTCATTGTGGATAATACATTGAAATCCTCAGTGTATGGTGGCAGTAAAAAAAAGCAAATAGAATGCTAAGAATGATTTAGAAAGGAATTGTTACGGGCGCGTCCGCCACGCTGCTGACGGGCCAAGGGTATGGGCGCCCTCGGGTGCAATCATAGGCGCGAGGAGCACGGCCGTCTTTAAAGCAGGTGGTGTGAGCCCCTGGGCCATGGCGAGAGCTAGGGAGGAGCCCCAGCTACACCGTGGGAGGTGAGCCGGTGCTGGCATGGAGAGCCAGGTGGGTACTGAAGCAGAGGTTAAGGAGCAGAGTCTGACCCTCAGCCGGACCTGCGCGCCCATGACAACCAGCAACGCAATGTTGGTTCATGAACGGTCCTCCGACTGTTCCAAGCCCTTTCGGACCTGCCGCTGGATAACGGCAAAGGGCGGCAGGCCGGATAGAGGACAAGGGCAGACAGAGTCCTTAGTACACGGAAGACATCTTAGACGAAGGCTAGTGCAGACATCGAAGACAAGGCTAGTGCAGAGACATCAGAGGCAAGGACTGGTACAGAGACATTAGAAGCAAGGGCTGGGAGGAGACATGGGCACTGTCCCTCAGGGTGCCCTACTCAGCCCACCCGCGGGACTGAGTCGCGGACCACCCTGTCCCATATGTGCCCTACACAGCCCAGGAAGGCTGGTCGCGGACCACGCTGAGAACAGGAGAGCACAGGGAAGATCCAGGCGAGAAGGAACTCCGATGCCGGGAGCAATGACATCCGAAGCCCCATCGGCTGGCAGGAGGGGAAGCTCCAGAGCACAGGGACGAATCCCACCTGTTGGCCACTCCAGGGCCCAACAGGCCAGAAGGCTCAGGAGCCAGACAAAGACATAGGGCAGAACATCCAGAACTGGATCAGGAACTGGATCAGGTCAGACATCAAGGCAATAACAGGAACAGACATCAAGGCAACTTTCAGGAACAGACATCAAGGCAGAGATAGGACAAGGTGCCATCAAAGCAAGGCAGACCTGGATCGGGAGAGGTTACAGGCAACTGTAGAACCCAATCCAAAGGCAAGTAGCAAGTGAAATGAGAGTCCTTTTATTCTGCAGGATGTAGGCAACTCCCTGGGAGGAGTTTGCCTGGACCGCCCCTTGCTGGCCCTATAACTGAGGTGGAGAGCTGCGGGCCGGCCCCTAGGGAGAAGGGTGTGGCCGAACAGGAAGTCCAAACGCAGCCAAACAAGCCACAGGCAGGCCTCAGGAACAGCTAGGCCTCCCAGGCCCTGGAGCAAGTCCTGGATGGTGCACAGGCGAGGCCCTGGCTTCGGAGCGGCCTCCGGAGGGAAGGTAAGATACCTCCTGTAGCGCAGCAACAGGGGGGATCGTAACAGTAATATAATATAAAATGAAGACTATCATAATACCTCTGTATTGATCCATGGGGTGAATACACATTTATTGTGTGCAGTTCTGATTGACCCATATTAAAAATGATAAAGTAGAACTAGAAAAGGTACAATGAAGGGCAAAAAAATGATAAAGGGGATGGAACAGCTCCAATATGAAGGAAGGATAAACAGGTTAGTGCTCTTTAGCTTGGAGATGTGATCTGATCGAAGTTTACTGTTATGAATTCGCTGCCCGCGGGTCCTCCCGCGAGCAGACTCACTCACCCCATGCTGCCTTCCTGGCGCAGCCGGGATCCCTGCCAAAGTCGGCCTTCCTTCGCGGCCGGAGCCGCAGATTTGTCTCCTCTCTGCGGCCCGGAGGCCGTCCATCTAGCCTCGTCTTCACTGCGGCAGAAGCCGCGGACTTTACAGCTCTTCAGTGCGGCCGGGACCGCCACCGACGCCACTGTCATCTTCGCGGCGCAAAGGCTGCATCCCCGGGCCGGAGTGGCGGCTGGAGCCGCCCCCAGGGCTTCCTGCAGCGGCCGGAGCTGCTGCCAATGTCAGGCCTGCTCCTCAGGCCCCGCCCTGCTTCTTCGGCATCTGACGTAAGTGCAGGCCGCTGTCCGCGGTCCTGCACAGTTCTCCTGCTGCTCCTTAGGCGCCGGCGCGCGCCTCTCTGCTACATTTAAAGGGCCAGGCACAGGAAGTGTGCTGGCCCCACCTAGGGAGTGGACTTCCTGTACTAGCCCTATAAGAGGGCTGCTCCGTCAGTCAGTTTTCGCCTTGCATCGGAGTTGCTTCACTCTGGAGGCTCCTGCCTGCCAGAGCTCCATCAGGTCTTTCTTGTCTTCTCCAGGGAGTTCTTGTTCCTTCGTCTCGTCATGCCAAGTCATGTTCGTGCCTGAGGTCCCCGTCCAGGTGTCCTGGTGTCTTGTCTTGGTCTTCAGCTTCCTGTTGTTCCTGGTTCCTTGATGTCCTGATCCTGTGTCTTTGTCTTCAGCGCTCTTGAGCCTTCTGGTACCTGTTAGGCCGGGGGTCCCTCGGATGATGTGTGCCCGAGCGTGGACTAGCCTACAGGTGGACTGGTGTCCTATGCTCTTGAGCCGTCATGTCCTGCCAGCCGTTGGTGGAGCTTCAGACGACATCAGCTCCGTCATTGGAGTTATGCTTCGACTGGATCCTCTCCTGCGCTTGTCCCGCTCCCAGCGTGGTCTGTGACCAGCCTCCTCGGGCTGTGTATGGCGCGCAGTGGGACAGGGTGGTCCACGACTCAGTCCCGCGGGTGGGCTGAGTAGGGTGCCCTGAGAGACAGTGCCTATATCCTTCCGCCCAGCTTCTCAACTCGTTTGGACTTCGTTAGTTCCTCGTCTCGTCCTGGATGCTGTTGCATCACTCTTGGTATCATGTCTTGTTCCTGATGTCGCCGCATCGACCCTGGTCCGGGATGCCATCGCGTCGACCATTGGTCCGTGATGTCTTCGCATCAGCCTTGGTGTCAAGTCCTCGTCCGCGATGCCGTTGCATCGATCCTGGTGTCTAGTCTTCGTCCGCGATGCCGTTGCATCGATTCTGCTGTCATGTCTTCGTGTCAAGGCTCATCTGCCCTCGACCTCAGGCCAGGCCTGCTGCTCCATGCTGTTCCATGCAGCAGATCTGAAAGGGCTCGGAATGGTCGGAGGACCATTCACATTCCAACATCATCTGTTGTTGGCCATGGGAGCTTGCAGGCCTGGCAGAAGGTAAGCCCGTCAGCCATGGTGGAGCGCACCGTCAACCCTCGGTCCGGTCCTGGATCCATCTGGGGTCAGGTTGAGGCCCAAGGGCACACTAAAACACCTGAGTGTAACAGAATGCAAGGCCTTTCGAGGCCCCTAACGTAACCTTTACAAAATCATGAGTGGAGTAGAATGTTTTAAATCTGTAAACCATGAGTGGAGTAGAATGTTTTAAATCTGTAAACCACCCTGATCTTGTTTCGATGGATGGTATATATGTACCTGTAAATAAATAAATAAATAGGGGATAATTATTTACCATATCAAATAATACTAAGACTGGAGGACACTTCATGAAACTTACAAGTAGCAGATTTAAAATAAATTGGAGAAAGTATTTTTTTCACTCTATACCCAATCAAGTTGTGGAATCTGATGCCTGAGAACATGGTCAAGGTATCTAGTATAGTTAAATTTCAAAGGGGCTTGGACATGATCCTGGAGGAAAACTTCATAAACAGCTAATAGGCAGATAGTTCATGGTTTCATCTGCTCTTCAGCTTCCCCTTGCCATGGTTCTGCCTACTGTGCAGTCTCCCGATCAGCAGAGCCTCCAGCGAGCCCCACTCATAGATGCCCTCGCCACCTTCTCGCTGATTACATGACTCAGCAGTTCCATGCCTACTTAACCCAGCACATCCAGTCCCTCCTTGCGCCTTCATGGAGTCATCTCGGTTCCTTGACTTGACCAGCCTTGTCTCACTATACTTTGTCAAGCGGCCTACCCGGGCTTTTTTCCTTGCTTTGTGGCCTTCCTGGGCCTTCTACCATGCCTTGTGGCTTATCTTGGCCTCCTGCCTTGCTCTGCAGCCTTACTTGCCTTCCTGCCTTGCTTTGTGGCATAATCTGGCTTTCTGTCTTGCCCTGTAGCCTACCTTGGCTTCTTACCTTGCTCTATAGCCTACCTTAGCTTCATGCTTTGCTCTGGGGCTTTCTATGCTCTCCTGCATTGATCAGTGGCTTTCTGGGCCTACTTGTCCTGCCTTGTGGCCTTCAGGGCTACCAGGATTACCTTGCCCTGCCTCATACCCTGTTGGGCTTTCCTGTTTTCTGTTGTATGTCCTAGTCCTGTCCTTGTCCAGTCCTGTCCTTGTTCGGTGCTTGTCCTGCCCAGTCCAGTTCAGTCCCTTATCTGTTTCCCAGGCCTTGCCCTTGCCCTTGGTTCAAGCCCTGTCTGTATCCTTCCCTTGCCTGTCTGCAGTACTAGTCTTACCCTCAGCCCTGCCTGGACCCAGTTCCCAGCCTGTGCTGGAATCAGGCTCCCAGCCAGTACCTCGATCCAGCTCCCATCTAGTAATTGGATCCAGCTCCCATCCAGTACCTGAATCAAGTACTAGTTATAATATTCACATTAAGGAAAGTCCTACCGGCCCTCAGAACCCAAGAGCTCAACCTGAGGGTAGAAGGGGTTGGTTAGGCAGAAGATCACCTCTATTCCTGCCTTGCAGTCCTGTATCACTTCTGCAGGGATGCTCCCTGATTCCAGCCTGCCAAACTGTGACAGATAGATTTGGAAAAGCTATCACTTATTCCTGGGAGTGAGCAATAAAAATGGATCTACTCTTTGGGATCTGCTGGTTTGTGTCTCAGATGGCTACTGTCAGAGACATGATGCTGGGCTCGATGGACCTTTGGCTTGGCACAGCATGGCATAGCTTACATTCTTATGTTCTTATAAAACACTGTTTCACATATGGAAATGTCTTTAAAACTTGCCCTCATTGGGGGTAATTATCAAAAGCCCATGTAGGGCTAAAGACTACAGGTACTTTGTATGCGCATAAGTTCCTCTTTGAAAATTTCTGGGTTGTCCTGGTGCAAACATGGGCTCATGCATAAGAAGTTACATCTATTAACATTTTATTTATTTATTTATTTAAGAGTTTTTTATATACCGGGGCACGTTAAAAACATCACCCCGGTTCACAGTGTAACGTAACATAGCAACGGGCTTTACAATAATTTAGAGTAGATAAACATAGGTAATGTAGCAACAGGCTTTACAATAATTTAGAGTAGATAAACATAGGTAAACATTATTTAGATTTACAGCTATTCAGCTATTATTTAGATATACAGCTATTCAGCTATTATTTAGATATACAGCTATTATTTAGATTTACAGCTATTCATACTTTCAAAAACCAAAAGTATATGCATAAATGCTTTCCCCGCCCCCAACACTGTTCCCTGGAATACCTACCAGAACTGCAGGGAAAAGCATGCATGGAATGAGATACGCGCATACATTTCCTGGCACAGCCCCCCCACGGATGATTTTTAAAAGCCAATTTATATGGGTAAATCCTTTTGAAAAACACTCCCATTATGCCTATATCTTCATTTAGTGCCATACAGCCTAACTTTATATATTTTTGGTATTTGCAAATAGACATCTAAAGGTATTCCTTTTATTCCTATTAATAGCCCACTTAATATTAACCATTGATTAAAGTAATTTGGAATCATTTATATTTGTTTGCTCTTCATTTAATTCCATCTGAGCTACCTTTGCTTTTTCCATATCCTATATGTCGGGATACTCTTTTGAAGACACCTCAGTCCAAGCCATATGCTCCTGAAAGACTGTTGACTTTCCCCAAGATCTGCGTAGTTTAAAAATTGTGCTCTCCCCATTATAATTGTTAGCACCAGCCAGGCCCTTCGCTGGGCTAAGCAATGTCCCAGGCAGCGAGGATGAATGTGGGAGAGTGCAGGGCTGGCTGTGGGGATAATTCCCCCTAGGAGACACAACTGGCCAACCCAGCAGCCTGTTTAAGTGTTGCAACCGTCCCTTCCCGACGGCTTCACTCCACCTACCTTTCTTTCTTTGCACCTCCTCTCACTATGGATGGACGCCTGGCTGCCGCGGCGTCTGCCTGCCATTCTCTCCAGTGTGTCCGGACTGGCTTGGGCGCTGCCTTCCGCCATGCTCCGCCTGTACCTTAGGGCGCGCGCGCCACACGGCCCTCACTCTTATTTCCTCTATGGCGCGAACCTCAGGGGCGTCCCCCTGTGATGACGTCACGCTGCCCGGATATTTAAAGCCTACGATGTTTGCTAGCCTTTGAGTTAGCAAGGGGAATCTTACGGATGGGATTCGCTTTCCGTACCCAGCTATTCTGCCTCTCCAATTTCCATTGGACTCTTAACGCTAACGAGGTACCCACTCCTCGGGGGCCTCACTTGCTTTTCAGGTTGCTATCAGGAAACCGGTACTCGCTCCTCGAGGGCCCATGTTCCCTGACTCGCTGCCTGCTCCTACCTTCTCTTCTGCCTGGAAGGATTCGCTATGTTCAACACCAGTGAGTACTACCATCTTCACCTCAGAGCTGTTCCCTGGAACCAGGTATTCGCTCCTCGAGGGCCTGCCTCCATTCCAGCCCTGGTGCCATCTCCTACTTGGAAACGCTGTGTGAGTACATTACCTTCAAGCCTCTCTGCTCTCAGGGATCAGGTACTCGCTCCTCGAGGGCCTGCTCTCCCTATCCTGGGGTTCTCCATACTGGGGCTTTGTGCATATTCCACTGTACTCATTATTCTCAGTTCCTTCCACTACAGCACTGCTACCGGAGGAGTCGCTGTTCCAGCGCCTGAGCGGTACAAACCCAGCCGGGCTACTTCTGTTGCTCACTACTGCCATCTCTGGTGGCTTCATCTCATTGTATAATAAAAGGTCAATCTCTGTGTTTGTGTATCCTAAGCTGAGCCTGACCTGTGGCCCCTCACAGGATTTCCCCCCGTGGACGTGGTCAGCTGCCACAGTGTCCAAGGGTCCACCCAAACCTCACTAATTATAACATTAAGAGACTGTGTTTTCCCATTCAACTTTTGCTTGATAAAATGCTGTAGCTGTTTTGGCATCCCAATTTACTCTTTGAGATGCGTGAACTGCCCCTATTAAGTGTTGCCTATTAACGGCTCCCTTGAGACAGCATTTCCACGAAACACAGCTCATGTCAGGGCCGGGAACTGGTCTCCCTGTGTCATCTTGTGGCAACCTTAGGGGTAGATGTTTAAAGGTGCAGGCGCGCGTCCATGTGCACGCGCTTCCTGGCACGCACACATGGCCGTGCTGATTTTATAACATGCGCTTGCCAGCATGTGTTGCTCACCCCGTCCGCGCCCGGCCCGCGCACGGGCCTGCTCACCTCACTAGCTCCTCTGCAGGTCACGGGTTGGCCTCCCCAGTGGCAGCTGCGAGCACCTCCAGGCCTCGGCGTCCCACATGGCGGTCGCCGGGCCTTCCACTGTGCACCAGGCCTCACGTCAGAGTTCGGCATCCTCAGTGGCATTGGCCATGCTTTGCGCGCGGACCGCCCGGCCTCTTATAGAGCCAGTGGCGGGTCCTAGTTCTGTGGCACGCCCTGATTGAACGTACGGCAATCAGGTCGGCACTGTAAGTGTATTAGTTTGCCTCCGCATTCACAGTCTTGTTCCAGCCTTGTTCCAATCTTGTTCCAGCATCCTACTGTTCCAGTGTCCTACTGTTCCAACCTTGTCCAGCATCCTTCTGTTCCAGCGTCTGTCCGTCTTCCCAGGTAGTAACCTCGGACTGTCTCTCTGGTACTGACCTTGGCCTGTTCCTTGACCATTCTGCTCACTGCCTGGATCATGACCTCTGTCTGCCTTGTGACCTTGTCTGACCTCTGGAACCTGACCCTTGCTTCGTTGACTACTCCTCGGACTGATCCTCGGACACTGACCCCGGCTGCCATTGATCACGTCTCCTGATTCTGGCTTTGTCCCTTGCCTTGTCATCGCCTACGCTGTACTGGCCTTCCTTGGATCTCCAGGCCTACAGCCTAGTGACAGACCGCGCTCCCTTGCTGCTCGTGGGCACGCTTCTCTACTACTTCTCCAGGAGACCCTGCGAGGCCCACCTAAGTCCAAGCGGCCCGGATCCCTACGGGCTCCACCCGGGGGGACCGCGGGCTTCCAGTGGCGAAGCTCATCTTAGCCTCTGTCTCCTCCAGTGCTCCACCCACTGGGGGCAGATGCTTCCTGGTCCCTACCAGGGAGCTGTTCTCCACTGCTCCAGGACAAGGGTCCACCTCCAAGTGCAACAGCATGCGCATGTTATAAAATCCATGGGCCGATAATCCACGCACGCACGTGCAGGCGGCGCGTGCAAGGGGGGGGGGAGACTTCCGCAATTTTTGCACAGTGACGCATCCCGGCCTTCCCCAGTTCCCTCCCGATTAAGGAGCGGACTGGGAGGGAACTTCCCTAACTTCCTACCTAACCTCCCTTCTCCTTCCCCCTCTCCTCCCCACCCTCTAAACCCTTTCTCCTATCTTTTTTTTTTTAATTATTTTGATTCTTACTGATCGAATGACCGCTGTACCGGCTGCCTCCAGCCCCGCCCCTCCCCACCCTCTGGACCGGCCCTTGCCTTGAGCCCAGCACCTCTGCGCATAACGGGGGTTACACTCATGGCTGGGCCCCTTGGAAAATGCGTGCGGTGTGCGCAAGGCCGGCCATGCACGTAAATCCCGTTTTTTACGTGCGTGGCTCATTTAAAATTTACCCCTTAGTTTACTAGAATCACTATTTTTGAGTTGAAATTTTGCAGCCATTCTTTGAATTGATCTTAACATACTGTAGTGGGATGTACCTGATTCGTTACACCTTATTTATTTTTGGATTTTTGATTTTGGTATACTATCTGCTTCTATTTCCTTTTACCCATATATATTGGGAATGTTTTCCTGCTTGTCCTCCCAGAAAGCCTCAGAACTGGAAAATTGCATCTGTGGACATAAAAGGACTTAAGAAACCCTGCATGATAGTGACTGGGATATGCAGCCCTAAATGTTTGGTTTGGTTTGTTTATTCGCTTCATGGGTGTTTTTGTTTTTATTTGGTATGCTTACCTTTTTTTTTTGGTTTGGTTCATTTGGCAAACCAAAGCAAAAAACATTGAACAATGAAAAAAAACAAAATAAAAAAAATCCAAGTAGCTAATAAAAAAATGGGCATCTGGCAGCCCTGGCTGGCCTTCATGGGCCATTAAAATGCCTTGAGCTGGACTCCGAGGCGTAGCACCAGGCCGGGCACTGCACTAAGGCCTAGTCCCAGGGCCTGCCTAGAGCAGGTTGGATCCGGTCGTTATCAAGTGCCAGGGCCAGGGAATTTCCACCCCGGCCCCCTCTTCCCAATTCCAGTGGCATAATGAGCAGGTGCGATGCCCTATTGTTTCCGCCCAGGTCTCAGTGCTTTAAAAATGGTGCTGTCCACTTGGGAATAGTGCTGAAATTACATCACTTCAGCACTAGGACTAGACCTTGGCACCATGTCTGGCTCAGAACTAGGCCTTGGTGCAGGGCCCGGCCTGGGGTTAGGCCTTGGCACAGGGCCTGGCTCAGGCTAGGCCTTGGCACAGGGCTTGGCTTGAGGCTTGGCTTCAGTGCTGGTTGCAACTGGGGCTAGGCCTCAGCACTGTGTCCTGCCCATGGATAGGCCTTGGCACTGATGTTAAGCCTTAGCACGGGGTTCAGCCTGGCACTAGGCCTTGGTGCCAGACGGCTCAGGGCTAGGCCTCAGTACTGGATCCAGCCTGGGGCTAGGCCTTGATGCCAAGCTGCCGGAGGCCCATTTTTTAATGCAACAAATATGCAAATACCTAAACATTTTGGGGTATTTTCATTAGAGGCCAATTTCAGTTCACTCCATTCAGAGCGAATCAAAAATAGTCTTATTTATTGTGTGTTTTGCATTCATTTTCAATGAAGGCACACATGCCTACTACATATGCCAGGAAAAACCTTCTAGGCATTCCCTGAGGTCTGGGTAACAATCTCCTAGTAATTTGCCTGAATATAACCTCCAGAATCTTCTTCCTACATCTTTCTCTGTCATTGGTACCCACATGTACCAGAACAGTTGGCTCCTCCTCAGTATTCTCTCATCCTATCTAGGTGACACTTCATTTCATTTCATTTATTAAAATTTATTAATCGCCTAACACTTAACAAGGCCTAAGCGATATACAAGAATACATACATAATAAAAACAAAATAAAATACAAACAACAAATTTCAGCTTCACAGAAACCAAGAAGCAAAATACCAAATATTAATGGTACATTTACTGTTTTAGGCATAGGAGCATATTCCAAAAATGGAATATTCAATTATTAAATCATATTTACTTTAATAAGCAGATTAAGAACCATTACCCTTGCACCAGGTAGGAAAATTACCAACTGATCCTCATAGAATTGAGCCACTACGTGTCTATATTCCTAATGATCGAATCACCAATAACAACACAAATCCTATCCCTATTGCTGTTGCAATGCAATCTCTCCACCAAGGCAGCTTCCGGCTGAGGCCCATTCAGCGTGACCCACAGCCTCCGCCTCTGATGCAGCCTGTTACTTTTGGGGCTTTCGGTTCTGTGGGCTAATCTGAAAAACAGTTTATACACCAGCCTGATGTGGATTGTCTGCCTCTTGTGATCCAACATGACCCTCTTAAAAAGGAATCACCCCACCCCATAAACGCATGCAAGCATTTACAGTTTAAAAGACAATCAAATAAATATTTTTGAGCCCTGGCTAGGAATATTCCTCCCTGAAGATTTAGAAAACATCCCATCGCAGCAGTGGAAAATGTCCTTGATTTGCGCCTCTTTATACCTCATCCCATCCCATCCCACCACAGGCAAAATCTTCACTGGAAGTGAGGACGCACTAATAATTTCCCATTGAGATTTTCAGAAAGGGGGAAATCTTGGTACACACAGAAGAATTGTTTATGAATGTAATGCAGTGGTATGGGCCTGCAGAAAAGGAAAAGACCAGAAAGTGAGTTTTAGTGTGTATTTTACTTCAAAGGCCCACCAGTTCACACAGAAATCCTCCCACTGTAATAAGTCATAGAACAAGTGAGAAGGAGGGAGAGAGAAAAATCCTCTTAACTTGGCACCATCAGATGCTGTTTAATCTGTTAATTAAGAGGCAGTCACTGAGGGGTAATTGTTAGGTGACAGCTCACAAGCTCCTTCTGGCTAGAGACGGCTTTCACCAGCAACAAAGAAAGCTTGGTTTATTGAGATTGTCAAAACCTACCAAAGGCTGTTAGGAATTTTACATACAGAATAGCATAGTGACAAAACTTGTGTTTTTATAATTTCAATCTATCAAAGCAGTCCTACACCTACAGTGAAGCCTCCCCTCAATCCCTGTACACTTCTTTTATCAGGAAAGTAAATACATTATTAAGGTAGGAGATTTATATAAAGCTTTCCTTGCATGCAGAACACTATGGAACCTATGTAATAAAACTCACACTACAAAGAGTTTAAGTAATCTAGCACACATTTTTAACATGCACATTAAAATATTTAATCAGTGATGCAATAAAATGTTAGCATTCTTTCAGTTAAAAATGTCCCCAGTAGCATAGGCACACTATTACTGTGCATGAAAACCTGATAATTCTTTGGGTATATAGCATGAACATCTTACTTACTGAGGGAAGCTAAATAGCATGCTCAGTTGACTTTTCCTCTTGGATCTTCCTGCTTGCTTCCAAAGGGTATGCAAGTAAGTCTAGCATATAGGAAATGTTGGTTATTACTGAAGGAAGAAATGGGAGAGCTATTAGACTCCAGAAAAAGTAAAAGGAGAGCAGAATTCCAGGCGAATAGAAAACTGACATGAGTATGTGTTTGGAATCATTTCTCTTCTGTGTCAATGAGAGTCTTCAAAAATGGTGTGAGAGGATGTAGTTAGGGACAGAAGCGATTTAGTTTAGTTTAGTTTATTGAGTTTTATATACCTTCGTATCAGATATACCATCACAACGGTTTACAATTTTATAAGAATAATAAAATACAATTACAGGTATAAAATCAATAAAACAAGTTTCAAGCAGATATATAAACTAAAATAGTAGCAAATAAATAGAAATTAAAATATTTTTTAAGCAGTACAATAATAAAAAGATAAAAGCCCTCTAAAAGTAAAACCAAGAGTCAGGCTGGCCGTTTTCAATTGGGTTCTGCATAGGAATAACTCCCAGGGCCTAATCTGGATGTTCTGACTCAGAAGAAAAATGGCATCTGATCATTCCCCATCTATAACTACCCTGTCATGTAGGCACTGCAATGGCTGTACCACACATTCTGCTACTGCCCCACAGCTCACAGAAATGAGCTCTGTACTCAAACCAAAACAATTGATGAGCTCATAGAAGCATTTGGGATTCAGACTGCAGTTCAGCCTCAAGCTGCTGAATGCAGAATGATCTTTGGCCACACTAACAATGTCAGTGACAACAAAGAGTTTTGTCCTCTGGCAAACAAATGTTTTGAAATACATTTGCCTTATGTAAATACAGAAAATTATATTTTGGAAGTGTTCAATTATGTGTCAGTATTTCCGTTGTCACCTATATCTCTTCCTCTTTCTCTGCCCTTCTTCCATCCCTCCCACATCCTGCTACTTCCGTGGGAAGGCTTGCTTTGTATATATGGAATGGACGCCTGGGGCTTTCATTGGCTAGTCACTTGTCTCTGGGGGAGTGCCTGCTTTTCTGTTTAGGGTGAAATCTCTGAACACTTGCAATGCTCAGTGGCCAGACTAACCACAGTAATGATCCTGACAATCATGCCAATACTTTGAAGCCTCTGTGCCTTGACCATTGTGAGATATGGAGCAATGCTAAGACTCAGTAATGTGTCATAGTTTGTTTAAAAAGATATATTCATGGTATAAATATGTGCTTTTGCGTAAGAATTTCTGAAAAAATATATGTCAGCTATGTTTTGTTTTGGTAAAGAAAAATGTGATCATATATATTCACCCACTAGGGCACAATTGTACAGTGTCATCGTCTGTACATGGCCTTCCTTTTTCAGGCCTTCTGTTTCCAGTTAGCTGAACCCTCTCAGTAACATTCGTATTAGTTTTTTAGCACCAGTATTAAGTAGCATACTATCGGCAAGCACTTGGTAAGTAGCATGGAGGGTAAGCATACCATCTTATTTATCTTGATCATACTAAATCCTCATTTGCATATGATGTTCCTTTTCTTTGCATGTGCAGATATGCTAATTTTAACATGTTCATGCTAACATCTTTCTGGACCACTTTAACATGCACATTAAGGCCTGATTGCATAGCTCGCTATTTTAGCCTGCACAAGATGGCCCAACTTGCATGAAAAGTTTATTGCATAGGCTCTGTGTATTCATGGAGGGGCTAAAGGAAAATGCCCAGTCCTAGAGAGCTGACAAAGATTGAAGAATAGATAGATAATGTAGATAGATAGATACTAGCTTAGGGTCACAAAGTCAGAATGTTGGAGATATGGCATTTGAATCTGGGATTCAGGCTGGTTTTAGCTTCACGGCTCTTGCTGTAACCACTATGCTATGCTACCTGCCCAGATTTAAGAAATTCCTGTGATGGAATGGCAAGACATCATCAGCTGCAGACCAGAAATTAAATGCATTAAATAATTGTATGGGTAGTATCTTTCCTTCTCTGCTAGATGAGCTTATTTTTTCTCTATGGAGTTGAGATTCTCCAGTGAACACAGAAAAGGTACAGTTAGACTTTACATTAATGAATGTATAGAAACAAGTTATCTTTATTTGACAATGGGACAATTTTCTCTGTAAACCATTGAAATGATTACATAAAGATTTTTTGGTCTCATTTGTTTATATCAGCAATTTATTGGCTGGAGCTTGACACCATTTAGAAAATAAATGATAAAGAGTTTATCTCAAGAATAATTCAAGGTAAACAGGAAAGCCAACTTGCAAATCAACAAAGGAAGTTAATTTGAAGTAAGTTAAAGGTAAATTAGATGTAAAAGGAAGGTAATTATTTGTAACAGTAAACATACTGAGACTCTGGAATAGTCCACATTGAATGCTATTGAAGTTGTTTTTATTATTTATTATTTATTGCATTTACAATAAGACAACCAAGAGATACATCTTATGTGATGTCAAGGAATAGACAGATACAGTTACCATTGAATATACTTGTTTCACCAGGAAATAATATCCAGGTGAAAAAAAAATTAAAATTGTAACCTGTGCCTGACTCAAGGAAATAAGGAGAGGGGAGGGTTACAAAGAGCAATAAACACTGAAATGTGTAAAAAGAAATAGATGAGGAAACACCCTATTAATCATTATTGCCTAACATTCAGAGCCTTATTAGGTGTGCATGTCTAAGAATGCCCGAAGTTGTGAAGGCTCAAAAAAGAGATAATTAACATTCCCAAATTTGACAAGACATTTACATGGATACTGTAATAAAACGTAAGCCCCTTTGAAAGAACATCTTCATACATTGATAGACATTTTTTCTTCCAAAGTTGAGCTGGCCTTGTAACATCTGGGAAAATCCATAACGTCTGGCCATAAAACAAGGAATCACGGTTGCAGAAAAAAAAATCAAAGAATAGTATTTCGATCAGTAAGAAAGGCAAATGAGACCAAAAGAGCTCCTCTTCGAGAAACTACCATCTCATGTGATTGTTCCAGAAGTTGAGTTAAATTCAGTGAGGCTTCTTCAGGAGAGTCAGTCGATACCATTCCATCAGACTTGGGAAGGAAATATGATTTGGTTATCATCGGCATAACTGTTTCAGGGATTTTCAAAACATTTGAGAAGTAGCTTTTGAATAAATCAATAGTAGGCAAAGATTTTATAATCAGAAAGTTCACAACATGCAAATTACAGCTCCTCAGAGTGTACTCCCTATTTTCCTGCCTCTTTGATGTAATTAAATCGGATTGAACCAAGGTTGATTGGGTTTGCTCCACTGCAGTAAACCGTGAATCTACCACTTCAAACTTGATCCCAAACTGAGAGATGGAATTCACATTAGCCAAGACCATAGAATTAATGTCCATGACATGAGACATAATAGCTTGCCACAAAACGTCCAGCGTTATTTCTGGGGGTTTAACTAAACCCAAAATAGGAAATATAGCAGTCAAGTCTGCACCACCTCTGCTCCTTATTCCGCCCTCAAGCTGATCTAATGGGGTAGATATTTTGCTTACAGATGAGGAGATAGCCCCTTCCATAACTTTTCCATCGGGGCTCAATCCCCCTGCAGCGCCAAGTATAGATTCAGGCTCCTCAGTGCTCACAACCCGATCAGGATTAGTCACCATTTGCCCCAAATTCAGATCAGCTCAGTACAACTCCTCCATAAACAGTTGATCAAAAGGTTTACATTTAGGAGGAGAAGGCGTTTTAGGCACCCCGGGAGTCAATGATGTTTCCTCAATCAAAAGGGATGGCGTTTGCTCAGCGTCGTTCCCTAAAGTGATCACTTCCGGAGCCATTCTTGGGGTGGGAGAGAAAAAGCCCTCAATCCACAGCTGTAAGTTTTCCAGTGACAGGGAGCTTACGCTAGCACCCTGCAACTTGGCCTTGTGCTTTGTATGCAACATCAGGAATCCAAAAAGGTAACAAGGAAAATCGCAGTAGAGGAACTCTTCTCAATGTTCCTCACCAGCAGCCATCTTGGCTCCTCCCCCCTATTGAGCTTTTTTGACAAAGGCCTTTAAAAATTGAACTTAGTTTTGCTTTCTAAAAATTTATCAAATAGATATAAAGACAAACAAACAACTGCTATCTTTGAGAATGCTCAAATCTGTCCTCATCATTTTTAAGATATCCACATTACATATGCATAAGATATATTTGCAATAGTGAAATTTATGTAGTATCCGTAGAAAAGTGTGGGAGCAGGACAAGAATTTTATCACACCCTTTCTATGATTGTGAACTCAAGATGTTTAACTACATCTTAAATTCAACTACAACATTACTAGAAGAAATTAGGAAGATGAAATGGCTGATTGTTTAGAACAGGGTTTCACCTGCATGCATAAATCTTCCATAGCTGTGTTTCTCCCAAGCTGGTTTAAGGCCTGACAATCTGACTTTGGCCAGCGCTTCATGTTAGCTGCTTCAGGGTGATACAGTACTGGGTTTTGCCAGTACAATAAGCGATCAGCACAAAGAAAAGATCTCCTTTTTAAAGTTAAGTTATTTTAAATATAAAAAAAAGTAAAAAGGTTACTTTTGTTATCTGTGTTTGTGCACCTGGTTTCATTTGAGAAATTTATTTTGAGATAATTTACTACTTCCATATCCATGAATGTTATATATATATTGTTTTGTGTCCTTGTGGTTTGTTTCATGTAGCGAAGCCTATTCGCATTTTGAAGGTGCAAATTATTGAACATCGGAGTAATATCAATAATTCTAGGGTAGAAGCTAACGAGTGAATTTTAAAACCTCTACGCATGCCAAAGCTGGGAGATATGCGAGTATATCAGCCCAGCACACGCCGCATGGAATCTAAGAGGCACCTGGGTACGCGCAACATTTTTTACCATATAAAACTTTGACCTTTTACCTGCTGACCCTTTGTAAGCCTTGTCAATGTTATCTTGCCTGCTCCATTTTGAATCCTGGTAAGCTCTGTATGTTTATTACACATTTTATTGAGTACCCTCTTAAACACTGAATGACTAAGGTCTTTCTTTCTTTCTTTTAGAACTGGATAGTTGTCTATGAGATTCTTAAAAATTTTGGTGAGGAATTTGTGGTTTGTAGATTGGATTGTTTCCTTTCTCTTAGCTGGCGTTTTTTTGTCGTTTGCGACAAGGGGAAGGTTGATATTCTGTATTTGTATTGTGTTCTTAGATTTATTTGTTATTCTTTATTTTTTAATGTTTTAGTTTATTTCTAATTTCTCTGAAGCAGTCATCTTTTGGAAGGTGAAACATGGGCCTATGTTTGGATTTGTGCCTGACAAGTTGTTGAGAGAGGGATCCACTAATGACCTTCTGGAAGAGAGATCTACATGAGATATATGTGCAGTTTGAGATATTATTGCTGAGTCATAGGCCATTGAAACGTCCAAACAATAGTTTCACAGTAATATTAGAATCTATTATATGTATGACTTGAATTATTGTTCTGGGGTTATAGCTGATTAAAATGTATGAATATCTATCCACCAGTAGACTTGGACTGGTCAATGGTTTAGTGTTATGAGAATGTGTCCTTTTAGATTTAGGGATTTTTATTTGTTGCATGTACCAGCATTTTGTTTATTAGAATATTTAAATTGTATAATATCTCTGAGAACTCTGGGTTTTTTTTTCATTCAATAGAATTGTGTATCAGAAATATCACTATTTTTTATTGAATTTTATTTGAATGTTGGGTAGGGTTTGTTTGTATTTTGTTTTTGTATTTTACTGTGAGTATAAGTATTTATTACACTATATTTTATAAATTATTTGTAATTTACTATATTGTGAATAAAACCTTTTTGTTTTAAAAATTGTTTCTTTAATGTGGAAGTTTTGGATATTCTATTTTTTTGTTTGATTTATTTATTATTTATTTAAGGCTTTTCTTTATCGACATTCGTCAGAGACATCATGCCTGTTTACATAGCAAAACAGGGAGAATAGAAAGAGAAATCAGTTACAAAAAATAGGGATCAGCAAAATGGGAGAAGTGAACGTGAAAAGGATAGAGAGACAGGGATAGATGCATAAAGAGGCAGGAATAGATGCATACGTAGGATATCATTAAAAAATCTAAAAACTAAAACAGCAGCTTACAACGGCATTAGAGCTATATCAGTATATAACAATATAACAGAAGAGAACTATTTACTTTATATATATATATTTATTTATTTATTTTTGTATATGTATATTTTTTCATCATTCCCTTATCTTTTTGATAATATTTATCTGGAGGTAGACGGTGTGCAAACA
The DNA here is from genome assembly GCF_901001135.1 of Rhinatrema bivittatum. Classification (NCBI taxonomy): domain Eukaryota; kingdom Metazoa; phylum Chordata; class Amphibia; order Gymnophiona; family Rhinatrematidae; genus Rhinatrema; species Rhinatrema bivittatum. Next base: position 270,958,581 of record NC_042615.1, on the reverse strand, counting down.
GGAACACAAATTATAGTTTGAATTTCTGCCACATGATTGTTACAACATAATAGAGCTTTCAGCTTTCAAATTCAATGTAGTAAAACAAAAGTGGAAAAGATTTGAGTCCAGTTCAATTCAAAAGAAGATTAAAAGCATCAAATTTTAAAAAAATGGTATCTGCCATATCACAACTATGAGCCTCATTTTCTAAAGTATCGCAGGCCTGTGATACTTTAGGTAATGAGGGGCAAGGTGCCGAAACGGGGGGCGGTCCTGCGCTAGCCGGCAGCGATCGCACCGCCGCAGTACGATCGCTGCCGGTTTCGCACCCTATAGCGCCACCATAGAAGGTGTAGCTATTGGGCGTGAACTAGGACTCAAAAAGGACCCTACCTTTTCGTCGTCCGCAGTGTCTTCGCGGAGTCGGCCCCAGTGACGCCCCAACTCCTCCTCTTCCAGGGCCGACTCCGCCCCCATTTTGGTATCGCACGCGATAAGGGACTTTTCACGTGTGATCCGTCTGGAAAATGAAGCCCTATATCTGACCTAGGATTGGATGAAAGCTCTTCAGTGATGTCAAATCCAATCAACTAACTCTAGAAACCTGTATCACTTGGGACATCCCTTCAGGAGTTTATTGTTTTCCCCTCCATACAGAAGAGCCCCATCACAACACATGGCTAGTTCACAGGTTGACAGTAATGAAAGCTCACCCGTTCCATGATTCTTAGATGTGATCCTTCCATGTAAATGGGTTCCAATGGTTAGCTCTTGTCAAAAGCACAAAGATAGTCTCCCTTTGCCAGCTAACTGGTTCTGGTTACATTCTGGATTCAAACACATAATCTGGGTTCAAACAACAGACCACTAAATAAACCAAACTGTTCCCTCACCCTCTTCCAAGCAACCTACCTCCAGAATTACAAGGATCCTGCTGACTCATCGCACGGGCACTAGTATACAGAATCTTGTATAAGTAGTTTAATTTTGGTTTATAATACCTTTATACAGCTTTTGGAAAAGGCAAATCCCAATTTAGGGAACCCACTCCATTTCAGTAATCAGGCACAGTACACAACAATTGCTACAGAGAAAAGTACTGTTCATGACAATTGCATTATATTATATATATATATACAGCATTAATGTATAGATAGGTAGATAGATATAGATATTTGTATATTAATTTGCATAAGCATGGCCCTGGCTCTTCAAGATGAAGGAATTTAAAAATTGTAACAGAAGTGTCTCAAACAGATATTCCCAATTGGAATTCCTAGATATGTGGGTTAGGCTCATGAGACCAGCTTGTAACATGGGGTGTTACAGTAGCTGATAATGAGAGATCTCCAACTGCTTGCTCAGAATTTTCTAAAAAGGGGACAGCTTGTTAGTGTAAAACAGAAACATGATGTGTGTTAAGAACGTGACTGCGTATCTGTCTGCATCTCTCTCTCCACACACACACACACACACACACAGAAACGCAAGTGTAGAAACAGTCTGCCTTTCTGTGCCGTGCTAGGAAGCAGAGTCTGCAGTATGAAGTTCCTCCTGTGCTGGCAATCCTCTTTATGCAAGAATTCACCCGCCCCGCGGAGAGTCCCAGTGGCACCGAAATTAAAGACGGATTGTTCTGCATTTCACCGGGAAACGTCAGTTCTTTAAGCACAATATGTCTGAGGGGGGAGGAGGTGGGTTTGTGGATTTTCATGAGAAGACAAACTTATTTTTCTCCTCCTCCTTGTCATTCCCAGGGAAGGGTTGTATTCTCTTGCACTTTGCCTCCTCTTTGCCCTTTCTTCACTCCCTTTCTTATCTCTGTCTATTTCACTTTTTTCTCTGTCACCTCTCTCTTTTTTTCTGGCTTTTTTTTTGGGGGGGGGGGGGGCGGGGGAGGCAGGGCTTGATAGTTTCCCTTCTATGCTACCACTAGACTTCCAGCTCAGTTGGAACTGGCTTCAGTGCCCTGGAGCCTTCATTCACATCCAGCCAGCAGTATTTTACTTCTCTTTTTATGTCCCCTTCCTTCCCTATGGACCCTATGGAGAGAATGCAGTCCTCCTGGTCCCCTGAGTCAGGCTGCACGGCGAGCACTGATCCAGGCTTCCCTCCCTCCCGGGGCCTGCGAATGCTGACTCTGTGACATCTCCAGCCCTCCCGGCCCCAGTTGGGCCCAGGAGTCTTGGCCTGGGAATTGAAAACAGGTCTTTCACAAGGCAGTTCACGGTGCTCCCACTGAGTAACGCCTGCTGGTGTGGTTTGTACGGATGCGCAGAAGAGCCCCGGAGAGGTAAAAACCCTAAGGGTCTTGAAAAGATTTTCTTCCTCCCCCCCCCCCCCCCCATCGTACGGGACCCTCAGCAGGATATGGGGCTTTCAGTGATCCATGACCCTCTCTGTGTGACCCCCCAAGCCCAAGAAGGGGGCTACATAAGGTGTACTATAAACATGGGTGTTACCAACATTTTCTGCCTGGTCTCCTGTAAACTGCCTTGGCAACTGTCGGTATATAAACGCTCTAATAAAGATAAAGATAATAAAGATAAAAGGTTACTGACCCATAACCTTTTTTGAACTTACTTCCTTTTCTCCATTGGGAAAAACTGGCAGGCGGAGGCTGCCAGTTGGTCCTGAGCCGGTACCTTTTATGATAAAAACTTACCACTGATTTTAGGTGCCTAACAAGGGGGCTCGGTGTAATAAGATGTGGGTTATAACTGTGCACTGAAATTCAGCACACGTTGTCTTAACATGCAGGTTAAAATAATGGTTTAATTCCGATGCAGTAAACTAATGGTATGTTGTCTGGAAAATGAGCACACAAACCCGAGTTAAAATGTGCACTCAGCCACAGGCTGATGGCATATTTTGGAGGGAGGGGGGGCGAGGTATTTATTTATGTACACAAAACATGATTTGCGCATATAAAATACGATTTATGCTCACAAAAATGCTTTCAATACAGAAACCATTTTTTTGTATTCATAAAGCATATTTATACGCAGAAAACATGTTTTGTTTGCGCAAAGCATGTTCCATTCACATAATTCCCGATTACAGGTCCTGGTGCCAGAACTCCAGCTTCTGCCCGTAGACTAAGTCTAGCACTGGAAACTTTACATCACATCAGGAGTAAAATTTCCAGTAATAAGAACACTTAAGTTAAACCAGTTCACCTCTCTTCATTAGAGAGAGTGCCTTCATTTGCATAGAATTTCCATGCAAGGGTACTAAACAGAACTCACAGTTTTACACAACTCATATTTACACACACAAACTCCTTTGCTGCATCATAACATCTGTACACAAAAAAACACGCAGACAACTGCTCTGCTGAATGCCCCTTAGTACATCAGGCCAAGAAGAAGACTACTCATTTAAAAAGAGGATCTCTACCCTTTTTCCGAAGCTCCCTGTTTTTGCTTGTAAATACACGAACAGAACCTGAACCTCTCTCAGCTCACCACAGAGTGGTCCAGCTCTTCGGTGCAACGGAAAACTGGAGAAATCTCACTCTTCAAAAGTGACCCTGAGCTCTGTGTTGCCTTCTCTGTCCTTTCCTCTCTGTTATTGATTCTCTGTGTAGAATCCTGTTGCACCGTCTCTCTCTGCAGGACTCTCTTTGCCCAGTCAAGTCCTGATTCTGATTCAAGAAACTTTATGTAACCCTTAGTCGGGGTGTTGTTGGTTCCCCTAAGGCCATAAAAGTATTTATTAGTCAGGGCTACTCTTGCCATCCTTCCCCTCCCTCCTGCCCGTCCTAGGGAGTGAGCTCTTTCTGTGGGGGAAGAGAAAATCCTCTGTGGCCCCGGTGATGGAGAGGGCCTTCTATGGTGTGTGTATCTTTCTGGTGTGGTGTTCTCTTCAAGAAAAGACAGGCTGGACTCAGACTGGGTGTTCAAATCATATTTACTGATTAATTCCCAAAGGTCAATCACTGTCCCACAAACATTTACAAATGGAGCAGTACTGTTGAACTATTTACATGGGGTCTATGTGGGATGCTGGTGTCCATCTCTCCAGCTTCTGGGAGGGAGCTTACCACTTCCTACTCATCTGTGCAACAGCCCAGTAGAAGGAGAATCCTAGTGGGGGGCCCCACACCACAAAAAGATCCTATCTGAGTCCAACGTTCAGTCTAAAGCCCACAGCCTGTGTCCTGATCCCTTTGGGGTAGAGATCTGATTGCAAATCTCCCAAGACTTGTTGGTACAACCTTGATGGACATCTCAGAGAAAGAGGCCGGATGTTCCAGTTCAGCTCACAGCTCTCTATCTCCTTCACCAGACTGTGCAGAGGGATAGAAAAAAACAACTCCACACTAACAAAAAGGGGGAAAATCCAAAAGTCTCTATCCAAAATATCTCCCACTGGTCTTGCTTCTTCTAGGGAGTAGAGGGGTTGCTCACAGGTCTCCATTCCAACCCCTGCTCTCAGGATTGCAGGGGGTTGCTCCTTTCCCATGGCACAGGAGGTTCCCCAGAATAAGAAAAAATCTATAAAACCTACCAAAAACCTTCACTCTCTACAAAAAGGAGGCAGATTCTCTCAGACAGGAAGTGTGCTGAGAAGGGATCGCCTCTAAATGCAAGAAAACTATCAAGCTGGATTAGTGGGCCCAACTCAGCAGGGAGAAAACAAAAAACAGCTCCTTACTCCTCAACCTCTAACTCAAACTGATCACACTCTACTATACTTCTCTAACTCCGCCTTATGCCCCTGGGATAGCCAATCACAGTCAGCTCAGTGGAGAGACTGAAAGAGAATGGAAAATCCCATGCTGTTTCTAGTCCAGATGGCAAGGGAACTAGGGCCGTCTAGTGAAGAACCGAAGGGTTGGTCACATTTATTTGGCAGGACAGCATGTACACGTCTTGCCGAGGTTCTGTAGGGAAGGGGCAATTCACAGCCACTCTGTGGTGTTGCAAGGCTGGCGCACACTTTTAAACATGCCGACCTTGCTGCTACTTCTCAAGGGAAAGCAATCCGGATAGCGTCCCTCTGAAAATCACGTGAAAGGATGCACGCACAAAGTGCCCGCGTGAATTGGCACCTGTTCTTTGTGTGGTGGTTGGGGAACAACAGCGCTCGTAGTTTTGAAAATCAAATCAAACAGGTTTTGCCTCACCTAAATGAAAAACTGCCCTAGCAACGTCTCATTTTTAGGCCCTGCTAAGAGTGGGCACTTGGGAAAGCCTGTGCCTACTTTTAGCCACAGCGAGGGGGAAATTTCTCAGCCAGGACAACCTGCCTGGGTAAATACCTGTTTACCTGCCGAGATCCCTTTGCAGATTGCCCTCATTATGTTTCCGGCCTCGTGACAAGGCGTGATCTACAGGATTTTGCTGCTGTGGTTTCCGTTTCTTTTGATTTCCTGAGGACCGCACAGAGATTTTTACTGCTTGATTCATTTTTTTTTTGTGTGGGAAATCTTTCATTCTCTTTGTATGTTTTTTGAGAAATGCGCATCTGTTAAGTCTTTGTACTTTGCATCTTGAATATTGTGTGCAGTTCTGGTGGCCCCATCTCAAAAAAACACTTAGCAGAATTAGAAAAGGTGCAAAGCAAGGAAACAAACTGATGAAGGGGATGGAACGGCTCCCGTGATGAGAAGCTTTGCGGGTTTAGAGATCTTCGGCCTAGTAAAGAGAAGGCGGAGAGGGGACATGGTAGAAGTTTATAAAATCATGAGTGGGGTGGAACGGGTAAATAAAGGGGTGGTTATATACCCTCCCAAATAATACTAAAACAAGGGGTCCCGCCATGAAACCAGCAACAGATTGAAAACAAATTGTAGACAGTATTTTTTCACTTAACACAATATCAAGCTGTGGAATGAGTTACCAGAGGATGTAGTCAAGATGACTAGCATAATGATATTTAAATGAGGTTTGGACAAGTTCCTGGAGGAAAGGTCCATAAAACATTATTAGCCAGGAAGAAAGCTATTGCTATCTCTGGGAGAGAGTAACAGGAAATATATCTACTTTTTTTGGAGCTGCCAAATACTTGTAACTCGGAAGGGCTGCTATAGGAGACAGGATGCTGGACACGATGAACCTTGATTTGTCCCAACATGGCAATTCTTATGCTCTCATGTTCTTATGACATTTCACCAGTGAGACATTGCAGCTCAAGCCTTGAAGCAACAGAAAAAAATGAAACAGTTGTTATTGTGATAAATGTTAACATGATCTCTTGATTATGGTTACTAATAGTACAGCCTGTGAAATTCAAAATGATTTGCTAAACACTGTAGACAACATAGAAAACTTAGAAAAACATAGCTGGGATATATCTTCGGAGCCAAAAATTAGCACAATTTTAAACACCACCAGAGTCAAAGATGAAAACACTTCTTCTTAAATTATTTCCAGTTAAGTGCCGAGGAACTGGCATTTTATACAGCAACTAGCAGAAGGGCCTGTCAAAAATGACCGGAAGAAAAGACAAGCATGCAACAACAGTCTTTTCCTTAAAGGCTGGAAGTCCATGCACTGTTATACTTTTATGTGCACAGAGGCCCAGCACGAATCAGAACATTATTTTTACTGCGTAAACTCAGGTGAAATGCACAGAAAATGATGCTTTTTGCATTCCGTGAGAAAATCATTTTTATTTTATTTCATCTTCAGTTAAGGTTATTGTGATACAATTTTAGAACAGACCCCAAGGAAATACAATCATTCTTTAAAAAGGCAGTGCAAATGTGGGTTTTGGAGCATGACACAAAGAGTGATCATCACATAAACATAGCCAATTATATAAAGATAGGTTAGTGTCAAGACATCTGAAGGGGAATTCTCATATTCCGAAACCAGAATAGCATTTTGTGCACTCTAAAATTTAATGTCCATAATACTTGCCAGTTAACTCCAAGTCATGCATAGCACTTTTAATCTCCCTTTTCCAAGTGTAGGGCGAATCCCAAATACGGTGCACTTTTTTGAGTTGGTAGCTGTGCAAGAGGCCCTGGGTGAGGGAAGCTCAGGGATTATCATGGTTGCCTTGTTTGGAAAAATGTTAAATGTAATAGCACATTCAAAACAAATCGGAGAAAATTCTTTTTCACTCAATGCACAATTAAGCTCTGGAATTCATTGCCAGAGGATGTGGTTAAGGCAGGTAGTGTAATTGAGTTTAAAAAAGGTTGGGACAAGTTCCTGGAAGAGAAGTCCATAAATTGTTACTAAACCAAGTAGTTTTGGGAATAGCAACTACTTATCACTGTGCGTTAGTAGCTTGGAATCTGTTTACTGTTTGGGATTTTGTAACCTGGATTGGCCACTTTTGGAAACAGGGTACTATGTTTGATGAACCCTCAGTTTGGCCCAGTATGGTAAATCTTATGTTCTTTTGTGCATGTAGTAATAACAAATGTCCACTGGATGGCATTTTAGAGGTGTCAGTGCTGTAGGTTTTTGTGTTAATGAGATGTGAGGGTAAATGGTTTGTGTTCCCTTAAATTGTGTGTTTTCTTATTGATTGGGCAAATGTAGAGGGAAGAATAAAAGTGGGAACGTTTGGTGGGTTTTTGCCCTCTGATTCCTACCCTTTCCATAGCAGGGTGGATAACAGGGACCTCCAGAAATGTAACCTGCTGAAGTAGCCAGCCTGTGGGCTGGTGGGTCCAGTAACCCTCACAGCGGGAGTGGAGCCCCGTAGAGGATCTTCCCCAAGGGGAGAGGCCTTAGGCCAGGAAGAAGAGGGTTCCCCCCCCCCCCTCCTTCTGAGGAACTAACCAGGAGGTGGAAGTGAGAACAGACCAGGAGGGAAATTGAAGAAAAGGTCATCCTTCCTTCTGAGGGAACTGAAGAGTATTCCTTGAGTTCAGTTGTCTGGGGAACCTGCACTGGGAAGACTGTAGTGTGGAGTCTGGAGGGAAGGTCAATGAGTATGAGGATGAGTGAGTAAATCATGTTAATGGGAAGTTGCATTTGGTCTCCTTTGGATGTGAATTTTTGATATGGGTATGTAAAAAAGGAGAACCCCATTCCTTAACCAGGGTTGGGATCTAGATACAACTTAAGAGGAATTTGAGAGTATGGACTAACTTTTATGGTTGGTGCAAAGAAAAGTATCCGTGAGGGAAAAGGAGAAGGTGGAGGAATGTAAGCATTATGTCCCAGAGGTCATTTCTTATGTATGTGATATTGACTGTGGAAGCCCATGAAATTCTGCTATATTCAGTGATTAAAAATGTAACCTGCTTCACATCCATGTTAATAATTGTTGATTGGTTCATTCAAAAAAATAAAGTTGACTATTTGGATGCTTAAAACATAGAGTCATTCATATTTATTGAGCCAGCGTTGGGGTAAGGCATGGGATCAGAGTTTATGGAGGACAGTTGAACAGAGTCCTCCCTATCCAGTCAGAGAAGGGAGTGGTTGTTGGATACTCCAGCTGTCGTTATTCAAGTCCACTTCACCATCAGCATGACCAATCTAAGAACCCACCAACAAACATTTGGAAGGGATACCTCTTAATAGGGAAACCTCTTCCATCATTTTATGTACTGCAACCAGGGGTTACATATGCAATTGAACTGAAAATAGAGCAGGAAAATTGCTGATTTAAGTAAAAAATTTGTGGTACAGCGTTGCATGAAAGACTGATTTTTAAATCAAGAAAGATGGAGTTTAAGGATAATCTTTGCAAGTAGGATAGGAGGCTGAAGGAAGCTACAGAGGGTCAAAATTAATGGCATATGTTCTAATTGGATTAAGTGACATATGGAGTTCTGCAGGGGATGACAGATATTTATTTATTTATTTAGGTCTGCATACTGCTTATGGCCTGGATTGGCCACTGTTGGTAACAGGATGCTGGGCTTGATGGACCCTTGGTCTGTCCCAGTATGGCATATTCTTATGTTCTTATGTTCTTAAGCAGTTTACATGTAAACATAGACAATAAAAATAAACATAAAAGAAAATTAGTTACATAAAATGTGCACACCTTAATTATCTGTACTGGGATTTCTGATATTCATATTTACAGTCTTTAATGATCATGAACAGTGTTGGATTTTTAAATTGAATGAATTATGTCCAAATGCGGGTTTGAATGAGAAACTACAATGGTATTCTGTCATTTGACATCTTCTATGATGTAATATGTTAGATTGTGATTGGCCCAGACTCAATTAAAATATTCTTGTGCTCCTCCCTCTTTTTCAGCAAACGTGCAGCAAGTGACGGCACTAGATGGACACCTGTCAGCCCTTTGAAAATTGATGTTGACGGTGGACTCCCCCTTTATGACTGCACGTGCACTTTAACTATCGGGACAGCAACTGCATATATCCCGAATGCTGGAAGTGTGCCTGGGGGAGCCCACTGCCTCTGCTTTGTTCTGCTACTGGCATGGAAGCAAGTCTCGTCCACTCTTGACAACATCATTCAGCCTCGCCGGCCATCTTGAATAAAAAGGGAGTCCCATAGGTAGGTGTCCACCTGCAGGTCCGCCCTTTCGTGTGTCCCTTCATGGGTCTGCATTGGGGATCATGAGGGGGATCATGTTGGCTGGTAGGCTGCTAAACTATTTATTGCATGTGTATTATCTTTTTTTTTTTTATGGCTGATATTTTGAAAACTCCTATTCCAGTGATTACAGGCAAGGTCGTTATGGATCTCTTGCCAAAGTTAATGTTAATTTGTGAATTCAGAATAGATATTTAGTGTATCCCAGACTGTTAGATCTAAAGTTTAAGGAACAATCCTCCCTTAAGGTAGCATATATAAATGCCTGTTTAATAAGGAAAAATAATGTTGAATTCACAGAGGTATTAAACAGGGCTCAGTTAGACATATTTTTTATTACTGAGTCAAGGCTGAGAGTGATTTAATATTATTATAGATTTGTGTTCTCCAGGGTTTAGTTATATGGGTGCTGCTAAAGGGAAAAAGAGGGGAGGTGGTGATTTGGCCATGTTTAAAGAACCCTTGGAGGTAACATCAGTTCCATTTAAGTGTGTTGATGGGCATGAAGGTATATGTTGTTAAAATTAAGACAATGGGCTTGTGTTTTATTTTATATCTCCCCCCTCCCCCCAGTGTATATCTGTAGTATTCATTGAACTGCTGGAATTTATGTCAGCAGTATGCATTGAATCTGATAATATTGGGTAACTTTCATATTCATTATGATGCTGACATGGCTGGTATCACTAGGATTTTAGACATTCTCTTCTCTCCTTGGGTCTTGTACAGACAATTATCACACCAACGCATCTAGCTGGGTCACCTATTGATTTTATTATTGTATCAGAAGTATTGTATGTTGATGGCTGAATTCCAAGTATAGAGAGGGTATGTGTGCCATGGTCTGACCATGACTTACACTTATTCAGTTTACAGTTGGGTATAGGGATATACTATCCCCAATAGGATTTAAAAAGACTATAAGAGGTGCGCTGGATGTGGAAATGTTTAAAAATGTATGATACGATAAAAAAAATCTGGGTGACCAGTTGGTTCAGTTGAGCAAAGAGTTAACTGGTGGAATTGTGCATGGCAGCATACATATAACACTGCAGCACCAGAATTGGTGGTGAATAGGAAAATTCATAGACATACTGTTCTGTGGTATACAAAATAATTAATAGAAAATCATAAATTGTTACGCAAAAAGGAAAGGACATGGCAGAAAAGAAAATCAGATTTCAATAAACAACAATATGATCTGGCTATGGCCACATGTAAGGCAGCTTTAGTCTCTGTGAAGCAAGAATTCTTATTCAAGGATTATTAATAGTTCAATGAATAGAGACCCTTAGAGTTACTTTCTGTGGTAAAGAATCTGTTAAGCTTTCAAGCAGTGAGAAAACCTGATCTACCCAGCAATGATCATGCTGTTTAAGGTACAAAATGTATATTTATCAATTAATCAAACCACTAATAGTTTACAATTGAGTATTGTCGATGATCATCACATGGTGAAGTGAGAATACAGTTATCCTTTTACAAACAGGAGTTTGAAATTGATTGCATCATTGATTAAAACAAAGAATTGTAAGTTAGACCCATTTGCAATACTGAAACCTATGCTTTCCATAATTAGCCCTGTGTTAATCACTATTATTAACCAATCACTGGAATCAGGTGAAGTACCAAGCACACTGAAACAGGCAATAATAAGACCTGTGTTAAAAAGTAGTTCTGAACATTGCACTGTGTTGTCCAATTATCGTCCTGAATCTAATCTTTGTTCAGTAAGTAAAGTGGTAGAAAAATGGGGTTTAATACAATTAGAGGATTTTTATGGAAGAGAATAAGTCATTGTATAAGAATTATAGTAACATAATAATGATGGCAGAAGAAACCCAAATGGTCCATCCAGTCTGCCCAGCAGGCTCCATGTAGGTTACCCCCAAGCCTTATTTTACGGGTAGCAATAGTAAAAATCAAAACCAAGCAACTGTCAAACCCATAACAAAGTTATTTGTAGCAATAGTTTTACAGGGTGAGCAGTCTTGCTGATAATTCATACAATGCAGCTGCTTGAATGTGCTTTGCTTTTGGACTTGGCCGTAGAAGCAGTCCTGCGCTTTTTCCCTAATGTCTGCATATCAGTACCCCAGACTATAAAAGTCAGGGCCCAGCATTGGTTGTCGGCTGAATCCAATTCCCCTTTTTTTCTTATGGTTTGCGCAGGGACACAGAACAGAGGCTTTATTATTTTCATTACTGGATGACATATATAAAGATTTAGATCATCGTCAATCTGGAATATTTTGATGTCAGTTCTGCCTTTGACAGCATTCCTCATGCTTGTCTGTTAAACATAATGAAAAAGGTAGAGATTGGAGGAATGGTGTATCAATGGTTCTGGTCATATTTAACAGGGCATCAACAACAGGTGATCTTTAATAATGATATATCAGCTTGGATGCCTGTTAATATGGGAGTTCCTCAGGGATCCTCCTTGTCATCAGTATTATTTAATATTTGCACTTGTTCTCTTGACGTTGTAATAGAATCTCTCGGTTTTATTTTTAAATTTTATGCAGCTGATGTTCAATTTTACATCCCTAGTTCTAGCAAATGGGAGGTACCTATGAGGAATAAATGAGAGGAATGAAAGATATTACTAACTGGATGGAGACTCATGGTTTTGTATAAACCATTAGAAAACTATGATTACATGGTTAGGAAAGGAAGATCCCTCTCAGTTGCCTGCGAATTTTACTTTGCATGATCCTCCTGCAGTATTGCAAAGTAAAGTACGTAATTTGGAAGTAGTATCAGATTCCAGCCTTTCTTTAAAGCAGCGGTTCTCAACCTGTGGGTCGCGACCCCGGCGGGGGTCGAACGACCAAAACACAGGAATCGCCTAAAGCCATCGGAAAATACATATTTCTGATGGCTTTAGCCGCTGAGAAGTCGCGCTACCGTCTGCAGCAGCGCTATTCAGCTGGAATGCACGCCGTTATGGATGCGCGTTCCAAACTGAATGCCTGTGCGCATGCGCAGACGTGATTGCATCATCCGTCCGGGGCCTAAGGGGCGGGGGAAGCGGGGGGAACGCTCCACAGTCCATAGCAGCGCATTACATGTGTCCGGCGCTTGCTGATGTCATCAGTGGGCGGACGCAGCAAGCGCCAGAGGACAGAAGCCTAGGAGGCGGAGAGGCAAGAGGCGGAGAGCCAAGAGAGCCTGCGAGACAGCCTGCTGGTGTAAAAAAGGTTAATAATGTAAAAACAGTACACACACCATACACACAACACTGTGTAAGTGTAAGGTGCTTTGTGTGTAATCATTTCTGAAATGGTAAGCAAGAAGCAACCACAACCATCTCACTGAATTTGGCAGCATACTGTTGCAAAATATTGCACTGTTGTTTACTGTTATATTACTGTTGTTATATTTAAACCCATGCTATGCCATGGTGAAATGTTATTTATTTGGAATTGTTGTTATATTTAAACCCATGCTATGCCATGGTGAAATGTTATTTATTGGAATTAGTAATAAATATTTCTCAACATATAATTAAATATTGTTTTTGTGATTAATCACTATGTTAAAATTATGTTTGATTTGTAGCAATGAGAATACATAATGCATATCAGGTATTTACATTCCGAATCATAACTGTAGCAAAATTACAGTTTTGAAGTAGCCACCAAAATTATTTTTTGGTTTGGGGTCACCGCAACATGAGGAACTGTATTGCGGGGTCATGGCATTAGAAAGGTTGAGAACCACTGCTTTAAAGGATCAGGTTGCTAGTGTGACTAGAGTGGCATTTTTAAAATTAAAGATGATCCATCCATTAAGATATATTTAACATTTGAGGATTTTAGAGTGGTGGTTCAGGTTATGAGCTAGAAAGATTACTGCAACTCCCTTTATCTCGGATTGCCAAAAACATTGAATAAACATTAGAATTAGTCCAGAATGCAGAAATTTGTATAATTTATGGCTTGTCCTGGAGGACTAGCTTGACTAGGAAGGCCCTACATTGACTCCCAGTGAATGAGAGAATTCAGTTTAAAGTTTTAACCATGGCACATAAATCACTCCTTAAGACAGATTACTGACTTGGTGATAAGGTTAAGGCATATGTGCCAACTCGTGATTTGTGTTTATCGAGGCAAAATTAGTTAATTATTCCTATGATCAATTCGTTTCAGTTACAAACAATCATTCAATGTGTTTTCTCTTTAGCCATTCCAGCATTGTAGCATATGCTGATTTTAGCTGTGCATCAGGATGATAATTATCTGAGGTTCAGGAAGAAAGTGAAAACCTTCTTATTTTCAAAAATGCATGCAGGCTCCTTGGTATTTTAAAGCTAATGCAGTGAAGATGCTATATGTTTTTTATGTTAATATCTGTGTTTTTATTGTATATGTGATTGTATTTTTGTTAAGGTTGTGGACCTTTGGGCTGGAGTGAGTGGTAGATATCCACCGAGGGATTGCCCCTATGGAACTTGTCTCCAGAAGGTGGTGCTGGTGAAGATGAGGCAGAGACCAGTTTATCAGTCCGGTTCGGGGCAGGCAGTGAAGAGCAGAACCAGAGTCCAGGCAGAAGATCCAAGGCCAGCAGCGAAGAGGCAGAACAGTGAAACAGGCCAAGGGTCAAGACAGGCAGCAGACAGGCAGAGACGAGACAATGGACTGAGGTCAAAATCCTGAAGATCAAGCCGAGGGATGAAGGCAGGAGCAGGGACGAGCAGGAACTGGAACAAGGCAGGAACGGAGCTGGAGCAAGGCAGGAACGGAGCTGGAGCTGGAGCAAGGCAGGGATGGAGGAAGGCAGTAGCAACTAGCACTAGCAAAGAGGACCTGTTGCGAAGGCAAGGTTCAGGATGAGCTGTGGGGTTTAAATACCCCTACTGGATGATGTCATCTTTTGGGGCCGAACTAATTCTCCCGCTCTTGTTTCTTTAAGAGGCGTGGCCTCCCACGCACACGCGCCTAGGGAGAGCCCCGCTGAAGAGAGAAGGACGGCGTCGGCGGCAATGCGGTGGGCCGTGGAAGGCCTGCCGCGAAGCAGAGCGTGCCACGCTTAGCTGCGGTGAGGAGAAACAGGAAAGCAGGTAGGAGGGACCGGTCGAGGGTTGCCACGACCGGGAGCCGGAACAATTTTTGTATTATTGCAATGATTTATTAATCAGTACCGATACAGAGCATGAAAAATAATTGAATAGTCCTTACTAATATTAATTGCAGCAAATATTTAAACATTATTGAAGATGCAAAGCTCCACAATTCTAAACTGGAAACTTGTGCACATCGGCCAAGTGCCGGCGCATGATCCACCGGCCCAGCGGCCGTATGGAGGCCTCTGGCCATGCCCCTAAACCACCCAGCCCCTGTCCCACCCCTGGACTGCCCATTTTTTCAAGACCCGGGACTTAAACGCGTCCCAGGGCTTTACGCATGCCACCAGGCCTTTTGAAAATAAGCCCGACGCGCGTAATCCCCCCTACGCGCGTAAATCCACCTGGATTTACACGCGTAGGGCTTTTAAAATCTGCCCCTTAAGGCATAATGGTGTCCCCCGACATGGACACCGTGTTTCGCCAAACAGGCTGCATCGGGAGGGACCAGAGCATCTGATTCAAACAGCTACAACAAAAGAACAATGTAGCCAATAAGTAAGGACAAATAAAGAAACAAAACAGGAGTGCAGCACATCAATAAAGATACATAAAACTTTTCCCCCCTCACAGAACATACCTGGTTTACAGTAATTTCTTTCTTATTTAATAAGGAGTTTGCTTGCACAGAAATTCATTTAAAAAGATGCTAATAAATGGTGCCAAAACTACCAACCAATCAGTGAGAACCATGGTAAACTAGAGGAGCCAATCAAAATCGGGTAAACAGCCTCAAAATGAGACAAAATGGAGTTGGGGAATGTCTTAAGGAAACTGACCACAAAGGGAACTAAGAAAACTGCAAAACAGAGAGGAATGAGGGACCTTCCGACCAAAAGGGGAACTTCAGAGTTATGCACGAAAATAGCTATGGAGGCAGTGCAGATACTGACCAGTTGGAAGACTTACAAGACAGAGGAACCCGTTGACAATTTAATAAAACTGGGATATCCTAAATGTAAACATTTTTCGGACTCAAAATAAAAGATGACTAAACCAAGTAAAAATGAAGATATTGCAAAATAAAAATTGTAATTGAAAAAACGGAGTTTAGTGTGAAATAAAAAAGAGAAAATCAGTGCAAGGAAAGCTGTGCAGGTTTTAACAGACAGGGTAAAAAATACAACATAAAACATTGCCGTGTACCATACGTCAAGAGCAAGACAGATGACCGACAACTGGGGAATATTATTGAAGTGCTTGTATTTGTAGGAGGTATAAGGTGTCAAAAAAAATGTGTATTGACAGATTGCATGAAGTAAACCATCTATTATAGTAGCGAAAAGGCTGCAAAACTGGGAGAAGAAGGACAATATGACTGGTGATGTAAAACATCATAAAAGTGCATCCATTCAATCTCCAAGTTGAGGCCATCTGGAACAAGTGTGTTAAGGGTAAAAATCCACTTCTGTTCTTTGCGGACCAGCAATTTCAAATAATCCCCTCCACATGGAGGGGCAGATATCACATCAAGAACAAAGAATCTGAGATCAGAAATAGTATGGGAAGTTGATTGCCAATGTTTTACAAAAGGGGCTTCTTCTCATGCTGTGTGTATAGATGACCAATGTTCAATGATTCGTGTTCTGATCATGCGTGTAGTTCTGCCTTTATAAAGTTTACAGCACGGGCATATAATGACAACCACAACCCCTTGGGTGTTACAAGATGAGGTAAAGTGGAGGGTATATTGTACATTGGCAACTGGATGCTGGAAAATGGAAAGAGTTAGTGAATGTGGACATACTGAACAGGATCCATAGGGATGGTAGCCGGAGTAAGTGCTGGGTGTTGATATCTTACATAGGTTGGAATGGACCAAAAGGTCATGTAAGTTTTTACCTCGACAAAAGGAGAATCTTATGGGACTGTTAAACACCTTAAGAGATGATAGGACATGCCAGTGTTGTTTGATGATGGCAGTAACTTCCCTAGCCTGAGAGAAAAAGGTAATATACAATTAATACTATCTGACACTAGATGTGTAGGGGCTCTAAGGAGAAGGTCATGGTTAGCATAGAGCACTTGTTTAAGTGCCTGTTTGAGAATATGGTGTGTGTATCTTCTTTTTGAGAAACGGATCATCATTTCTCTGGCTTGTTTCAAAAAATCTTCCTTTGTGGTACATAGGTGCCTAAACCGCAAAAATTGTCTAACCGGAATGTTGGTTTTCAAAAAGTATGGATGATGGCTGTTGAAGAATAAAAGGGTGCTATGATCAGTATTTTTTCCTAAAAACAGAGGTGAGGAATTCATCATTGTTATAACTGATAAGAATGTCCAAAAATAAGATTTCTGTGTGATTTAAACAATGGTTGAACTGTAAATTCTGGTCACAGTTGTTTAGCTAATCAAGAAATAGATAGAACTGTATGTCAGTATCAGTCCAAAAGAGCAGAATGTCATCTATATAATTCAGATGTCAGTCAATAAACCAGAAACCTCCCGATGAATTTCTGGTTTATTGACTGACATCTTTGATAAGCACCACAACCTTATAATATCATTTTAAAAGAAGGCACATGTGGTAATTGTTAGATCTAAATACCTCAACCATGTGTAGATGAATTGAAAAAAGAAAGGAGATGGATAAACAAATTCTTCTTCAAATTGATTGTCAAAAACAACAGGTTAGACTGGGGGCCATGGTAGCCCCCATGGCTGTTCCGTTGATCTGTTGATATAGCTTAAAATGAAACTGAAAAAAATAGTTTTGTAAGTGCTAGCCATATTAATTCCATGAGGAAGCTTGTGGGAACTCGGGTTGGGAGTGGTCGGGTGGATAAGACCTGTTGTAGCACGGCTAAGGCTGCCTCTTGAGAAATGTTAGCATATTATGTCTAAAGAAACAAGAAAAAAATGGACCAGAAGGAGGAGTCATATCTTGAAGAATCAAAATTAAATGACCAGAATCACATAAAAATGAACGGCACAAAAGGTTGTAGGAAATGATCCACAAGTTGTGACAATGGTTCTAAAAGGGAGCCTATGCTGGATACAATAAGTTTACCTGGGGCATTAGTTAGAGACTTGTGGATTTTAGGAACTATGTAGAAGGAAGGAATTATTGGAAAATCCACCTGGAGAAACTGGGCCTCCCGAGAGGTAATGAAATTACTTTCAAAACCTTTCTTAACTAGTGCCCTAATTCTTTTTTGTAGTACTATAGTAGGATCAATTTCAAGAGGGAGGTAAAAATTACTGTCCGATAATTGACGGATGGTCTAACCCATATAGTCCTGATGGTCAAGGATGACAATGCTGCCCCCTTTGTCGGCTGGTTTTATAACAATTTTGGGATCCTTGGTTTGTTCCTTGATGGCTTGCCACTGGCTTTAGATGTATTGTAGAATTGCTGACCAGAGTTCGCTGTGATTAAATCAATATCATGGCGAACCAATGTTTCAAAGGCTATTAACAAAGGGTCCATGGGACCAGGAGGGTTGCATGTGGATTTTCTGCATATGATGGAGTCGTCTCTTGCTGGGGGTGTGTTAGCAAAATACTATTTGATCCCTAGTTGTCGAAAAAACCCCCAAAACAAATGTATGTGTGTATCAAAAGGTCATATCTTATTGAGGGGATTAAGGAGAGTTTTCTTTCCAGAGCTTCCATCTTGGAACTGGTCAAAGTCCTGGAGGATAAATTAAAGACAAGGTGGTCCATGTCTGGAATTATTGCCAAAGATTGTTCTGTGGCTGTCCTGACCTTGTGGTTCGCGAGGTGCGTGGAAGGAACGAAAGTTGGAAGCAGCCTCTTCCTTGTGGATTGTGCATTGATTTGTAAGTTTGTCATTGCTCCAAAAAAAGATAAAGAAGAGATTTGTTGCTGTGCAGAACCCTGTATGGAATAACCATCCATCTGGGCGGCCTGAATTGGCTTGCTGCATGATTCATCTTCTGATGATTCGTCTGAGGAAGATTGTGCAAACGTAACTCTTTTGCGGGGTGTTCATGTTTACAACTGAGTGTAGAATTTATCTCCGATATCTTTGTGGCTTGGTCTGAACTAGTATGGCACTTCTTATGTTCTTATCCTTCCTCCTCTCCTCTCCTCCACGCCCTGCCCCGGCATAGGTCATTCCCAGGGATGGATTTAGGATTTTGCTGCCCCTTATTACTTTTGGTGCTTTTACCCTCCAACCTCCTGTAAGGACCTGTTACAGGATAGCAGAAGGCGGTTCCCTGCTGAATGACATTAAACAGAGCTGGAAGGAAGCAAATCTTAGCAGCCTGTTGCTCCTAAATGTTTGCCGCCCTAGGCACAGTGTAATGGGTGCCTACTGACAAATCCAAGATTCTGGATCCCGTCAGCAGGAGGGGAGGAGGAGGTGTAAGTCCCCTCTCTCTCCCCAGAGGCTGGAGAGTGGGGAAGTGGGAGTAGGGGAACCAGGGTCCCGCGGCTGTACCCCTTTGAAATCATGCCGGCGCACAGCAAGCAGAGCAGGTTCCTCTTCGGCCCGAGTATTTGATGCACTAGGCAGTGGCCTTGCCTGTGCCTAAATCTGGACCTGGTCATGCCTACCCCCAGGTGGAGAACCACTATGTAAACTTAAGGGTTTAGATTTCACTACCTCCAAAGGAAGGGATGTTTTACTGACAGAGCAGTAAAACTATGGAATGTTTTGCCAATATAAGTAAGTATGGCTGCAGCATTAAATCAGTTCAAAAGTAAAGTGGTCAACTATTTAAAATTATAAGACAGTAATGAGTATGATGATATAGCTAGTACAAGCGATAGGGATGTGCAGAGCAAAATTTTATGTTCATATTTTTTATGTCCGAAAGGGGGTCCCACTTGCGGCCAATATGGACATAAAAAAAATCCAATGAGTTGGGTATATGTACATATGTGCAAAAAAAAAATTTAAACCCCCTCACCCTCCTTAATCCCCCCCCCAGACTTACCACAACTCCCTGGTGATCGAGCGAGGAGTGAGGACGTCATTTCTGCAATCCTTGGCAAGAAGCATGTGACGTCGGTGGCACGTCGAGTGACGCGGCGTCACGTGATTCCCGGCTCGTTCGCGCCGGACGGCTCGTTCGGCCCAAAAAGAACTTTTGGCCAGCTTGGGGGGGCCTCCTGACCCCCCCAAGCTGGCCAAAAGTTCTTTTTGGGCCGAACGAGCCGTCCGGCGCGAACGAGCCGGGAATCACGTGACGCCGACGTCACGTGATTCCCGGCAAGTTCGCGCCGGACGGCACGTTCGGCCCAAAAAGAACTTTTGGCCAGCTTGGGGGGGCCTCCTGACCCCCTCAAGCTGGCCAAAAGTTCTTTTTGGGCCGAACGAGCCGTCCGGCGCGAACTTGCCGGGAATCACGTGACGTCGCGTCTGAGTGACGCGGCGCCACGTGATTCCCGGCTCGTTCGCGCCGGACGGCTCGTTCGGCCCAAAAAGAACTTTTGGCCAGCTTGGGGGGGCCTCCTGACCACCTCAAGCTGGCCAAAAGTTCTTTTTGGGCCGAACGAGCCGTCCGGCGCGAACGAGCCGGGAATCACGTGACGCCGGCGTCACTCGACGTGCCGCCGATGTCACATGCTTCTCGCCAAGGATTGCAGAAATGGCGTCCTCACTCCTCGCTCCATCACCAGGGAGTTGTGGTAAGTCGGGGGGGGGGATTAAGGAGGGTGAGGGGGTTTATATTTTTATTTTGGCTCAACAATCGCGATTTCCAACATATCGAACATATCTATGTTCGATATGTGGGAAATCCGATCGTTTATGTCGAATCAATTTTTTAAGTAAAAAAAAAATATGAGTTGCGTTTTACTAATGCGGTCAATCCGAATGCACACCCCTAACAAGCGAGGGGAAAGTGCTAATCCGGCAGTTCAGAGCTGTTCCCTAAACTTCTGCTTGGAAAGGAATATTTTTCAATTGCAGAATTGACTACAAATACAGAGTTATTTTTTTCCACCTCCTTTGGATTACCTATGTAGAGCGATCTGTTAGGCAATCAGAAGAAAGTTTGCCTCTATGGACGATACATCTGTTTTATTTCCACCTAATAACTATGTGTGGCTCAGGTCCTTGTTGGGGGTTTGTCTAATTGCTGGCCATAATTAGCCAACCTCAGTTAGTGAAAGAACTCTCAAGTGAAAGGAAGGCCTCAGAGAAGGAAGATATCTATAACACCTGCTGCAAATGCTGTTATTTTTAGAGTCCTTTCTAGGTGTCCCTGGGAACTAAAAGTTATTATTTTCTCCAAAGGCTATGCAGATACTAAAAATGCTAGCCATAACTGTTATCCCAAGATCAGACCAGATACCTGGGAGTAACAGGGGGAGGCAGTAAACATCAGACAGTACCAAGCAGATGTGCTGAAGGGTGATAAAACAGTAG
This sequence comes from Rhinatrema bivittatum, assembly GCF_901001135.1. NCBI lineage: Eukaryota > Metazoa > Chordata > Amphibia > Gymnophiona > Rhinatrematidae > Rhinatrema > Rhinatrema bivittatum. Next base: position 270,937,640 of record NC_042615.1, on the reverse strand, counting down.
GAGGGAGGAGAACTCCACTCCTGCTTTTTGCAAATTAGGATAAAAGTAAGCAGAGCTGTGAGAACAGCAGTGAGCGTCGCCTGATACTTATTTCAGACTTCCGGAGCTGAATGGATTTATTATTGGGCCCATTTCATCTGTCATTAGGAACATAAGATTTGCTATCATTATATGTATCTTTTAATACCTTCCTAATTATTATTATTTGCTTGCAATCACCTCTCCAGTGCTTGCTGTTTACCATTTGTGTTATTAACCTCTTGCTTAGTAAGTGCTCAAATAAACTTTCCATCTAATACCTGGATCCTGGTGTACTGACTCGGTGTATGTGTCTATGTTTGTCGGATTCTCCATCTTTCCTGAGAATTAGCCCCAAGGTAGGCCTGTGGGAGTACAGGTAAGCCCCTTGGTCTATTCTGTGTGGGTGTGCGGCCAGAACCCAGAACAGTCCTAAACTCTTTGTCTTTTACGAATCCCCAGCTCCATCCAAGCCCCAGCCTCCCTCTAGCCTCAGACCCCACTATAGGAATACTTGCCAAAAATGTTTCATGGATTCCAGCTCTGCATTATAATTTCAGTTATTTTTCAGTTATAATTACACTTAACTCTTTCGGACTTCCCTCGCCCACCATCCTAGCCAGCTTGCCTCCAGCCTCAGACCACTCCAGCAAACCAGTCCCTTACCCTGCAGTTTCTCATTCACTGTCCTGGAAATTCTGTTGCTAGCACTGCAGGTCTCTCCGCATTCTCTCTTTCCCCATGTCTCACTTCAGCAGCTACACTGGCTCTGCACAGGCCGATGAGGTATTCTGGGCGCACATTTTTATACTTATCCGGCTAAGTGGTGGCAGTAAGCCAGATTTCTTTTTCTTTTTAACTTGTTTTTTTTTCTTTTTTGGATGGTTTTCCAGGCAGCACCACTGGAAAATGCACTCTGTCTCTGACCAGGGATTACATTTCCAGTGCTAAGAAAGACCATATTCGGCCAACACACCTCTCTGCATCGGGGTGTACTGCGTAATGCCCTGCTTTGTATGGGATTTCCATTCGAGAGCGCTAAGCTGTACTCCCATTTTGCAATGCACATTTTCTGTACGCAAAATTCCTTGTTGCATTAGCAGCAAGTCTTGTAGGCAGAAAATGTGCGATGAAGTGAAGGCAGAAATGTGCGTTTGGCTGACTGCACCTTTCTGCATCAGCGCCACAGTGAAAGAGGGGGTGGAACAAAGAAGGCCATCCCTCACTGAAGATCTTCAGTCAAGAAACTAGAGTTGCTGCTGAGGGCTGTGCTGCTCCCTGCCTCCTCTTCCTATGGTTTCCAGTCACAGCACCGGGAAAGAAATCCATGGCTTAGAGATGCCAATTCTGCCTCCCTTCCTCCCTCAAACCAGGAAGTGCTTGCTTTTCGCGTGCGATAGGTTTAGAAAATGACCCCCAAAATAACTACAGTACTTGAATGCAATCTACTCTGAAGTGCCAAAAAGCAGAATAAAAATTAAAATAAGATAAATCTGAATGAAAAACATAACTGATAACTGTCAGAATGTGACCCTACAATCCTTTACAGGTGAAAAGGATTGTGTTTGGGAGAAGCTAGGGGTGTGAGCCAAATGTTCAACCAGCTTTCGGCATCTGCACTCGTGCTTGTGGTATGAGGCACCAAAAGCGTGAAACTACACTGGAATTTCCCTTGGTGCCATGAAAAATCAGATTGTTCTGCAAGTTATGAAGGAAGATTTTGCCTTGTGAGTAATGTAGTATAGTTACAAGTGCTGCTCTTTGGATAGCCAAGTTGGAACCATCATCTCTGTTGAATCTAACTTATCAGGAAAATTCCCCTCTCCGATAACACTTCTTCCTGAGGTGGGCACATTTGGTTTGTTTCTTGCCACCTGAGCAGCACAGACTGCAACATCTGACCAACATAATTCTGAACGAACTCACATAAATGAGAACCGACAGCTACAAATGCTTTTCTTAGAGTTTGTCTTGCAAAGAATCTGAAATTCGGTCTATCCCACTGTATCTTAATGAATGCAAAACACTGAGTGTACAAACTTTGCAATATTCTTACTTCATAAGCCACATTTTGATATATGTTTGTTATTGTGTATAGAAGCGAGGGGATGCCCATGGTATCACATCATAATGAGAATTACTGCATTTAAATAGCATAGATATATGTAATGAACATGGGGGTGTTGACAAAGCACACCTGAAACAGCATGGTAGTTGTAGCTGGGGGACACTTCTCTGTTGCACGGTGTTGAGAGCCTTCCATAAATAAAAGGCAGGACGTCTTCATATTCGGAGGCCCTCCACATCCAAGTGTGCATAAAGAACATGTAAATGAGTTTGACCTTCCACACAGTTTAACAATTTGCATTCTGTAGTGGTCTGGTTAAAAGCTGAGGGTTGGGTTTTTTTTTTTATTTTTAACATTGTGCATGTCAAAAAAAAAAAAAAAAGACCTCATTTTATAACTGCAGCCAACCGCTTTCTGCTTCTTTGAGGTAACCCTGGGGGAGCTCATCCCGGCACAGCCAAAACTTTGCCATCGAAGTGACACTAGCAGAGGCCATCTGCAACCGCTGGGCCCGAAGATTGCAGCAGAAGCCAATGGCTCCGGGCGGCAGTGGCTGGATAGCACTAGAGTGGCCATATCATCTTATATTTGAGGTTGTCTAACAATCATACCAATACCGTGCTGTGAGTAGCTCATTGATTCACAACCCACTGGAAAATCAGACACTGGCAATCTATGCTGTGAAAAACTAAGATGCCTGTCCTGTCTTCACTAAATGGATTCTTTGCATGGTGCGATACTTCTTATTGGACCAGTGTAGCATACCTGCTCAGTTTCATGTTCTATAACTTTGAATAATTCTTATGGTGGTCCTTCCAAAGGGATTATAACATACAAAGAATTTAGTTTTATCCAGGATCAATACCACCACTATACCCTGGCCTTCTTTAAGGGAACTCCACTTCTAAGAGGCAGGGTATACTTGAAAATAAAGAGAGAGGATGGAGCAGAGTCCAGGGGTAGCAGGCTGATTTAATTCTGACCTGCAGTTTAAGAGCCTTTATTTACTTATTCTCATCAAAGGACACCCCTCTATTTAGGGGCAAGAATGAATCCTGACTTAAGTTAGAACTGATGGCTTTATAAAGTCACAGGAGGTTTCCATGATGGGGATCAAAAGCAAGAATGGAAGACTCCCTGGGGCAAGGCTAGGGATTTTGTCAGCCCTGACAATGAAACTCCAGGGGAATTAGTAAATTATGTTGCTTTTCTGTGTCTGGCCTGGTGACCCACTGTTAGAACATAAAGGGAAGAATAACCATTCAAGAATCAAAATGCTGCGATATTGTTCAACAAGACAAATCTGTTCGAATGAAACACAAATCATAGGGAGTCCTGCTGTGCTCCTGGCCTTTACGTGCTGCAGGACCTTTACTCATCGGCAAAGCCCAAAGGGCTCGCCATTATTGGAAGGAATGGCTTTATTTTATAAACATATAAATACACATCCCTTTTTCATTTAAAGAAAACGTGATTAGTAATTACACTAACTCACTGGAAAGCTAAAGCAAAGCCTAAAACAGAAGAATAGTTGAACCCTTATCTGCATGGGCGGCATTCAAGCAAATAACTTTTATTTACAGAGTACACATGCACATATAGAAACACGGAACATGATGGCAGATAAAGACCATTTGGCCCATCCAGTCTGCTCATCCATACCTCCTGCTCAGCTTCACATAACTGGTTAGGTTGAAAGAAGACCAGAAATCCATAAAGTCCAACTTTCATCATGTATTTATAAATATACATACTCCAGTAGAATTGTATGCCTTTTTGCCACGGTTCGTGAAAGGGGCTTAGTGACTGATGCAGGCTACTTCCCTCTCCTGAGGCTGAGAATATTACTTCCATGGCCTAAACTGACCCAATGCTGTCCTCAAACCCAGAATATTAGACGGGACAAAAAAATTGCCTGTTCCCTGGATATTTACTGTGTTGGATTATAATCAGAGTGAGAGATTTACAAAGCTGTGAAATGTTATCACGGGAGGCACCCAATATTGCAGGGGGCGATCCGAGGAGATAGAGCTCCTCCTGACAAAACTACTGCAGCAGTACCACAGTGCCATTTTTTTTATTGCAGCACGAATGCGAAACAAAAAATCGCAATGCAGTACAGGGCCTAAGAACGCAATGGTGGCCCAGGTCAGCCGGGGACGTCATTGCGCTAAAGGGCCAGGTGGCCTGATTCATCCAACTCCCAAAGATCAAAAGTCACCCTGGGAATCTTTGGAGACCCTCGCCGGTGTCCTCCCGCCACCTTCCAAGGCAGATCTCGCATCCCAAAAGGAAAGAAATTAGGCAAACCGCACGGCAATGACGCACTCCCTTCCTCAACCCCTCCCTTTAATCCAAAAAGTACACCACCCCCCCCCTTCTAAGCACCCCCCCACTCCAAATACTAAAATATCCTGGTGTCCAGGGTCCCCTCCCCCAGGCCAATGCCATTAAATAAAGGATCCTGGTGGTCTGGGGGCCACCCCGACCTCCACGCCATCCCCCAAACCTCCCCTGTACCTCTAATTAAAATCACTGGTGTTCAGTGGGGGCCGAGAGTGCCCCCAGCTCTAGGCCTGTCAATGGTTTTTTTCAAAATGGCATCAACCTGACCTAGCCCCTGTCACATGATGGGGCAAAGCCCAGAAATTTTGCCCCATCACGTGATGGGGTGATTTTTGATCTTAGGGAGCTGGGGTGTGAATCGGGGCACCTGGCCCTTTAACACAATGGCAGCCCCAGCCAAAGTGGGCCACCATTGTGCTATTAGGCCCTGTACCAAGGAGCCCATCCTGCCACAGAAGACTCTAGCTAGTGCGGTTCAGAAGAGCTCGTGCCACTGGGCTGCCAAAGAGCACTGTAGCTAGAGCAGAGGTCGGGGATGAGAGTAGAGTGGGGGAAACTGGATGAGAAGTGAGAGAAGGATGGGAGGAGTGATGAGGGGAGAAAGGAGTGTGAGGGGAAGTTGAGAGGAAGAGGAGAGGCAGGGGGGAGTGTAGAGAGGGAGATTCTGGTGGGGAGAGAGGAGAATAGGGGGGGGGGGGGGGGGGAGTAAGAAAGGACTGTACCTGAGTGGGGGGAAGGGGAGAGAGAAACAAGCCCACAGACAAAAGAACACATAAGAACATAAGAAAACACATAAGATATACATCAAACATACACTTATGTACTACCACACACACACACACACACACATACAGATACAACACACACAAACATACACGTGAAGAACATGTAGTTCTGCCGGTTGATTATAAAGTATTATTAACCCTATGGAAGGGGGCCTAGAACACTGGGGTGAAAGCTCTGCATTCCGTCTGATGGCCAACATTCTCTTTGTTCCGGCAGCAGCCTCTGAAGTAAACAGAATACTTACTATGCCAATTCTGCAACCGGTTTTTAAAGGGAAAATGAGCTGATTCGCTTTTATTTGGCATTAAAGCCCCTTTCTCCTCGACACGGAATCTGTTCTGCATGGCAAAGGAAAACCAAGCAGAGCCCACAGCTGAGCCATGCAGCAACGCCCATCAGCGCCCAGCCTGTCGTGTGATATTGCTTAAATAGCGCCCTACCTATCACCTGCTGCTGCTGCTCTGCTCCCCTGCTCCATATACTATAAACTGCCCGACCCTAAACAAGGAGTACAGCTTTGAGAAAGTCCTCCTGTTACTTTACTGAGAGGGTAGCTCATGGGTGAATGGGGCAAACAAGACCCCAAGTTAATTTGGGACAGATACGGAAGGGGATGGTATGGGGAAGGGAAGGAGACGTCAGGACACAATGAGGGGGGAGTGGGGAAGAAGCAGGGGCAACCGTGCAGAATTGTTAGTCCAAGAGGTCCTTATCTGCCAACATCTTCGAGGTTGCCTTGACTGCACGTAGAAATGATGTTGTACTCTGGAATGCTTTCTTTGGAAAACCACTAGATAGCAGTAAAGATCTTCACTTTCCTGCATTTCTTTCCGATGGCAGTAAAAGCAGCGGTGCCAGCCTCACTCTTCAAAATATCAACTTTCTGGTGCTCCGTGTCCTTTCTGCTTATGTTTTACACCTTACAGTTTTACACTTTCTGGAATTCAAAGAGCACTTTTTACCGCAAGCCGGTACTGAAGGCTTTTAAAGCAGCATTGCCTTCCAGACAACTTTCTGTTTTAAAAATAAATGTTCTTTCCTAAGTCAGCCGTGTGAGCTGTGCTTATGCTTTGTGTGTCTCAGTGCCATGTCTGCATGGGGCTCTGAGGAGGATCAGAACAGCAGCACCCCAGATTTACTTGCTGGCGGATTTGGGTTTCTGCCACCCCTGGGCACTGTTGGTGCTGTCGCGCACCCCCTTCCTTTCCCAGGTCTGAGGCACAGACCCTCAGTTTCCTGCAGCAGATCAGGGGGGGTAGATTCCTGGAACGAATGAGAAAATTCCAAGCACACTGGCAAATATTTCTAAGCTTTTATGTTACGTTATAAATAGTTTTTCCAACCTTGCTTGTGTCTGCATGAAGTTATTTTGTTTTATCTTGCGTGGGAAAAAGGGATCTCACGAATCAGCAGAGGGGAGAAGATCTTGTGGACTGAGAGAGAGAAGAGGGTAAGAGAGGACCAAGGGTAGGAGAAGGAAAAGGGGAGAGCCCAGGAATGGGGTGAGGAAAGGAAAAGAGAGTACTGAGGGATGAGAGAAGGGGAGGAGACTTGGGTTTTGAGGAGGGGGAAGAAGAAGTAACAGGGGGGGATCAGAGGAGGCAAGATCTGGAATCAGGTGTTGGAGGGGGGTCTGTTCCAGAACAGGTAGGAAAGGTACAGAATCTGAGATCAAGGGGGGGGGGGAGGGGGGGGGTCCCAAACTGAGGTGGGGTTGAGGTGTCCCTATCCCTGCTTTGGTCCATTTTTCCCTTGATTCCCCCCCCCCCCCCCCATTCTAATCTCTACCTATTCTGATATTTACATATGCACATACCTGGCATTGATCCCTTCTCTCTCACACCACAGACTCATGTCTTTTGGCTGATTCCCTATCATCTTTCAGTCACTCTTCACCCCACGATGATTTCCCCTTATCCCCCAGTGATCTCTATCTCAGTCCCTCTTCATCCTTTCTGCCCTCAGCACCCATGATCTCCCTCTCATCCCTAGCTCAGATCTCCATTACCACTGCTCATCTGCGTCAACAGGAAGAGGAGGGGGCCGTATTCTTCTCCTCTAACCTCTGGGTCCTGTCTCCTGCTTTAAACTATGGTTTCCCATATGGTTCAAAGCAGCAGTTGGACCCTGAGCAGCAGAGCAGGAGCATGTGGCCCAGACACTACTACTGCTCTCCTACTCCTGCTGGCTCGGATCAGCGGTGCTGATATTATTGCCAGGGAGAAGAAGGATTGGGGAGGGTGGCTGGTGATACTATGCCCCTATAGGCCACATAAGGAGGGAGGGCATGGAGCAGCACTGACTTTGCTGGAAAAGGTACAGAGAAGGGCAACCAAAATGATTAAGGGTTCACCCTGGGGAAGAGATGGCTGAGAGGAGATAGAGGTCTCTAAAATCTTGAATGGGGTGGAATGGGTAAACAGGGAACAGTTATTTACCCTTTCAAATAGTACTAGACTAGGGGACTCTCCCTGAAAGCTAATAGGTAGCACATTTAAAACAAATCTGAGAAAGAATTTTCATTTAGCACCCAATTAAACTGTGGGAATTTGTTTCCAGGATATTTGGTGAAAGCAGTTAGTGTAGTTGGGTTTAAAAAGGGTTTAGACAAAGAGTTATGCAGATCACAAAGGATAAAATTACTCTCCCAATCTAATCACTTAACTTTGATTATGTACTTAATGCTGAAAAATGATTTATAAATTTTGTAACAGGGAGGAAAAGACCTCAGAATCCAGCACAGAAAGATTTTACAAAATCTGAAAAACTTGCTTCGGGTATTTCAATCACAGGTCTAAAAACCTCCCAAACCAACATATTCTTTATTGCTGCAAATTCATTTCCAATATTTTTCTTTTTAATAAAATTGATCAAAAACTTATCTTTAAGTATCTTGAA